>NC_066621.1:54528610-55876468 GCF_025201925.1 Gopherus flavomarginatus
ATAGGAGGTTACAATTTTTATTGATTTAACTATTTCTCTTTATTAAAAGAGACATGAGACCAAATAGAATTTTGATTTTCTTTTGTCTTTATGAAAATAATTTAACATGTTCTTTAAAAAGTTAAGGTTCAAAGTAAAGTTCATTCTTCTAAACAAACAGTACAAGTCACATTTAACGTGTGGTGCACTTTAGAAGGCAAGAGTTTGTTTAGATAAAGTGCATCTATATAACTGTAATGGGAAATGTGTTTTTCATTTGACAAAATTGTATGTTTTCAGTTTACATCATACAGTTTATATGTTGGATAAATCTATTACCAATATCTAATCTGGATAACCTAAAAGAAAAAAAATCTATATTTCCTATACATTACACATTTGACATAATGGTTTTACACTACGATGTAAAATACATTGGAAAAATCAAACTTATTACCAGGGAATACTATATACAATTATCAGTATTGAAAATGTTTCTCTGGTAAAAATGTCTATAATTTAATTCCTCATGAGTGCCTTATTTTGCAATATCAATTTGATTTTAACTGGATATTCTTCTATTATTTTCCATGTAATTTTCTTTCATATGCATCAAGTGTGTTTTCACTATTGTAACACATTCAAGGTCTTAGACCACTGCCAGATCATCTTATGTATCAAGTATGTAAAATACTACTGGGTGGCTTTCAAAGAATGGATCAAACCTCCAGAAATAAAATATAAAGCATTATTCCTCTGATTGTCTCTTTCAAAGGAAATCCCTTTCCTTTTTATGTTGGCACATATCACGAGAACTCTTGAGATGATTCCTAGGAAGTGAACATTACGATAACTTGAAATGGGTGATGCAAATCCTTTCTTTCAAAATTTAGAAGAGTTCAAAATAGCTGTGTTTTTTTAATATTAAACAATGATACTATTCAGTGGATGGATAACTGTATTTTCTAAGAACAAGATATAAAAAATTTCTTTATCATACTGAGAATAATTGTATATCTTCCATAGTTGGACTCACTGGCTGCTTTTTTATGAAATGTTGTTTCAAGACCATTGGCAAGAACAGTCGGTAGGTTCTTGGATTGAATAGTTGACCCATGTTGAGTTGCCACCGCAGTACAATTGCACAGTTCGTCTTTGTAACCCAAGTTCCCTGCAGCATTTGCAGAATCTTGCATATGTGTTGATGTTGTAGTTATAAATGCTAGCAGAAGGGCATTTTCCATCACATGAAACAATGTTTACCTGTTAATGAACATTTTAAATGATCATTGCATTTAAATGATTAAAAAACCTGAGTTTGAGATTTTTCAGAAGAGGCCTTAAAGGAGTTAGACACCCAAATCTCACTGAAATTCAATGTAAGCTGGGCAGCAAACTACCTTATGCCTCTTTCAAAATCTCAGCCCATGTGAATAAAAAAATGACTCAGCTAGGCCCACATTTTGAGGACCTTTTTTCACTGATTTCAATGAGACTAAGATTTGGCCACTATGCAACATACTCAAAACAAAAGGTTTTCTGAGATTTAATTGTAAAGAATTCATAATGTTACTTTGGCTAATACACAATATTCAGTGTCACTGGCTGGCTGTAATACATAATGAGGCCTTTGGAGTTTCTTTGCTTTACCAAGGAGGAATGTTTGGGTACAGAAACACTCCCTAGGAAAACTGAAGAACTTTACTCCAATAACACAGTAACAGTTGCTTACAGTAACTTCAGCTGGTAGCACCTTTATGTCCATGGGCTATCCCTTCCATCCAGAAAGCTTCTTAACCTTACAGCTGGGCTCCTTCAACTGTTCAACCATTAACTCAGGAGAGGGAAGTCCTGTGGCCATGTTGAAAGTCTCAGTTGTCTCTCCATACCCTCAGATTAGTGCTTGCTTCCCACATGCCCTGCCTTTCTGGGTCTGCTTTCCTGCCCACTTCCCATCCCTGACACTCACCTCACTGCCATGCTGCTCAGTAAGGCACTGCTGGTCTCTCAGGGGAGCAGCAATGAACAGTTCCACCCCAAGGGCCATTTTGGAACTATACTTCCCATGTTCATTTACTCTTGGAACAAAACATTCAGTTTAACATTGTCTTAGTAAGTGTTATTATAGTCTATGTAGTAAAACACCAGCACCAAGATTATGGCCTCATTCTTCCTACAGATAGTGCCATGGGTGAGTATGATGCTTTTGAAGAATTTAAGGACACATGATCTCTATCCTGTGGCATTTACAGGCTAAATACACTGTTTACTGTCATCACTATTAAAAAGACAGTTCTTTCCAGGGACAAATCCTGTAAGACACCAGGTATCACCTATAATGTGCTAAACACCCTCAATTCCCATTGACTTCAGTGGTAGACAAGTGCTCATTGCTTTGAAGGTCTGGATCTGTATTTCCAATTATAAATGTACAGTATAACTGATATTTGAGATACTACAGCATTGTAACTATTAGTAAATGTTGACTTCTTAAAATGATGATCACTGCATGTGAGCCACTACAGATCCATCTGTGGTACATGTCAATTTCTGCCCTGAGGCCAAGTCAGAAATAGAATGCATACAACAGCAGAGTTAAACTCCCACCACACCTTTCTCATTTTCATCTTTCCTTATTTTCCCACCTTCCCCGGAAACAAATGATGATAGTTACTCACTGGTGTGTTACTTCTGCAGTCATTCTTGCGGATAGTCATCCTAACAGTCACCTTTTTACAAAATTTCCCATCTTCCTTACCTGCAAAGTATGCATTGATTGAAAAACATCAGCTCACAGTTCTGAACATTTCAGAAATAGCAATGTTCCTATATGTGTTATAGGCTAAAGGGATACAAAAGAAGATAATAAATAATACATCACAACATATACCAAAACCTCTTTGACAAAGAGGCATTTTGTATTTAAATCCTCACTTTTCAAATGTGTAATTATTCCACGTATCAATGACAGTGTCCACTGTCTCTTATGTATTCAATTATATTTCTAATGTATTTATTTCAGATATATAAATTTTTAAGGACAAAATCCATAAGCCACTTACGCAGTATTGTAGCCTCTGTCATTCTGAAAATGCGTTACCTATAATACAACGTTTTCTGAAGGCAAAATGAAGTAACCATTCCTGGGAGAAGACTATTGATAGTACATACATTTCCTGCCATAACACTATCAAACGATTGTATTTAATCAATTTTTGGTAATAAACACCTTACAACACACGGATTTGCCAACTATGTAAGGCAGGTTTGGGGAAAGATTTGTGTTTTCATACTTTCTGTGTAAAAAGACAGAGAGACAACCCCTAATAAAAAGAAAATACTTAATTCCAATTTTTATTTGTACTACCTGTATTTTTTTTATTTTTACAAGAAAAAAAAGATACAAAACATATAGATAAAACACATTCTAAAATATCTGTTCAGATATAAAATGAACAAAGGGTTAAACATAATTAAAGGAGGAAATATTGAATATTTGAAGAAGAGAGATCATGCAGAAAGTTCAGTGGTTGCAGGAGTGAAAGAATTGTGTCTGATTGCAAAGGAAATGATCTTCTTCCTGCTGGAGAACCCACATCACAAAGGAGATCTAAAAGAGAAAGTCCATTCTATTAGTTGAATGACTGCAGTTCTACTGCAGATCCTATACTGCATCATACTGTAGAATGCTGAGGTCTAGATCCACAAATGGATTTTGGCACCTAACTGCCACTTTAGGTGCATAAATCCAAAATGTAGATCCTCAGAACCCCAGCCCAGCAGTCACATAATTCTGTAGATACCTAATTCCCATTGTATTTAAATTTCCATTGAAAAGTCCCCTACGCACCTAAAAATCTGCCAATGAGCATATGCACAGCCACCTATCTCATTCCTAAACCCTGGAGAGAGTCTCAAAAAAGGTGTACCCCAGGCCTAATCCAGGGGACAGTCTCAGGAATCAGGCCCTACACAAAACACAACAGACAGAGGAGGAGGTGGTTGGTGCACCTCTTATAACCATTAGCCCATTAGTGGTGAGGGCACTCACCCTGAATGCAGGAGACCCAAGCTCAATTCCCTGTTAAACTATTCTGTTATTGAATAGTTTCAACAAGAGAGCCTGAGACTGCGCAAATCAGAATATCCAAAAGCCCAGTAGTAAAGGCATTTGCTGGAGAGGCAGGAGACATGGATTCAAATCCCTACCCCACAATAGGGAGAGGTGGGATCTGAACCCCAGTGTTCCACATCCTGGCTGAGTGCTCTAGCTTTGACTAAAGGTTCAAATCAAGGGGGAGGAATACTGCTTTTTTCGTTTTTTGGGGGGGAGGGGAGGAGGGAAGAGAAGATGCTTAACCCTTAATTCCAGGAGAGGGTTCATGGCTGAGAATCTTGAGCAGAAATAGTTGCCTCCCTGCAGTCCCCAATTGGGTGTGTAACTCCATTAGAGAGGCAGGGCTTTGGCCCTGTCCCACTCCTTGGCATTTCCTGTGAACTAGCTTAGGCAGCTCTCCACTTGGAGTGTTGGCTTTTGTGGACTGCATTTTTAGGCACTGATCTCTCTCCATGTATTATTTAGGGAGCCTGGGTGGCTAACTCAGGCCTACAGATTCCAGTAGGTGTCACAACACCTAAAGTTAGATTTTGTAAGTCTGAGCCAAAGTCGTCTTTGTGGATCTAGCTCTTAGGCCCTCACAATATTTTCCACCTATACATTGGTAGTGCCTTTCATCCAAGAAACTCAAAACTCTATACAAAAGGTGGATATTAATATCCCCAGGGAAACCAAGACAAATTGGTTTGCCCAAAGTCACATATTAAATCGTGGCAAAGACTGGATTGGCACATGAGCCCCAATGCTCAGTTCCTTGCTCTAACCACTAGGAAATGCTGCTTCTCTAAGAAAAGCAAATGTAAGTTTTGACAAACAACTGACTCCAAGTACAGCAGAGATTTTTAGAACGTGGATTTTTTTCTAAGAGGATTATTTCCTCCCTTTACTTTTCCAATAAAAAATAGTTAGCTACTGACTATGGCAAAAGTATCAATGAATTATATCTTGGATAGGATAAAAGCACATTGAATAGGCAAGCAATAAGCCCACTAGGCATGTCAAACAGAGAAAAGATAAAATAACATTTTTTAATAAAAACAACTCACCATTGTTCCTTTTGTCTCCAAGGAAGTGGTCCCTGGCCAACTGAAAATGGTCAGTTGTATTCCTGCTCTTTGCTTCTCTTACACACTGTAGATAATCCCTGGGGTAGGGAATTCTTCACATATGATTATGGCTCTGAGTTAATCTTGGCTGCACTGCAAGTGTGTCACTTCTCAGAAACAAGTGCAGAATGCAGAGTATTTGCATGTGTGTGTTGATGATTCTTAGTAACACTTACTGACAGACATGCATAGTTTGCCTTAGAACAACTTTCATATAGATAGCATATGACATTGTAGGTAACTATATGTACTGTAATGAGATCTGTACATTTTGTTTGGTTCAAACATATTATATGAGTGCCTCCAATAGAGACATGGGTACCGTGTAACTATATACACAATAATATGTGCTGTAACATTACTGACAGTCAAATTCTGTTCTCATTTACCTGGGTGTCAATAAGGATGAATGACACAGAAATCAATGGAGTTCTTCCAGACTGACATTAGTGCAAATGAATGCAGAATCTGGCCTGCAGTGATGTTGCAGCACATATTGTTTATATAGTTACAGTTAATATCACTTGCTACATAGAAAAGTGTACTTGTATTTTCACATGATTAATGTAGTGAAGGTTAGCATTCATACCATGTGTTGTAAGGCAGATACTTGTGATTGTTATTGTCTGTCCCCAATTATTTTGGTATATATTTCCAGTATACTGTCCTGATTTCAATAGATTAGAAAATATGAACTGCTTCTTGTACATATGCCACTGAATGCCTCATAATATTTTAAAGTTATTTGAACAGTAAGCTTTAATGAGCAAAGCAATTAGTCTCTATGTTCTACGGCACTATAAACATAAAGCGATTAGCCAACTTTCTAAATGTAGCAAATACACATGCAGCAAACTAAATACTATGCAAATGCTTACTACCAACAGTACATTGTTGGCTAACAACAATGCACTGCCCATACAGTGCAAAATGAAAAGAAAAAAAAATATATCTGAGCTGTTCTGAACAATGAGAAAGTTAATACTACAATGCAGCTTTCAAACATGATTTGATGACATGAGGCCTGATGCTCCTATCAGGGAGTACATTGTTGGAAATCAACAATGGTGCTGGTTGACTTGTTCCTACTGATTTCCAAGAAAATGTACCTGAGTTACAGTTAGCGCTAGCTGTAGGTGTGACTGGGCTAACGGGAAATGGGAACAACAATGACATTCCAGAACCTGGTAAGAATATTACATTTTGAACATGTTACACATAAACCAAAAGGGTCCCTCTATCACTAGTCAACATTTTATGGTCAGACACACCCATGTTTGAAAAGGGAACTTAAAAAAAGGAAATCGACTTAAAATTTCATTGTGTTATGATGAAGTAGTTATTAAATATAAAATATCTAGAAAACAATAGCAAGAATAGGAGGAATTCAAACAATATTGTTTAGATACTTGTGTCATAAACAGACGGTTAAGGGTTAATGTCTCTTTTACCTGTAAAGAGTTAAGAAGCTCAGTAAACCTGGCTGACACCTGACCAGAGGACCAATAGGGGGACAAGATACTTTCAAATCTTGGTGGAGGGAAGTCTTTGTTTGTGCTTTTTGTGTTGTTCATTGTTCGCTCTTGGGGCTAAGAGGGACCAGACGTACACCCAGGTTTTCCCTATCTTTCTGAATCAGTCTTTCAGGTTTCAAAATTGTAAGAAATAGCCAGGCAAGGCAGATTAGTCTTATGTTTGTTTTCTTAACTTGTAAATGTGTCTTTTTGCTGGAAGGATATTTACCTCTGTTTGCTGTAACTTTGAATCTAAGGCTAAGGCGGGGGAGGAGGTCCCTCTAGTCTATATGAATCTGAGTACCCTGTAAAGCATTTTCCATCCTGATTTTACAGAGATAATTTTTACCTTTTCTTTCTTTAATTAAAAGCTTTCTTTTTAAGAACCTGATTGATTTTTCCTTGTTTTAAAATCCAAGGAATTGAGTCTGAACTCACCAGGGATTGGTGGGGGAAAAAGAGGGGGGATGGTTAATTCCTCCTTGTTTTAAGATCCAAGGAATTTGGATTGGTGTGAAGCCTCTCAAGGCAACCCAGGGAGGGGAAAGTCGGGGGGGGGGGGGGAAGGAGAGAGATGGTTAATTTCTCCTTGTTTTAAGACCCAAGGAGTTTGGATTTGTGTTCCCCAGGGAAGGTTTTGGGGGAACAGAAAGTGTGCCAGACAGTATATTCTAGCTAGTGGCAGTGTTACCAGATCTAAGCTAGGAATTAAGCTTAGAAGGGTCCATGCAGGCCCCCCACATTTGTACTCTAAAGTTCAAAGTGGGGGAAAAAACCTTGACAACTTGTGATGTATTTTGAGCCTATTCTCCCCTCACCAACACCAGTTTTACCTTAATTTTAACTCTGATGACTTCAGTGAAGTTACTCCTGATTTACACTGGTGTAAGCGAGTGGTGAATCTGGCCCTCAAAGTTACTGTTAGACTTAGGGCCAAGAGATGGAAGGAATATAATTTCCCACAAGAGTTATTTTTGAAAGTTCTCAATGTTTTTGTGAAATTCCTGTAGATTTCATTACAGGGCAATGTTTTAAACTGCAGTTTTACTGCAAAAATTAGAGAGAAAAAGCATAGTGATTCATGAGGATAAGGTATTTCAAATGAAGACAAGATGCTAGTGATCCTATTCATAAAATGTCTTATGCAGTTACTATTTATCATGAAAATCTTATTGCTACAGATTTTTTTATATTCAGTCTGGGCCATATGATTCATATAATAAATGCTGGATCTACATGGTTATACAGATATACAATCAGTTATATTAAGAATATAAATTTTGAATTTATGTTTATCCATTGAAAAATATGAATAGGTATTACAGATTGCAAATGCAAATTTCAAAAGTTCTAGCTCTAATTTGCTGGTTGGATTTTGTTTTGGAAAATGACGCCCAAAAGAAATGGTCCTGTTTTGTCTAAATCCACAAAAAGGTTCTAATTTTGGCCCTTCTGGAAGTATAATATCAAATTATTTTACCAGCTGACAAGAAAGTACACGGCTTTTTTTAAGGCTCTTGGAGAGATTGTCTGTCCACTAGCTGACTTAAATGGCAGTCAGTGCCCTGAGGAATAATGTCAAGGGGAGGCAATGGCAGCTGGGACAATTGAATGGAGTGCACAGTTATGGGAAAAATGTATTTCAGAACCAGGGACAAGTGTCTGAAACAGATTTCTGGCATGCAAAGGACAGAGCCCACCAGGACAAAGGACCCCAAAATCCTCTCTCCTTTTCTACAGGGGGGGTGAGAGCTCAGTGGTTTGAGCATGGGCCTGCTAGACGCAAGGTTATGAGTTTAATCCTTGGAGGGGACCACTTAGGGATCTGGGCCAAAATCAATTCTTGGTCCTGCTAGTGAAGGCAGGGGGCTGAACTCCCTTTTAAGGTCCCTTCCAGTTCTAGGAGACAGGCTATCTCCATTAATTTATTTATTTTATTTATCTGGGTCCAGCCACCGAATCTGAGGGCAGGGAGACTCCCTCTCCTGTGCTCTCAATGGCCTCCCTGCTAGGCCCAGGCAGTGTAGAGGAAGAAGCTGCCTGATTTGAATGCAGCAGGGACAAGAACCAAACCTGCGGGAGGAGGCAGGGGAAGTGGATTGGGACAAGGATCCTGTCGGGGATGGGGGTGGAAACTGAGACTGGATGACAGCAGGGATGGGGGAGGGGAAGTGGGACTGAGAATTGGAAAGCAAGGGAGATCATGACTGGCATTTGGAGCCTGCAGTGAAGACTGGGCTTAGGATGGTAGAATGGAACTGAGATCCAGGGTGGAGGGACTGGATCTGTCTGAGCCAGGAAACTGGGACAAGGAGTTGGGGAGGGACTAGGGCAGAGAAACTGGGAACCAGTTTGTGTGTGGGGGTGGTGGTGAATGAGATCAGATGAGTAGCCAGGGAGGATGACTGGAACTGAGAACTAGTGGAGTGTGAGGAAGGAGCTGAGAGGGGGAGTGGAGATAGATCTGACAAGGAGTCAAGGTGTGAGGAGAACTGAATCTGCCTGGGCAAAGAGACTAGGACAAGAAGCTGGGGGAATGGACACTGAGATTGAATGAGGAATCAGGGATGGATACCAGGACTGAGAGAAGGGTGACCAGAGAGCAAGTGTGAAAAATAGGGACTGAGGTTGGGGAGCAGTAGGAGCCCATATAAAAAGAAGCCCCAAATATCGGGACTGTCCCTATAAAATCAGGACATCTGGTCACCCTAACTGAGAGTCAGTGGTGATGGAAAATATGGGCAACATCTGCTAGAGGTCAGGATGGGAGAGAGAGACAGACAAATCAGATGAGGAGTCAGGAAAGGGGTAGAGTGGAGACTAATACTGGCTAGGCAAAGATATTGGGGACTAGCTAGAAATTAGAAATAGCTGGGCAAGGAGACTGGGACTGAGGGTCAGAGACTGAATGGGAAGTCCAGATGGATGAGACTAGGACTTGCTGGGCAAGGAGACTGAGACTGGAACAATCATGGGGAGTGGAGAGAGGGACTGCCAAGGTGAGGAGAATGGGACTGGGAGGGGCAGCCTAGTGTGGGGAAAAAGACAAGACTGTGACAGGTTGGATGGGATGGGGTAGAAGCGATCAAGCTTGGAGGAATGGTCAGAAGAGTCTGTGCCCACTAGAGCACACCTCCAATCCTGGAATGGAACCCAGGATATCTGAGGCTTATCATTGTTTTCCTATCAGCAACTATCTCTGAAACCCACTGGCAAAGCATCTCATCCCCCTCTAGTGATGGTCCACATGGAAGATGACAATCTACTGTATCAGTTACTCCACTAGCTCAAAGGCAGAGATCTGTGGGATGGATCTAAAGCTTCCAAACCTGCTGATGACCCAGGTGTGTCAATATGATGCCACATGATGAAATTTCTGATGAGCCTCAGGAATCCTGGTTTCCATTCCAGGCTCTGGAGGGGAGTGTGCTCTAGTGGGCACCCACTCTTCTGCGCTGTTGCTGGGAGTACCTTTCCCAGATCTAAGGAAGAGCTCTGTGTGGCTCAAAAGCTTGTCTCTCTGGCCAACAGAAATTGGTCCAATGAAACATATTACCTCATGTACCCTGTAAAGATCCTATGGTATTCTTCATAATGCTAACTTCAGTATCCTGACCAACCTGGCTAATTACTCTGTTTAGTTAAAATTCAACAACTTCAAAAATTTGAGAATTTACAAGTTTCATTACATTTCAAAATGTTTCCCAACAAATTCTGGTATGGAATGAGATGCTTCGCAATAAATGTGTGGTATTGCTATATTATAATGTACAATTCTGCATTTAAGAAAGAAGACTTGAGGACTCTCAGATAATATGCTGATCTATGAGATCATGTGAGCATAATTAGCCTATAGTATTGTTACATGGAATAATGGAAAAGCCATTCTTTATTGCCTCAACTCAAGGCTAGAATTAATTGTATTTAACCAATATCTTGTAAAGTATAAATAGCCACCAGATTTCTCTCCTCCTCCTCTTAATCAACAATTTTCCTCCTCAGAAAAGAAAAAGATAATTAGTTTCTAGTTTAAAGAAAAGCAAAATAAGGATAGAGGAAAAGAGACCAAATATTTATGTTTATATAGTAGAATCTTAAAATACCCTAAATAATATAAATCAGCACTGTATTTTGAGGGGGAAATTATTGCTTATTGTAATATTTGTTATGTCCCTTTAAACCAATTACATGCGATAGCTAATGTTTGTGCAGCACCTTGCACATGTAAAGTACTATAGAAGTGAAAGAGATGCTCTATATCTTAGAAGTCACTGCCATAAGTTTCATGATTTTATTATACCTCCCAGGCAACTGGGAAACTTTACTGAAGCAGAAAGAAAAGAAGTGGTTCTTCAGAATAAAGATTAAAACCAGTAGCAGTGACTTCTAAGATATGGAACATCTCTTTCACTTCTATAACACTTTACATGTGCAAGGTGCTGCACAAATATTAGCTAGCTGAGCTGAGCCTCTCAAGAATGGCCGTACTGGGTCAGACCAAAGGTCCATCTAGCCCAGTACCCTGTCTACCAACAGTGGCCAATGCCAGGTGCCCTAGAGGGAGTGAACCTAACAGGCAATGATCAAGTGATCTCTCTCCTGCCATCCATCTCCACCTTCTGACAAACAGAGGCTAGGGACACCATTCCTTATCCATCCTGGCTTATAGCCATTAATGGACTTAAGTTTGCTTGCTCCTGTGAGCCTCAACACAACTGTGAAGGAGAGCATCTCCATTTTACAGATGAAAAACCAGAGATAGAAAAGGCAAAGGCCATATTCTGCCAACCTGGGTCATATTGAGTAGTACAAAACCTGACTTCACAAGTAGTTCCATTCCTTTCTGTGGAGCTACTAGATGAGTAAGGCACTGCACAGCATCAGTAAGGTGACAGAACCTGGCCCAAAGTGACTTGCCAATTCCTCACAGCACATCACTAGGCAAGCTGGGGGTAGAGTTTAGGACTTGCTATCTCCTAACCTGTTGGTCAGTCTTCCAGAACATGCAGCCTCTCATAAAGGTAATCTGCACAACATTTGACTCCTCAAACTCCATTTTGCTTCAGTCAATTGCATATGAGTTTAAATAATGTTTGCTGTAAACATCTTTTTATTTATATTCATATTCAAATTTATATTCATATAAATTTTTACTGATGTGAAGATAGGATTTAAAAGGAAATTTAAAGGAAATACAAATAATTGTATTAAATTGTTGTGACTTACAACAAGAATACCTGAACAGATAAAACACTGATCTTGAAGGATTAAAGTAGAATTAAACACTCATTTGCAGGTTAATTTGGAGAGGACAGGTGCACGTCAAAGCCATCAGGCCAAATACTGACTTCATAAGAGTCAATGGCAAAAACTCTGAAACTTTAATGGAGAATTTGTCTCACTGGATTTTGGAACTATCATATTAGACCATAAAAAGGACCCTGGGTCTGATCTCACACCAGTTTTATTCTAGTCTAACTCCATTAGCTCCAGTCAATATACTTCTGACAAGTATTAGTAAAGGCCATCCTGCTTCTAGTGTCAATGAGGTCAGAATCAAGCCCTCATGCAACAGTAAGCTAGTCTTGCTCCTATTATAATCACATGCTAAATGGACTTTTCTGATTCCTGAAGTCTCATTAGTGACTCACATGTTTTGCAGCATCCCTCTAGGAAGGGCACAGCATAACCTCCAATCTAAACAAAAAAGAAAAACAAAAACATTAGAATAATTTCTTAATCATAACACCTACATACCAGTGCTTTTAGAGGTGACTTCCCTTATTCTATTCTGATCTACAATTCCATGCAACCTCATTAACTTCAACGGGTTGGATCAGGGAAGAAATTGGCCTTAAATAATTTAACTTGAGTCTATTAACACATGTGAATATTCAGTAGCTGTCATTAATCATCATCATCCACCAACAGTTATCACAGTGGTACCTGAACAGAACTTAGAACAGAAATAACTGTGGGATCTCACATTCTACCATGTGATTCTTGAAAGTAAATGTTGATTCTTTGCAGACCACAGTTATGGTAACAAAAACTGATCTTGAGTTAATTCTCATAAAAATGAAATCTCTGCTCAGCAAAATGTCCATTCTAGCCATAGCTCACTGACTTTGACATTGTAAGATGGAGCACCAACTGGAGTAAACTAGACAGAATAATTACAGTCCATGTCAAAGAATTCTCAAATAATTTCACCATGGTACTGGGTCAGTTACAGTGTCCCATTTCACTCCTACAAGCCAAAGTGATCTCTTCAACTTTGTTTCATCAGGTCTCTCACATGGTGATCACCAAAAGAGTACTGAAACTTTCTTGCTTTCTCAAAACCTCCAAAAGATGAAAAAAGGAGAAGACTTTTCTACTAATTTTACTTTTGCTAACTTTACTTTTTGTTCTTCCACATCTGCCATTTTAGGAGCTAGAATGGAAAATATCTTCTACCTAACTGGGCCTCAGTTTTCTGATGGACCACTCCATTCCTGTCATCTAGGAAGGGATATTACAGAAGCATAATTCCTTTAAGACTGCCACATCCGGCCCGCGGGACCCTCCTGCCCACCCCCTGAGTGCCTGGCCCAGGAGGCTAGCCCCCAGCCCCTCCTCCACTGTTCCCCCTTCCCCACAGCCTCAGCTCACTGCGCCACCAGTGCAATGCTCTAGGCAGCATGGCTGCGAGCTACTGGGGCAGCACAGCTGCAGAGACGCAGCCTGACTCAATGCTCTGTGCTGCACGGTGGCGTGGCTGGCTCCAGCCGGGCGGCACAGCTGCCTGTCCTGGTGCAGCTGTAGCGCCACCAGCCTCCAATGCTCCAGACAGCACGGTAAGGGGGCAGGGGAGTTCGGGGTGGTGGTCAGGGGGTGCGGGTGTGGATAGGGGGCAGGACGGTCAGAGTGCGGGGAACAGGAGGTTTGAATGGGAGCAGGGATTGGGGGGACAGTCAGGAATGAGAGGAGGGGTTGGATGGGATGGAGGGGGACAGTCAGGGGTGGGGGGTCTAGGTGCGGTCAGGGAGGGGTGGATGGGGCAGGGGTTCCAGAGAGGCACTCAGGAATGAAAGGAGAGGTTGTACAGGACAGCGGGGGGTTGTCAGGGGGTCTAGGTGCGGTCAGGAGACAGGGAGGGTTGGATGGGGCAGGGGTCCCGGGGGGGCACAAGGGGTGTCAGATATAAGGCCGGGGCTGAGCCACACCTGGATGTTTGGGGAGGCAAAGGCTCCCCTAATCAGCCCTCCATACAATTTTGGAACCCCAATGTGGCCCTCAGGCCAAAAAGTTTGCCCTCCCCTGCTATACTCTGACTACTAGGACTAGTCATCCACGACCCAGCTGTGATAATGATCAAACCCAGAAGTGCTTGCAGGTTTGGACAGCTGTGTCAGGCTAAACTTGGCATTACAAACCTGCTTGAAAGGGGAATGTATCCTCTTAGAATATAGAGTGTCATTTACAGTTTTGTAGCCCAGGAAGCTTACTAACCCAGCGAATGTGTAGGCCAAAGTTTTGTATAGTTAGAGTACTTAGAGCAGTCAACATTTTGCTTTTAAAGATCTAAGCAGACACTATAATTTTCCCCCTTCTTGAGATGACTGGAAGACTTTAGAACTGTCAAAAATAAAACTTCAAATGCAAATATAAACCATAACAATGAAATAAACTGTCTAAAAAACACTGACCTTCACACACTGAGTTTCATTAAAGGGTGGGCAGCTGATGGAAGATGTAATTAAAACTGGTCCTACTGCTGTGGTTGTGCAGTCATACTTGACACAGTTTGAAATCCAAGTAATACCGGGCTGTTTAAAAATTGTAAAATATTACCATCATCAGAACTTGGGACGACGTCAAAAGTTGTTATTTTTATTTCTGAAAACAATGCAATTAAACACAGCCCTATCTGAATTAACACAAAGATACCTCCTGCAAAATACAGTTTAGATGGAACTTTTAAAGCATAAAATTATAGTGAGGATCACTAAAAAGCATAATCAAGATGTAATCTATTTCAGTGATACAGCAAGAGAGCCTATTTTTCAGTTTGGTTTTACATTTTTTTTTAAAGAGGCATCAGTTCAATTATTATTGTTGTTACATTTTTGGTCACTTCTCAGTATTTTCAAAGATTATATAAATATATATACACACAATATTTTATACACAAAAAGCTTACCTTAAAATTGGAGACTGTCCCATTGCTGAAAGTGTGGAGACAAGATACATTCTTACAGTGACCACAGCAGGTTGTTAAATCTTTTGGAGGCTCATATACTTGATTCTGCAAAAATCAAATATGTTAGTCCTGCCAGATAACAAGACAGAGAATAGATATTATAATCGTTTTTAATATATTGGTACCATGTTAGTGTCATGGGTTAGATTTTTCAGGCTGGTGTGAAGCTTTTAGAATTATTATTTTACATTTCACTCTACGGCTTACACACTCTTTGATAAGATGTTACTGAGCTTGACCCAGCTTTCACTGCCATCAATGCCAAGACTGACTCTGAGAGATGAATTGAGCCCTTTGCAATTTTTAAATAGTGCACGTGACTGTTTATCCAGCAATCACTGTGCTTTTGAATTCTGATGTATTACACATTGTAATCAATATGTATTCAGGAAAATTCATACACTAAAGACAGAGAAAAAGACTTTTGCTGTGGATTAATTCACAGTATTTTGTACAGAGACAAGATGACACTTTGGTTGTGTGGAGGATGGGGTTGGGGGTTATATAGTTCATTTTTACAGGATTTCTAGTAAATTTTTTCTTCATTTTTACAAATATTCAGCTAGAGCCAATTTCTAGTTGGTATTTGCGCACCAAAGAAGCTGAGGCTAGAGGGGAAAGTGGGGTAGAAGTGTTCTATTTCTTCTCTAGGAATGTATATCTCTCATCATGATATCTTAGTGTTACACACCAGTACTGGCTCTTCTGAAACCAGAGCTGGGCCCCAGTTTTGAGCTCCCTTGCATTCTCTGGATGCTCAGATTATCATTGGGACTTTCAAGCTAGGTCCTACTTCTGTAATGGGTCAATGTAAAAACCCTATGTAAGCAGCCCTGAGGAAGTTCAGCTCCAAATGTGGATTTGAATTTTGTGGCAAAGTCTAATCCCAACTCATCGAGTGGCTGATCCACATGTCCTCCATGAGTAGAACTGAACAGAGGTTATTCTGGGGTGAAGTCTAGGGTTCAAAAGTTAAGTCTGTTTAGTTTACCATGCATGTTCTATGAACCAGCCAGACACAGCCTCCTATACCCCCAACTCATGCAGATACTTTTGCAAAATAATTTGCACAGGAAAGCACTGCATAGGTCTAGGCCAGCCAGCATACAGAAGCATTAAAGTTTGCTGTATTAATGGGGGCCAGAGCTTGACCTTAAGTTTACATTATTATTAACAGTTCACAATTTTAATCAGAAGAGCTATAATAGATCATTAAGGAAGGCGCTTATAGTTGGTTAATCTCAGCACCCAGTTCCTATGAATATAATCAATGAAAGTCATAGTTTAATCAAGATTACTAAACACAATACGAATGTCTAGAATTCTGAATTTCTTACAGCTTCACACTTGATGACACAGTTTGTCCAGGAGATATTTATCCGATAGTATTTGGTGGAGGGATCAATCATGTCTGTGCAATAAGCAGTATAGCAAATGCCACCAGGTGTGTGTTCCATAATTGTCTGTCCAGGACGCAGTATTCCTCTCTCGTTACTCAGACACACTTTGTCTCTCACTGCAACAGTATATAAAAATATACAACACACTCACACAAATCACTTGGCTTTACAACAGCTAAGCAAAATGTAATGTTTATTACAGAGTGACTAGGAAGACAAAAGCTAATGTAGTGTTTAATATATATTTTTTTAAAAAATGGGGTCAGATCCTCAACTGGAGGAAATTGGCATGGTTCCATTGACTTCAATACAGCAACACCAGTTTACACCAGCTGAGGACCTAGCCCTATCGGGCTTTAATAAGAATGTTTAATTGCATTCACTACAGCCCCAAAATTGTTCCTATCATAATGATGCTAGATATGTAGCAGTGGATAGAATATTCCATTATTAGGAGCTTTAAAATGACTGTAAGCAAAAGGCCATACAATCAGTGCTTAATTTGTGCCGGGGATTGCCAGGACCGAGCCCCAGCACCTCTAGGCTTGGCAGTTCATAGCCCCAGCACTTCTGGGTTGCTGCATCAGTTATGAAAGCAAAAAAAATTGCTTGAGCCCCAGCACCTAATTGCTTGAGCCCGGCACCTCTTTCATTCCAAATTAAGCCCTGTATACACTCCTCTGGCTGTGTACATCTGGGTGAAAGGGAAACACATTGACATTTATATATTGGAGAAGAATTTCTGACATACAATCTTATCAGGGTACAACATAAGAGTTTGAGGCCATACCCAAAGAACTTCACACATACTGCAGTCTGGAGATCCGCAGGAACTGAAAGCGGAGACCTAACAGATTGCATTTCATGTGCAGTGTTGTGCTTTGCATCTGCCCTGTTTCTCTTTGAAACAGGACTGGATCAAAGCGAATTAACAAACAGTTAATGTGTGTCAGCAGGGTGAATGCAGGCAGTAGGGCATGGCAGGCTAGCTCAGGATAAAAATCACACCCCAGCTTGCCAAGAACTAAATGTTTGTGTAGACAAGCCCCTAGATCAGAAATAACAACATGACTTTGCAGCAGGTGCCACTGACTCCATCCAGACAGGCACACACCTGCAACCCTTAATAGTGGCTTACTGAGTACCTTGTGTGAATTCCTGCTCCACAGCACAGCACAAGTCTGAGGCTATTCTGGCCCCATTCTGTACTTTCTGAGATATGATTCTGCACAGCATTGAGCACTGTGACTTCCATCCTGGAAAGCACTTGAGCACATACTTAACTTGCAGCACCTGTGCCGCAGTCTCATAATGGATCAATGGAACTACTCAAGAGCTAAAAGTTAAGCATATCCTTTACATACTTTGCTGGGCTGGGGCTAGTGCTCGGTACTGCAGGACTGAGCCCCGTAAAGGGAAGCATGCTGTTTGAATTAGCTGTTCATCGGCATCTCAGCACTGCCTCCAACTCATGTCCCCAGTTGCCCTGCCCAGCTCTCCTGCAGTGGGAATTATTTCCAGGTATGCAGGGGGAGGCTGAACACAACTATGCAGTTAGTGAGAGAGCCTAACATGTACCCTCCTTTTTCTCTGCTCCATCCCGCAACCCTATGTGTGGGTATTTCAATGAATTCTTGCCCCTCGGTGCCAGGCTTCAGAACTGAATGCATGGTCCACAGCAGGTGATCCACCCTTAGCACTGTAAGGGATATGTCTTTGATACAAACTCTTCTCCGACTTACCGCACTTGTACTTAGTACAGCCACAAACATTTTCTGTGCTGTTTTGAAACTGTTCATCTATCTGCAGTTTCTCTCCCTATCCACACGAAAGAAAAAAAAGATATTGTGATGTCACAAACAAGCGTTTGCCTGTTTGATTTTTCTCCTTTAAACTTTCACTTCAGGGCTAAGTGGCATAGTTAATACACTAATTTTTTACCTCTGAAGCCTTGACTGGAATCTGACTTTGGTCACCCACAAGTGAAAATTAGTTTAGTAGCTGTGACTTATTGGACATTTGTTTTTGTCTCCAAAGTGAGAAGGATTACAGTATAAGAAGAGTTTGAAACTGAAGTGGAAAGGCTATGGCAGGTCAGGATTGAAATCCAGTGGCACCCCCATTAATGGAAGTCTGCCTACTGTATGGGCCACGTCATTTGCTGAGATAACTCCACTGATGTGAATGGAATTATACAAGCAGAGAATATGATCTTACATTTTACATTGACCAATTTACTTTCATATGCACCAAGATTAATCAAATTCATCCCTTCCTTCCCCCTCCCACTCCAAACAAACCTCTAAAAACCTATTAATAACAGCTTTATTGTTAGCTTTTTCTAAATAGTTAGATTATAATATTTCATGGAGAGAAAAATACTATTTGTTCATTAAGATATCAATAACAAATGTAATTTGACTATTCCAAGGATAGTGCATTTTTCTGGATAAAATAGTCACAGTGAATTCAAAATGTATTCATCCCACAAAGTAATTAAGCATGTGCCCAACCTTAAGCGCGTGAGAAGAATGCACATAAGCAGTCCCATTGAAACATGACTAAGTGTTTTACTGACTCAGAGCCTGATGTTTAAAAAACACTGACATATTCATCATGACAGGATAGTATTAAATTAATGATAATGTGTTTAATTTCTGACAGAATAAATGCTAAATCCTGCCCTCTGATGTGTGCATGCAGTTCCCGTGCCTGCATTTTTCAGTGGGATTTGATCCTAAAAGAGAAAAGCAAATTGATACCTGCTAGTCATTTTAGTCTGCATGATATTTTTTTCTTAGATTTTAAATCATGTTTCTAATAACAATTGAAATGTTCATGACTAACATTTCAGCTATATTATACCATAATTATCTAATCTAATCTATCCACTAAAGCAATGTAAAAAGAAGAGAAAGATAAAGAAGTTAATCATAATTTACTGACACTTTAAATATTTTTGCTAAGAAAATTCTAAAATAATTCATTTTAACAAGATGGATTCCATACCAGTTTGCACTGAGGTTTAGCGATTGTATCACAAGCACACTCTAAAATAAAACAGAAACTGTCATTCAGAAAAGTATCTTGGCATTTGCATTAAAACAAAAAAGTGTCAAACAGCACCAAGCAGTCACTACAGAAGCCCTGCTGGCTTTTGAAACATCTCCTGCTGAGCCCAGTACTGTGGAGACAAATTGCATCTGACTTCTGTTCCAGCCTGACCCCCAATCCCAAATAAATGGATCCCATAGACCACTTTGCCCTGTAGCTATTAGAACTATTTATTTTATGATCTCTCTGAAAAAAGAAAAAATCTGGAAGATTAAGAGATTTCTTGCTTTGAGCTGGCTACTCCCTATTTCATCTGCGCACCAGCACCTCTCCATGGGAGAGGTATTCAAAACAGCCTGCACCCTGGGCAGGTTAACAGCTGAATAACTTTGATTATTTTGTAGCCTTCAGGTTAAAAGGCCACAAAGATTTTACCAGCTCAACAGGATCTAACACAGTTAAAATGAAAACAGATCATTTTACCACATGTACGATACGGACAACACTTTTCTGGGCTCCAAACTTCCACCAAAGACATCCCTATTGCACACTGGAATTCATGGCAACGATAAGTTTCACAAACTAAAAGAAAGAAAAAAATACCTTCAACATGTGGTTCTAAATTTTTTATTTATTTATTTATTTTCAATGAACAGAAACACAAAGCACAGGCAATGAATTGTTCACTCATGAAAAGCTCTAGCCAGGTGGGGTGTGAGGAGTTGCATTTAAAATTGTTTTACAATGCTCTGTGTTGATCTCAGTTAATCTCCACTATTCAGTGCCAGGAATGACCAGTACTATACATCTGTGTCATGCATGAGATGTTGCTTTATGAACATGATGTTTTAAACATTATAAGAGTATAGGTTCAGCACTGGAGAGGACAGAAGTATATGCCCAACAGGAGAGAGATATCCATTCCACCATTTATAGCACTGAACATTTATTACTAGGAAATTCAGTGCAGTGACTCTACTATTTTCATTTAAGAATCACAAAAAAAAAAAAAAAAATCAAGTCAACTTACCACACTGGTATGCAGGGCAACATCTATCTGTAGTGTTGCCATCTACGGTAAGCATTTCTCCTTCCTGGCATTTTGGTATCTGATCAGAGCAAACCCCACATGCTGAAGAAGATAAAGATTTAAATACAAGAAAGGAAGGGAACTGAAAATGTTATTGAGACACAGCACATAAGATTTTGCTAATTGTAACTGTATTTTGCCTGTGAATCACTCAGCACCCTCAGTGTTTTTACAGTACCCTCAGTCTGCCTGAACATAAATACAGTACACCCTTACCACAATGAACCCCTGGGAATCCAGGCCATTTGTTTGTTATAGCCAGGGGTTCGCTATACTGAAAGAGCACTGCTGGTCTGATACCTCAAGCCCTGCAGCAGGAGTTAACTCCTCCAGCCCTGGGGCCACAGCCCGAGCAGACAGCTCTCTGCCCCCTGCCGTAGCCCCAGGGCAAGAGAAGCTCCGAGCTTCCTGCTGCAGTGGTGGGGCTCCAGGTAGGATCCAGGGACCAGGTTCACGATAGCCCAAGGTTCATAATTGTTAAAGGCTTTATAGTGAGGATGTACTATATCTTTGATGCCCAACAAAAGGCTTTATCCCTGACACTTGTTGTATCTTCTTACTTGAACTTGCAGCAAAAACACAGTATTGAATTTTTGGTATCACAGGCATTTCTAGTTGAAAGATTTATGACATCAAACACAGGCAAAAGGACAACGGGTTGTGAAGGAGAAAGCTCCACACTCAACACACAGCTTCCTGTGCTAACAGATTGAGCACAGAAAGCTGTCAGCAATGAAAATTCCTTTGGTACAAATGCATTTAAGGTTTGTCCCAGGTGGAAGTCTTTACTGAAACCCCAGCTATTTGACAGTTTTTCTTTAATGCCTTAAAGGTTGCATGTGTGTCAGGAAGATTCACCCTGTGCTCCACTGAAATCAATAAAGTGCAAAAACAAAGAGTATACTAAAGGGACACATACAGGACAGTTTATTGGCTGTATGATAAAGATCTATACTGCAGCAAGTGGAAATCTTGCATGATGCCAAGAGTGTTCTTTTATTACTGATCTACACCAACAGCTCTCAAACTAATTTGATCAGGCCCCCCTTCTTTGTGTCTGTAGTCATTTATGTGCCATTCCCTCCCATACAAATATACATATACCGCAACCCAGTTTTGAAGGCAGTGCCACGCCAGCAGCAGCACAGAAGTAAGGGTGGCAATGTGAAAAGTGATATTCATCAATGTCACTTTCCACAGCAGACTTAGTGCCACATTGCCACTTCTGCTGCCACCCTGGGGCTGACAGCCAGAGCCCTGCCACCTCCAGGTGAAGAACTGGGGTGCGAGGAGCCTGAGCCCAGGCTGCCTCTTGGTGAGGGAATGGGGGGGAAGGAAAGCCTGAGCCTGGGTGATAAGGCTCCAGCTGTCCCCTTTATCTCTGCCTCAAAGGTGTGCACAGCCCTTCTGCATGAGCCCCAGCCACCCAGGGCTGGCAGCCAGAGCTCTAAAAAAAAGAAATACTGCTTATGCCTCCCTTATAGACTCATAGACTCTAGGACTGGAAGGGACCTCGAGAGGTCATCGAGTCCAGTCCCCTGCCCTCATGGCAGGACCAAATACTGTCTAGACCATCCCTAATAGACATTTATCTAACCTACTCTTAAATATCTCCAGAGATGGAGATTCCACAACTTCCCCAAGCAATCTATTCCAGTGTTTAACTACCCTGACAGTTAGGAACTTTTTCCTAATGTCCAACCTAAATCTCCCTTGCTGCAGTTTAAGCCCATTGCTTCTTGTTCTATCATTGGAGGCTAAGGTGAACAAGTTTTCTCCCTCCTCCTGATGACACCCTTTTAGATACCTGAAAACTGCTATCATGTCCCCTCTCAGTCTTCTCTTTTCCAAACTAAACAAACCCAATTCTTTCAGCCTTCCTTCATAGGTCATGTTCTCAAGACCTTTAATCATTCTTGTTGCTCTTCTCTGGACCCTCTCCAATTTCTCCACATCTTTCTTGAAATGCGGTGCCCAGAACTGGACACAATACTCCAGTTGAGGCCTAACCAGTGCAGAGTAGAGCAGAAGAATGACTTCTCGTGTCTTGTTTACAACACACCTGTTAATGCATCCCAGAATCATGTTTGCTTTTTTTGCAATAGTATCAAACTGTTGACTCATATTAAGCTTGTGGTCCACTATGACCCCTAGATCTCTTTCTGCCGTACTCCTTCCTAGACAGTCTCTTCCCATTTTGTATGTGTGAAACTGATTGTTCCTTCCTAAGCGGAGCACTTTGCATTTATCTTTATTGAACTTCATCCTGTTTACCTCAGACCATTTCTCCAATTTGTCCAGATCATTTTGAATTTTGACCCTGTCCTCCAAAGCAGTTGCAATCCCTCCCAGTTTGGTATCGTCTGCAAATTTAATAAGTGTACTTTCTATGCCAACATCTAAATCGTTGATGAAGATATTGAACAGAGCCGGTCCCAAAACAGACCCCTGCGGAACCCCACTTGTTATACCTTTCCAGCAGGATTGGGAGCCATTAATAACTACTCTCTGAGTACGGTTATCCAGCCAGTTATGCACCCACCTTATAGTAGCCCCATCTAAATTGTACTTTCCTAGTTTATCTATAAGAATATCATGCGAGACCGTATCAAATGCCTTACTAAAGTCTAGGTATATCACATCCACCGCTTCTCCCTTATCCACAAGGCTCGTTATCCTATCAAAGAATGCTATCAGATTAGTTTGACATGATTTGTTCTTTACAAATCCATGCTGGCTATTCCCTATCACCTTACCACCTTCCAAGCGTTTGCAGATGATTTCTTTAATTACT
The DNA here is from genome assembly GCF_025201925.1 of Gopherus flavomarginatus. Lineage (NCBI taxonomy): Eukaryota > Metazoa > Chordata > Testudines > Testudinidae > Gopherus > Gopherus flavomarginatus. The sequence goes on from NC_066621.1 coordinate 54,551,910, forward strand.
TGCTCCATTATCTTCCCTGGCACAGAAGTTAAACTAACTGGTCTGTAGTTTCCTGGGTTGTTTTTATTTCCCTTTTTATAGATGGGCACTATATTTGCCCTTTTCCAGTCTTCTGGAATCTCCCCCGTCTCCCATGATTTCCCAAAGATAATAGCTAGAGGCTCAGATACCTCCTCTATTAACTTCTTGAGTATTCTAGGATGCATTTAATCAGGCCCTGGTGACTTGCAGGCATCTAACTTTTCTAAGTGATTTTTAACTTGCTCTTTTTTATTTTATCTTCTAAACCTACCCTCTCCCCGTAAGCATTCACTATGTTAGACATTCCTTCAGACTTCTCAGTGAAGACCGAAACAAAGAAGTCATTAAGCATCTCTGCCATTTCCAAGTCTCCCATTACTGTTTCTCCCTCCTCACTGAGCAGTGGACCTACCCTGTCCTTGGTCTTCCTCTTGCTTCTAACGTATTGATAAAAAGTCTTCTTGATTCCCTTTATTCCCATAGCTAGTTTGAGCTCATTTTGTGCCTTTGCCTTTCTAATCTTGCCTCTGCATTCCTGTGTTATTTGCCTATATTCGTCCTTTGTAATCTGACCTAGTTTTCATTTTTTATATGACGCCTTTTTATTCTGTAGGTCACGCAAGATCTTGTGGTTAAGCCATGGTGGTCTTTTGCCACATTTTCTATCTTTCCTAACCATCGGAATAGCTTGCTTTTGGGCCCTTAATAGCATCTCTTTGAAAAACTGCCAACTCTCCTCAGTTGTTTTTCCCATCAGTCTTGATTCCCATGGGACCTTACTTATTAGCTCTCTGAGCTTACCAAAATCTGCCTTCCTGAAATCCATTGTCTCTATTTTGCTGTACTCCCTTCTACCCTTCCTTAGAATTGCAAACTCTATGATTTCATGATCACTTTCACCCAAGCTTCCTTCTACTTTCAAATTCTCAACGAGTTCTTCCCTATTTGTTAAAATCAAGTCTAGAACAGCTTCCCCCCTAGTGGATTTTTCAACTTTCTGAAATAAAAAGTTGTCTGCAATGCAGTCCAGGAACTTATTGGATAGTCTGTGCCTGCAGTGTTATTTTCCCAACAAATATCTGGATAGTTGAAGTCCCCTATCACCACCAAATCTTGGGCTTTGGATGATTTTGTTAGTTGTTTGAAAAAAGGCTCATCCACCTCTTCCACCTGATTAGGTGGCCTTTAGTAGACTCCCAGCACGACATCACCCGTGTTTTTTACCCCTTTTAGCCTAACCCAGAGACTCTCAACACTTCCATCTCCTATGTCCATCTCCCCCTCAGTCCAAGTGTGTACATTTTTAATATATAAGGCAACACCACCTCCCTTTTTCCCCTGTCTATCCTTCCTGAGCAAACTATACCCATCCACACCAACATTCCAGTCATGTGTATTATCCCACCAACTTTCAGTAATGCCAACAATGTCATAGTTGTATTTATTTATTAGCAGTTCCAGTTCTTCCTGCTTATTACCCATACTTCTTGCATTTGTATATAGGCATCTAAGATACTGGTTTGATCTTGCCTCCCAGCTTTGCCCTGACCCTCCTTTCTCTCTGCCATTATAGCCCATGCTCCCTCCTGTTTCCAACCCATCTCCCAGGTCTTGTTCCCCACTTACCAGTGGGGTTTGCTCACCTGTCCCCGTCGAACCTAGTTTAAAGCCCTCCTTACTAGGTTAGCCAGTCTGTGCGCAAATAAGGCCTTTCCCCTCCTCAAAAGGTGAACACCATCTCTGCCTAGCAGTCCTTCCTCGAATAGCATCCTGTGGTCGAGGAAGCCAAAGCCCTCCTGGCTCCTTGAGAGCCTCCCCCATAATTTGAGAGCTGCTGATCTACACTGCGCATGGACCCCACTGGCTCAGCCCTCAATCCTCCTTCCATGGAATCCCCAGCTCTGCTACAACATCATGCAGGGCTGTTTTGAAGCTCCCCAAAAAAACGCACATGGGATAGTGTCTTCTGTTTCCCTTGCCCTATACACGCAACAAACAGTTTTTAAATGGCATCTGGGCTTTAAACAGCTGAGTTGGGTACCCCACTGTGGCCTTAAATGATACATGATTATCCAGTTATCCTTGCCTATATGCTAACACGCACAGTTACATTAAGTGAAGATATCATACCACATATATAAGATACGCAGCAGGTCCCCTCCACACGAGCAGCAATCAGAGTTTGGTCTTCTCGGCAGTTCTGACTCTGCTCCACTGGTTCACACTTGGATGGGTCACATTCTAAAACAAGCACAATACATTTTTTGTTAAATGTCAGTCTTTGGGCAAAAGTATGGTGCCCCCTTTTGCCTGCAAGAGCAAAGGGAGGAGGCACTATAGCATCACCAAGCTCAAGCCAATCTCAGAACAATATATCTATGTATTTAGATTTATGAAATAATAAACCAAAAAGCACCTACATCCCAGACTCTGGACTCTTGTGTAAATAACATTCTCCATAACCACTCATCTTCATCCCTTCAACTAAATACATCATACAGGAAGGTAAGTCAACAACTACATCATGCAAACTGCGTGCAGAAAATAAAAAGAAGGGAAGAGCACAGGAGGAATTTCTGTCTCTTCTTGCCTAAGACCGGGAGGAGGAGAACAGCTGAGTGGGGCCATCTGGGTTGTGCAGGACAGTCACAGACAGAACAGCTCAGGAGGTAGCAAACTCATCAGCACTCTTTACATTTGAACTAAGGAAGGAGCTGCATGCGCTAACCTCAATGCCTGCTTCCAGGCACCAGCAGGCAGAGAGGAGACCATAGTCTTACAACCCCAAGTCACTTGGACAGAGCCCTTTAGAGCAGAGGAACACAGCTAGGCATGTTAGTCATGCCTTTGCTCAGCACTCCACAGAGTGCTAGGTCACATTTCTGCCTGATCCTCGCACAGAAGGCCTCTTTGCCAGTGCACCTGCACAAGATGCACTAGAATCCAGCCCTAGGTTTACAAGTGAAAGAGAACTCTGTATACAGACATAATGATGATGTCTACACTGACATTTTTTTCCTGTGAAACTCAATCCATTTTTGCAAATGGTTTATAGTTTCACTCCAAAATTTTCACACTATGAAATCCTACAAGAACGTCTAATCTGTAGCACATCAGAATAAGTTTGAATATTGCAAAACGCTGGTATAGTACAGACATTTCTGCCAAAAATAGTTCTGTTCTATGTTTTTACTTCTACATAAAATACCTACCACAAGTGTAACTGGGACAACAGGAATCTTCACGATAGTAAGTGACTAGCTTTTCCAGGCCCTTACATTCAGGGATAAAGGATTCACAAAAGCTCTGATTACAAACTATTAAAAAAAAACATACAAAAAAGAAATGATGAACTTCTACACTATTCAGTTACAGGTCTTTTATGTTAAATGGAAAACATCAAGTTGTGTTTCTGGTTCATTGTTTAAAAAAAAAACCCAAACAACAATAAAACACATGCAAAAAGGCTAATAGTGGGATTTTCAAAAGCGCTCAGCATCAGGGCTGGCTCCAGGCACCAGCATTCCAAGCAGGTGCTTGGGGCGGCAATCTGCAAGGGGCAGCAGTCCAGGTGTTTTTGCCCCCAAGCAGTGCGCTGAATTGCCGCCGGACGGTGGGGGCAGTCCATGTGCTGTTAAGGCGGCACACCTGTTTCCACAGTGGCGGCAATTCGGCGGCAGCTTCTATGTTCAGCTGTGCACAGCGGCACAGCTTCTGTCTTCTGGCTGAAGACAGAAGCTGCTGCCGAACTGCCACCGTCGCGGAAATGCGCGTGCCGCCCTAACGGAGCAGGGACTGCCCCCGCCATCAGCAATTAGGCAATTAGGCATGCTGTTTGGGGCAGCAAAAACAGTAGAGCCGGCCCTGCTCAGCATTAGCCGAACTCTCACTGGAAGCAGAGTTAGGCTAAAGCTGAGCACTTGCAGGGTGACCAGATGGCCCGATTTTAAAGGGACAGTCCCGATTTTGGGGTCTTTGTCTTATATAGGCTCCTATTACCCCCCACTCCTATTCCGATTTTTCACATTTGCTGTCTGGTCACCCTAAGCACTTATGAAAATCTAACTTTAAAAATCTATTTCCCCTGGAGAACTCTGCAACAATCTGATCTCAATCGTCATAGGCACGAACAATGATAGTAACTTGCAACATTTGCTTTTGAATGTGGGATCTCTTAGAGACGTATGCATATAAAAAGTTTCCCTAATTCTGATATGATTTTTTGCTACCAATTTACTTTTCAAAGAGGGTAAATGATCTCTATATTTCTTCCAAATTAGGAATTATCCTGTTGATTTATTTTTATTGACTAACTAAAAGAATCTATAGACTCTAGCCTATAACTGCTTTCAATAGCTGCTAGATGTACGATTCATTCAAAAAAGCAACAAATCCAGCTGCAAATTCAGATCCATATAAAGAAGCCAGGCAGCCACTATAAGAATTTTACCACATAACAAATCAGCTTTCACCATTCTGACTTCCAAAATAGCATGTGTAGTATAAAAACAAACCATAGCACAAAGGAAGTGGGATATGCCAGAAAGGACACGTCATATTTTCATATACTTTTTTAAGGGTACTTACTACATATCTTTTGAGGACAACAGGTCTGATCATCTGGAACAATCAGAGCCACTTCCCCAAAGCGCAGACAGTCTAACTCATGAATATCTGAGCAGTTGTATTCCACAGGAATAATGGTCTCGTTGTCAACACATTTGTGCATGCAGCATCCGCTAAGGGAGGTTTTCCAAATCTCCCCTACTGCGTGGGGTGCTCCCGAACTGTCTGTGCAGGCTAAATTATTGCAATAGAAGACAGAAATTTTTAATGCCATTTCAGAGTTGACCATCTTGTTGTTCTACGGCATGTGTGTCATTGCAAACTAGTGTCTGGATCTGGGCTAATGGCTAATGCTGACCACTCCAAATGGAAGAGGGAGGTTGGGTGTGAGTCAGCATCACTGGGAGGACATGCTGCAATGTTGGAGCTATAACTCCAGAGTACCCTTGAGTTAGGCATCATCAGCCCAGCCATCAGATAGGGAACTCCACTAATTAGTGAGGTCTGCTCAAGAATGTGGTCATCACTTGACAGATGGCAAAAATCAAAAAGGGGAGATCAATACATACCACACTTTTCTTCTGGAATGCAGAGAGTGGAGTAAGCACGGTGAAGAATGGTCCCCTCAGAACAGACACAGCCCTCTGTCAGCACTGAGCAGGATTCTGAATCCTGAGGAGTGGATTCACCATTCTGACAAGTTCTTGGAATGTCACAGGCAGCTATACAGGCCTGGTACGAGGTGTCTTCTGAGCAGGGAAAGGCTAACAAGGAAATAAAACACTTAAAATAGACCACATTTTGAAGAACTATAGCACACATAAGGGTATTGTCTAGTACAGAAGGGTACAAGCAGGGCTGTGTGAAATTCCCCTCCGTTACATTGATATGCATTGCTCAGCTCCTATATGGAATCAGAAGTGATCCACAAATTTACACAAAATTGTCAAGAGCAAACTTTGTAAACAATTTAACTCATTTTCCCTCCCACATAACATATTTTCCCCAGGCAATAGCTAGCCTTTTTGGGGGCAGTGGGGAGAGGACCAGAAAAACCATCCCAACACACAATTTCTTCTCCCTCACAAACCAGTTCAGATTTTTAAAACATTTAAACATGTAGGTTTACCTTTAAATATATTTTTATTGAAATAGTTTGAATATTTCCCAGAGGAAATGAAATGACAAATATCTTGATTACTATAGCGTCTGGCACAGGGGTATCAAACCTGTGTCTCTGGAGCCACATGCGGCTCTTCAGCAGTTAATATGCGGCTCCTTGTATAGGCACCGACTCCAGGGCTGGAGCTACAGGTGCCAACTTTGTGACATGCTGGGGGGTGCCAGCTCTGCCACAGGCCCTGCCACCATTACACCTCTTCCTGCCCCCTCACCTGAGCCTGCTGTGCCCTCGCTCCTCCAGAGCTTCCTGCATGCCATGAAACAGCTGATCGGGAGGTGCAGGGAGGCACTGATTGGCGGGGCTGCCGGTAGGCAGGAGATGCTGGTGGGGGGAACTAATGGGGGGCTGTTGATGTATTACTGTGGCTCTTTGGCAATGTACACTAGTAAATTCTGGCTCCTTCTCAGGCTCTGGTTGGCCACCTCTGGTTCTGGCAAATCTTTATCAACTACATCAAGTTGCATATGCGGGCAAAAAAAGTCAACACCTTTTCACCCAAATGATTATGAATGGAACTACTGATATGTTGCCATACTTAGTAGCTATTGGCATTAATGATTCTGTTGGATGATACATATTGGTGCTGTCTTTTGTATCCAGTACAAACTGCTTTTGCACGTTATTCTCTTCTAACAGCTTCAAATATGGTTACATGAGGTATGTGAATGGGTAGTCGGTTTAAATGACAACATCTAGTCTCTAGTTTACAGCAACTCACTTTGATGTAGTTCTGCCTGCAGAACACGTAAGATGAGATCCTCAGCTGGTGAAAATCAGTGCTTCAATTTTCACAAATTTACAGCAGCTGGGGATCACTCTTCTTTAAAATCTCAAATCTTCTATTTTCACTTGCAGTACAAAACAATGTGCTTGCTTTAATCATACTTCTTGAAAACCTTAGGAGAGTGTCACTCTTCTTTCATATATGGTAGCTCTTTACAGGTTTATCTGTGCTAATGAACAAGTGAGAAATTTTATTAAATCAGTGTTGTGGAAGGCCATTGTCCTGCAATGACCGGCTCATAGCACTGAAGGGAGAGATTTTTAGTTTTAATAATGGTCAGTCTCCTTACTTTAATGATTTCTATGATTATTATGCGTACATATTTCCTAAAGAATCTACAACGGCAAGGCTACTAATGTTAGCCAAAAATGGATCATCATCTTCTTGGTCTGAGAGCTGTGGGGAAAGGACATAGTTCTAAAAAGTTGTGTTGAGGCCCTGCAAGTCTGCAGTCTGGTCAGCACAGAGTGCAGCATGTTCACTACACCCCTCGATGTGATGCCTAACCCACACAAATTGCTTACCGGAATGATGGCCATGATGGGAGGTCAAAACTCAGTTTACAAAGAGAGTGCTTGCTCAGGAATGGGGAAGGCTCAAGTTAAAACAAAAACCCTAAGGGTTAGTTTGAAGAGGGAGTTGATCTTACTCAGCTCATCACTACCAAAAATAGTCATGATACCCCACAGGAGATATCCATCATGCCCCTATAATCACAGGATTCTGGGCTCTTAAAAACTGGATCACAACACATCTCCATCTAGCGACCAGAAAATATGAAGACGACTTCATTGTTTTTGCCTACTATGTATCCCCAGCAGAGGTCACTACGGTATAACAATAAAAGAGGGTGATGTCTCTTCAACAAGTTTCTAATACTTGACTATATTTCCAAACTTATTTTGTGAGCTCTATAGTAAAATAATAATTTGTGAGTAAGAGCAGTATCAGTTGAGAAAGTTACCAACCTTACAATCTGCTTTGTAGTTCACAGTTTTCTATACTCGGACTGTATTTTTACTCAAAAGTCCTGGCCCCAAAAAACAGTCCCTTTTATTTACAAAGATATCACATATGCCTGTATGAAACATTTTTTATTTGATTTCCAAATATTGTGTGGCTGTTTGTGTGTGTGTGTGTGCGCGTGCGCATGCACATATATACTGTATATGAAAATATCATATATGTCATGATTTTAAAGTACTGTTTTCCACAGAACTTTTCCTGTTCCATTTCTATTATATTATTCTCCTGGGCCATGCACTCCTTCATCTACAGCACTTACAGATGGTAGCTGTAATCCATGTATATTCATACTGGTAGGTACAGACCATATTTCTCTGTGAGGCATTCTTTAATACTATTTTTGAAGAAGTATTCATCCAAGATCCTCTTCTCTCCAGTTAGTCCCCTTTATTTCCACACACCCTCTTATTGCTGCAGTCCTTCCTCCAGCCAAAGAAGGCTGGGTGCAGTTTTTTTCCAAAGCTCTTTAGTGTGAATCTGAGCATGGGCCAGAGAGGATCACTCCAGAGCAACAAGAAAAAAAATCCTTTCCATTGTTCACTCTCTCCTGCAGCTATCTTAGCATGCTACCACCTGTCTTTGTTCTAGTTATCTGTCTAGATTCTAGGTGATAGATCATTCATCACCATGGCAGATGAGCACTTATTAAGCAAGAACTCTGATTCTAAATGTATTGTGATGCTGCAAAGCAAGCAGATCAGCTAATGAGATCTATTTCTATAAACACACCACACTAAAACATTATCTTTGATTTGTGATAACGCATGCTTTAAAGAAACCTCATGCAATACACCTTAGAACACAGTACTTACAGCAGTAATCTGAACTTCTCCACTTTATGCAGATATTAAATTTGTTACACATGGCCACATAGGCAGCCAGTGCTACACAAGGATTCTGAAAGTATTCCACATCTTGAACCCACAAGTCACAGAATAATTCAGGTGGAACCTAATAAATAATAAAAACATGGATTAATGTTGCACAGTGAATGTACCTTCATATCGTGATGCAATAGGGTGAACATCTCCACTACTTTGGAGATACTTTCATGCAATTATATGAGCTAGTGACAGGGAAATCACAAGGTCTGCCAGGCTGGACTGAAGGTATAGAAGAGGCATTGGGCACCCAGCCTTCCCGAGCAAATGAAGAGGATTTATTTTTCAAGGGCATCTGAAAATGAAGGTTCCTGAATGTAAAAAGAATGCAGGGAACTCTTATTTTCCCTGAACCAAGTAATTTGGGATGCTTAGGGCAAAAAACTAATACTATTCTTCCCAGTGGGAGGCACAATCATTCTCGTCATGAAATACCTCACTCTCTGTTTTTCTTCCTTTTCCCTCTGTATTTCCATCTACACTTTAGCCTCTCATCTAGCATTACGCTTCTATTTCATGTGTGAGAATGCAGGGTATCTAGGTGTAGTCTCCTTTAGAGAGAAACACCTAGAAGCAATGATAAGTTTCCAATGCCTACTTTGGATGGTTGGGAGAGAATCCAGACTAATCTAGAAGACAGTTGGAAAGAATGGCAGCTGGGGACACAAACCAGCATGTTACCTACAGCTCTCATTGGTTTTCCAATATGTTCCTACCTCGTAAATGATTTCCCTCCACCGTTTGTCAAAAATATGTTTTTGTCTAACTGGTGCATTATGTGTTTGTTATTCACTTTAAGGTGATGCCATGTGAGGCTATTATGGGATAGATAGATTGGATGGCAGATGGAGTTCAGATACCAACCTTGAGCATACAAGATCCAATTCACCACTGTGTTACTCAATTTTTTACATAACTAATGATTTCAGTGGAGTCTCACAGATGTAGAAGTAGAGTAAGACTGTATTGAACCAGGCTCACCCATTAAAATGAGACAAAGCCTGGAGGTGGCAGAAGGCACCTCATAGGTTTGTTCCTACAACAAGGCTCCTTAGCTCCCATTGAGGAATGCTCAGCCAAGGTGGAATGGAAAGCTCAGGTTGCTCTAAGTGCTGGATGTGTCATAAAAGTGTTTAAATTGCATAGTTTGTATAGGTAACATTTTTAAAAGCATCTATGTCCCATTTTCACTTAGAACTCTAAGTCTCATTGAAAGTCACTAAGACTTAGGCTCCTAAATCAGTTTTGAAAATGGGACTTAAGTGACTGGGAAAATTGTACCTTATGTCATTATGTATCCCATGACCACTTTACATGCCACCTTGACCAAGAGTATTGATTATTATGCTTGTCCATGGCCTGCAGCTCAGTCAAAAGGAATATAAACCATCATGAGCATATTTCACTCTCTGTGCAATCAGTAAATTGGGTGTGAAATTCCCCTCCATTACATTGATATGCATTGCTCAGCTCCTATATGCAATCAGAAGTGATCCACAAATCTACACAAAATTGTCAATGTTGGTCTTTAAAACCCATTAAAGCTTAACCGCTGGCTACATCTGAGACCTATTTGAACTTCAAACTTTTTTTCCTTTGTCTATATATATTTGTAAGCAGAGTTAGGATGAGCTCTACCCTGACATCTGGTGGAAAGAACTTCAGAGAGTGTATTTGCATAGGCATGCCTACCCCAGCCCAGGCTGCCGAGCTGTGGGACTGCTTTGTGACAGAAATGACTCAACCTCAGTTGGGTGGTACTTGCTAGACAAGGGACATGGGTTCCAAAACCCAGTGAATTGAGAGAGACTGGGGACAGGTATCTGTGCCTGGTGGTATAGGCTCCTTGTGGAGCCAGAAACACCAGTTCCACCCACATCTCTCTCCACTGTGGAAGGTCAGAGTTGATTTTTTATTCCCTTAAGAATCTAGATACAGGTTACTGAGCTGAACTCGCTTTGGGCTAATGGTGCACTAGCACTGGGGCACCCCTACTATGAGCTGAGATCACTAAAAGTTGAAATCACGAAAGAGCTGGAATTATGAGCTGAGAGCACTGAGTACTGTGCTAACTAGTGGGGGAGCCTGAAGCTATACTGCAGAACAGAGCAACTGGCAGAGTGGACTGGAGCGGTTTGTGGGGACGGCTGGAGCGGATCACGGGACAGCTGGTGGAGCAGAGCGGCTGGCAGAGCGGAGTAGCTGTGGGACAGGTGGAGCGGCCCACAGAGTGAGCGGAGCTGAGCAGTTTGTGGGGACAACTGGAGCAGCTCACGGGACAGCTGGTGGAGCAGAGCGGCTGGCGGAGAGGAGCAGTTTGTGAGGACGGCTGGAGAAGCAGAGTGGAGTGGCTGGTAAAGTGGAGCAGGTCGTGGAGAAGGCGGAAGCAGAACCCCACGGAGAGGCAGGGCAGTTGGCCCCGGATCACTTAAGGTGCCCCTTTCTACCCAGGCTGGGGGGAAGGACCTCTGCAGATAGACTCTCGAACTTTGGGGCTGCACTGACTCAGGACAGAGACTTTTGGATTGTGGGACTTTTGAGACTGTGGGTGATTTGGGGGTTGCTGGACTCAAGAGCCCAGGGAAAAGGACACGGCCCAATTTCCTGGGGTAGGTCTTTGCTCATGGTTTGGTCTAGGAACTCTAGTTGAGGTGCTTTCCCAATTTAGTGCTTGTTGTTAATCTCATGTAATTAAACCTTTTCTGCTACACCAAGACTCTGTGCTTGCGAGAGGGGAAGCATTGCCTCTTCGAGGCACCTAGGGGTGTGTGTAAGATTTTCCCAGGTCACTGTGTGGGGGCTCGAGCTGATTTGGCATTGTGTTACTGAAACGGAACCCCTGGATACTGAACTCGGCCCTTGTTGCTGCCAACTCAGAGGGGCAGAAGGGTTACATATTGTATTCTTAGAATCACCATTATAGGACCCACACTTAGGGTACGTCTACACTACGGGATTATTCCGATTTTACATAAACGGGCTTTGTAAAACAGATTGTATAAAGTCTAGTGCACGCGGCCACACTAAGCACATTAATTCGGCGGTGTGCGTCCACGTACCGAGGCTAGCATCGATTTCCAGAGCGTTGCACTGTGGGTAGCTATCCCATAGCTATCCCACAGTTCCCGCAGTCTCCCCCGCCCCTTGGAATTCTGGGTTGAGACCCAGTGCCTGATGGGGCAAAAAACATTGTCGCAGGTGGTTCTGGGTACAGCCTCACCCCTCCCTCCGTGAAAGCAGCAGACAACCGTTTCGCGTCTTTTTTCCTGGGTGAACTGTGCAAACACCATAGCACAGCAAGCATGGACCTTGCTCAAATCAAGACCGCAATCGTGGACGTTGTAAACACCTCGTGCATTCTCGTGCAGTCTATGCTGAACCAGGACCTGCAAAGCCAGGCAAGGAGGTGGCGGCTATGGCAGAGCGGTGACGAGAGTAATGAGGACATCAACACAGAATTATCTCAAACCGCAGGCCCCTGCGCTTTGGAGAGCCTGCTGGTAATGGGGCAGGTTCTACCATTGAATGCCGATTTTGGGCCCAGGAAACAAGCACAGACTGGTGGGACCACATAGTTTTGCAGGTTTGGGACGATTCCCAGTGGCTGTGAAACTTTCGCATGCGTAAGGGCACTTTCATGGAATTTTGTGACTTGCTTTCACCTGCCCTGAAACGCCATAATACCAAGATGAGAGCAGCCCTCACAGTTGAGAAGGGAGTGGCAATAGCCCTCTGGAAGCTTGCAACACCAGACAGCTACCGGTCAGTCAGGAATCAATTTGGAGTGGGAAAATCTACTGTGGGGGCTGCTGTGATGCAAGTAGCCAAAGCAATCATTAAGCTGCTGCTACGAAAGGCTGTGACTCTGGGAAATGTGCAGGTCATAGTGGATGGCTTTGCTGAAATGGGATTCCCTAACTGGTGGGAGGGCAATAGATGGAACCCATATCCCTATCTTGGCACTGGAGCACCAGGGCAGCCAGTACATAAACTGCAAGGGGTACTTTTCAATGGTGCTGCAAGCACTGGTGGATCACAAGGGACGTTTCACCAACATCCACGTGGGATGGCCAGGAAGGGTTCATGACGCTTGCATCTCCAGGAACACTACTCTGTTTAAACAGCTGCAGTAAGGAAATTACTTCCCAGACCAGAAAATAACAGTTGGGGATGTTGAAATGCCTGTAGTTATCCTGGGGGACCCAGCCTACTCCTTGATGCCATGGCTCATGAAGCCATACACAGGCAGCCTGGACAGTAGTCAGGAGCTGTTCAACTACAGGCTGAGCAAGTGCAGAATGGTGGTAGAATGTGCATTTGGCCGTTTAAAGGTGCGCTGGCGCACACTGCTGACTCGGTCAGACCTCAGCCAAACCAATGTCCCCATTGTTATTGCTGCTTGCTGTGTGCTCCACAATCTCTGTGAGAGTAAGGGGGACCTTTATGGTGGGGTGGGAGGCTGAGGCAAATCACCTGGCCGCTGATTACGTGCAGCCAGACATCAGGGCAATTAGAAGAGCACACCACGAAGCGGTGCGCATCAGAGAAGCTTTGAAAACGAGTTTTATTACGGGCCAGGGTATGGTGTGACTGTTGTGTTTGTTTCCCCTTGATGATCCCCCCCTTGATTGACTCATTCCCTGTAAGCAACTCACTCTCTCCTTCGATTACAGCTTGCTTAAGGAAATAAAGTTACTATCATTTAAAAATCATGTATTCTTTATTAAAAAGTCATTATAAAAAGAGGGAGAGAACTGACAAGGTATCCCAGGTGTGGTTTGGGAGGAGGATAGGAGGGAAGGAAAAGGCCACTAAAAATATTTCAAAGTAATGACAGCCTTTTGGTTGGGCTGTCCACCGGGGTGGAGTGGAGTGGGCAGGTGCACGAAGCCTTCCCCCAAGCGTTCTTACACGTCTGGGTGAGGAAGATATGCAACATGGTGAGGGGTGAGTGTGGTTACACAGGGGCTGCAGCGGCACTCTGTGACCCTGCTGCTGTTCCTGAAGCTCCACCAGACCTCTGAGGATGTCAGTTTGATCACGCAGCAGCCCCAGCGTTGCATCCCGCCGCCGCTGATCTTCCTGCCGCCACCTCTCATCTCGAGCATCTCTCCTCTCCTCACGTTGGTCCCTCCTGTCCTCACGTTCACTGGCATTTTTCCTGTAATTTGATATCATGTCCTTCCACTCATTCAGATGAGTTCTTTCATTGCGGGTTACTTCCATGATTTCCGAGAACATTTCATCTCACGTCTTTTTTTTCCTCCACCTTATCTGAGATAGCCTTCGGGATGGAGTAGGGAGGCTTGAAAAATTTGCAGCTGCATGAGGGAGGTAAAAAAGGGAGAGAAGTATTTAAAAAGATACATTTTACAGAACAATGGTTATACTCTTTCACAGTGAACACTATTCACCTTACATAGCACATATGATTTCACTGCAAGGTCGCATTTTGCATCTTAATATTGAGTGCCTGCGGCTCTGGTGTTAGAGATCTCACAGACGCAGGTCCAGACAGCAGAATTCAGCTTGCACGCAGCCATGGTAAGCCATTGTCTTTCGGCTTCTGCAGCCTTCATATACACAGTACCCTCCTTTCCCAAATACCAAGCAAAGCCTGTTCAGTGCTGCTTCTTTCCTGTTAACATGCAGCAGCAGAAACCACGCCCCCATCCAATTCTCTGGAATGATCGCTTTACCCCTCCCCACACCGTATGACTGGTATCATGGAAGATCACTGCTAATTGCCCTCCTTCCCCACCTACTGCATGGCTGGTAGCAGGGAAGATCCCTGCTAGCAAAACGCAAAAAAGCTAAGTGCCGTTACCCCTCCTCCCTTCCCCCCACTTGGCTACCTGCAAGGAAGGATTTCTTTTAAGCAACAGGCAAACAGCCCAGTAGGAATGGCCATCTCTGTCCCCTTAATTAAATTCCTGAATTTCAATCAGGTTACCATGAACTATATCACTCTCCTGAGGATAACACAGCGAGATAAAGAATGGATGTTGCTTGAATGCCAGCAACCACCGGGACCATACGCAGTTAGGCTTTGTCATGCAATGATACCAGATTACTTGCTACATGCATGGCGTGGTCAAGTGTCCTACCATGGTGGACGGAATAAGGCTGCCTTGCCCAGAAACCTTCTGCAAAGGCTTTTTAGAGTACCTCCAGGACAGCTTCATGGAGATGTCCCTGGAGGATTTCTGCTCCATCCCCAGACATGTTATCAAACTTTTCCAATAACTGTACTGGCCGCAAATGCATCCCAAGTCCTCAGGGCAAATCAATCATTAAAAAACGCTTGCTTTTAAACCATGTTTTATATTTACAAAGGTACACTCACCAGAGGTCTCTTCCATGGCTTCGTTGTCTGGGCTACTGGCTTGGGAGGGCTGGGAGGGTAATTTCGTCTGGGTGAGAAAAAGCTCCTGGATGTTGGGGAGAACGGAGTGCTGTGTGCTCTCTGCAAGCTCGTCCTCCTCTTCCTCCTCCTCCTCCTCATCTTCCCCGTCCGCAGAATCCTCAGCCATGGCTGAGATTACCACCCCCACCTCGGAATCCACGGACAGGGGTGGGGAACTGGTGGTGGACCCTCCTAGAATTGCATGCAGCTCAGCGTAGAAGCGGAATGTTTTCGGCCCTGCCCCGGACCTTCCATTTGCTTCTTTGGTTTTCTGCTAGGCTTGTCTGAGCTCCTTAACTTTCACTCTGCACTGCACTGAGTCCCTGGTGTGGCCTTTCTCCATCATAGCCTTGGAAATTTTTTCAAATGTTTTTTCATTTCGTCTTTTGGAATGGAGTTCTGTTAGCATGGAATCCTCTCCTCATATTGCGATCAGATCCAGTACCTCCCGTGCGGTCCATGCTGGAGCTCTTTTTCAGTTCTCAGGAGACTGCACTGTTACCTGTGCTGATGAGCTCTGCGTGGTCACCTGTGCTGGTGAGCTCTCCACACTGGCCAAACAGGAAATGAAATTCAAAACTTCACGGGGCTTTTCCTGTCTACCTGGCCAGTGCCTTCGAGTTCAGATTGCTGTCCAGAGCGGTCACAATGGTGCACTGTGGGATACCGCCCGGAGGCCAATACCATCAATTTGCAGCCACACTAACCCTAATCCGATATGGTAATACCGATTTCAGTGCTACTCCTCTCGTCGGGGAGGAGTACAGAAACCGGTTTAAAGAGCCCTTTATATCGATATAAAGGGCCTCGTTGTGTGGACGGGTGCAGCGTTAAATCGGTTTAATGCTGCTAAAATCAGTATAAACGTGTAGTGTAGACCAGGCCTTATTGTCTTTCCCTCTCATACCTTTCCAGCCCTTTTCGTCATCTACTGTCGTCTGTTTGATTTTAAGTGGACTGTTTTTCTCTTATATGATGCAGAAACATGAGTGCCTTTACTGGGGTCACTTTCAAATAAAATTGTATTATTCATATTAAACCAATATGGCAGCCACCGATTTTGAATGTTAGCTGCTGTAATGCAAGTCTCATACTGATCAGCTCTATTCTTCAGTTAATTTTCAACAACAAATGTAAAGCTATAACAGGATGCACAGATGTCGCTCATGAAATTTATGATGCATTATTGCATTTAGCTACATTAAAAACATATCAAATAAATAAAAATCTATTAAAATTAAATCTCTAATACAGTAAACCTCTGAAATAATTAACGTAC
Organism: Gopherus flavomarginatus; assembly: GCF_025201925.1. NCBI lineage: Eukaryota > Metazoa > Chordata > Testudines > Testudinidae > Gopherus > Gopherus flavomarginatus. Next base: position 54,568,056 of record NC_066621.1, read on the forward strand.
ATAAGGATGACAGCTACTGAAGGTCTGGTTCAACACCAAGCTGAAACATCTGGAACAGTCCATGACTGAACAATTCGTTTCCTGGTGCCTGTCTTCTCCAACATACTTTAATGTGCTTGGCACCTGCCAGCTGTCTATAAATTTCGATGAAGCATCAGTTTTGCTTAAAACTGTTCTGTTGGGTAGCATCAGGTCATTTGCTGAGCTTCCATCACAGAAACCTGCATATGATCATCATAGTAAACAATATGTTAGCACTGCTGTGGGTTGTGCATCTTTTTATCTTGATGCATAACTGAAGTTCAAATAAATTAACTAGCTTTTCTGATTAAAATCAATAAGCACAGGGTTTGTCTACACTCAGTAAAAGACATGCAGCTCTGCCATGGCTGGCCCAGGTCAGCTGACTCAGGCTCACAGGGCTCAGGCTTCCACGCGGGGAAAAGTCTCAGATCTTGGGCTCCAGTCTGAGCCCAAACGTCTACCCTGCAATTTTATAGCCCAGCAACCTGAGCCTACAAGCCCAAGTCAAGACGGGGGCTCTAAGACTCATTGCTGTGGGTCATTTATAACATTGTTGACATACCCCAAGTATTGAACTATATACACAGCATATATTAGTATCAGAGTCTAATAAAATGTGGCAGATTACTAGTAAGACCAAAATGCACAACTATTCATCCACAAACAAGTTAAGCAAAGTGAAACTAAGGAAAAGAAATATTATTTTTGAAATGTAAAAGATGGAAGAAAGAAGGGGCACAAAGTAAGAGAAGGCAGAATTCTGCTCTTTGTACCAAAGGTGGGTGAAAGCAGATGTATTGCATCTAGAGCCTCCAGAAGGAATTCTCTACCTATGAGTTCTTAGGTACTAAGGAACTTAATATGGCCCCCATTAACATCATAACTTTGTGCCTCAAAATCTTTGATGTATATAATCTCACAAACCTCTATGAAGTACTAAAAGAATTCCTCATGGATGCTCCTGGCATGGACTTCAGAGCAGGAATTATGTCACCACCCACACAGAAGGTGGAACATGTACCCTGCTCTGCAGCCAGTGAACTCTACCACCATTTGCTGGCAGTTAACTCTATTGCCACGCACGTGAGAACTTCCATAAGGATGTTAGTAGAGAGCTGGGACTAACATCCCACAGCCCCATGCATTTTGTCAGCCTCTGCGTAAAGGTGAAAGAGGAGGAGCCCTCCACAGTCTGTCCAGTTTGCCATAATGTACTGTAGCCCAACAGGGGCATCTGCCTATAGAATAAACCATCCATCCTCAACATCAACTGGTATAACTGGTAGTCTCTGCTCAGGAGAGACTCACATCTGGAATGGCATGAAGATTGAAGGGAGGGATGCACTAATCCATTGGAAGAGCTGTTTAGGGCAGCTCAGAGAGTGACTGCCCATGCTCTGAGCACTCAGTTTCACAAGCACTAAACAAAAATTCATTAAAAAAATTAAAAGGACATAGAAGCAGCTCTTCGTTTAACCAACAATGCAAAAAGGGTAAATGTCATTGTGATATAAGAAGGAGTTCCCGTGAAATGTCTAGACGTACTTATCTGACACTGTATTAAGTTTTTCACACATACACACCCAAACATGCTGCTACCTGTGGGCTGAGTTGAACACCTATAGACTTAAGAGATAGCATATTGAAGTGTAGCTTTTGGCACCCAGAGAGACATTAATATCAATCCTCAGCTGAAAAGAACCAGTCTTTTCTACATTCATTGCTCAGAAAGCAGCATCACATTTCATCTCTGTTTTAAACTAAAATAGTTGTGAACCTTGAAAGATCTTGGAACGGGGCAATATTGTGGCAAGGCAGGAAAGATTATGGCAAGACATCTGGTCAATGTAAAGTAGCGGGGTGCTCCATCAATCACCTCTGGAAGCTATTTTTGGGGCCGTCAACTGTAAAAGCAACATGATGGACAAATCCACTATCCCATTTTTCTAGGAAGCACTGTTTGTTGCAAAGGGATTTTAGAAAGTTCCTTTTTCTCACAGTCTCTGTACTTATATGGACTAGTTCCAAAGATATTTGTCCAGTAATTGAAGAGGGATCTAATCCTTTCTCAGTGAAAGGAGAATTGGCTCGATTTTATCATTTTTCACCCATACATGGGGCCAGATTCTTCTCCCATTGAAGCCACTGGCAAAACACCTATTGATTTCATTGGTAAGCACAGGCCTTTGGAGAGAAGAAATCTTTTGGAAGCTGCAAATAGTTCATAGGGGAAACTTATTTCTGGCTCATGCTTTTGTCAGCATAAAGAGGCCTTGTGAGGAGATGGAGTTTATGAAACAAAATGGGATGAATATGATGAGACTCACAAAGAGTTACTTTCCACAGGACTGTTGCAAGTCTCTCCCACCTTCATATCTTGCACAGGTGAGGAGTAACTCCCACTGTAAAAAAGATTTATCAAACAAAAGGCTGAAGCCAGACTGAGGTGCTCAGTAGGCATTTCGTTTCATCACAATTCTGCAGCCTAGCCAGGCTGTGTGGCTATGAAACACTAGTGTAAATCAGACTCAGCCTAGCCCCTCATCCCACAGCCAGCAGTCTGTGTTTGAGAGGGTCAGGAATAAAAGTGGGTCCTCTGTATCCAGTGTTGGGGTGTAGTCTCCCTGCTCCCAAAGTAGTATTGGAAATGCAGCTTTCAGCAGCAAACAGACCGAAAGATCTTCCCTCCTAGGAAATTACGGTATGGGGGCAGCTCATTCCATTGTGACCCCTCCAATTCTGAAACACATGTTATTGAAAGGCTCCTACTCAGGCACCCAAGTTCCCTTTATCTTCCTGTCTCCTTCAGGCAATGACCCTCATGATCCTCCCCAAACCCATGATGCCTCAACAGCTACCATTTTTTTTGGGGGGAGGGGCAGAGGGTTCTCTACCTGAGCCCCCTATTGGCCAATTCCCTATTGTCTATGCTAGAGCTTGTTCCAAGAAAGACACTTGTTGCCACCAAGCAGGAGCACCAAATAGCTCCCTCATGTGGGTAAAGTGGAGAAATTAAGAGCCATAGGGGCAAATCTGCCAAGAAAATACGGAGCAATCCTCTGCAGAAGAAGGGCTTGATGCACCAGCCTAGAAAGAACACACACATGTCTTGTAACATTGTTAACAGGTAATGTGCATTGGAAATGTATTATTGAGTTCCAGGATTCTCTCTGAGATAGCACTCGGGCTAGTTAAACAAAGAAATCCTGCAGGCTAAATATAATCCTAGGCTTAACGAAACATTTTATCTTTATCTTCTTGATTCTGTTTATTCTACATGAGATGGACATTAAAAAGGATTAGGACTAAGTCAGAAAAAAAAAGAAAAAAGCTCAGAATAAAGTGAACATAATAATCAATTTTATACTGATATTAATTTCAAGCTCTCCTTCTCTGGGACATGTTACTGTCTGTGGGACATGGAACTTGACTGAGCTATCACTGGTATTTGATACTGTGCTACACATATGTGCCCTTTCTGAAATTGGCAAGATAGAGTAATGATGAACTTTGTATTCCTGATTTCAAGCTCCACTTTACAGCAGGGGATAATTCAAATGTCAGTGTGGAGATTTATATCAATGAATATAGCACTATAGACCTAACATCTCATCCATACAACTTCCAGAAACAATGAAACCATGTGTACATACCATAGAAACCTAACAGTGATCATAATTTAAAAGATATTAGCATACACATACACACACACACCTCTGAACTAATTCAGCAACAAGATCAATGTAGACTGCTTCTATGAAGTTAATAGCTATTACTATCCCTCCCATTAAATAAATACAGACCTTTGGAAAGTGAAAACAGCAGATTGTATTTCCTATCTGATGGATAGCAAACACTAAATCTATTAATGACCTTATTTGACACCAAGGGTGGCATAATGTAAGACACATTTCATCCTTATGAGTAGGCTGTCTATCTGGACATTACTTCAGTGTTTGTGCCTGTGATTCAAATAGCCTAAATCCAAAGGCATAATTCCAAGAAAAAAATAACTGCACTTCAACAGCTGGGCATCAAATTAGCATTTCAACAATTAACATGGTTAACAACAGTTCTATATTTACACTATTTAAACATTCACAACTATCTACATTGTTCTATGATCATCCTTTTAGGTTCCATACTGACACGTGTAAGCCTGAACCTGCTCAAGATATTATTCGTAACCAGGAAAAAGCTTCTCCCTTCTTCAGCAAAGCATTTGAACATTTGAGTGCTTACAGTACTCTCTACTTACCACATAGTCCCAAGACTTTTGGTTCATTGGTTGTATTTGACTCTATGATCACCATACCAGTGCTGTGAAACCACTGAATCCTGATATTTGTTGGTGTTTCAATTACATACATGAAGCCAGTGTCTTCAATTTTAAATCCATATTTTCTAACTGTAGGCCAGGCATATCTTGAATTTACAGTTATCTAAAAAAGATGGTATAAACAAAGGCACAGCAGTAATCTGAACATCTCATTATACTGGAAGCTATTCTTCTACTTTATGTGATCACTATATGTCCATGAAACTTTTGGAATGAAACATGAATTGGTTTTGTTATTCATTGGAAACACATTCCAGGTTTTCCAAAATGCCCTGTGAACATGGTCTGACTTTTGAACCAGCCTAGCCCAAATTATGGTTTCAAGAGACAGGCATGCAAAACCTAGTCAACTCTTCTATCATGCAAAACTCAGCTGTTGCCATAACAAACTTTGATCATTTGTACAAAAGCACTCGATGAGGGGGCTAAAATGAAAACATTTGATTCTTTTCAAACAACTTTTAAGTCACTGATCGTTTGAGACTATCCTTACGATTTCTTCATACAACACTGGCAACATATTTGTCTGTAGTATAGGGTGAGTCACAACTGGGTTTCTTCTTTTTAAAAATATACTTTGAATATATACACACAAGAAAAAAAAGCTCTCAGTTAGTTGCTATTGAAATGACCATCCTATCACTAAGGGGGATCACTCATCTAGGATCAAACTACTGGAAGAACTGAACATTTGAGATAATAAAAAGCTATGGTTTTATGGAAATACTTTCTGTAATAAGAACAAAACTAGGGAAATGATAGATAAATTGTTTCTAAATGAAATAAATCTATTCAAAATTTCTCAAACACTTCTCTTTAAGGGGAGATGATTGGAGCTATAAGGGTACCCCCAGGACAGTGAGGTATGTCCAGCATGATTGTAAATGTGAAGCATTGTACAGGATACATGAATGAATTAAGAGCCTTACTAAAGATTCATGACTTATTTGTTGTGTGCTCTGGATCACAAATGGACTCACCCATTTCAATCTGTTGTTTCAATTTTATGAGTTACTTTCTCAAATTTCAAACTTTTAGTATTGTACAAACTCCATTGTGCATGCAGAGAAAAAAAACCAATGAGCAAGTGTGTAATCCCTATTTGGAGGCACCGGAAAATTTCTGACAATGTATAATGTTAATAATTAAAACAGTATATAACAGGTTTATTATGCACCTTACACTGCTATCTATAATGTGTAGGAGAAAAAAAAACTGTGATCATGGAAGACTTCAGTTTGAACAACATATGCTTGGGGTGCTCATGCTGCCAGTACTAAAACATCCTGGGGATTTCTAAACATTACAGATGACAATTTCCTAACTCCAAAAGTGTTGCAGCCAGCATGGGGGAACTATATTAGTAGACCTTCTCCTAACAGAAAAAGAGGAACTGATCACAGAACTAAAAGTTAATGGTAGCTTAGGTGCAAGTGATCATGACTTGATCACATTTATAATGTGCAAGCAGAATAAAGTCTAGAACCATAATATATATACACTTGGTGGTTTAATTGGGCCAATTTCACAAAGGTAAAAACAATTCTGAGCCAAATCAGCTGGAAGGAAGACTTTAAACAGAAAAATGTGAATGATAATTGGGAAACATTTAAGGACACTTTATCAGATGCCTGTAATGGGGTCTACAAACCTCATGCTGAGCAGAGTCAGAAGGGGGAAGAGACCTTCTCCTGCTTACAGGCAAGAAGCTTGACTCCCCCCCCCCGCCAACTTCCTGTCATGGAGGCAGGCACCCACAGCTGCAACTAATAGGGAAAACAAAGCCTGCTATAAGAAGAGAGATCTCAGAGAAGGAACGTGAGATAGAAAGGTCTGGGACAGTGAAAGGGTAACAGCCCTGCACTAGGCTGCCTCCAGAGAGGCAAAGAGACTGAAGCAGACCGCTAATTAGAGGCCAGGGGCCAAGAACTCTCCTGATCAAGAGCCAACCACAGAAAGCCAGTCAGGGGCAGTAGAAATCCTTCAAAAGACACATCAAAGACTGGTATGAATGCCCAAAAAGCCATAATCCCACAATTGAGGAAGCTTGTGCTGGCTAAAAAAAAAACAACATGGTTTACAGAAGTGAAGGTAACAAATAAATAAATCATTTACAACAAATAGAGGAAAGTGGGGATTGATAGTAATTAATATAAATCAAAAGTTAGGAATTGTAGAAATTGATAAGGGAAGCTAAGGGACAGAAAGAGAAAGCTATCGCCAGCAGAGTTCAGGAGAATAGGAATTTATAAAAATATATTAGGAAGAAAAAAGAATCTTAACAATGATATTGGTCCATTATTACATGGAAAAGGCAGAATTATTAATAATAATGCAAAAATGCAGAAATGTTTCAATAAATATTTCTATTCTGTATTAGAGGAAACAGAGATGATATATAGTCTCATCATATGGTGAGAACACTCTTTCCATCCCACTCATATCTCTGGAGGATATTAAACAGAAGCAATTAGTTAGGCATTTTTAAATCAGTAGGCCCAGATAACTTGCATCAAAGTGATTTAAAAGAGCTGGCTGAGGAGCTCGCTGGACCAATAACACTGATTTTCAATATGTCTTGGAGCACCGAGGAAGTTCCAGAAGACCGGAGAAAAACTAATGCTGCGCCAATGTTTTTTAAAAATGTAAACGGGATGATCCAGGTAATTTTAGGCCTGTCGGTCTGACATGAATCCCAGGCAAGATAATGGAGCAGCTGATATGGGACCTGATTAGTCAAAAACTAAAGGAAGATAATATAATTTAGAAAATCAGCATGGGTTTTTGAAAAATAGATGCTGTCAGACTAACTTGACATGTTTTTCCCCCATGAAATTACCAGTTTTGTTGATAAATATAATAGCATTGACATACTATATTTGGACTTCCGTAAGGCATTTGACTTGGTACTTCATGACATTTTGGTTAAAAAACTAAAACAATACAAAATTTACATGGCACACATTAAATGCATTAAAAGCTGGCTAAGTCATAGGTCTCAAAATATAAATGTAAACGGCAATTTATCATCAAGTGGGTCTGTTTCCAGTGCGGTCCTGTGGGGATCAATTCTTGGCCCTACTATAGTTAACATTTTTATCAATGATCTGGAAGAGAACATCAAATCATCACTGATAAAGTTTGTGGATGACACAAAAATTGGGGAGTTGTAAATAATAAAGAGGACATGTCACTGATTCAGAACAATCTACAATCACTTGGGAAACTGGGTGCAAGCAAACAATATGAATTTTAATATGGCTAAATGTAAATATGTAAATCTGTGAACAAAGAAATTAAGCCATACTTAGAGAATGGGGAATTCTATCCTGGGAAGCAAAGATTCTGAAAAAGATTTTTGGGGGGTTGTTCTGGATAATCAGTTGAATATGAGCTCCCACCAGGGCCAAAAGAGCTAATATGATCCTGGGATGTACAAAAGGGACTCTTGAGTAGGAGTTGAGGGGTTATTTTACCTCTGTATTTGACAATGGTGTGACCACTGCTGGAATACTGTGTCCAGTTCTGATGCCCACAATACAAGAAGCATGTTGATAAACTGGAGGGGGTTCAGTGAAGAATCACAAGAATAAGCAAAAGACTAGAAAACATGCCCTATAGTGATATAGAGTCAAGGAGCTCAATGTATTTAATTTAATAAAGAGAAATTTAAGGGGTGAGTTGATCAGTCTGTAAGTACTGTGACGGACTCAAACCAGTCAGGTACAGGAGTCTGGTAGAGGGCAAATATACTGGTCACTGGGTGAGTAGCTTTCTGTTCCCTGAGTGACCAGAGCAGGGGCTGCACTAGAGTAATCAGGAACCTGCTAGAACCAATTAAGGCAGACACGCTGATTAGATCACCTGCAGCCAATCAAGGCAGACTAATCAGGGCACCTGGGTTTAAAAGGAGCTCACTCCAGTCAGGTGGGGAGGAGCTAGAGGAGAGGAAGTGTGTGTGAGGAGCTGGGAGCAAGAGGCACAAGGAGCTGAGACTGAGAGGGTGTGATGCTGGAGGACTACGGAGTACAAGTGTTATCAGATACCAGGAGGAAGGTCCTGTGGTGAGGATAAAGAAGGTGTTTGGAGGAGGCCATGGGGAAGTAGTCCAGGGAGTTGTAGCTGTCATGCAGCTGTTACAGGAGGCACTATAGACAGCTGCAATCCACAGGGCCCTGGGCTGGAACCCGGAGGAGAGGGCAGGCCCGGGTTCCTCCCAAACCTCCCAACTCCTGATCAGACACAGGAGGAGTTGATCCAGACTGTGGGGAAGGTCACTGAGGTGAGCAAATCTGCCAATAAGCGCAGGACCCACCAAGGTAGAGGAGGAACTTTGTCACAATACCTACATGGGGAACAACTATTCAATCTAGCAGAGAAAGGTATAACACTATCCAATGTCTAGAAGTTGAAACTAGACCCATTCAGTCTGGAAATAAGAAATTTTTAATGGTATGAGTAATTAACTTTTACACAATTTACCAGGGATAGTAGTGGATTCTTCATCACTGGCAATTTTTAAATCAAGATTCGATGTTTTTTCTAAAAGACAAATTATTTTGGGGATGTTCTATGACCTGTGGTATACAGCAGGTCAGATTAGATCACAATGGCCTTAGAATCTCTTATTCTATTAAGGGGAAAGTAAAATACTATGTAAATAGCAAGAGAGAACCAAATAAACAAACAAAATCCCCAAGAACTTACTTTTCTGTTTAAACGATCAACGATGATTTGGTTTGACAAATATGTTAAATTCAGCATTGCCAGGCACAGTGAAGTCAAGTTTAAGTGACTCTGCAGAGAAAGCAAAAATTTTGAAATTTAGTTAAGATGTGAATATTTTTACATGCTAATTATTTAGTATTTTTAAGTAATGGGACACTAGGGGCATGTTCAGTTTTTGAAAGAGGAACACATCTGCTGAATGAAGTTTATACAGATTAACGAAGAATTTCTTTCTTTGTATGAGCTATGTTTGTGGAATAATGTTCATTTAAATAACATTCCTTCAGGATGTCTACATTAAATGTGTCAATTTATTATGTTCTGGAAAACTGTGTTAAACCATCACATTTCAAAAGCTGAAATACAAGGAGTTCATACACAGCAACACCACTGATTAGGGGCATGGAAAAGAATCACATGAAGAGAAACTGAAAAGATTCAAACTGTTTTCCTTAAGGTAGACACATATTTGAGGGGGAAAGATAAACGTACACAAAAACAAGAAGTTTTCTAGGAAAGTCATATCAGGAATGTATGCATAATTCCATTTACCCTCTTGTAACACAAGAATTAGGGATATTCAATGCAACTGATAGGTAGCAAATTCAAACATCATAAATGAAAATACTTTTTCACACACTGCATAATTAGCCACTGGAACTCATTGCCACAAGATATCATTGAGGCCAAATACTCAGACGGGTTTATAAACGAGCCAGATATTTATATGGGTAACAAGAATGTCCATTTATAATAGTAAAGATTGGGGAGGAAACAAAGGGTTTGGGAAGTACAAACTCCCATTTTCAGGTCATAAGCCAATGTCTAAACTACTGGGGAGCAGGACAGAACTATCCTGAGGGGCAAGTTCTCCTGTAACTGCTTCCTTCAGGGTTTCTTGCACTCTTCTGTGAAACAGCTGGCACTGGTCTCTTTTAGAGAGTAGATACTGGGCTAGTTGGACTGCTGGTCTGATCCAGTGTGGCAATTCCTATGAACCTTTGTCTTTGAAGTTTGAGTTTGGTAATTTGCAATGCAGAAGTCTCTGCATTAAGCTGTTGAGATTCATATATTCTAAGATGCAGGTAGCCTGCAAATATATGACAGGGTGAGAGCCCAGAGGGAGTTCACGTGTTAATTATCACCCTGCAGACTTCATACAACAGAATGTAGAGGGGATCACTACAGTCTGTTTAATTCTAAATACAGGAGTTTCCCACAGTGAAGCCATATAAAGAAAGATACACAAAGTTGGCATTTACTCTACTGAAGTGTTTAACACATTATTATAGACCTGGATAGTTGTGTGTGACACATATATGTAATCATTTAACCTCTCAATATTTCAGTTCTGCCATCTGTACTATGAGGTCAACACTGACTAACCATTAATCCTGCAGTAATGTCATGAGAAATTATGCATATGCAATAAGGTGAAAAAAGAAAAGCAGTATTCTTTTAAACAGAGATATTTAAAATGTATTTTAATAATTTGTAATTTAAAAATCCCATATTACTTTATGTATAAGCATATACAATAAAAACTTCGTAGAGTAAACTTTTATTCACTGTACTGTTTAACCTTGTTTAGCAAGCGAGGGCATAAAGAATAAAAACAGAGTTAGTTACCATGTTGGTGTTTCGGCAGTCAAGGATATGGATGGTTATAGTTTCATCTTGAGTTTGGCTAATAACGTAGGCTGCCTCTTTAAATAAAGCCAAATGATTCCCATCAAAGCTTACAAAGCTCAGATCAGAGAAAAATGTGCAACGACCTAGTTAAAAAATAAATAAAATAAAGACATTTCCTAACTTATTTCCTTGTTTTGGTGAGCAATATAAAGCATGCAAATAAAATTGCATAAATGTATGATTTAATCTTATTTCCTCTAAGGGTTTACTAACTCGGCAAAACATTTTCAGCTATTTTTTTGTATTTTTGTGCTATTCTTTGGACAGTAAAGATCTAAATTCTGCATGTTTCAATAGGAGCCTCTTGCAGGCATCCAAGAATAGAATTTGACTCATATGACTAATACAGATATAGTCTGTGGATTTTCATGGACCACAAGCTACTAAAAGTTATGGAGCCACTACAAGTAGTAGTCACATTGGACCTTGAGTTGCTTCCCCTTCTAGTTTTGCTCCTGGACCGGGAGCTCTAGTGGAAAGTTAGCTTCCTTTCCAGCCCTACTGCTAAAGTATTTGTGCTTCAAAGGGCCCAGAGTTCTACTCTCAGTCATTACAAATCAAAAGACCCTGGGCAGTTACTTGCACCAGTTGTTTGCTACTATGGATCTAACGCTGTTCTCATTTAAGTCAACAGAAGCTTTGCCTTTGACTGAAGTAAAATTAGGCTTCTATGCTGTATTAAGCAATGAGTAACCTGGAGAAGATGTATATAAACTCGATCTTCTATTCCTATTCCAGAGTCCAGAAAATAGAAACTTTAATTCTTAATCTGCTTATAAATTCAATAATTTGTTATAAAACTGAATTAATGTAAGTACTATGTAAGTAAAACTTACATGCACATTCCCATTTTGGGCAGCATTTGTCACCATTGATCTGAACAGCGAGCCCTAGAACTCCACAGCTGGGCTGAGTTGCATTGTAAGGGCAGTTCTGTGACTTGTTAACTTGGATTAGTTGTCCATTCAAGCAAATGTGTTTTATGCACTCATTCTCTGTAATTGGCTAAGACATATTTAAAAGACATAGGTTACCATTCTTGTCAAACTAAAGACACAACTTTGCAGAAAGCTTACTGAAAAGACAAGTAGGCCTGATTTTCAGGGACACTGAACACTCGCAAACCCCAGTGAAGGCAATGGAAGCTGCAGGTGCTCAGCACCACTGAAAGTTACACAATTTGTGAAGATGGTACAAAACCACGGTTCTGTTCTAAATTCCAGAACAACATTATTGATTTTAGACAATACATCAGGCAGAAATACAGAAAAGAAGTATGCAAGGCTCATAGAGATGGCAAAGATAGCTGAGTAAGTTTAGGGAATAGTCATGACAGGAAACAATCTGCCAGAAAGTGGTAGATTGTGGTTCAAAAGATCTCTTCTACTGAGGAACATAAATGGCACATGGTGCCAAAGGTATTCCATGAAAAATCACCCCTTTTGGAAACTGAGGTCCAAAACAGCATTACATTGCAGTAATTATGAAATCCACTAAGTGCAATGGAGTTCCTCCAGATTTACTCACATGTAATTGAGATAGGTATCTGGCCCCATAGTTTGATAGATATTTTTAATACTGAATATAAAAGTATATGGCACATAAATAATTATTTCAGCACTACTGGTAAGGGAACTTATCCATACATAAATCTACATTCCCATCTATTTACAGATGGGCAGAGAGATAACCATGAACAACGTTACTCACTACACAAGTTTGGAGCGTTGCTGTTTCTCTAGCTGGCATGAAAACTGATGCTGTGACTCCTGAGATACCTTCAGCTGTTAGTCCACCAGAATACTCTGTAGCAGACTCATGAAGTGGTTTGGTAGATAAATAGGCAAATGAAGGAACTGATGCAGCCATTGTAGCATTTGAGTGGGTTGGCATCATTAACATCGGACTCTCTGAGGGTGTGTGGACCTCAGTTACAGACAGTGTTCCGAGTTTTGGAGTTTGAATAGTGCCTGATGATGCAGCACTAGAAGAGGCAGTTTTTTGCTCAGAGGATGAATATATGGTGGACAAAACCGATACACCTAGTTTAGGAGGCACAGCAGTTATATTTGTGAAATATGGAGAATGAAACGTCTGTGTTGTTTTTAAGGTGGGGGTAATCAAATCTGTGACGCCTGGCGTATAAAGAGACTGGGATTTTGTAACCAGGACCGGCCCTGCAGGCTCTGCTGTTTCAGAGGTGATGGCTTTTTCTGTTTCTGAAGCAACAGAAAAATACATGGGTTTCCCTGAAAACAATGAGGTGGTGAGGGCTTCTCTTATTGCTGCTGTTTTCCCTGAAGTAGCTGATGTTGTAGTGATGTTTTCCGCTGTTACACTACTTACTGATGAAGGTGCTAAAACAATGGCTGTAGTCGAAGAACGTGTGGTAGCTGGTAACACTGTTCCTGGTTGGAATGTGCAACTGTAGGAAGTAGTTGAAAGTGGCACATGCTTAGACAACACCACAGTCTTTTCTGTAGCACTTTTGCCCATTGACGTGGATGCTGTTGAGATCACTGGTGTTAAAAGGGCACCTGCTAATGACTCCTCCTCCATTGTGATGGGAGTTTCTGATGTTTCTGGTAGAATAAGTGATGGAGATGTTAAATTTGATAAAGGAAATATGGCTATAGAGACTGTAGGTGTCTGACTAGAAACTATTGGTTCAGTAACTGCTGTCTGCTTTGTGGATTCAAAACTGGAATCTGACTTTTGGGTAGTAAATGATGGAAATTCTTTTTTCATTGTAGCTAATGGTGATGAAGTTGTAATTACTTTCGATGAAAAAGAGAGGGGTCTTGTGCTGACAGTCAAATCTATTTTTTTTCTGGTTGAAGTTGGGAGTTTTGTCTGCAAAGCTGAGGCAGTTCCTGGTACGTAAGTCTGCACGACAGTATCAGTTAAGGATGACTCTTTTTCAGTAGTCAAAAGAACTTTAGCTGGAACTACTGAGGTAGGAGATAATGTTGAAAGAGCCACTGCAGGTCGGGAGGTAGTTAGGAATGGGTACAAGGTGGTGAATTCTCCTATAGATTCTGTTGTACTAAAGACAGCTTTTGGATGAATAGTGGTGGTCAAAATTTCTGTTGGAGGCTGGTAAATTGTGGTACTTTTTTTGCTTTCCAAATAAGGTTTGGGAGTTGAAGGAATATGTTCTATTGTTAATTTGGTAGTGAAACGTGGTATAGCAGATTCCTCTCTGATCTGTGGAGAAACCATCACTGCTGATGAAGATTGAACAGAGGAAGTACCTACTGAAGTTGTAGCAAAGGAGGCATAATCTTTGATTAATGATATTTGAGTTGTAGATGCTGTTTGTTTTATTGTTTCTGTGATGGTTTTAACTGTAGGCTTTGAGACTGTGGAAACTGTTTCAATCTGTACTGGGTGCTTTGAAGTGGCTAGCTCCTTAGGTATTTTTTGTGATAAAGTGTATGGGGAAACGGATGTCCCTGCCAGATGCTGAGCGGTAGGGAATATGTGAGGTGACTTTGTTAATGGAGGTGTAACAGAAGTGGGCAAAGTTGACTTTTCTTTGACTGCTGTCACTTTTTTACTAGTTATTAGTCTGCTGCTGAATTCAGAGTATGGGGATACTGTGGCATCAGTAATATTCAAAGTGACTTTTGCTGGCAGTTCCGCAGGTGATGGTGATGTTAATGAACTTGGTTGCTCTTCTATAGTGGATATGGTTGAGGCAGTCAAATGGGGAGTCTTTCCTTCTGTTGAAAAAGTAGATTTTACTACTGATGTTCTTGGGTATAAAGTTACAGTCATTGTAACAGTAGCTTCAGATGATGTGTGAATAGAACTAGTGGCTGTCGTTGATATCTCTTTTCTAAATGTGGATAGTGGAAGCAGAGTAGTGAAAGGCGGTTGGGAGGTTGCTGGTGGTGACGAAAATGTAGCTGGCTTTCTGGTATGCACACTAGTAATTTTTTCTGTTTGTGCTTCATCTGGATGGACAATGATCCTTGTTGTTTCAGTCTCATTAAGAAGAGTATATGGAGATTCAGTGATGAATGTTGTTTGCATTGTTTCCAATTGTTTAGTTACCAATGGAATTGTAGGGACCAAATCCATGATTTCTTTTGCTAAAGCAGATGTTTTTGTTGCTGATGTCATTCTAATAGTGTAGGGTGCAATGCTCATTTTTGTTGTATTAAGAAATAGAGGTGATTTGTATTTAGTAGATGTTCTTTGTGAGAATGTAGTTGACATTGCTGATAATTCATAGGGGCCTATTATTTTAGATGTTACTTTTGTGGACAAAGGAATAGCTCTGGCAGTAGGAGATGAAACAGGATATTTAGTGTATAAAGTAGTCAGGGTTTCTGTCATATTTAGAACTATGAATGGTGTATATTCAGTAGTTGATGCTGTTTGCAAAGTTTCTTTTGATTCTGCTAAAGCTGGAGAAGCAGCACTTATATCGGACAATGAAGGCCTTTTTGTAGGAAGAGTGCTGGGTTTTGCAGTTGTAGTTGAACTAGAATACAGTGAATATGGAGAAAAATATGAACTTGATGGCTGCTTCACACTTGTGGTTGCTTGTATTATTTCTTTTTCATCAGTTGTAAATAGGAAGCCAGTTATTCCTGAGGATGATGATGACAACAACGGTGACATCTCTTTAGTTTGCAGAGTTGCTGTCTTTGCACCATGAGTTGTGGCAAGGAATACCCCTGCACTACCTGTCAAGTTTTGAACCATATATGTAGGAGTTTCAGTAACTGACAGTGTTACATGTAATAATGGAACAGGGTGTGTAGATAGCAGGGAAAACGTGGTCTTTGTTTCTTCTTTGGTTAAAGCAACTGTTCCTTTTGTTGTTTCTGAAGTCATTGGTGGCTTCAGTGTAAATAATGTAGTAATCAGAGGAGAAAATGAAGTTTCAGTGACATTAGCTAATATGGAAGAAGTTTGTTCAGTACTTGGTTTTGTTCCTTCTGAAGTTCTTGTTTGATTTGTTGTTGGTGCATAAGAGATTTCCAAAGATGGTGACATAGTGTATTTGGTGAAATATGTGGTGGTTTGTTCTGTGGCTGATACCAAGTAAGGGGCTATAGTTTTTTCTGGTTTTAGTTTTGTTTCCACTGTGGGACGTATTCCTATTTCTGATGTTTCCGATATTGCAGTAGTTGTGACTGGTGATTCTGTTACTCTTATTATTGACGATGTCCCAGCTAAAATAAAAGTAGATGTTGGTTTGCCTTCTGTTTCAGTGATTTCAGTCACTGCATGTGTTGTAGTTACAGTTTCAGGCTCTGTAGCACTCAGTACCTTAGCAGTGGTACCACTCATTGCTTGTATACCTGTAGAGATTTCTGTAGTGGCAGGAGTTGTCAGTGGAAAAACATCAAGTACTGAAGGGAAGCTTATATTAGATTTTGGTGATACAGGCATTGCAATAGTGCTTTTGCCGAATGATGTAGCTCCAGCTGAATATGTCGAAATATTTGGTGATATAGTTGTGGTTAAAACTGTTGTATTAGGAATAAGAACAGTTGAAAATTTAGTTTTTTCTATGGTTGCACTGAATTGCCACTTTGATGCATGTGTTGTTTTTGTGTCTTTTGTTTCAGGTACAGGAGATGAAGTTACTACTTTACTCAGAACTGCTGCAACTGAGACATTGAAAGAACTGGAAGTTACATGTGAAAGAGTTGGTGTTCTCATAGTGGATGGTGAAGGCCGAACATCAACTGAAGGCTCAATGCCTAAAACCAGACAAAAATAGATGTTACTTTGTGAATCATTATACTGGAATCATTAAGCTATTAGAGGTGGAAGGGATCCATATTAAGTCATCTAGTCCTATCTTATTTTTTTTTCCTTTCTTCCGGTTTCTAATATTTTTTAGAGCTTCTAAGAAAAAAAAGTTAGGGAAGGCATTGACTATATATTTAATGTTACTGCAAATTTATGAAAAAGGAACCTCTTAATTTTCTTTATAATTTGTCTTATATTTTAGGAAAGAAATTTGTTTCAACTGAAAAGCATGTTAAATGATAACTCAAAATTTATGAACTTGGGCATCTAAAATTAGAAATGTAAAAACTGCATTGGGTCACTTAAGTAAGAGACCTAATTTTCACTGATATATTGCCAGGACTCAAAATCTCTGAAAAATCAGGCCATTTACGTAGGTCCCTAAATATGGACTTTGATGTCTAACTTTGGACACCATGTTTGAAAATTCTGGCTATACTAGTTTAGGTATCTAATAATGCCATAAATTAAGTATCAAATTAAACATAACGAAGTGAAAATTTTTAAACATACAATCTTCAAAATACACGCATCTTTGAGTGACTTCATCCAACACCATATGGAGAGGACACATGGGGACACATCCTTCCACTCTAAAAGAGAAACATAGTATTAACTATTCAAGCAGTCGGTTATAGACAAAGTATTAAATTTTAAGAAAGCATTCTACATTTCTAAATAATTTAAGGCACAGGACCCTGATAATGGACCTTTCTAGTTCTCATCAGCTCAGGACATTTCTTCAAGATGCAGCTGACCATGTTTCCATTCTTGCAGATCTGAGCTAACATGTGAACTATGTAATTCTCTATCTTTGGAATGATTGTCGGTCCTTCCAATAATAAAGATTTTCATTTAGAAATACCAGAGAGCCATTGCCCTCTGGAATAAAATTTTGTTCAATAGTTTTGTTAGGGACAGATATGGTTGCTGCAATGCCATCATGAGAGGAGCAGGGCCAGAACTATTTGACATTAGCTGACTACCACATCTTTTCAAAAATGCTCTTAATTTAGGATACCCACTATCCTGAAAGATTACTGCCATTCAAGGGCATCACTTTAATGTAGCTACCACAATGGCTACAATTCCACTACTTCCTCCTTCATTGAATTTTGATTAATGAATATGGTACCATGGCACTGAACTATATCCAGTGTCATATGTACTTACCATTACATACTTCTATTCTAGAAAAATGCAGATACTTACTTTGGTATATCCTGACAGTTTTGTCCCAAAGGGTTTCTGCATGTTTTGAAACAGGGGCTTGTACAGGCATCATAACGCCATTCACACGTAGAATGGGCTGGAAATTTAAATTTGGCATCTGGAAGAATACATTATTTATCATACAGAGAAATATATACATAACAATATGCATATACACGCATATAAATGTGTGTATATATATATATTTTAAAAATACACACATGTACACACTATAGTGAGCACACTTAAAAGGTTCATTTTGGTTTTAGAAATATTACTATTTCTATAAACTGTATTTAAAATGGGGGATATCTCTGAAGCTTTTAATATCTCTGAAACTGGAATGAACATTAAGTGTATCCACTGTATATTACACATGCAAACTGTTTTACACTATGCAGTAGAAAATGTGACATTGTATTCTAGTTGACATCTATTTCTAGTGCATACTAAAACAACTTGAAGACTGACAGTGCAGCAAGAATTAACAGAAAATTCAGCAATATTTATAAAACAATCTTCATAAAAGAATAAACTATATAACTTTTCTGATAACTGGCTGAACTGTTGTGAATTTTCAGCGGGGAAACAACATGACACCAATGTGAATAATGTTGATTCAGTAAGATCATTACTATGAAAGCCTTAGAAGAACATGCTACTTTATTTAATGTGCTACTTTAATGATATTTTTTAAAAGAGGTTGCATCAGCAAGAGTAGTCTATTTGGTGTTCAAAATTAGGCAACACAAGGAGACTTTCCAAAAAGTTTGTACAGTGCGATAGCTTTTACTTTAGAGGAAAACTGAAACACCATTTCAAACAAGCAAGTAATTAGAAATCATTACATTTAAAAAATACATTCTTAATGGTTGATCGTTTCAGAAACAGTAAAAAGGCAGTACAGAAACAGTAAAAGTAATATAGATTTTTCCTATTTATCACGATCAAGCACCACTCCAAATCTTGGAAAACTACAATCACAGTTCACACATTACTTTAAAAAAGGGTGTCCTGTTAAATGAAAGCGATACTATGGTGAATTTAAAAAATCACCTGCATCACCTCAGTAGCATCTTTGCAGAACAGTGTTTATTAAAAGGTATTAAAATCACAAAATTGACATACAAATAGCAAAAGCAGTTAGGGAAAGTGTGAAATTCTTGTGCATGAGCCAGAGAAGAAAATTAGGAAATTTTCATTAATAAGTAGTGTTTCACAGATTTATTAAATAATGATGCCATTTCATAGAGGAAGTGTTAAGAAAACAACACACACACACACACACACACACACACACACATAATTGAAGGCCAGTGCTTAATTTGTGGCAGGGCTGAGTCCTGGCACCTCTAAGCCTGGTAATTTATAACCCGGCACCTCTGGCTTTGCTGCATCAGTTCTGAAAATAAAAAAAACTGTTTGAGCCCCAGCATCTCTTTCATTACAAAGCTAGAATTGCTTGAAGTTCTCCTTTGCGCTAGCCTGATCCTGCGCTATCTGTTTGCACACAAGTCCCCCTGTGCCGTGTTAGATGAGCCTCAGGGCTTTTCAATGATCTGCTAGACTTCAACAACTATAGGAAACCAAAAATGTATCCAGCGGTCACAATATCATTCTGGTATCCAAGCCCAAGCCCCTTTTCTCTGGTCGCACTGGCAGTGGGAGCAAGGAAAGAGTGCATTATATGAGCCTTCCTTAGCAGGTTAAACTGAACACCAGGCCAGATTATGCTACCTGGGCAACCTGATGCAGAGCAGTTGCACCACACAGAACGTTTGAGTTAGAGATTGGGGAGCAGTGTTTATTACTTGAAAATATGTTTTGCTACCATGTACGATCCTATTTTTAGGGTGATATTCAAGACTTCTGTCCTGAAAAAGCTCCCACTGATATTAGCTTCAGTGAGGAGTGTGAAGTATCAGGCTCTTTAATTCACTGCTATTTTACACTTGTTTAGAGACATGTGACTCTCTTCCAAAAGATGTCAAAAATTTGTCTCTTCAGCCTAGGTACATCTGCACTTATGGGTAGTTGTTATACTATTACTAGTAATACAAGTCCCCTTTTGCTTGATAAAAATAATAATTCTCATAGAGCAGAAGAGAATGTGTAAATCAAGTTTTAATATCTTCCCCATTTTCTATATTGAGTGTACCTGTTGCCACCTAGTGTTATCCTCTAACAATACCAGTCTGTATAATATCCCTGAAATGCTATTTCTATGAGAAACACTGGTTTTATTGTAGTAGCAAGTGAATTTACTAAATTACATTTGCTGTAAATTATTAAGCATGTGTATCCTGTTCCAGTGGGAGAATCTGCAGTTGCTTAAATCTGATAGTGATGGGAGGAGGGAATACTTTACACACAATTTTCACTAAATGCGCAGGTTTTTATATTCTGTGTAACAGAGCTGATATGCAGGCAGGAGCCATGCGTTATATGTTCTACATTCAAAATTAGATAAAAGCCAAACAGATTAGGTCTGAGCACCTACATATCCCAGTAACTTCAAACAGAGTTGCAAGCATTCAACCCTTCTAAAAATCAAGCCCAAAGTTCTTTAGAAAGCATATATTTCTAACCAAGTAATGTATGGGTTTCATAGCTGTGTAGTAAACTCAGTGTCCCAGGTTCATAACCGTGGTTGCTATATAAACTAGGCTTGGCAAAATTCAATTTTTATTTTATAATTTTGACAAATAATATAGATGTATTGTAAGCAATATTGTAAAATGTTTATGTATTTAAATGTTCATAGGTGCAGGAAATTATGGAAGGGGTGTATGTCAGACAATAATTATTTAATGACAACAGATGTTGAGATCCAAACAGTTACAGCTTTATAACCATTAAAACACAAATTGTCAACATCAACTTGTCAAAATATACAAAGTAAATATCCTTAAGTTCTCAAGTAGCATTTTTCTTACCATGCCTATGTGTTAATTTCAATTATCAATGGAAATATTTTCTCATTGGTTTGTGAGTACAGTGAAATCCATATTTACTGCCATTTACCTATAAAAATCTAATTCTTCCAAGCCTATATATAATCCAGACATGCTCACATTAAAACAAACAAACAAACCACACATCCTGACTGAATTCCCAGGATGTTTTACATAATAGAAAGCCCTGAATTATATCCCACCAATCTCAGCAAGACATATCACCATACTAAGCAACAACCAAAAAAAAAGATGTTATTTCCTTTTTTAAGATGTTCATGAGCAAAGTAGATAGACAAAGTGTGTGCTTGAAATATTCTATTAAAACAGTAACCAGAACTGGAGAAAATACCTTAAATATTCTTTTATTTCCCATTTCCCAGAATAAATATTTACTTATTTTTGCCTGTGTTTCTGCACTTTATAATTCCAGAATGGGACAGACACTGGAGGTTTTCTGAAATTATTAGATGATCTAGATCAGTAGTTCCCTGGGGGTCCACCAAGCAAAGCCAGCATTAGACTTGCTGGGGCCCAGGGCAGAAAGCCAAAACCCCACCGCGTGGGGTTGAAACCCAGGGCCCCGAGGCCCACCACCCAGGGCTGAAGCTGAAACCTGAGCAACTTAGCTTCATGGGGCCCCAGGCAATTGCCCTGCTTGCTGTCCCCAACACTGTTCCTGGCTTTTATATGCAGAAACAGTTGTTGTGGCACAAGTGGGCCGTGGAGTTTTTATAGCATGTTGGGGGAGCCTCAGAAAGAAAAAAGTTGAGAACCCCTGCTCTAGATGACTATGAGCATTTACCCATATTTTACAGTACTTTATTCTCAAATCACTCACAAGTACACCTTATAACACTAAACAGACAAGTCGAGGGAATGGTAACACACGTTTAAATTACATACTTTCTCTATGTGTAAAATCTGGAAAACTGAGTACTTGAAGGCATGTGCCAAGCGCCTCATATGAACGACATTTTCAGACAGCATCTAGTAATACAGGGGTGCATGTCTGTTCTCCATTTCTCAGAAAACATGGGTAGGTAGTGGGTGAAATTATGAATGTTGCTGAGTAAACACTTGGCAAATTAAAATTGTGTGGCCACTGGAGATCTCCCATTCCAGTCAGGGAATTTCAGACAAATGAGAAGGTTAAACTGAGCAAAGCTGGATTTTTGTAAGTGTGTAAATTACAAAACGAATGCATCTAATCACTCATGTCAGCTACTAAAATGCCTCCAGAGGGATGGATTAGAAGAAGGATATACCTTCCAGTGATCAGAAAGCAATATTATAGTTATCCCTTGGGAGAAAACTAGATTAACCCAAAAAGCTGTATGAGAGTAGAGTACTGAGGGAGATTGTGCCAAAATATCTGACTCGGGCAAACTGCATTGAAAAATTATGGGAAAATACATACACAGTTAGGGCCAGATTGTGACTAGCACTTGTGCAGAAGTGTTGAGGGGAAGCATGTATCTATTGTGACAAAGTTCCTCCTCTGTCTTGGTAGGCCCTGTGCTTATTGGCGGATTTGTTCACCTCAGAGATTCACCATGTGGGTCAGGGAACAGCCCAGAGACCTTCCCCTCAATTCCTCCTGTGTCTGATCAGGAGTTGGGAGGTTTGGGGGAAACCCAGGCCTGTCCTCTACTTCAGGTTCCAGCCCAGGGCCCTGTGGACTGCAGCTGCGTAGAGTGCGTCCTGGAACAGCTGTGCGACAGCTATAACTCCCTGGGCTACTTCCCCATGGCCTCCTCCTAACACCTTCTTCATCCTCACCACAGGACCTTTCTCCTGGTGTCTGATAATGCTTGTACTCTTCAATCCTCCAGCAACATGCCTTCTCACTCTCAGCTCCTAGTGCCTCTTGCTCCCAGTTCCTTGCATGCACACTACAAACTGAAGTGAGGTCCTTTTTAAACTCAGGTGCCCTGATTAGCCAGCCTGTCCTAATTGATTCTAGCAGTTTCTTCTTAATTGGCTTCAGGTGTCTTAATTAGCCTGCCTGCCTTAATTGATTCCAGTAAGTTCCTGCTTGTTCTGGAACTGCCCGTTACCTTACCCAGGGAAAAGGGATCTACTTAATCTGGGACTAATATATCTACCTTCTAACACGCTCCTGTAGCCATCTGTCCTGACCCTGTCACACTATCTATGTACTTGTACTGGGTCCTAACTGTGTAATATGTGAGCCTTTCCCCTTTACTGTGCACACCAGACAAAGGCCAGTCATAACTGCAGTCCTGTGCACACATTAATAGGGGACAAGTCTTTTCCCACCTATAACACAATCTATATAATGGCCCAGTCACACCAGGCAAAAGCAGGGTACATCATCCTAATGGATGGTGAAGCCTGTGCATTCCTTGTCCCTTGCACACCCTGAAGCTCAGAGAAGGATTAGGACTCCTTGAGGCTCTAGCCTTTCTGGGCTCCAGCTGGGGTGGTGTGAATTCATCACTTCCCTTATTCATTGTAATATCATCAGATGTGACTCCTACCTGTCTAGTGCGTTAACCTGCCTATCCAGATCAAATGACTTCTAAACACAATATTGCTGCAGCCAATTTGTGTCATAAGCTACAAGTCATATTTTGGGAGCCCTTGTGCCTTAAGATTCATTAGCACTAGGGCTGTTGATTAATAATGGTTAACTCATGCGAATAACTCAAAAAAATTAATCGCAATTAAAAAAATTGTGATTAATCACAGTTTTAATCACACTGTTAGACAATAGAATACCAATTGAAATGTATTAAATATTTTAGATGGTTTTCTACATTTTGAAACAATTATTTCAATTAAATCACAGAACATAAAGTGTACAGTACTCACTTTGTTATTTTTATTATAAATATTTGCACTGTAAAAAAGAAATAGTATTTTTTCAAGTCACCTCATAAAGAGATTGAAATACAGTACTTGTATCATGAAAGCACAACTTACAAGGATAGATATTTTTTTTGTTACATAACTGCACTCAAAAACAAAACAATGTAAAACTTTAGAGCCTGCAAGTCCACTCAGCCCTACTTCTTGTTCAGCCAATCGCTAAGACAAACAAGTTTGTTTACATTTATGAGAGATAATGCAGCCCGCTTCTCATTTACAATGACTCCTGAAAGTAAGAACAGACATTCGCATGGCACTTTTGTAGCTGGCATTGCAAGGTATTTACATGCCAGATATGCTAAACATTCGTATGCCCCTTCATGGTTTTGCCACCATTCCAGAAGACATGCTTCCATGCTGATGATGCTCATTAAAAAAAAAAAAATGTATTAATTAAATTTGTGACTGAACTCCTTGGAGGAGAACTGTATGTCTCCTCCTCTGTGTTTTATCTGCATTCTGACATATATTTCATATTACAGCGGTCTCGGATGATGACCCAGTATGTTGTTCATTTTAAGAATACTTTCAAGACAGATTTGACAAAATGCAAAGAAGGTACCAATGTGATATTTCTAAAGGTAGCTACAACACTCGACCCAAGATTTAAGAATCTGAAGTACCTTTCAAAATCTGAGAAGGATGAGGTGTGAAGCATGCTTTCAGAAGTCTTAAAAATGCAACACTACAATGTGGAAACTACAGAACCCAAACCACCAAAAAAGAAAATCAACCTTCTGCTGGTGACATCTGACTCAGATGATTAAAATAAACATGCGTCGGTCTGCATTGCTTTGGATTTTTAATCGAGAAGAACCCATCATCAGCATGGAAGCATGTCCTCTGGAATGGTGGCTGAAGCATGAAGGGACATATGAATCTTTAGCGTATCTGGCACAAATATCTTGCAATGCCAGCTACAACAGTGCCATGCGAACACCTGTTCTCACTTTTCAGGGGATATTGTCAACAAGAAGAGTGGGCAGCATTATCTCTGGCAAATGAAAACAAACTTTTTGTCTGAACAATTGGCTGAATAAGAAATAGGACTGAGTGGACTTGTAGGCTCTAAAGTTTTACATTGTTTTGTTTTTGAATTCAGTTATTTTTTGTACATAACTCTACATTTGTAAGTCCAACTTTCATGATAAAGAGATTGCACTACAGTACTTGTATTAATTGAATTGTAATATACTATTTTTCATTTTTACAGTGCAGATATTTATAATAAAAATAAATATAAAGTGAGCACTGTACACTTTGTATTCTGTATTGTAATTGAAATCAATATATTTTAAAATGTGGAAAACATCCAAAAATATTTATATAAATGGTATTCTATTATTGTTTAGCAGTGTGATTAATCATGATTAATTTTTTAATCACTTGACAGCCCTAATTAGCACCATTTCCAAATGAGTGCAATAAATTCCCTACCAGGTTGTATCCCTGAGCAACTAATGTTGCAATTTGAGACGTTACATGTTTTCTTGCCAGGCAAATCATGTTAATTTTCTCTGGGGTTTTGATCACTGCATTGCATTATACAGTTTTTGACATCTTACTCCTGTGTCTACAAACTGATGGCCAGAAACTAGAGCAGACTGAAGCAACTGGTGGAGTCCTTCCACCCAGTACAGCACAGAACACCTTCAGTTACCACAGACTGTAACAGGAGATCAGCACATTCTACAATATGCTCAGCAGCACCTCATAAGACTAAAGCACACAGAAAATGAGCCCACCTACTACATCCACACTCTTTATGTTACCACAGCAGTAATTCATGCTGTGCTTAAGCCAGCATGAGAACTATGTTAAGTGTATCTCAGTTGTAAGTCACATAGGGCCAATTAAATTTCTACTTCTGTTTATTATTAATTATTCTTATTTGGAGTGTCTAGAGGCCCCAAATCAGATTAGTGATACATTATGCCAGGCACCATACAAACACAGTAAAGACAGTCCCTGACCCAAAGAGTTTCCAGTCTAAATAGACCAAACTTGGGATGGGAAACAGAGGCACATAGAGGTGAAGTGACTTGCCTGAGATCACACAGCAGAACTCAGGTCTCCTGACTCCTAATCCAGTGCCCTCTTCACTAGACCCCTCTGCCTCTCCATTTCACCACTGCTCTATACAGTTTATGAACAGTAATATTGATAAGGATTAAGGAACACCAGGGGGAAAAAAAATCAATAAAGTCACTTATGCACCCATTTCTGCAGCCTGGTACAAAAACTTTTCTCTCTCCTATATCAATTATAGAAATTAAATTCCACAGTGGACCTAGACTTTTATTGTCACTATAGCTAGTGTTCCCCCATAATATAAAATGTAACTTCTTTATATGTGCTTCTGATACTGTGGATTTCATCTGTATCACAGTACCTGCACTTTATGTTGCCATATGACACTAATCAGCCATTTCCATGTCATGCTTCCCATGTTTACAGTGCTTACAGTCTTCCTCTAACATCTTGCACTTTATTGTATTTTGGGTGATACTGCAGTTCACTCACAACAAAGTAGTGCTGTTCATTTTACTGACAATGAGCTAAGCTTTTTACATCAGAGGTTTTATATGTTTCTCTATCAAGGATTTGTCATGGCATTTGAAGGAAACCACATATCTTCTGATGAAGTCTATTATAATTTGCTTTCTATCCAGTGAAATGACAGATCCTTAACAGAATAAGGAGTTATTCTCTGGATGACAATCATTCCAGTTTACATGCCAACCAAACCCATGTTTCTACTACCTGAGGAAGAGCTGAACACCTTAGTAGGTCAGTCACAGCTGATGAACGTGTTAGTACAGAAATTTCTAATGTGAATTGGGGCATATACTTTGCAGTATTTGTATATATTTTATCAAACACCATATTTAGCTCTGTCACAGCTGTTTGGATATTGGCGAAATACTTTCTCTATACACAATGCCATAGGTTTTAACATATTAATTCCCTTTTTCCTAACGTCTGAAATTAGTTCTTTGATCATAAATATCCTACTATTTTTCTATATTCTGACCTAGAGAATAAATAATGACACTGAGATCCCAGTTCTCCTGAGTCCTAACCCTATAACTGATGCACTTGATGTTCTCTTGAGTCATTTAGACCCACATTTTTCAGTGTTCACTAATTTTGAGTATCCAGCTTAAGTCAAGTAGAGACTGATGTTCAGAGGTGCTGTGGAACCAACATTCTCGTTGGCTTCAACCAAAATTTGGGGTGCTCAGTACTTCTTCAAATCAGGCCCTATGTGTTCAGTACTGGGCACCCAAAAACTGAAACACTCAAAATAGATGTCCTCTCTTGAAAATGTGACCCGAGTCTCTGGGCCTCGATTTCCCATTTGAAATGGGGATAGTAATATTAATTTACCTACCTCATAGGAGGCATTGAAATAATTAGGGAGAGGAGGCAGCACACAGGAGTGATTGAAAGTCAGACAAAACTTGGATCTAAATGTGCAGTTTCATGACCAAAGGTATTACACAAATCACAGATACAAAAGTAAGCTGGGCTCTAGGACTTAAGTGCTGCAGTTGGAGTTGAGGGTGCTCAATACATGGAAGGATCAGCTTGCCTCAAGCTTGCCTACAGCAATCCATACACCAGTTATATGCCTGCTCTCTTGGTCTGCTTCTATTACAATTTTTCTGTTGCACAAATAAGAAGGTAAAATATAGTCAGCAATTGACTACACTGTGTGACTTTATAAATATGCATCTAATGTAGTGTCTCGCTTTACAGAGGAGCACATATCTGATGCAAATACACTCACATGAAACTACAGCATTTCCTTGCTTTGCTAAACACTGGCTTAGCATAAGCAAAATCCAAATCCAAAAAGCCCACAAAGTGCAAAAGTACATAGGAAAGGGTACTGAGGATCAGGCAGCATCTGAAAGAACTGAACAGGCAGGCAGGAAGACTGGAGGAATATTGGAGGGAGTGGGAAAGCAGCCAGAAAACCTCACAGGAGGCACATGCCTAATTGTTTTAATGATAATTATTTTTCCATTAGTCTAAGACTCACTGATTTTTACATGTATAGATAATGCCTTCACTTTGTTTTCAGGTTTTCAAACTCTTTCCTTATTTCTTTCGCTTTAGATTTTCCACTGTTCAAGGATACAATTTGCTACTGTTAGTTTTCATTTTCTTCTCAGAATGCAGGCAGTGCTAGTCATGACTATCAATTTATAACAGCAGCTCAACACTGCTTCACCACTTAGATTGGCTAGTGCCTCAGATACATGCTAAGGAGAATGAAACTATCTGCCCACTCACATGCAAGTACCAATAACCTCTGCTCATGTACTTTAAACTCCTGCACTGAAGCATGTAGGCAAATAATACTGGCAGAATGAACTGCTTCCCTGGTCAAAATATAATCAAAACCAAAAACAGTTATCTAGCTCTCAGGTATAATTGCCTTAGCTACCTCACAGCTATTGATGTGATTTCTGAGGCATATACTGTTGCTATCACAACAAATTAATCTCTTCTTGCTTATTCATACAAACACAGAAGGTCAAATGCCCATTTGTGATATAAATAGCAGGTTCTGATGCCACTGTAAAGACAGCTTGATGCTGACAGATGCTGAGAACCTGTAGTTCTCATTGACTTACTTGGGATTTGCAGGTACACAGTAGTTCCTCAGCATCAGGCCCAGAATAATGACACTTGGACTTAAACAAAACAGAAGAGCTCAGTGTAAATTCAAGAGCACCTCATTATAACTAAAAAAGGACATTTAAAAGTATGCCCTATCCAGAGGGATATCTTCCATTGTTGTGTGACACTGAGTATGTTTCCCAGACCTGAAGAAGAGCTCTGTGTAAGCACAAAAGCTTGCCTCTTTCACCAACAGAAGTTGGCCCAATAAAAGATAACACTTCACCCATCTTGTCTCTCAGAGAGAAACAGACAAAGATAAACGAAATGAAAACTGATAGACTGTATGTACATTTTGATAAAACATGAAAGATGCTTTTATCAAAAAAAGTAATTTTATATCTCAAAAAATCAATTTAATTTCCAGTTTTTTAACATCCTTTCTTGGTGTATAAGATACAATCATTAAAATTAACTAAGAAAGATCCAGTTCTGGTCTCAAAACAGAAATACATATGACCCTCATTGACTACATTCCATGCATATGTCTGAGTAATTATTCAAATTATTATTTGCAAAAATAACAAATTATCAAAGTGAAGTCTTGTGCACTCGACAAAAGTCTAGCACTCAGTTCTTCTGAGTTCTATTCTGGAATTTCCTTGTGAGCTTAGACAAGTCACTAAAATTCTCTGTTCCTCAGTCCCCTCATAGTAAAAAGGAGGATATTACTGCTTTCCTCACAGAGGTATTAGATAGTTAAACACCTAAATTAGTAAAATCCTTTAAGATACTCAGATGAAAAGCTGTTGTAAGAAATTGCAGTGTTTTATTAAGAACAAAAGTTTGCAGAACAATAGATATATCTATGAAAAGATTGTGATTTCCTCACATTTATTTGTTATTCAAAATATTCAAATGTATTATTCTATGGATTGACTGCTATTATTTGACATTTGACCTGTGCACTTAGATGTGATTTATCAGGTAAATCTCAAAGATTTCTTTTTGACAGGTTTCAGAGTAGCAGCCATGTTAGTCTGTATCTGCAAAAAGAACAGGAGTACTTCTTTGGATGCGGGCTATAGCCCACGAAAGTTTATGCTCAAATAAATTTGTTAGTCTCTAATGTGCCACAAGTACTCCTGTTCTTTATAAAGATTTCTTTCTTTTACTCAATTGGATGAGCATGCATCCACTGCTAGTGCAAATTCTGGCACATACAAATTTAAAATTTGTTTTCCTGTGAACATGTGTGCACAGAATATTAAAATTCAATGAACAACATGACCACTCAAACATTTTCAGGAACAGGAGCAGAAGACAAATACGAGCATGGTTGAAACAACTTCATTTAAAAATTCATGTGGTCATTTGTGAAAAATATATTGCAGTATTTCATCACATCTGTTTAATTTATATCTAATGCATTTCAATACTACAGTATTTATTCCTATGAAACTAGAAAGAGCGACTTCAGCAGACTTCAGACAAATATGTATGTGTCTATTGCTGTGGCAATTGGATCATTACAAATTCTTCCTTCTGAACGTGCGTCATAGAACATGAAGAGGACTCTGGAAGAGTTTTCTGGCCAAGGGATTTAGAGGGCCTATTATTCTCCTCCCAGTATTTACCCTCTGGTTCCTCAGGAATAGCAGTTCCCAGTTGGAAAATTTCTGATCTAATATGCAAAGCATTTATAATAGTCAGCAGGAAACTCAATCTGCCTTTGCCTCTGCACTCTGGAGCCAGTGTAACTTTTCCATTAACTTAAACAAATGCTGCTGTATTTTTAGACCATGTAATTACCCTACATCAGCAGACTGAGCCCTGTGAAAGTACGCAGGAGAAAGTTTCGAGCTCTATGTTTCTCTGCTTATAAAACTCTGAAACCCAAACCTTCGGATGTGGTGATTAATGAAATGCCTCTTGATCATTCGATCTGATCCCACTTGCTGAGGTAAATTGTTTCAGTTTTCCATGAGCATAGATAGGATTTTTTGGCATAATGACCGGAGGGCAAAGACTTCACACTTGAAAAGCCATACCACTCTACGTTAATGCATGACCACTGAGAATTGTAGCACTTTTTTACTTTCTCCATTCCTCCTCAAAGATAAAAGACCAAGGAAACATTTTTGTTATGTCCAAAAAGAGGCCTTTGCTTGAGATGTTTTACGAACGTTCTGGTAATAGCATTAGCTCCATATACTCTGCCATTCAAAACTTCAGCAGCTCTGTGATTAAAGACATTTGTCAGGAGGCAACAGGCATTTGGCAATGACAAAATCTGTCATTTTTCATGAAGTTGGAGTGTGCCAGTCAACAGCTGCAGTAGGCTGTCATCATAATGCACCGCAAAACATGGGCAGATTCACAATGCCACCATTAACACTTTAATTCAATGTTTTGATAACAGGGTGCTCCATAAGGCATACAGTTGGTCTCTTCTGTCAGATAAGTGAGTGCCTGTTTCAGTTTTGTCTGTGCCTAACAGTAGAGGTTTATAATGGTACCTGTACAACACAGCCAAATGATGTCTCATTTGTTGCAATATTTTATTTTCCTTCTTTTGCTTGCAAAAGCTATTTCAGAGACAGACTATGAAGGATTGATATCACATGTTTGCACTTCAGGGCTACCTGTGAACATACTCCTACAGCAGCAGTAAACAAGTTACTGATCCATTTAAAATTATAGCATAAAAATCCTTACCATATAAAAAATAATGTACATTTTGTAAATGACTTTAGAATACCACACAAGCCATCACGTTGAGGAAGTAATAATTGCCACTAAGCTCCACAAAGAATTTTTGGATTAAGCATATTCAATATAACTGATTTGGCCCAAGGCAAGTTGTTGCTGAACTAAATGTTACTTCATGAACACACTGTTTTATTTTATTTTGCAGGCCAATATAGCTTCTTATATCTCGGTAAGTTGTTATAAGGTCCCCTGTATGTAATAGCAGCTCTCAAGTATTTTAAAACAGTTAACAATAATGATCATCCTTTCTCTTCCAAATCTACAAGAGAAATAGGTAGATTAGTTTATAGGGGGGGTTGTTTGTTTTTTATCAGTTCTAGTGAGAGTAATTTCCATAGTCTAGATCCAGCTCCTAAGGTTTCACATCTCCTGTACTTATGGTTGCTACTATTTAAGAATTCCATTCTTCCATTACAATATAAATGTAATTGGAGGTCATGGTTATAGAGGAAGAGGTAACCTCTCAGGTAGCTAGGGCCAGTTCAATAAAAAGCTTTGAATATCAGAGCAGAGACCTTAAACTGGATTCTGTACCTGGTGCTGAGAGCACAACACCAGGTGGATGTCTTCACAGAAACCTGTATTGCTGAGAAGACAGGCAACTGCATTTCGTACCTGCTGAAGCTTTTTTCAGGGTGTGTGGCTGAAAGGACTTCGTGACTTTGACTAATCAGTTTGTAAATTAGGTCTGATTAAGGAAGTTAATAGTTCCCAATCTCTCTGTACTATCCCCACCATCATCTTCTCTCATCTACCTTCTTCCTGTCTCTCTCTCTAAAAACTCTCTCATATACATTTTGCACCCTCAAAATCTCAAGATCTCAAAAATCTGTTCCTGGTATTTCAGTACAGGCATTCAGCATCAAATCCTGGCCCTACACATGTATGCAGCACAGAGATTGCAACAGTTTACAGTATCAACAAGATCTGTAACTGCCTAAGAATCACCTACAGAAACAGACACATGGGCCCCAAATGAGAAATCTGTGTCTCTATCCCTCCCCTTCCCTGTCCCAATTGCCACATAGGACAGCTGAAGACTGAGGGATGATATCACAAAAGGCAGAGCCTCTCTGTGATCCCAGTGGGTGGGGAAGGGGATAGAGGGACACGTTCTCCTTCAGAACAGTCATAGCTGGTGATAATGAATGGTCTGTGTGATCCATAGCCAGTGTCCATAGTGCAGCCTGGCTGACCCTTCTAAAATGGAATGGTCGTCAGGGACTGAACCATGGGAACAACTGGGCAGAAGATTCACCATCCCCTATGGCAATTATAGGACAGCAGAAAGGGAGAGAACACTGTTCTCTCAGTGATACATTCAACCTTTCTCTCACTCTCCTGAAGCAGTTCCATGGGGTTTACAGGATTTATGTATTGTTATTTGGGGCAGCCATTGTGTCCATATGCATGAGCTCCCTATACCCCTGAGCAGCTGCACACAATCCAAGGAGCAGATATCCTCCACAATTCCTTGTGCACTAGGCTGAACAGCCTCAGAACTAGTCGGTGTGGCATACAGCTAGATCATGCAAGAGGTTACTGCCACATAACACAGAGCCACGCTTTAGCCTTCAATGCACAGCTCTGTGAAAAAGCATTTGGGCCTGATTTTTAGGGTGCCTAAGTTTCTATAGCTACCAGATGACTTCAATGGGAGTTAAGGGCACTCAGCATCTTTCAGAAAATCAGGCCCATTAAGCTAACAGCTCAGAGTTTAAGTGATCCATAAGTAACTCCTGCAGAGAAAATCTTGGCAGAGGGGGAAATCAAACTTTTACTCTATCACACATTTCTTTATAAGGACCCTCTTTGTAAGGACCTTCTAGCTTTTTCAGAGGATTCCCTCTGTATTACAAGTGCTGCTTCATTCTTTACTCCTACCTTTCCACAGAAATAAAATCATTATAGGTACATTTGATATGATCCTGAACCAAAGTTCTGGATCCAAACACCCTTGAATCTTTTGGGTAATGGGGGGTGGGGAAGTTGAATCCAGGATCTGAATTTTACAGTTGAGGCCCATCTATAATTAACAAAATGGCAGTACAGATCAACAGAGATAAATGCAGGGTGATTATCTTCTTCCTCTTCTGAAGTATCTAGCACACAAGCTGATGAAATACTGTCTGTTCTTTAAAATGGTATAATTGTGTACTTGAGTCTTGGCCAGCAGCAGTCCCTTCAAGTTACTCCTACAAGTGTGAATACGCCCTGCATGAGTACTATTGCTGAGACGAGTGCCCAACAGGTCCTACTGGAGCTCCTGTTCTGCATGGCCTGTGGAAATGCCTCACCATAAGTTCTGCAGGGAGCCAAAACCAGTGTGGAATAAATTCTTTGGTGTCCATGGGATTTTGGTAGATGTCTAGGCACAGGACCATACCAGAATTGGGCTAATAATGTCATTTTCTATACCAATTTTTAGTCTTATTGCTGGGTGTGGATTGCTCCCATGAGGAATGTGCACTTGAGTTCAGAGAGTCACCCAACTCATAGAAGGATATTAAACTAGGCTTCCTCATCAAATGCTAAAATCCTTAGGCCAGATCACTCCCTTCCCAGAGAAGTTTCCTGTGGAAGGGGAGGGACGAGTTTCACCTCACAGAATTTACTGGGAAATATCTCCCCCCTACAAACACACACACACACACACACGGTGAGGGATTTGGGAACCATTAAAGTGTGCAGGAGGAAAAATACCTCCCAGACTCACAAATCTGTAGAGACAGGAGCTTACCAGACAAACATCCAACCCTCCACATGGCTCCACTGACCTTCTACTCCCTTGGCAACATAGCTTCTATTGACTGGTGCCTGCTTGTGCCTGCTTAATGGCAGCCACTGTGGGGACCCAGAGACAGTTAATACAGTTCCAAGCAACATTAACTCCTGACTGAATTTCTGCATAGGCAGGGTCTGTAGGAAACAATTCAGCAGAGTATAGCCAGTCCTCTGCTCTGCCCCACTTATTCCTTGCCCACTTTGAACAGAAGCCTTTTTGTCCCAAGGATAGGAGGAACGCTGCAGAGATCTATCTTGAGAGAGTCCCCTCACTGACATACATGAAAAAGATACTAACCACTACCATGTTAAAGCTCAGACTTTCCTTTAGACCTACTACTCTTCTTTATCAATTCAGGTTGTATTGATTTAAGCTTCATGAATGAGGTTGTACTTCAACCTCTACTATGACATTAGAGTCATGTTAGCCTAAACAACTTTCCTCAAAAATCTATTCTGGAATCTTTATGCAAAAAATTAAATAAGAAAATTCCTGAACCTAGAAGGAAATGGAAAAGACACGAAATATGTTTTCTCCAGGGAAACTCAACATGGTGTCTCTTCACTTCATCCTTCTACATTCATCTTCACTGTAATCATCACAATTTGGTTCACATTCCTTCAGCTGCTTTATTTTCACATGTATTTTTTTAATCTGCATGTCTGTGTGTGTTTTATTATACCCCACTCTGCAAATGGTTCTTTTTATTCCACTTCTCTCCATAGCAAGTGTGACTCTATAAAATAATCTGTATTTTACAAACTGTTGAACGTAAACAAAATAATCTTCCCCACTGCTATCATTACTACATCACATCCTCCCTTAAATTTCAATTTACTGTATGTTTCCCATTGTTTCTAATGTCAAACAACCCCCGATTTTCATATTTCTTACACTGGTTTTATACAAGTGTAACTCCATTAATTTCAACTGAGTTATTCCTAATTTGCAATGGTGAGGAAGAAGAATCAGACCACAAATTCTCAGTTATACCAGTGATAGTCTAGAGTAATTCCAGTCAAAAGAGTAATGCTGGATGATGCAAATGAGGGCAGAATGTGGCCCACAAAGCTCCCACACTTTCGAAATGTGGTTAAAGTAGTAAATTATAGTTCATAAAATATTGATTTTAGTACCTACCTACAAGTTTAAAAAGAGTCGACAGTCTGAATTTCTCTGAATGCTTGTATTTCAAAAGATCAACTGAAGAAGTTGAAATGTGGATGAAGAATCCTGGCTTTGCAAATGACTCAAAGGAACTGTATCCTGGGAGCCATGTGTTCTTGTGGATGGCAAAGGTTGATCTGTTGTGGAACTCTTCACTTTCTTCCCATCTGGAAAGAAGCAGGGTATCATTGGAAGCCAAATGAAGAAAATAATTTGGTCTGTCAGCTGCTTCAAATGAAACCAAGCTGGGATCTGAAAAAACACAACAACATATTCACTGGACTAAGCAGAGTGGGCCAGATTTATCTTTGGTGTAACATCACTAAAGTCAATAGCACAGTAAGGATGAACTTGGCCCAGTTCTTTTAAGGAAAAATATTAAATATGCATACATGTTGCTGGCTTTACTCATATTGAGTACCTGGTAGCCCCAGTGATTTCAACAGGACTATAACGCATGGTATGGTACTTGTCAACATGAGGATGCAGTAATCTAGCCCACATCGAGCAAATAACTTCAGTTCACTACCTTTGTTAGCCTTATTTTTATCCAAAATTAAAATACAGTCTCACCAGTTTTACAAAGTTATGCTTGCCCATTTGGAAGTTATAGCTCAAAAGCTCAATTATTCATTTAAAATGAAGTAACTAAAATGCATTTTACATTCAGCTTGCAGGGTCATGTTTTTCAGTTTCCAAGCAGTCAGCTCTCCAGCCATCCTCAGGACAAATAATGTTAAAAACAGATTTGGAATGTGCCTACCATTATACTAGTAACAGCTCTACTGTCGCAACCTTATACATGCTGACCATTACTTTACCACTAAAACAGTCCCACTGATTTCAAGCAAACTTCTGTGGGACCACTTGCAGAGTAAGGTACTTCTCAATGAAAGAACCGAGTCCATTATGAGCACCTGTTGCTCACAGAATTACTTCATTTTATTTTTCTGTAAACTGTGGTATTCTGTTTAAAATAACCATAGAACAACTGTAAAATCAACTATCCCCTGAGGACTGGATAATATTTCTTTTAAAAGAGGGCACAGAGAACAAATAATCTCCATTAAACAGATGTTTTATTATGCTCTGTACCATATTTCTGGAGCACCACTTATCTTCCAAGTATGACAACATTTATTTATTTGAAACATAGAATTGCATGGAAGAGAGTATCTTTTCTATTACTGGCTGTAGTGGGTACATTGGCAATGCAATTTGTATCACCTACTCTGTATATAACAGTTACTTTATTACCAAAAACTCCCAGTCTTCTTTTATCACTGGTCTGAAGCTAATAAAATTTACCCATTTTTCTGGGATACAGTTTATTATCTAATTTATAAAACTACAAATTACATATCTATATGGCTGCTGTGGATAATCATGAAGGAAATTCCAATATAATTGGGCTGATGATGAAAAGAAATTGTTATACAGACTTTGTAGACTCCTCCAAGGCCAGATGACTAAATGACATCCTCTTAATGTTATAATGGAGTCTGCAAATCCTGGTAGGCAGGGTAAGGCCTGAGTAGAAGAGGTCTGTGCACGGCTGGAAAAGGAGACAAAACCTTTCTCCCCAAATCAAAGGCAGGATATAGGGCACTAGTATAGAAAAACTGAGATTCCTGCTACAGACTAAGAGCAGAAGTAACACCCCTGTCCCTCTGTACTCTCCTACATGTAATTTTGGGCCAGTTCTACAGTGGGACCAGACTCACTAGTTAGAGCCCTGCAATTCCCTCAGCCAACCCACAATGGCCCATTCTATGGTCCCACACATTGCTCTATGGCATGTCCAAGGTGCAGAGTCTACTCCTTACAGGCTCTCTAGGGACCTGATCAGCAGGATCAGACATTTCTGGTGCATCTTGGGTGAAGGATAATTAAAATATTTATTATAACAAACTTTCCCCGTGGCAGTGAAATTGGATGCACAAATAGCATCACAAATGTGGAGGTTACAATGTTGTTTTGAAAACTAAAAGTATTTATTTATAAAGCTGGAATCACACAATTAAAACCCATGGTGCAGAGGCTGATAGACATCGTTAAAGTTTAGAATCAGCTGATAGCTGCAGAGGAAAGGTCTGTGAGCAATTCTGTCCTGAGGTGCTGGACTGTATTTCAAGGGCAGAATTTGCTGTGTGTGTTCACTCCCCACTCTGTCTCTGTCTTTATCTATGTTTATTTTCAGGTTGCAGTGACTTTACCATGTGCTTTGGGTTTATACCATCCTGAAGTCAACATAAAGCTCACGACATCTCCTGGAACAAAATCTTCTGCTCTCACTGGGAAAACATAGCCACCCAACAGTTTGGCTGCCATTGCAACATCTCTATCCAAGTAGCTGATCAGTTTGTAGGGACCCTTTCCCAGAACTGTTGAGAGAGAAGCCAAAATTAATATTCATGTTGAGTGTCACAAATGCTTGAACTCTCATATATTATCTTCGGCAATCACGTAGTAGCAAATTAAACATGAACAACTCCAGCCTGAAAACTATTCCAGGCTTCATGTGCTAAAATGAAATGGCAGTGCCTTACGAAGCAACCCCACCCCGCAAAAAAACAAAAACAAACAACACTTCCACCTACTAGCTGTAATTAGACTGCACAAAATTTCCAACTTCATTTCACAAAGGTTTGTGAAAACTTTCCCCTTTCCTCCCTACCTCCATATACCTCTAGGTTTCATTTTTAATTGGGTTCAATTAACATAATATGTAGCTGACACCTCAGTTGTGCTCCTAGTTATGTGCCCAAACAGCAAAATTTGCATGTGGGCAATAATCTTGCAGGAGGCCAGACTAGATAATTACAGTGATCCCTTCAGGCCTTAGAATCTATGGCTAGATATGGATAATAAGAAAGAACATATAATATTTAGGCTTAGAAGTATCAGATTTCTACCAGTAAATGTTGGCAAACATTGATTTTACTGTATACACACAAACCTCAGAAAAAAATATTTCTACTAATAATCAAAATTTGCAGATAGGCAAATTAAGAAAAAAGCTGCTTAAGAACTTATTACAGTCTTATCTAATGATTTAGACTAGACTTGTTACAAATGGATTAGCAAATGAATAGTAAACATAGGTATGATTTGCTGATTTAAGGATATTTTTTGGCATATTTTGACATGTAGTTTTGACAGTTTGTGTGTTAACCATTTATAAAGATTTAACTTTTTGCATCTCAATGTCTACTGTTACTGAATAATTGTCTGACTCCCTCACACACCAAAATTTCCCTCAACTATGAAAATTTAAAGGTCGATAAAAATCTAAACAGGCTTAAAAATAAATAATATTATCCACCAAAATTACAAAAAAATATAAAAATTGAATTTCTGCCAAACCTAATTATATTACCTGTATCTACGTAGACACAATGCTGAAGTAGTGCAATATAAAAGAATCTTATCAGCCTGAATTTGAAATGGATGTATTATCCATATACATATGATCTGAGGTTTTGTAAAGTTTCACACATCTTCCTCCACATTTGAAAATTAACTATTTGACAAATGCAAAATAATACAAACATTTTTGCAATTGATGTGATTTATTTAGTATATGTCTGGTAGTACTTTATAGCAAATATATATTTAAATGCTAAATAGCTATACTGAAATATAGTGAACATTTATTAGATGATTTTCAGCTATAGGATTAATATATTTGTATTATAAGGATGCTACCAGTAGCTCACAGTATTATTGAAATCACATTATAAATGCCTCTGTTAAACAATACTTATTCTGAGTACCTTTCTCAGAGCTCAAGAGCAGCTCTTTGTAATATCAAATTTGTGTCTCTTTCACCAACAGAAATTAGATATTACCTCATCCATCTTGTCTCCATTTAACAGCAGTCATATTATATGGAGATATACCTATCTCATAGAGCTGAAAGGGACCTTGAAAGGCCATTGAGTCCAGTCCACTGCCTTCACTAGCAGGACAAACTACTGTCTCTGACAGTTTTTTGCCCCAGCTCCCTAAGTGGCCTCCTCAAGAACTGAACTCACAAACCTGGGTTTAGCAGGCCAATGCTCAAACCACTGAACTATCCCTCCCTCTAAGAAATGACTTACACTCAAGATTACCTGCAAAGCCAGGATCAGAATCCAGAACTTCAGACTCCCAGGATAGAAAGCCTAAGGCACTGGTCCACACTGCCTAATGTCATCATGTATAAATGAACTTCTTGGATAGTAAGACTGCATGTATAATGTTATCTTTTTGCATACATGTGCACACAGTGGTGTAGTAGTGTGATATAAAGGTATTATCAGCATGAATTTGAAATTGGGTGTCTTATTCACAACTGATAAAGCTGAAGGGTGAGTTACATTGTGATCTCAAACACATGCTGATAAATACTTCCTATGATGTCACAACATCACCTATTTTGCTTATACCAATAATACTGAAGAAAAACATATTTTTAGGATTATTTTTTAAAAAATTAACTGGGACTATTTTTTGTATCCTTCTGCCTTAAAGCCAGGTCTCTTAGTTCCCCTGCATGCAAAGTACAGGGATCAGAAAAAGCCATAAAAATGTCCTGAAATCGCATTTCTATAACTAACAATTATCATGAATTAAAGTCTGATATCTCAGGCTTTTTCAAGGCATGAATTATGTACTGAATCCCATTAATAAATTGGCAATATAAAAAGCATCTGTTTCCAGCTTTGGAGGGATATGAGATGCACAGCTCTAAGTCAGAACATTGTTATGCACAAAAACCCGTCACTGGCCCAGGACTGAATCTTAGCCTTCTTGAGCCTTAGGCTAGGCTAATATTTTGGGGAGAAGGAGAGTGTGTTTTTGTGGCAGGATGATTTTTTTTAATGGCAGCTGTTTTGCCTATTATAACAAATCCTGTTGAGATGGATTAGCAGGTAAAGAGAAGGTGAAGGGGGTGAAAGGTGTATGATAAATGAATTTATCACATGGCTATTACTAACACAAATGTGGATATACACGCATGCAGATATACACACATGCATACTCACACTTACAGTAATTATCTGCCCACACCTTTTAATAACAGTTAAAACTAACATCACAATTTGAAAATGTACCCCTTATTATCTAATTTTACTTTGCTACATCCAAGGATCATTAGAATCATTTTTCATAGATTATAAAGCCAGAAGGAACCATTGTGATAACTGAGTTTTGCCTCTGGTATAAATCAGACTATCAGGATTCCCCAAAATAATTCCTGTTTAAACTATAACATGCCTTTTGGAAAGACATCCAATCTTGATTTAAAAAATTTCCAGTGATGGAGAATCCACCACAATCCTTGGTCAAATGTTCCAAAAATTTGGAGAAAAAAAGATCAAGTCAGACAAAAAACAGCCTTTTTCAAATTTTTTGGCAAACTGATAGAAAAAAAATAATGTTAAGCTGAACAAATCATTTAAATTCAGCAAAACCTATATGTTTTATTTCAATTTGGATTATTTTCAAACATTTATGATTGATTTCTAATACAATTAAAGGTAATTTTGAAATTAAGTCATTTCAAACCAAAAAATGTGAAGCATTTCCTCTTGAAAATGTCAAAACACAATATGTCAAATATTTAGAATTTTTGTTTTAGGATTTTTTCAACTGAAACAATTCAATGAAACTGATACAAATTTATACAATGCTTCAGAGTGACTGAATCTGCATTTTTCACTGAAAAAAGTTTCAG
Organism: Gopherus flavomarginatus; assembly: GCF_025201925.1. NCBI lineage: Eukaryota > Metazoa > Chordata > Testudines > Testudinidae > Gopherus > Gopherus flavomarginatus. The sequence goes on from NC_066621.1 coordinate 54,608,753, forward strand.
ACAAAAATTTCACCCAGCTCTAGTTAACTACCATCATAATTAAAAATGTGTACCCTATTTCCAGTCAGAATTTCTCTAGCTTCAACTTCCAGACATTATGTTTTGTTATACCATTGTCTGCTAGACTTTGCTAACAAAGTTGTGTTCTCCCTTTCGATACTTACAGACTGTGATCAAATTACCCTTTAACCTTCACTTTCTTAAATTAAACAAATTGAGCTCCTTGATTTTATCATGGTAAGGTGTGTTTCCAGTCCTTAAATTTTGAACATTACACTTTCAAACTTCCAGTATCAGAGGGGTAGCCGTGTTAGTCTGGATCTGTAAAAGCAGCAAAGAGTCTTGTGGCACCTTATAGACTAACAGATGTATTGGAGCATGAGCTTTCGTAGGTGAATACCCACTTCATCTAGTCTAGAAGGTGCCACAGGACTCTTTGCTGCTTTCAAACTTCCAGTCATTCAGTCATACGGTACTTCATTTGTGGAAAAATACAAAAAAGAAATTATAAATGGCAATAATCCTTTATTACTGCATTTTCCAGTATTTAAATTAAAATGTTGAAATAGCAATTTATCAGTTAAAAACCTACTATATAACACTTGTATGAGCAATTCAGCTCAAATTGAAAATGCTTTTAAAAACCCCTATTACCAGGCAAGGCAAATCCTTTAGTCAGATTTTCTCTGGCCCTTTCGTATGGTGAGCAAAGAGGGTAAAGAGGCACAAGTAGTCTCTTCTACTGGAGGCCCCATCCAATCTCCTTCTGGAGAACTGGCTCCATTACAAGCCCAGTGCAGTGTCTGGACCCTATCCAAAAAGAAACAAACGTCTTCATAGGTTTAACAGGCGGATTTACAAGATACTCTGAATCCTGAAAATTGCTCAGATCAGACTGTCTTAGTTAGTTAGTTGCTTGTTTGTAGCTATTTCTTGTAAGATAGCCACACCATCAGCTCAGGATTAAACAAAGACTGTGAATAGCTAATCAACTACAAAAGCAGTTTCTCCTCCCTTGGTGTTCACACCTCAGCTGCTAGAAGAGGACCTCATCCTCCCTGATTGAACTAACCTCATTATCTCCAGACTGATTCTGGCCTGCATATCTATACCTGCCTCTGGAAATTTCCATCACGTGTCTGACGAAGTGGGTATTCACCCACGAAAGCTTATGCTCCAATACATCTGTTAGTCTATATGGTGCCACAGGACTCTTTGTTCCTTTTTACAAATCCAGATTAACAAGGCTACCCCTCTGATTCTTGAAAGTTAGCTACCTCTTGAGGCTTTCCAGGGAAATAAAAATGGGAGACTAGATCATTTAGCAATCAGTTCTGTTGTCCTAAGTACTAAATACCAGTTCAATTTTCAGGCATCTTTAGAGGTCACTAGTTTTGGGAAACGTACAGTAAAAATTGTTCCAGATAATAGTTTGCCTTTGGTAAAAGAATAGATTTCTTAGGCTCTGATGCAGGTAAATCTGTTGTTTTTAAACTATGAAACAGTATGGAGGGATCTTATAGTATATGGAATGTTTTCCTGTACGATACAAATTAACCAAATCTGTTTCAAAACTGGGTATTGCATAGAACAAAATGAACTGTAGATTATCTGTATATTTTCCATATATTCTCCTTTCTCTCTTCTTCTTTGATAGTACGTATAGCTTTTGTTAATTTTATTTTCATTTATTTACTATGTGGACTAATTATAACACAGTACACCATGTTTGGTGGTGACTGCATCATCTGTCTTGGGAAAGAGAATTGATTCTAAAACAACATCTAGGATATTATGACCTCAATGTTTCTATCATATTTTCTTTTATCAATATCATCTTTCAGTGTTTTATAAAAGACATTACTATTAAAGCTATTATTCCTTTATAATGTAGTAAACTAGCCCTTGACTAGCTGGTCTTTTATTAATAAACTATAGATTGATTTAAACCAAAATCTTGAATCTGGACACTCCTAACTTTGGAGTTGGATTTATTTCCACAGTACAATAGTTTTCACTGATTATATTTTTTAAACCACATAAGAGAAATTGTCAACTATAATACTAATGTGATTGGCTGGCACAAATTCTATTGGATAAAATATGCCATTAGTTACTTAATGAACAGTTATTTATTTATAATCTTCAAACATTTACATTAATTGTAAACAGGGCCTGCTCCAGGCCCCAACGCGCCAAGCGTGTGCTTGGAGCAGCATGCCATGGGGGACACTCTGCTGGTTGCCGGGAGGGTGGCAGGCAGCTCCGGTGGACCTCCCACAGGCGAGCCTGTGGAGGGTCCGCTGGTCCCGAGGCTCCGATGGAGCTTCTGCAGGCACGCCTGTGGGAGGTCCACTGGAGCCGTGGTACCCGCGGACCCTTCGCAGGGAAGCCTGCGGGAGGTCCCCTGGAGCCACAGGACCGGCGAGCGGCAGAACACCGCCGTCCTTGGGGCGGCGAAATGGGTAGAGCCGGCCCTGATTGTAAATAAGTTATATATTAGTGAAGTAGGTCTAAGTTCAATATGAAGTAGATTCCATGATTACTAGCTCTTGGAAACAGCAAAGCAAACCTGCAATACAGTAACCTGAACATTAAAACAATATAGTGTTTGCAACTTCCATTTCTCTTCAGGAAGATGGATCCAAAGTTTCTACTTTTATTCAAAATGATAATAATTATACACCACAACAAAAAGTTTTCTTGATTTCTTACCAACTCTTCATCATTATTGTAGGACTTACCTTTATTGAAATATTCACAATCGTACGCTAAAAAAAATAAAGGAAAGAAACATTTAGCTACAGATATTTTGCAGATTTGAAATTTAGAGAAAAACAAGTTTTCCTTTAACCCACTAATGAATGGACAAACAAAAGCAGCTCAAAACCAAATGCCAACTAACTTAGATTTTGCACAAAAATTTATTAATTGGCAAAGCATTTATTACAACATTTGAGTAAAAATGCATTAACTTCAGAGCACACATTCACTGCAAACACATAAGGTTATCTGTTTGTGACCTCTAGTGGTCAAGACTCAGCTTTACAATCTTTCCTTGCTGACATTAAATACACCTCTACCCCGATATAACGTGACCCGATATAACATGAATTCAGATATAATGCAGTAAAGCAGTGCTCCGGTGGGGGACGGGGACTGCGCACTCCGGTGAATCAAAGTAAGTTTGATAGAACGCAATTTCACCTGTAACACGATAAGATTTTTTTGGCTCCCAAGGACAGCGTTATATTGAGGTACAGGTGTACCTGCATATAATCCACAATGTCAGAAGCTATTATGTAGCTTCCCCACTCTCCCAGGCTCCCTGTGCGACCTTAGGCTATTCATGTAATCTCTCTGTGCCTCCCTTCTCAACTGTAATGTACAAATACTTCCCTTCTGCCACCCTTTGTCTATCTTGCATTCTTACACCATAAACTCCTTGCATCTAGGACTATCTTTTACGATGTGTTTGCGATAGGCGCTGTACAATTGTGCCTCAATCTCAGCTGCAGCCTCTCATCAAAACTGTATTCGTAATAACAAACAATAATATAGCAATATTTTAAATCCTGAATTACACTTTGTTCAGAACATTCTTTAATCTTTTCCCACCTCCACATTGCAGGTGCAGTGTTGTAAAGCATGTAAAGATGTTGTCTCCTGCAGGGGGACTCTAAGATTTGACCCTTGCAGCTCCTCTTATCTCTTGCACCCAAAATAATTGAGTTTGGACTTGGCCTATGCTGTGATTATATGCTGTCCAGCTAGCTTCATATCAGCTATGTTGTGGACACTTCACATTTCGAGAGCAGTGAAAAATCCACACAAGTGACTCCATCCATCCATCCACATCCCATAGGATATCTTGTGCTGGGTCTCCAGAAGGTAATGGGAAAAGAAGAAAATGTTGGTGTGTCACCCACAAATATAGAAGTGACCAGCAGTTCTCACACAGATTGGGAATAGAAACCAAGCAGAGAGCTGCATCTACTTCAGTTTTGGAACTGGAGACTCCAACAAACAGCTCTGCTGCCGTTGCTCTGACTTTAAAAGGGATGTGCTCATGTGACTCAAACTTTGGTTATTTTTTCAGAACTTGATCCAGTGTATAGACTGGCAATGTGCTGGGCCCAGTACTTGGTTGAGAAAACTTACGACACACTCTGGGGGACCTCCAATCTACGACGACTCCATGCTGACAGCACTGATGTGCATATGCCGATACACTTGTACAGAAACATTCACAATCACCTCCTTGGTTACAACCACATGTGTCTGTCAAGCAGTTTGAATAAAACCAGGTGACATCAACCTGAAGAATATAAATGTTATTGTAATAACATAAAACAATTCACATAGACTTTGATGAGTGATCTCAATACAGAGCTATCAGACTTTGACAATTTAACAAGTAAGACTTCAAAATATGATAGGTGTTAGTTTAAGTGTCTGCCTAAAACACAAAGCATCATCATAGTTATGGGAAACTTGTACACTGTTTAGTAGTACTATTGAATTAAATCAAATGATACATAGAAATCCATGCAGTAATATGATGTTTATGTTGACTTGAAGTATGGGACAGGGTAACAGTGTTTACTTGTAATTTAAACTTTAATAAGCTAAAAATTAGAAATATTAATTTCCTCAAATTAACCATAAACTTAGCAAGCTTGTTAAGAACCATTGGACACACATTATCATTTAAGAAGTGATCAAACATGTGGTGAAATTAGTGATGAACTGTTCTCCATATAGACAATTTCATAAAAATAATTCTGTGATTTTTTTTCCTCTCTTATTGTCATGAAGTCTTGTTGTGTGTGACCAAACTTAAAAGAAAAATCAATTATTACCAGTGCTAAGTTTTCTGGCTGAAATATTGTAAAGTGCTCTCTACATGTGTCTACGCTGTAAGAGTTGCACAATCAGGCCCTAAAGTATATCAAGATAGCTAAATGTGTCTAGATGAACTGGAGATCAGCTGAGAGCATGTGATCGTTATGAAACATGTAAATGAGCAAGTGCTAATGAATAGGAAGCAGAACAGATATGGGTCACATTTTCTCTCTCTGTCATGTTAGATAGGACTGGGATTTAAAGTGACATAAGGTTTCTTTTTAATCATATACACAGAACTTCACATCATTTTATTTGTCATCACTACTCACCACTGGATGGCAAGCTTCAAACATTTCACTTAACAGTAACCCACATTCTTTCTTGGCAAATGGCTCTCTAAGTGGGTTCAAACTGCATGGATTTCGAATGTCAGAGCTGTCAACACACTAAACCAGAAAGCAAAATTGTCACTCCCCAGAAACTTGTTTCACAACCACTGTGCTATCTGAACTTTCAAAAAAGAACCTTTTTTTAAAAAAAAAATCAGCTTTCAAATAATTCATGTGAGCACAAATCAAATGCATCATTTCTAAAGCACTCATCGTAGGAGTCAAGACAACCTAAGACTTATTATTAAATAGAGGAAGGTAAATCTGCGAAGACGGAACAGCCCATTGTGGAAAAAGGTTTCACTTGTTCTGAGGGAAAAGGAAAAACAAAGCAACAGTTGTATACATTGACTTTATTGGGGTTCAAGCCTTACTCACACATGTAATCCTGCTTTAATGAATAATAAAGATTACTCATATAAGCAAGCCTTGAGTTTTTTCATTATTTAATGTTTTACTTTAACAAGTTTCAATTGGACTTTTGAATAGCAATCTCAGAAGTACATATGGATTTGGTAAAGCATTGTTTCCTTCTGCTAAGCTAAATACTCAACACTAATTCATTTAAAATAAATATTTATATAGATACTGCATATAAAATATTTTAAAATACACAGTTTTTTAATTACAGTGTTCTATAGTGCAAAAGATGGGAATATTTTAGAGGGCTGTTTCTCTAAAACTTTCTATTACTCTTTGAGCAATGTTCTAAATTTAATGAAAAAGTGCACTACATTTAGAACAAACATAAAACAGAATACTGCACATCAATCCTCCATATATCAGTGCTTTAGGAAGAAAAAACTTCCTGTCCTTTTTTTCCCACTTCACTTTTATTACTTGTTATAGTAAGGTCAGTAGGTATTGTAAATACTGTTTGCAACTGAGGTGGGATTCCAGGAATGGAATTATTGGTTTTGAGGCTGATGAGCTATAAAAGTGTTACACAACAAGGATTTACTAGGAAAGCCATTTTTGTTATTATTTACCTCTACAGCTGACCAGCTACTTCCAAACTCTTGAGAGTTTGTTAACTCAAAATTTTCTGGAGTCCTCATTTCATTTATTGTTTTCATGTCAAAATTTCCACATAATCCAGTCAGTTCACCCTAAACAAAGTATATGTATTAGTCAGTGCTACTAGCCTTACCCATTCTTAAGGTTGCCTGTCATATCCCATTATAAGCACCCGTTTTTAGTTGCTTATAATTTTGATCATTTACTTCATATTAATTCAATTACTATAGAACTGTTTGAGTTGGCAGATGTGTTTGACAGATCTTCTAGTCTATTCTCTGAACCATGGTCAGATAGTTATGTTAGTCTTTCAATACTGTACAAATGACTTTAGGTGTGTTGATCTCTGCCTACCTGCCACTGAGGTCCAGTCTGTATATGAATAGTTGTTCTTTGATCCCACAGAATGGTGATGTGTTCATTAGGAAAATGAACAAGTGTGAAAAATCCAGCTTTCCACAAGTGTATTTTTTGTAGTTTGTCTATGTAACTAGATGGACTCTGTTCAAAACAAAACAAGTCATCACATAATATAAGTAAAGTCTTTAAAAGGTGTCTGCTTGTCAGGAAATAAAATACATCAATAAAATGAATGATGGGAATGATTTAAAAATTTGTCCCAATACTGAGTGATTGCCACACAGGAATAAATATACGGGGGATTTTTGCCATGATTAATGCTGGAGTTGTCGTGGATTACCTGCCTTATATGTTTTTTTGAGTGTTTGGGGTTTTTTTAAACAAACATCTATGACTTTTCACATTTTCAGTGTCGATGATGAGAGTATGAGTGGATAGGATACTAAAATGCTGAACAGGTGCCTGAGAGCTGCAAAACTAAACTGAATTTCCATTGAACTGAGCAAGACTTAAGCACGTGCTTAAGTACTTTCCTGAATATAGATTAATGTAATCATATATTTGAGTGCTTTCTTGAACTATATAGGGACAGAGTCTGCCATCCTTTCTCACACTGAGTAAAGCTTTTATATACACCGCTACCTTGATATAACACCACCCAATATAACACGAATTTGGATATAACACAGCAAAGCAGCGCTCCGGGGGCGGGGGGGGGGGGTACGGCTGTGCACTCTAGTGGATCAAAGCAAGTTCAATATAACGCGGTTTCACCTATAACGCGGTAAGATTTTTTGTCTCCCAAGGACAGCGTTATATCAAGGTAGAGGTGTATTATAATTAATTATATTATATATGTTATATTATAAATAACATTCTGTATGAAGATAGCAGAATCTGACCTAGAGTAATGAAAAATCAACCCAAACCATGGAGCACGCTAGAAACTGGCACATATTTTATGCAATTGTATGGAAGTATTCTGAAATCCAGATTCATAGGATGAAATGCCACTTTAATGGGTGGGAGACTTGACTGGATCAACAAAGCGCCAGACAGCTTTAGAATTAAAGGAGAAGAGTACACATAGGTAGGCCCCTCCTCTCCCCAGGTGTAGTGTTGCCTGTTGGCTGGCCAGAGAGAAATGAGCACCAACTCCGCATAATCATTAATGGAAACCATTGCCTGGGACCTCTCATTCTCCTTGACCCACTTTAGCTGAACCCACTCTCCCTCCCCATAGTACAGGAATAGTGTTTTTTAGGATACTGTGGGTCCAACTGACTTTCTGTTTTAGGGGTCAGGAGGGAATTTTTCCCATTGCGACCAAATTGTCTGAATCTGGTAGTTTTTTTCACCTTCCTAATAGCACCATGGATAGGAAAGGATTGAAATAGGATTTAGAAATTTAATATTGGAAATTGTACAAATGTTTAGTATAAATTGCAGCCGGCACCCAGTGTGGACAAAAAAGGGCAGTGCCCAGAAATTAGAAATCTGGTATTTCGCTGATAGGCCTCAGGCCTAAGGGAAAAGGGGAGACCTGGAGTTTCATAGAAAAACATTCTTTAGTACCTTTTGTCTCCTTTGTAGGGGAAGGGTAAGAGGATTCAGCAGAGCAAGCTGAATTATAGGGGTAGACAGTTATAGGCTTTATAATAGGAGCCCTATAAATCCCACAGTGGATCCACCTAAATGCCTGTTATGGGAAGATGCAGTAGAAAACACCAAAAAGGGGCACTAAGTTGAATAAAGTTGCAACCTGACTCTTAAAGCCCATCCCCGTGTACTCATGCATTTTTGAGTCCTGATCAGTGAAGTTAATGGCAAAACTTCCATTGACTTAAATGGGGACAGGACTTCATCCATAGATTTTAAGGTCAGAAACAAGCATTATGATCATCAGTCTGACCTTCTGCATAACACAGGCCCCTAGATTTCACCCAATGATTCCAATGGACTAGCCAAATGCAATCAGCATTTACTGTATAAGAGATTCAAGCAATTGTAGGTTAATTAGCATAGTTTTAAAGTATTTGTATATAGACAAGACCATCCAGTAACAAATATACATTTTCCCTTTTTTCGAGGCTAAAAAGTGAAACTTACTGGATTTCCAGTGTCGTCATCAAATGTTATAAAAGATTTTCCAACATTAATGGAAATATACTTTCTGCAAATTATTCCAGTATTAAAGCAGTTAACGTTTTCTGTAATGACTGAAAAACTAGTAATTGAAGTGCTCTGCAGAAAAAAAAAATATGTAAACTGAATCAATACTACACTGCTATAGTTATGCATGATTATTTTTTTTCTTTTCCGTAGCAGTAACCTCAATGTGCTATAAGTATATTTCACCCCAGGCACTCCTGTATTCACACCCTACACATGACACCAATATTTGTACAAATATACCTTGTGACGTATCATATGAAAGCTAATAACATGTTGGTTATTATATAACTGTAAAATGCAAGTGTTAACCTTATAGGTGAAGTTATTAGTTCCCCTCTGTATGATGTTACAATAACATGTTTAAGACAAAGACAGCTTAGGCTAGGTAAAGGTAATAAACAGGTCTGTCATACACAAACGAAGGTGGGTTTACCTCAATTTACATATTAGCAGTAAACAACGCCATCAAGTTAAACCAGCAGGGGTTATATCTAGAGTCTGAACTCAAGAGTCAGAGAATTAACATGGATCCTGCCCCAGAGAGACACAGGAGACTGAATCCCCAGGAGGCTTTCCTGACTTGTAAGGTAAAGACAATTTCTTTGGTAATATAAGGGAGAGAGAGACTCCATCTTTATCCTTCACTGTAAGGAAACAAAGGAACCAACCAATTTGATCTCTGTGATGGATCCTGGCCAGGTCAACCAGTGAAAAACTAGAAGGGAGGCTGTGGGTGAGAGAAACCATTTTGAACAAAGACCAGATCTTGCTAGATTATGTTTTAGACTTTTAGATACGTGATTTTCAATTTTATGTGCTTGTAAGCACTTTAATGTGCTTGTGTCTCTACCTCTATCTCTTTTACTTATTATCACTTAAGCTATGCCCCTTTGTTAATAAACTCATTTGATTTAATTATAAATTCAATAAAGTGTGTGCTTCTAGTAAGCTCACAAGTTGGAATGTTATATTAACACTTTTTCTGTGAGGTTGTAGTGAGAGGGACTGGTCCCTGCAGTAGGATGATTTGGGGGCAAATTCAAGGCTGGAAGGTACTAAGGTCAGCCCTGCAAGAAGTAAACAAGTTGGGCAAAGCCAGGTTGAGGCTTGTGGGCTGTTGGTAGGTTGTTGGGGTAAGAGTTCTGGACCAAAGCTCAACAGCCATAAGATACCCAGGATTATAAGGCAGATGTTGACTGAGCACCTCACTGGCCTGGGTGAACCTCAAACCATTCTAATTAATTCATGGTCCAAAGTTTTAGCAGCGATAAAGTTCATAAAGTGACAGGTGAAACATCAACATAATGTACAGATAAGCAGGAGGAGGAATGGAAGCTGAATTGTACTCTGCATGTCATAGAAGCCTGGAGATCCTCAGGCCCTGTCAGCTTCATTTGTTTCCCTAGATGTGACTGTACATTTTGTCTTTTTCCTGCTGATATGTTTTGTTCAACATTAGCATATAATACAAAAATAAATTATTTAAATTATAATGTTAATCATACAAATGAAACAATGTGATATTAAATAAAGTGAAGATTTTTTAAAAAGTAGCAAAAAAATCTTTGCAAGATTTGCAAGTTTTTATCTGGATTTGGGGAGACATCAAAAAAAAATTCTCACCTTAACTAGATGAATCTTACAAGTTCCAATGAAGTCAAATGTGAGTCCATCAAATGTCCTGTAATGCCGATCCCCGTATGCAGTACACATTGATGGGCAGGGATGGAAGGTGCATTGAAATGACCCGTGCTGGCAGATACTGAAAAGTATGATCAATAGTGTAATATCAAGTGCAGAAACAGACAAATAATCACCATTATTTTACAGATCATTTTTCAAAAATTAGAAATATTAATAAAAAAGCAAAGCCAGTAAAATATAGTTCTAGAAAGTGTTAAGGAGTGTGGATAGGTTGCAGACTGAAATGTTATGTAGTAATGATATCAATAAAACCCACCCTGAAAAAAAATATTACATGTTGAATTGATACAGTTTGAAACGACATCCACTGAACTGTATGTTGAATCTGTAGATTCCATAATGTACCAGACACCAGTATTTCTGATATTGAACCAGTAAAAAGAAAATGGCCTCGCTATTAAATTTAATACATTACATAGTAGTTCACATCAATAAAAAATCAAACACATGTAACAAAGAATAGCTTGCATACAATATAGTAGTTCGAACAGAAGCTGAATCTTGGAATCAGGTAGTGACACATTAGTAGTAAGTCCAATTCCAGCAGTCCTTACTCTGTCCTTAATTTAAGGGAGTTTTGCATGATAGAAAAAAATTCAGATTTGCTTAAGTGATTTAGGCCTGGATCTTCAAAGGTATTTAGGTGCCTAACTGAAGATAGGCACCTAAGAATTCAATTATGTGAGCCTTAGAACCTAAATTCCATTTTCAAAGGCAACTTAAGCATACAGAAGGTTTTCAGTAAGACTTAGGAGCTAGAATCCCCAAAGTCTCTTTTGAAAATGGAACTTTGGCACTTTGGGAAATTTTTCCCCCCAAAAAAGGCCTTTGGGACTCAGCTCCTTGATATAATTGTAGCACAGTTACACTAAATATAGTATGTTATATATTTTCTTTTTCTTAATATGTATCTATGCCACATGTAATATATTTAGTTTGAAAATGAATAACTATGATATACCCGTTGATTAAATGAATGGAAGTCTCATTTCATGAATAAACTATGGGTTGGAGTCATCCTGTGAAATACATGATACAATGGATATTACCGTATATGGTGACTAATCATATTGAATTATACTGATTCATATATTACAAACTGAAGGAGTAGAAGGTGAATGGCTTTAACAGGAGAAGCAGTTGTCAGGAAGGAAGAAGTGGGTGCAAATGAAAGCAGGCTCCATTTCTCCTTTATTTTGCACGCTTGTTAGTTCCAATACAGTCTCCCTTTCTGACCCCTTGGCATGTAACTTATACCAATATATACCCATGTAGGCTGTCTTAGCAATGTGCAACTTATCCTGCCATTTACCTCACCTCTCAATTTGGCCCTATGTGTTTGTATTTTATACAATGATATCTAATTAACTTGGGATACTGATAGTCAAGATTATGATTCTTCTAACTCCTGCCTATAATGCGACTCCCTTTTTCCAAATAATATGCTGTTATTCAGTCACTTGGGAGTCTCTTGTGATAATATTCCAGTTCTAAATAAAAGTTCTATTTTTAACATTTATTTTAACCCAAATGTAAAAATAACATTACTGGAGATGGAATACTAGAAACTGGTTTGAAAAATATAATCAAGAACAGTAAACAGCCAGACAAATTTCTGCTTACCAGGTATGACAGGAAGAAATGACTTTGTCACCTGGGAAGTACTCCTTTCCTTTCCATGAACATGGGCATTCATCTGGCTCAAAGCATGCATCACCATGTTTAACAAGGCTGTCAAAAAAACATCAAGTATGCATTCAATGCAAATATATTTTTCAGATCTATACATTTATAAATCTTTTCACTGCTCTTTTAAATAATTTGTAATTAACTCCACAACATTTTTCTTTAAAAAGCAACTGCAGTATTTTAAATCCTTTTGGGAACTCAAAAATACATTTTTTGTTCCTAATACAAGTTTTTTACCAGTACTTACACATTTCCATTCACAGGCATCTGAATATTCCACCCTTAATTAAAGTTAAACAGTGGAATAGAACACTAAGCTCTAACTCCGTAAGAGTTATTTGTAGATGCATAGATTTTAAAGCCAGAAGGGACCATTAGATCAATCATCTAGAATGACCTCCTGTACATCACAGGCCATAAATTTCATCCAGTTACCTCTGTAATTTGTGTTTGACTAAAGCATATGTTCCAAAAAAGCAGCCAGTCTTGTTTTGAAGACATCAAGAGATGGGGAATCCACTACTTCCTTTGGCAATTTGTTCCAATGGTTAAAACCCTCACTGTGAAAAAATTGTCCCTTATTTCTAACTTGAATTTGTCTGACTAACTTTGATCCATTGTTTCTTATTTTTTTTTTTTGCTAAATTAAAGAGCTCTTTGATACCAGTATTTTCTCCTCACGAATGCTTAACCTCCTGAGTGGCTCCAGTGCCTTCAATCGTCAAGTTAACCACATGCATGCATATTTACAGAATCAGGACTTACATTTCTTATTCATGATTATAAAGGTAGTAACTGATGTAATAGATTAAAAAAATGGAACTTCAAGAAGCATACAGGAAAATATCTGAGGATTCCAACAACATATGAAGAAAGGGAGAATTCTTGTTCACCAGCACAAAATATAGCAACAAATACAAAATTTAAAATAAAACCCTGAAACCAACATATCAGGGATAAATAAATGGAGATGTGAAACAGGAAAGATGGACTTAATACATAAATACATGGAATTATTTAAATTTACACAAATACTTGGAAAATACACAGCAAATGATAAATGAACTGTTAAAACAGAGTAACAATTCTCCAATGAATCCAACATAAGTTCTGTGTCAATTTTTTTCTTGTGCAAGTTGATGTACCATTTTAGGTTGGGAATTCAAAAAGGTCCCAAAGACACATTAATGGATTTCTGAAGTTTCAGTTGTCACCAGTGAAAAACAGATTTATAGAATGAGAATTTTTAAAAAATGTGAATCCTTAGTTAGATACAATAGTAGGAAGTAGACCCTTCATTGTAAGTCTTATGACTCCACCTTGCATTGAGTTCTACTGGTGCAAACTCCTATTCCTGTGCAGAAATTGTGGAGAAAAACATGCTAATTGGATAGAAAAAGGGGAGAGGGATCCCTTGAAGGCCCCATAACATCTAAAATTATCTTAATTAAAAAAAAAAGGCAAATTTTGACATTTACTCTCTTTGGGCAAGAAATAATCATAAGTATTGCCAGGCTGATGTTGGTTTCTTTGAAAAGTAATTAGATTTTAAGAATAAAAGTTCTTCTCTGCTACATGCATGCAGAGAATTTCCCTGAGAAAGTCCACTAGACTAGTCCAATTTACTCAGAAAAGTCATATCTGTTGCTCACCATTGTAATATGTGTGTGCTAGATTATCTGAGTCAGGGGAGCAGCACATCATTGACAGTCATTTCCTGGACAAACTGGTTGGTGTCACCATTTTTTTCTCTGCAGGAACGCAGAGGAAAAATTAAATTATTGCATCAAATGCATTCAGCACAGCACTTATTCCTTGTGTACACTGGGAATTAGTGTTTTGTAAACAAAGTTCTGCGATTATAACCTAGACCCCAATTCAGTATGAATTAAAACAAAAAACAACAAGAACTTCTCCACTCTGGGGCTCTTTTACTGGGAACACGGTACCACCACCAGGAAAACACTAAACTGAAAGACTGTAATTTCTTTAGAGTATTTGAAATGTCCTTTGTAAGTTATACCCATTTCAAGTTTTCTGTCACTTATTGGACAGTTTAACTACAAGACCAAAATTCCCACTGGTTTAAGCTACAAACTGAATAGGCCACATTCAGAGACAAAGAGCATCAGGTTGACAAGCTAAGACCAAATGCAAGTTCCATCTCTGTAATATAACACTTGATAAAATAAGTGATAACAGCTCTCTCTCTTGTAAAGCCAAAGAACTAGGTTGATTTCAACAATTTAAGAATTCATAACAATATGCCATCTAGAGATGTCCAGAACTCTCCCTTTTCTTCTGAAGTATCAGACATTATTTCTACCACCTATTTACGTGCAACCTAAAGATCAGTGCTAAGGGTACACTTATTTCTACCTTCCTTCATCAAACTCAACCTGTATTGAATCAAATTCATTGCCACCTTATTAGGCTCCTGCGTTCATTTAAATAATGTCCATGGGACTGAAGCAGAGGATTATTAGAAGCAAAAATGGCATTTTTGAATGAATAAAAGCCTAAGGGATAAATGTTTCTCACTTTTGCCAAGCTCAAGTACCTGGGCTTGAGAAGTAAAGAAGCATCTCCACAGGCTGCACCAGCAAGAGAGTCACTCCATGGTCACTACCACAGTGCTGGCCTTTCTGTAGGCTCAGTGCATGGTTCACTCACTTTCTTCCACTATGCAAAGTCATATAGCCAGTGAAATTCCCTGGTCCCACCCACAAACTTGCCTCTAGGGCTTCTCTCACCCCCTCTGCAAACGCCTCAGATTTTGCCCACAAATGATACACGGAGGGAAACTGCAAATACCAGTTATTGTGAGTGTACTCCAATGCCATGAATAACATCCTTACTAGCTGACAGGAGAAACAGAGGCACAACAAAACTGCCTCTGCCTGTGCTTATTATTAGTATTACTGTAACATCTAGTGGCCCCATTGGAGAGGATTCACTGGCTGGCCTAGTGGAATTAATTTATTCCTGGAGAATGTTCCTGCTGGCGGAATTATGCTGTTGTAACATTAATTAATTGTCAGGGCACTTTAAGAGCTCTTGAATAGTCAACTGTTTACTATTGGTTGACAGGGTTGCCAAGTGGCATCTTGAGCAACACTAACATTTTGCATCTGTAATGGGGAGGACTCACCTCTTGAGTGCCTCCTAGGCGCTGGGTGTGGTACCACCATCCTTTTTTCACCCCTAGCGCCCCCTGTGGACTACTACACAATCTTGGTGGGTTTTGAGTGGTTTGGCTTGGTTCTTCTTTTTAGCAGAGGTCAGGTTGTGGCTTTGCCTTGCAGCTTTGTTTTGATCCCATATCATTAGACCTAGGACAGGGCAGCTCTGAATTTCATCAGCCTGTGGTCCCTGCTGGCTCAATCCATCTTTATGATGCAAAGTGATTGCACTCTACGTGAGTCCAAGTCTTTTTTCAGGATGGCTACTTCAGCCTTCAGGCTTTCCAGGTCTTTAACTTTAGCCATGCTGGACTTTAGCACCAGCTGGACCTTAAGCAAGTTCAAAAGCTTAGTCAGGTTCTTCTGCAGCAACAAACACTGCTGTTCCACGGTGTCTTTTTCAATTCTGAGATGGGCCAGGTCCTGTTCCTGCAGCATACCTTGGGCTAAGATTTGCTCCCTTGAGGAGCGCTTTATTAGTGTTCTTGCAAGGCCTTAACCTTTTGGACCGGTAGCATGTGCATTTGTGCCATTTCCTCTTTGACCCTATCCACTGCCACAATCCTATCTTCTACCTTTTTCTATTCCAGTACGAGTTAGGTTTGTTGGGTAGCCATACAAGCTACTACAAATACTGCAGCCTCCATAGTAGACACAACTGTTGTAATGGTGGTTGTCAATACCAAGTCCTTCACTGGATGGTGAATCCACACACTTACAGCATCTTCCTGGGTGCTTGAATCCTTACTCCATTCTTCTGTGGGATTTAAGTTTCCTGGTCAGCAGTCACTATGCTTTATACTTCAAAGTCCATGCTTTTACACTTGTCATACCTCTCTGCCCTCTCCTGGACCATCAACCTCAGTCCCCTCGGTTCCTCCATTTGCTCCAGGAGGTGGTTTTTGGCTCGGACAGACTGAATCCACTGTCCTATGAGCATCTCTTCGCTCTGCTAGTGTGCTCCAAATTTACACCCCAGCTTACTGTGCACTAACTGTTCATCCAGACAAGCTCTCAGAAAGTGAGTGAGTGCTCAAGAGTGTTTCTTGTTTAGAAATTGTGTTGATTAAACACATTGAACTAAATTCTGTCTTTACACACCAGCCACACTATTGCCTTGTGTGAGTTGCATGTATTTAAACTGAGGGCAGAATTCAGCCCAGAGTTTAGACAGTGTCAGGATTTCAGTGAGGGTAAGGTGTGTGTGAGAGAAAAAAACAGAAAAAATTGCTGTCATTCATGTCTGACTGAGAGGATAATATTAGATTTTCCTGAGCTGTGGTTGTCAGAACTTTCTATTCACATATAATTAATAAAAATCATGCTTTTCTTGGTATGAATGTGTATATATGTATATGTGCCAGATGAAATATTGTTGGATTGTGTAGTTTTTACCTGTAGCATAGCAGAATAACAAGTTATCTGCTAAATGACCAACCTCACTTTATGGTTGAAGTAGTTTTCAACAAGGAGGACAATTCAAGGGAAGTTAGCAGATGAGTAGATTTATGCATCTTTGCCAGTTAATAAATAGCAGCTGCTTTCTGGATTCAGATCAAATAGCTACCTGCTTTGTACTTTGCACAATGTTAGCATAAGAACTATCTGAATTGAACTCAACTACGCTCACAGAGGGGGAAAAAAGTAAAACAACTGTAACTATAATAACTGTAATATAATATATATGTTTCCTGCTGTTAGGAACTACCTTCAGCAAAATGAAATGTGTCACTTCTGAAGTAAAATGAACTTCAGAAGATGGTAGAGATGATACTGTTATGCTAGGGGCTAGGAGCAATCTCACTGAAGCTGGTGGATATAACAACTATCTTCCATTTAGGTTAAATGAGGGAACATTAAATGCCCCTTCATTTAGAGAGAGCTGAAAAAATAGTCCATCCAAAATATATGCTACATGTAAGGCCTCTCAAAAATCAAACTGTGTGGGTAGAAGGGTTTCACTGCATGCCAAATGTAAATCCTGAGGTAGGGGATTGATTTGATTGCAGCTGTGTGTCTGTGTGTGAGAGAAAAGGGGCAGATGCACCACAGAAACACACAGAGAAGGCAGGAGAAAGCCAAGGACTGCCAGAGAACAGCTTGTAGCATTATCCTGAGAAAAAGCTGAGAGCTTTTTGCTGAAGTGCTGGCTGGAAAGACACTTGGAACGGTGAGCAGAGAAACTGCCTCCTGCCATTTGATCCTTCCGTGTTCAGGAAACAGGACCATTTCCTTGTAAATAAAACAGGACTGAACCAAAGAAATAATTGACCATGTCATCAATTTCTCCTCCTAATGGAAATAACTTGCTAGACCCTGAATTTTGGCTAAATGCTGGGGTCAAAAGAGGTAACAATATAATACATTGTAACAATAATATAAAGCGCTGTAGTGGTGGACATTAAAAAGTCAACATTTACAATTAGTTATCAGTCAGTAACACAGATATAATATGTTCCTATGCTCACAATAGGAAAGAAACGTGACTTCTCAAATTTCTGTGTGGTAAGTGTTGGCAAATGTTGACTTAAATGGTGATCACTGCAATAAGTTTTTTAAAAGTGTAACCTGAAAATGCAACCAATGTATTTCTAAAATCTCAAAATGTCATTAGAACAGGATACAATGTAATGGTAAGTCTATCTTTGATATATTGCAAGCATTTTCTGGAATTCATTAGTACCCCTTTAGCATGACTAGTGGGGAAAAGGTTCTTAGAAAATAAACAGACCTGGCATTTGGGGGAGATCTAGAAGCACTGCAGCATGTTAGAGAGCAGCAAATAAATACAGCAAACGGTAAGAGAAACAAAGTATTCACTTTTGCTTCTTTAAATATAGGACTAGAGGTACATTCAGTCTCGAGGAAACAAAAAGTCTCCTTATGTCCCCTTCCTCGTCTCAATAGCGTACTATCCCATCAGTCATCCTATAACAATACTTTTGAAAAACCGAAGTCAACACCAGCAAACACCACTTCACCAGTATGAATATCAGATCTGGAAGCACTTCAATAGATGTTGATTCAGTATATATAATAGCATAATGCTTTAATGGGCAGGTAGTGGGGTACAGAGCCAACCACGCCTCCAACACTTAGGCAAACAGGTATCCACTTATCCTGAGGAATTCAAGTATTTATGAGTGACCATCCCACATCCCTGTTTAACTTAAAAGAGCAACGAGGAGGAAAAGGTTAATAAAGGTGAATCATGTGGGAGTTTGGGGGGTACCCATTAACAAAGCGGCAGAGTGCATATTGTTTTTAGTTTTTTCGCATTAAAAATGTAAAATGAAATGCTCTTTCCTTAAATCCTGTGTAAATAAAAAACATGAATAAGTCATTTGGAAAAGATGATATTTTGACACGTACCAATAGGAGAGGACTTACAACTGAGCTTTGAGGATTTATATCTTATGCATGGTACAGGAGATATGATCACCGTGACACCACTCAAAAGTATGTTTGTCATAAAAGATGGCTTTATAAAATGTTGGAGACAAAATTACATTCCTCTTACATTGTTAAATTTATCTGGCCATAGACAGATATTTTTAAGATTACATTAAATGCATTGTTTACTTTGTGCAAATTAAAAAGTGATGATTTTTCTTTTTAAAAAACCTTTCAGGAATTCATTTAAGCTTCTTACATGTTATTTGATCTGGTATGTGACCTGTTTATTACAAATATACAATAAGAAGCAATTCTCATTTTGGGGGATGGGAGGGAAACAGGCACAATATTTCTGGATGGATTATAGCATCTCATTACACTTGGAATGCTGCAATTTTCAGTTTACTTAATATCATCTTTTTTGTGGTTCTAATTTATAAGAGCAAGCCTAAGCCTAAGAAAAAAGTGACCCAATTGGTCAACTTTGCCCAATGTTAGCCATATATACTAAGAAAGAGTGTTCTCCAAGACCATTTTAAAATATATAGCTCTCCAAAGGTGCAGAGCAGGCCTAGCCATAGTAAAAAGCATTTCATGAACTGCATTCTAGTCTAGAGTGGAAAAAACAAAAACAACCCCCTCATTACTATTTAATAAATGAAAAAGTGTGATCTGGAAACACTAATGTCAAAGGATAGTACCATGAAACTACATAATATCTTATTGATTTTATGGCTAGGTGCACCGCAAGTCAGAAAATAATTGTTTGGGGATTTATACTACCAAGAAAAATATATTCCAAGTTTGCTTCTTGTCCTGTGCACGTGCTAAGCATTGTCACCTGCATTAAGGCTGGTTTTAACCAACATTTGACTAAATCATTTTGTGGATTATTCCTTGAGGACATCCTTCAATGGTCACTGGGCACACTGGTCCTGGTTTTTATCTCTTTTACACTGGTGTGAAACTGATGGGCAAAACAGCTACTTTCCATTTAGGTTGAATGAGGGAACATTAAATACCCCTTCATTTAGAGAGAGCTGAAAAAATTGGCCACCCAAAACGCAGGCTACACGCAATGATCTCTTAGTATAAATCTGGAGCAAATCTGTGGAAGTCAAGAGCAGGTAAAAGGTGTGACAGCCTGTGCTATGGCCTGTCAGGACCCTTTTGCTGCAGCCAATGTGGTCAGGACATTTAAAGGGGGAAATGTCACGGACCAGAGGCAGTATCATCTTACCCATCTCTGTGTGAGGTTCCTTAAAATAGACACCTAACGAGAGGGCCATAGCACAATGTATTTAGAATACAAATATAAATACCTAACAGACTTATCTCTTATATGTTTAAAAATATGATTTATTTTAGTCTTGCAGGTTATTATATATCAAGGGGGTTGTTTCCAAACATAAACATGGATAGTCTGTTGCATGTTCCTAGAAATAACACTAGTGATGTCTCTGTCCATTAAATAAAGTCAGCTAGAGCAGTGCTGGGATTAGACAATGAAAGGCTCTTCTTTCCCTCTAATTTACTCTGTAAGAACTAAGACTAGTGCAACCACCAGGTCCATAGTAGTTAGTCTATGCTTACTACAGAGAGACAGAGATTAGTAGTGACATGATGTTCTATAATGCTACATACCTATTCTAATAATGATACCTAGCTCTTATATAGTGCGTTGCATTCATAGGTCTTAAAGTGCTTTACAAAGGAGGTCAGTATCATTATCTACATTTTATAAAGGGGGAAACTGAGGTACAGAGAGATGAAGTAACTTGCCAAAAGACACACAGCAGGCCGGTCACAGAGCTGGGAGTAGAAGTTAGTTCTCCTGAGTCCCAGCCCAGTGCTCCATATTAGGCCACACTGCTTCCTCTTTATACCAACATACATTTGTTTAGATTTTTAGAATTATTTCTGCACAAGAAAGAGCTATGCCTCTTAACCAAAGAGAATCACAGTAACAAGGCCATTCTTAGAAGGTGGGCACAGCAAGAAAAGCAAAAGAATCACAGGCAGACTGAGCTTTTTAACTGTACATAATGACACAATTTATCCAGAATATTCAGGAGTTATATCAAGTAATAGCATGTCCAGGACACAAAAATGACACAGATTCTAGAAATGGATGTTTCACCTTCCTTTTCTGATATATTTCAGAGTGGTAGCCGTGTTAGTCTGTATCAGCAAAAATAACGAGGAGTCCTTATGGCACCTTAGAGACTATTTGTTAGTTTCTAAGGTGCCACAAGGACTCCTCATTGTTTTTTCTAATATAGAATCAGAGCTTCCTTTCCAGTACCCCTTTTGTAGTATCTCACTCAAAGAGGTCACTCCTACTAATCCTTCCAGCTAAATTTTAGTAACATAATAGACCTCTAGATGGTCAGCAAATAGCATGGAACTAAGAAAGAGCCAATTACATATCTTATGATTGGAAACACAGAAGTCCTATGAGAAAGGGATGAGTAGCAGGACTATCGGGTGGCAGTTGTGAAGAAGGTGATACACACCTTTGTATGAACATAGATCACAATTTACCTCCAATTTCCAAGACCAAGGGCTGAGGTTTTTCACTTGCATTGCTTAGTTCTGAGATGGTAGATGATGATCCTATCAGGATCCATTGAGAACACAATCACTAGTAGCAGCAGTTGTGTGACTGTTCATTTTTTTAAAAAAGATTGATCCCAAGATTAGTGGCATGAAGAAATAAGGGATGGAATATCATTACAATGGAAAAAATGACAGCTAACTTTATATAAGGATCAAGCAGATTTCATGATGTCTGGTTACCATTTTTGGAGCTTGAACAAAATAAACTGATACCGATGAGGTTGATCAAACACAAATGGATGTTGTAAAGGTGACAAATATTCAGCAAAAGCTGAGCAGGGCAAATGATTCCCATATGATGGGACATATACACCAGCTGATTATGACTTAAATGATGTAGAGAGGGAAAAATAACAGAAGGGAAAAGCTTCCGGAAGATCTAATAAATAGGTATAGCCAAGCAAAGAAGATGGAATGATATTATGGACACTGCAAACTATTGACTACACCTTCTCAATTGTGTTTGTGTTATTGCCATCGGAAGGCCTGAGGTCTTGTTGATTCTTTGCAGGTTAAATAAGATGAAATTAGTATGCAAGGTATATGGAATTGTGTTATGGCTCTGGATAAGATTCATTATCCTGCATAGAAATGTGAATTTACTAGATTAAAGTTATGAGAATAAACACCTGTATAAAGTAAATTAGATTTTCCCAGCTTATCTGTGTTAATAATGATAAAAGTTACTTTAACTTTTAAAAAATAGATTACCCTGTTATTCTTGCTCCTTGTTGATCTTTCCAATATGAAGTACTAGAAAATGGATAGTCAAAAAGGAATATGCAGTGGGAATATCCTGATAGTCAATTCTCTCTCCTGGAAGACATGAGCATGTGTTCTTTCCCATGAGCACATGCTTATTTAAAATACTGAAATATCTACAAAGTGTTCCACAAAGCTCACCTGTAAGGAAGAGTGAAAGTTCTCTTTATAAAGGAATGCTCATCTATTCGTCTTCTTTTCATAGTGTCAGCAGGGATAAGAAAACAAAGACCAGAGAATATCTTGGCTGTTCCCAGCCTTTTTGTTCAGTTTATAATAGTGGAGGTATGTTTGTCCTCTACTTAAATCTTTAAGTGCTGACAGCATATGACATATTTAATCAAGAATAAAACATTAAGAAGAAATATTTAATTGGCACAGGTATCTTGAATACCCGGGTCAAATGATTTGGGGTATGCAGCTTATCCATAATCATCTACCCAATACTGCTTGGAGCATGCATAAAATCCTGCTGGCTATACTGCACAGGTATATGGCAAAGTCATTCAGGTTTAGTGGAGAAGTTAGAAATTTCATGAGGTACAGAAGTTTTGATCATGCCTCCAAATAAGTTAGGATCTACAGTCCCAAGTAAAATAATGGTGCCTCCTCTGACATGTTTACATGTTAAAAACAAAACAAAAAAATCCCACACACTACAACTTCCCTTTGCTTCATCCCAAGGCCCCTCTGTTAAGATGTGGAGAAGGAGCTTCTTAAGACAATGTGGAGATTCTCTTCACCTGAAGCTGTTTTGATTAATTTTCCCCTTGTAGTACCAGTTAAATCTGCATGTTATACACCAAGGTGCATAAGACTGATCATGACCCCAAAAGTCAGTGGTGTTCATCCTTTTTGACCTATGGGCCAAACATGTTATTTCAAAAAGATCGAAGCACTACAAATCAATATTTTGATGCAGATTTTCTCTCCTGTTCCACTCTCTTGCGTTGCTTGAACAGCACAAACAGCAGAAGACATCAACAAGTCTATTCACAGGGATTCCCCTAGCATGGTGGAATCCCCAACAGGTGCAAAGGCAGAGTAGCCAGTTCCTCCATTGCCCCACAGCTCACAGTGCAGTGGGGCAAAGGGGGGGGCGTGATGGGACATGTCAGGGACCAGGACAGGGGGCTGGAGCTTGCTGCATTGCTATTGCCATCTCATGTATGGGTCCTACAACATTGTTTTCAGCTGGCACAAGTTAGCGGAGTCCTCTCGTTACTCTAATCTATGCTGTGTCAAGGAAGCAGGCAGCCATCATATTACTGATTCTTGGCTTCTCCTCTAGTCTCCCTTCTCCCAGGCCGCCTTGGGTAGCTGTGTGAGGGAGGGAAATCATCCTCTCTTTGATGCTTCCTTAGGCTCAGGCAGAGCCTGATAAGTCTCTATCCTTGCCTCACTGGAGCAACAACAACCAAGCAGGAAATGGACAAGCCAGAGCTATTCATGAATTAAAGGGGTGGTGCGTTTATGTAAAAATATGTACAACAAGTTCACAGAGAAACTGGAGAAACAGAATATATGCACACGCACACAAAGCAAGGGGAAGCTTCCTTTCTGTTCCACAGATCTCTTATCAGTGAGCTGAACTTCCCTTACATAGTCTGTACATGAAGTTTCTACTTGCATGAGTGGAAATTCTGCCTGAGAAATGACTTAAGAATGTACACAGTATATTAAGAATGTACACAGTATAGATTAGAAAGGAGAATTCTGCTCTTCTGAAGTCATAATGCAGACATCCATAGAGGTACTTTCTATTCAGTATCTTTAAGAATGAATTGAGAGAACTGAAGGAACACACATCTCTAACAGAAAGGAGCAAAAATTACTGTAAAAGTAAAAATACAATTTACCTTTAGTTAAGTCTGCTGTGTGCCATATGGGAAAGTTAATAGGAAGATTAAACTATTGCTGTGTACAAAAAGCTGTTTTAGGGGAAAATGAAGGACTAAACTAGGTCAAGTTTCTCTGCAAACTTTGGAATACAAAGGCTGTCTGTCTAAGAAAGGGGAAATAATTGCATGCAAAGCATGATGATGGCCTCTTTGTTGCATTAATATCATTAGCCAATTCCTGGGCATGCACACACACAAAAGTTTCCCTCTCATATTTTTTAAACTATTTAAAATAGGCACTGAAATTCCAGTTAATCTTCAGGTTTCATTCTGACAAAATCCACTTATAAATAGTTATTCATGCTTTAAGACCCATATCTCCTGCTCCAACTGAAGCTAAAGCCTTGATACTAGAGGGGGGGAAAGGGAAAGTTCTTTTAATAAACCAGATGATAATTTATCTCAAGGGCAATAGGAAAAATAGGTTTGAAGTCATAATAAATAAGAGCTTCCCTTTTCCAGTGATAAACAGGCATTGGATGAGCCAGATCCATAATCAACTCAAAGGAAAGCTTGCAATGGTTCAGGGTCAAAATTGTGTTATGTTAAACTGGGACACTAAGCAACTGAGGAGTACAGAAACATACTATTGCTTTCTACCTCGATGTTCTGATTAAAGACCATAAAAACTGTTGGGTTATGCTGAGTTATATCTGTTCTTTAGCAAACAATTGGAGTTTTAGTTTGAAGAATTACAACTAATTGTGTTATGAACAGGTCATTTTTTTCCCTCTTTCTTGTGACAGAGCATGGATGTACAGAAATATTCAAAGAATCAGAGAGAGAGAGAGAGAGGAGAAAAGTTTGATGCTAAAAATTCTGAGAAGATATTGGGTCATGAAAACTATGGATGAAATATTTCTTATAAAAGGAGCACGACCTAAGTTTGTCAGTGAAGAACAAGCTATGGCAACATTACATAGACTATATTCCCGGAAAAATTTTCCTCCTGCAGTCATACTTCAAAAAATGGGGGGAGAAGTGTTATTTCATACTGTCCTAACACTAACTGATATAAACTGACTGAGATACTGAAAATACAGATATTTTAAACTATCAGATATAATAAACTACTCATTTTATATGCATCTTAGATTTCACGTGATACTGTTTGATCAAGAGCTCTAACAGAATGTACTCTGAGCTCAAGAAAGAAAGAATCCTAGAACAAATGATGTGAAGTGCTTGCCTGTCTGCTAGCATCTAAAATTGTTTTTAAATATATTTCCAACTCTTCATATACTGCATCAAGACAGTCTCTGTGTTAGATGAAGCCAAGTTTAATGTTTTGGCCAATTGTTTTAGTGAAAAAACTGGAAGCAGCTTCAGCCTACAATATACTTGCTTTAAGTAATACCAGAACTTGTTTATGCTAAGAAAGTTGCACCAGTTTACTAAATCAACTCAGAATATCAATCTACTTAAACTGATACAAACTCCTAATACAGACACATTTAAATTAATTTAACCCTTGTTTCAACCACGTTAGTTTTTAACAGTAAATTACCAAATTAATCTAAACCAATTTAAGTAAAACCTCACAAAGATAATGTCATGGCTTGAGTAAAAGTAAATGTATGTCTTGGATCATAATAGAAGAGTTTTAAGAACAACCCATTTCCTTCCTAAATTGACTTCAATTATGAACATCATATGTATGTAATATATGATCATTTTAGTAGAATATGCAAATTGTCAGCATGCAAATAGCCCTATATAATAAGTACAACTAAAGACATACCTCGGATAATTCAGTTTGTGTGTGGGAATGATTGATACTGGGATTACTGTTCAAAATCCCAAACCATGATACTTGAGATCACATTACTATTTCATCGTTAAATTTCATATATTTTATTAATTTTGTAAAGCAATAGCCACACAAATGATAAATCACAACAAATAAATGCCAGTGGGTAGCTGAATAATGGCTTTATGAAGAAACCAAACATATACGAAAGAAATTTTAAACTAACTAAATAAATCTGGTGTCATGTAAAATTCTTTATATGTACTATGAAAACCATAACACAACTCTGCATTCATATAAAAAGAGATGAGTGATACTGAATCAATTAACAGATTACCTCTTTATTGGAAGGTATTTAATATATCTCCCTTATTTTTTCAACCTTGTAATGTCTCCTTCCTTTTTCATCGTAACTTTTTCATATTTAAATGATGAAACAAACTACATTCAGACAAAGTATGCAGGAGCTTTGGGAGAAAATCCTACTAATTATTCAGAATTATCTTGGTTTGTCAATACAGTAAAGGCTGACATATTTACCATTGTCAGACTGGTAATATGTATGGATTCACTTAATTCTTGGACTGACACAATATCATCATGTCATAAGACATGCAGTTGTAAATTAAAAAAAACAATTCATACTGATTCTTCCTTGGTGTCAGAGCTCTTATTTAATTTTTTTGTTCAATAAACCCCTTGTTTGAAGGCTTTGAATTATGTGTTTTTTTCTTTTGTTCAGGTAAAAGGTATACAATTCCCATCTATTTGCCCCGTCCGAGTTTTAATTGCTTAGTAAGGCTCAAGGTCTGTGTCACACATTTAATATTCATCTGCTCCCTCTACAAGGTCAGAAGAGGATGATTGCTTTTCTACTAGTATTTATTCTAATTTATCCCCATGACATCTTATCTCCTAACCTTTGATCTTTGCACTAGAGGAAACTTAATGTTCAGTGCACGTTCCAAAAGGTCCCTATCAGTAATGAGAAAAATTACTCTGACCCCAAATGTAGTGATCCATCTATATATTGTACTTCTACTATTGCAGGGAAAGAACATTCCAAAAATTGATACTTCTCTGAGAAAAAAAATACTTTTAAATTTTGTGTATTTATC
Organism: Gopherus flavomarginatus; assembly: GCF_025201925.1. Classification (NCBI taxonomy): domain Eukaryota; kingdom Metazoa; phylum Chordata; order Testudines; family Testudinidae; genus Gopherus; species Gopherus flavomarginatus. Next base: position 54,635,663 of record NC_066621.1, read on the forward strand.
TTTAATTTTCAGGTATGTGCATTTGTTCTCATTATATTATTAGGTAAACTAGATCTTCTCTATATTCAATAAAATTAAGCTCATCTGGCTGTCATTGTAGCTAAGACTGCATGTCTTTATAAGATCAGTAGGTCTTGTCTTAAAGATATTTATAACTCATGTCTACAAATCTTTATTTTTTCATTTTTGATTTATGACCAATATTTTTCTGCATCAACTTTAACTGCTTGGATTTTTGGACTTTAGGAAACAACTGTTATGGAAAAGCTAATAGGGATTTCTAAGTCAGCGCACTCATTTAAAATGTTGGAGTATTAGCAGAAGGAATTATAACATAAAATCATTTTGGGGGCTGTATTCAGATCAATATTCAATTTCATAGTTAAGAACAAATGTTCTGGCTCAGTTTATATAAAGTATAATACAAATTTAAGAATGTTATATCAAAACTTCTCCCAAAAAATAAGAATATTAGAAACACTACTTTGTCTTCTAATTCACAGAACAATGTTCACTCTCCAGCTATCCTGGTCAACTCAGCTGGCACCAGTAGAGATACTGGGCCAAATTTTCAAAAGTGGCCTATAATTTTGGGTACCCAACTTTACATGTTACATCTTAGTATTCAGAACTGGCAATAACCCACTGCTCCAAATGACTTCATCTGGAAATATTTCTACATCTAGTGGGATACACCTAGGGGAAGAACACAACTGCAACAAGCAATCACTTTTAAAGCAAGTATCAAGATTTTTCCTGACCTCAACAGAAAATAATATTCCAACTGTAGGTCATGACAACCGCAATCTATTATATAGATCTAGTTTTAATGACTGAGTCACTGAGGCAAGACAGCAGAAGCTTTCATTTATGTTTACTGTATGCTCCACTAAATCAGAGATGTTTCTCTGGCACAAAGAATGAAGGTAAAAATCCCTCCTTAGCTCTTCTCCACAAAAAAAAAAAAAAAAAAAAAAAAAAAAAAAAAAAAAAAAAAAAAGGCATCAACATGTTTAATTGTTGATGAGTCAAAGTTATTCTCATTCATCAGAATATAGAGTTTTGGGGGGAAAATATACTATTAACATATTGAGTACTAATGTGGCTCAGATGGTCCCATTTCCTGTCGTGGAAATATCTGCAGAAAACATTCCTGTGCATAAATAATTTGACACCTTAGATGGACTTCACATCCACCTGCTGCAGTAATGTGTCTTGCTGACAGACAGAATTGCCAATGAAGTCTAAGTCTTCCTATCTGCCCAAGTATTCATTTTTGGCACCTAAGAGACATTAGATATGATCAAGTGCAAAGTAGGATTTTGTGCCCATATTTCAGTTCAAATGACTTCTTGCAGAAAGTGAGCACTTGCATTTGCCAACTTCCCATCTCAACCCATTTCCCTCCCTCCCTCCCACCTCTTCCCCATCCAAATGCTACACGGTAGGCCAATAGGAAGACACCGTAAAAAGCTTCTATTTTAACAGACAGGGAGGAATGTAAATGGAGATCACATATATACACATCAATTATGGATACAGAGGGCACAACTTAATGCAAGAAGTGTTGACACTGCAGTGTGTCTTGACTTTACACACCTATAATTTGCAGAATGTGTCACTTCTTACAGAGATTAAAGATGGATTAACTTTCAAAAGCAAAACCTAGTTTCCAAGGCTGTGTAACCTGAGATTTTGGCACCACATTGAGTCAGCTGAAGTGACACATGGCAGTGAGAGCATTATAAATGAGGTGTTCACTTCATTTTGGCTATTTATAGAAATGCCCCCTGTGGAAGGGGCCAAAACACAAGCCTTTGCAGCCAGGTTGAATTTCATAAGAAAAGATTACCAGGGCACAGAAACCTGTTTTGCTGCCCCACAGGGGGTTTCACAGAAATAGTATGTAACCTAAGGGATTGTAATAGGTTGGCAGTGTTTGCCTGAAACATTCAAGCTGTTAACCAGGATCTAGCACTACATTTTTGACAGAGAAAATATTTAAATATTTTCTGTCAATTCTGCCTTATCAGTACAGCTTGACATTTTCAATGCAAATCCTACTCCTGTGATTTCATTTCATAACTCTGTCCCTCGTGAGACCATCCTGTGCACTGAATGAGGCAGGAGTTCTGTGGAAAAAATACTGTGTGATTTGCATTTCCATTTTTACCCCAACTTAGCCCCCCAAATCTACTGTGGGGAAGGCAAAAAAAACCCACTTCACCTTGGTCAAATTCCTTCACAGCTCCTCAGAAAAGGAGCAACCAGCACAGTGTCCACAGCAGATCCTGACAAAACCCAGTATTCCACCATTTCCATGGGTGGGAGGGTGGCTCCTGCTCCTCTTAGTCCAGATAAAAGGAGAACTTTTCCTGCACCAGCATGGGTCTGTATAGTGCCCCCACATCTTCCAGTCACCTGGGAGTATGGGTCAGCATCTCCAGACCTGATTTGCAGCAGAAAGTCACTTCCTAATTCTCTAGCCCTTAAAGGGGTGCACACCTTTCCCAACAAACCAGACAATGGTCGCCATTGCTTAATGTGCCGTGAGGTCATTTCAAGTTTAGATAAGCCCTAATTCCCATTGAAAGCTAATGGAATTTGGGCACCTAACTGCTAATTGTGCAGTCCTTCTTTGTCTTTTATAACAGCTTTCACTCACACACCAATATGCCATATTTGATGCCAAAACGGTTCAACACGTTTGCTGGTGCAGTATCAGAATAAGCCCTGGCTATGTTTGCGAACCCTTCTGGCCTCGTCCTTATTATGAGGTATTAGAGATTTGACACCACTCGTCCATCTTAGGCCTCCAGAAGATCGTGCCATTTGTCTGGTGAGTCCTTAAGAACAGAACTTGCTCCTCCTTCACATCACAAGTTCTCTAAGTGTCTTTCACCACAATAAAGACAACCCAAAGCAATAAGCTATTCAACTGCCACTACTGAGAGTACAGCCATCTTTGCTGGTGCAATGAAAGGCATGGACGCTTTGGACTTACCCTTGTGCACAAACACATCCTGAAAGACAAGGAAGATGCGCTGAGAAGGTGAGATTTAGCAGCTGATTCTCACAGGTTCTCTCTCTGCCAAACTCCATGTTAGCTTGTGGATTACTACAGTTAACATAAATCTGGCCCGCTGGGCAGCTGTGTACTGGAAAAGAAAATATTGCAGATGTTCATCATTCCTGAAATGTCAGATTTGGTAGAAAGCTTTGAAAATTAATAAGTGCTGATTTAAACCAGAGATTAATTTGACCAATCATGGGGGTGGGTTCATCTATAACTCCTGGTGTCATTAACAGATAGTTAAGGGTTAATGTCTCTCTTACCTGTAAAGGGTTAACAAACAGGGACCCCAAACACATGACCAGAGGACCAATCAGGAGACAAGATAGTTTAAAATCTCGTGGGAGGGAAGCCTTTGTTTGTGGGTTTTCGGTTTGGTTTTGTTCTCTCTGAGTCCTGGACAGGGCTAGAGGTGTAACCAGGTTTCTGCCAATCTCCCTGCTACAGTCTCTTATCTGTTCAGAATTGTAAGTAGAAAAGGCAGTCATAGTCTTTTAATTTGTTTTCTTTTTCATTTGCATATGTGTACTTGCTGGAAGTAACTTAAATTGTGTTTCTGCTGGAGAAAGTTTCTTTCTATTGTTTATAAGTTGAAAGACCCTGTAACTTTTTACCATCTAAAGTGCAGAGATAACCTGTTACTTTTTTCTTTCTTTTTTTATTAAAAGCTTTGCTTTAAGACCTGTTTGAGTGTTTTCTCCTAGTTAAAGCTCAAAGAAGCTTGAGTCTGTATTGCCTGAGGGAGGGAATGGTAAAGATCCTCTTTGTGTTAGATTCACGGAGTTGAATCAGGTGATCTCCTAGTGTTCCCAGGGCGGGAAGGAGCTGGGGAGGAAGGAGGGAGGGGAAAGGAAATGGTTTATTCCCCTTTGTTGTGAGACTCAGGGAATTTGGGTCTTGGGACCCCCAGGGAAGGTTTTGGGGGAGACTAGAGTCGATCAGGCGCTCTACTCTAAGTCCTGATTGGTGGCAGCCTATCAGATCTAAGCTGGTAATTAAGTTTAGGGGAATTCATGCTAATACCCATACTGTGGCTTTCCTTGGGTTGTAGGTGGGGTCTTTGGCTGCTCTCGGTTGTAGGGTTTATTCTCGGTGTGCCCCCTGGGGTATTCGTTCCCCTTGACAGTAGTTTTTTTCTTTTCTGCCATTTCCATCCATTTGGCTCCAATCTCCCCCGCCTCGATTACCATTTTGGGTTTCCCATCTAGGATGTACCTCTCTATTTCCTCAGGAATACCATTTAAGAACTGCTTCATTTGTATCAGGAGATGCAGCTCGTCCATATTGTTAACCTTTGTTCCTGATATCCAGGCTTCATAATTTTTTGCAATGTGGTAAGTGTGTCGGGGGAATGACACATCTGGATTCCATTTTTGGTTTCTGAACCGCCGACGGGCATGTTCAGGTGTTATCCCCATTCTGTATCTGGCCTTGGTTTGAAAAAGTTTATAGTCGTTCATTTTCTCCTTAGGCATTTCAGCCGCCACCTCTGCTAAGGGTCCACTGAGCAGTGGCCTCAATTCTACCATGGACTGGTCTTCAGAGATGCTGTACCCAAGGCAGGCCCTTTCAAAATTTTCTAAGAAGGCCTCAGTGTCATCACCTGCCTTGTAGGTGGGAAATTTCTTGTGAGGTGGAACAATCATTGGCGAAGGGTTGTTAGGATTGGCTCTTTTTCTGTTGCTTAGCCTTTTCTAATTCCAGGGCCTGCCGGTAGGTCTCCCTCTAGAGTTCCAGCTGTCTTTGGTGGTCTGCATCTTTGGCTGCTTGCTCTCTTTTGTAGGCTGCCTCTCTGTCTTCTTGTTCTCTTTTGTAGGCTGCCTCTCTTTCTCTTTCTCTCAGCTCCATCTCTTGTAGTTTTTTTTCCATATCTCGCCTGTGGTCTGCCTCTTTGATTTGTGCCTCTGCATCCAGTTTTGCCTTGGAAGTCATGGTTCCTGTTTTCTTGTGTTGGGGTGCCCTCTGGTGTTTTTTTTTTCTGAACTGCTGGCTCTCTGTTGTCTGCACTGAGTCTTTCTAACAAGCCTTCCTGAATAAAACTAGAACAAAAAGAAACCTTTCATTTGCATGTGTGTTCTGCTGGTGTAGTGCGTTGCTGACCACTTAAGGCTGCTTTGTTTAACAAACGACCGTCGTTAAACCTAATGGCCCTTGCCTGAGGCCATATCTATGCACAGCCAGACCGAGCAAGGAAAAAAAATCTCTGGCTGTAGGTTTAAAACAAAACCCTTTCTCTCTCTGCTTACAAGCAGCTAGCAGAGAAAAAAATTTATAATCTTACTGGCTTTTAGATTCTTATCTTTCCCATACGCTGCACACCATGTCATAATATAATTCCCAATTCTGGACCTTAGCGTCCAAAATATGGGTATTAGCATGAATTCCCCTAAGCTTAATTACCAGCTTAGATCTGATAGGCTGCCACCAATCAGGAATTAGAGTAGAGCGCCTGATCGACTCTAGTCTCCCCCAAAACCTTCCCTGGGGGTCCCAAGACCCAAATTCCCTGAGTCTCACAACAAAGGGGAATAAACCATTTCCTTTCCCCTCCCTCCTTCCTCCCCAGCTCCTTCCCGCCCTGGGAACACTAGGAGATCACCTGATTCAACTCCGTGAATCTAACACAAAGAGGATCTTTACCATTCCCTCCCTCAGGCAATACAGACTCAAGCTTCTTTGAGCTTTAACTAGGAGAAAACACTCAAACAGGTCTTAAAGCAAAGCTTTTAATAAAAAAAGAAAGAAAGAAGTAACAGGTTATCTCTGTACTTTAGATGGTAAAAAGTTACAGGGTCTTTCAACTTACAAACAATAGAAAGAAACTTTCTCCAGCAGAAACACAATTTAAGTTACTTCCAGCAAGTACACATATGCAAATGAAAAAGAAAACAAATTAAAAGACTATGACTGCCTTTTCTACTTACAATTCTGAACAGATAAGAGACTGTAGCAGGGAGATTGGCAGAAACCTGGTTACACCTCTAGCCCTGTCCAGGACTCAGAGAGAACAAAACCAAACTGAAAACCCACAAACAAAGGCTTCCCTCCCACGAGATTTTAAACTATCTTGTCTCCTGATTGGTCCTCTGGTCAGGTGTTTGGGGTCCCTGTTTGTTAACCCTTAACAGGTAAGCGAGACATTAACCCTTAACTATCTGTTTATGACACCTGGTCAGACAGTTAACCCCACACAGCTGCTATGAATCTTATCCAGTTGGAAAAGAAGAAAAAAGATAAATGTATTCTAATGAACCTACTTGCTCATTACTGTGCACTGTTTCCTCCAAGTTTAGCCACCAGCCCAGGGAAGGTTCCATAATCCCCAAAGCACAGGAAAGGGCAGTACTACCTAGCTCAGGAGGGAGCCAGAGGCTGCATGTGAGCAGAAGCTGGGAGCTGGTTGTGGAGGGAATAATGGATAACAGGCAGCATGAGAGCTGGATCTGAAGGTCCTGACAGCTGGGCTGAGATTCCCCTGTTGCTGGCAGGGGTCCAGTGGCAGTCAGAGCAAGAACACAGGGCTCCTGACTGCAGGCAAGTGATTGGTGCAGCCGGGTTACACAGCAGCCTTTTGCTTTGTATACCCCTGGACCAGCCTGCTCCTGGGCACTGGGGTGGGAACTGTTGGTTTTATCTTTTTTTTTGTTTTAACCACTAAGGAAATTTTTGTGCCTTGGGTATTTCCCTTGTTTATTTCTGGCAGTCCTAGCAAAAGAATTCTCCATTACTTCAACAGTGCAAGTGTTAGGAGGAGCTGAGGGATAGAGCCTGGAGAGCCTAGTGCTTGAAGCATCTACAGTGCTTGCCCTCGGACTCTGAGTGTGGTATCAGACATCTAGGAGATGGCTGTACCCCAACACTACTTGCAGTGACACCCTGCAATATGATCAGTTACAGTATTCATAAGAGAGTCAAGGACCCACAGTTTCAAAATAAACTGAAACATCCTGCACCTCACAGCAAGTCAGATTTTTTTAAATCTGAAATGAAAGGTAACATTTTCACAAAGTCCAGCCCTTAATCCCTCGGGATCTGCTAGTCAGAGCAAAGACACTATAATAGAAGAAGCAATTGGTATTAATGTTTTCCTTTTACTTATGCACCCGCACAACATAATTCTTATACCACTCTGGGAGAAAGTAAAAGCTGATGGTACAGAAATAGTACTTAACTAGAACTGGGAAGGGAACAAAAATCTCAGTTTGTAAAAACATTGGAAATGTCCAGTTTTTCCAACATTTTGCGAGACAAAACTGGCCTATGTTTGCTCCATGTGAAGATCTGCTGTTTACATTACATAACAAACTTAGGTTGCATTATCCATCTGAAAACATTTCACTATACTAAAATATTGATAAAAAGCGTTTTCTTACAGGTAGCCAGTACTTTCAACAGAGCTTCTATTGTTTTACTCTAACCCTACTTTTAGTTATACCATAGGTTAAATTTCTAATTTAAGGCTCCAGTCCTGCCAAGTGATGATTATATGGACCTTCATGCCCTCACAGAGTCCCACTACAATCAATGAGACATCATGGAAGAAGCAGGGTCTGTCTACGCCATCTCTTTTCCATACCTTAATGAGTCTCTTTCACTTACCAATGTTGTTCTCACAACTCATCATTCCATCTTTGCAATGGCTGCAACAAAAATATATGAAGCTGTAATTAAAACCAGGAAGGTCTGAAATGTTACCATTCATCTATACTTGAAAAAAAATGGGTAACATATTACTCAAAAGAATTATATAAATGTGTACACATGAAGATAACCAATAAGGGAGTTTGTGTTGTCTTGTTCAGAAGGTTCTTAATATATAATGTATTAAGAAGGTAGCCTATATTGCTGCTTACATATGCATTAAAAGGATAGAACAGTCCTTGTAATAAACAAACATTACATAATACAAATGCTAAGTTTAAAGAATAGAGCCCATGGAGGACTGACACAAAAATATTATTAAATTACTAGGTTGAGTCCTGTTACCACTGATATCAATGGGTGTTTTATCATTGACTGCAATGGTAGCAAAAGCAGACCTGGTTGTGAAACAGTATCATATGTATCTTACATTAAACATTCAACTGTGTAACTACAGTAAAAAAACAAAAACAAACAAAAAACCACGTATACAGATATAGCAAGCTATTCATTAGACTTCAACTCTGTATAAGAGAAAGCCCCTTCTAAATAAACAAAGTAAACTATTACTCTTTACAAAAAATCTTTTGGTTGACTATTGTAAATATTCAGCTGATTGATTTTTCTCATTAGAAGTCCAAAAAGCTGCTGAAGAGTGAACTGGCGAGTCAATAACTCCAAGGATAGTTCAAAACAGTATCAATTCTGTAAGATAAAATGCTGTGCTGTGCAAAATAAAATCACTGGACTTCACTTCCCCAGCCCTGCCACTATAAGCAAAATTTAGTCAAGGCTGAAACACAATGAAAAAGTCACAGTGAAAGCTTCTCATGTACTATTGAGCTAATATGGTAGGGCTAAAGGGGGGCAGACACGATTGATTTCATTCCACTGCCAATAAAGCCAGCGCAAAGAAAACCAATTAACTGCTTAAACCCAAAACATAATTGCAGCAATCATTATGCAAAGCAGCACTGAATACTGCAAAAAGAACAAGAGTACTTGTGGCACCTTAGCGGCTAACAAATTTATGTGAGCATAAGCTTTCGTGGGCTTCTTCGGATGCATATTGTGGCACTTTCTGTACCTGTCTAACTCCAGCCAAAATAGTCTACTACTTTACAGAACAGTAGCAAATTTGGTAGTCACTCAGTCTCCGGGAAGAAAATAATAGTATTGGCTCTAATTCAGATTCTGTGCTATACTGAAGGAGAATTTCAGCCAGTGAACTTTAGTCCTATTCACTTATTCTTCTGTGACAGTTGTGGCCTCCTCAGTTCACCTCTGCTAGACAGCCAGTAAATAATATATCAAAAATGCCTCTGTCTGTGCTATTGCTGATTTAATATTGTATTTAGAGCAACACATATTTTACACAACTATCCAAATTCACTAAAGGTGGGGGGGCTCTGTCTTATGCAGCTTGCAGTCTAATTCAGAGAGAAAAATATGGAAAAACAATACAGGACAAAAATGGTGAGGGAGAGAGCTGTTGTGGATGTGGGACAGCATCACAGTGTAAGTGGGGTTTTACAGAGGTGGTTGAAAAAAGATAGCTAGAGCAATTGGCAGAAAGTTAACAATAAGAGGCTGTTTCAAGTATGAAAGGAACTCAAATCTAAAAGTGGGAGGAGACTAAGGGAACTATTAGGACAAAGGATTGGATGAGCCTGATAAAGACCCTAACCATTTTTAACAAGTACATAGCAGTGGGCAAATACATTTTGTTACATTCCGCAGTTTTGTTAGTGATCTCCCATATACATAGATATTATTACCCTAAAATGTCTCTTAGATCTGACTAGTTCATCTAGACCCACTGTCCATACAGTAACTTGTATGTAAGACAGGCTCTATATCAATTGACCTGCATAAATCCAAGTTAAAGAGTAGCCAGAGAAAATCATGGCTAACCAGAAGGTAAGCAAGATAATCTTACAACTGTCTAAGCGGTCTACTCACAATGTAGACCAGTGTAACTCCACTGAAGTCAAGGAAGAGATGAATTTGGCCTTAGAATTTAAAACATATCAGTCAGTGGATCTTAACCATCTGATAATTCCAATATATTCACAAAGAGGCAAATCCTCAGTAGGAAATATTAATGTCCAAAAGCTCTCATAAAACCAGGGCTCTGCACCCTCCACTAAATTCTGTGCACTTCTTTCTTTTGCATGCACAATAGAACTGCCTCAGCTTCACTGCCAGGGTACATTCCTCATGGGCATGAAGTCAGAGACAGTATTGACCCCAAAGTGAAGACAGACTTAATCAAAGAATAGTTTATATATTTATCTGGGTCAGTGTACTTGTTGATGCAAGGGTGCATGAGAAGGACTGGCATGTATTCACACTATATCATTGGGTTTCTGCCAATACTGATATTTAGTCAGGTAAACGGGAAATTAGACTTTAAAGATTAACTGATGTATTTTATTAACTAGCCAGATTTTTCCAGAGTCAAAGCTATCTGTTCTGCCTGTAAATAAATGCAGTGAAAGTAAAATAAGATGTTTGATACAGGGGAAGGAGGTTAAAATTTGACCCATCCCCTAATTTACCTTTCCCAGGCAAAATTAATGGGTGAAAAGGATGCATCTGGCAGCATTCAGAATAGTTTAACAAGTTTTCTTCTTTAATGTTGTGAGTCTAACAGGAAACAAAGGGCAACTGTGAAAAATAACATGCACCTTGCCAGTGAGAGGCACTCATTGCTCATTACAGTTTACGGTTATCCATCTTCAGCGGCTCAGGAACATAGGCCCCCTGCTCCCTGGCCCTCATCTGTGCCTGGATTGGAGTTCTGCCTCCCTGATCCCAGCGGGGTTCAACAAGGTTCTAGTCCTGCCGAGTTGGAAGAGGAAGGCCAGGGAAGAGGTTGGGCATGCCAGGGAAATCCTCAAGGTTCTCTGCACCATTAACTTGCATGCCTATCTACTCAGTGTTGTGGAGCCCACTTACAGGAGGCTCTCAGGGTAAGCACAGCAGGAGAAATTTCTGGAAGCATGCATTTCACAGCAACGGTGCTGTCCAAAGAGAGGTAGAAAGTCTGGACATTTTAAAGCTAGTTTACAGAATTCTCAGTAAAAGATAAAACAGGATAGTGCAAATGACTTGACAGAGCACAGGGGGGAAAAGCCCAAACAAGGTGCATGCCTTACCATTTGCCCAAAGAGGTGATAATATTTTCTCCTGGTGGATATTCAAATCCTTGAAAATAACAAGGGCACTCATTCCTGCAGAGGAGAAAAACAAATAATTTTGATCATATGGGAACATGTATATCATGAATTAGAAGACAGACAAGAGGAAGAAAAAAAACTTCACATTAACCATTAATTACTGTCATTCAAAAAGTTGATGATCTTGTTCTGCATAGTGTATTGGTCTGGATCCTTAGCATGGTATTGTTACCATCAGGGCATCAAGATGTGTCTCCATGAAGGTAAGGTCAGCAGCTTTCTGACACTATCTATTATGCAAAGGATTAGTTCATATAATAGACAGCAATAAGAAAGAAATCTGGACTAGCTACTTCAGACAGTAATAGAAGAGTGATAATAATCCATCATCATTACTTCAATATACTAGTATTTTTTTTAAAAAAATATACATAGTTTATACTCTAAATTACTTTTAAAAAAAAAGCAGCAGCAAAGCAAGTCTCTACAGCCTACAGCATGGAAAAGAGTGAACACAGCCCCAGGGAATGCCATGAGAGTAACAAATGAGACCACCACTTTTCCTTCCATATAAAATCTGTACAGCAGGTTGAGCTGTATGGAAAGAGATATAGCTAGAGCATGAGGGAGAGGCATTCTGCACTGCATGTTCCCTCTCCTAACTCCATATTCATCAGGAATTAGTTTAAAGTGTATTAAGTGAAATTGAGAATCCCCTTAGTTCTGTGTGACTCTCATCAGAAGACAGACTCTAGGGTTCCCATGTGGTCACTGTTTGTTGGTGAAAGAACTAGAAGGCATGGAGGGTAAGATTCTCTACACATCCAGACAGAGATCCATGAAAACCTATGACTGCAATCATGTAAATTCCTGGCTTCCATTTGCTTTTTTATGGTCCTGATTCCCCAACCTCTGAATGTTCTACATCTCTATTGGTCCCACAATAGAGAAGCATGGATGTTGCACTAGCTCTCAGAAGCCACCTGGATTATTTTATTCCACTCCATAGGTGAAATCCTGACTCTACTGACGTCAATGGGAGTTTTGCCACTGACTTTAATCGTTCCAGGATTTTATCCCATATGTTTTTTTATGCTGAAAAACATATGGCAGTATCATCCCAGCTGCATCAGTGTAAATCCCGAGTAACTCATTGGAAGTCAAGGGAGTTATTCCAAATTTACACCAGTGTAATTGAGGATCTGGCCCAGCATCTCCAAGTATTGTTATTTAAAAGATTAAAAGAATTCATGCTAATGTTTGTAGGAGGGGTGTGGTCTCGGGACTGAAAATGCACAATTTTGATAAAGCTGATAGATAAAAACAGGGCACAGCACTGCATTGCTTACCTCGCTTTCTGTCTAGGTTTCATATTGATGCCCCTCACCACATAAAATCAATAGCACTAGCAAAGTCCCTACCCTTTTTACCTCTCCGATATTCAAAAACAGCTAGCACGTAAAGACTGATCATCATCAATACCACGTCATAAGACCTGGAGCCTTACAATTTCAGCTTTCCAGGGGACTGTCTGCTCTGCAGGGGGAACTCTATTGAATAACAAAAAGGGCCCATAAATAAGGCATTCCCTTCCTGCAGGACAGGTGAAATGTTAAGGCAACAGAACTGTATGTGGAGAGGAAAGAACAGCTTTATCCCTGCTTTTTGCACTGCTAAGAATTGGCCTTTCAAAACAGCACACCAAATTGTGTAGGCTGAGTTTAAGAATCAAAGGACTGCAAACCTCCTGATTAACATGATTCTGCGTGGTACTAAAAACTTGCCAGATCTAGAGGTGATGTATATTGTTCTACAGAATACACAAAGCACTCAGTTTCTAAACTCTCTCTTTGATTTGAAAATATAAATGTACACATTTAAAGTGTTACTTAGACTTACTGTCAACGCTGCAAATTATACCTACCTCTGTACACATCTTTCAGTCTTGCTGTTCAAATACGTTCCAAGAGGACAAGCACAACCTTCAACACAATCACCACTGCATGTCTCTGGCATAGAAAATGTTTGGCAAGTTTGGCCACAGGTAGATACACAGGTACTGTACTCCTTTGTGTCTTCACATAAAAGAGCTATCCAAATGAAATAGATCTCTCTAATTACAGTGCAAGAGATTCAAGTACACTCCAATCTCATAAGTCTTTTTAAGGCAACACATTTTCTGATAAAACTTCATTATTTCTTGGATCCCAGTTACATTAGAATTGCTATTATAACACCATGGGATATAAATTACACAGATTTAAATCTAGTGTCAATCCAATGAAGTCAGTGCAGTTAATCCAGATTTACACTTGTGTAACTGAGATCAGACTCTGGTCTTTTGTCTCTCTCTCTCTCAACATGCTTGGCTCTCAAGTGAGTGCTTTGAACAGTGCACAATATCTTAAACAAAAACACAATAAAGAAACTGATTAAGATGTTGGTGCTTTACAGCTGTTGAATCACACAATCTGAAATTTTGTTTGCATGCCCCATAAAACAATAGTCAACAAAACATGCAGCCTAGTGTAGTTCCACTAACTGAGGGATTGACCACAATTGCCACATATCAATGGGAAAAAAGATACTCAGGTTCTTGAAGAACTGTTGGAGGATTTCAAATCTTTCAAATGTGGATTTCTGCTACCTTACATTAGCTATGATCTCAACACATTAATTCATCAATGAACTTGTTTAAAAAAAAATCCACAGAGCCCTACTCTGATTAGAGAGAACCAGAAGCTATTTATCCATCCCATGAACTGCACCAATACAGACATTTGGAATGAGATATTCAAAGCAGCCTAGGAGATTGAGACCCACACACACAAAAAGGGGAAGATGAGTCTTCCCTAGCCTGTTTTGAAAAAAATGTATCCTTGATTCTCAAATTAAGAGAATTATATGTTATGATGTGCAAGTGGGAGAACAGAGAAAAAGCTATTAGAAATGACCTTCTGATAAATGACAGCATTTATTCTGATTTGGTGAGAAAAGGAACCTCATCTTAGTACGTGTGTAAAAAGAATGGACTATAATTCATTGGTCTCGTATATGGAATAGGCAACATCCCATTTAGTTTGCTCACCACCATGCATAAAACCTATGACATTAAGATATTAGACCTGAACTGAAAGACAACTTACCACAGTCTGGGATGCTAGACCTAAAATCTATTATCACTCCATGTCTTCGGCATTGATAAGCATAATTGGCTAAAGCAGAGCACAAACAAATCTGGCCACATTTGCAGGTGTCCCTTCTGCACTGCTCAAAATAGGAAACAGGACTCAGATAGGTGTGGCAAGGAGCAAAGAGTTCTTTTGTAATGATGCTACAAGCTTCTGCTGCATAAGAGGCTGTTAAGGTAACACATTAAAACAAATATATTTTAGCTCCAAAACTATTAACACTTGGTAGAGTTCTTAGAGGAGGAAGTAGTACCGTTTATTGACGCTGACCATAGCAAGAGATTTATGAACATATTTTACTCTACAGTAAATCTGTATGTGCAACTTTCATTGCTATCAATAGAAATTGCACTGATGACTGGAGAAGCAGTCAGGCCCGAATCCATAAAGGGATTTCAGCATTATGGTGCTGAGCCTAGAAAAACACAGGAATAAACACTGAAATCCATAAAGCCTAAACTAGCCAATGGAAGATGCCAACAAGAAGGATGTGTTCTAAGCCTTGCCCCTCTCACAGAGATAGGCACTAATCCCAGGCTGCAACGAGATGCCTATTTCTGCTAATCAGCCACAAAAGGGAACCCCTCTCCTGGAGTCAAGCAGCTTACACACCCAAGTCATTTCTTGTAAGAATGCTTTAGGCACCTGCCTCACTCCACATCAAACGATAGGAGGAGGAGAAGGTGGTAGTGGTACCTACCTAACACCACACAAAATGGGTGGTGCTGATGGTACCCAATTTATAACTTTTAACCCAGTGGTTAGAGCACTCACTCACCTGGGAGGTGGGAGACCCAGGACCCCCCTTCTGTCTGAATCATGGAAGGGATTTGAAAAGGAGCTTCCCACCACTGAGGAATGTACTGTAACCACTGAACTACAGGATATTCTGGTCAGGGGCGGCTCTAGGGATTTTGCCGCCCCAAGCACGGCAGGTAGGCTGCCTCCGGCAGTTTGCCTGCGGAGGGTCCGCTGGTCCCACGGCTTCGGTGGCTTCGGAAGCCATTGGATCAGCGGACCCTCAGCAGGCACGCCTGTGGGAGGTCCACCAAAGCTGCGGGACCAGTGGACCCACCGCAGGCAAGCCGCTGAGGGCAGCCTGCCTGCCACCCTCGCAGCGCCGGCAGAGCGCCCCCTGTGGCTTGCTGCCCCAAGCACGTGCTTGACATGCTGGGGCCTGGAGCCACCCCTGATTCTGGTGTGAGGCTCCCACAGTCTCTCCTGTTGAAGCTATTCTGCTTTGGATAAACAATTAGATAGTCACTGGAGATGGGGAACTGGACCCTGGCTTTGCCACCTCCCAGATGAAAGTTCTTACCACTGTGCTAAAAGTTAGAGGGTCAGCATCACCACCACAACAATTTCGAATGGGACCCAATCCAGAAGGCAGTCTCTGAGTACACCTACTGGATCAGCCCCTGTACATGAGTTAGGCAGACAAACGTCTCTTCTTCTGCAATTTGCAAATTGCTCTGGGGCATAGTATGAGAGAGGTACCTGGTGGCCTAGGGTAAGGCAGCAGTGCACATGCCCAGAGGCTGAAACACAGGTGCCTACAGAATTAGACAATAGTCAAGCAGGAGTTCTATGGATCACAGTGGAGCCCAAAACTAGAACTTAGACACCTAAGAAACTTTGTGGATCTGGGCCTTAATGAGTATGTCTATACTGCATCTGGGATCAAGCCTCCCAGCCCAGACCCACACACTTGTGCTAGTGGGGCTCGTACTAGTGCACTGAAAATAGTTGTTTAGCTGTTGTGGCTTGGGCTCAGAGATACAGCAGGATGACACATTTTTGGTGTCAAATCAATAATGATTGATCCTTACTGCTCACCTGCCTGTAGGTGGATATCACATGGGTCCACTGGTGAATGGTCATACCCAGGGGCACATGCCGATGAAGTCTTCCAGGAGTTTCCAAACAGTTGCGGGGTGCTTTCAGGTACTCCTACGGGAGATCTTTTGCAAGACAAACGTCAGTCACTGACATCATCACAAATTTACAACATAACTGCTCAACTTCATCACATTCCGCAATGAAGTTGGTCAGCATCCCTGTCTCACTGCTCTCAGGCAGTGCTCCAACAGGAGGCTATGTCTACACAGCATTAAACACCCCAGCTGGCCTGTGTCAACAGACTCAGGCTCAAGGGGTTCAGACTGAGGGACTGTAAAATTGCAGTGTAGGGGGTAGTCTGGGCCAGGGTCCCACTGCCATAGGCATGCACACACCCACTCTCACTTGAGCCTCACCTCTGTATGATACCTGTATGTTTTTCTGGATGTCCTGCCATAACTGACAAATTATAATGGTTTTTAAGCAGCTTTTATCACTGTGTAAAGCAGAACAGCCAGGTTCGTAACTGGTTACAGGTCAATTGGGGATGGGCAGGAGGTTGTGGGTATATCTATGCTGCAATAAAAAACCCATGGCATCAAGCCTCAGAGCCTGGCTCAGCTGACTCAGGCTCTCAGGGATCAGGCTGCTGGACTTAAAATTGTGACATCTGGGCTTGGGCTGAAGCCCAGGTTCTGAGACCAACCCCCTTTGCTGGGTTTCAGAGCCCAGGATCCAACCCAAGCACCTACACGGCAACTTTCAGTCCCACAGCTAGAGCCCCGCAAGCCCAAGTCAGCTGACCCAAGGCCAGCCATGACTGTGTCACAGGTCTTTTATTGCCATGTAGATGTACCCTAAGAGATTGCATAACCAGATCATGTGCTTCACACAGTGAGAAAAGACCCTTAATACCATTATAATTTGTCAATTATGGCATTAGATCTCAATTATGGTTTTATACTTAAACGCTGTAAACTTCCAGTTATGGTGCAGCTATCACATTTCACTCATTTGTCACCCATTTGGATGGCCTGTGTTACAGATGGGCAGGTTTGGCAATTGAGAAGTGTGTTGCAAACATCTGATGATTGAGAATTAAACTTTTAAGAATGTAAGACTATCTTGGCATCTTGTAAATACCGTTGGCAAATTAATGGCACATCCCAGTGTGATTTAGGCAGTTTTACCTGATGATTCTTCGTATCTTTAAAATAAAAAGTAGAGCTAGTTGACGGAGGGGAATAGTTCTAAAACTTTTCAAATAAATCAGGAACATTTTTTTGTGAAAAATGTTCCTATTTTTCTACCAGCTTTAATAAAAAGAATTCAGTTTAATTTAAAAATTAACACTTCTTTTCTTTCCTTCTGACAGGTCAGAAGAATGTCTCTCAACTCCTTTCTGCTCTGTTAATTCCACTTTATCCTTTTCCACTCCTTTCCCCCTTTACTTCCTCCCTTCTTAGTTGACTGTTTCTTCATCCTGAAGCCAATCCACTGTGCTGGGTCGGCAAGACTGCAAACAGACTTCAGAGCAAAACGGACCAGATTTAATATGTTTCACTGGGGTGCTCATGCAGTTCAAACTGTGTTCCAATGCATTCACAGCAAAGTGAAGCTCAAACAACAGGCAAATTAATTTTGAAATCTATTGCTGGGCTGCAAGATTCAGCACAATGGGGACTCTGTTGGAGAAAGGAGATTAGAATGGTAGTGGAGACTAGGATCTGGACAGAGATAAGGACAGGTTTGCAAGGAAGCAGAAAGTCCTTCAGGATGGAGACATTTTCAGGCACAAATCTCCAAATAAACTAGGTCTGGGAGCTACTAGGACTTGTTTATATTCTAGTGTACTTTTATATGATTATTTTCATTTAAAAAAAGACATCAACATCAATGCGGTTTATAGTGTCTTAAAGGTTTCCCCTTCTAGCAAACCAAAACCAACTTCTCAGTTCCAGCATTCTGAGGGGGGAAAGCGAGAAATATGAAATCAAACTCTTGGTATCTGTCCAAGAATCTTTAGCAAGTATATTTTCTATACCACTCTAAATATATGAAAAAAGACAGTAGTCATTCGTACAAAAAGTCATCCTGCATGTTCCCATTGAAGGTTCCACAAAGGCCCACAGTATCATCCTTCCATCGGTCGTCAACTTGAAGATAGAGCCTTAGCCCCTGCCTGTCATACAGTATCTGTAGTCCAATGTTGGTCTTTATTTCCAAAAATACAGAGGACAGCTTCCTGATTTCAAAAGAATCTGGTGGGGAGGGGAAGGAGGGGAAAGGTAAATTGAAAGAAAATGATTAAGAACCTTGTTCTAATTTATGGCAGTTACAGTTTCCATATTCTAAACCCCCCAAAAAACAATAGTGCTTTATCATAAGAGGATAGGATATATTTTACTGTCTCATAAGGCAAACTAAATGTTTGATACATTCTCTCAAGTTGTGTAAAACACAATGGATCACTGGCAATTTCATAAAGAGTAAGTAGAATCAAATAGTTTTAAAAACACATTTTTTTCAGATAATCAGCTGTAGGCAGGTGACATCATCATGATGGTGGCAAAGTACTGCATGAAGCATAGACATTTTGGACAATTCCCACACAGCCTGATCCTGCAAGATGCCGAGTGCCTTTAAGCTCTCACTGAAGTCAACCAGACCCTTGCAGAATGGGGCTATGGTTTAATATGCAATATACCTGTCTCTCCCAACAATGATGTATTAAAAATGCACTGAGTTGAGGCAAGAAAATATGAAACCCAAACTTAAGGCAGGTCTCCTCTGGTGGATCTCAACACCATTATACTATGTAAGTAGAGCAAGAAGAACTCCCACTGACATTGCTGTGAGTTCTGTATGAGTAACGAGAGGAGAAAAGTCAGAGTCAAGACATACAATGATGATTGGAGAGAATTTTGCTTTTAGGACAGAACTAAAGGACCTTGTAGTCTGAATAATAGACTATGGGCCTGTCAAAGGTACAATTTACTTTATCTTCATGTAAGAAGTTTCTGGCATAATACTAATAATGAATATTTTTGTCATCAAGGCATTAAATACCACTGCAGTTAGTTAGTGAAACACCAATTGGTGCCTCCTATGGGGAATTAGCAACGTGTCAATGGCAACAACATAATTTATACACATGGTTTTAAAAATACTGCTTTGCTGCTTGATACGCATTATTTACTTATATATTTATTATTCCTTACCATCCGAATAGGGCAGGCTAATTTTGTACTGATCATATATCAAAACATCTCCTGAATGAGTCATAGTCACTTGCCTCTTGGGATCCTGATTCAGAATCAGACTGACTGATTTGATACATGATCCATCTTGGTTCTGCAAACAGGAGTAAGAGAAACATTTTGAGTTGGGTTAAATGTTAACGCAGAAGTATGGAGGGGGGAAACTGTAAATAATCTTCAATTGTATCTTGCCTCTTTAGAAAAACGTATTTGTAAAATATGTGATTTCAAAGTTCAATTTAAAACAAAGTTAATATTGAGATATTTAAATATAGATGTTTGAATACACTTGTAACATATTAGACAAACACAGCTCAAAAATAAGACACATAAAAACAAATACAGCAAAATCTTTTTTATAGGGCCTGATACAAAGCCCTATGCAATCAATGGGACAATACATTAACTTCAGTAGGCTTTGGATCAGGCTCATTTATTTCCAGAAAAACTTCACTGAAAGTTGATGCTTGTAAATAAAATTACATTCTGCACATTATAATGCAAAGAAACAATTTGACTCAGTCGTTCCATTTAAATGGAAATGGATTTTTGCCATAGCTAAGTTATTTCTAAACATTTTAATCCTAGAATGCTTTTTAAAGCAATAGTAATATATGATATATATAAAAAGAGGTTCCATTGTGTATATGATTTTAAAGTATATTTAGGCTCATTCTTGTCCAGGCAAGAGATCTGAAATCCACTGGCCTACCCTATTTGCCGTGTGTTACAAGCAGTCCTCTTATCTAGCTGGTTAAAACTCATTTCAGAATCACTCTGCAGACTCACTGGCAACAGGACTTTGATGACACATGCCTGCTGTGCCAGTGTATCCAACCACATACTTATTGAGCTAAGACAGTGATAAGAATGACACAGCCAGGATAACATATAGGAGGATACTTGGGAGTTGTATTGGTTCCCTATGAACACTAGCTAAATCTTACACCAAAGGAAGGAACAAAATCATTCTAAAACAATCTAATGGACCCCTAGTAGTCCCTTGCACTCAGGTCAGTGATACCCAGTGATCAGTGGCATAAAAGGCAACCAAGACATCTAAATAATCAGACTTTGCATTGTAAGTGATCACCAAGACTCTGCAGCAGAAACCTGATTCAGAGAATTGCGTTAAATCTAATCTAGGAATAGGAACATGCCATGTGCCATACATGGTAAAACCAACCAAGACCATTCAAAGTTCATAAAGTGAATACTTGAATTGCAGAAAACTAAGTGCTCTGAAATTGAAAGACCAATAATTATTCAATGAAAATGTTGCACAAATAATTTCAAATAACTAATAAATATGACTACATTGTAGGCAGCTCATGAATACTCTGTGAACAGAACAAAAGAGGCAAAGTTCATCAAGTAAATTATTTACTAAAATATTATTCTCATGATTCTATTGTGTGATGTTGTAACAGGTTGGGCTTTGTTAAAAATTAATGTTTGATTTTGTCACTTTTTTCAGAGTTTCCAGTAAGCTTCTTTTGGAGCTGTAGTATGCATGGATAGTCAGAAAACTTTTCCCAGACTTGCAGCCTTTCATTTTGGACGTCAAAATATGTGCTTTTGGCATAAAAATTGTCAAAAGAAGGCAGTTCTATACTCATGCAGTGTACACCTGTGGCTTGTTAGCAATGGCCTTTGCAACGTGAAAGATTCCCATGATCCAAGCTAGACATGCAAAACCTACCTGGCCCACATTTTGTAAATTTGCACAAAGAAACGTAGCCAGATAAAGAAACTAGATGGTGTAAGAAAAAACCTAAAGCAAGTAGTGAAACCACTTGGTACCTCAATCAAGTATTGAGCACTTAATATTCCAGCATGTTTTATATTACAGTAGAGTGAACTACAACTAGATACCACACCAAACAGGTGGAAAGCAGTATGAGTTCAAGATTAATTGAACATTGAATTTTTCCAATGTATCACAGTTACAGACACATGTGCTAAATAACCTGGCAACTATCCACACAGATGATTCAATAGCTGTCAGGAGTTTCCAGACAAGTACCTCTGTCTTTGTGAGTAGTTGAACCCATTTAACCTCCCATTCAAAGAAACAGCACTGGGAAACGGAAAAGAAATGCTTGATAAGTCAAATAGAACTAACAGACTTTACTTGTTAGAATAAAATTCAGCAATTGGTACTTTTGTAAGCAGATAAAACCCTAGAAAACGTGCGGTAGGGGCCAATCCCGCACTGGAAGTGAAATGGAACAGATGACCTGAAAAGGCTTTTCCATCTTTGAATTGTGGTAACAAAGTTGTTTGTTACATTTTTAAGTACATATCTGAGCAGCACAAGAACCAGACTGTGAAGCAGGGTCGCAATTTGGTTTCTGCTGTTTCTTTGCTACAGAATGGGAATAATCTGTATCACGCCTTTTGTCAGCACAGATTATTTCACTTTCTGCACTGGCTCCAGTGAACAGGCTGGGGTGTTTGGGGACCAGCACAGCTAAGATTTTGCCCATTCCTCACCATCCTCACAGGAAGGGAAGTTGCAGCCCACAGGTGCTGCTCTCCCCCAGTGCAAACTCAGACAATGCAAGTAACCCACTCAGGAAAGTAAGTGGACTCTTTGCATCCTATTACTCTCCTATGTAGGCAAGTAGGAGGACTCACAAATGACCCCAAAGTGACCAGGTCTATCATGTTTGTTCAGTTTTTTTCTTAATAAATTATGTATGTATGTATTTTCATAGACATTTCTTCTTCTACAACAGAACACAATACCAAAGAGAGATGTTTGAAACCTTTACCATTGGCCTTAGGTTCAAGTAACTTGATTAAACTTCAAGTATTGAAGATACAGCACAAGCATGATGATGCAACAGAAATCTGGCAAATCATATTAAAAACCTTCACTGTGAGGCAGGCATAGCAGCAATAGCCAGTGAAAGTGTCTCACTTGAAGTGGTTATAAGAGACTACTTACAGGAAGGCAAGGGAAATGTCCCTCTGCCACAAGAGTGGGGAGTTGAGAGACAGCTGGTGGATCGGCCACTGACCACATCCCAGAAGCTAGAGTGGCAGCCATAGAGAAGCTCTCCAGTTTCTCTATTATTAGAGTAAGAAGGATTCTGTCCCACCAACACTTCCTACACATTTTCCATGGAAAAACCCAGCATCCAACCTGGCTACTTAGGCGGGGCACAGGGAAAGGATTTGGGTCAATCTGCAAGCAAAAAGTGAGTGAGTATACACATAACACTTTAAGTGCTGACTTCTAGCGGATCATGGCCCAATTAAACTTGAAATTCAGTGCAGATGTAGGAGCAAATCTGATGACCTCCATAAAACCACTGAGAGGTTGAAAGACAAACTGAAAACCATATAAGAAGAGGTTGCATTCAAGACATAACTGTGGCTAAGCAAACGATATCAAGTGTATGTAGGCTGAATAGCACATAGTATTTTGTTGTTCATCGAGAGTTCTATGGTACTGTCTGATTCATTTAAGATTTTTACTATACTTGACTCTATGCTTTCTTTCACATATAGAGCCACTTCCCCACCGTTACAACCTGCTCTGCCATATATATTTTGTAGCCTGGCATTACCATGTCCCATTGATTATCATTGTTCCACCAAATTTCTGTCATGTCTATTATAGCAATATCCTCATTTAATACCAGGCACTCAAGTTCACCCATCTTAGTATTTAGACTTCTTGCATTTGTATACAGCACCTACAATTTTTGTCAATATTTAGCTGTCTGCCTTCACATAATGTAACTGACTCATTTTTGTTTGACTAGCTCATGAAGAAGCTTATTAACCAAACATGAACAGATGCTGCAAATATGATTATAAAGTTGAAGTCATGAACCAGAACCCCATTGTACTAAGAACTGTACAAACACAGAAATAATTGCAACAAATCTAAGGAGCCAATGATATCAGAAATAGTGCATGAAAACCAGTGTAGAAAAGAACGTTTGCCTAGACATCATTTAAATGGACAGAACTATTTGCAAAGTTTGTTGCAATTATTATTCCACCAAGTACACATCAATGCGCATGGAATTCATATTTTCTAGATATACAATCCAGACAATGTTCATTGCAGACATTATTCAGTAAATGAACTTAAAATATTTACACCAGTGCCTAGGTGTCCACTGTTTCCTCCTACAAACAGCAAGGCAGAAGTCAGAGTACTGAATGTTAAGCGGTTACTAGAAAAAGCAACTGACAGTAACTCGCATCCATAATTTGTTTTAGGGGGTCATGCAGCACCATTAAAGTGTAGATTTGCAACAGGCTCGTATGGAACACCAATTGCATTCAAGGACTTCCCTGTATCACTAAAAAGCACCAGCAGTGATATTTTATCTAAAAGAGGCAGTTAAAATAAAAAAAACACAACTGCTGAAATATTTTCTCAGATCTAACAACTATTTGAATTACTGATAGAGACATATATTGGACACGTATTTGTACACACAAAAACATGCCTCTGCACCAGCAAATTAAATACCTGTGCACATAATAGCTGATTTTCCAAACACAGTTAGTATTTGTACACGTTATTTCAAAGCCTGACTGGCTTCTTCATGTCCTCTTGTTTATAAAAGAGTGACTCTCATCCAATCAAGAAACTGAAACAATACCATATTGCTTATGTGACTAATCAACTAACCAATATGGCCAGAATCCCAAATATCAAGTATTGAATTATCATAGCTAATTGTTTGATACCCATCCAGAATTTACAAATAAATAGCAAAAACTTTATCAAGTTATTTCAAACACAAAAATTGAGGAAATAATGATCCAGTCTCAACCAGCAGAAAAAGAGGCTCAATTCATCAAATAATGATTTGCTGTATATTGTTTGTTCAGCTGTAAATGTGTAACCTAACATAATGTCTTCTTAGAATCCAATCTGCAGTTAGATCCTAGCACCCATCTGGAGTCCCAGTGACTTCACTGGAATTCTGCATGGGTACTGGGCCCATCCATACAGAGCTCATTGCAGGGGCCATGATTTGTAAACAGAACAAAGAGAGTAAGTTGAAAACAATATGTTTTAAACATTCTTCCTTGAAAGGATGGATCTATGTAATGTGCTGCAGAAAACTACTGGTGGAAAGAAATGAACGGGATATTCCAGCTAGCGCAGTACTGGTAAGCATGTTTAAACGATAGTTAAAGTGGATGCATTGAAAGCAGTCTTTCCCTTTTAAATTATACTGACTTGGCCTTTCAGAATTCTATCGTCCTGCTTTTAAACGTGCATTTAACATGGTTTAATAAAAATAGATTTCATGACTGAGTTATCTAACTTCTTTTATAAAGAGGTTCAGAATGGGCTACATTTTGTAGAAACCCCTTTTTAAGCCAATATAGATGGTTTGCACTAGATACAAAGTGTTTCAATAGCATGGTCATGGTTACAGCATTAAAATTAATATTATTGATGTTGACTTATTGACAATATTCACTGAATTAATAAAAATGTATTCAATAATTTTTATGTTAAGATCATGTCATTTAATGATTTTGTGTTATTTACTCCTTTACATAACACAAGAACCAAGGGTCACCCAATGAAACTACCAGGCAGCAGGTTTAAAACAAACAAAAGGAAGTATTTCTTTACACAATGCACAACCTACAGAACTCATTACCAGGGGATATTGTGAAGGCCAAAAGTATAACTGGGTTCAAAAAAGAATTAGATAAGTGCATGGAGTATAGGTCCATCAATAGCTATTATCCAAGATCAGTGGCGGGCAACCTTCGGCCCATCAGGATAATCCGCTGATGGGCCGTGAGACAGTTTGTTTACATTGACCGTCCGCAAACACGGCCTCCCGCAGCGCCCAGTGGCCGCGGTTCGCCATTCCCAGATAACGGGAGCTGCGGGAAGCAGCGCGGGCCAAAGGGACGTGCTGGCCACCACTTCCTGCAGCTCCCATTGGCCAAACTGCAGCCACCGAGAGCTGCGGGTGGCCGTGCCTGCAGATGGTCAATGTAAACAAACTGTCTTGCAGCCCACTAGTAGATTACCCTCACAGACTGTGTGTGGCCCGTGAGCCGCAGGTTGCCCACCACTGCCCAAGATGGTCAGCAATGCAACTGCACGTTCTGGGTTTCCTTCACCTCTGACTGCCAGAAGCTGGAAGTGGATGAGAAGGAATGGATCACTCAATGATTGCTTGTTCTGTTCATTCACTCTGAGTGGCATTGACTACGGTCGGAAGACAGGATACTGGGCTAGATGGATCATTGGTCCGACTCATTATAGCCACTCTTATTTGTGAATGTAAAGAATGTTGCACATGAAAATGTCTGTGCTATAAAATCTTCAGGCATATTTTCAGAGACTGACTGAACACTTGGCCCTACACTTGCAAATAATGCCTCCCAGCTTCTACGTACAACAAACTGTAGCCATATAATGGGTTAATATTTATTAACTATCAAACATTGTTCTGCAGAAGGTTTGCTATCTCCACGAAGGATTCTATAGAAGAAATTTTACCTGACAATAATTCTCTGTTTCAGTGAATTGTTTCTTTCATAAGATTGCCTCAGCCAACTATCAGCAGGTGTTTTCACATGAACTGCTTTCTCTCTCACTAGACACTTAACAAAAATTCTTATATTCAGAATCCCTCATCATACAAACTATAAAGCCAGTGATGCTGTCACTTGAAACTCAGATAAGGTTAAGCTGTGCTAATCACTTTCCTGAGTTGCTTTCCAAAAAGTGCTTAAACAAAATTTCACATCATTCTGAAACCACTTGTTGCCTGATGACTATTTATGTCACCAGCTCTAAGGCGCTAGCTGACTAGTGTCCTTGTGATTCAAAGGTCTGGAATCTCTTCAGGTATTTTCTTTCTTCATTTTTTAATCTGCTTGAATGTGATGGGACTGATCAGTGGAAAAAAAATGAAATAGTCATTAAAAAAAGAAAAAAGAACCAAAAATCTCAGGCCACTGAGCTTCTGTAACACACCGCTTTTACATTACAATTCAGATTCATTTCTTATAAGGGAAACACATGCTGGATGTTCCCTAGTGTAAAGCAGTGTATCTGCCAAGCAGGGGCCACATATTTAAGCAAATTATTGGATGTTTCACACCCCTACTCCAGTGGTGTCAGGATTAACTTCAGTGAAGCTACTCTTGATTTACACCACATATGTTCTGATTTTCCAGTGGCCTACATCTTCAGAATGCTCCACTCACTTATACCTGCTGTAGAGTTTACACTCACTTTGGATTCATGGAAACAGATCCTCTGGTCTAGACTCAGCACAAGACAAAAGTATGCAGGAGTGATCCTGATTTTGGGTCTGGTTGTGGGTCCCAACATATACTAGAATGGCCTGATGGCTGCTCCAACTTATGCCTAGCTGCTTACTGCCTCAAGAGGCTATTCTGGCACCTAGAAATCACCAGGCCACAGAGATAAATTAGGCACAACCCCTGTGTCTGCAGTCAAGAAGAGGGTGAGAACAGCTCCCACATCTGTATGCAGTCTGAGGATTACCCCAGAAGGTGAGACACATGAACATTATGGTAACATTACAAAGCAGAAGCAGCAAAGCCATCAAAGCAAGTAAGGCCCAAGTTCTTGCTTATTTTGCACAGAGGCAAGGGAGTGCTGAAAGGGAGTGGAGAATAAGGCCCACAATGAGCATCTTGCATATAATCATAACAGAAACTTGAACCAAGGCCTCCATTGTCTATTGACAACATCTTTAGAAACAGCTCCCTCTAGCCAAGACAGCATAAACTGACCTAATCTTGCGTCAGCCTCCGTAACCTACTGATGAGAGTGTTATGAGTTTCCTTCTCTGTCCCAATACACAGAGGATGAGAGTTGTTTCACCCCCGGCCCCAAATTATAGAGCTCAAGCTCTAGCAGTTTATGACCTGATAAGCCAGCCAAGAGGGAGGCCATGACACCTCAATTTGCTTAACTGAACTGCTGACAGTGTTTCTTCAGGAGATCCCATCTTGCTAGCTGTCATAAACAGATAGCTAAGGGTTAATGTTCTTTTACCTGTAAAGGGGTAACACCAGTAACCTGAAACACCTGACCAGAGGACCAATCAGGAAACAAGACTTTTTCAAATCTGGTTTGAGTGAAGTTTGTGTGTGAGTTCTTTGTTCTTTGTCTTGTGCCTGTACTCTCTCGGCTATGAGAGGGATTTTTTCTGTCTCCTGCCTTTCTAATCTTCTGTTTCCCAGTTGTAAGTACAAAGAGATTGTTTTTTCCATTTCTCGGCGGTGGGCCATGTCTTCTTCTTCTTGTTTCCTTCTGTGGGCCACCTCTTCTTCTTCTAGTTTTCTTTTGTGGGCTGCCTCGTTAGCTGCTTGTTCTCTTTTGTAGGCTGCCAGTTTGATGTTTTCTTCCTTTTCTTTCAGCTCCACCTCTTTTTGTCTTTTTTCCAGTTGTCACCTGTGTTCAGCTTCTTTGAATTGTCCTTCGGCCTCCATTTTTGTATTGGAAGGCATGGTTCCTATTTTCTTGTCTTGGGGTGCCCTCCGGTGTTTATCTTCTGAACTGCAGGTTCTCTGTTGCCTCCTGGGGTCTGCCTAGCAACAGTGCCTTTTTCCCTTTCTTCCTCTAGCTAATCTTTTAAATGTAAAGTAAACCAGAAAAACCACTTTATTTGCATGTGTATTGTGCTGGTAATTGCCTCCTAATGGGAGTGCTATTATCTGACAAAAGACCTGTTTGTCACAGCTTAATGGTTCCTTGCTTAATATGCAAGCCAAAAACTGCCAGAGAGAGCAGAAAAAAAATTCTCTCTGGTTCCTTTTAAAACCAAACCCTCTCTGCTTAAAAGCCCCTAGCAGAGAAAAGAAAAATATAATATTCCTACTGGCTTCTGGATTCTATCTATCTCACCACTGCACACCATGTCATAACATATTTCCCAGATTTGGATCTTAGCGTCCAAAATATGGGTGTTAGCATGAAAACCTCCAAGCTTAGTTACCCAGCTTGGACCTGGTAAAGCTGCCACTACCCAAAAAATTAGAGTGTTTTGGGGCACTCTGGTCCCCCCAAAAACCTTCCCTGGGGACCCCAAATACCCAAATTTCTTGAGTCTTACAACAAAGGGGAATAAACCATTTCCCCCCTCTTTTCCCTTCCAGGTGTTCCCTCCCTGGGTTCCTGGAGAGATACACAGAAGCAAGCTCCGTGAATCTAAACAGAGGGACTCCACCCACCCTATTTCCCGTCCTGGAAACAGAAGTACTTCCCTCTTCACTCAGAGGGTATGAAAAGTCAGGCTTAGTAAATCTAACACACAGAGAGTTTCCCCCTGACTTCTTCCTCCCACCAATTCCCTGGTGAGCTACAGACTCAATTCCCTGGAGTCCCCCACTAAAGAAAAACTCCAACAGGTCTTAAAAAGAAAGATTTATATAAAAAGAAAGAAAAATACATAAAAATGGTCTCTCTGTATTAAGGTGACAAATACAGGGTCAATTGCTTAAAAGAAATATGAATAAACAGCCTTATTCAAAAAGAATACAATTTAAAACACTCCAGCAACTACACACATGTAAATACAAAAAAAAAAACAACAATCTCTTTGTACTTACTACTGGGAAACAGAAGATTAGAAAGGCAGGAGACAGAAAAAATCTCTCTCATAGCCGAGAGAGTACAGGCACAAGACAAAGAACTCACACACAAACTTC
The DNA here is from genome assembly GCF_025201925.1 of Gopherus flavomarginatus. Taxonomy (NCBI): domain Eukaryota; kingdom Metazoa; phylum Chordata; order Testudines; family Testudinidae; genus Gopherus; species Gopherus flavomarginatus. The sequence goes on from NC_066621.1 coordinate 54,664,545, forward strand.
CCTCCACCCAGATTTGAAAAAAAGTCTTGTTTCCTGATTGGTCCTCTGGTCAGGTGTTTCAGGTTACTGGTGTTACCCCTTTACAGGTAAAAGAACATTAACCCTTAGCTATCTGTTTATGACACTAGCCATTAGTCCAGCAACACAGGACACAACTCTCAAGTTTGGCCGATTTTACAAACCCTGTAGAAGCAGAGGTATGTATTCTTTAATGTTTATGTTCTTATTTTTTGTTACACTCCCTTTTTTATTTGCACTAAAAATGAAGATTGAGCTTTCTTTCAGATTATAATACTGGAGTCAGCGACACCTCAGGATTTACAGAAAGTAATCAATGCAGCCCTCTCAGGGGTGAAACACAGTGACTATTTAGAAATGCACGTCAGTTTTGAATAGAAAGTGAAGGAGAATACTATAGGCAAATGGAATTAAAAGGAAAATAGAGGGCAGTCTGTGCAGTTTATATAAACATCAGAGTCATCAGTAGAGTTGCTACTGATTTAAACTAGTTAAGTGAAATCAAAATCAGACTCCGAATGTAATTACCCAAGTTGGAATCTGGCCAGGACACAAAGTTTAACCTGTTCTACTCTTAGAACAGGTGGCCAGCAGTTCAGTTTTTTATCTTGTCTCAAACATGACAACTGCCATAACACTGAGACCCTGACATAATATTGGAGCATTAGTTCAGAATAGATGCTAAGTACTGGACAAATTCTGCCCTTGGGAGTACATATATAGCACCTACTGAAGTAAATGAAAAGGCAACCATCCAAAAAAGGAAGTTGGACATTCAGAAATGTGGTGCCTTGAGGACTGTGTTGGAATTACAAGCTATCACTTGAAGAATGTGTGGTGGGGGCAAGGGGTTTATGATCCTATTTGCAGGCTAGAGGGCTCTGTAGTAAAAAGTGTCTGACTGGAGTCAGTCTGAAAAGAGCCAGCTTAAAGCAAGGTGGCGTAAGTTGTGACTCTCTGCCTTAAGGAACAGCCTTTTTTCTCTATCTCTTGTGTATTATTGTCATAAATTCAAAGCAATAAAGTACCATTATGCTTCACCCTTCCAGCAAGAGTATGTTTTTATCTAATATATTTTTATGTGTGCTGTGACCACTTCCCACAGCAACTAGGTATTCTCTGGAAGACTAGTACAGACCTGACTGAACTTTGCTTACATTGTAATGTCTAACAAGACCACAACACAAGGTTAAATGCTCCAGCTGACTATATCAATCAGGGTTGTATTAGATATCATGAAGGTAATAAAAACCTTGTCCAATATACTGTATTCAGCAGCACAAGTAATGTTACAATGATATACATACACACAGGACTGGCTTCACACATGTAGAACAGACACACAACTTTTGTATGTGACTACAGATTGATGGGCAGTTGTTTGCCCGTTTGCCTAAGACAGTAGAACTCCTAGACTCAGCCATACTTTCCATACACACACACATACACACTTAGAGAGAGTTCACCACCATCAACACTCTCAACAGATGTACCCAAAATTTTATGCAGCTTTCCAAGCACCACAGCTAAAATTTTTTACAAGTCACATGAAGCAAAATGAGAAGCCCCTACCCAATGCACTGAGAATGGTAATAGTGTTCTGTGACTGTTATGTTGTTTGCGCTATGTGCTTACGGCAGTCCCAAAGAGAGAGAAGAGCCCACCACACCCAGACGCCTCCAGGACAATCAGATACCAACATTTATATTTCAGAGTAAGCTCATCTTTTCTATTTTTCCCCCCTCACCCAGGGCCTGATCCAATGTCCATTGAAGTCAATGGGAAGCTTTTGATTAACTTTAATGGATCCTAGATCAAGGTCCCAAGACACAGCTCTTCCTCTCTCTGGATGCAGATGTATGAGGCTTTCTCTACAATACTCCTCAAAAAAAATCTATTTAAATGCCTTTAAACATAAATTAAAGAAAATCATAGCTACAGTCTTATTTTTAAAGTGTTACACTGTACAGGTTTTTGGTTGTGGATTCCCCCCCCCCCCCTCCATACCGAATGCATTTTTCTGGCTCCGGTAACAGAAAATAGAAGATACAAGATATAATTAGAAAGCATTAAGCCTTACCAGTCCACAAGGAGCATTTTGCAGAGACACTGTAAACTCGCCAGATCTGTGGCTTTTTGCCAGAATATATTGGCAGGTAGCTTGGAAAGTGTATTTGCGCCCATCAAATGTCATGAAGTTAATGTCTCCTGAGACAGAGCATTCAGCTGATATTGAAAAAAGGATAAAGTCCTTTATTACAGAGCAAAAGTGTTTGTTGTAAACACTCTACAACTTTTATTATTACTATAAGATTAAAATACTCTGGTATGGATCAAACAACTTTAATGACTGATTAACAATGTTATTCATCTGCTGTACTCAAGTGTTAGTGACAGGGTGGGAATGCATTAACCAAGCCCACATAAAGCAGTTAGAATATGAACACTTGATCTTAGAAATTCTCCTGGGATCCACTGCAAACTAACACTCTGAATATGAATAATCACTGCTCTACAGGTTTGTAAGGCTATTAACTGTTGGGACTTAGATACCACAGTGGTGAGCATTGCAGAAAACCCTAAGACAGGTGGATAATTAGATGTGTCAAATTTGGATTCTTGATTATTTTTATTTCTTTATATATTATTGTACATAAAAAAACAGTGTTAAAGGCCCATTTAGGGTGACCAGACAGCAAATGTGAAAAATTGGGATGGGGCTGGTGGTAATAGGAGCCTATATAAGAAAAAGACCCCAAAATCAGGACTGTCCCTATAAAATCGGGACATCTGGTCACCCTAAGCCCATTAAAGTTGTAAAGTCAAGCATTCAAAAGTTAAATACCAGCATTAAGATAAGGTTATCTGTTCATAACTCAGCCAAATTTGGGATTTTTTTCTTTCACAGGAACAAAAATTTAATTCCTGACATCAGGGCAACCCCCACTGCCAAATTTCAAGTCTTTTCTCCAAAGTAAGCGGTGCTAGAGATTGATAATGAAACAGCTATAAGAACGTGTTCAAAACAATGTATTTTTCCCTACTCTTGTTTTTGGAAAAAACAAATCATTTGAGGAAGACATCTGGCATGAAAAATTTCAGCTCAAAACAGTTCAAATTATAATGGGAAGTGTTGGTCAACATAAACTAAAGATAGTGCCACCAGTTCTGCCTATAACACCACTCAACTAACGTAGTGTGAAGGGCGTTATCTAGCTGAATAGAAAAATGAAGATGGCTGTTATGAAGGCCATTGTAATACCTATTACAATGTGTGTATAGGTGTGTATGTGTATATGTAGTTATATAAAGAGACACACATGCTGTACAATAGGAAATTTTGTTAAAATAGGTCTCAGGGCAGAATTTGGCCTTAAGTAACAATTGGCTATTATAAACTAACATAATGTTTTGGAATCTCTGAGGTACCTGACCCCAGGTCCTTTACACATACCTGGACAGGTAAGATTTGTGCAGGTCCACTTTCCTCCAATACAAGTACTGAAAGAAAAATCAAAAGTTGCATATTAAAAAAAATTCAAACATTGTCCATCAGCTCCACCTCCTGGTTTTCTACTCCATGGAGACATCACCAAAAGAGTAAGTGGGATGGAGGGGTGCAGCAATAGCAGAAGATGGCCAGACCCAGATATTGTGGGCAATGGTTGGACTTGGTTATAAATGAGGAGGTTGCTGAAAGATGTCCCATCTGTTAGTTTGCACAGAGGCCCACAAAATCTAGGATTAGTCTTGCTTTTTTCTCATTAGTGATCAGTATAAAAACTAATGATGAATGAACCTTAAAAGGTCAGGGAGCTTTAGTTTGGATCAAATCACTTGAAAATGAGGATGTTTATCCAAACTTTATTTGAACCTGTTGGATGTGCTTGATATAGAAGTTCAGGTCAATTCCTTTTTTTTTTCTTTTTAAATCTGAACTTGATCACCTCTCCTTAGTAAAAGAAAAAACAACATGGAACAATTCTGTTAATTAAAGGACTGTGTAGTAGAGGGCTGAGTTTTAGGGAAGTCTCACTTTCTAAGATTTTTGTTCAGACTCACAAGATGTTTCTCTGCAGCATCAGAACCCCTTAAATATTTACATGGTTAGACTTTTCTGAATATGTAATGAGTCTGAAGAAAAAATGGAAAGTATCAAATACTTGTTTGTCCTGCAACATGCCTTCCACTCTTCATAAAATAGGAAGCCTTGCATCTTAAATGCTATTGCTATCATGGTGCGTGGTGTATCCAGCATCATTAATCTCTCCCTTAGAAATTTTTTTTTCAGTACAGAAGGCAATAGTTGGTGCAGTTATCGAATGCTCACATCAGAATAGCATTTTTATTATTACAGTTCAGAACCATCTTGTTTTTAACTCATGAAGAAGTGGGGTGGAGGAGAGTCACTTTGCAAGGTCTATGGTATGCAAGGACATGACCAAACACATTTAAGTACTATTGAAATAGAAATTCTAACAACATTTTTAAGGATAGCAATTTGTAAGAACACTAAACAATAATATTAAGGCAAAGACTGAAGGTGTCTATTTTCTGTAGCAGAGGTTTATAACAAAATTGAAAGCTGTTCGATTTTTCATTTTATTGAAATGAAACCTGTATCTATCCTGCTCAGCAGAACAATTTGATCTTGTCAAAGAGAGAACATCTTCCCTTTGGTCTTGAAGGTAAGATATGCAGTCTACTTAATGCTTCTTTGTGGAAAAGCATATTCAGGGCGTACTGTAACTGTAAGAGTGGTGTGGCTTATATCTCAAAAGCTACATCTCTACAAGAATGAAAGAAGGAAGAGATCCCTGAGCACAGATCTCATCATATATCACCACTTTGCCTTGTCTGCTCACCAGACATGTCTTTAAGATGCTTTCACCTTCCAGACTACAGCACACATAAAAAGACAATGGTTTGATTTAGTGTTGTTGCTTTCAAAGTGTGTCAGATGTAATTCCCATAGGACCCATTAAATCCGGCCATACCAGAGCATCCAGAACAGCAGAAACAAGCTTCTCTAATCAGCCTTATTAAAATGCAGTCTCATATTTTTGCGCTCAACACCACAGAATGATCTATTTTATTGGTGTTGAATCTGTGGTTCTTGAAGCTCTAAATTGTGGCCCTCAGGTTTCACAATGTTAAAATATGGTCTTTATTGTAAACTGAAAATGCATTCTCCAAGCCATGCCTTGCAATTATTTAAATGAAACATTTGAATCAACTTTGTCACTACAGGAAGGAGCTAGGGGACACTGCCTACTCAGCTGTCTTCCACTCCTTCCCCTGTATCCCAGAAGCAGCTCCATTATGAGCCAGAACTTCATGAGCAGCTCCTGTCCCTTCCCTGCTGCAGCTGTTCAGCAGTTCCCTCACTTGCTGCCTACTGGATTGCAGGGGAAGGGGAGTAGATCTGGTTGTGTCACAGTGGGGTAGTGGGCAGCCAGACGTAGTGGTCAGAGACAGAGTCCACAGTCATGAGACAGAAGTCAAGTATCAAATAGGTCAGGAGCTAAGAAGCAGGAGACAAACTGGAGATCAGAACCACAAGTCAGACACCAGGAGTCAAGCCAGGGGAACAGGAAGCACAAGGTACAGAGTCTAGAACAGGGTGGATCCCAGCTTCCTGTTCCTGCTGCTGGCTTAAGTAGGACCAGCAGGCCAATCAGCTACTCTGTCACTCCACCAATAGGACCTCAGGGGAGGAGCCTCAAAGTGGAGTTCATGGGTCCCGGTTAAGCAGTTGTCAGCAGGCTACCAAGTGGTGGGTTGGATCATGGCTATTCTTGTCCTACAGACCCAGATTTGAGGCCCATGGGTTGCTCCATTGCTTATTTACCTCCCAGGTTGTGGGAGCCTGATGAGGAACTGATAGAAGCTGAGTTGGCTCTGCCTGAGCCTAAAGGAATATTTAGCAAAGTGTGGTTCCCTTCCCATACACAGCCTTGACTGGGGAGAGGATGAAAAACTGAGAACCAAAAATAGTTCTGGCTCCAGTTATGGCCCCGACTCCAGGTTAGAGTAGCCTGGGGGCTGCTTTATCTCATTCCAGCTGGCTACATTCCCCAAGGGACTATACACTAAACGGAGATGACCAGAGCGCAGCCTGCTCCAGCCATAATCCCTTCCCACAAAGAACACACATCAGATGCACCAGAGGCTGTAGGGAGAAAGAGGTGAAGGAATCAACTATACCCAATGAGTGTCCAAGGAGGACTCCTCCGTACCTAGAAAGCCCCTGCAGGAGACCTGGTTTCCACTCCATTTGTGCTTCCTGAGTATACAAAGGGAAGTGAACATTAGTGACATCGGGGATTTTAGGGGAGTTGAGCAACTGGAGCTTTCATTGACTTCATTTGGAGGCATGGGTACTCAGCAGCTCTGAAAAATCCAGCCATGTGTAGCTGATTAATAAATCACCAAGTACAGGTCATGCAATTGGTAAATGCAGAGGGCAGCTGCAAAATGAATTAATGATCACAGTAAAGAATCTATAATTATATAAATTTCTCCATCTAAGATTAACATCTGACCCTATAAGTAGACTCTTTCTAATATTATCCTAGCAGTTTCACTATCCTAATATTTGATCAACCATCCAAATTCAGATTCTGCCTGTCCCTAGGGAATTTCTAGATTCAAAGAAGTGTTGACAACACCATGGAAATTAAACAAGGATACCTGAGAAGAACATTATTGTAGAGACTAAAACAAGACGCCTGATATTTATCTTGAGTTTCCACAGATTATCTGAATTTGGGTTTGAGCTAAATTTTATCCCAGTATAAATTGGTACAACTCCACTGAAGCCCTAGAACTGTGCCAATTTACACCAACAGAAAATCAGATGCAATTATCTAAAAAATTCTACGTTTATTTAATTTGTTAACATTTATCTGCTTTATTTTTCTGATTTGCCTTTCATAAGTGGAAAGGAAAGTGCATTCATTGCCCCTCCATAATCAGACAAAATATGCTATATACAAATTGATTGTGTTTTCATAAAAGTAGGGGATGTAAGAAAGGGCTTTTTGTCTCATGATCAAATGATTAATCAAAGTATGCAGTACAAAAAGGGAAGTTACTAACCAGTTGTTGCACTCCTCATGAACCACAGAGCCCGTTCTATAGGAATTTCCATGATAATCACATGGACATTCTGAAGGCTTGACACATAATTCATTTTCATAAATTAGACCTAGAAGGAATAATCCAACATGAAATAAATGTAAATGAGCTTCATTAATGGTGGCTGGAGCTTTGTCTATCTAACTAGTACTTCTAATAATAAAACTAATGGCCCTATGGAGTAAATATTTTAGAATAGCTTGAAGTTTCTTCCATCTTGCAGAAAAAGATATCTAATTAAAATATTAGATTTAATCCCTTTATTGTTGGAGATACACTGAAGTCACTGGGAGCTGCTGGTTTAAGTTTAGTATCTTTGAATGTCATACTGCTTTATTTAAGTGTCTTATGGATCTGGGAGCTTAATGTCAAGCAGTCATTGTTTGACACTCTTGGCCTTTGGCCATACATTTTATAGCACAATAGCCCACTGGAAACTAAGCAGAGAACAGAGATGATTACACTTACATACCAGCAGAGAATTACTGAGGGGAACCACTTTTAAGACTCATGGAACATCACTACTCTGTTTGATCCGTCCCCTTCCAGACAGTTATATATCCAATAACTGGCAGTAGCAAATGGAGAATAGGGACAAGATTTTGCATTTACGCAGGGGGTGGAGATCTGTTGCTTCTGTGGTGGTTCCACCTGGCTACTGGTTGCAAGAGTAGGAAAGGCTCACTCAGTGCTCGAAGGGCCCTCCCTGTTGAGGCAGCAGCCATGATGAGTCCCCCTTGCAAGTGTGTGCCTAGATCCCCAGATTGCCTCCCCAGCCTCGTCCCCATTAGTTTCACCAAGGCTCACACACACATTTGAAGGCCAAATTTAGCCATAGGATAAGTTTAGCCATAGATAAAACAAGTTTGAGAAATAAGGCTGTGTTACCATCTGGACAGTAGCATCCATCGACACAGGGAAGTTCACTGTCAATACACTGTGTTTTTTGCTGACATGAAACCGGGCAACAGTCGATACATTCATTGTAGATTAAATGTTCTTCACAGGTAACAACTGAAAAATGAAACAAGCTGAGAAATGAAAAGGCATTATGCTACCACCTCAGTGGAAGTTAATACTATTCACACTGTTTTCATATATTTTACTTTTTTTTAATCCATGTATCAAATCTGAAGTATTGAATTGTGAAGGTTTATCCAAGTGCTACTTGAATAAAACATTTTTAAGTCCTTGCAAATTTTATATTTCAGAAATCAAAGGAGTATAATCAATATCTGAGACAGCACATTTACAATAGATAACCTGCAAGGTTTCTAACAGGATGATTTATTTTAAGGCATTTTTAAGCAGGGCTGCCCAGAGGATTCAGAGGGCCTAGGGCAAAGCAATTTCAGGGGCCCCTTCCATAAAAAAAAAAGTTGCAATACTATGAAAGACTATATTCTCGTGGGGACCCCTGTATGGTCCAGGGCAAATTGCCCCACTTGCCCCCCACTCTGGGCAGCCCTGTTTTTAAGTTATTTAAAAACATAGGCTTCATAATTTGTGACAGTCTTACATTTATATAGAAGCTTTCATAATGAAAGTTTCCCAAGTACAGACTAAATGTGCAAAAATTAGACACAGTGAAGTTCATCTAGCACTGAAGTGCAGTTAGCTCTGTGTTGTCTGTGGAAAGCACATTGAACCACAATAGAAAGAAAGATGTGCAGAACTGTCTCATCAAAGTTCAGCTATTGGGTAATATTTTCAAGTGTGTGAGTAGCCAACATACCACATTGCTGAAAGTGCGTCCGCCATCCATGAAGGGGTTTTCCTGCTTGAGCACAGGTCCTGGCATATTCAGTTAATGCTCGACACCAAGTTGCATTATCAGCTGCTGACCTTATACAAATAAAAATTGGCATGACCTTACTTTCTCCCTAGAATCATATAAATATGCATCCATAGCTTCATAAATATTTTGCTAAGTCTTTCATTATTTCAACAATGTGTATGTTCTGGTATTTGAATTTATATTAGTAAGTAATAACATTTTGAAATACTGTGTTGGTTAAATAACCTAAAGTTCTTAAATGAATAAAACATTCTACCCTGCTTGGGAGACTACTTATCAATATACCTGGTGCCTGATTCTGATCTTAATTATACTGATATAAATCAAGAACATCTCCATTACAATCAATGGACTTTTATAGCAATGTAAAAGTAATCAAAGTGAGATTAGAATCAGTTTCTTGATTTTTAACAAAGAGAAGAAATTATCTCAGAAAAGTTATTAAGCTCAAGGGAACAAGAGGAAAGCATTAAGAGTGCCATCAATGTGCTCAGCATGGTACAGGATGCAAAAGGCTGTCTTTGCTCCAGCAATCTTACATTTTAAATCACAGTCAGAACAGTTCAGACAAACAGTGCATCAGGTTGCCAGATGACAGAATAATCTTCAAGGAGTGTAGATTTTTAAAAAAATCATTGATTGTCTCTCTTTGTCAGACTACCATTTGTTTTGTGGAAGATTTTTTTTTTATTTGTTTGTTGATGCAGCAATCCTGCACCATTAGAATAGAACATACTGATTATAGCATAGCATATACAGTAAAATACATACACACTAAAGGACAGATAAATTGGATAATTTAAAACTCATTGAAAGTTACTGGGCCTGAGGCTTTTCTCACTTAAACCAGAGAAATTGAGATCCATTGAATCTGTGATGGTATGCGGGTATAAAGCCAGGCCCATTTATTACATCACAAGAACTGTTAGATACAAAGTGTTATGCAGAAAAGAGATGCATTGAAGGGTCAGATATATTTTCTGAAGAGATGAAGAAAATGTTATCTACCAGCTTTTGAATTATCAAAAAATGATTACTTACATGCAGAGGTCATTGGTGCAACTGGCCATGAAAGGAAGAGGACTCACATAATCATGACATTGTTCAAATGGGGGCCATAGTAGTGTATTACACAGAGCATATGCCTTCTAAAAAGAAAGAGATTGCTGTTGTGAAAGGAATGTTCTTAAAAACATAAGCAGCATAGCATACGGTGCAAAAGCAAAACATGTGGCGTGCTCATTAAGTAACCTCAGGCTAGGAAACAGTTTCTTCTCAGCAACTAAAAGCAGTTGCCTGTAGTATATTGCTCTCCATCAAGGATGACAGAGAAGGAAGAAGGGAGTGAGGTGTCAATTGTTCCAAGGCTTTAGTTCAGATTCCCCCCAAAATTGCCTGTAACTGAGGTGAAATGGGATGGGATCAGCAAACATGATGTACTGGGAGCCGAAATTTCTCTCAACAGGGCTGCTTTCCATCCTAAGCTTGTCACAACATTGACTCCTCAATGCTGTCTGTTACTGTCTGTACAATCACTGGATATGGACCAAGATGAGAACCTTAGACTGTGTTACAGCTCAATCTGAATGCACTCAAAGTTGTAGTCAGTGTTCTGGTAGGGCCCATTCTAAGCTCAGTGCACATACCACCACAAAAAAAAAAACTTATGCACACTTTAAACATTTACCTGTCATCAATAAAGGCTTCAAACCCCTCCTTCCCTGAATTGAGAGGACCAGACAACCTCTCTCAAATATACCTTCAGGCTTCACAATATGCCCAATGGTCAATACACTCTGGTTCTGTCAGCCTAGCGGGTAAGCTCCAGCATCCCCTTGCTGCAGACCACCAGAATGCAGGTCAATTAAAATATACAATAAAATGCATCACAACAAAATGTGACCTCTCAAGTCATCTGTCACTGGCTTCAGTACAAAATATTTCATCTTGGGGGCTTCCCCAAAGCACATCATGTAGAGGGGAAAAATATTGGAATTGGGGTGGGCGAAAGGGGTGATAGCTAAACCCTTGTTGCTGCCACTTATGATGCATTTCATTTCTGTCTTCTTCAGGTCTATTTCTTTCTGACCTTTCTCCGAAAAAAAAATAGCTTTGCCTAAGGAAGGATTCCAGGATTGGCCCTTTGGTTTGCAGCATTTCACTGGTACAACTTGAAAAAATATTGCTCAAGAATGTCACCGGAGTTTTTCTTCCTTGGTTACAGAGATGAAATTTTGGTCCCCAGTGGCAAAAGAAGTGCTTTAATCTCTTTAAGCAGCTGTTTTGGCACCAGATCTAGAGGAAGCCATTGGCCTGGTTTCCAGGCTGCACCTTTTCTTATGATGAGACAGTAGAATGTACCAAAAGATCAAGGACTACATTACAAACTTAAAAGAGAAGGTAGATGAAAAAAGCACAAGAATGAACCACTCCATCAACCACTCCAAATCCCTTTCTAACTAACCATAGTCTATGTCTTTGAGGCAGTGTTAGGAAAAAATATGCACCTTGGAACTAGATGACACTAATCAAAGGACACTAACATAAACATCATACCTGGCACTAAAGGTTTTTGACTAAATCCTGCACTCCGAGTATTAAGTGAGGGAAAGGAGATGGTAGGAGAAGAAATTCTCCCCCAACCCAGTACTATCCCCCACCCCTCCCATAGAAGTAGGAAGGTAGAATCTTGCTATAACACTTGAGTTGAGAAAGGCAGACATTTAAACACAACAGCCTGCACTGCACACCATATCCCCGAAAAAACATATCTAGCCCCTCAGCCAGCTAGAACATAGGCTGCAGTGAGCAATAAGCAGGAATAGTAAATAGCGATTTGCAATTTGCTCCTGCTTCACAGTCTCCCTTCATCCCCTTCCTCACAGCCTGTGGGGAGGAGTCCTGCTCTGCACCACAGCATTCCTGTAGCAAAGGACACACAGGGCAGCATCTTTATTCTCCCTCGATGCACTGACCAAGACTCTATAAGAATTACAGACTGTTAATTTATCTTGTTAATTTTGATTCACACCTGCAAAGAGTCTTGGTTTTGGGTCAAACAGGGTGGATCATTGTTAAAAGACTTATCCCAGTCGGGTGAGCCCTGTGGACGATTTTCCCTCCAGCTCTCTACAAACTCTGCAATGTCTTCAGTCAATTTTCCTAAGAAATACACACAAATATTAAAGCAACAATTTGACACAGAACAACAATAACCGCATTTGTATAGCCTCTTCCATCCGAGAACCTCAGATCTTAACAACCATGTCAAAGGATGACAGTCTCTTTAAGAGTTGGGTGAGCCCCACTTGTGACTAACCAGGGGCCTCCCATCCGAGGCTGCAAGGTGAGGTCGATAGCCTGAAGGTCTGTATCATGACCAGCAAGGTCTCAGCTTGTTAGGGAGGCCCTGGAGCTCTGGAAATAGCCCAACTGGTTGGTGTCTCCCAGGCAAATGACCTGGAAAGTGAGAGCTGCAGGGAGCAGAAAGGCTTCTACAGAAGACCATGGATTAAGGGAAAGAACCCAGTTATATGAAATTCCAAGGAAGTTGGCCTGGAGAATGAAAACAACAAGGAGTCCCTGGTCTGGGGCAAGGGCTTGAAATGTCTGAGAGAGGTGAGGGAAACACCTGTGGGAACTATAGCCCATGTTCAGCACAGGAAGTGTTTTTTGCCTATGTTTTTGGTTTAACCAATAAAGTGTGCCTTGAGACAAGGACTGAAACTGACTGTAGTATAGCATTCATCCGTTGAGCTGGGTGAGGGTAATTTAAATGTCCAGCTGGGAGAAGGCAGCTAAGGGCTGCACTCTGCAAGAAGCCATTAAACTTGAAAGCCCACTTCAAAAAGGTATAGAAATAGTATCTTCACTTTTATTTTTGGAGAAAATGAGACACAAAAAGCTTAAGGGCAAGAATTTCAAAAGCGACTAGTGATTTGGGGATCTCAGCTTGAGATACTTTAAAAAAGCCTGATTTTCAAATAGTACCAACCAACCACCCTCTCAAAATCTGGACCATCTCGTGTCTCAGGTTGGGTGCCCAGAAACTGATGGTCTGAAATCACTAGTAGAAATCTTGGTTGAAATGAAATGACACATTGCTTGAATTTTTGGTGGTTTTTTTTAATTACAAGTTAAAGTTTAATTATATACTGACTTATCCTCCCAAAATAGTAGTGGTATTTTCAGGTTGCCACAGACTCCTTGTGCACTTAGAGAGAGTGGAGGGAACACTGTTAAGTGTAAAAAAAACAAACAACAACAAAAAAACTTATCTACTTTTTAGGTTCCTAGAACCCAAAGTATGAGTACAGTTCTAGCCGGGTGCTGAGCTGAGTTTATTTTGAAAGGGATCCCTAACCATAACCCTAGAGCCAATATTGAACGCAGATATCCTTACAGATAACACCTGACAGAAGGGTTACAATACCTTATTTTAATTTCAAGTACAGATCTACTTTTAAAGACAATTAAGATTACTATAGAAACTACATTGAAGGGAGTTATTCTTTGATCAAGAAAATTAAAGTGAACTGAAGCAAACCTATATTAACATCTTAACAAATATGTAAAAATACTCACCATAACTAGTCTCAAGCTCATCCTGCAGTATAGCATTGTTGTTTCCACATAACCCACGTGTTTTACCCAAGTAGTCTGGTATCAACTTTATATAGACTGCAGATGTACCATCCCAAGCCAGAGTGAATGCATACCGGTGTCTAACTAGGATATATCCAGCTAGTTTTTGGATGTGTACATTTCCTATAGCACGAGGTAACTGAACTCTATGAAGCAAACATAATTAAAGACAAAAGAGCAAAGAATTTTTATATTTTTAAATGAAAAAAATCTCCATGTAAAGGAATTATTACTCAGTGATTTAATGACTTCCCTATAAACTTGAGGGAAACTGTGATTTGAGTAACACTGATGTAAATCTGGAGTAACTCAATTGAAGCCAACAGAGTTATATTAGATTCACATCCAGCTCCAAACATGAATGCAGAAATTTTATTGTCTAATACCACAACTTAGTTTAAATATCATTCTCCTAGTGCACTACTTTGTAAACTGCAGAAATGTTACCATCCATATGGATGGCATATTTGCCTTTTAGCTGCCAATAAGTGATGCTGCTTATATGTACACTGATGTAAACAATGTCATGAGAATTAATTCAATATGAAAACAAAACATACCACAATAAATGTGAATGTAATTACCCAAATCCTTTGTAGATGACCTCACTGCTCAACTTTATTTCTTCATCTCCAGAAAAAAATAGGCTAACAGACCTTTTGCAGGAATAGGGTGAAGATTTGCATTCTGGATCATTATTAACCTGCCAAATTATATTATTGGGGAGAAGTTACATTTTAATAACATTCCCTATGCTGCCCAACTAATACATTCTGTCCCAATCATGACTTTTAGCAATGATCTCAAGAGGCAACAGGATAGTTTAGTCACCGTGGCGTCAGTCCTGGGTTTCTCCAAGACTGCCAAAAATTGTGATATGCAGCACTACAGCTATGCCGCTGTAGTGTAGACACCTGCTATGGAGCTAGAAAGAGTTTTTCCATCAACCTAGCTGCATCTACAGCTACATGTAACTACATTGCATAGGGTGTGAAATTTTTCAGTTAAAGATATAGGGGTAGACCTGGTCTAATCTGGCCATCATCATCTCTCCAGATTCTGAGTCTGATCATATCATCTCAGTTTTGCAGTGTACAAAGCAAATTCTATTTAAGATGCAATGCTACTAACAGGAACTGGTGACTATATGAGTTGCAGTTGACAAAATGATGCAATGAAAGTTACTGCTTTCCCTAGAGTTCAGCCATTGGAAACAATGGCAATACACTAACACAGAAGAATAAGTACACAGCAGTGACGTGCCTGTGGAGATCAAAGGTTAGCTTCATTGGCAAAGCATAAAGGGCAGGGGAAAAAATAAGGAAGACCAATCAAAGATGTAGGATAAAGCAGAATGAAGTAAGGTGCTATGTGCAAGGACAAGAAGTTTGAGCTTGCTGGGCAGTGCAGTGGGAAGCTGGTGAGGTGACTCAGCAAAGGGCAAGGGATTAGATGGCTGAAATAATGTGTGGGAAAGACTATTTAAATTTGTAATGTATAAAAATAATGCACCTGTGTAGCAAGGTGGTTACCCACTCCTGCCCTGAGGGTTTAAAACAGCCCTGGAGGAGGGCTGTGGAAGGTCAAGACACCTGGGCTGATTGGGAGGAAGCAGGCTCAGCTGGGGCCATGCCCCAATCAGGGCCCAGCTGGCCCTATAAAGGCTTGAGCCAGGAGCTCAAGCAAACAGTCTCTCTCTGCATTCAGAGAGAGAAGGGTCTGGCTGTAGGGAGCTTAACCAGGTATCTGGACTGAAAAAGGGCTGGGGAAAGGCCAAGAGAGCTGGGGAGCTCCAGCCTAGGAAAGCCCCAGACTGCAGGCCTGGTAAGGCCTATTAGGTACTGGGTTGCAGGGGGCAACAGGTCCAAACCCCTTTGCCTGTGATGAGTGGATTATACTGCAGTCTGTCCAAGTGAACAGGGGCTAGAGGGAGACTGGGCAATATCCAAGACTGAGGCAAAGTGGGGATAGTGGGTGGAGGTTCCCCTAGGAGACAGAGAGACAGAACTGTGGGGGTACTTCCAGGGGGCAGCACCTAGTTAAAGGGGCACTAGGGTCCTGGGAGGGACATGTGGGGGGGGGGGTAGTGGCAGCAGGACACCAGCCTGCAGAGGGTGCTCCAGAGGCTGGATGAGCTAATTCCTTGAATAAGACCCAGCAGGAGGTGCTGCAGCAATGAGTCTTGCACATTTACAACCTGATAATTTAAATCTCTTAATTTATGTATTTGATAGCACTATTTTTGAAAGATGGTCAATGTCTCAGCTTCTTCTATATTATCAGTTGTAGCTCTATTTCTATTAAAGATGAGTTAATATTCAAAATTTGATATTTAAAAAATGCATTTCATTGTTATGAAACTATGCTGCTCACATACTGCAATGACAGGCACTACAGAAACTCTAATACAGATATATAGTAGAACTTAAAATAGTTTGATTATTTGGTATTACATGGCCAAGTCCCAAGAGGTGCTGAGTACTGCAGCTGGGAGTTGTGGGAATTCACTAAGCTTAGCCAAATATGAGTGAGTGGAATTGTATCCAGGCACCTTAGCTGTGGTTCATATGTTCAGTTGCACCCACAGAAATCATGAAACCACAGGTGTCAAACCTGAGTGGCACTGCTAGTCCATGCACCAGGTCAGAATACCCAGAGTGGGGAGCCAGGCCAGCCCCACAAGACAGAAGCTGCCATTGTGGGATCAGTGCAGGGTGGGCTCACTATCCAGTTCCCCCATCCTTCCACACTGGACTTGGTTGGGATTAGGATTGTGGTGATAGGGCAGAAGGTGCTGCTACAGGGGTAGTTGGTGCCCCTCTTGACTATAACTCTATGTCCCAGAAGAGTTTAGTATAGTGCCCCCATTGAATTGGGTGCTGCATCCACCTCTGGTGCTCAGCACCTCACCTGATCATGCCTATATATGTTAATACCATTGATAACCCTTGCAACTTGTCTACAGATCATTTTTCCACTTACAAACAACTTGTGAGAGTTTAATGCCCTGTGACAGTATGAAACTGACTTAAAAATGCAGTCTCCCACCTGTATAGAGAAACTCTGTTCATCTATTTCATTCTGTCTCACAAGTACATATGTGGATTTCCCGGAGAAATAATAGTAGAGCCCATCAAAGGTTTCAAAATGGTATTGGCCCCACGTTCGGCATATGTTATCCCTTTCAGCACCTGTGTTGTGCACTAGGCAGACAAAAGGAAAGCAATTTGAAAAGCATTAACCTTTTATTTTTTGATTGAACAGCAAAGTTTAAGAAACACAATGCATTTGTGCTTTGGATTGCAGTCCACTGCAGGATACCTGCAACACTCAGGGCGGAGGAGATACGAGCTAACACTTCTAACTCTTTGGGTATCTCTCCACATAACTCAAGGCCAGGATAGCAAGCAGTGACTGGGAGTTGTGCAACTCCAGCTCTGCTAGTGTATGGGCTGTTCCCAGGGCAGGGAGGGACGATGAGCTTTGTCTTTTGGCAAAGGATGTCCATGTGGCTGTGGGGCCTGTATACTCTTGACCTATCCCTGGACAGATTGCATTGTAATAAAAGCAGCAAACAGTCCTGTGGCACCTCATAGACTAACAGACATACTGGAGCATGAGCTCCAAATAAAGAATCTTTTTTTCCTACACACCTGTCTGGCATCTTGATCCACTTGCATTAAATCGACTGCAGTCACAAAACTCTCTGTGCACACATTCACCTCCATTAAAACACATGACTCCATCTAAGTGAAGAAACAAGGCCTATTAAAAACTAAGTGTGACAATAACTTACATTAACAAGGCCCAATTCTGCCATTGAATGTAACTTGCATGTGAGCCAATGGGTATTAGCTGTGCATCTGAAGACTGGATAGGCTGACATCTTTCAACCTGAAGAATCCCAAAGAGCTTCACAAATGGTATTCATACAGGAATAACTTCACTATTGGAATGCAGACACACATGGCATGGAGGACTCACTGCAGCCAAATGAACAGTGCAATACGCTACAATTCAGGCTTGCCAAACTCACCAGGGAAGATTTATATTCTGATAAAAAGGCTATGGCATCTCGAGGCACTTGTAACCCACCTATCACTGGAATATCTGGGAGTCAACACAAGGATGGCAGGATATCTTAGCATCTAAAAGACCCCAAACACTAAAATGGATGAAGAGCTAAGTCAGCCCTGCCAAAATTCAAACCTGTTAGTCCATGGAGCCTAGATATTTCTAACTGCTAGGCCACTAGTAATTCCCATTCCTTCTGATAACTGGTAAGTATACCAGTAACAAATCAATCTTACAAATATGGACCTGAATCAAAGCAGAGATTGATGCTTTTGTTTCCCTAGCTACTCTCCAACTTTTCAATGTAAAATATTTCTATTCATAAAAGTACAATGAACCTACAGTATAGAAAGCAGAAACATTTTGATTTGTAATGGCAACTTTGGTTTATCCAGAGCAGATCTCTATCAGAATCTTTTGGGCCAAATTTTCTAAGTACGGCATATGATGTATGACAAGCAGAAATATGCATTTAACTACCAAATTAGCACCTTGAAATGCAACACTGGGGGGCCAAAATATCTGCATGGGCATTTTGATGGGTTTGCCTATTTTGCCCATCCTTATCCTTCAAAGTTTGAGCTTACATGGAAAATCACTGACTTTTAGTAACCGTACATAACTCCAATTACAAATCTGTTAATTTTATCTCCACAAGGATACAAAAGTAGAAAGATAGTTTATAATATCCAGAGAAGAAAAGCTTGAACATCATTTGTATGAAAATAAATGCATCATCATCATTTTAAGACTGGAGCCCTAACCAGGCAAGTTGAATTTTGAAAAAAGTAACCTCAGGTAGGTACAGCTTTTGGATTTGGCCTTTTTTGTTTTTATTTTTTTTTCCCTCTAAAAATACTTCAGTTTTTAGATAGAAGCATATTTTTGCTCATACAATTCTTATAACTCACAAGTAGTGTACAGAAACACAATATAAGGTCCAGATTTCACTGGAAACAGATACTGTTTTCTTCTACTTCTAGGGAACATTAATGTTTGAAATGTCAAATCACAATCAATAGTGTGTACTGTCAGAGGAGGCTCCATGTATTTTGCCACCCCAAGCATAGCAGTAAGGCTGCCTTCGGCAGCATGCCTGTGGGAGGTCTGCCAGTCCTGTGCCTTCAGTGTACCTGAAGCAGCGGGACCGGCGGACCTCCCACAGGCATGCCGCCGAAGGCAGCCTGACTGCCGCCCTCACAGTGACCGGCAGGCTGCCCCCCGTGGCTTGCTGCCCCAGGCACACGCTTGGTACACTGGTGCCTGGAGCCACCCCTGTATACAGTGACATCATGAAGTGTCCTGATTCACTTCAGCTTTTGTAAAGGATGACTTCTTTAAAGTTTGAACTTTCTCTACCCATAGAGATACTAATATGAAGCCCAACCCTTAAAACCTACATGCAAGTACTGTGATTGGTTTCAATGGGCTTGGGTTCATGAGTGAGGCTTCAAGGATTTGCACCCATGTTTTACGATGCAAAGTCATCTCCTATCCATTGTTTTCTTCCAAATATTGGCATTCAACACACACAAATACAAAAAACACAAGGACCACCATAAACTCATTCTGACCTATTTTACTAGAATGGCTGAATTCTATTTCCTGTAGACTAATTTTAAGATCACAAATCAAAATGTTTTGACAAGTCAGGAAAGGATGCATTCCTATTGCTTTACTGTGGCTGTCTTTAGCAAGATAGCAGCTAAAGATTTCAACAAGAGTAATTTACCAGTAAACTTGATTTCAAATGCTATTTTCCTGCTTCATGTCCTGTCCTCAGCTAGAAGTTCATTTTATTGATATTTTTCATTACCAATTTTATACAAACACCTGCTATAGCAGGTGCCTAGTTAATGCCAGCACCAGAGAACTTCACTAAAAAATACCATTATAGATAAAATGAGCCATGTAGTTCTTTCTTAAAACTTTAATTCTACTAATAAAAAATAATCTGAAGTAAAGCTGAGCATTGAAAGGTATCCTGTGAGAATGATCCAGCCAAAAGTAACTGCAGCTTCAACAGCAAAGAGAAATAAATAAATTTCAAGTTTAATGAAAAACTATAATGTCCATATTCATTTTAAAACTCCAACTGGAGTTTGATCTGATTTTCAAATGGGCCTCAAAAATGACATGCAGAAGTTTTGCATGAGCACCCATTTGCACAACTGCCTTAAAATGCATACACTGGGTAACTGCATCATCCACTATAATTTCCATGAATAACCCTTCTAAATAATGGGCTAAATATGGGATAAACTGAACTATGGCTATACAGGGATTGTCCTATGACAGCATAACCAGTCTGAATCCCGCCTTTTAAAACTGCATGGAGTTGGTTGATTGATGACAGTACAGGTTTCACTATAAAATGCTCACACTTAAAATTTCTTCTGTTTTGTAATATTTTATCTTCTTAAGAATTAGTCCCTTTCCTTAAAATTGCACCTATGCTGGCACTTGTAAGATTTCTCAGAAGAGGAGAAACTTTTTGTCCAAGATTTTTAAAAATAGGTGCCTAAATCCATACTTGGTAACCTAAGTAAGTGGTCTGATATGCAAAACCTGCTGAGGACCTAGCACCTCCCATGAACTATAATTGACTTCAATGGGTGCTGCTAGATTCTCACCATTTTTGCTAATTAGACACCGAAATCTATGCTTAGGAGGCTAATTTAGGCTGCTATTTATGAAAAATTTCAAATTCAACTGCAAGGGTTTCCACTATCTTCACAATTAGTCTACAGAAAGAAGCTGTGCTTTTTCCATATTAGGCACACTGACTTTCATGAACTGGACTCTGACATTTCAGCCTACATGTATGTAAGGTAAATGTCACCTTATCTAGAAGTTCTCATCTGGGGAATTAATTTTAATAGAATAAATGTTATATTTATATAATATTTATATTGTTTCAACAATATCTGAATGCAACATTTTGACATTTCCAAAGTGAACTATTTAATTCGGGGGGGGGGAGAAATCAAGATTTTGACTTTTTGTTCCAAACTGGGACAAATACAAATTTCAAAATCTCAAATGTTTACAGGACAGAAATTCCATTTTCCAACCAGATCTAGAGACAAGAGACAGTGATTAAGAGGGATTGTCTGAGAGCATAACCAATAACCTCTTAATCACTGTCTCTTGTCTCTAGATCTGGTTGGAAAATGGAATTTCTGTCCTGCAAACATATGAGATTTTGAAATTTGTGTGTGTACACACACACACTTACTTACTTACATGGAACTATTTCAGTTACAAATTTATTTGAGACGTATATTATGTGGCAAGGCAGAACAATGGATCAACTCCCTATTCTCCCAATTCTGGATCGCTGGATTCAACCTCTGGTTAAAATTTCCTGAGATGCTGCTTCTGCACAATACAGCTGCTCTTGTCACAAAGGTACCACTCAACAGGCCACAGAGTTCAGCATGACTGGAACACTGGGATGTAACCAGTCAGAATTGAGAGGTATTGGGAGAGCTTTTTGGGGGGTGGAAGGCAAGCTGTACAGGCTGTGTATTGTGCTGCACTCCAGCCTACATTAATAGTTGGTCTTCCACTTTATCAAGCGGCAAAGTTAACAATCATTTGGAAAAAGTGGTAGTTATGGGTCACTAGTTTGCCTAGATATATAACCTGCCTTAAAACTGTTTGCAAATGAATATCTGGCTGCTAGGTCAGAATTATCTTACACCTCCCAGTAACTTGCCCCATCAAGCTCACTTTTTTCAAATTGACAAAAAAGAAGGCTGCCAAGGCAGAGTGCTCAGCCTCCCCACTTTGTTTCAAAGCCAGAGAACTTGGTTGCTCTTCTTCTTCTCCACCTCCTTTGGAGCTGCTTGCAGAGGATGAGCAGCTGGGCTGAAAGGCTCTTGTCACTTTTACCTGTGAAATTGACAAGAGCCTTCCCGGGGGAAGCCAAAAAATTCTGTTATGGTTCTCCCCATATGGATTTTTTTCCCCTGAAAACCTCCCATTTTTTATCTTTCATCCTGGCCAGGGATGATTCTCCCACCCAAAAATATGAGCTTTTTCACTGTTTTCCAACACTTTGCCCATTAGGAGTGAGTAAAGACCACTGAAAATACTCTCCAGGCTGCAAGCATGACTAGCAGGACAAATGCAGCAGGTAAATTGTTTGTTTGCTCATTATTATGACATACGTTTCTAACAGAGGCCCTGATTCTCCATTGTGTATGATAAGCTGTTGTGGACCATGGCAGGCACAGGAAGCTGCTTGCAACTCACCGAGCCATGAATGCCCAGCCCCTGCCAAATTTAGAGTAGCAGGTGGCCTAATCTAATTTCCCCAGTGGAAACTCCATAGGGAGTTTCCAATAGCAAAAGATCAGCTGTAGTGGAGCTCATCTCCATTACGCCCCCTGCTTACATCTTTCTCCCCCTTACACTGGGGATAGGGTGAGCATCAATCACAGGTAGTAACTACACCACCTCTGCTAGCTTTATCATAGTGGACAATCCCCCACCCTGTACAAGAGGAATTCTCCTGTGAGCATTTTAGCAAAGAGCAATTTGGCACTGGAAAATACAACCTAGATTATTGAAAATGCACATAAATCAAGAATGATTTAGACAATGACATAATTAATCCCTTTTGCACTCTACAGCTGCCTTCCTTAATCCCTCCATGTGAAAATTCACCCCTTTGCATAGGACCTGTGAAACATTGACATACCCTGGTTGTCAGTGGGCGGGATCGAATCTGGAACCTCTGGAGCATAGTGCATGAGCCTCCACTGCATGAGCTAAAAGCCAACTGGTTGTTAGCTAAAGCTGTAGAGCAGACTCACTTTATCTTTCTCTCTAAGTGGTCTCCGTGCCACTAGATAGGACAGAACACCACACCCAGAATGTTTGCAGGTTACACATGTACAAGACTTTTGTACCCTTTTTGGAGAACATAAGTGGTGCATAAGCCTACTAATGGGTCTCTGAAGTAGGATGAATTTTATGCATAATAACCTGGCACCTTTCATTCCTGGTCCTGCCCACTGTCTCCCAAGATTGGGAATAGAACTCAGGAATCTTGACTCCCAGCATGTTGCACTAGCCAGTGCCTGTAGCAAAGTGGTGAGCTACCACCTTTAACAAGAGTAATTTAGCCTTCAGTGTGAAGGTCATTAGGCATCTGTCCTTCTAGATAAGCTAAATGAAATGCAAATGTTCACTTTGATTGGGTTGTCTGACTTGGTTGAGGTGCTGCTGTGTTCTGAAAATTGAGTGAATCCCCAGATAACAGTTTACACTGATAACAAAATTAGTCAGGTGATCTGACAGTGTTCAGGTTGTCCTTCCTTTCACAAGAAGGTGGGTACATATAGAGCCCTGTGTCAGTGTAAAACAATTAAGTATTACTAGTGCAGTACAGCTTGATTTCAGTCCTGCTTCACTGGGTAGTCACTCAGAAGGCCTCAGATAACATGCAAGTGGAAACCTTGGTTACTTTAATTTTGTTGTACCTATCAAGTAGCTCTTTAGGCTTTCACTGAACCACCTCTCATGCCAGCATTCAGCTTCCTTTCAATTTGTAATCATCTTAAAAAACCCAATATGTTCTCAAGCCAAATGAATCTTTTCAAACTGGAGTCGAGGGTATCCTCTCAGCATGTATTTAAGTGTTTCTGACCTTCTCTGAAATCCGGTGCTAGAAATTGCACAGAGTGGGATAAATTGGGTTTAGATTTTGCCAGCATTCAAGTGACACAAGGGTGTCACTCTGATTTCTCAATAGCAATGCAATTTTCAAAATAGCCCATGGCAAGCCTTTCAAGACAAAACAATCTCCTGCATTTGGCAAGCAACTTTTTGATTGTGTGTGCCTGGAAGAGCATTATACAAAATGGAACAGAAAGATGGAAGACCCTACAAAAGAAATTACGCCTCCTTCTTCCCCACACACACTACACATACCCACATGATTCATCAGTCAACATTGCTTACTAACAAAACTCTGTGTGTCTTTGGGATATTCTCTTTGAATAAGTGGAAGAATTTTCTTGCATAGAAGCAGGAGGTTCTGTGCTACAGGATTCAACAACTAAATCTCATATGGTATTGTGTTGTGAGCAGCATATTCTCCCAGGGTTTGGAGTACCTCTGAATAAAGCAGATGAAGCACCAGCATGTTGAACATCACAGGTGACATCCATTCCCGTGCAGAGGGCTATGGTATGCAGCACTTAAGTCCCACTTGTAGATCTAAAGTGAAACTTAAGTGGTGCATAGACTCTGCGTTGGCTCTCTCCTCTCCACAGGAGTAAATTTCATCTTGTTTAGACTATTCATTCTCTGGAGCAAGGATCTTGTCTGTATATTTGTGTATAAAGCATCCATATTACTATACTTCATGCTCTGTATAAGTAACTGGCTTCATTAAGAGGGCAAAAGTAATCACAATGAGGGTTGAAAGAGAATTCATTTGAACTACACTGATTTACGCCAGCTGAGGACTTGGCCCATAGTTTTCACATGCTAAATGAACAGTTCATCCTCAATGAGATGCTACCTTGCTTGTGTGTTTCTCCAGAGTTTCAAGACACAACAATATCTTGTAATTCGGTCATTAGCTAACAGTGCTGACCAAAAAATAATGGGTCATGGTGCTTTATACACAATCAGAGAGGTGTGCAATGGTGAATGGTGACATGCTATTTTTGTTACCTACATATTTATGCAAAATGTTATGATAATGAACCAAGTCCTGCTCTGTTTTATGCTGGTTTAAATTTAAAGGAACTCCACTCAGTTCAATAGAATCCCTCCAGATTTACATTACTACATATGGGAATAGAATATGGTAACACTGTGTTTGAGAAAACATAAGTATAATTGAGAAGTAAATATTCTATTCAAAAAATAGCATATGGTAACATTAGATACTGCATAATAAAATATATGCATTGCCCATAATGGGAATGGAACTATAACAAGGTTTGGAGAATTAATGCAAAACTGTAACTGGGGATTATAAATACAATATAATTTAATAACTGGGTCATCATTATTTTGAGAATTACTATGCAACTACCTCAGCTTAGCCCTAGTGCTCAGTTACAAAGCACAAACCCTGAAAGACAAAGCCTTTTTAGAATATCAATTTGTGAAAAGCATAATAGAAAAAGCTATAGACACATGCTATTCAAAGCAATAATGTCCCTTTGACCTAATATGCCTATTTAATTTGTAGACTGTTCTTAGGCACTCTGGCACTGTGATAGATTGTGTTCTCTCATCTATTAATCTAAGTACAATAAAAAGTGAAGCCATTGAACATTTGATTTTTATGTGATAGAAATGTGCTGAATCATATATTATTGTTATACCCCGTGTGTTTGGGAACATTTATAAAGCGATGGAGCTAAATCAAAACATATACAGTACATGAAAGATAAATGTCTGCAGAAGGAATCGGAAAGTCTCCAAAATAGATCCTGCATGGAAAAACAAGCAGACCAGAACAACAACCACCCAAACATAAAATGGAAGACCAAAGGGTGTTACAACAAGACTCAAAGTAGTATCAAAAAGAAAAACATGACCTCAAATTAAAATAATGTTGTTTATAATGTGCAAATAAATTACAAATATATACCATTATGAGAACAGTTTAGCCACTGGTATAAACAGGCAGATTAATCAGGTGAGGCCCTATTATGCTAAATGCTGTAAAAACATTTTTTTCCACATGTTGTTCTAATTCCCTGTGTAGGACTTAATACTCATATCAAACTATTTCATGAGTTGTCTATTACTCTTCTTATTTAAAAAAAAAAAGGTAGCTTACTGGATGCTTCATATTTCATACTACGAAAGCTTCTTTCCCAGGATGAGGATGTTGTAGTAGATGAAGAGATATAAACTGAAGTTCCAGGCTCCTTTACAAAAACAAGAAAAAAACCAACGCATTTAAATAAATTATATTATTGTTTGTTCAAGCTATTTTTCACCTCATAAAATCCAATGGTAAATTCTGACCTTTTTACTAGGATTCATACCTAGATAATGACTCTGAGTAGTCAAATAGATTACGGCCATATTGTGCCATCAACTTTTTAGCAGGGATAAGGATTTTAAATAGATTGGAATAAAGGATTCTTATAAACGAGCCCAGAGCACATTATGTTCCAGTTATTATACAGAGGATTTAAAAAAAAAAACAAAACCATAGTAACAACTTCCAAAATACCAATATAAGCTACAAAAACTGTATCCACACACTTCTCTTTCCCCCACCTCCTAACAATTACAGCCTCTACACCTTCATGCTTTTATTTAACAAAGGCATTCAGTGCAAACAATTGCCTGTTTTGGAAATTCTCATCACCAAATGAAATAGTCCAAGAAATGAACAGCTAGGAATTTACTACTGCAAACTCATTTACCATTGTGTGTGTTCTGTACTCCTGAAATAAAACAACCGTTACTAACAGGATACAGTTATGCAAGGTCTTTTCTTAAAGTAAACATATATTCCATTTTTAAGGTCATGGTCTGATCTAAAGTCCATTGAAGTTAATGGGAGCCTTTCAATCAACTCCAATAAACTCTGGGTTAGGCCCTAAAAGCTTCCTATCATCTGTGTCTCATTCCCTCTCCCCCACTCTGTAAATTTCCGTCACATATTGCTCAAAAATATAGTCAGGTTCTCCTCTTATGTTCCTCTTTTCCTGAAAACTTCTGCTGTCATCTCCACTAGGCCACTAAGCTTTCTAATTTGTCTTGTTGTTTTCCCCCATTCCATGTTTGCAAAGTTACTATGAGTTAGATACCTCTAGATCCGGTTTCCTTCCTTTTCTCTACCTTTTTGGCTCTCATTGTTTCTAGTCCACTTCACATGTTCTTCTTTGTTGGAATTCCCATTGCTCTACACTTCTCTTATTTTTAGATTCCTTTTACCCTTTCAATTCCTTTTTTTTTGGAGAGGGGCCAAAGGAGCATTCTTTCAATATTAATTTCTTCAGTTTCGTTCTTTCCCCAGGTTGCATTCTGTCCTCCCATCAAGTAACTTAACTATTCACAATGCAAACAACCCCCGGCTCCCAACTTCCATACTGGGCATCTGTATCACATATCTTTGAATTTGAAATGGAGTTGGTCTAGTCCTAATCTAACAATAGAAGCTCGTGCCAGCACTTTAAAAACAGTTTAGGAGTACAGTCTAACCTTTCAGCCGTGGCCATCATTAATCTAACAGTCTCCAGAAAATTTAAAGAGACAACATTCTTTAGGACCATTGAATCAAAGGAGCTTCAACCCACAGTCCTATATTATGCATTTCATTATTTTGATAACTTCTTCAAAATACAAAGCCTTGGAGATGTACAGGCAAATATAATTTGTATATGTTGTGGTTTGGTATTTGCCCAATTTATAGGAAAAAAAATGTAGCTTGCATGTACAACTAATATTTTTGTATACACATATAAAAAAACTGCAGATACAATTTTATCCATTTGCTTTTGAAGATGTGGCTTCTAGTATCTAGATTCCAATGTAATATATAGTTAACAAGATACTGTCTATATTAAATGGGATAGTCAGATAACATAGTAACAGATGAGGTATCAGTGCTTGTAATGTAATAAAACAAAACACCCATTTTCAGAACCACTAGTTAAAGACTATTTTCTGTAGAATTTTGTATAGGAAACAAGGTTCAAAATGACCAACCATTTTCTTCTATTTTCTATTGCAACCCATTATAAATAGGGAATATTTTTATATCAGCTCTTGTAAAAAGTGTGCTTTAATGCACCCACAGTCATTAAGTTTTTTTCAAAATCTATTGATATACAAAAGGCATCAAACCTTGTAAAAATGTATCAGACACTACATTTCAAGGCTAGTATGAACATCAAACAAAGGTGTTCACAAAGTAGAAAATGTTCCAAATGCCAAGTCACTTCTGTCTTAATTGCGAACAATTAAGAGCAATACAGAAGGAAGGACAGTAACAGCATAAAACTATGATTGAGGCTTTAAAAAGTCCTTCAGAACTGTTAAGAGTTCCATCACCCCTCCTATTCAAAGTATCAAATTGCAATCATCAACCCAGCTTTAGTCTTATGCTTAACTGAAGAGCAGAGCTTCCTAGATATAAGAATTCAAGTGATTATTTTTATTTCACACAGTGCCAGTTACATTGCAGTGTACAGAATGTGCTCATCTGAAGTATAAAATCTAGTTAATCATTCATTTGACATAAAGACACCTGGTATGTCATCTTAACAATTCCCAGTTTCTTTGTTCCAGTACTAACAAGAAGTAATGCTAGTTAACGTTTTTTCACATTGGCTCATCAAAAGCAGAAACTTATAAATATAAATTATCAGGAGGTAGCCATGTTAGTCTGTATCCACAAAAACAACAAGGAGTCCGGTGGCACCTTAAAGACTAACAGATTTATTTGGGCAAAAGCTTCCGTGGATTAAAAAAACCTCATTTCTTCAGATGCATGGAGTGAAAATTATCTGAAGAAGCTTATGCCCAAATAAATCTTTTTTTTTTACCCATGAAAGCTTATGCCCAAATAAATCTTAGTCAGTCTTTAAGGTGCCACTGGACCCCTTGTTGTTTTTATAAATATAATAAGTGGCCACTCCAGAGTCAGATCCAGCTACATTTACCTCTAGTAACTTTTACTCAGTCTCTGTCTTAAAAAGATTATTTTGCAACAGCATCTATTCTAAATATACATTACCACCCTAAACAGTATCATTCAATTCACTCATTTATTCCAGATCTGAAACAGCAGTTCCTACAGTTTTCTCAATTCAGTGATCTTTTACATATAATATTGTACAATTTTAATAAAAGAAAACAGCTTTTCAATGTCTATGCATATTATACACCAGTTTACAACATGAGTAATCTTTTTGGAAACTATAGTTAAGATGTATTGCCAAATTTGTAAAAATTATATTATTCGTGAATGTAATGAAAGAGTGACTGGGCAACAAAATGTAATTCAATATTGATGAATGCAAAGTAATGCACATTGGAAAACATAATCCCACTATATATACAAAATTATGGGGCGTAAATTAGCTATTACTGCTCAAGAAAGATCTTGGCATCATCATGGATAGTTCTCTGAAAATACCTGCTCAATGTGCAGTGGCAGTCAAAAAAGCTAACATGTTAGGAACCATTAGGAAAGAGATAGATAAAATAGAAAATATCAGAATGCCACTATATAAATCCATGGAATGGCCAAACCTTGAATATTACATGTAGTTCTGGTCACCCCATCTCAAAAAGTGTACATCAGGATTGGAAATGGAGAAGGGAAACAAAAATGATTATGGTTGTTTAAAAAGACTGGGAGTGCTCAATTTAGAAAAGAGATGTCTTAGGCAGGATATGAGCGAGATCCATAAAATCATGAATGGTGTGGAGAAAGTGAATAAGGAAGAGAGTTATTTATCTCTTCACATAACACAAGTACCCGGGGTCACCCAATGAAATTAACAGGCAGCAGATTTAAAACAAATATAAATCAGTAATTCTTCACACAAGGCAGAGTCAACCTGTGGAACTTGTTGCCTGGCATATGTGAAGGCCAAAAGTATAGCTGGTTTCAAAAAAGAATGAGATAAGTTCATGGAGGATAGGTCCACCAACAGCTACTTGCCAAGATGGTCAGGGTGTGACCCCATGCTTTGAGTGTCCCTAAACCTCTGACTGCCAGAAGCTGGAATTTGATGACAGGGGATGGATCACTTGATTAATTGCCCTGTTCTGTTCACTTCCTCTGAAGCATCTGGCAATAGCCACTGTTGGAAGCCAGGATACTGGCCTAGATGGAACATTGGTCTGACCCAGTATGGCCATTCTTAAGTTCTTAAATATAGTTAGTTAAACCATAACAACTATGTCCCCAAAAATGACCTTAAAATTTGGTTAACTTTATTATTTACAATATTTCATGCTCAAGAGTTTTAACATTCAAGTCCTTTTTACAGTTTTGTAACACACTTTTAGAAGACTCAAAAGGAGGTAGGATAACTACTGTTAATATTACACGTTAATCAGTATCCCATCTCAATAATTAAGTGCTGCCTTTAGCTAACTTTTTTTAATCTACCAGATATACACAGTATTTCCCACAAAAGGTTGTGCTGAGTGATTTAGGATCAGTAGTCTAACATAGAAGAACAAAGAGACAGTTACTGTTCCCTGAATACCTCTTTAAAGAAAGCCTTTGACTTTATCTGTGGTTGACTTAATTACCTGGTTGTGGCTGTGTAGCATATTTTTCTCTCCACTGAACTTTTCCAGAAACAAACAGTGGAGAGAAAGAGGAGACAAAACCAGATTCCCTTCTGGGAACCTAATTAAAGGGTGCAAAATGGATGTTTTCCCCCTAATCAAAGACAGAAAAGCATACAAAGTAATAAGGGAAATTGCATTTCAGAAGCAAGCTGAATAGGATAGTATTCTGTTGCCAAAGTAAAATACATACAAAAAATTAGCATCCAAGCTGGAGAGAAGCCATTGCCCCACACCTGCTAGAGACAGTGAGCACTGGCGCCCGCAACCTCAGAGTTCTCTGTCCCTGGCACGCACGGGGCCGCAGCTTCTCTCCCCTGCTGGGCACTAGGTGGGGGCACATCAATGTCCTAGTGGGCACCATGGTGTTGGGGACCACTGGTATTAGGCCTTAAAGGGGAGCCAACTTATGATCGCATTATCTGTGATTTCGCGTTACGGCGAGGAGTGTTATTGCGAGATTTGACTGTATATATATATTTTTTCCAAGGCTGGCATCATTTGTGGAAAGTAATGATAACACTCTTCCGTATGCACTGCTCATTAATCCTTGAAATACTGCCCTGTATGAAATGTTGCTAAAGCCCATCAATTCAACATGCTTAGTGGAAGAAATATAAAATGTAATCTTTTGAGCACACATTACTGATTCACTTTTCAAAAAAAAATCTATTTTCATCTACAGTTCCCATTATTTTGCACCTTCTAAAATTTTAGTTTGACATGGTTAGCTAGATTGGCAATGTGCTAAGGAAACATAGCTGGATTCTCCATCATTTCAGATTAGAAAAACAACCAGAAATATTTCAGAGTGGTAGCTGTGTTAGTCTGTATCAGCAAAAAGAATGAGGAGTACTTGTGGCACCTTAGAGACTAACAAATTTATTTGAGCATAAGCTTTTGTGGGCAAAAACACAATTCACTGGATGTATGCAGTGGAAAATACAGTAGGAAGATATATATACACAGTGGACATGAAAAAACGGGTGTTGCCATACCTAACTATAAGGTGAGTAATCAATTAAGGTGGGCTATTATCAGCAGGAGAAAAAAAACGTTTGTAGTGATAATCAGGATGGCCTATTTCCAACAGTTGACAAGAAGGTGTGAATAACAGTAGGGAGGGAATTAGCATGGGGAGAAATAGTACTCTTAAATGCCATTTTAAGGATGTCTAACATTTAAGCACATTTAGTCGATGTACCTGTTCTCTACCTGATAGGGTTCATGCACAATTCCTCCTCCATCAACTAATCTTTCGATAACTCATAAAGGCAAAGGACCACCCACGGCTAAAGACAACCAAAGCTCATTGCAGGCCTGTGAGAGCACAACTTGTCTAACACAGTTAGCTGCCACAGGCGGACAAGAAAACTGAGAGTTTGTCTCCCAGATCGGGAGAACATGATGGAATATAAACGCTGCCCAAGCTCTCAGCGGGTGGCTCCCTCCTCTTACACATAAGTAGCTAACTGGTGGCCCAAGCTGCAGCTGTGCACTAGCACGCCCTGCACAGAAGGGCTCCCCCAGGTGAGTGGCTGCGCCTCCCCTACCTGCCTTGCCGGCGCAGCGGGATCTCCTTTCCGCGGCCCTGCACGGCTGCCGCTCCTGGGGAAGAGAAGAACAAGGCTGGGTCTGTTCGGCGGAGGTAAGCCGCACCTTTACTACTCAGGCGTAACCGTCACACAGCGAGTTTGCGCTTCAAACCTATACGGCTGCGGCCGTTCTCAGGCTCCAAAGGCGACCCCGGGGTGGGGGCTACACCGATGTCCCTGCCACAGCGCCCGCCACCAGCTCCCGGGGGATCCTCCAGCGCCTGAGTCCACAGGCCCGGCCCGCCTAAGCCACTGCCCCCCCACCCCCGACGGCTGCCCCGCGTGAGGAGCGCACAGGTCAGATCACAGAGAGTCCAAGCTGTTCCCTGACCAGGGGCTCCTCTTGCCCCGCAACGTGCCATGCAATACGGCGGGAGAATCCCATCTGCTCTTCAGACCAGGCTCCGGATGTCCCCGGAGGGGCAGCAGGGAGGGATAGAACGGGGTCCCCAAGGACCCGCCCGCCCGCCCCCCAGGATAGCTGAAGCAGCTCTGGTGGGCGCAGAAGGAAAGACACCCAGGCTGGGCGCCAATAGACCCACCGCAGCCCTCCCTCCCCCCAATTGGAGATGATAACGAGCCAATCCATTGAAGCCTCTTACCTGGGAGGCAGAGGGTCCCCTCTTGACGCGGGCTGCGCGGCGGCGCTCCATGCAGACAGGGCTGTAAGACAGTCGCCAGGGTTAGCTATAGGGCCACTTCCCCCCCCCCCGGCGCACGGCTCCATCCTCTATCCACCTGCCGCGTGCGCCCGGGGGCTGCCCTGCGGCTCCTCTCCCCCACCGGAGAAAGGCAGCGGGAAGTGCGCTAACCAAGGGGTCGGGGGACGAAGCCCCCCCCGCAGAGCGCCCCCCCTTTCCCGAGGTGCAGCTCACCTTGGGAGATCCAGACGCAGGAGAGCCCAACATAGAGAAGCCACTGGGGCTGGAAGCGGGGCTCCATCCGCTTGGACTGAGCGGGAGGCCGAACTCCCCCGGAGAAGAAGGCAGGTGCTCTCCGGCGGAAAGCGAAGTAACGCCGGCCCGCCTGCTCCCTACCCGCACGCTGGGCACATCACAGCACTGCAGGACGGAGGGAAGATCGGGGCGGACAAGCCCTCGCTTGCTCTTGCTACGTCTGGCTTTTCTTTTTCCCCTTGTCCCTTCTCTAGCGCTCAGCCCTCTCTGCAGCACCCCACGCCTGGGGCGCCGGGACTCCTCCTCTGATTACCATAATTCGGCCGCTATCAAAGGCCCCCAGTTGGTCCCACCCCCTCCTTCCCTTCGGTGACTCCCTCACTTGAGACCTCAAGGCAATGCTAGTCTGCAGAGTGACTCGGGAACTTGAGATTCTATCCTCATCCAGTGTCAGTGAATCCAGACTATACTGGCCTTATTTACCAGTAAAACTACCTGATTTTGTTTTCTAACTGCCAGCCAGATAAACACGACTAAGGGGGAGGCTGATAATGCACAAGCCAGAAAAATTTTTTTATCAGTAATAAAGAGTCTGCCCCTGTAATTTGAATATGAGGGAGTTCATTCTCACATAACTTCATTGGCTGTGCAGTTCTAACAGGACTAAAACATTTATTTTTGCTACTAAGGTCAGCAGATAAGATTCCAAACAATCATAGAAAAGTAGGATTAGCTGGATGGGCGTTAGAGAGGTCATCTAATCCAGCCCCCAAAATAATGGTGTTGGGGTTACACCATTAGTACTGTACACATCGGGGTGTCTACAGCTGTGTAGGGGCATCTTCATTATTTAAATCAAAGACACAAAACAGTTGCATAAGATGTTCTTTTATATATTACTGTGACCATAACTGCACTGTCTGAAAAGATTTAGAGAAGAGCAACAAAATGATCAAGGGTATGGGATGGCTTCCATATGAGGGGAGATGTCATCTTAGAAGAGGGACAACTAGGGGGGATATGGTAAGAGGCCTGTTAAATCAGGAATGGTATGGAAAAAGTGAATAGAACAGTGTTAGATGAAATTGATAGCCAGCAGCTTTAACAAGAACAAGAGGAAGTACTGTGTCACACAGCTCAAATTATCCTGTGGAACTCATTGGCATGGGATGTTGTGATGGCCGAACATGTAACTGGGTTCAAAAAAAAGAAATAAAGTTCGTGGAGGATAGGTCTATTAGCCACGATGGTCAGGAATGCAACCCCATGTTCAGGGCAACCTTAAACCTCTGACTTCCAGGAGCCAGGAGGGAAAGACAGAGGTGGATCACTCCAACTTCCCTGTTGCGTATACTCCCTCTGCAGCTCTGGTACTGCACACTTGTCAGGAGACAGGATACTGGGCTAGATGGAATATTGGTCCAACCTAGTATGGCAGTTCATATGTTCTGAGATATTTTTCCATCTTCTATATGTTATTTTAAAACATTATGGGATGTTTTGGTTCCAGCAGTACAGAGGGAGACTTCACTAAATTTTTTCAGAAACTTCCTTGTATAAATAGTATCAGAGAGGGAGTATCAGATAGTCTAGTGGTCAAACAGGATTAGAAGTCCAGTGGTATAAATTCTCTTCTCTGTTCTTCAATAGACTTTGTGACCCTCAGCCAAGGGCAGCTCCAGGACCAGCGCAGCAAGCATGCACCTGAGGCAGCAAGTTGGGGGGGGGTGGCATCAGGCAGCCTTCAGTGGTGTTTCTGCGGGAGGTCTGCCAGTCCTGCGGCTTCGGCAGCAATTCGGCGGCGAGTACACCGAATCCGCATGACCGGCAGACCACCCACAGAAATGCCGCCAAAGGCTGCCTAACTGCTTGGGGCAGCAAAAAACATCTGTTCTCAGCACATCATTTAGGACTTGATTTTGCACCTGGAACCATGCAGTTGCCAGGGCTTGGGCACTAGGAGTTCATTGCAAGAATTGGGGCTTTTAGGGCTCACTCCTGCTCCTATTGAAATCAATTATAGTTTTGCCACTGACTTCAATGGGAGCAGGAGTAGGCCCTTAGTTACATCTCCCAGAGGAATGCAGAGTTTAAATTAATGAATACCTGTAAAGTACCTCAAGAGCCTCTGATCTGGCACTAGAGAAACAAACTACTGGAGAAGTGGAAAGTATTATTAAAGACAAATACATGGAAATATTAAAAGCTTCCTTGTTTTATGTTATCAAGTTCATAATAAAAACTTCCATTCCTTATGTGCATGCGTTCAAGCATTTCCTATGTAACTTTGAAATTAGTAAAAACTTTAACTTGGCCAGAGAGATCCAATAGCAGGAGCAAAACCAACTAAACAACCCACTCCAATATACATGTTTATAAATGTTACTCTACATGTAACCATGAGCATTGAGGGCCCAAGCCTACAGATGCACTGAATGCAGAATTCTGGGATAAGAATCTTACAGACAAATTTCAGGAGCTACTTAAAGGCCTTGCACTGTGCCCTGAAGATCACCTGATACTAAAAAACTGCAAAACAGCATAAATTAAAATAAGACAAAAGCCTTGAGTCCTACTTGGAAGGATACCACAATTCTATTCTGGCAAGCAGTGGGAAATGCATTCCAGAATCACTGAGAATGGTAAGTGAATGGAGATGTCTCTGCTGCCCATCCTTTTTAGGTTACATCAAAAGTTGGTCAGCTGTTCTAATCCTATTGATGTCAGATGCCATATGTAAAGGCAAGTACTGTACAAATAGAAGAACACAGAGAGAGAGTCCAATCACCCAAGCTTTCCTTCATTTCACAGTAAGGACCTGTTGTACAGTCCTAACCCAAGCACAACTCCCATTGAAGGCAACAGCCATATCAGGACTCTGAGATCAAATTCCGTCAGAGGAGACGAAAAAGTTACATGAAAAATTTTAACACTGGAATCCATCAAAAACTAATAGCTATTTCAGAAGATAGATTCAGACAAAAGTAAATCATATTTGTATATACGTGGCAAAGTAGTCAGATAAATCCACTATGAATAAAGGGTTGTGTTCAGGAAGCTTTCTATAAAGCTCACAGTTAAGAGAACTGATAACATATCAGTACATTATTCAAATACAAATGTACCAGTTTCTCAGAAACATTTTTTTAAAAAGTAGAGAGAAAGACACAACAAGCATCTAGTTACTAAATAGCTACTTAAATCTGGAGCTGTTTAGCTCTGCCAAATTTAAAAGGCCAGACTCAGGAAGGCATAATGAGAGGGGGGAAAGTTCCTATAAAAGGGAAACCCCATACTAAAGAAAGAGAATAAACAGTGGGAATAAATGAAGATATGGTGGGTTTTGTGTTTTACTCATCAACCTCCAATTCGTCCCCCTTTATCCTGTGGTAAATTCAGGAAAATGGTTTCTGCTGATGAATTTTCTTTCAGGTTATTCACATTCATTATCTGTCTCATGCTGAGAAATTCCTAATATCTCAGAAATACTTAGCAGTATCATAATTCTGAAATAAGAATGTAAGCCTCTGCTGCCCTTCCCCTCTGCACCCTGTAAGGGCATACAGCCATACAAACAATTCACAGAAGCTAGATCTTGTCATGGTTAAACTCAAGCACCAGACCCAGCTGCTGAGAATTTAGAAGGATCTGCCACTATCAACTTCAAGCAATTGTCACCAGCTTCCAGCAAGTATTCCTTAGGGCTTAATAGAAGGATTACTTATGCTAGCATCAGTAGAAAAGTTTCATAGCTGCAAATTTGTCATTAAACGTCAAAGTGAGAGAGGTGCAAAGAGAACAGAGTATAGATAGGTCTAGGCTGATATTAGTGACTTCCACAGCTTCTGGTAACCCTACTCCTTTTTCATTGCAAACTCACACTCCTGAGCTCTATCTCTCTCATTGCCTCTGTGTGGAAATACTTTTCACACCCACCTTCCCGTCTCTCCTACCTCTTTCTACTTCTTACTCCTCTCTTCTCTCTTTCCTCTATCATTCCTCCTTTTGATCCCTTCTCCTTTATTCTATCCCTCTTCCATCTGCTGTCCCCCCACTCCCCTTCATTCTTCAGGTTTGCATATCTTATAACAGAAGCTTTAGAGGCTGCCAGTGCCAGGTGAGAACTGTCTCAAATGAAAAGAGTCCTTTTCTGACTGCTTTAGGAAGTCTGTTAACAGTAAGTCATTAAAAAGATTTTTTTTCTCCCTTTGTAATTTGTCCCTGTGGATTGTGTTTCTTGCTGCAACGAGTGTTTCATTTCTACTGAAATAATGGAATTCTTGATGAAAATATCAATCTCTAAACATTGGGGAGATTGAAAGTGAGAAAGACAGACATTAAAAGGTTTCTCCTCTTTAATTTCTACGCAATTATTTCTGAATAATCCCAAACAGGTATTTTAGGCTGTATGCAGCCTTCAGTCCAAGGCAGGACCCCTATTCACCATCTCCTCTCACTGGCCCACAAGGTATACTGACTTTGATTGTACTGACATCAATGGGAATTATGAAAACAGATCAAAAGCAACAGGATCCAGCTGACACAGATAAAATAGATAATGCAATCCATTTTGGGGACCAACTATAAAAGTATACAAGGTAGATGTTTTTCACTGAAACTTTTCTATTGGTTGCAGGTTTCAGAGGGGTAGCTGTGTTAGTCTGTATCAGCAAAAACAACAAGGAGTCCTTGTGGCACCTTAGAGACTAACATATTTATTTGGGCACAAGCTTTCATGGGCTATAACCCACTTCATCAGATGCATGGATGTGCATGTGCTGTATATTTTTACCTGCCTGCTGTATTTTCCACTCCATGCATCTGATGAAGTGGGTTAC
The DNA here is from genome assembly GCF_025201925.1 of Gopherus flavomarginatus. Lineage (NCBI taxonomy): Eukaryota > Metazoa > Chordata > Testudines > Testudinidae > Gopherus > Gopherus flavomarginatus. The sequence continues at coordinate 54,701,851 of NC_066621.1, forward strand.
AGCCCATGAAAGCTTATGCCCAAATAAATTTGTTAGTCTCTAAGGTGCCACAAGGACTCCTTGTTGTTTTTGCTTTCCACTGGTTGTAAGTAATAAGGGTTGCATTGTCTACTGTTTCCACTTTCTTAATGATCAAAAAACAACCTCTGAAACCAACAGCAAGCCCATTTAGATGTCTTTGTGTGCTATATTTGTTATTAAGAAGGAATTTCTGCCCTAAAGCTAACAAGGAAAAAGAGTTGCATCAAATTTTAATATGGTTTATATTTGAAATAATGTAACCTTCAGAACTATCACATAGCTTACCAGATCTCAAGCATGCTGTTTTAGAAGGTGGGCTGTGTTTGTGGACTTGCATACTGTGTGTGTGTGTGCGCTTATGCACAGAGTAACATGACATGTCTTGCCAGAACAGACCAATAGTACATCAACTCCATTATCCTATCTCCAGTAAGTTCTATACCAGATGCTCCAGAGAAGGTATAAAATATCCATAATACACCTAACGCTGCATTACCACTACTACAGGGAGGAAGCTCTTTCTGACTTCACTTGACCAATTTATTACCTGAAGCATGAAAAAAAATAGCTATTTTATCTTTCAAACTTATATGTCTAATCCTCTTACAAAAAGGTTTGCCTCCATAATATCTTGCAGCTGTGGGTTCTGCAGATAACTTATACATTATGTCTAACTGACCTTCTTGGTACCTTTCGTGTTATTTTATCTATGTAGGAGACAAGGGCAAGATAAGATCATGCATCTTGTGCTTGGAAGAAATAGCCTTTAAGCACCCCTTGGTGTTGGGGTTGCTACCGGGAGAAGACAAGGGGTTTGTATGATGGAGTCACCTCTGCTCTAACAATGATTTCTGAAATGGTGCTGAATACAGTTCTCCCCTTGTCTACACTTAAAACTAAAACATCTTCAGCTGTTCCCCTTGCTGACATGTAGTGTCAGTGCCTAGTAATTTTTTGTAGCATTGACAAGGCTTTGAGGGCATTAACACAGTCTAACAATATACAGAAGGAAGTAGATTTGGTGAGCATTGATCTACCAATAGGCAATTTGGCATTATCAGCTGGAAGGACTTAAGGCAATGTCTAAAGGAGTTGAGTAAAGGCATTGCCCACAGAATGAATTTGACTGATTCTCATTCCTTCCAGCTTGTGTATGGTGGTATTTGTTCTATTACATCTATATTTTTATGCAAACTGCTATTCTGTCTACAGGAGGAAGCAAGTAGACTATAAGTTTTGTTCTCTTTGCATTTACCTGTGTCAATTAGGAGTAGCTCTATTATAGGGTTACCATATGTCCATATTTTCCCAGACATGCCCAGCTGACATTAACAGGTGTGTTGTAAACAAGACACGAGAAGTCATTCTTCCGCTTTACTCTGCGCTGGTTAGGCCTCAACTGGAGTATTGTGTCCAGTTCTGGGCACCGCATTTCAAGAAAGATGTGGAGAAATTGGAGAGGGTCCAGAGAAGAGCAACAAGAATGATTAAAGGTCTTGAGAACATGACCTATGAAGGAAGGCTGAAGGAATTGGGTTTGTTTAGTTTGGAAAAGAGAAGACTGAGAGGGGACATGATAGCCGTTTTCAGATATCTAAAAGGGTGTCATCAGGAGGAGGGAGAAAACTTGTTCATCTTAGCCTCCAATGATAGAACAAGAAGCAATGGGCTTAAACTGCAGCAAGGGAGATTTAGGTTGGACATTAGGAAAAAGTTCCTAACTGTCAGGGTAGTTAAACACTGGAATAGATTGCCTAGGGAAGTTGTGGAATCTCCATCTCTGGAGATATTTAAGAGTAGGTTAGATAAATGTCTATCAGGGATGGTCTAGACAGTATTTGGTCCTGCCATGAGGGCAGGGGACTGGACTCGATGACCTCTCGAGGTCCCTTCCAGTCCTAGAGTCTATGAGTCTATGAGCTTTTTAGTCCTTAAATCACCATCTGGGAGGAATTTTTAAATATCTAAAAATGTCCAGGAAAATACAGACATATGGTAACCTTACTCTGTTAAAGTTATTGGAGTTACCCTGTTGTAGTACCAGTGCAAGTGAGAAGAGAATAAACCCTAAATCTTGGTTTCTCAAACTTCATTGCACCATGACCCCCTTCTGACAACAAAAATTACTACATGACCCCAAAAGGGGGGACCAAAGCCTGAGCCTACTTGAGCCCTGCTACACTGGGCAGTGAGGCCAAAGGCTAAGCCCAAGGGCTTCATCTCTGGGTGGAGGGCAGGGCCAGCTTTAGGAAGTGTGGGGCCCAATTCGAACAGTTTTGACGGGGCCCCGGCAGGGAAGACAAAAAAAAAACCAAAAAACCAACACTTGAGGCTTGTACTCACTGGGCAGTGCTCCGAGTCTTCGGCGGCACTTCGGCAGCGAGTCCTTCACTTGCTTCAGATCTTTGGCGGCATTGAAGGACCTGCCGTTGAAGACCCAGAACAAGCGAAGGACCCACCGCCAAAGTGCTGCCGAAGACACGAAGCGCCACCAGGTGAGTCAAAATTAAAAAGGCGCCTCTAGCCAGGGAAAAGATTCTCACTGGGTACGGGGCCCTCTTAGGCACGGGGCCCGATTCAGGGGAATTGGTGGAATTGGCCTAAAGCCGGCCCTGGTGGAGGGGGCCTGTAACCTAAGCCCTGTCGCCCAGGGCTGAAGCTGAAGCCTAAACCCCGGGCAGTGGCGCTTAGGCTTTGGCTTCAGCGCTGGGCAGTGGGACTTGGGCTTTGGTCCTGGACCCAGCCAGTCTAACGCCAGCCCTGGAAACCCCCTTAAAATGGGGTGGCAACCCACACTTTGAGAACCACTCCTCTAAATGATACTAGCAAGGGAAATTACCCAAGATGAGATCAGCCTGAGAGGACTGAAGCAGATTTGGGTTAGGACACACTGGCCTGATTCTGATCCTCATTAGGTAATGGAGCTATGCTGATTTTGGAGGGGAGTGGGGGGGGAGACGGGGGGGATGACAAGAGAGACTGGTACAAGCAAGATTGAAATCAGGCCTTTTGGTCTCAGAAATACAGTTTAAAAATACTATCAATTATTTCACTTTTAATTGACTATTTCTTTGTACACGGTGTCATATTTGAATGAAACTGAATTAAAATATATTGCATATCTATTTCTGCATTCTGCAATGAAAATGTCTGGCATGAAAGTTTTTGTACTAAATACCATATTAATCACTTCTCTACTTCGAAGCTACTTGCCAGTGTGTTGCAATGCATGCTATCAGTTTACTTGGGAGTAGCTTTTCAAAAGTATTTAGACACCCAAAGATGCACAGTGGCACCTTGTGGGATGTATAAAGGTGCCTAATCTGGTTAAGCATCTAATTCTCACTAAAATCATTTATCTGGCACAACCCCGTGTTAATACCCTGGTCCTGCATACATGAGTAGTCTCATTGAAGGCACTGAGCCTACTCGTGTGACTAAAGTTAAGAATGAGAGAGACAAGGTGGGTGAGTTAAAACCTTTTATTAAACCAGCTTCTGCTGGTGGAAGGTACAAATTTTGAGCTACATCCAGCCTTTCTTCATGTTTGGAGAAGGAAGCAGAGTGCCTGAGCTAAATACAAGTTGGGACAGATTGTTAAGGAGAAGGGACAAGACATATTGGAAGCAGTCACTTCAAATGAAGCAAGCAGTTGGGATCCCTATATAGCTCAAAAACTTGTACCTTCCACCCAGTTCATCCAGAGAAGTTGGTTCAATAAAGGATCTTACTCACCTCTCTTACTTTCTAGGACTAATGAAGATACAACCTGCAATAAAGTTAAGGATGTGTGTTTGTTTCTTTGTTTCACCTCAGATTTTGGCAGGGAGTATTCTCTGGTGCTTACAGACCCTTCAACTCCTGTGCTTCCCAAGCCTGGCCCTGTCCCAGTCCTCTTCCTTCTCCTTCCCATGCTCCAAATTCCTGTCTTAAACTCTCTCTTCAGGCACCAGGTCTATCCCAATCTTCCTCTCATTTCGCCTGCCAGACTCCCTCTCCTGGATCCTCATCCAACCTCAGCCTTACACCAAACTCTTCACCCCAGTCTCTTAGGTTCCTTAACCCAGGCTCCCCTGCACCTCCACCTCCAACTTCTTGTCTTATCTCAGTTCTCTAGGGCTTCCAGTCCTAGTCTCCCCTGCCTAGCTCCTTGTCTGCTCTCAGTAGCTTCCCAATCTGGTTTCTGTTTACTCCCACCCCTGGCTCCCAGGCTCTTCTGCCTAGCCCCACCCACTCATGAAATCCCTGTCCCAGTCTCTCCACTCCAAGTTCTGTCTCATCTACTCCCTCCACCAGGTCCACTTCTTGTCCCTTCTGCATTCAATTCAGGCAGCTTGCTTCTCCACGTTGGCTGGGTGCCAGCAGGACACAAGACAGATGTGGTACTGGGCATAGGACTGAGAGCAGACTATCAGCTCCCACTAGCTGGGAGAAGTAATTGCAGGGAAGTTCTTCTCAGCCCCTACTGCTGTGAGATGGTGCATGCTCAGTACAAGGAGAATCTTCACAGGATTTAGCCATCAAACTTCCAAAGCCTCTAATGAGCATGTGAGAACTGAGGTTTTCAAAAGCTTATAACTTGCCCTAATTTGGATGACTTTTCATGGGAACAGTATAAGGTGCAACCTTTCTTGCTCAGTGTAAAGTCCTTGCTCCAAAGAATGGAGATGCTGGAGCATTTCAAACCGTTGTAAGGATTTTTTTTAACTTGGACTAAACAGCATACTTTCCACTAATCTCATTTTTTAAAACAGCTGAATTGTTTTATCTGAAACTTAAAAAATCAGCTTGAGGCACTGAAAATTACAGCATCAATTGTCCAAGTTTGGTAAATGTATAAGCAACTGAAACAGGGTCTTATAGTGGACAATGTAAGGCAACTTTGACTATAAGCAGTGCCACCAGTTCCATCTATAATATAAACTGCATCACATATTTTGTCAACTATTTGTGTGCATTTACTCTTCATTCAGCTGTGTGTTGGCTTTCATTAGGGTCAGGCTCTTGTCTATTTTTCAGAAAAATACTAAGTGTCTCTACCAGAGAACTGTGGATCTACTGAATCTGTCATTCTTGTCCTCTTAAATATAATTAGTATTAGTCCTAGATCCACATCCTCTGCAGTGCCTGTGTTTTGCTGGTGTAGTGAGGCAGAAGAGAGGGAGCCAGTTACAGGTTTTACTCCAGTCAGGTTTAAATTCGGACAACTTTTAACATCTCCAATAAATTATCTGCCAGCTACATACACACACTGGATGCAGATGAGATGGTGTAGGAGCCAACTCTGTGAGATGTGGTCAGTTTCCAACATCATTTGTCCTTCCAGAATAATGCAAAGAGAGTGCAGTGGGGACCAGAATTTTGACCCTAGTCTTCCCTTGGTCTGCAATTTATTCCTGTTAGTACAGTATATACTATAATTGCACAATTTATATGCATACAGCACATTTCATAATGTATAAGTATACAGTTTGCTTTTAACAAAATGCATTTTGGAGACCATCTAAGATGGGCTTTTATTTATTTGCATTGCTGTCGTGTCCCAATCAGAATCCCACACCACCACCCCTGCTGTCCTGGTGGCTAACATATTTATAATAATGTAACTTCCCTGTAACATTGTTTTATAGAAATGCATACTATTATGTCATATTTATTAAATAAATGAATGTGTATTGCTGAAAAAGCATAAAAACTGTTTTTTTTAAAGTGGGACCAGGTTGAAAGCAAAGGCTGCAGAGGTGAGGCTGCTATCATATCTGCCTCAATTCTTCCCATTGTGTTTAGGAATTGCATCTGGGGCCTGATCCAAAACCTGCTGAAATCAATGGAAAACTTGCTATTGACTTCAGTGAGCCTCAAACTGGGCTCCTGACCAGGGGCCCAATCTTGCTTTTCTTCTCAGAAGCTCTAGGCCCCAGTCCTATACACATTTAAACGTATGTAACGTTACTCACATGAGTAACCACTATTTTCGGTGGGATTGCTCCTCTGAATAAGGATTGCTCTTATAATTAAGATCAGGCCCATTTCAGCTGCAATAACTAGGTACTAAAGGAGGGACTGAAAAATAGCAAACAAACATATCTAAATTCCCTTATTTTGGCAGACTTGTTTTTATAGTTTGTCGTAACTTTGCATCTGATTTATATTGAGAGGATGCAAGAAAAGTCATTCAAATTACACCACGGTGTATATGACTTGCTCTTTTCAGATGAAAAGTTATTTTATGGTCCAAAATATTTTGTATTTATAAATAATATTGCTGATGTCACCCGTGCTTTATAAACTGTCAACCAGATTGTGCAAGGTGCTGATCCTCTTCGCTCTGGTGTGGTCAAAGAACACCATGATTTAAAATTCAAACGGGAAATTGCCAAGGGTTTTAGTTAATAAACTCTCACTTGATTCTTCATGCCCTCAGCCTCACCCAAGAGAATTATCAGTATTGCCAACTCTAGTCATTTTTATCACTAGTCTGGCAATATTTGTTGGTTTTATTAAAGCCTTGGGCCCAGGAAAGATTGGCTTATGAGACACTCTCAACATCCATTAAAAACAATCTTTATTCTTGTGGCAGTACTGACAACCCCAAGAATTCAGAAATCATGAATCAATGCAGTCCTAAGAAACAAACAAAAAACAACTTTGGGTTCTCTTTTCTTTGCCTCCTGGTTCTGGAGCATTTGAGCTTCAGGTATTTAAGTTTTTCTTTAAAAGTACAAAGGCTAAAAACTTCTTGTTTTTTATGAAAGCTGAAATGTCTTGACTATTCACCTAGGGCTTTAAGAAAAACATCAAATATTACGTATCAGAGGGGTAGCCGTGTTAGTCTGGATCTGTAAAAGCAGCAAAGAATCCTGTGGCACCTTATAGACTAACAGACGTTTTGGAGCATGAGCTTTCGTGGGTGAATACCCACTTCCTCTGATGCATGTCATGCATCTGAGGAAGTGGGTATTCACCCATGAAAGCTCATGCTCCAAAACGTCTATCAAATATTACAAGACTTGTGATCAAATCCTGAGAGTTGGCAATGCTGCCAAGGACACAGACAAATGCATGAAAACCTGGCTGAGTGTACCTTAAAGCAGGGGTTGGCAACCTGTGGCACGCGTGCCAAAGACGGCACGCGAGCCGATTTTTAATGGCATGCTGCTGCCTAACGAGACTCCAGCTGCCATTAAAAATCCTGCCCAGCCTGGCCAGCTCTCCTCTGCCCTCCACTCCCTCCGCAGGGGCAGGGAGCAGAAGCATATGTGTGCTCACAGGGTGGGCAAATAGCCCCACTCTCCTGGCACGGCAAGCCGCGGGGTCCGCACTCCCGGGCCATAGCGCCGTGCCAACCGCAGCAAGCCGCCGGCCCCTCCCCCACCTTCCCCCCTCTCTTGGAGCCCTGTCGCCATGCGCGCAGCACTCCGAGGGATGGGGCTGCCCACTCCCATGGGGCAGCGTGTCTGGCTCTCCTTGGAGCCTCATGGTAAGGGGTCAGGGGTTGGGCAGGTTGCATAAAGGATGGGGGCAGTCAGGGGACAGGGAGCAGGGTGGGTTGAATAGGGCGTGAGATCCTGGGCGGGGTGGTTAGGGGCGGGAGGTCTCTGGAGGGCGCAGTCAGGGAGCAGGGGGGGTTGGATTGGGCATGGGAGTCCTGGGGCCTGTCAGGGGGCGAAGGGGGTGGATAGGGGTCAGGGCAGTCAGGGGACAGGGAGCAAGGAGGGTCCTGGGGGGGGTAGTTAGGGTGAGGGGTCTCTGGAGGGGGTGGTCAGGTGACAAGGAGCTGTGGGGGTTGGATGAGTCAGGAGTTCTAGGGGTCCCGTCAGGAGGCAGGGGTGTGGAGAGGGGTTGGAGGTTGTATGGGTCGGGAGTTCTGGAGCTCCTGTCAGGGGGCGGGGAGCGGTTGGATAGGCATGGGAGTCCCGGGGGTCTGTCTGGGGGCAGGGGTGTGGATAAGGGGCAGGGAAGTCAGGGGACAGATAGGGGGTAGGGTCCTAGGAGGGCAGTCAGGGGATAAGGAGCAAGGAGGCTTAGATAGGGGGTGGGGTCCTGGGGTGCAGTTAAGGGCAGGTGTCCCAGGAGGGGGTAGTCAGGGGACAAGGAGCAGGGGGGCTTGGGGATTCTGAGGGGGACAGTCACCCAGCCCTCTGCCCTGAGCCCTGACCACTCACACACACAGACACCCAGCCCTCTGCTTAACTCCTTCACCCTCCCTCCACGACCCCAGCCCTGACTCTGGCACTCCTACACATACTCAGCCCCCCCACTACCCCGACACCTGCACCCCCTCACATGCCCCCAGCCCTCTTCCCTTACGCTTGTACCCCCACATCCTCAACTCTCCCACTCCCCATGCACCCCCCCATCTCCACCCCCACCCTGAGCACCAAACAGGAGCTCCTGCACCCCTCGCATCAAATGGAAGCTGCCCAAGTAAGTGCCCCACACCCAAATCTCCTGCCCCAACCCTGAGCCCCCTCCCTCATTCTAGCTCCTGGCCAGACCCTTCACCCCTAGCCCTGTGCTCAGTGCACTCCCACCCTTAGCTCAGTGCAGAGAGAGGAAGAGAATGGTCCAGAACCAGGGATAAGGTAGGTACCCACTGTATGTGGGCAGGGCCGGGACCCCAGACTGGCAGTGGGCTGAGCGAGTCCGGCAGCCGGGATCCCGGCTGGCAGGAGCCGGCGGATGGAACCCCTGAGTGGCAGTGGGTTGAGCCACTCAGCCCACTGCTGGTCTGAGGTCCCGGCTGCTGGCCCCGCACCGTCTGCTGCCGGTGTGGGATTCTGGCTGCCGGATCCTTGCCAGCTTGGGTCCTGGCTGCAGGCCCCACTTAGCCCACTGCTGACCTAGGTGAACAGAACCCCAGACCAGCAGCGGGCTGAGTGGGCTGGTGGCATAAGATCAATATTTTAATTTAATTTTAAATAAAGCTTCTTAAATGTTTTGAAAACCTTGTTTATTTTACAATACAACACTAGTTTAGTTATATAATAGAGAGAGAGAGAGAGAGAGACCTTCTAAAAAAACGTTAAAACCGGCATAAGAAACCTCAAATTAGAGTGAATAAATGAAGACATGTCACACCACTTCCGAAAGGTTGCCAACCCCTGTCCTAAAGGTTCAAATCCCCACACCCCTTTCCCACTAACTCCCCCCCCCCAAAAAAAACCCTTTCAAATTGTATTTTTTTTAAAAGAAAACTCGTGATTTGTAAGTCAATATCACGGTTTTGGGAGCCCGGTTCGTGTTTTGTTAAATTTTGCAACAAGCAGCCGCAAGGGAGCAAGTAGAGTCGGTGACTCCCCTAGCCTGGGAAATGGAAAAGAGTTACAAAAATGGGTTAACGGGAGGACGGGCGCTGAGCTTCAGCAGCTATGTGTTTGTCAAGGCTCTCTCTGCTCCTTGAGTGTCAGTGGTTACCTGCAGGAGAGGAGGGAGACGGAACAGAAGTGGAGGAGAGTCAGGAGGAACTGGCGGTGGAGAGGGGACTGAAAGTGGTGAGCACCCTGCTGAGCTGCAGGTGCCCTGTCGCCGCACCCAGCCCTTCCAGCAGAGCAGCGCCGCTCCCTCTAGCGCACGGCCTGCGCTCTGCACCCCTCGCCTGTCTGCCGGGGACCAGGAGGAGCCGCAGGAGCAGCTGCCGGTGAGCAGGAAACAAGCCCGAGGAAAGCCGCTGGCTCTGGGCCCCCCATTGTCATGGAGCGGAAGGTAGCCAGGGAGTTCAGGCACAAGGTAAGAGAGCAGCGCGCTGCAGCCCCGCTCTACCCTTTGCAATCGGTAACTTTCTCACCACGCTGCCCGGCTCGGTGGCTGCCGCTCGCTGGGAGAGGCGAGGGGACATTTTGCTGGGACTATGGACTCTTGGTATCAATTAACCCGGATCCTGGGGAAGGCTGTGAACGTGAAGCGCCTGTAGCAGAGCAAAGCTTTTCTCCCTGAGCCATGGGGAGAAAACCTCTCCCGGGAGGACTGGGACTTCACTCCCGGGCAGGGCTTCTAGTTCAAGGCACAGAAAGTTGATGGCTTGATTGAAACGCACCGGACAAGTTGACTGGATCCATCTTCTAGCTCTTGAATTTGACCTGAATTACAGGGCTCCCAGACCGGGGCAGTGTAAAAGAAACAGGAACGCTGCCCGTTAATTTGATAAATGTCACTAAAAAAAACACACAACATACTCCCTCAAAAGAAGAGGAGACTTTTTAAGTTGATTTAAAAACCCTTCAGAAAAAATGTCCCTTGGAAGAAATTAGACTTGGCAGTTGGCAGGGCTGCGTTTATTAAACAAAAGCTATTTTGTTTCTTCCATCAGAGTCAAGTCAAATCAAATCAATACTAGCCAGTTCACAATGGGGAAAGTAAACCCAGGCCCCAAAGCTCAATGCCAAATAATCACCATTTGCAATAACCAGCATTCATGGCTAATGATGAAAATGAATTCTGTTTGGTCTTTACTTTTATGTGTCCAGTCGGCCATGCGCAATCGAGCAAATATTCTTTATGTATCTAGCAACCCAATTTGCATGACATGTAAGGTTGTAATCCACCCACACAAATGTTCATTCAGTGAGGCCCAAATGTCTGTTTTTGAGAAATTGAGTCTTGCATCAGAGCTCAGCCTTAAGCAACTACTTAAAATATCTTTCAAGTTTTCCAATGCAGTCGGACCTTTAAAGATCTTCTCTGTCAGGCATCTGATTTTTGCAATTCCCCTCTGTGACTTTTTAAGAGAAGATACATGTATTTTATGTATTAAATATAAAATTGTAATAAAAGCTTTCATAAATAAATTAGCTAGATTGATGTAACCGGACCCAGAAGAAGCACCTACAGGGAAACATAAATTAAGGCTCTGAATATGTTTTGATATTAAAATATCCAAATGATTACAAATGTCTAATAAAATGTCTGCCTTGCTAACCATCATTGTCTCTAACTCTGGATTGGGTTGGGCAACAGATCTGATAGGCCTGTGAGGCAATAACTTTGGTCTTGGACATTGGACTAATTCCTTTTCATGTTGGCAATAATTTATAAATCATCCTGGGTCAAGTTCTGCTAACAGATCTTCATGCACCTAATCTTTACACTCAACATATTTCTGTGAAAGTAACTAGGATGAATGTCAGAGTAATGGCCACCCACCTAAATAAAGAGTTTCAGGATAAGGCCTCTTGCTTAAACTGTTAAACTGCATGGTTTTAGTGATGCAGTAATATTAATTTTAGTTTGTTTTGAATCCATAACTTCAAATATTTATTCTTTTGAGTTAGAACAGTAAAATATGCCCTTACACAGGTTCTGTGTCTCCTATCAATTAAATGACATTTGTATTTGATTTTGTAATGTTAATCAGTTCTTCCTTTCTACCAAGCAGAAGCTCTAAGTATAAATTATATCCTAACATTGCCTAGTGCTTCAATCTTTTCTAACTCTTCTCAAAGACCAGGGAAAACAAATGAACCCTGCAGTATGATTTGAAAGTTTAATTATATTGTATTTCAGTTGCATTACAGTTTTTGAGATCACATACCTCTGATATTTTTCATAATCTTTTTTCTACAGAATAAATAAATCTTGGCTGAATATCAGATTACTATGCACATATAATTAAATTATTTTGTGAGTGATAAATTTTATTAATATTGTAAATTAAAAGCAAAGAAATGTCATGGATTTAATTAGCATGAAAACAATCCACAGGGAAATGATTTACTTAGTTGTATCCTAGGATTCAAAATTACACAACTGTAGTAAGTATTCTCTGAAATGAGTGTATGGTATCTCCGTATTAACAGACCCTATTTTGTGACTCTGTCAATAATGTTTTATTTCTTAATGAAAGTGTCTGCATTTAGTTTTCAAAGCATTCTGTAACTGCAGCAAGATAATATAAACTCTGAGACGTGATCCTGTGACATTTGACCGTTCAAGTAATAGTTTATATATATCCTTATGCAAAGGACAGTTCTAATTAACTTATGTTAAACAACCAGGCCACAGATGTTCATTGTACCAAGACTTATTAGAATTTATTTGTTTTCCAGTTTGTCAGAATTTAGAAAGGGTAGAAAATGTCACTGTTCATTATTTGGTTTGTTTGCATCCCTTCTAGGTTTAATGGTGCATTTATTGAAGTTCATTTAGGAAAAAGACAAATTTTCATATGCCATGGCATGTTCATACTTTCATAAAGTATCTTTTTGTCTCTGTATCACTCTACTAATAATGCATTTGATTTTTAAACCTGTAATGCCTGCACTGATAGTAACAGGAATTGCTAGAATGAATTATTCCAATGGTCAAAAATCCTGTTTCTGACAGTGGCCAGTACTAGATGCTTCTGAGGAAAGAAACTCCAATAATGGACAATTATGGAACAACTTGCTCCTAGGGGAAGTTTTTTCCTGATGCCTGCCAGAGGTTGGCCTACTCCCTGAAATACAAGGGTTTACATTCCATTTGTTTTTTTAGCTTCTAATGTAACTGTGGATGTTCTCTTTATCCATATAAACGTCTGATACTCTTTTATCTTACAGGGTTTTGGCCGTAGTGATATTTTGTGGTAGCAAGTTCCACTGATTAATTATGCAATATGTCAACATCATTTTCTTTTATCAGTTTTAAATTTGCTTCCTTTTAATTGCATGGAATTCCTTCTTGTTTTTTGTACAGTATTTTAAGGGTGTAAATTGAAGTACTCAGCTGATCGTCTCTGTACTATTCATTATTCTCTATAACTCTGTCCTAAATCTCTGACTTGGACTCCTAAGAAAGTTAACCAATTCCAGTCTGTCCAATCTCTTTTCATATGGAAGTTTTTCCATGCCTCAGATTTTGTCATCTGTCTCTGAATGCCTTCTATATCTGTGATATCCTTTTGAGATAGGGTAAGCATATAAATAAATTGATTTATACAATGACATTATAACATTTTCAGTATTTTTCTTATGCACCCTGACATGTTGTTTGGTTGGGTTTGTTGTCTGCACTGGTTTTCACTGAGCTAATTCTTATACCAATAAATACTATAGGTTGAGCAAGTGTGACATCCTACCAGGGCCAGCTCTAGGTTTTTTGCTGCCCCACGCTCCGAGAGTGCAACCGCCCAAGCCAAAAAAAAAAAGGGCAGTGGGTGGAACTCCACCCAATGAAAAACCTCCTCTCGTGGATTGGCAACTGGCTAAAAGATAGGAAACAAAGGGTAGGAATAAATAGTGAGTTTTCAGAGTGAAGACAGGTAAATAGTGGTGTCCTCCATGGGTCTGTACTGGGACCAGTTCTATTCAAATATTCATAAATCATCTGGAAAAGGGGTTATAAAGTGAGGTGGCAAAATTTGCAGATGATGATACAAAACAACTCAGTGTAGTTAAGTCCCAGGCAAACTGCAAAGAGCTGCAAAAGGATCTCTCAAAACTGGGTAACTGGGGCAACAGAATGGCAGATGAAATTCAGTTTTGATAAATGCAAAGTAATGCACATTGGAAAACATAATTCCAACTCTACATGTAAAATAATGGGGTCTAAATTAGCTGTTACCACTCAAGAAAGAGATCTTCGAGTCATTGTGGATAGTTCATTGAAAACATCCACTCAAGTGCAGTGGCAGTTAAAAAAAGCAAACAGAATATTGGGAATCATTAAGAAAGGGATAGATAAGACAGTATATATCATATTGCTTCTCTAAATCCATGGTACACACGCATCTTGAATACTGCGTGCAGATGTGGTCGCCCCATCTCAAAAAGATGTATTGGAATTGTAAAAGGTTCAGAAAAGGGCAACAAAAATGATTAGGGATATTGAACAGCTTCCATATGAGGAGAGATTGATAAAATTGGGACTTTTCATCTTGGAAAAGAGACAACTAAGGGGGGATATGATAGAAATCTATAATATCATGACTGGTGTGGAGAAAGTAAATAAGGAAGTGTTATTTACTCCTCACAACACAAAAACTAGGAATCCCTAGATGAAATTAATAAGCAGCAGGTTTAAAACAAAAAAAAAGAAGTATTTCTTCACACAATAGACAGTCAACCTGTGGAACTCTTTGTCAGAGGATGTTGTGAAGGCCAAGTCCATAACAGGGTTCAAAAAAGAACTAGATAAATTCATGAAGGATAGGTCCATCAATGGCTATTATCCAGGATGGGTTGGCATGATGTCCCTGGCCTCTGTTTGCCACAAGCTGGGAATGGGCGACAGAGGATGGATCACTTGATGATTACCTGTTCTATTCATTCCCTCTGGGGTACCTAGCATTGACCGCTCTCGGAGGACAGAATACTGGGGTAGATGGAGCTTTGGTCTGACCCAGTATGGCCGTTCTTATGTTCTTAAAAGCAAGGAAATGTCAATTTATGGGACATCTCTTCACCATGACCTAACGCCCACACAATACATTTTCCACTTATAGTGTTCACATCTTTTACCTCCGACAGATAAGGAAACATACTAATCTCCCTTACAATATACTTAATAGAAAGCATTAATTACAATCTCAGCAACATTAGCAAATATGCAGGGTAGACATATGTGCACAAGTATGCAGTGTGTGTTGTATGATTGTGGGGGAAGTCTGAGTTGAACACTGTGCTGAGGAAGATGAACATGTAGTGTGTTTCTTTCTCCATTGAAGTAGAAGGAGGTTCTTTGTGACCATGCAAAATCCATGATCGTCAGTGAAAATATGATATGTGGGAATTAGGGTAGTAAAAAGATTAAAAACTGTATGTAGCAAAATCTGTATGACCAGACAGTGTAGCCTTAAGTGTGTGAGGGGGATCTTTTCCTAAAAGTTTTTTTTAGGCTGATGTTGTCTTTTGCTGCTTCTTATGTCTCTTTTTGTTTGCAATAAAATGTTTTTTTACAGCAGCAAATAAAAGCAAATAATCTACTTAATGTTCTTAACAGATTTAGAGCAGATATGCTGTACCTAAGCCAAAAAGCAATGAACCGTCCACAATAGTCTCACATTTAAAGAACCAACAGCAGAACTACAGTTTTCTTTAATTTTTGTAGTACTAGGCAAATCAGAAACATAGTTGCTGTTTTCTTTTGATTCTGCATCACCTTTAGCATTCCGGCATCTCTTTATTACCCATATTAATGCAGTTGAAGTATAATCTGTTGGAATCAGTCAAAATATACAATATCTTGCCATCTGGTACACAATAAACCAAAAGATCTAATTTATCTCACACTGATGTTAATCATTACCATAAATCAGCAATTTCAACAGTGTAAAACTGGGTTAGATGTGATTAGAATGTGGCCCATAAGGTCTGTTAACCCATATAAATTACAGTGTTTCATATAACAAATCATAAGAAATTAAAGTTAATGAGGAATCATTATCCAGTGGGGTCGTTTCTAGTCAGAATCTGTTCTTGGCCCAATGCTATTCAATATATTTATCAATAATATGGAAGAAAACATAAAATCATTGCTGGTAAAGTTTGCAGATCACAAAACTTGATGGAGGAGGCAGCTCAGTTCCGCAGAGAGGTCTAGATCAGTGGTTCTCAAACTAGGGCTGCTGCTTGTTCCAGGGAAAGCCCCTGACAGATTGGGCCTGTTTGTTTACCTGCCGCTTCTGCAGGTTTGGCTGATCACGGCTTCCACTGGCCACAGTTCGCCACTCCAGGCCAGTGGGGGCTTAGGAAGTGGCACGGGCCCTAGTTTGAGAACCACTGGTCTAGATCACATGGTAAGCAGGATTCACTTGAACAAAATATGTTTTTAATACAGCTAATGCCAGGTCAAGTAGCTAGGAACCTAAAATTTAGGTCACATATTAGGGGACTGTAGCATGTTAGGGGATTGTATTTTTCAAAGCAGTGACTCAGAAAATGAATAAAGGTCATGGTGGATAACCAGCTGAATATGAGCTTGTAATGCAATGTGGTGGCTATAAGAGAGCAGGTGCTATCCTTGGTCATATAATCAGGGGAATATCTAGTAGAAGTAGAAAAATGGGAAGTGTTATTACCACTGGAGATAGAATCAGGGACACTGTTAGTGGAATGCCATGCCCAGTTGTGATGTACACACTTTTTAAAGAGAATATTGGCAAATTGGAAAGGATTCAGAGAAGAACTAAAGGAATTATTTGAATTCTGGAAAAAGTGCATGTATAGCGGGAGGCTAAAGGTCAATCTCTTTAGCTTATTAAGGAGACTGTTAGGGTGGAGACTTCATCATAGTTTATAATACCTACATGGGGAGGGGGGTTCTGTCAGTAGAGGGCTCTTTAAGTTAACAAACAAAGACATAACAAGAGCCAGTGAACAGAAGCTGAAGCTTGACAAGTTCAGATGAGAAATAAGGAACAGATTTTTAAGAGTGAGAGTAATTAACCATTGGAACACCTTACTAATGGCTGTGGTGAATTCTTCATCGCTTGACGTCTTGGATTTTTCTAAAAAAAAAGGAAAAGAAAAAAATGGTGTAGCTCAACCAGAAGTTATGGGTTTGATGCAGGAATCTCTGGGTGAAAATATATTGCCTGTGTTATGCAGAAAGTCAGAGTAGATGATCATAGTGGATCCTTCTGGCCTTAAAATCTATGGTATATCCCTATTCCTCCTGTCAAGTGTCTTCCATGTTTTTATTTCTCAAGGATTAGATTGGTATAAAATGCTGATATTTTGTGTTATTAGGCTAAATCCATTCTGGGAAGAGTCCCTAGCAGGAACCCATTGTGGTAGGCAAAATGCACGTGTAACAAAAGAGTGGCTGTTACAAAGAGCTTACAACATAAGCAAATGACAAGAGACAACAGATGGATACAACAGTCCAATGAATAGGGGAGACAAAGCTGCTGAAAAACGGTAATGTTGAATGGAAAACCCTGCAGTTGCAGCACACAAGCTGCCTAGTTTTCAAGTGTTTTGTAGATATCACAAGAGAGAGAAATTTTAAAGATGATACCAGGGGTGGCTTTGCAGATTTTTATGGAGAGTTTCTTCCATGCATAAGAGGTAGTATGTGACAGAGCACAAAGGTGCTGGAGGGGAAAATTTGATGAGCAGGCACTAGAGGCTCTTATTGTTGGGAGGGTTTAGAGTTTATAGGTAGGGTTTCATAGATTAAAGGCCAGAATGGATCATTAAGGAAGGGCAGGCCCCAGCCATGAAAATCTTAAAGGTGAAGAAAAAGTGGTGTATGTTTGCAGTGCAAAAGTGAAAGCCAGTGGAGGGTTGTAAATTGGGAGGGGGTGCGGGATACAGTCAGAGCAACAGGCCAAGAAAATTATCCTAAAAGCAGCATTTTGAATGGACTGGAGTACCTTTTTGTCAAGCATGCCTTTGTCAAGACCAGAGAGAAGGAGTTAGGGATCATCAAGTCATGAAATGATGAAGGTTTTGATGAGAATTTTGGTGGAATGGACAGAGAGAAAAGGCTGGATGTTGTGTTAGAGGAAACAGCAAGATTTAGATGCTGTGTTCTTCCCTCCCACTTCTGAAAACTAGGAGGAGTGGGGATCATGCTACCCCCACCTAAAACTAAACATATGGCAGCTACAGCCCCATGACTAGACATGGCAGAATTCAGTTTTGGTTTTCTTTATTTGTAATTTTGATGGATAATATCCATGTTTATTTGTAAAGATTTTTTTTTCAATTCTTGCCAATTTAAAATTTTCACTGTTTTGGAAAATTATGGAGGTGGGAAAATGTGTGGGTCAGACTATAATTATTTAATGACAGTTGATGTTGAGGTTCAAAAAGTTAAAGCTTTGTCACTGTTAAAACACAAATTGTCAACGTCGCATGTCAAAATATACTACATAAATATCCTTAAATCAAACTCTGGTAACCAACATTTTTCTTTCTTTGCCTATCTGTAAATTTCTGTTATTGTCAATGGAAATATATTTTCCTCAGTGTGTGTGTACGATGAAATTGACATTTACTGACAATCTTTCCAAGCCTACCCTTGATGCACAGCATATTGTGTAAGTAGTGTACCATTTCTACAGGGTCTGTCCTCCAGTCAGACAGGGAGAAGGGTTGCTGTTTTGGGTCCGAGGTCTGTAGGGAGAATTTATTAGTGGTTTGGACATATTTCTCAAGACTCTTAAGCACCCGTCTGTGGCACCTTAGCTAGAAGCAGTGCTTAGATCCATTGTACCAGATTTTGTGTTGTATTGAAACCCAATGTGAAAACACTTGGAGGTTGTTGATCAATGGAGAATTTGGCTCATTGTTAATCATGTTATTAGATTTTTACACACATTTTCTTTCCTAGATTCTGAAGTTCACTGTTGCAATTTGCTCATTTATACTATCAAACAATCATGCCTGTGCATAAGTGTCTAACTTTTAATTGTGCAGTAAGTGTTTTGTTGCAGGAGGAAAAAGTCACCGACAATCAATTATATGTGGGATCATGCTGGTTTTGGAGGGCTGGAAGAGATTTATAATGCAACGTGAAGCATTAATTTAACTTAAAATGTAATTCAAAGATACTGTAAACCTAGGATAAAAGGAATATGCTTAAACATTCACATTTGTCCTTGGACTTTTTGTCACAGTAACTTTATGTTAGATATAAATTATGTTTTCATAAACATTAATCTTGTCTAAAAGCATAATTTCTGTGATGTAATCTGCTGTTGCAAAGGAGGCCAGTGGGTTTTCATGGGCTCACAGAAGGCAGAAATTGACATGCGACAGATCTGAACTTTTTTTATTTTGTTTTAGTGCAGCTAAAAGTGGAAGCCTTGTAATCTGACACTGGTTTAAGTGAATGCACTGTTACAGAGTGAGGAAGTAATGAATAGCAAGCAGCCAGCTCTATCAGAGTACCAGAGCCAAGAGGAAGAATCTAGGCTAGTGGGTAGTTTACCTAACAGTATATGAGAGATGTGAAAATCAGAACTTTAACGCCACTTAACTTATAGTATAGTTATCTTGATTGTGACGTTTCTGGTTGTGAAAGCATGTGCTATATTAATGAATGGCCGAAAAGGTTTCTGAAAATATTTATTCAACAATACAGTCGTTATAAGGTAAGATGAGCTTGTGATATTACAGCATGCTGTACTAAATGGAATGTTAGCTTTCAAAATCTGTGGTGACAAGTTTTGGACATGGTAGTCAATCCGTTAGTATTAAAAAGAAAAAAATCAGCATTGCCTTAAGTTTCAAATTCTGAAGTAATATTGCCTTTCAAAGATCTTATTTGTGTATTAGATGACTTTTCCCATTGAAATCACTGTCCCTTTGCTCAGGGATTTGTGAATGTCTTATACTTTCAACATTTGTGGCTATTAAGTCATAGAATTACAATGATGTTCTTGTGTTTTCAGGTTGACTTGCTTATTGACAATGAAGCAGAGAAGGATTACCTTTATGATGTGCTACGGATGTACCACCAGTAAGCTCTAACTTCAGACTATTAAAAGAAGTTATAGATCCACTGCATTTTTATTTAAAGATTATATAGCTAAAACCTAATTTAAACAATAATCTTAAATGTAGTCTGTAGAAAACTAGCTGAAATAATAATTCCTAGTTTTATTTTAAAGAGTCATATACTTCTGCAATTCAGTACATAAGAAATGAGCATGGTTTTAAGTTTGATCATGAAGTTATTTTGTTTGTGATGACTTATCAGTTACATAAATAAATGGAAACTTCATAGTTTATAATAGGAAAAAAATCGTGAGCATCTTTTATAGGAAAGAGCAAAATTGTTTGACCAGTCAGTTTGCTTATTTTATTCGATTTTTAGATTCACTCTTTTTATAAATCTCTCCAACATGCAAAAATACTTTGGACTGTTTTAGCAGAAAGACTATTAATAAATTCAACCTGGAAATCTTTGCCCTGCACATTGAAGCATTTTTTTTTCTATAACAAAAAGACAAAAACATCGGTTACAAGATATCAAGTCAATTATTCATTCCAATTACACCTGTGTAAATCAATGGAATTACTGTGCATTAATGTCAGTGCAACTGAGATCGGCATCTGGGGCACTGTTTCTTAAAGAAGATGAGAATATTTTTTCCACACTTCATAGCTGAATGGTTCTGATGGACATCGTTTCCATTCATATCTTAATTAATAGCATCTCAGTGAAGTGAAATGTAGACGTTTCCAAATTTCCATGTGGTCTTTGTACTGAGCTACCGTTTTGTATGGCCTCAGCTGCGTATCCGATTCAGTTTCACTGAGGTCTGCCTAATTGCTTCTCCATTCATAAAGCATTGCCTGTTGCTTGTGAAACCAGTATGAAACAGTAGCTGTTAATTATTTAAAACTTCCTTACAGTTACAAAATTAACAAATATCCCCCCATTAACTTTTCCCCGCAAGTTCAGAAATTGTACTGAGTTTTAAGTAAAATATCAAATGCTGCTATTGAGGTTTATTGAATGATCTTACCTTTTTTTGCTACTGTACTTCATAATAAATAAAGAAGTTAAGACAAATACATATTGTGTCCAACAGCTAGGATTTGTTTCATTCTGAATACTCTTTTCAAATAAGTTTTTAAATATTTGGGGGTATAATCTCATTATGATTTGTATTAGTTTCTATTAATGTTAATGGGTTACATGCACATCAAGAAAAGTAATATGCAGGGTACCTAAATGCTGTGATGATAGATATCTTACAGTGACTAGGCAGATATGGGCCAAGTTCTGCTGTCTGTTGTGCTCCATTCAAGCCAATGGAGTTGTTCCAGATTCACACTTGTGTGACATGACAACATAATCTGGCTCTATGACTATGTCTCAAAATTGATAAAGTTAATAACAAGGACGCTTAGGTAGAACTCAAAGAAAATAAGCAGTTTTCTATTCATGCTGGTTCACACTGTATTTATATAGTTGGTTTATGTAATTTCACCACCACTGAATTTCACTGTGTTTTGAGTTCAAATGAGCTGGAAATTCAAACATACTTAGCTGCTACCACTCAGTTCCATGTGGCTTTTTGGGATTTCAACTATACATCTATCTCCTGAATCCATGGAGAGAAGAAGTTTGCTGAAAACATGGCACAGGTTTACTAAAAAGGTTTGCAAATGTGGGCAGAGTTTCAGGCTTGAAATAAAATCTAAAACCTGGTGAAGAAGTTTACCTGGTTTTGAATGTCATGACCAAAGATTTACATAGGTCTACTGTTGGTATTTCTGAGAATAAAACTGAATAAAGCTATCTTCCTTATCGTATTGACAAGACATTTCTGGATGAAAGAATTACATAGACAATGTGGACATGAGTTTACTTGAATTAGAAATAGTTTTATTTTTAAATGATATAGGAAAAATATGTGCCTTGTTTATGATTGGCCTTGAACTACATAAAGAACCTTTTAAACAAATCTCTCTCTCTCACACACACACACTCACAC
Source organism: Gopherus flavomarginatus (assembly GCF_025201925.1). NCBI lineage: Eukaryota > Metazoa > Chordata > Testudines > Testudinidae > Gopherus > Gopherus flavomarginatus. Next base: position 54,723,245 of record NC_066621.1, read on the forward strand.
ACACACACAAATCCAGTTTTAGTATGAGTTACAAACAGAAAATATAATCTTGTTAGTATTTTGATCACCCAGTCCTGTTTTCTCAATGTATTTTTATAGATCCATGAATCTCCCAGTACTGGTAGGGGACCTAAAGCTTGTGATTAATGAACCGAGTAGATTGCCACTGTTTGATGCCATCCGTCCACTTATCCCATTAAAACATCAGGTGGAATATGATCATCTGACGCCTAAACGATCAAGGTACGTGTAGAACAGGGGTTCTCAAACTAGGGGTTGGAACCCCTCAGGGAGTCACAAGGTTATTACATGGGGGGGTCGCGAGCTGTCAACCTCCACCCCAAACCCTGCTTGCCTCCAGCATTTATAATGGTGTTAAATATATTTAAAAGTATGTTTAATTTATTAGGGAGGTCACACTCAGAGTCTTGCTGTGTGAAAGGGGTTGCCAGTAAAAAAGTTTGAGACCCATTGGTGTAGAACAATGTAGGTCACATGAACACAAGCAGGAATTCTTGATTGAAAAGCAATTTATTCAGGCATGTTTTGATGAATAAAATATCTATATCCTGTGCATGCTATCACAAATACTGAAGTTGTCTTAGATATAGTTCTTTGGGGACTAAATTTATTGTTTGGACTGAAATGTGTCCGTTCAGGGCCGGCTCCAGGCCCCAGCGTGCCAAGCGTGTGCTTGGGGCAGCATGCCGCGGGGGGGGCGCTCTGCCGGTTGCCGGGAGGGCGGCAGGCGGCTCCTGTGGACCTCCCGCAGGCATACCTGCGGAGGGTCCGCTGGTCCCACGGCTCCAGTGGAGCATCCGCAGGCACGCCTGCAGGAGGTCCACCGGAGCCGCGGGACCAGCGAGCAGCAGAGCGCCCCTATGGCGTGCCACCGTGCTTGGGGTGGCAAAATGGCTAGAGCCGGCCCTGTGTCCGTTGAAAATATTAGTCACATATTTTCTTTCAAGTCTAAGCATAATAACTGAAAATATTTTAAGCAGTAACTAAAAATGCTTAAAATGAATCTTCAGTTGACACGACTTGTTATGATGTTCATTAAGTAATGTTGTTCACTAACGATACACTAATACGTTTACAGAAAGCTGAAGGAAGTGAGACTGGATCGTTTACATCCTGAAGGGCTTGGAATAAGTGTGCGAGGAGGACTGGAATTTACTTGTGGCCTCTTTATCTCTCAACTAATTAAAGGTGGACAAGCAGACAGTGTTGGGCTTCAGGTAAGAAAACATATTCTTGGTCATACTGCCGCAATAAGCCCTCTTATGATCTGAGGAAAGAATCCAGTCAGAAATATTCTTTAATCTCCTTATGTAACTGTCACTAAGGAACTTGCACTTTTAAATCTTTTTTCCTTTTTAATCAAATTCATGAAATGTGGTAAATCAGCCAGTGCTATTAAAATTTTCCTCTTCCTCGCAACCCCTTATTATGTAAACCAAAAATTCTTTTTCATGTTTGATTGTATATGCCAATTCTGAAGAATGGCATAAAAGGAGGATTATGCGTGGCGTCAGCATTCATGCTTTATACCCAGCAATACTGAAATGTAAAATACATTCAACAAAAGGTCTTCTCTAACTGGAAAACATAAGAACCTTTCAAGTTGCCAAAAGCCTAATAAATACAGGACACAGCACTTAAAATAAAGGATAAACAATGAAAATCAGGAATAACAAAAATGTATATTTTGCCTAATAGGGAAATAATTTCTTGAGTGCAATTAGATTTTAATTTTAAATTCCATAGATATCTTACTATTGTTTAATATTTATATTGTGGTAATGTCTAAAAGCAACAACCAGGTTAGAACCCAAGTGCACTAGATACTATAAAAACACATAATCATAGCTTCTTTTGTGGATAAATTCTTGGGATAAATAATGCAGTAAGACCAGTTCTTTTGAAAACATAAAATATGGATGTGGTGATTAACAAAGAAAAAGGGGTAATACTGTGACAGGCAGGGCTGGCTTTAAGCCTATTCCACCAATTCCCCCGAATCAGGCCCCACACCTAAGAGGGCCCCGCAACCAGTGAGAATCCCTTCCCTGGCTAGAGGCGCCTTTTTAATTTTTCTTCACTTTGTGGCAGCGGGTCCTTCGGTTGCTCTGGGTCTTCGGCAGCACTTCGGTGGTGGGTCCTTCAGTGCTGCCGAAGACCTGGAGCAAGTGAATGACCTGCCGCAGAAGACCGACCGAAGACTCGGATCACCGCCCAGTGAGTACAAGCCCCACATGTTTTTTTACATGTTTTTGTTTTGTTTTATTTTTTAAGTCATCCCTGCCGGGGCTCCGCCAAATCTGTTCGAATTGGGCCCCGCACTTCCTAAAGCCGGCCCTGGTGACAGGCTGGATCACAGAAAACCCGTTGGGACCTGCCAACTGATGTGCCAAGGCTACTTCTGCCCCTGCTTTCCTGCCCTGGCAGCTTAGGACCCCAGTACGCTGTTTTGCTGAGCCAGACACGCCAGTTTGCTCCAACGCAGATCCAGGGTCTGAAACAAATGCCCCAAAGCTGCAGACTTAACTGAAAGCAACTTACAGAAGTGTTCCTGTCTTTAACACTCAGATGCCCAACTCCCAATGGGGTCTAAACCTCAAATAAATCCGTTTTACCCTGTATAAAGCTTATATAGGGTAAACTCATAAATTGTTCGCCCTCTATAACACTGAGAGAGAGAGATGTACAGCTGTTTGCCCCCCACCCCGTCTCCAACCCAGGTATTAATACACACTCTGGGTTATTTAATAAGTAAAAAGTGATTTTATTAAATACAGAAAGTAGGGTTTAAGTGGTTCCAAGCAGTAACAGACAGAACAAAATGAATTACCAAGTAAAATAAAATAGAACACACAAGTTTGAGTCTAATACAGTAAGACAACTGAGCACAGATAAAAATCTCACCAGTTCCAGTAAGGTTCCTTTTACAGACTAGTCTCCTTCTAGTCAGAGTCCAGCAATCACGCACACCCTTTGTAGTTACTGTCCTTTGTTCCAGTCTCTTTCAGGTATTCTTGGGGGTGGAGAGGCTCTTCAGCCAGCTGAAGACCAAATGGAGGGGTCTCCCAGGGGTTTAAGTAGACTTTCTCTTGTGGGTGGAGACCCCCCTCTTCTGTCCTATGCAAAGTCCAGCTCCAACATGGAGTTTTGGAGTCACATGGGCAAGTCACATGTCCATGCATGACTGAGTTTCTTACCTGCCAAACCACATTCCTGGGAAGGTTCCGATGTGGATTGGCATCTTCAAGTTCATTGTTGGCCTAAGTGGTTCTTGATGGGGCACTTAATTTGCACACCCCTTTTTCAAGAAGCCAACCAAATGCTTTACTAAGGCTATCAAGCAAGTATACAGCTGATATTCCTAACTTCAAGTACAAAAATGATACATGCAAAGAAATAGGATTAATAGACTCAGTAAATCATAACCTTTACATAGATATGTTACATGGCATATGTAGCAAAAAAAACATATTCTAGTTTTGTCATATATACATTCATAAGCATATTTCCATAAAGCCTTATGGGGCACACTATCACAAATACCATATGAAGAGTAGAAAAATGTGCATCATTTCTTGTTCCTCCTGCTTGTTCACACACACATCTTAACTGGGTGAAAAAGAGAAAATTGTGAATGAAAATGTCTATCAAGCGTTATGCTGGACCTCTCTTTATCAGAAATAAGAATGCTTAAACTATCTAACTGGAGGGGAGTGCGGTAAGGGTTGATGTTTGTGAATAGGATGATATATTTTGTCTGGCTAATTTTGATTATGTGGGGAGTAAGTTGCTGGACATGCTGGCTTCTGTGGATTGTATTTAATATTTTCCCAAAATGCATCAGATTAGATACTTCTTAATTTTATGTTTAAATTGAATAAAATAAAAAAAGTGCACCTACTTACTATCTCCTTCCGCTCCTGAAGGTTCATGTGCATCACAGGCTAAATAGTCACAATTGGCCTTCCCAATTCAGGTAACTCACCTAGACTTTTTTTTTTTAAGATTTAAACAAATGTTCATGTGTACATCTGTATCCATCTACTAAATCAGAGTCACTGTTAGATTAGTCCCATCTACTGATATAGAGAGAGTGATTCTACTCCAAGATCTTAATTTTGTAGCTCTCCTTCATGGCAGGTGTCAAGGAAAAATTCGCCAAGAGATAAAAGCCTGAGGCACACTTGTTGTGGACTGTGGTCAATCAACAACTTCCCTTCTCCATCAGGAATTTGCTAGGAGAGGAACACCAGACGCAGATCTTAATGTATCATTCAGGAGCTAGTTGTATGAGCTGTTCTAGACATTTGGAAAGGGGAGCATGGACAGCTGATGCATTCTCAACCTGGATTCAGTTCATTAGAGGTGTTCTCTTCATTCATTGCAAGAACAGGGAAAGCAAGACAGAGGACAGTCACATCTGGAAGATACTAATGTGATTGAACAGTAATGAACTTAATGGCAACTGTATAAGCTGTTGCACTAGAACATTCATACAGTACTACTAATCATCTGTCTCCTATTCACCAGTTGTCTCAAACCAATGCCAATCATTTGATGCAGTCTAGGTAAGGTTATTTTCAGTCAACCTTGATTCAGAAATGCACTTAGATGCTGTGCTCTTGGAAGATCAAAGCTTGTTAAGGCAACCCATTCATTCTTCTTGGTGAAAGTACAAGTGGGAAGGGCAGCGAGAGCTTCACTTCATATTTAATTGCCATAGTATTTCACATTGATTCATTGTCTCTTGTGAATCTTCACAGGAGCTCTGAGCCAAGCACACAGTAGTTCAGAACTCCATTTGTGTTTCTCAGATAAAGGCAAAGTCTGAACAATAAAAATAAAATCCCTGAATATGTTACTGTGAATGTGTTAGACTTTGATTATATGTATTAATATGAACAGATGGTGTTTTGCTGCTAATCTAACTGTCTGGCTTGGGTTTGTTGATATTATGTGGTAAGGATCAGCTTAAGGTGCCTCCATAATAGGCGGCACTAGCCACTTTCTAAAACCAAGTGAATAAGGAGAATTGACAGGCTGTTCATTGTTCTAAATTGCTGTCTCATGGTAAAGCCAACTGCTTCTGAAATTTCACCCATCTGCATTATTTAGCTAAATCTCTACACTTTTTTATTCCAAAAATGCAGTCTGAGAAAAGGTTTAATGATCTTTTATCATAAACTCAGTTTTAGCCCTTTTGTTTTTTTTATCCTAAATCATTTCTCATGATGATTATTCCTTGAAGTGGTTTCTGCCTTTCTAAATGTTTGTATAGTCAAGGAATTTGACTGAAACATTTGAAGTTTTGACCTTTTTACTGTGACTTCTTGATTTTTCTGAATGAAGAACACTTATCCTTTTCATGTTTTCTTGTTTCTTCTCTGTTTTGTGCTGCTTTTTCAGATACTCATATCTATGAGAATTCTCTTGAAAAGAAAGGGTTTGAGATTAGTATGAATAATGAAAAGGGAAAAGTATACAAAAACAGACATTTGAAACAATCATCATGACTATCTTATTTTAATCATGATGTAAGTTCTCTTTCTTGAAATGTAAAGGCAAAATAAAGGTATTATCTAACTTAATGCTGTTACAGCCTTTAAGAATTTTTCTACTATGCATTGGTTGTATTGACAGGTATATAGAATGCACTATACAGCCTAATTCTCCATTGATTTGCACCTTGCAAAAAACACTGTCGCTCCATTTTACACACACAGCACTCTCACTTTGCATATTGTAAATGACTACACAAGATGCAAGGTAATGGAGAAGGAAACTGATTGAATACTAAAAACCTGGCCAGATATCACTTCTTTAATGAGAGATGCCACATGCTGTGTGTTTGTAATAATTGGGCTCAATGGGACAAAAAAAACCATGGTGGTATCAGCCTTAATTCTGAACTTCCTTGGTTTTGTAAGTTTAAGTCAGGGTTTTAATATTACTACTAGAATGGCAAGACCCATTTTGAGACAACCTAGAAGGAACTATTGCTTTTGGATTCACCTGAGTGGGACTTATCCCCATAAAGAAGTAGGCTAACCCTTCAGTATCCTGAAACTGTGCTATTGATCTCAAACATGTAAGGATTCAAAATAGATCGGAAGGAAGTTGAATTAAAACAAAAGCAAATAGCAAACTAACATAACGACACAAGAAAGTAAAGGAATGCTGAAATGAGGGCATCTTCCCAGCGTTCAACAAATGTTCACCCTTTCAAAAAGCATTTAAATAGTTCCTCTCTATATGTCCTCTCTGTGTGTGCAGACATGACTTCCACTAACGTTAAGAATACTGTGCATGTTTTGACAGGACACTATTCATAGATCTTTTAAGGGACCAATATGATGATCTGGTCTGACCTTTTGAATAGCACAGGCTATAGGAATTTACCCACTACTCCTGCAGTGAGCCACGTATCTTGTGGAGGAACTAGTGCATATCTTTTAAAAAATACATCCAATCTTGATTTGAAGCCTTTAATTCATGAAACAAACAAAGCACAGCAATGGTTTGGCCATTCCCTCTTTTTCCAGGCCATAACGACTACCCTGGAGTAGGGCCACTATATGCCTATGCATCTTCTAACACAGCATTAGTTTTCATTGGAGCAGATTATCTAACTAATAATGTACATTAGAACTGCTAGGTACAATCTATTAAAGAGAGTGGCTCAATTTCAGCATTGGTGTAAGCAGTGTTCCATTGACTGAAAAGTTTTTAATATGTTAACTAATAACTGGTTAAATATGTACAATAATCAGGAGGTGCTAAATTATGGCTCCCTGAAGCATATCTTTCAGGGCTGTTACTTTAAACTCAGTGAAAAGGCCTGCATTATTGGTTTTTTGTTTTGTTTTAAGACCATGAATCAATTAAAATGAGGTCTTGTTGACTCGGGATTTGTAATGGGATAATGAAGACTTTAATCTCTAGGTCACTGATTTTGATTTGACTGGTGACTGAAAATTGGTACAGTCAGATGGTGGTTTTGTGGTCTATGTGAAAAAGAGTTGGTGATACTGATTCCAGTCTGAAGCCTCTATGTCAGGGGTTTTCAATTGGGGGTCATGACACCTCAAGGGGTCGCAAGTTGTCAGCTCCATGGGCCTGTCAGCCCTGAGCATGGCCATATGTGGGGGCTGACAGCTCCAAGCCCCTGTTAAATAAAAATTAAATTAAAACCCCTGTTTTTAATTTATAAGGAGGTTCACACTCAGAGGCTTGCTGCGTGAAAGGGGTCATCAATACAAAAAGTTTGAGAATCACTGCTCTAGGTCATGAAATCCATCATGAAAATTGGGAATGCAGAGCTTTGTTTACAATCTGGTCAGAGATGCCAAGGGCAGAATATGCATGAAAAGTAAACGATTTTTACCCTTACAATTGGTCCTTGTAAATCAGGGTTGAAACACAAGAAGATCAGGTTATCCCTCTTCTTGAGTTAAGCACAACAGAGGGCTCAGGGAGAAGTGACTTTACGTCACCTCTGCACCTCTCCCGGTCTTGGAGCAGGTAGGGCCATTTTGGCCCCTAATGCAGATTGAAGTGGCCTGAAGGCTGCCCTAATTTGGGCCAGTCCAGCAGCCAGGAATAGCCACAACATAGGGAGTCCCCAGCTACTGCCCTACATTCCCTCCCTTAGGAACACACCCAATATTGTGCATTGTGTGAAGAGGCTGGAGATCTGAAAATGCAACTGGAGACAAAGAGGACCCTCTCTCCTAACTACCTTTACCAGAGATGGCAGCTAAATAGGAGGAAAATAAACTAGCGTGGCCCTTGGGGATTTGATGCACCAGTAGAATTGGAGCTGCAAAGCCAGAAGTGGCAGGGGACTGATGAGAGCAGCACATCAGACAACATGTCAAGGAAAGCAAGAGTAGAAAAAGATTAAGTGGCTGGTCAGCATGTCCAGCAGAGAAGGAAACCTAATAACAAGGATGTACAGTAGGAGAAGAAAACCAAGCAAGTGTGTGGAATGTTCAGAAGAAAAGAGGAAAAGGAGACCACGCAGCATAGAAGTGTGTGCAGAGGAAGACAGAGGAGCAGAACAAATAGAAAGGGGAGATAGTGTGATTAACTTTTTCCCAAAACAGATATTAGTTATACCAACACAAAAGCTGCATGTAAACCATGTGTCCCATTAAAAACAGCTAAAAATGCATGCTTCCCTTTCCTTTTAATGCAGTGGTTCCCAAACTTGGTTTGCGGCTCATTCAAGGTAAGCCCCTGGCAGGCCACATGACGCTTTGTTTCCCTGGAGTGTCCGCAGGTGCGGGTGCTCGCAGCTCCCGGTGGTCGCAGTTCGCCGTTCCCAGCCAATGGGAGCTGCAGGAAGCAGCGCGGGACGGGCCACCGCTTTCTGCAGCTCCCATTGGCCGGGAACGGTGAATCGTGGCCACTGGGAGCTGCGAGCACCCGTACCTGCAGACTCTCAGGTAAATAAAGCGTCTCGGCTTAACCAGAACGAGCCATGAACCAAGTTTGGGAATCCCTGTTTTAATGTAAGCAACTGTGAAAAGGAGAGAAGGCGATCCACATGATCTCAAACAGGAAAGGAGGTGAGCTCTCAGACAATTCCTTTATTATTGGAGCTGGTAGAAATTTTTCATTTTAAATTTGTTGTAGGCAAACAATGGCTATGAGACAGGGTGGCCTGCCTCTTTAAGAACCAGGAGGCCTTGGACTAATCAGCCCTTGGCGTGCCATAATTAGCAGCCTCTGAACTTAAGGGGCAGGACTAATTGGGGTCAGGTGACAGTGTGAACAACAACAGGGCCTCATGAAAGGGTAGAGAACTCAGTTTCTGGGAAGTACCACAGGGAGAAAATTGGGTCCTGTAATAGAGTCGGGAAGTCTCCTGTTGGTCAGTGCCTATCCCAGAGTAGGGAGACTTAAAAAACCCAGAGGGGCAACTGAGAAAAAAACCCAAGTGAGATGGAAGTACCTTTTCTTTGGACTTTTGTTACCCTGGAAAGGGCCTGAACTCTGAGAGTGACCCAGCCAGAGGGCTGAGCCATATGAATTTCTCGGAGAGACAGAAAACTTGTGTGAGGAGAAACTGAGGTAGAGAGCACCTGCTGTGCTGTGCTCATCCAGTAGGGGATGGTGCAAGGCAAGCATTCTCTGTGACAGGCTGTTTCATCAAAGTGGAAACGTCTGTAAGAAATGTTGCATTTTGATGGGATTTTTCAAGTTTTCATTTAAAAAAGGAACTTTTTGTTTTCACATTTTAGTTCATATTTTAACAATTTTCATATTTTAGTTGCTGAAAACTGACAAATTTGGGGCTTTCAACTGCCAAAACCAAGGTGTGATGGATGGACTGGCCCTTTTGGGCCCAGGAGACTTGGGGCCAGCTAGCCCCATTTGGTTAGCCGTGCCCTGCCACACCTGGACAAGGTGTGGGACTTAAGAGGAAGAAAGACCAGCAGTAGGATGGTGACTGCGGAGGTGTGCAGGCTGACTGCTCCTTCCTGAGGGCTCCAGTCCTCTGTGACAGGCTGGCTGAGGAGATCCACAAAGTATCTCCACTGGAAGATGTGAAGGAAAGCAGGTGTGGCTGTTAGGTCTCTTATGGCAAGGGTCTGAAGAAAGAGCCTGAGTGAACCTGGGACCAAAAGCCAATGAAAAGGCTAGGATTTGCCTGAGAATATGGAGGACACCCAGAACTGAGGAGGGAACAAAGAGGACTTTTCACAGATTTTAGTGAGAAGGCTCTTAGAGGAACCCTGGAGGCAAAGTGAAGAAGGAGAGGAAGAAGTGTTTACAGGCCTGAGTGTGGGACTAAATGTGACTTAGACAAAGGGCACGCTCACCAAAGCAGCCCAGAGGGCATGGGTGATTGGGTAGAATCATGGAAATCCAAGGGGAAACTGAGGCAAAGCTGTTGCAATGCTCCACTGCATTGCAAGGGAGCACTCTGTGACAGAAAGTTGTGTAACACAAGCTTTTCAGTTTTAAAATGACAAAAATTGATGTTTTCATTTTTTCTTGGAACAAAAAGCAGCTATCAGAGCTATCTACTAGGATATGTTTCACCCCATGAAAAAATCTTAGAATCCCTGCTTTGGTTATTTTTTAGCATGATGCAGCAGCACACTAGTGAAATAGTGAAAGAAAACCTTCTGTGTTTCAGATAATATGCAGCTTAGATGTGGCTTAAGCATATTTTAAAAATATACAGCTGAGAGCTGAGCTCTGCATGTGGTAGGTACAATAGGAGTTATACAGCTATGTCATATTGATTAAAGAGAGGGATTTAGGTCTTTGAAAGAATTATCAGGGAACAATTACTTGATAAATTTCTAATTATCCAAAGTTAGGTATGAACTCATGTTGTATATAACAACTGTAATGTAAGCCTGTATGATTGCTAATATTATCAATATGTTTGCACTCAGGACTACACAGAATATGAAAAATGCTCTCTAGAACCAAAATAAAAATTATTTTTCCTCCATCTTATTCTGCTTGATCCGGCAGAGTTCTCCCTCTGGTGCTTTTGACTCTCAGGCCTCACTCATACTGGCACGAAAATAGCAAAAGGGGTGAATTAAATTCAGTTTAGTTATTTTGGTACAAGTCTGTGTGGGGACACTTGGAATGAAAGTGGCTAAAGTTGATATAGCTGAAGTCAGTTTATACTTCGCCATAGTCCCCTGTTGTCTCAACACAGGGCTGGGTCCCCCTCTGCATTGTCACTGTCAGTCAGGGAAATTTCTAACAAGGCTGCAAGTGGAAGGTATTGGTTGTCTCTGGTTTTCAATTCAGTTCTGATGCTCAGCAAGGAAGAGCGTGAAAAGTTTGAAGATCTAAAATGTGAGGGAGAAAATATTATATTTGAGGAAGAAAAAAGAAGGATGAAAGAGACAGTACAACATCAGTCACAAGAGGCCTTCCATACCAGTGCTGGGGGAGGCGAGTGGTGAATTTAGCTATTTTTTTTTAAATGATTACGTGGCTGCATAGGAAAGTTACATCAGCCTAGTCATGGATTCTCTCCTCTTTCCTTTGTGCCTATGGTATTGAAGTTCTCTAGGTCTGGGAGAACTTATGGGGAATTCTCTAAGGGGTTGTCTAAACACAAAAGGTGTACTGCTTTAACGACACTGGCATGATTAAAGCAGTATGGCCCTTCTGGTGTGGATGCAGTTCTACTGCTATAGCCTATTCCCATACTGTGGGTACATCCAGACTACCCGCTGGATTGGTAGATAGCAATCAATCTATTGGGGATCGATATATTGTGTCTCATCTAGACGTGATATATCGATCCCCGAACATGCTCCCGTCGACTCCAGAACTCCACCAGGGCGAGTGGCGGAAGCAGAGTCGACGGGGGAGCTGCGGCCGTCGATCCCACACCATGAGAACGGGAGGTAAGTCAAAATCAGATAAGTCGACTTCAGCTATGCTATTCCTGTAGCTGAAGTTGCGTATCTTACATCAACCCCCTCCCTGCCGTTTAGACCATGCCCAAGAGGAGAATAAGCTATACCAGCATAAAGTACATTTATGCCAGTATAACTATGTTAGTTTAAACATAAACCACGCCCCTAATTGACATGAGTTATACTAGTGCAAAAAAATTCTGTTTAAACCAGACCTAACTCCAAGTGGCGCTGCAGAACTGAGATTTTTCAATGTGGCATTGTACTCCATCACACTAGGTTCATCCTTTCTCTGAATACAATGGATTTCTATGAACTACAGTTTTCTGCAACTTGCAAGGCTCACAAGGCTGTGAGGATATTTTGTGTAGCACTAGGCTTGAAATTTATTTTATTTGGGATCGATTTATCTTGAGTCTCACCAAGGCTCCATTTAACCCAATGGAAAATAACTTATTCTAAATGGAAATTGTTTATTTTGTACAGATTATACATGGGATAAACACAAAAGTGCAAAGAGATTAAAATTCCATGTTTATGGTTAAATAGTTACACACTGAGGCCTGGACCTACAAAAATAGTCATGGGAGGCAGGACTGAGATGAGTGAGAACCTTGCAAAGATTCTATTACTGAGATTCCTAGAATCATTCCACTGGGGGGCAGGGATCACTCACCTATCCCACCTGCCTAAAACAAGCAGTGATTCTCTGCAGATTCCTCAGAACCTTCTGTGCAAAGGGAGCTGGACTTGTTCAGATCCTCCAGAGTCCATGAACAAGTCCAGCTCCCTTTGCACAGAAGCCCTGTGCCTTCACACCATTTCTGAGCCCTCCTGCTGCGCTTCCCAGGAGCTCCATTGCAGTCATGCTGCCAGAGCTAATATTATTTTCCAGAGTGAAGGAGACCACATAAGTTAGTGCCCCTTCAAATTTATCTCTTAGGCTTTAAGGAGGATAATGAGCATCACTCCTTGGCCCATTCCTCCACAGCTTTGCAGCTGTGGCGAGCAATGGTGCCACGGAGCATCTGCCATGTATGCTAAGGTGCCATGTACACCTCCACAACTCTAGTGTGGGTCAGATTATTTAAGAATGGGTCAAGTAGACAGTAGTGGGAACCATGTAGTGAGTAGTCCTTCAAAAATTTAGGTGACCAGACTGGAGGCTCCACCTATTTTAATTTTTCTGACTGCGAGTGGGATTTCCAAAGCTCTGTGTGCTGACCTAGCTCTGTTCCTATTAAAGCCCATAGGACTTCAGTGAAAGCAGCATTAAGCCAGTTCTGATCCTTTTGAAAACTCTACCCCATATTGTCCCCTGGATGATGATTTTGTTTGCCCAGTAGGTGGAGCAAACACATAAGTTAATAGTTGTGAAAGGACAGGATTTGTTCCATTCTGTGTGTGAAAACATCTTTATTTCCCTCAGGAATCCTATACTTTTATGTGTATCATCTAATCAGTGTTTTTAAAAAAGCAATAATGAGATGATTGAGGCAATTACACTCAGTCTATCAGTATATGCTATTATTATTCTACAGTGTCATAGGTATGCATGGCACTTTAGAGGCAAAATAAAGTGTTCTTTGCCCCAAGGAGGCTACCATAGGAAAACCTGATAAAGTGACACAAAGAGTCCCATTAATGAAAACAGGTGAGCATGTCCTCACCCATGACTCAGGGGTGGCTCTATGTTTTTTGCCGCCCCAAGCACAGCAGTCAGGTGGCCTTCGGTGGCCCACCTGCGAGCGGTCCGCTGGTCACATGGATTCAGCAGTGTATCTGCAGGTGATTTGCCCGCGCCTTCAGCGTACCTGCTGCCGAAGTGCCGCCAAAGGCTGCCTGACTACCACCCTCACAGCGATTGGCAGGCTGTCCTCCGTGGCTTGCCGCCCCAGCCATGTGCTTGCTGAGCTGGTGCCTGGAGCCACCCCTGACTGCACTAGAGAAAGGGTTGCACCGTTAAGTCTTTATAGCCATACTGGACCAGAGTTTCAACACGAGTAAGCATGGCAGTAGTACCTTATTCTAGTCCCAGTGAAATCAGGAATAATTCTCAGTATGAGTAAAAGTGGTAGAATCTGGCCCATTGAACAGAATGACATGTATTATTACATTTAAAAAAAAAAACCTCCCTACATTAAAAAGAAAGCTAAGGGTGTAAAGTCAAGCTTTCAAAAGTTAGGAGATGCCAGCGTTAAGGTAGCCTGTGGAACTTTAATGTGGCCTCCTCATGTATGTGCATTATGATACAATCTTTATTTACAGGATTGCATAGTATTTTTTGCACAGGATCCTTTCCTCATTCACTGTGCAGGATGGATGATGCTCCTTCCACCTGTCACTCCTGTCTGTCTTCCTGACCTGTAAACTCCTTATATCTCTGTATTGCAGACAGGCTGCTGCCTTCTCCACCCTGCCTGTGCATCAGCTGAAGGAGCACTTAGAATTGCCCTCAGTTCCAGGGCCTGACACCACTGCAGCCCCAGGCAGCTGGGAAGAACAATTGTAGGCAAAGTCCTGCTTAGTCTCTGCAGCACTGTGATGGAGCATGTCTGGTACAGATGGAATCAGGGTGACAAACCTCAACTAAGCATCTGGGTAACACCCCTATTCCATCGCCAAAGTTCAATACCTGCTCCAAATCATAGGTGTGCGAGAGCCTCTAGATGAAACAGTTGTATGACTGTTTTAAACATTGACAAAATAACACTTTTCCCTCTAATTTTGTTCTCTGAACCAGCTGAACCATTTTTACTGAAGCTTTCAAAAAAAAATTAGCCTCAGGCAGACACCTAGCATGGAAAATTTCAGCTCAAACAGTTGCTGTTTGTCAGAGTTACATGCAACTGAAAATAGGGTCTTAAAATAGAAGATGTGAAGCAAACTTATAGGTGGCGCTACAAACAATATCCATATGTGAATGTCTTTTCTGTAAAACGCCACACAAAGTTTTGATGGTAAGAGCACCATCCTGCTCCATTGAAGTCAATGGCAAAATTTCCATTGACTTCAATGGCGCATTTTATATAAATATTCATTATTAACAGTAATACATATTAGAGCAGTTTATGGGGACGGCCATGGAAGATGAGACAAGAAATAGACTCAAGGAATTTAGTTGTGTTGCTTGTAGAGATCAGGCAAAATACATTGGAAGTAGGGAGTAATGTTTGTAGTTTGTTGTGAAAGAATTTCTTGATGGTCACTTGCATGCCCTCCTATACTGAGGACTAGTTTGTAGTTGCCTAAGGGGAGAGTGTTAATGGGAGCATGGGTAGAAATGGTCCTGGAATCAAGCAAAGGAAAATTCTTTGTGCCCCATTATGGTTGATGTTAACCATATCAGACCAGAGTTTCAACATGAATAAGCATGGAGAAACACATGTTTGGATGCATAAGCAAGGAAGGCAAAGAATTGTGCAGGACTCTTTCTGCAGGATCTGGAGATCTGAGAACCAAAAAAAGTGAGTGGTGATCCAGGAAAGTGAAAAGGTGAAGACTGGATGAAGGATGCACTGAAATTTGAATTAGTACAGTGCATAATAGCCACAATACACACAAGACAACTTGATGACTGCTTAAATTCAGAAAAGAGATGGGTGCGACACAGTAGCAATTGATCATTTTCACATAGCTCTGCATTAGTGATGGAGCTGGCTGAATATTTTTCAACATAATGGTTTTCTGTTGGAAAATGCTGTTTAACTGAAACTAGAACTTTTTGTGGGGACATGTTGATTCAGATCAAAATTTGTTTTTGAAAAAAATTTCAAAAGAAGTTTTCCGATAAGGTCAAAATGTTCTGTTTTGACCTTATTAGAGCAAGACATTTTGACTTATTTATTCAAAACTACTTTGTTTCAAAATTTATTTTATTATATTATAAAATTCTTATATATTACATTATAATATAAAAAGTTGAAATCAGAACAAAACATTTTTAATTTTTGAGAACAAACTGTTTCAACTGATCCAAAACAAACAGAAAGCCTTTGAGGAGGTCCTTCACCAAAGGCTCTTAAGCAAATAAAGCTGTCACGGGATAAGAAGGAAGGTCCCCTAATGGATTGTTAACTGATTAAAAGATAGGAAACAAAGGGTAGGAATAAATGCTCAGCTTTCAAAATGGAGAGAGATAAATAGTGCTGTTCCCAAGGGATCTGTACTGGGACCAGTCCTATTCAACATATTCATAAATGATCTGGAAAAAGGGGTAAACAGTGAGGTTGCAATTTGCAGATGGTACAAAACTCTCAAGATAGTTAAGTCCCAGGCAGACTGCGAAGAGCTACAAAAGGATCTCTCAAAACTGTGTGACTGGGCAACAAAATGGCAGATGAAATTCAATGTTGATAAATGCAAAGTAATGCCCGTTGGAAAACATAATCCCAACTATGCATATAAAATGATGGGATCTAGATTAGCTGTTACCACTCAAGAAAGAGATCGTGGAGTCATTGTGGATAGTTCTCTGAAAACATCCTCTCAATGAGAAGTGGCAGTCAAAAAAGCAAACAGAATGTTGGGAATCATTAAGGAAGGGATAGCTGATAAGACAGAAAATATCAGATTGCCTCTATATAAGTCCATGGTACGCCCACATCTTGAATACTGCGTGCAGATGTGGTAACCCCATCTCAAAAAAAGATGTATTAGAATTCGAAAAGGTTCAGAAAAGGGCAACAAAAATGACTAGGGGTATGGAATGGCTCCCGTATGAGGAGAGATTAATACGAGTGGAACTGTTCATCTTAGAAAAGCGATGACTAAGGGGGGTATAATAGAGGTCTATAAAATCATGACTGGTGTGAAGAAAGTAAATAAGGAAGTGCTATTTATTCCTCCTCATAACACAAGGACTAGGGGTCACCAAATGAAATTAATAGGTGGCAGGTTTAAAACAAACAAAAGGAAGTATTTTTTCACACATCTCGCAGTCAACCTGTGGAACTCCTTGCCAGAATACGTTGTGAAGGCCAAGACTATAACAGGGTTAAAAACTAGATAAGTTAATGGAGGATAGGGTCCATCAATGGCTATTAGCTAGAATGGACAGGGATAGTGTTCGTAGCCTTTGTTTGCCAGAAGCTGGGAATGGGTGACAAGGGATGGATCACTTGATGATTAACTGTTCTGTTCATTCCCTCTGGGCACCTGACATTGGCCACTGTCAGAAGACAGGATACTGGGCTAGGTAGACCTTTGGTCTGACCTAGTATGGCTGTCCTTATGTTAAATCTCACTCTGTACTTTACTTGAGATTCTAGAGGTCTTCAAGGTATTCTGCTATCTATCCAAAACATTGCTTTTTCCAGTCACATGACCTCTGCATCAAAGAGATTGTCAGTTTACATAAGTTGCTTGGAGACTTTTCTACACTGATTCCTTTTTTAAACAAATCATATAACAGATTTTCCTTCTATTTCTTATTTCTAAGATTGGAGATGAGATAGTTCGGATAAATGGATACTCCATCTCTTCATGCACTCATGAGGAAGTAATAAATCTCATCCGCACAAAGAAAATAGTGTCCATAAAAGTAAGACGTAAGTAATGCAAAATTCACGTGGGTTGCTACGATTCCCACAGAGAGAATGTCATGTAGCTAATTCATAATCTGCAGGAAGATTTGCCTGACATATTTTTCTCTTGCAGATGTCGGCATGATACCTGTCAAAAGGTAAACGCACTCCGTCCCTTTCCTAAATTCATATCCAACATACAAATCAGATTCTTCATTTCCTCTGCAATCTCTTATCTACCATTGATATTCTAGAAAGTTGGTAATGGCCAACTTTGTCATTGATTAAAATGATACACCTTGGCTGATTTGGCAGGGTACTGCCTCATTTAATGGTTCTGATTCCCTGTCTTAAATAAGCAAGCTTATCTTTCTGCATTATCAGTGGAATCAGTCTGGAACTCGGACAAATTCTATCACCAAATTCACTTAGCAGAATGCTCCAAAGTTCTTGCATCTTCCCAACTTTCAGAGTTGTCTTTTAGAAGCAGCCTCTGACTAAAGCTGGCTAAAGTTTTGAAAATCATGATAGGTCTATGATGACTTTTGTTGAAAAATTGAATTTCAATGGTAGGGGGGAAATAACAAATGTTCTGATAAAAAAATCTTTTAGATTTTTGAGGGATGTTTTGACTAGCTGTATAAACTGGTTGAGATTTTTTGACTTTTGAAAAAAGTTTCCAAAAACCAGTAATTTTTCAAAAAGTTTGCTAAATTGTATACAGGGTGGTTGGTTTTTTTACCAGCTCTACCTCCACCTTTACTGATGTAAATTATTGCATGTTTACCTGTTGTCCTTTAGACATCTAAGTACTTGATTACAAAATCAATATCATTCTTTATCAATAGTACTTACATTTATGTGTGGATGAAAAATACAAGGCTGGATTGAAGTCACATTCAATATACTGATCATTTTTAAACTATTTTCCTCATCATATTTAACCATTTTGGTTTTTTTACTTCTAGCTCTCCAGATGAGCCTCTTAAGTGGCAATTTGTGGATCAGTTTGTGTCAGATTCTGGGGTAAGACACCTTATATCTTATTTTAGTAATATGCCCTCTGGGAACATTTAGCGATATTTAATTTGCTTCCCCCCGCCCCCTGTACTTATCTTTTTAGTGATTGCATTTATTTTGATGATACAAAAACCTGTTAAGTGAAATCTGAAACAAACAGCTATTAATGTCCTACCAGTGTGTTCTTATGTGGCCTAATCCACCTCTTCCTAAAATCAGTAGAAAAAGCTATCATTATCTTCAATGGGAGTTGGATGAGGGTGATAGTTAGAAAACATAACTAAAAAGCATGACCTACATTTTCAAAAGTAACTTGTGTTTATGAGTGCCTTCATTTTTGGGTGCCTGAACTGAGAGGGCTTTTAAAGGGGCTTGATTTTTCAGAAGGCAGATGCTCAACCTTTCTGAAAATCAGCCCCTTCAGGGGGTCTCAGCTAGAACTCTCAATATCACTAACTACTCCTGGAAAATTTAGACTTTTGTATATTTTTGCTCTGATGCCCTGGTGATAAGCTGATGGTAAATAAACTGCTAACATTTAGTAGACAAGTATGAAAATGAAAAGCTCTAGAAGCAGTAATACAGAAGATGTGTGTTAGAAATGAAATGTTTCTGCCAATATAAATAAAAGAATCAATAACTCCTGTTGAGTTTGGTGACTCAGCAAGCCAATGCTTTATGTTGCAAGAGGCAATTTTTAATAGATTATTTGACATACCTTAACTGTGGTTAGTTTAACTGAGGTTAACTTAACTGAGGTTAAAATTCCTAGAGTGTGGGAGACTAATGGAAGAACAAATAAGTCTATGAATGACATCCATGGGTTACAGCAGTGCTAAGAGAGCCCATGACTGGCTTTCCCTAGGTTTATATCAGGGAAGGTCCATTTAAAATAGGTAATGAGGGCTATCAATATATTTTAGGCAACGCTTGTCATGATATACATAAGTTAATAATTTTTTCTTATTCCCTTGCTTTAAATTTTTTTCTACTTTCCTCCTGAGATGTATCTTAACTGTTGTGATAATCCTCTCCAAATAGATAAAGAGTCAAATTCAGTCCTGGCACAGCTCCATTGAAGTCAATGTATTTGCTCCTCCTTACACTGGGGATGAATTTGGACTATATAGCAATGTAACCTGTAAATATGTAGGGTGAAATCTAGACACATTGAAATCAGTGGGAGCTTTACTATTGGCTTCAGTGGAGCCAGGATTTCACCTGCAGTCTTTTCCCCCTTCTTTCTTTTGCTATAGGAGGGAAAAGGCAGCATTGCTGGGCTCGCTTCATCTGGAGGAAGGGACAATAAAGAGAAGAAAGTCTTCATTAGTTTGATTGGTTCAAAGGGCATGGGATGCAGGTATGTAGATGAGTCCCATTTAATATGGTTTGCCAGAAACATTTGTAATTTTTGGAGTGAGAAATGCAGAGCAGTCTTTGTGTAGTATCAGCAAAATATACATACAATCTAATGTTTTGACAAAGGTGTGGGAATACCTTTGTACAATGTGTTATTTAAACACTTAATACTGCAGCATAAATGTCTACTTGCCAAATTCTGCATCTCCATTTAGGTGCATCTTTAAGTCAGTACAAAAGAACTACTATCTTTGTTTTAACCATGTTCAGAATGGAAAATGTGATCAGCTTATTTCATAAAAGACACCTAGAATATGGTATAGGAACTTTTTTCCTTTTAGTTACTTATAAATCAAAAGAAACAAATTATCTATTTTTATTGACAAGGTATGTGTCTAAGGGTAACATTTTAAAAAGCACTTAAGTTACTTAGGAGCCTAAGTCCAAATTTCAAATGCAAATAAATGATTTAGGTGTCTAAAGGCTAAATTTTTTAAAGGGTATTTAAATACCTAAATATGCAGATAGGTGTCTAGTGAAATTTTCAAAAGTGCCTGAGTGCCATTGATTTAATTTATCAGAGGAGTAGCCATGTTAGTCTGAATCTGTAAAAAGCAACAGAGAGTCCTGTGGCACCTTGTAGACTAAACAGACATATTGGAGCATAAGATTTCATGGGTGAATACCCACTTCATCAGATGCATTTCCATCACAACCGCAACTTTAACAAACTGTGGCTGCAACTTTTGAACAAAAACCAAAAAAAAATCCCAACTTTCTTATTGCCTTAGTCATAATGTTATTCACTCTTTCCAAAGCTTTCCATCCTACTTTTGGCACCAAAATTACTCAATTGGTCTTAATTCACACTTTTTTTTAAATCGACTTAAGCAAAATCAAAATAGGGCACTTTTAATGGGAGTTCGGCACCTACCTGAGGCACTTTTGAAATTCCCACTAGGTCCCTATCTGCATCTAAATACCTTTAGTAAGTCTGGCCCTTTATTTCTTATACTTACCTTTATTCAGATAGTCTCTGTATCTTTGGTTAGCCAGCACTGTAAGATGAAATACCATTTCCATGCAATGTGCATTCACGTACCGACCAGCATTATATTTCTGTGCACTCTTTATGTTTTAATTTGTTACCCAGCTGCTGAACAACTTGAAGCAAATAATTAAGGGAATAAAGCTGGTTGCAAACTTAGAAAGATAGATAGGAAAAGCAGCAGTCGGTCAGCATACTTCAGAAATCTTTGCCATATTTTGTCTACATATTTTCTTAGCTGCAGCTTGAGGATTTTTACCCAGAAGTATGGGGTTTAGAGGGTTTCCTTCCTATGACTTCCCTCTTGGTGTGGTCCATTGTTCTGAAGAACGATATTATGTTATACATAACTGAGTGATAGTGTAGATCTCCTCAGCACCCTGAATGAACATGCAAGCATTTACTCACTCACTAACATGTTTTATGTGCAATAGTTGCTCAGCTGGCGTAGATGGATTAGCTCCATTGACTTCAGTGCCAATTTACATCAGCAAAGGATCTGGCCAAAAATATTTTTATCATAGTATTGCTCTTCTATCAGCTTATTATGATATGTGTCATGCATAGGCATTGTGATCAACTGGAAAAACAATATTGGCTGTGACAGGATATGCTGTAATGATAATGTTAAATCCAGTGGGTCACATCCTTAGCTGATGTAAATTAACATAGTTCCATTGATTTCAGTGGCGCTATGGTGAGTTTCATCAGCTGAGGATATGGCCCAGTGTGTTTTTCAAAAATCAGTGAGAAATACAGGAAGCAAATATCAAGAAATACCTAACCTAGAAGCAGACACTAGTTCAGCAAGTATGATGCCTTCTTTGTATTGTGTTATCCTTTATCATTTGTTTTCTCTGCTTACTCCAGCATTTCCAGTGGTCCAACACAAAAACCAGGCATTTTTATCAGCAATATTAAACCAGGTTCTCTTTCTGCTGAGGTGGGGCTTGAGGTGAGTATGTTGTGCTCCATGTGAGATGTTACAGGGTAATTTTATTTTGTAGTAGTTTCATACAGTGGTCTGGGATCCATTGATGAAGTCATGGTCTGTGACCTTTTTCAGCAGAAGGGGAAAAGAGTGTAAGGATACTCATAACAAAGAAAGTCATATGCTATGTTTTAATTATTTCTTATAGATTGGTGATCAGATTGTTGAAGTAAATGGAGTGGATTTTTCTAATGTGGACCACAAAGAGGTGGGAAAAGAAGTTTTTATTTAGCCCCATTATTATATTTATATTAAGTGTTATGTGTATGGAAAGTTCTGAGCAGTTGTGTAAATTCTGCCTTAGCTTCATCGCCAAAAGTGCTGGTGCCCAGGTGATGCCATCTAAATGGGGTTGGTCATATACATTCAGGTTAGGATTTTCAAAAGAGTTTAGGGAAGATTTAGGCACCCAACTCTCACTGATTTTCAGTAGGTCCCTTGAAAATTCCAGCTTTTATCACTTCCCAACTCTCCTGTATTCACTATGCAGCTCTTTATCTGATCAAAAAGATCAAGAGATGACTTGATTACGCTGTATAAGTACTGTCATGATGAGAAAATACTGGGTACTAAAGGGCTTTTTAATTTAGTGGAGAAAAGCATAACCAGCCAATGGCTACAGGATAAAACCAGACAAATTAGAGTTAGGAATAAGACACACATTTTTTACAATGGTGGTGATTAACCATTAGAACAAATTTCCCAAGGGAATTGGTGAATTCTTGATCTTCTGATGTCTTCAAATCAGGACTTGGATGCCTTTCTGGAAGATACGCTTTAGCCAAACAAGTCATTTGGCTTAATGCAAGTGGAATTGGATGGAATTCTATGGCCTGTGTTATGCATGAGGTTGTAATAGATGATCTAATAGTCCCTTCTGACCTTAAAATCTATAAAGCTTTGAGTAGGAAAACTATCCTATTTCTTTCTCTTTCTTCCTTTCATACATAACGTTTTTACACTGAAACTGACTTTTTCACTTTGTTTTTGTAGGCTGTGAGAGTGTTAAAAAGCAGTCGAACCCTAACTATCTCTGTTGTATCAGGAGCCGTAAGTAATGAACCTATAAAAGCAGAAAGCATGTGAAAAAACTGTAGGCAATAATAAATAATACAATAGTCTTTGTTTCAACATAACTTCATGTTCCCTTTTTGAATGCCCTCATCCAAAGCCCATTAAAGTCAACAGGAATCTTTCCATATACTTCAATAGGCTTTGGCTTGAAGTCACTAAAAGGGCCTGATACAAAAATCAAATCCAATTTTGCCAGCAAAGAATGTAGTAAAACGCTAACTCGAGTTAGTAGCAAGACAATGGGTCAAATTCTGCACTCACTTGCACCAGTGTAATCTACTGAAGTCAGGGAGCCAGATGCTACTCTCACACTGGTGTAGATCACAAGTAAATCCATTGAAGTCAGTGTTATAAAACTAGTGTATGTGTGACCCCATGGTCCACATTTTCTAGTCTACTAAGGATGCTTTGGAATGCTTTGGTGGTATGAAGCAGCCTTTGAGCCAGCTTCACGGGTCCATGAAAGAGTCCCTCTGTCTACGAAATCCTCTGCTGGTACAGAATTGCAATAGCGACCCCTATGTTACTTCTCTGTTCCTAGGAGAAAGAGGATGCAACCAATATCCCCTCTGCCTGGTACTCCCTGGCTGTTGGAATAGCCCTTAATGGCTATGTAGCCAATGTAAAACAGAGCAAGCCACAGGCTTTTCTATCTTATACTGAGGACCAGACCAGTGGCTTGACAGCCCCAAGATCAGGGTAGCTGAAAGCCACATTTGCACTCTCAGCTTCTGAGCTGTGCTGAGCTCTGCTTGGATGCAGACAGGAGTTGGGATAGTGCACATCTAACCATCTGTATGGTCTCAAAATTTGCTTTGCACTGCTAGATTTGGCCAAGCTAGTATAGTCTGGCATCATTTTTTAATTATTTGTTTGAGAATGATGCTAAGTGTACTCTAGCAGAGTAACACTGGGACTATGAGCCTGTTCCCATATATTTACCAATGGCCAAAACACCTATTGATTAAGTGAGAGCAGGACTGAGCCTCAATAACGTCCTAGGCCAATTAATTCCCATTGTAAATGTTAATTCCAGTGGCATTGCATCAGAAATGAATTTGGTCCTTTGTCTCAACTAATGAACATAATGTGCCACTTCTAATGTTTTGTACTATGATAATGTGCCCTTTTAGGGCCTGATCTACTGAAGTCAGTCAGAATATTTTCATTGACGTCAATGGGATTTGAATAATTGTTCTATTGTTTAAACCCTCTTTGAGTAAACTTTAGGGCCCCATACAATAAAATACTGAAGTAACGTGCAGATCACAGGCAGTATATGAACCTTAATATTTACTTGTTACCAGTTCTTATATAGCTGAAATAAATAGGGGAAACAACATCTAGTATAGTATCTAAGGGCTAATGTTCATGGCATAAGCATACAAAACAATAAATAGTATTCTTTGGCTGACTAAATGCCTTTGATAACAGCAGAAACCAGTTATTGCTGACATTCTCCATTCCCAAGAGCATTATTACCTTTGCACAGTTATACAAAAGAACATTCAACAAATCAGAGTGCCAAACTAAAATGTTTTTCTTGCCATTTGAGGATTTGAAAGGTCTGTTGTGCTGTTTTCTCAGTCTCTCCATTGACGCAGTTTTGAAGGACCGAGCACTTAGGTGAATGATTGTTTGAGGGCGGGTTCTAAAAGAGGATACTGTGAGGGCAGAGCCAAAAAATGGCTTCCAAGGAAATGAAATGATGTGGCCAAAGACGTCAAAGGGCAGCTGTGCGTAGACAGTACCCAACTGAACAAAGAGATGTGCATGAAGAAATGCAAATTTTTGCAAACACAAACAGATGCAGATATTATTAACATTTGGCCCACAGCATAATAAGAATTTCACTGTCACTTGTCATAAAATCACAGATTCTTAGAAATTAGAGATGGTAAAATGCTATTAGATTAGTCACCTCAAACCCCTACCAGAGTAATCATTTAAACAATTAAAATGCAGGCTACTTAGGAGTGGGATAATGTGTGAGGCTTTCTGGAGTATAGTTGAGTGAAATCCATCTGTTGTATAACTATTCCATGAACATAGTTCTAATACTTAGCCATTAGTATTTGGTCATGCACAGTGGGTAATAGTCTTCATCCTCTGATTCATGCACAATGATTTTACATAAGTGACTCTCATGAAAGCTAAAAAGCTATTTTAGATGTACACTTCTAAACTCCCTGATGTTTTAAGCACTAGAAATATTTATGAATGACCAGAATGTACATGCCATTGGTAGGAGAACCAAATACTCCATCTACTGTATCTTAGGGTTTTATGCTGGTCTCCAGCACCAATGTATCTGAGCACTTAGCACATATCTGATCACTCTTCCTCAAGAGTCTATCCATTTAAAAGTCAATGCACTTAGCCCAATGTAAATATTTGCACATCATACATTTCTAGCAGCATCTGGAAAGCATATGTGGAGATTAAAAAAAAAAATCAGTGTACAAAGACCAGTATTTTATCCCCTGGATGACTTTGGACTGCTGCTTGTTGAAGACAAGAAGTGTCATGCACACCTGGGTGTGTGTGTGGAATTTTGCCCTTATTTTCTGTTTACGTTATCTGGGGCAACAAGTGTTAAATGCAGTCTTTGGTTTGGGAATATATTTTGTGTGTGTGTGTGTGTATGTATTTATCCATTACAGCCACACATACTATAAGTACAATCTTTTAATATTAAAATACTAAAGGTTTCAGTCACTATGGAGATCCAAGTGCCTAATAGATTTCTTGTTGTTTATTTGTATTGTGTCTAGGGCCGCAGTGGTAAATCTGTGTCCCTCTGTGCTAGGCACTGTACAAACACACACAAAAAAAGATGATCCCTGGCCCAAAGTATAAGATGAGGCAATAGATAGAGACATAGATAGACAAGTGGATCACAAAGTAGCAATGAGACATAACAGATCCGTATGAACGGCAGTGTTCACAGCATACTTCTCCTCTGTTATCACTAGTTATTCATTAAATGCTATAACCAATTACAGATGTCTGGCTTGGTTATGGTGCATGAGTTCTATTTCATCTTTCCACATATATAAGGAAGCACATAATCCTTATTTCAAACATTAGGCCATCCAACATTCATGGGAAGTAGCCTCATCCGAAGACATGGGAATTTATACAAATAACTCACTTTTGTCCTGCTAAATGTAATGGTCCACAGGCATTGTAAACTTCATTTAAATAAACATTCCAGGCTGGATTCTCAACAGCAGACATGGGGGCTTAAGGAGCTAGTTACGTCCAGTGCTAATCAGCACCAGTAGACGCTGGAGGTGCTGGGGACCTATTCTAACTTTAATGCCATTGGCATTAGGTCCTTTCTGGAGTGGAACTCTGCTGTGTTACACCTTACCCCTGCTCCTGGCATGCTTCCTCTGTCTCCTAGAAGACACCCTATTCTAGGGATGAGGGGAGGCTGCCATAGGAGCTATGGTGAGTTCTCTTCTGACTGTTTCTTCTCCAGATCCATACACTCTGAGCCTGAGCGAAGTGGAGAATCCAGTCCTCCTAATTAACACATGTTTTTCATTGAAGCAATCCTAGTCACATGGTACCAGGGTTTGAGTATTCAAGAGCATCACAGTTTTAAGGCAACTGCACCTGTATTTTCCTCTGTGGTCCACCAAGGGTACTCACTTTAGGCTTCTCGCTCCTAGCCATCACCTCTCTTGGGTGGAGACTCATGTCTCACTCTTTTCTGACCAAGATTTTTAAGGCTGCACAGCTCTCTGGTTTACAATGCACCATCCCCAGCAAGCCAGATTGCCTAAACAGGCCACTACCTGTGCTTTGATTTCTCTCTTAAGGTTATAACTAGCATACTTGCCAGCAGTCACAAGTTACCATACAGAGCAAGCATATTTATTCTTAAAGTGAAAGCATTGCAAAGAAGGCATATTAAAAACAGAGGTCACCCATCAGACTTATGAGGCAAAAGTAGGTCAAGTCCGTCTAACCCTTCTGTAAGGACTGGGGGGCCCTCCTGGGACAGAAGGCCCTATCTGTTTGCCGGATCAGAAAGAAGGCCCTGAATCAGTTTAAACTCAGGCTGCTTATCCAAAAGTCCCCATCAAATAGCTCCATTATGTTATCTCTGCTGTTTTTAGATGAAAGTATTCCATATGTCTTAACTGAACTGTAAATTCAAACTAGAAGAGAACAAAGAAACAGACAAGATGATGTGACTAGCCTTGTTTCCCACTCCCACTCCCTTTGGATCCTTATTCACTCATACTGAGATAGTGATGCTTGCACATCCACCCAGGCATAACACCTCTGGCACTGCCTTCACACCACTTGGATAGGCAGGAATAGAAAACAGGTGTGAAAATGGATGTGTTTCTCCACACTGTGTGCATGCTCCTATTATAAATTACAATGAGTGGTATTGAAGAAAGCGGAGGAGGGGGAGGCTTTCTCCTGGGAGATGCTGAACACTTCTGACTAGGTTATGAGCATTCTCTACTCCCTTTGACTTTAGCAGGAACTGAGAGTGCACAGCACCATATAGGAGGTGCTCAGCACATCACAGATTGGGACCCAAGTTGCTCACAGACCTGACTTGTTTGATCATTGCTATCTGGAAACTGTTATAGAAGGTGTTTGGTAAAAGTGATGGAAGGAAGCATT
The DNA here is from genome assembly GCF_025201925.1 of Gopherus flavomarginatus. Taxonomy (NCBI): domain Eukaryota; kingdom Metazoa; phylum Chordata; order Testudines; family Testudinidae; genus Gopherus; species Gopherus flavomarginatus. Next base: position 54,750,338 of record NC_066621.1, read on the forward strand.
TTAATTTACATTTATGGTAGCAGATTTGGAGCTTGGTTGTTTTTTGTTTTGGGAGGTTTTTTTAGGGGAAATAAGTTAACTCAGATTTTTAGTGATGAATTTGTTTTTATGCTGTGATTGCAGGGGAGAGAGCTATTCATGACTGAGGATGAGAGGCAGCGAGAGGCAAGTCTTCGTGAACAGGAACGCCAGGAGTTACTGCATCAGAAGCGGCTTGCGTTAGAGACTAACAAACTCCTCAAAGAGCAGCAAGAGAAAGAGAGACAGTAAGTGCTTTAGATGGAAGGAGATCTGTTCAACTTTCCTTTCACTTGGAACTGGCAATAATAATTGTGAAATAATGGTGAGGACACTCTCTAATAATGTTAACTCTTTTGCTGCTGAGAGGCTCTTCTTCAATTCCCTTTTCTGTTGGTGTTGTGGGCACTTTGGAACTTCAGAGCTAAGATCCTTCTGGATTCATCATCTCAGGGAATGTGCCAGTGACAGACAGACACACACACACACACACTCTCTCTCTCTCTCTCTCTCTCTCTCTCTCTATATATATATATATATATATATATATAACCCCTCCCCACAGTATATATATGTAAAACTGGAGGGTAACAAATGAAGGCTATCTGTATTTTGCAGATACCAAACCTGGAGGGAGGGAACCAACAGCCACAGGTGATAGTAGGTCTGAAGACTCTCTGGCTCCTCTCCCTTCCTGACAATAGGAAACCAAAGTGGGAGAGGCTGGGAAAGGGTTGTCATCTGACCAGCAGGAGAATGAGTGTGCAAGGGCCTGGTAGGATCAGAAGAGATGGATGGAGACAGCAGGTGGGACAGAACTGTGTTGGAGAGCAGTGGTAGGGTGAAGAGTGATATCTGGACTCAAGTGCCCACTACCACACAAAGCAGGCTGCCTGAGTACTTGAAGCCCTGCCTTTTTTCAAGGGGATATGTCATTGTGACAGGGTTGGGCCAGATGGCTACAGGAGAGTGATCATATTTGAATCCAGGAAGTGGGCGGGCAGAAGCCCACCCACTACTAAAGGACCTTCCCCCAAGCCTAAGGGGAGTATCCACAGGACTGGGATACCAAGCAAGTACGGGGAACAACTAAAGATTAAAAAGGACAGGAGTGAGGTCAGAGGGCTAAACAAAGGGACCTGATGGAGACACCGAGCAGAGAACCCCGGACAGCCTCCACTGCTCCTTGAAGGTATCAAGGGAGCCAGTGGATGCTGCCCAGAGGAACTCTGCCCAGATGCGTGAGCAGATGGAGGATCGGAAATAGGCCCCACAGTCACAGGAGACCCCATCAGCCAACTTCCTCTCCCTGGTTTTATAGATGGCCATTTTGGCCAGGGCTAGGAAGAGGCTAACAAGGAGGTCCCACGACTTCGTGGGGCCACGGTTAGAGAGTACGTAGATGAGAACGTGATGTTCAAGAGGAGCCAGAATAGGGGCTGCAACCTGGCACACTTCAGGTAAATGTGCACCAGGGTCTCACTCACACCACAGAGGGGCAGGTGTCTGGGACAGGGGTGAACCACACCAAGTACACACCTATGCTCATGGCTCCATGAAGAAGCCAGCAGCTGATGTCCCCAGTGGGTCTCGGGAGCAGGGCGGAGTATAGGTTGGCCCACCAGAGCTCCTCACCCTCCAGAGGTGGCAGGAGGTCCCACCACTTTATGTCAGGGCAGGATGCGAGGGTGAGGGCGTGAAGTGTGTGGAGCATGAGTGTGTACAGATGTTGTCTTGGCATGGTCCAGAACAGAACCGGCTGCAAGTCATGCAGCCAGCTCACGGTAAAGGGGGGAACAGCCAGGTAGGTCCACGGATAAGGGGCCCAATGAAAATGTTCAGAGGGCCTGAGGTGGAAGGTAGGTGGAGCGTTCCCTCTCACAGGACCTGGTTGAGGAAACCCCGAGCACTGGGCGGTAAAGTGCCCTCACCTCCTTAAGTACGTGCTGGGGAGTACGAGGCCTGGAGAGCCCCATGCACCAAGCAAGTATCAGGGAATCCAGCTAGTTTCCCCAGTTGTAGTTCAGGAGGTCTCTGACTCTGGTGACTTCTGCCAGGACCAACCTCTGCACACGGAGCTGGGGCTCTGTGAGGAGATCTGCCCCTCGGTGACTGCCATGGACCTGGTCACCGAGAGCAGTTTCCAGGTCCAGAGGAGGTCTTGGTAGGAGACCAGCAGCCCAGAGAGGTCTCGCAGAAGACCTCTCAGATGGAGATAAAGGAGCTGCCGGTCGTATCAGAGCCTCAGAAGCAGCACAGCAAGGCATGCGCCAGTGTGCTCCACATCAGACTATCTGCACCATAGGGGAACCTCTGCAGGGCCTGGAGGGAGAAGACATGGACCTGAACATGCAGGCACTTCAGGCCCTGTCGTCCCTCCAGGAGTAGGTGGAGGACCCCTGCAGAGACCAAGTGCAGTCCAGGCCAGAAGAACTCCGGAATTGAGTCTGTGAAAAAGAAAAACTAAGCTAAGCAGAACTGCAGAGGCTGCAAAAACTAATAAGACAGCGAATGCCAGCAAGGGGGAAAACAAAGTCTCACATCCTTAAAGCCAGTGTGATTTGGAAAAGCTGGAGAAGCCACAAAAAGCCAGTTTGGACTGGGACAAAGAGCATGGGAGACAAAGGTCCCTGGACAAAATGCCGCGAAAAGAACCCAGAACTTAAAAATCCTCCTGAAAGCTGAAGCAAGTCAGAGATCAACAGCTGACCCTAACGACTTGTGCACAAGACAGAACTCTCGTCTACCCTTCCCCCTCTTCTTCTTACATTACGCCCAGGCTGGGCCAGCCTTGGGTTGTGTGTGTGTAAGTATGAAAGTGGGGTTAGGGCTCCGGGCACTAATGCTTTCAACCTTCCTGTGAGTGATGTGGGGAGCACCGCACACTCACCTCTGTTATTTTATCAATAAAGCTTTAAAACTTAAACACTTGGTGTGCTTCTCCTCCTCTAATGATTCTGCAGCCTCAGCCTGGGCACCTGATGTCTTAGGCAGATTGGTAACATAAATCTGTCACGTTTGGCCTGGAAGCCCAGGGCCGGGACCAGGCTGTTGAGCCGGTGCCAGAGAATGGATAGGACTAGCTGACTGAGCACCAGTGCCCTCCCTCAGAGGGAGAGGCACTTGAGTAGTCCTGTCCCTTTCCGGAGCCACTCTACCACCCTGCCCTCTAAACCTTGCCAGTTCTCCAGTGGAGACAGATGCATGGCAGAAAGGTAAACACCAAAACAGAACAGAAGACTCGCGCTCCACTGGATGGCCAGAAGCACAGGTGGAAGGGAGGGAGCTCGCCTGCCACCCGACCCCAACCACCAGGCCAGAGCTCTTGACCCAGTAGATCTGGGCAGAGGAAGCCGCCAAGTAAATGGCCTCGCAAGCCTCCACCCGCAACAAGCTGCCCAGGTCCTGGACCACAAGAAGCATGTCGTCAGCGTATGCCGACAGGACAAGCCGCACCTCTGGCTCTTGCAGACCAACCCCATCAGCCTCTGTCAGAGGAGACAGAGGAAGGGCTTGATCACCAGAACGTTTAGCTGGCCCAACAGGGGGCTCCCCTGCCATACTCCCCGCCCAAAGCTGACCGGCTCGGTCAGGGTCCGCCTGAGCCTGACCAGACACTCTGTGGAGAAAGCCCACAAACTGAGATTCAAAGCTGAGCACTCGCAGAGTGCCCAGGAGGAGATACCTGTGGTCCACCCTGTCAAACGCCTTCTCCTGATCCAGGGACAGAAGGGTGAATGACAGACCATTCCTACACCCAAGCTCCAAGAGATCCTGGACCAAATACAGATTATCAAACATGGTACGGCCCAGGATGGTGTAGGTCTGGTCGGGGTGGACCACATCCACCAGCATGGACCCCAGCTGCAGCGAGATGGCCTTTGCTACGACTTTGTAGTCTATGCTGAGGATCAAGACAGGATGCCAATTCCGAAGATCGGGGGGTCCCCCTTCTTCAGAAGCAAGATGAGCACAGCTCGCCTGCATGACAGGGAGAATCCCACTCTCCAAGGACTTGGCCCAGATGGTGACAAGGTATGGGCCAAGGACGTCCCAGAACATGCGGTAGAACTCCACAGTCAGCCTGTCCATGCCCAGGGATTTATTGGTGGGCATGTGGCAGAGGGCTTCCAAGAACTCAGTCAGGGTGAGAGACAGCTCTAGCTGGTCTCAGTCACCCATGCTGACCATTGGGAGTCCATCCCAGAGCACTCAGCAAGCGTCAGGGTTGGTCGGATCTGGGGATAAAAGGCCTGCATAGAAGTCCCTGGCCCTCCCGCACATCTTTGCCAGATCTGTGAGGAGGGTACCATCCTCTGCCAGGAGGCAGGTGATGTGCTTCTTGGCCTCCCTCCATTTCTCAGGGCATAGAAGAAGCGGGAGCTGCAGTCCATCCCCAAAGGAGGCAGATGCGAGGTTGAACAAAGGCATCCCGGGCCCGATGGTCCTCAAAGGCCCGGGGCTCCTTTTGCTTCTCCTGGCATGCTCCGCAGAGGGATGGATCCTCGGGGCTGGCAGACAGATGTCTCTCTCACTCTAAGATCTCCCATTCCAACTGCTCCATCACCGCATCCCTCTATTGGCTTGCGCCCTGGGTGTAGTTGTGGCAGAAGAGCCGGGCTTGCACCTTCCCCACATCCCACCACCACCGTGCCGAGGAAAAGGCACACCTCTGCCCTCGCCAGGCCCGCCAGAACTCCTGGAAGGACACCACAAAGCCCACATCCTCTAACAAGCTGTTACTAAAGTACCATAGGGTTGAGCCAGATGACTACAGGAGACTGATAGAAGGCAGATCTGTTAGCCTCAGATTAAGCAGGTCCCTTTTCCCTGGGTAAGGTAACAGGGGTGGTTCCAGAACAATCAGGAACTTGCTGGACCCAATTAAGGCAGGCAGGCTAATTAGGACACCTGGAGCCAATTAAGAAGCTGCTAGAATCAATTAAGACAGGCAGGCTAATCAGGGCACCTGGTTTAAAAAGGACCTCACTTCAGTCAGTGAGGGGCACGCAAGGAGCTGAGAGTGAGAGGTTGTGCTGCTGGAGAGTACAAACTCTATCTGGCATCAGGAGGTAGGTCCAGTGGTGAGGATAAAGAAGGTGTTGGGAGGAGGCCATGGGGAAGTATCCCAGGGAGTTGTAGCTGTCACACAGCTGTTACACGAAACACTGTAGACAGCTGTGATCGACAGGGCCCTGGACTGGAACCCAGAATAAAGGGCGGGCCCGGGTTCCCTCCATCCCTCTCCCATCTATTGGATATAAGAGGAATTGACTTGGACTGTGGGTCCCACCAAAGGGGAAAGTCCCTGGCCTGTCCCCCGACCGACTTGGTGGATCAGCAGAGACTGTGGGGATTGTTCTCCTTCCTTTTCCCCATTTTGGCCAGTGATGAGGTTAGCTGCATTTGATCTACTCTGCTAAGCATGTAGTTATGTTTACTATAGAGAGTATATTTTCAATAACTCTAAAAACCACAGTATCAGCTGGGGAGAATGGTGCTTTCTTCAGCTAATGCTAAAACTTTTTGATTAAAATTCCTCTGACTTTAAAGCCTTTATATCTCACATTAACAGGATGTTCCACAGCTGTGACCAAGGTTACTATAGGCTCCCATACTCATCTAGGCTGCCTATTTATTAAAAGGAAGCCAATTCATTTGTGAGTAACCAGGTCAAGAATACAGAAAGAAAGCCATTGGCCTGAGTCGGTGTGGTTGTCTCTGGGTATGTCTACACTACCCGCTGGATCGACGGGTAGTGATTGATCTATTGGGGATCGATTTATTGTGTCTAGTGTAGACACGATAAAATCAATCCCCAATCGCTGTGCCGTTGACTCCGGAACTCCACCGTGGCGACAGGCAGAAGCGGAGTTGATGGGGGAGCGGCAGCGGTTGTCTCGCCACTGTCCTCACGGCCAGGTAAATTGACCTAAGATAAGCCGACTTCAGCTATGCGAGTTGCGTATCTTAGGTCAACTCCCCCCACTAGTGTCGACCTAACCTCTGTTGTGGCAAGTACTCACCTAGAAATACATGGAGGCCTGGGTTCTATGTTCCCTGTTGATCTCTTTCCATACCTTGAGGCATCATCAGTCACCTTTCTCCCCTTGTCTAGAGACAAATGTCCTGTCCACTTCCAGTTGTGCATGTTTGCCTAGAAAATTTCACACAAGTAAGCAGGGAGAGCAACTTGAATGTGGATGATTTTCTGACGCTTTACCAATGAAGTAAAGTTGTCCTAAAGTTGTCTCATTCTGTGGAATTAGAATTTCTTCATCAGATATCATGTGCAAAGTCACCTGTCTCTAAAGTGAATGGCTTTTATTACTCATTGGATGATAAAAGATATTCCTATATTATTAACAATGATTTGGCAATAGAAAGGTTGAACCTAATATGTCAGTGCTCATGCTTTTTGCATTAGTTTACCTAGTTACTTTTGTTTTATCTTTGTTTATTGAGAAGTGGAGGGGAGAAGGAGCACATATGCCTATATTATTTTTTGACAAATTTCTTTAAAAACCTCTCATCATATCTCTCTCATTTTAATTTTGTGGCAAAGCATATAGTCCATGAGCTTGCCTTTTTCCTTAGAGTTAGCAAAGTTACCAAGTGAATTTAATCTGTACCTACACTTCAGAGCCATCATCGGGGACATCTGTCTTGGGCCTGGTGAGCCTTTCAGTTTCCCTGGCTATCAGTTAGCTGGGACAGAAACCATCCCTCTACGCTTGAAGTGGGACATCAGTAAACCCCATCACCTCCAATATCATTACCCAATGCGCAATTGTCATTGAGCTGAGCAGTCAGACTCCATCCCATCACAGAGAATGTAGTTGGACAGCTGCAGAATGCATTCAAAAGTTATCTTTGAGGGTCAGAATGGCTTCAGAATTTAGAGAAGTGACATGCTGTGTTGCTCAGGTGGGCTATGGAGAACATCGGGAATCATCGAGCAGGCATGATGAGGTCTAGGAATGTTAATGAACCCTTTTTTAAATATTGGAAACTCATGTGTCATGTTCTCCCAGTGCATATTTGTTCTCATTTATTTATAATATATATATATATATATATATATATATATATATATATTTGTTTTACACTAGCATACATATGACAACTTATTTTTCTCTAAATGCATATTTCTCTGTATTGTAGAAGGAAACTTGAGATTTCTCAAAAGGCTGCAGAAGAAGAAGAAAGATACCGTAAAGAAATTGAACAGTAAGTAATCACTTTCTTCCTGTGCTATGTATGCTGCATAATACACATGTAAAGAGAAATTAAATACTAGAGTTTGTAAAAAAAAAAAAAAAAATTGTCAACATTTTTTTCCAGCAAAGCATGGCAATTTTGTCAAAATGGAATTTTTTACAGGAAATGTCTGTTTTCAATGAAAAAATTGGGGTTCAGTGAAAAATGAATTTTTTCAAGTTTGAGTGACCAAAAACTGAAAAAAAAATTGTATAGTCAAGTGAAAAAGTTCAGTAAAACTTCATATTTTTGCCCAAGCATCTCAAATTTTTCAGTTTTCAACAAAACCTCCAAAATCTTCATAGAAAATTTTTGATGAAAAGGAAACAGTTTTCCATTTTCATCAAGGAGTAAATGGGCAAGGAAAAAAAAGATCAGCCTTTCCTGACCTGCTGTACTATATACATTTCACATCTGAATGAAATTTATCTTCAGGACTACGAAGGTGCTGCTTTAAAGCAGCTTATGATAATTCCAAATGTAGGGCATACAAACTGTTTTTTCTGAGTGACATATGCTGGAAATCTCTGCCAATTCTACAACATTCGGGTGATTTCTCAAAATTGTAGATGACAATTTCCTAACTCAAGAAGTGTTGCAGCCAACAGAGGGGAATTCTCTATTAGACCTTACCTTGATAGATAAAGAGGAATTGATTGCAGAACTAAACATGGTTTGTAAGGTCCAATGACCATGACATGATTATATTTGTTGTATGCAAACAATAAAGTCCAAAGGAGTGACATTATGTACTAGGTTCTTTATAAGGGCCTGTTTTATAAAGCTGAAAATAACTGTGAGCCAGAGCAGATGGGAGAAAAAACTTGAACACAAAAATGTTAGTGATCATTCGGAACTGTTTTAGAACATTTTATTAGATGCCCCAAAAGCCACAACTGAGAGTTAAGGTTACCCGGGTTAGAAAAGCAGCGTGGCTTAGAGGGGAGGTTGAAAGAAACAATAAAAATAAAAAGATAATGTATAACACATGGATGGAGGAGAAAGGGAAAGATGATAATATATATAAGTCAGAAGCTAGAAACTGTAGAAAATTCGTAAGGGAATCAAAAGAACTCAAAGAAAAATCCATGGCCAGCAGAGTTAAGGACAATAAGGAAGACTCTTTATGATAACAAGAACAAAAGAAGTCCTAACTATGGTGTAAATGTCAGAATTGTCAATAATAATGCAAAAAAGGCACAAATGTTCAATACATTTCTGGTTTGTACATTGAAAAAAGCAAGGTGATGATGTATTCATATCATAGGAGGTGTCGGTGGAGGACAAAATAGTTTCCATTTTTAAAGTGACTAAGAAGGATGTTAAACAGCAGCTACTAAAATATGTCTGGATAACTTATATCCAAGATTTTAAAAGAGCTGGTCAAGGGACTCTCTGGACTGGACTGTTGACTTTTAATAAATCTTGAAGCAGTGGGGAAGTTCCAGAGGTCTCAAAGAAATCTAATGCTGTGCCATTATATAATAAAAAGATAAATAGGCTGAGCCGAGTAACTATAGGCCTGTCAACTTGACCTCCATCCAAAGCAAAACAATAGAGTGGCTGATACAGGACTTGATTCATAAACAATTAAAGGAAGGTAATATAACTAATGCCAACACTGATTTGTGAAAAATATCTTGTTAAATTAACTCTTGCTTTTTGAAGAGATTACAAATTTGGCTAGTAAAGGTGACAGTGTTAAGAACATAAGAATGGCCATACTGGGTCAGACCAAAGGTCCATCCAGCCCAGTATCCTGTCTTTCGACAGTGGCCAATGCCAGGTGCCCCGGAGGGAGTGAACCTAACAGGTAATAGACTCATAGACTCTAGGACTGGAAGGGACCTCGAGAGGTCATCGAGTCCAGTCCCCTGCCCTCATGGCAGGACCAAATACTGTCTAGACCATCCCTGATAGACATTTATCTAACCTACTCTTAAATATCTCCAGAGATGGAGATTCCACAACTTCCCTAGGCAATCTATTCCAGTGTTTAACTACCCTGACAGTTAGGAACTTTTTCCTAATGTCCAACCTAAATCTCCCTTGCTGCAGTTTAAGCCCATTGTTTCTTGTTCTATCCTTGGAGGCTAAGGTGAACAAGTTTTCTCCCTCCTCCTGATGACACCCTTTTAGATACCTGAAAACTGCTATCATGTCCCCTCTCAGTCTTCTCTTTTCCAAACTAAACAAACCCAATTCCTTCAGCCTTCCTTCATAGGTCATGTTCTCAAGACCTTTAATCATTCTTGTTGCTCTTCTCTGGACCCTCTCCAATTTCTCCACATCTTTCTTGAAATGCGGTGCCCAGAACTGGACACAATACTCCAGTTGAGGCCTAACCAGCACAGAGTAAAGCGGAAGAATGACTTCTCGTGTCTTGTTTACAACACACCTGTTAATGCATCCCAGAATCATGTTTGCTTTTTTTGCAACAGTATCACACTGTTGACTCATATTAAGCTTGTGGTCCACTACGACCCCTAGATCTCTTTCTGCCATACTCCTTCCTAGACAGTCTCTTCCCATTCTGTATGTGTGAAACTGATTGTTCCTTCCTAAGTGGAGCACTTTGCATTTATCTTTATTGAACTTCATCCTGTTTACCTCAGACCATTTCTCCAACTTGTCCAGATCATTTTGAATTTTGACCCTGTCCTCCAAAGCAGTTGCAATCCCTCCCAGTTTGGTATCGTCCGCAAACTTAATAAGCGTACTTTCTATGCCAACATCTAAATCGTTGATGAAGATATTGAACAGAACCAGTCCCAAAACAGAACCCTGCGGAACCCCACTTGTTATACCTTTCCAGCAGGATTGGGAGCCATTAACAACTACTCTTTGAGTACGGTTATCCAGCCAGTTATGCACCCACCTTATAGTAGCTCCATCTAAATTGTACTTTCCTAGCTTATCTATAAGAATATCATGAGAGACCGTATCAAATGCCTTACTAAAGTCTAGGTATATCACATCCACTGCTTCTCCCTTATCCACAAGGCTCGTTATCCTATCAAAGAACGCTATGAGATTAGTTTGACACGATTTGTTCTTTACAAATCCATGCTGGCTATTCCCTATCACTTTACCACCTTCCAAGTGTTTGCAGATGATTTCTTTGATTACCTGCTCCATTATCTTCCCTGGCACAGAAGTTAAACTAACTGGTCTGTAGTTTCCTGGGTTGTTTTTATTTCCCTTTTTATAGATGGGCACTATATTTGCCCCCTTCCAGTCTTCTGGAATCTCCCCCGTCTCCCATGATTTCCCAAAGATAATAGCTAGAGGCTCAGATACCTCTTCCATTAACTCCTTGAGTATTCTAGGATGCATTTCATCAGGCCCTGGTGACTTGCAGGCATCTAACTTTTCTAAGTGATGTTTTACTTGCTCTTTCCTTATTTTCTCTTCTAAACCTACCCTCTTCCCGTAAGCATTCACTATACTAGACATTCCTTCAGACTTCTCAGTGAAGACCGAAACAAAGAAGTCATTAAGCATCTCTGCCATTTCCAAGTCTCCCGTTACTGTTTCCCCCTCCTCATTGAGCAGTGGGCCTACCCTGTCCTTAGTCTTCCTCTTGCTTCTAATGTATTGATAAAAAGTCTTCTTGTTTCCCTTTATTCCCATAGCTAGTTTGAGTTCATTTTGTGCCTTTGCTTTTCTAATCTTGCCTCTGCATTCCTGTGTTATTTGCCTATATTCATCCTTCGTGATCTGACCTAGTTTCCATTTTTTATATGACGCCTTTTTATTTTGTAGGTCACGCAAGATCTCAAGGGTAAGCCAAGGTGGTCTTTTGCCACATTTTCTATCTTTCCTAACCATTGGAATAACTTGCTTTTGGGCCCTTAATAGCGTCCCTTTGAAAAACTATCAACTTTCCTCAGTTGTTTTTCCTCTCAGTCTTAATTCCCATGGGACCTTGCCTATCAGCTCTCTGAGCTTACCAAAATCCGCCTTCCTGAAATCCATTGTCTCTATTCTGCTGTATTCCCTTCTACCCTTCCTTAGAATTGCAAATTCTATGATTTCATGATCACTTTCACCCAAGCTTCCTTCTACTTTCAAATTCTCAACAAGTTCCTCCCTATTTGTTAAAATCAAGTCTAGAACAGATTCCCCCCTAGTAGCTTTTCCAACTTTCTGCAATAAAAAGTTGTTTGCAATGCAGTCCAGGAACTTATTGGATCGTCTGTGCCCCGCGGTGTTATTTTCCCAACATATATCTGGATAGTTGAAGTCCCCCATCACCACCAAATCTTGGGCTTTGGATGATTTTGTTAGTTGTTTGAAAAAAGCCTCATCCACCTCTTCCGCCTGATTAGGTGGCCTGTAGTAGACTCCCAGCACGACATCACCTGTGCTTTTTACCCCTTTTAGCCTAACCCAGAGACTCTCCACCCTTCCGTCTCCTATGTCCATCTCCACCTCAGTCCAAGTGTGTACATTTTTAATATATAAGGCAACACCTCCTCCCTTTTTCCCCTGTCTATCCTTCCTGAGCAAACTATACCCATCCACACCAACATTCCAGTCGTGTGTATTATCCCACCAAGTTTCAGTAATGCCAATAATGTCATAGTTGTATTTATTTATTAGCACTTCCAGTTCTTCCTGCTTATTACCCATACTTCTTGCATTTGTATAAAGGCATTTAAGATACTGGTTTGATCTTGCCTCCCAGCTTTGCCCTGACCCTCCTTCCTCAAGTGATCTCTCTCCTGCCATCCATCTCCACCCTCTGACAAACAGAGGCTAAGGACACCGTTCCTTACCCATCCTGGCTAATAGCCATTAGTGGACTTCACCACCATGAATTTATCTAGTTCTCTTTTAAACCCTGCTATAGTCCTAGCCTTCACAACCTCCTCAGGCAAGGAGTTCCACAAGTTGACTGTGCACTGTGTGAAGAAGAACTTCCTTTTATTTGTTTTAAACCTGCTGCCCATTGATTTCATTTGGTGGCCTCTAGATTTTGTATTATGGGAACAAATAAATAACTTTTCTTTATTCACTTTCTCCACACCACTCATGATTTTATATATCTCTATCATATCTGCCCTTAGTCTCCTCATTCCCAAGCTGAAAAGTCCTAGCCTCTTTAATCTCTCCTCATATGGGACCTATTCCAAACCCCTAATCATTTTATTTACCCTTCTCTGGTCCTTTTCTAATGCCAGTATATCTTTTTTGAGATAAGGAGACCACATGTGTATGCAGTATTCAAGATGTGGGCATACCATGGATTTATATAAAGGCAATAAGATATTCTCCATCTTATTCTCTATCCCCTTTTTACTGATTTCTAACATCCTGCTTGATTTTTGACTGCCTCTGCACACTGCCTAGACATCTTCAGAGAACTGTCCACGATTACTCCAAGATCTCTTTCCTGATTAGTTGTAGCTAAATTAGCGCCCATCATATTGTATGTGTAGTTGGGGTTATTTTTTCCAATGTTCATTACTTTACATTTATCCACATTAAATTTAATGGAATATCGTTAGACTTTTGTAAAGCATTTGACTTGATACCACATGAAATTTTGATTAGGAAACTACAATGATATAAAATCAACACGGAACATATTAGATCCATTAAAAACTGACTCACTGAGAGGTCTGAAAATATAATTGTTAATAGGGAATCATCGAGCAGGTATGTTTCTAGCAAGGCCCTCCTGGGGTCAGTTCTTGGCCCTATGCTATTTAACATTTTGTATCAGTGATCTGGAAGAAAACATAAAGTCATTGCTAGTAAAGTTTGTAGATGACACGAAGATTGGAAGAGTAGTAAATAATAAGAGAACAGGTCACTACGCGATCTGGAACACTTGGTAAACTGAGCACAATCAAAATATATGAGAATCAATACAACCAAAGGTAAGGTTGTACATCTAGGAACAAAAAACATAGGCCAGCCATACAGCATGGGAAACTCTATTCTGAAAAGCAGTGACTGAAAAAGACTTGGGGGCCCTGGGGATAATGAGATGAACATGAGCTTGCAGCGCAACGCTGTGGCTAAAAGGACTAATGCAATCCTTGGATGTAAACATGGGGGGCTTTCAGTAGGAATAGGGAAATTACCAATGTATTTGTCACTGGTACAACTGTTAGTGGTATACCGTGTCTTGTTCTGGTGTCTGCACTTCAAGAAGGATACTGAAAAATTGGAGAGGATTCGGAGAAGAGCCATGAAAATGATTAAAGGAAGAGAAAATATGCCTTATAATGAGACACTCGAGCTCAGCCTGTTTAGATTATCAAAATGGTAAGGGGTGATTCTGATCAGTCTAAAGTAACTACATGGCAAACAAAAATTTGATGATAGAGCGCTCATTGTTCTAGCAGACAAAAATAACTAGATTAAGTGACTGGAATTTGAATCTAGACACATTCAAACTAGCAATAAGATGCAAATTTATAATAGTGAAAGTAATTAATCATTGGAGCAACATACCAAGGACTGTGATGCATCCTTCATCACTGGAAATTTGTAAATCAAGAGTGGAGGCTTTTCTAAAAGAGTTGATCTACTAATAACCACAGCTATTGGACTTGAACCAGGAATTAATTCAAGGAAGTCCTGTGGTTTGTGTTATGCAAGAGGTTAGACTAGATGATCATAATGGTCCCTTGTGGCCTTAAAATCTATGAAGGCTTTCTGGCAGTCCATCCATCAACGGTACTAAAAAGCAAGTTGGATGCAACTATCAATGTAATTTAAATATTGCTGTACATTTAGAACTGGAGGGGGAAAAAACAACCAATCACGATGTGGTTCACTGTTTTAATGTATGTTATCACTTTCTCTTCTGAACAATTTTGACAAATTATATGGTAGTATGAAATTGGAAAATTAGTGTTGGAGATTTCATATTCTATAATTGTTCTGGTGCAGCTTTCTGTAACTGTAATTTACTCTGAAATATTCAGACATGCCTCTCCTGTCACATTAAACAACTTTCCACCTGCATCATTTCATTTGACTGCTTTTGATCTATCTATATTAGAAGCTGAAATCCTGCACAACAGAAAGGGCATGAACAGAGCACTCTGAATCAGTGATGGCATGTTGGATGCAGAACAGAGTATATTTCCCCAGCTGCCACGACGGCCATCAGGGACCAGAGCAGTTTCTGGCAACCCCAAGACTGGGGTACAAAAATGCACATACATATACCAGCCATCCCCACACTGGAGTCTGTGTCAGCACAGGGATGTCTTCAATTTACAATGTTTTCCTATTCTCATACTGTATTGAAAAAATTGCTTCAATAACAGCAAAGGATGGTACGCAAGCAAACAAAGAATTCCTTTTCCAAAGCCAGCTTGTCTGACTCACTGTCGTGATGAATGCCTTTGGTACCTGCAGACTTCATCTGAACTTCATAAGCAGTTATCAGGTTCTGCTGCCTAAATTACTGTGAAGCTGATGTATCGCCATACCTGAAGTTCTTTAAGTAACCTCAATAGCTTTATTTCAGCACTTCACGAATGCAACATCAGCAAGTGGAGTTTGCAGCTTACAAGCTCTGCTATCATTAGTGTTCATGCACATAACAGGTAACATTTTCAAAAGCACCTAAGTGACTTATGATATGTCTACGCAGAATTTTGGAGAGAGCCTCCCAGTCCAGGTCAACAGACTGGAGCTATCCAGGCTTGCACAAAATAGCTGTCTAGACAGCGCTCTGAAGTTTCAACTCACACTGAAGCTGAGACTCTGAACTTATGCTCCCAAGTCACCTGCGTTCTTTAGAGCATGTTACCCACAATAACTATTTCAGGCCATGTGTTTGGTTTCAATGAAGAGTTTCAAAGGCTTCAGCAAGCAGTGCCACCAATACTCTCACTTCAGTGAGGTGGTACTTTGAAAATCTCTTATCAATCCTTGTGTTCTGAACGTGAATACAAGTCTTTGCCTTAGCATCTCTGTAGCCTGTAGCCTTTCCTGGCGGAGCAAACTCTATTTAACAAAAATCCGTAACTGTACTGAATGAGTTATGTCCTGTAGGTTGCAATTTCTTTACAGGAACTAGGAAGATGGATCCTCCAAGGAAACTGTTGGCTCTGTGTCATATGTTAGTAGTACTATTTTATGAATCACCCTTCCGGACCTATTGGCATATTGTTTTATATTAAAGTCTACTCTGCTAGCAGTTACATTAGCCAGAACATGCAGGGCAACCTCTAAGTTATTGGTCTTGACTCTGTTGCTACCAAATAATTTAATTACTAGACTAACCTCCTCTGATGTATATTGAGTAGAGTCCTCTGCATATGTGTGGGGCTTTTTTAAATCTTTTTTTTTCTTTTAGTCTTTTAACTAACTCCAAACATTGTTTATTTGTCATGTAATGCAAATAGCAACAACAGCAGTGGCTATATGAGATTCAAATGCAAAGTCCATAAATTAGGGTTATCATGTGGATCTGTGACACTGAAGGACTTTGCTACCATAAACCAGTGAATTACACCATGACATGACACAGTTGAAAATATATCTTTTCATCACTGAGAGGTGTGCTCTATGGTACAAAATTCAGCAACAGCAAAAATGCTGCATTATGTTATTGGATTATGTGTCACTTGTGATTGCAGCAATCTTTAACAAGTTATGAGAAATGGGAGGAAATGTTATGTACAGTTATTCCTTGTTCAAACATTTTATTTTACTATCTATTTTTATTTATTAGCAAAATGCCCAAGAGTGTGCTTGGCATGTTGCCGTACAGGTAAAACATAATCTCCATCTCAGTGGTTTTACAATCTGTTTGCAGATGTGACCCAAAACAACAGAGCTGATTAAACAGTAGTAGGTGGGAGGATGGAAGGAATTAAATCAAGAGGATTAGAGGGTTACTCAGCTAAAGCTCTGGACAGCTTGGTGGAGGAAAAATTGTTTTCAGAAATATAAGGAAAGTGGAATCCTTATGATTCATTTCTTGAAATTGCTATGGAGGATGTGGCTTCTGAGGAAGGATATGTCAGATGTATTGTACAGACTCTGCAGTTTCAGTCAAACATTGTTTATTTGTCATGTAATGCCAATATCAGCAATAGTAGGGGCTATCCTGTGTTCAATCTTCCATCATCAATCTAGCTGTTTTTTCCTCTAGGCACCGAATACGTGGCTGGTCCTGACCTAGTTCACGTCAGTAGGCAGCCTCCCCCATACACCTGATGTAAATCTCCATTTAGCTCTCCGATCGCCATTTTACTGCCATAGCTCATGCACTTTTGTGTTGAGCTGGATTTCCATTTTCAGAAGAATATTGGCTTGCCATGAATAACTACTCAAATCTTGACATTTAACCATATTGCATTCCTGTTTCCTTTATTCTTTAGGTTTTTTGTAGGAAGAGGGGGGGGATGGTTATGTGTACACCAACTTGGACTTCTGTTGTTGTGTGCTGTAAGTAATCTCCACCAGGGGTGGGTGGAGTCTGAGGATGTTAAGCAGGGTTTTTGCAAAGGGCATTAAAAAGTTAGGCACCCAGCTCCCACTGAAGGTTAGTAGGACATGAGATCCTAAGTCCCATTTGTGCCAATATTTCCCCTACCTCTCCCAAATCTCCTTATTTCTGATCATGGTGTGACAGGTTCCCCCAGGGTGCCACCTGGAATTAGGGTACCACTGAGCCCTCTGACCCACCAGCCTGGGCTCCCTCTCACACTGTGCTGCTGCGACAAGTTGCAGAGCCCCCCAAGCTTGCACTTTCACCAGCATTCACATAGGTAGGGACATACCCAGCTGCAGTTACATGTGGGCTCTCTAACCACCAGCCTTGGACCCCAGAGCACTACTGTCCTGCCCTGGTCAAATCTGGCCAGTATATAGGTTTAGCACCCAGTCCACCTCTCCCTCAATGTGAAGATGACCATGCACGCTTGTGGTAACCAAGCTGAGATTTCCCCCAGACACCTTAGTCAAATGCACACTGGTTTGGATTAAAACATAAGATAAGTTTATTAACTGCAAAAGGATAGATTATAAGTAATAGCAAACAGATCAAAGCAGATAACCTAGTAAATAAACAAAACTGCAAACTGAGCATAACATACTAGATAGGTAGGATATGAATTAGCAAATTCTCACTCAGTGATAAACAGGCTGGCGGATTCTTAAGGCACAAGCTGCCTTGGCTCTGTAGCTTGGGTTGCCCAGGTTTTCATACACAGGCTAAAAATTCCTTTAGCCTGGGACCATCCATTCCCTCCTGTTCAGTCTTTATTCCTCAGGTGTTTCCAGGTGTGGTGTTGTACGGAGAGTGAGGTCCCATCACGATGTAATTTCTCCCTTTTATATCTTCTTCCCACTTGTTGGAAAGCTCTTTTGCTGTGACCTGGGTCAAACAATTCCCATTGTGTAGTGCTATCTCTGAGAGGTTTCTGTTGTACACAGTTCCTGGGGTAATCCTTGTGCTTGTGTGCATTTCCCCAATAAGCCATTAACATTGTTTGGCCTTTTTACTGTTGTACCTGAAAGGCTGCTTGTGGGTGTTTTCAACCTCACAACATGTTTCAGTAATACATATGTAGCCAAGCTTCATAACTTTGCATACAATGATAGCACATAGAATCCAACGAGATATTAATGTCTAGCAGATCAAGACTTTTAGAATGATACCTCACAAGGCATTTTTTGTACAAAACATATCCTAATTACATGACAGTGGTGAATATTGTGATGCCAGGGTGTCATACATGGATTCTTTGTAACTAGTTTCTTCATTTTTCTGAACTCTCCCTTTCTAGAGTGTCACAGTGTTCGTTTTTGTTAGAAGTCCTTACATGATGAATTTAATTATACAGTGGCGTCACTGTTTAGTTGTCTCAGCTATAGTTATTTCTTGAGCCAGCTCCTGTCAGGGTATAGCTACTCTTTTGTGCGCTCTAGCTATGCCAAGAAACAATAATTTAAATGGAAATAAATCGTGTAGAAATAAGACACATGTTTTTAACAGTGGGGACAGATAAATATTGGAATAACTTAGCTAAGGATGTAATGGAATCTCTGTCACTTGAAGCCTTTAAGTCACAACAGGTTGTCTTTCTAAAAGATATGTTATACTCAGACAGAAGTTACGGCCTCAATGTAGAAATTATTCGGTGAGGTAGGTTCCCTGTTCTGGTTTATTCAGGCAGGCAGACTAGATGATAGTCATAATCCCTTCTGGTCTTAAAAATCATTGATTCTATAAGGTGCTCAGAATTAACTTCTCCAAGCCTTACCCCAGTGTGCAATTCAACCAGTTTATATGTGGCTCTGTCATGTGTGTATAAAGGCAGTGACTTGCATTTTGCATGCATTGCCTCCATATCTCATTAGTATTGAAACACAAAAAAGTATATGCTTTCATGGGTGAATACCACTTCATTGGATGCATGTAGTGGAAATTTCCAGAGGCAGGTATGATTATGCAAGCAAGAATCAGGCTAGAGATAACGAGGTTAGTTCTATCAGGGAGGATGAGGCCCTCTTCTAGCAGTTGATTTGTGAACTCCAAGGAAGGAGAAACTGGTTTTGTAGTTGGCTAGCCATTCACAGTCTTTGTTTAATCCTGAGCTGATGGTGTCAAATTTGCAGATGAACTGACGCTCAGCAGTTTCTCTTTGAAGTCTGGTCCTCAAGTTTGTTTGCTGCAGGATGGCTACCTTTAAATCTGCTATTGTGTGTCCAGGGAGATTGAAGTGTTCTCTTACAGGTTTTTGTATTTTGCCATTCCTAATATCTGATCTGCTAGAAGAGGGCCTCATCCTCCCTGATTGAACTAACCTCATTATCTCTAGCCTGATTCTTGCTTGCATATTTATACCTGCCTCTGGAAATTTCCACTACATGCATCCAACGAAGTGGGTATTTACCCACGAAAGCTCATGCTCCAATATGTCTGTTAGTCTATAAGGTGCCACAGGATCTGTAAAAGCAGCAAAGAGTCCAGACTAACATGGCTACCACTCTGATACTTGAAAAAAGTATATATTATCATTAGAAAACAAACAAGTGTTTGTTTATTATTTCAGTGTGTTTTCTGTTCAGTTGAATATATTAGTTGGACCAGAAGTGAAATAGCAGCCATTTCTATATGTTTAAAATTTGGGTTTTTAGCTGAGTTGGAAGGAAATGGTTTGTATTTCAGATAAAGAAAAATAATTTGTAGTTTACAAAGTTATATTTTTAAATGAGAATTTCAAGAAATAATATTCTTCTATATATATTTAGGATAACAGCAGAAGAAGAGAAATTTAAAAAGGAATGGGAAGAAGATTGGAGGCCTAAAGAGTCACCTAAGCCTGTAAAAACTGTAACTGCAGATGTACATCCAGCCCCTACTCCTAAACACAGAAGTAAGTGACTGGTTCCATCCTAGTCAGTGGGGGAAACAGTTGCGTTTGAGGAACAATATTATGACTCAACAATGGTCATGGAGATGAGGTGTTTTCACCAGTTCAAATCTAACCTATGGCAGCCATAACTAAAACTTAACACCTGTTGGCTTTTTGGAGGTCTATGAGAGATGAGTTTAGTTGTATCCATCCAGTTCCCACTTAATAGACATCTGTGACAAAACTCACTGCCACACTCACTGTCAGCCATGTTCACAGTCTCAGCCAAGAAATGTGTTGACATGGAGACTGAACTTCCTACCATGATGATGAACCCTCTAGGTCAGGTTTGAGGTGCATCATGGGGGGTGTATTTTGCTGTTGTCCAGGCTGTTTCTATTCAGGGAGCCTCAGTCTCCAGAGACGTCAACCTGTCACATTTCATGTGCACTAAAAGCAAGATTTTCTTTGAGCTGTTCTCATTCAGAGTTGCTATGTGCTCACTCTGAACACTTTTGAAAGTCTAGCCACTTCATTTAGGTGCCTAAAAAAAACTCAGCTCCCATTTGAAAATCTACCCAAAATTTTTACGTACCGTATATGTATATATGTGTGTGAATAACTGAGGTGGAAATATGTTGCATTCATAGTCTTATTTTAATCTCTTGGCATAAAATGTCAGTGCATAATGGATTACAGGAGTTGCTGGCATTTTGCTACTTGGGTCACATTTCAAAGTTTTTCTGATCTCTTACTTTAAATGAGTGTTGAGCTTTCTGTATCCAGTAGATAATCAGAAAAATACTGTGGGTGACTTGGTTTCATTTCCCTATTTGACATCTTTGACTTGGGAGAGATCTTGAGAGATGGAGGAATAGGATGCAGAGATGTAATGCTGTACTTACAGCTGGAGCCACAGTGGCTTGGTGCTCTGGCTTTATTACTGGGAGAAAGGGGAGGGTGTTCGCTTTTTTTAAAAAGGAGAAATCTATATAGAACTTCCTGCTTTTGGCGAAGAGGGGCTGGAGCTACCACTAGAGCTGAGAGCAACGTGCAGCTTTCAGCTCATCTGAGCTTTACCAACTGAAACATATGGATCACTGAGGTCCAAGTCCACATGAAGTATCCAGTTTGTGCAAACCACTGCCAACCCTTCCCCCCAGCTAGGACCCCAGAGTCCTTACTTTCTAAGTCTTTGGAGGATGTGGGGATGGCTGCCTGGTGTCCTGTAAACACCTTCCTGCTACTTATCTTTGAGGAGAGAGTGGTTAACCATCTTCCAGCACCTTCAGGTGATGCCTGGTAGGAAGATAATAAATGAACACCTTGTCCCCATCCAGGCCCACTGTGAGGCTGCTTGCCTCCTGACCCCTGTCTGCTGACTCCGACATGGTTCTCAGCCCAGCTGAGCACCATTTTCAGTGTCCTGGGAAAGGGCATATTGCCTATTTATTGTATATAGAGCACTGAATTAGTTATAGAGCTTTGTTCAGCATGTTGATGTGTATTTGTGCATGCAAATGGACTAACAATGATTACTATGGAGAGGCAATGTGGGCTAATGGGTAGAACACTGGACTGGGAGTCTATTCCCAGCTCTGCCACTGGCCAGCTGGGGTGACCTTGGGCAATTCATTGCACCTCTGTGCCTAATTTCCCTTTCTTTCAAATGGAGATAATGATATTGCTCTCCTTGTGTAAAGTGTTTTGAGATGATCACTATATAAGAGCTAGGTATTGGTACTATTATTTATTGTTATTACTGTTTTGCATGTGCAAATATGGGTCTTTTGTGTCTAATGCATGATCATTCTTGGGGACACACTCATCATATCCTGTGTTTAAACATTTGTCCCCTAAATAAATCAAGGGATCTGGTGGATACTGTGACACACTTGTGCAAATATTCAGCACAGGCTCTAGCAAATAGTTATTTCTTTAGAAATTATAACAAAACTCTGAACAATGCCCCAGTCTCCTGTACAATCTTATAAATCACACTGTAAAGATCCAACAACTTTTAACTGTAGCAATAAACCTCTGAGCAAGCTGATCTTTTTAAAAAACCTACAATATTCCTACTCTGCTTGACAAATCAAATACAGATCCATTTGAAATTTTCAACTTTGTGAAATACAGATATATTCAGGGATGGTTGAATTTCTCCAACAGTTGTAGAAAATATCCGTTTTAAACAAATTATTCCCTTCAGTTTTTCTACTTTACTGAAACCTGGTCTGAGTTTTATAGAAAGCATGACTTAAATTTTCATTCTTCTTATGAAGAATGACTTTTGGAAGTCAGGGTTTTGACTGATCTGCTTACTGTTTGCTGTTGGCATTCTGATGATTTTGCAAGTCGTATGAAAAATGAGATTGAAAAATGAGGATTGATCTTAGGCCCTTCTATGCTAAGGCCCTGATAAAGCAAAGCACTTAAGAATCTGCTTAACGTTAAGCATGTGAGCAGATCTACTTAGTTCTCAGTGGGACCACTCACATGGTTAAATTTATGCATGCTCATAAGTGTGTACTTATTTGAGGCCTAAGACCTTTGTCTGGCACATAAAGCAAATACATTCATATCTTATGTGGACCAGACACTAGAAGGAGACAAACACTCACATCTCCTACTGTGGATTCCATAAGGCTTGGACACACGTGTTCTTCACTTTTCAGTTGTCTAATCCATTCACGCTGTGGTGTCCTTCCCCCCACCTTTTCTGCTCCCATTCCATCCTTTCTCCCTCTCTTATTCCTCATTCCTCCTTTTCCCTCCCCAGAAAATAATTTGTGCAAATCTTGTAGTCCTTACTAAGACAAAATTCCCTTGAAGGCAGAGGGCATTTTGCCTCAGTAGGATTTATCACAGGGAGTGGATCTGTTCAGTAAGAAGCTGCTGTTTGTGCACTCTAACTTTTCATAGAAGTGCCCATTAACTGTAAGCTTTGCTGCTGGGCTGAGCTTTTCAAAGGCAATTGAGATGGTTTGAAGCTAACTTCTAGATAAAAGGCTAAATCAGGAACTGGTTAAACTAAAAAAACCCAGATGCTTTGAAGCACTATTATGCACAACAGGAAGTAGGAAAGTAGTACTGGTAAGACACTAGACTGGAGCTCAGGAGATCTAGGTTCAATTGCTGACTCTGCCACAGTATTCCAACTTGTGCAAGTTGCTTAATCTTTCTGTTCCTCAGTTTTCAAGTCATAAAATGCAGGCGATGATATTTCCTTTCTCCCACTGTTCATTTCTCTTGTCTATTTAAATTGGAAGCTCTTTAGGGCAGAGATTTGTTCTTACTGTGTTTGTGCTCTGCCTCCTGCAGTGAGGCCACAATATAGGGGCTACTATAGTATAAGGGAAAGAGGTGGCGTTTCTCTCTGAAGTTAGACCCAAGATAACTGTTGATGGTCAAACTTAAGAGTAGCCACCAGGTTCCTCACCCAGCCTAGCTGCAGTGCATTGCAGGCCATGGTGCTGTATGAAGACCTTATTTTCTTCAGGGTAAACCAGGAATTGATTATACCTGGGCTTTTTCATGATATTACAGATCTCAGTGAGGTTCCCTTTTTACCTTGTGGAAACCTCAGTTACCCTATCACTTGTGTCTCCTCATTTCCTCCCGCCTTTGTTTCTTTAGTAGATTTAAAGGGAGTTGCACATGACCAACTTGCAGCAGATGACATGGATGGAGTGATCACGAAGCAGAACAAACAGGTTTGCTCTTCAGCCTTGGCTTCCTATCCTGATCCAGAGTCTTCCTACATTTCATTTCCTCCTGACAGTCAGTCTTGACACTAGACTGAACACTTTCTATTCTTGCTGCTTTCAGTTGCTAGAGCAGGACCCACAGTCCATTAGATGGTAAATGCTAACAAAATTACAGAGCTCAGAATATGTATTGCTGCTATTGTGCTCTAGAGACACCTAAATGAAACAGACTCTTGTCAGTAAATTTTTAAAAAGTGGATGCTATTAATTAAGCTTTGTATCATCAGCAGATTTATGTATAAAAATAGAGTTACTATATGTCCTATGCATTACCCAACAGTATGGTTTTAAACTTCATGAACTTGGCTTTAAGAAAATCTTTTTTTTCCCTAAACAAAAATACTTCGTATAGGGAATGAAGGGTTTTGTTGTTTCCCTAAACACAAGCTTGGATGTTGTGTTGTGCACAAGCTTGGATGTTTTTGAATCATTTATTTGATTTCATTCAGTTTGTTATTGCTAACAAATTAGTACAATGAATATAAAGCAATAGGCATGACAATGTGCATCTAATAACAATGAGAATGACTGTCAGGTTTTGTATAGAGGCTGGCTGTTCCATCTGTTTTATTTCACATAAAAAGTGTATCAGTAAGGTAAACATGTTAGTAAATGTACAGATGCTGCTTTTTGATCAAACTTGATAAAGGAACTGTCATTTAATACCATCATTTAATACAATGCAACATTGCAGACATTTAATACCATCATTATTTTGCCTTCAAATAGCTTTTAACCAGTTACATATGGGTCCAGCTTGATCTAAACCAGTTCAGGACTTTTCTCCAGCAAATATTTTTCCTTTGCTTTTTTTAATAGCTTTTGGATGGTTTTATCGATATGAAGGGAAATTTCCCACAATTCGCAAGGTACAAAGTGTGTAGAGATATAAGTGAAAATTTGCTGTGGGTTTTGCATTTGAAATTACTTCTTTCTCTCCTCTGTATTTTTTTAAATAAATTGTACAGCAGTGTACATTTATTTCTAAGTGTGGCAGTATGTGACCGACTATCTTACTTTATATGGATTCACTATATTCAAATGCTTTCTCATTTAACGTGTGCATGTACAAGCAAGTTTCTTTGGAGTGCAGCTGGAGGGGCTGATCTTTGAAGTACTGAGTGCTCTCAACTCCCACTGATTGCAATGGGAATTGATAGCTAGCCATACATTTCAGGAGGTGCTCAAAACATTGGAAGACTGGACTAATGGGATGCTCCCCTTTGCAAATCGTATGCTCCCCATAAGCCTTTGAAATAGTGCTTAAAAGGGAGATTTTCAGAGGCAAATAATAAATGGGAATTGAGTGCCTCGCTCCCATTTGTGCCTTTGGAAATTTACCAGTAAGTGGGAGCTTACGTGGTGAATAGATCTTTAACAGAAATGAATTTGACTCATAATGGAAGAAAACAATCAATACATACTTTTAAAATTTGGTAAACAGGGTAGTATATTTTAAGTATCATCTCTAAAGCATGCAGTAGTGTTTCAAATAATATTCTGTTCCTCTTGGTACATTCTTCTTTTATTTTTCAGTATCTTTTGACACTATTATGAACAGTATATTACTGATGTCTACCAGGTTAATGACCAAAATCAATTAGGGACTTAATGGTGAAGCCATCATAGAGCCAGAGCCAGATCCTGCATTGCTCCTACATCAATTCATTTATAGTTTTGAGTGTGCAAGGAAATCAAGATCACAGCCTGGACTCATCAGCTATACCTACCACGATAACCATTTAAAAGGTCATCTTTTACTATGAGCCACAATTATTTCTGTATGCGTAGGATAGGAAATATCTGCAACATCTCAGATACCACTTTGTGCTGTTGTTTAACGTTAACAGGTCAATGCTGACCACCATCTCGTACTCTAGCCAACATCAGTACAGTAGGTTATGTGGCAGAAAAACATAAGGTGTGCTGTAAAAGTGCAAACTGGTTTTACTGCCCAAGTTATTCTGTATAATTATATGCTTTGCATCTCTATATGTTTAGAAGTTCTCAAAGCACTTGGAAAAATATTAAAGGGCGAAACTACCCACTATTCAAATCTACGCACACGATAGACTAACAACTTGAAAACATGTATTTTTAATCTAAACTATTTTTATTTTGTTTGGTTTTAAAATGTTTCAGCCCACACAAAAACAACAAACCAATTTTTATAAAAGAAATTCACTTCCTATTAAAGATATATTTAGTACAGAGCAAATTGCAAACAGTGAATTATGAATCCGTTAAAAATGATCTATGGAAAGGATGACTCAGGCTCTGAAGAGTTTGATTTGAGCTGTGGTAGTTTGTTCAGCTAAGATTAATGGGAACACATTGCTATTCTACAGCACCAGAATCATACAGAGAACTCCGTGTGAGTCTTCATCTACAGTTACAAAATGTTACCATCTGTCACATGAACCCCCACGCTATATTTACCATTCTTTGTAAAGAATAAAGTAATGTCCCAGTGAATGGTATGAACAGTAACTAGCTCTAAACAAAACATGAAAACATTTGTAATACAAACTAAACATCATGGCTAAAACATGGGGATTAGAAATTAGGTGTTTGATGCTACTAAATCATTTTCACAACATAGTCATTTTACCTGTTAAGGTTAATCTGTGCAACAATAGCCAAATTAATTGTGAAGCCAATACAATACAACTTCACTGATCACAGTAATGCCAAGTTCTAATCACTCACATATCAGGGCAGGTCTTTTTTACCAGCAAGAAGAATGCCTGTCTATTTTTTTTTAATCTTCCAAATGGTTATTGCCTAGATTAGGGGTGTGAGCTGCTACATTTCACTCCAGTATCGCAGGGCTGATAAATTAATCCTGTTATGCAGAGAATAATTGTAGCATGATTGTCACTGTGCCCTGGGTTCCCCAAGCTATAGTGAAGAGCTATTGGCTGAAAAAAAGAACAGCTCATGCTTCCTCACTGTGCTGTGTCTCCTCTAACAACCAAGCCTGGAACACTGCCTCTCACTGCAGTGGCAGTCTTTAAGGAACCAGCCAGCTCCTCTTCACTGTGCAAAACTGGAGTATGCAGGCTATCCTCTTGCACTACTACTTGGCCTCAGGGAACCCAGCAGATGGTCACTGTAATCAAGGGAGCAGGTTTTCTTTCCCTGACAGCTAGAGCACAGACTTCAAAGTCTCTATCCAGAAGTTTCAGGGGCCTTTAGTTGCACTATTTTAAAGCCAAAAAAAAAAAATCATCATACATGTAAGTCTTATGGTTGCATGTTAGCTCATCTTAAAGTGGCCAGTGCATGTGAGCACATTTAATCCTGTAGCTCCCATGAATGTCCATTTGCCATCCGTAAAATTCAGACACACTGTCTCCTTAATAGACTGCACTGATCTAAGCCTTTTCTTTGCAATTGCTTGCTCTGTCTTTCCTAATGCATGTTATGCGGTGCTTTGGATGTATGATGCAATAAATGCTTTTTATAGGCTAAAAGGGAAGGGTTCACTCCTACATGTAAATACATGAGCACTTATGTCAAAGCCATCATGAAATTAATGACAAGCAGAAGGATGAGAAATGACAATATTATGGAACTATTTATGAATATCTTAACTCTCACTTACAACCCCAGCATACTCACATGCTGAAATGTTATAGAAGAGGAAAAAAGTATGTAATAATACCAACATTGTATGATCCTTAAGTGATGCATAGGCCTTCTGTTTGCCTTCTGAATAAGAAGGCATTTCACCCAATATGATGGGGACTGGGTTTTAGAATTGTTTTAAAAACAGCTTATGCACACAAACAACGTGGCTAATTTTCCAAGACAGGTTTTCATATATCTAAAGGCTCAATTGAGCTCAAAGTTTTGCAGTGTTCTAAGCCATTGTAAAGTATACACACTACTATTTTGTGCAATAAATAAAACCTCCCAGAAAGGGAAAGAGAGAAAGAAGTTGAAGAGCAACAGTCTGTGTGAACAGAAAAAGTGTAAAAAGGAACTGGAGTTTGAGCAAAAACTTGCCAAAGAAAAAGAAGGGATGTTGGAAAAAGAAAAACAGCTGAAAATCAACCGGCTTGTACAAGAGGTATGTTGTGATAAGTGTTGGACTATATTTCTTTATAGTTTGATTATTTCCTTCTATTTTATCCTGCTTTTCCTCTGCAGGCAAAACTCTTTGACTCTCATGGGTGTCTGGGACCCAGTTCAGCAAGATATTTGAGCATGTGTCTAACTCAAAACATGTATAATCTCACTGACTTAAAAGGTACCTTATAGTACCTCAAGTTCCTTGTGAGGTGGGCCCTTTGCTTGTCTGCAGATGTGGGTTATTTAAAATAACAAATTCTGGATCTTGTTCGATATACCCGGCAACAAGTGAAGAATGCTAAGCTTATGTTGAGATCCGTGCCCACCTTTTTCCTTTTATTAGCTTGCTTTTTTTGGTAATAAAAATATGAATATCTGTAAAAATGAAAAGCAAGAAGTCAGTGCAAGACAAACATAGAAAAAAAGAACTACTAAAAATCAGAAACAATATGACCTGAGGAAATGAAGAAAATGTTTAAATTGAGGTGGTAAAGCATAGTACTATGTTGGATGTAAAATTAAAGGGAGGGCTGAGTTCTTTTCAAACAAGGCATGCACTTAAAAATGGGGAGGAGAAATTATAGCAAACTGCAATAAAAGGAAATGGGAGGAAAGTAGAATATGGTGTGGGTTTTGGGGTATTTTGCAGAAAGTTTATTAAATCTTTGCATGTCAAAGAGACAGTGGGCCAAATTATCTGCTAGCATAACGCTGTTGGTTTCCATGGAGAGTTTGTTCCAATGTGTAAGATACTTAAAAAACACAGGATAACAAAATACACTATTCTGTTGCTAACGGATAAGAAACCGTATCCTAAGCTTTCTTATTCACAAGAGCACTTCTTCCTCAGATGGGTAGTCCTACTGGTTTAAAGACTACAGTATTCTCACAATGGGATATTTAGAGGTTTTCAAGGACAGGCCTAATGGAAGGCAGTGAAATAGAAAATGACTCAAAAGAGCATGATTGTTTTTACAGAAAGTGTTTTAAAGTCAAATACATGTTGTATCTTCTAATTTTGTGTGTGGTGTAAACCCATTACCCTTTTTTATGCCACGGTGATATGACTAAGGTATCTGAAACAGAGCGAGAAGATCTGGAGGAATCAGAAAAGGTTCAGCACTGGGTGGAAAGACTTTGTCAGACACGATTAGAACAAATCTCCTCTGTGGAGAATGATTCTCCTGAGGTAAAAGAAAGCTCTTGCTTATCCCTCTGCTGTGATAGCTAAATGACTTTTGTATGTTTCCTAGACAGGCAGGGAGGTTTTGCAGTGAGAAGAACCTCTCCTATTCTTTCCCTTTTCAGCCTTTAAGATTGACATAGACAGTATTTAGCATTTGACATCTGCACGTTTTTCAGGGCTCTATCTTCTTTGGGAAATGCATTGCTATAGGTAAATGTGACCACATGACATCCACTGAAAAGCAGCATGACCACTTGACAGTTCTGTATCCTGTTAGCTGACCCTGCTAGATTGGCTAGGATGGCTTTTGCTAGCCATATTCAAACTCGAGGCTATGAGGACTTTACCACCTGTAATAATGAAGCTTTCCAGGCAAGAATGCTCTGATAGTCAGGATCTTGAATGCATCCTAGTACCATGGAGAGATAGGGATAACAAAGGGCCAAATCATACCTTCACTTGAAAATATGTAAGGGAAAGAGACAGAAGGTGAGGGAACTCTACAAGAGTCACTTAATAAACTTTGTTCAAATCTTCCCCTTAAATGGGAGGCGTTTGAGAAGAGCGGGCATATAGAGAAAGGTTTATGGCCTTATAAATCCATATCCACAGAGATGTTTTCCCACCATCCTGCTGCTCTGGCTCCCCTCCCAGCACAGCTGCTTCAGGATGACTTCCCTTGGGAATGAACAATAGCAGCTGCAGAGGGGACCCATGGTGATCTCCCACTTGGATAATTCTATAGTCAGCAGAGAGCAGCTGGTTTTCTGTTCCTCCTGGCCCAGTGCCCAAAGCCATGTGGCTCTCCAATAGAAGAGACTCTTGAGGAGAGAGAGAGGTTTTCTGCAGACATTCCCCACACCTTCTGCACTCACTAGCTGCAATCTGGTGGATTGCAGTCCTCTTTGGTGGTGGAAATGAAGGGGGCCAAACTCCTTGATATATTTTCAGAGCTTTGCTGCTCGGAACTATTTACTAGCACACTACTGTATTTATGCTGCCACTAATTACTTTATTTCCGTTAAACTATTTGAGGAGATTAAACCAGTATAAATCAAGAGAACAGGTTGGTTCTGAGAGATTAACCTGTCTGAGGTATTAACAGCCATTATATATTATTATTTGTTATTAATTGTAATATATCTTTAAAACAAGCAGCAGTTCCCAAGGGTTGAAAAGTAGCCTCTTAGATGGTGGAGCCACTCTATGGTACTTAGCTGAGACTATCATTATGGACAGAGCAGTAATCTAGCTGAAGAAGTAAAGTCAAATAGGATAAATATCTTTGCTTTCTCTAGGGGTAACTTATGCCTCTTTAATCATTCCTCCAGGGAGTGGACAAAATAGTGGATAAGAGAATAATGATTAAGTGAACTTTCACAAACATTTTAATATGATCCATGACAAATGACTACCGGAAACATTTAGACCTCATTCGTATAGAACCCCTTCTCCACTCCCCCAAATCCGGATTAATGTACTCACTTCTTCAGAACATCTAGTTCCTGTATTGACTCCTGTGGAGTTCATAAGCCCAGTAAGGACTCAAGCTCTGCATGGGCTACTCTGCATTGTCTAAGCTCTGCAGAGATTTGCTTGGACAACACCAAACTCACTGAGACTAAATCAAGCACTTCCCCTCCTCCCACATATGTGCTTCACCATCATGCATATAGCTTGCACCCACCAGGACATCATCACTATCACATACACAACCCAGGTGGATATACTTCCAGAACTGCTTATCAGACATTCAGGACTCTAGGGTGGTATTAGGTTGGTTGGGGTATTTTAACCGTGAATTCCCTAGCACTCTATTTTTTCTCTTTAAACTTCAGTGCTGATTAAGGATTTTCCCCTTATTGATATGTATTTACAACCTTTACTCCAGATTCATGGCTTTTTTTTTCATCTGGTCTGGAAATCCTTTTAAATGACTCTTTAGAATTTCAGGAGCTGCTTGTAAAGCGCTCTCTGCTTACATCAGCCACTTTTGCAATGAGTATTTTTTCCTGTTTGTTTTGCTTTTTGTGTCTGCTCTTTTTATTTCCCCAGCACAGCAATTATGTACTGTATTTCTGTTAACTATTTTTTTTTAAACTGGAGCTCTTTGTACACAAAAAGGCTTCAGGAAAAAGTTGTGTACAGGTTTTTTTAATAAGAACCCAAGACCTTACAGTACTGCATTAATTATAGCTTGTGGTGTCCTGCTATTTGCCTTTAGTTTCTTCTGGTCCATGATAGGCAAGTGTACACTTAAGGCAGATCTCTGTTGTTATTACACTAGCTGACAAGTGGACATACTTCTGCTTCTCCTTCTGCTACATCAATGCGGAGGTTTGTAGGTGGTCTGCAGCTTCACACCACAGATCTTGATGATATTAACCTGGATGAAGTTGACAAGCCTACAAAACGCATAGCACCTCTCCCTCCAACACCTCATACAACTTCTGCAACATCAGCAGCTCATCCACTTTCTTCATCAAATGTCCCATCTTCAAGAGGTCCAGCCACTTCACCTTCTGCAGCTTCACGGGTGACTTTATCATCATCCACTGGGATGCATTCTCTCCCACCTCCTCCCCCTGCCTCCTTACCCAGTCAACCCACTGGATCTCTCTGTCTACCACCCACCCTCTTAGAAGAAAGAATGGGAAACCACAGTTACCATTCTTCTGGCCCAACAGAGTCCTTAAATGGCTGGGAAGCAAAAAATTACAGAGGAAGATCTACGTTTGGACCCATTAGCTCTCAAAATAATGAAAAGACCTACTTATCAAGTCCAAAGGTATAATTTCATTATATTCTCCTCTCATTGCATATACATCATTCTTATTAGTGATGTGTCCAAATAGCAGGTGGAGAATATTTGTGTGTTTGCTCTGCATAATGTTCCAGATCTTCTGCATGCAAATATCTTTAACAGAATGCATTAGTTAATAGCATCTTTTGTGCTTGACCATTATTACCTATAACCCATCATATTTTAAATACAAAGAAATCATGTGACCTATTTATCTATATCTGCACAGAAAAACAAAAAGTAAATTATTTTGTAGTTGAATGAGATATAAAGTATCTATAAAGTAGAATATTAGTATTCAGCTAATATGGTTTAAATATTGTTTTATTGTTGAATTGTTTTACTCAGGGAAAGTAGTGGACAGACAACGTTAGGTTGAAGTCGCATGCTCAGAAACATTTGAACTTTTAAGTGAGCACCAATAGTAATCCTTTGATGGGAACAAGACTGAACATTCTTACTACAAATCTGAGGGGTTTGTCATTTTAGTAGTTAGTTTTCTGGGGAAATACTCTGATTGTCCCTTATTACAAACTCACTAGGTTTATTCAAAAAGAGGATCTATACTGAATATTTAAAAAAATTCATATATTAAATACTATTATTCAGGGGAAAATATTTCTGTGACTTCATCATACAAGTATTTTTCTTTACTAAGAACTATAACATCAGGCACATACTCAAATCTTTATAATAAAAGATCTTTCTGCAGATATTTTACAGTAGTTTCAAACAGTTCAGCTGGGACTCTGTGGTAGTTTTTCTGCATGTTTTTCTGCATGGATTTGCTGCATTGTGTGCTGCGGTTTTCTGCAAGATCGTTTGGAATAATAATGACTGTGTTGTGGGTATTGCAGCTGAACAGGGGAAGGACAAATGGGCAAAGGATTGAAATGACTTCTTAGTTCTCTATGAAAATGTTCAGATTATTTGTATCGAAAGGATAGTTTTATAAGAGTGAATTATAAATCTTTGTTTCATTATAAACAGTCTGATTATTGAAAGGACTCCATAAACATAGTTTATAGTCACATTTCAAGAACACTTTAGCTTCTCTGGAATTAGAACAACTGCTGCATCTTTTTATGGAAGATGGGTTTTCTAAACGTGGTTTTCAACCTTTTTGTGCTCAGGAGCCATTTATAAATGTTTATGACCTGTCGTAACCCAATAAATATTCTGAGGGTGAAGGCCCTGGGTGGTTTCTAATCCACATTAGGCAGCTAAATAAGTGACCTAATCTTCAAAAGTTCTAAGCACCCACCAGCTGCTACCAAACTCAATCAAGGGTAGGTCTGAGAGGAGATTTTAGCTCTTAATCAATAAAATATTAATATTGGGCCAATCTTACTCTATTATATGCATATAAACCCATTGTTTTGTCTTTGGTGGGGTTTCACATCAGAATCTGGCCTAGCTGTATAGCTCAATTACTAAAGACAAATAGATTATCCACTCTGCCTATTGTGGGTTTTTTTACACCTTCCTCTTACATGTCTGATACTAGACACTGTCAGAGACATGACAGTGGAACACATGGGTGGGTTTGGTCCAGCTGAGTTCAGAATCTGGCCTGGTGTGCCTGTTTCCTTCTTAAATAGCTTAGTTTATATTATTTGGGCAAAACACAAACATTTGATGTTCCCAAAGAAGTAACTGGTTTCCTTCCTTGTATCTCATCCTCTGAAAATATTAACTGACTCAGTTACTCTCAATCAACTGAATAAATCTATCTAATTTTAAATATGAGACCCTGATGTTAGACCAGCCAAAGTTGAAGTAAACAAAGATTTATTATTCTGGTCTCATAAATATCCTTTCCTAATGTTATACAAATAGGTTTCTAAATCTTTTCAGCATCAATCATTTTCTTCACTGTGGCCGTTTAATTGCAAGTTCTGCCAGGTGCTTGCCAGTGCTGAAGGAGTGAAATTACCTGTCAAATATTATTGGCTATGAACAGTTCATAGATGTGGCATGAATTGATTTTGAGCATCATAAGTATGATTAGTAGATATGCAGTAATGAAGCTATTATTGTTTAGGGTTTACGAAACACTTCTCATGTTGGCAAAATATCATCTGCATCAAGAAATCCACTGGTATGTCCTAAACTTTTAATAATTAATATAGGGTTTTTATGAACTTTCGATGTAATGCTAGTGTCAAGGAATTTTAAAAGGGGATGATTTCAGATGGGTGCAGGATATGATTTCCCCCCTTGAAAAATGGCCATCATATTTTTGGATTCTGGTGTGTAAGGCAGTCATTGCATTTACAATATACTGGGTAATATAGTCCTTCATGTACCAATTAGCAGTGCTAAGCTCTAAGAGTATAAAAGACTTTCTCAATGAGTCTTCACATTTCAACAGTCTCAGAAATATAAGCTTAAAGCATGCATGTTGCATGTACAATATTTTTTCTGTGTACTGTGTATTTGTGTTTCTGTCAGGGAGACATACAACATAGTTACAATCCTATGTACTTTAATGCAGTTTGGGATAGCGTCACAGCTGAAAAATATAGCTCAATATAAGCAGTCTTCGATTGTTTTACTGAAAGTGTATGTAGACATTGGGTCATATTAGAAGAGATATGTGTGCTAAGAAAGGGTGTAACTCCCAATTTCCAGTAGAATGCAAGTATTATGTTAGTAGAAGCTATTTTTAAATTTCTTCCTATAATAAATTCACAAACTGCTACCATAACATGGGTCTGTTGATTCCCCCTTTATGTTCCATGATACAATACAAACGTATACACTGCATCTAGCAAATAACCCTTGAAAAAGTATGTGTCCAGCTTGATAGACTGGCATATAGGGAAAAGTCTTTAGAGTCCATTTCTTAAAGATTGTTATGGGCTTACCCATGCACTGTATACCACTGGTGTGGAGAATGTGTAGAAAGGAAAAAGACAATGGAGAACCTTTTCATCTTTCTGTGGGACAGCAGGACAGGATCCTTCTTTTATGCACAGGAGTGAGATGGGAGAAGACCAAGCTGATGCATTGGCCCTTATAATATATCTGCAGGAAGCATGCTCTGAGGGTTATGGGTGTATCTTGTCCACTAGATGGGTTAATGCATATGCCACCCACAGCAGCACGTGCCAGCTGGCGGATGTTCAGATACACATGGTTCCTTTTTTAGAGAAGCAGTAATTTTTACCTCCTTCTTGAGATGGCCATTCCACCTTTCGTCAGTCCCACTTGTCTGATAGGGAATATGCCAGTCTACATCCCCACTTCCCAATGCTGCACTGGCCAGGGCTAGATTTGTCGCCTGTGTGTAGAATAAGAACAAACTACAAAAAGATGCTTCAGAAAGGTGTGCCTTTAAAGAAAGAAACCACATATGAAACTATAGTATTTTGTAAACATAGGAAATTGAGTTTAACAGTGATCATAGTTTAATGCATATCAGGAACTTATTTGATTGGAAAATAGTTTCTCTATACTATGGCTATTAGATTAGACCAGTGGTGGGCAACCTGTGGTCCGCGGGCCGCACGCAGTCCATCAGGCTAATCCACTGGCGGGCCGCCAGGCAGTTTGTTTACATTTGCACAGCCGCCGGTAGCTCCCAGTGGCTGTGGTTCGCCATTCGTCTGGTGGCCTGCCAGAGGATGACCCTGATGGGCAGGTTGCCCACCACTAGATTAGACTGTTTCACAAAGTTCAGTACAGCTGTCATGTTCATTTTCTCACAAGGGATGACATTCACTTCTGTGCAGAGGGCCAACACAAGGCTCAGGCAACACTTAAGCCTGAAATGGATAATGGGGAAGTTCATTATTGGTTTAAAAGTCCTCAGGTAGTAGTTATCCCATGATAACTAATCTAAAACTTCAGACTCATTTCCTGGTAAGCTGTAAAAAATGGACATTTTTGAAGATGTGAAAGGGACTTGCATAGCGAATATTTTAAAGTCATTTTAAGAGTCTGTAAGCTAGCACCAGAGATATTCCAAGATTCCTATATTTGGGAAAGGTCTATCAGTGATAAGCAACTTGTGGTTCCCAGTATCAGACCAGTATCTCTTCATATCCCCTTGATGTCTTCAAATGTGAAAACACCACTAGTTTGTCATAGAAAGGATTAATAAAGGAAAAAGAAATTCACTTTGGTCCCTTCAAAATAGCGATGGTTCATACAGCTACTCATATTTCTGAGCGAGTGTGATAGAGAGCTATTTTTCAGAACACCCATTTGCCTGAAAACAGCTCGTATTGATTTTGATTCCAGACTGGCCAGATCCAAGTTTCTTCCACTAGGCCACTCTGTAGAGCCAGGTTTCTGGAAATAAGTGAGACTGCTGGAGGTATTATTCTGATCCAGAGTAACTTCAGAGAGTTGATCTCTATGAACCCTCAGATTCTTCAGAGATCATTTAATCAATGTTAGCAATAGATTTTGTGTGGGTAAACACTACGCTACTCCAGGGAATTCCCTGGTGACTTTCAAAGACCTAACTCCAAAACTTTTCTCTAAATTCTAAAAAAATACTCCTTTTTGCTGTAAAAATGGGATTGTGTAACCAATTTACTGGAAATTATTCCAATCATTTCCATAGTAACAGCTTGTACTACATGCATGATATCTGGAATACATCATGTTTCCTATGAGAAATGTCAACTGGAGTGCTGGAGCTGAGTCAGAATCTAAACCCATAGGGCTCAGTCCTGAACTCTTTATTCAGACAAGACTCTCATTGACGTCAGTGGGAGTTTTGCCTGAGTAAGGAGTGTAGGATCAGGCACATAATTTGTACATGTCAGAGGATTAACTCTGAAATTCCTCAGAGTATCTACTGTATTTCATAGAGTAAAGGGACTAATACTGTCACTAACTCTTGATCTTAGCCCAAGATGAGTGATTTTTAATACGTTTCTAATGGAATAATAATAAATTACAGACCTGGTGAATTTCACTTTAGAAGATCAGTTTAGCCACCTGACTGCAGTATATCTTTAACAGTATCACAATTCCAATTCAGGTTCGCTATCTCATTACATTCATTGTTTTACCATTACTTCTTTAGCTCTTAAATCAGTTCACTGCCTCTATGGGATAAGTGCCAAATGCAGGGATAAAATTTTCCATCATCCTTCTGAAGTAATGGTTTAAGGAAAAGAAGTCGTTATTTGGATCTACCGGGAATTACATTATGTTTTGTCTTATTATCATTATAGATCAGTTAATAAAATACTTCTGACAGCTTTTTGTTATACTAGTGGCAATAAGATTTAGCAATGAAATGATGTATATTGTGGTGCCCCTGCAATATGATTGGTTTGCACAAATTGCATTATCTGTAATTTTCTTAAATTGAACCCTGATAGCAATTTGCTCCAAGCCCAACTACCCAGTGTCAGCCAGTGGTACCTATAGTCTCCAAGCCAGTCATGCTGCAACCTGATCCTAATTTTATGGTCAGGCCAACAATCAAACCAGAGGCCCTGGTAAGCCTTTTCTAATATTCTTCATTGAGTGTGGTAAAGTTGTAGGAATTTTTCTTGTTGAATTGTCTTTAAAGGTTCAAAGTTTGTCCTTGTGTTCTCCCAACCATAAACCACATTGAATTGTTCTGAATAATCAGATGGTAAGTGTTAAAGGTCTCAGTGTGGCTTTGTGAATAATAGTCACTGTTTCTAACAGCAAGGAGTTTGGAGGGGGGGGTTATATTTTTATTTCATAGATTGTTTTGATTTTATCATGTTTGTATTCATTCAAAAAGTCAAATTTGCCATAAGTGGCAAGATTGCCAATGTTAATTTTTGCCTTTACAAGGAAACAAAAGTTATATGATTTATACACATTTCAAATTCTTCCGTTCCCAAGGAAAAGATGTACATTGTTAATATTAAATTGGACCATATAGTAGACTGATGTTGTGCTTGTCCTGTTAAGTGTTACACAAGTAATTTTTTTTCACATCTGTTTCCAGTGTATATAAAGATGTATTGTGCTCTGACCAAAATCTTAGACTAAAAGTGTTTGGGCTAAATCTTGCAGTGGTCCCTGGAATTTTGTTGTATTAGGGACTACAAGTCTTGGCCCTTTGAGAGCAGAAGAGATCATGAGTAATTTGGAAGGCAAGGACTCAATCTTGAAATCTCTAATCTGGAAAAACTACCATTTAAGTCAATGGAAGTTCTGTCTGAGTGAGAATTGATGGCCCAGAGCTGCGACCATTACTGGCAATTATTCATGAGAACAATCACATTGACTGAATTTCTTAAATGGATGCATAAGAATGGCCATACTGGGTCAGCCCAAAGGTCCATCTACCCAGTATCCTGTCTTCCAACAGCAGCCAATGCCAGGTGCCCCAAAGGGAATGAACAGAATAGGTAATCATCAAGTGATCCATCCCCGGTTGCCCATTCCCAGCTTCTGGCAAACAGAGGCTAGGGACACCATCCTTGCCCATCCTGGCTAATAGCCATTGATGGACCTTTTCTCCATGAACTTATCTAGTTCTTTTTTGAACCCTGTTATAGTCTTGGCCTTCACAACATCCTCTGGCAAAGAGTTCCACACGTTGCCTGTGTATGGTGTGAAAAATACTTCCTTTTGTTTGTTTTAAACCTGCTGCATAATAATTTCATTTCCCTAGTTTTTGTATTATGAGAAGGAGTAAATAACACATCCTTATTTACTTTCTCCACACCAGTCATGATTGTATAGATCTCTATCATATTCCTCCATTAGTTGTCTCTTTTCCAAGCTGATAAGTCCCAGTCTTATTAATCTCTCCTCATACGGAAGCTGTTCCGTATCCCTAATCATTTGTGTTGCCCTTTTCTGAACCTTTTCCAATTTTAATATATCTTTTTTTGAGGTGGGGCAACCACATCTGCACTTAATATTCAAGGTGTGGGTATACCATGAATTTATATAGAGGCAGTATGATATTTTCTGTCTTATTATCTATCCTTTTCTTAATGATTCCCATCATTCTGTTCGCTTTTTTGACAGCTGCTGCACATTGAGTGGATGTTTTCTGAGAATTATTCACAATGACTCCGAGATCTCTTTCTTGAGTGGTAACAGCTAATTTAGACCCCAATTTTTTATATGTATAGTTTTAT
Organism: Gopherus flavomarginatus; assembly: GCF_025201925.1. Lineage (NCBI taxonomy): Eukaryota > Metazoa > Chordata > Testudines > Testudinidae > Gopherus > Gopherus flavomarginatus. Next base: position 54,788,890 of record NC_066621.1, read on the forward strand.
TTCAATTTTGCCTATTACCTCATGAGTGATACTAGTATGATAGGCCCTGATCCAGTCCCCATTGAGATCAGTAGAAAACCTCCTTAATGATGAAAAATAAATCACATCGGCACTTAAAATTCTTGAATTTCAGAGTTGTGTTATGAACTCTAAACGCTAAAAATTAACTTGCATATTATCCGTAATTGCCATTTATTAAAATATTCAGAACGTTCTGCTTTAATAATGTAGTGATTCTTGTTCCTCTGTTTTTAACATTACAATTAAAACAGATACAGTAGCTGTTTAAGGATCATTTTTTATCAAAAACATGTTCAGCCCAGAACTTCTATGTTAAACACATTCTCAAGCCACTATGTGCATAAGAGAGCTGATTTTTGCAAGATAAATATTAATTCCTGCCCATGCATCAAGCGGCAGGACCATGATTATATAATGGTAAAAAGACTGCAAATATAGATATGCCATTCAATTGCATACATGGAAATTTCATTTTAGTTTGGAATATGTGAAGTAACTAATAATTCAATAATTTACCAGCATCCCAAGCAATTTGAAATTGCTCAGAAAAAAAGATCAAAATGATAATCCAGAGTTAATATAATTTAACATCTGGAAAAAAATATGACATGCATTGTAAAACTGTCTGTTTGCAAAAGCAGCACTGGTCTAAGTTCAACATATTACATGTATTGTAGCCAACTGCCTACAATTAGTCTTGAAGAACTGGAAACAAGAAGGAACTTTGTCATTACTTGTTATGCATGTACACATGTTTTCCAAATCACAAGGCTATTCAGGATTGTATTGGGTTCAGGAAAATATAGTAACTACCATTGTAATCCTCATTTTGGACCAAAAATCTCCCAACTATTTCCAAAATTGGAATGCCAAAATTGGAAAAATACATGGGATGTATTTAAAACTGACTTTACTGTAACCACTGAACTAGAAATCTATGCGCAAGTTAAAATGTTCTTAGATTCAGAAGCACACTACACAGTATTTGTATTGGGGTCTAACTGACCCCATAACCAAACACATTTTTAAAATAGCTACAAACTACATAGGTGTCGTGGTCTAACAGACCCCATTTTTAGACAATGAAAACAGACAGCAACAGCAACATTATAAAAGGCACAAACACAGCAAAGTGGCAGTAAATGGTTTACTACTTTGAACAAATGGAGCAATTAAGTTGACATATATTCTGAACATACAAAATTTTTACATTTTGAACATTTTTTATGTGATTCCTGCCTCATCTCCAGAACAAATGTAGCATCTTCCCTGTTTCTTAGGCTCTGGATCAGTACCCAGCACACAGGATGCTACTTTCCTAGAAGCCTGAAATAAGGCTGCTATATTCCTTTCCTGCACCAGCGGTTTCACCATTTCTGTGCCCAGGTCCCTGTGAAACTCATCTCTTACTCAAACACTTATTATGCCAGGTGTGATTCAACAAAATCCAAACAATATATGCATTCAGACATGCAATGTGCATTTGCAATGCAACAGTAAGTCGTTGCCACAGCAGCAGCATCTGTCAAGTGTGGGCTTGCCAGAAAATAGTATCTGACAATTGTGGCTTCCCCAGAAACTTTCTAGCAAGTATAGGCCTCCCAGAAGATCATTGTGATAGGATTATCTTGAAAGAAACTCAATTTGCTGTACAATTGTGATGATATGTGATGGGAAACATTAACTGGGATCTCACAGACCCCCCCGACACTTTTGGTGCATTTTTTTGAAAAATAAAAACCACTGAAACTGATTATTAAAACAGTGCTGAAAGATTCATAGACTATCAGGGTTGGAAAGGACCTTAGGAGGTCATCCAGTCTAACCCCCTGCTCAAAACAGGACCAATCCCCAGACAGATTTTTGCCCCAAATCCCTAAATGGCCCCCTCAAGAATTGAACTCACAACCCTGGGTTTAGCAGGCCAAACCACTGAGCTATCCATCCCCACTATGAGTCATATAATCATATCACATAACTCCTGCCTCAGCTTAAAAGCAATATGATGTTGGAATGCATAATTAAATTAGGGTCCAACAGATCCCAATATCTTTTGAGTAATTTTTTTCACTACACTAAAACCACAAGAAGTATGCAGACAAAACTAATGCTAGCAGGTTGTCTGCATCATAGTTTGAGAATACTTAAAGAAGAGGCAATGTTTTGCCAATTATCTTTTATTTAAATTTTTGTATGTGCTTGGGGGCCAAAAGACCCCCCAAAGACTTTGGAAGTGTAGTACTTTCATTTTCCCCATTGATTAACATTGAGGGTTCTAATTGACCTCATTACCTTTTTAATGACTTTTTTGCTACACAAAATCCTACAAAAAGTGGAAACGTGGTCAAATTGATGAGGAGTACAAAAGAACAGCACAAATATGTAGGGACAAAATCAGAAAGGCTAAGGCACCAAATTAGTTACACCTGGCAAGGGACATGAAAGGCAATAAGAAGAGGTTCTTTAAATACATTAGGAGCAGGAGAAAGACGAAGGAAAATGTAAGTCTTCTATTTAATGGGGGAAGGAGTGCTAATAATTCATGACATCAAAAAAGCTGAAATGCTTAATTCCCAGCTTCTAGCAAACAGAGGCTAGGGACACCATCCTTGCCAATCCTGGCTAATAGCCATTGATAGACCTATCCTCCATGAATTTATCTAGTTCTTTTTTGAACCCTGTTATAGGACTCGTGGAGGATGAGAGAAGTCCCAGAAGACTGGAGAAGGGCAAACATAGTACCTGTCTTTAAAAAGGGAAAGGAGGAGGACCCAGAGAATTATGGACCAGTCAGCCTAACCTCAATAACTGGAAAGATACTGGAGCAAATTATTGAACTATCCATTTGTAAGCACCTGGAGGATAATAGGGTTACAAAGAATAGTCAGTATGGATTTGTCAAGAATAAATCATGCTGAACCAACTTAATTTCCTTCATTGATAGGCTTACTGACCTAGTGAATCGGAGGAAGCAATAGATGTGATATATCTTGATTTTAATAAGGCTGTTGACAGAGTTCTGTGTGACATTCTCCTAAGCAAACTAAGGAAATGTGGTTTAGATGAAGTTACTATAAAGTGGATGCACAACTGCTTGAAAGACTATTGTCCAAGAGTAATTGCAATAGCTTGATGTCAAATTGGGAGGGTGTATCTAATGGGATCCTGCAGGTGTCAGTCCTGGATCTGGTACTATTCACTATTTTCATTATTGACTTGGATAATGGAGTAGAGAGTATGCTTATAAAATGTGCAGATGACACCAAGCTAGGTGGAGTTGCAAGCTAGGTGGAGAGTAGGTTTAAAATTCAAAATGACATTGACAAATTGGAGAATTGGTCTGAATTCAACAAGATGAATTTCAATAAAGACAAGTGCAAAGTACTTCACTTAGTAAGGAAAACTTGAATGCACAGCTACTAAATGGGGAATAACTGTCTAGGTGGTAGTACTGCTGAAAAGGATCTGGAGGTTATAGTGGACCACAAACTGAATATGAGTCATCAGTGTGCTGCAGCTGCAAAAAAAGGCTAGTATGATTCTGGGGTGTATTAACAGGAGTGTTGTATATAAGACACCTGAGGTAATTGTCCAACTCTACTTGATGCTGGTGAGGCCCCAGCTGGAGTACTGTGTCCAAGTCTAGGTACCACAGTTTAGGGAAGATGTGGACAATTTGGAAGGAGTTCAGAAGAGAGTGACAAAAATAATAAAAGGTTTATGAGGAAAGGTTAAAAATACTGGGCATGCTGAGTCTTGAAAAAAGAAGACTCGGGGGGATGACTCGATAAGAGTCTTCCAAAATATTAAGGCCTATTATAAAGAAGACAGTGATCAATTGTTCTCCATGTCCACTGAAGGTAAGATAAGAAATAATGGGCTTAATCTGCAGCAAAGAGATTGAGATTATATGTTAGGAAAATCTTTGTAAAGTAGATAAGCTCTGGAATTGGCTTCCAAGCGAGGTCGTGGAGTCCCCATCATTGGAAGCTTTTAATAAAAAGTTGGACAAATATCTGTCAGAGATGGTCTAGGTTTACTTGGTCCTGGCACAATGCAAGGGGCTGAACTTAATGTCTTGTCAAGGTCCCTTCCAGCCCTACATTTCTATGATTCTCTGAAAAACCACAACAGGCACGATGAGAAAACCAATGTGGAAAGATGGACCTCATCCTACTTTGAGAATTCTTAATGTATGGAAAAGCACATATTTAACATGAAAATTTGTGTTTACATTTTTGTGCACATTGGAGTCAGATAGACCCTAAAACATTAGGAGGTTGAATCTCATTTAAGTATTATGAACCAATACTCTGAAAGTGCTGCTAGGCAATCAAATGGAGGCTTGACTTGCTCCTGTGAATAATCCCAAGCAAGTCAATGGGGCTCTCATTTATGTTAAATGAGTAGCATTTGATCCATAGTCAACAGAACTATTCCTCCAAAACAGACCTCAGAATTCCACAATCAAATTGAACTAATTTATCAAGCAGAGACATTTGAAGAATGCCTCCATCCAGGACCAAATCCTGTTGTCCTTACAGCTTACCCATTCCTTAGAAGAATTCTCTGTTATTCAGTGGAATTCACCCTGCAAGATGGGGAGTAGCCTGATGGGAAAGAGGAATCTTAAAATAGCTCTCTTGTCATTCATCCGTACATTTTCAAAACATTGGCCAAGTTTTTTGCATTAAAGTTTCCATTGACTTGAGTGGGAATTGTATAACAGACTGAGCAGATCTCGCTTTGAAAATTGAGGGGTGAAATGAAGCCTGATAAACAAAATTATTTTAAGAAATCTCGTTAAATGGAAATGTGCATTAATTATCTAGGGCCTGATTCTTTCCCCCCAACCTCACATTCAGTAATACTTGACTGCATGATTACTCCCCATTGAAAGTACTCAATGGAATTAGTACTACTAAATGTCAGAGTGAACCAGGCCCTTTATAAGTAACAAGGCTGAAGAGAAATTAGATAGGTTGGTTGATCTTTATTTACAGGAAAAAAATTAATGTCTGCTTTGGCACTTTTCTTTCTTCTTTTTTTTTTAATTCTTTTATTTTTTGCAGCCACAAGAGATGTTTAAAAGGATGGTGGTTTACAATTCATCATTTAGATCTAACAAAAAACAAGTAAAATAACACTTTCCCTCTTTGTGTGGTATTTTTTTTGTTTTGACTGTTCATAGATGATAACCGTGTCTTTTTCTCTCTTCTTTTTTGTTGACCAACTTTTCAGACCAAAGATGCACTACTGCCCTAATGCATGGAAACTATTAGTCTTTATAATCTTTCAATGTGTGCATGTGTTCACCTAAACAGATGCTAAATATAGAGAATGAGAAGAGAGAAGATACCATAGGACAAATTCTCTCTTCAACTACTCATGTACTCACTGCTAGTTTTAGGGTAGTTGGGCATCTATAACCAAGGTCGGAATATAAAAAAATAATCAATTGTCTGAGCAGTGCTGGTTGTTTCTCTTTGTTTCGCACTCTGCTTGTTGTGCCATCTGTTGTAATAGGTGTATTATTTTCCAGAGCATTATTATTGATTGACTAGTTTTTTTAACTGAAATCACAGGAACTGGAGATGGAAAAGATCTGTTAAATCATCTAGTCCAACCCTTTTCCAATACAGGATTGGTCCCCATGATACTACTTCTAGTGCTTCTGTCCAGTTTCAAATAAACCAAGTGATGAGGTTCCCTTGGAAAGCTATTGTGTGGTGTAATACAGCTTGGTCACATTTCACCATGATGAAATAATACTGGTCATTGCTTAACATGAGGGGGAAAAAAAATTCTTTGCTGTTAAATGTGCCAGGTCATGTACAAAGCAATTTTACTATTGCCAGTTATGTTGGATTCGTTACCATGTTCTGTGGAACATCAGTAGAGCATGACCGTGCAATTGTTTGAATTCAGAGCCAGCAGTGAAGAGCAAATCATAACTGTTTTCTTTGATTTTATTAGCTTTGTGCCTTTCATGACATTTATTTTAACATGGGTTTTTTTAAAAAATGAAGGGTTTAATAGATTTTTTTTTAAGAACAATCCAGTTTCAATGCAATATACTAGATATCGGGAAACTAAAAATTATTGATGATGGAAAAATTTACGCTATACATAATATATTCTCAGATAAATGGAGACTTAGTATTGTATGCATTAGATTCAGAGCTGCTGTGTTTTTGTAAGTGCTGTCAAATTAATAAACAATTTGAATAGCTGTGAAATGTGACAAATCCCTTCAGTCCACAGGCAGCAGGACAATCATGCACTGACAAATAAGATTAAATCTCTGGTTAAAATGCACTTTTCTGTTTTATTACTCCTCTCCAGATATGATATTGACTAGAAAAATGGAGAATGAATTAGACTTAAACAGCATATTCTTTGAGAGTGGACATGTTTTAAGCATTAGTATTTTCCCTTGTGGTTTTTAAGATTCTCTGATAATCAGACTAGTAACATGTGAAACATTGGTCCAGATCCTGCAATTGGATCCATATGGATGGACCTCTGCAGCCATGCAGAGCACCAGTGACTTGAGTGGGGCTCCACAAGGTTGCAAAGATCTACTTGTAAAAATACAGTTTTGGATGAGCAAGGAATACTGGATTGGTCTCAGACAACAAGAAGTGGGATTCTGGAGCTGATTGCTACTGAATGATATTATAATCTGCTTGTATAACGTTAGCATATTCAGAAAACCTACTCATTTATTTTTACTTTATTTTAGTTCTCCCTGGTTGTTTTGGCATTTTTTATTTATTTGTTGTTATTTTTTTTAATTGCTTGGTTGCTGCTAAATATGTAGGATGGGATTTCAGTGGCCAACTCCCTCGGCTTAGCCCCTTTGCAACTTTTAACCTTATGCTTCGTCTAGAAATCTATGCAAATGGCTCCTTGGGCTACCAAATATACAGTATTACTGGAGTCATTCTGTTCACAGTTACATGCATTCAATCCCAAGAACCCAAAGTGGGGTTGCATGGTTAGTAAATGAACAGACTTTGACCACCTACCCTCCAGTAGAGCTGGGCAACATTTTTGGACTAATAATTTATTCACTGAGAAACACAGTTTTGGGTCATCACAACTATTTGCAAATTGTGTCAAGTTTGCAGAATAGTTTTGAGCGAACCAAAAAAAGTCCAACTTAGTAATGTTGAAGTGAAACTTTTCATTTTGATTTTCAGGCATTTTGATGAAAGGAAAGGAGGATTAGATTCAGCAAATGTGAGTGGTGGGAATGAATGATTATAAATTGCTGCTGTGAATAGCAGTGGATAGTCAACGGGCTAGGCAAAGAGAGTGAGAATAATTCTACAGGCTGGTAGTTAAGGGATTCACCTAGGCTGTGGGAAGCACAAGTTCAATTCCATGCTGCAATGACTCTTTAATTCCTTCTGAAAAGTGGAACAGTTTCAAGAGGAGAGATTGAGAAAGTCCATCCCAGAATATCCCATAGCCCAGTGGTGAGGGCACAGTCCTGTGGTGTCGAAAGACCCAAGCTGAAATCCCTTCTCCACATCAGGTGTGGGGGGAGGGGGAGAATTGAACCCAGGTGTCCCACATTTGAGGTGAGTGCCCCAATCGCCAGGCCTATAAAGAAGGCACCACCACCTCCTTCTTCTTATCCAGCAATCTTGTGAATCTACTTCTCCTTTTCTCTCTTTTTTTGGTCAAAATGCCTGAAATTGAAACAATTGGTTTTGAATGAAGCATTTTGTTTTGACTTGAGGCATTTTTGACTTTTCAGCTGACCTAGAATTTTTGAAAAGTGTCTGTTTCAGTTGACCCAAAACAAAACTTTTAAAATATTTTTGGAATTGCCTATGAACCAAAAAAATCCATGCTTTATTCATTCTATCTTCTAGTCCCATGAGAGGTGATGAGTCTCTTCCCCAGAGAGGCACTCCTGTAACCTAAGGGCAAGATTGGGCCTTTGGTTTCTTTTTCATCTGGTTTTGCCACGTAACTGAAATGTTAGCCCTCTCCTGAATGTGCAGTGTTTAGAGCACTGAATATACTGTAAATGACTGTGGTGCCATTTGTCCTGGCAAGATTTAATATATTTCAAAGAATGTATGGCATTTGTGTGCTTATTGGATCCAGATTATGTTCTCTTTTTGTTCCAGGGTATCTATCTACCTACATATTTATGCTGTTGTTAAAAATATATTTTCCCAAGAAATTTTTCTTCAGGGGCAACATCTGGTTTTCATGAAGTTGACCTTTGACTATGGAAGGTCAGGTGACTTGACCTCGGTTACATAATGAAGCAGTAGTTCTGACCAAATTAGAACTCCTTGCTCAAGGGTGTTTGCTCCAACACTGTGGTTGCCTAGACCAACCTTACCTCCTAAAATCATATACATAAATGAACTATTTAAAATCAGTTGTTCACCTGGATCAGTTTGGTTTCCATTTTCATTGTAAAATTTACAATAATTAAAATATAATCATAATGTTAATTTATCTAGTATCTAACATGCTGTCTAGGTGCGTGGATACAACGTTAAGGGTGAAATCCTAGCTGCATTGAAATCTATGGCAAATCTCCCATTGACTTCAGTGGGGTCAGGATTTTATCTCCTAAGATTTTAATTGAACATGCTTAGTACTGAGTGAGTTGGCTAATTGTTAACTAAAAGATTTATCAAGACCTCCTCTTAGCCCATTCACCAAAAGGGGTCTTAAACCCCTACGCATCATCCTGTCAGGGAAAAGGTATAATAATGGACAGGGTCTGAAGGGCTAACTCTCTCAGAGCAGTGGGAGCAGAGCCGAGTGCTGGAATTGCAGAGTGAGAAGCACTGGTGCCATGGGCTCTGTGTGAGAAGCACTGCTAAACAAGAGAGCGGTCACAATAGCTGAGTCTGGAGTATTCTTCAGATGCAGTCCTGAGCATAGCATACTGCAGTAATTCACGCTAGGGGTGAAAAAGGCCTGTATGACTCTGGTAAAGTCAGGGGCAGCTCCAGGCCCCAGCACACCAAGCGCGTGCTTGGGGTGGCAAGCCACAGGGGGGTGCTCTGCTGGTCGCCGTGAGGGCGGCAGGCAGGCTGCCTTCGGCAGCTTGCCTGCGGAGGGTCCGCTGGTCCCGCAGCTTCAGCGGACCTCCCGCAGGCCCGCAGGCAAGCCACCAAAGGCAGCCTGCCTGCCGTGCTTGGGGCGGCAAAATGCCTAGAGCCGCCCCTGGGTAAAGTCAGTGCCCCAGAGGAAAGATCACAATTGCTTTGACAGATTCAGATGGACAAAATCACTTTTAGTTACTGCTGCAACTTGGGCATTTAAGAGCAGCCGAGAAGACAATGGGCACAACATAATGCTCCTCTTGTTAATAAAAGGTGGAGAAACCTTTGCTTCCGCTAGACATTTGGATAGCCAGGAGACTCTGTCACCTATATTCAGTGAAACAGAGACTGAGTCTGAGGGTAGATGGAGAGGCCAAGCCAGACCAATGAGACTGATATTAAGCATGGCACCCCTGGCATGTGCCTAGTATCCCTTCACCTATCGTGCCAATGATTGAAGGACCCAGACTCCCACAATCAATCTTTCTGTCCCCAAGTGTCCATAGCCCCAAATTATGGCAGCTTAAAGTGGCGACGGAAGTGCTGCTGCTGCCAGAGCTGGATGCACAAGCAAGACTCTCCAAGCTGGAAAAGTTATCAATACAGCGACACCCCCCCTTCCAAACAGAATTAATGCCGAACTTTCATAAACCTCAACCCCCTACCCACGCTGCTCACCAGCAGCTCCCAGAATACCCTAAAGAATGTCTCACCTTCTTGAGATGAGATAATCACAAACAACCACCTTCCCACACGTTTCTTACCCCCCTAATGCTGTGCTTAAGGTAATGGGCTTGGGCCTGAAAGCTAAAAAGGCAGAGGATCCCTTAAAAATTTAAAATAAACCCATCTCAACATAACTCTCACTCCACCACCACATCCAACATAAACAAACCCAGAACCAGACCCATCTCCAATCCCACAGCATCTTCCTCCATACTTTAACACCATCCCCACCAATGTATCATGCACATAAAACCAAAAATTATCAAACATCTATTTCTATTAATAGTCCCAGTGACTTTGGTGATGGTAGGGAAGAATGGAGCAGCTTTGTAAAGGACTCAGCCCCGTGCGCACTGAGCCACTGTGACTGACAATAGAGCACCAGATTCTGCCACCCTTAATCAGGCCAAGCAGTGCCTTACTCTGTGAGCAGTCCCATCACGGATGCTACTCTGAGAGCGAAGGAGGTAGAAAATGGCTCACAATGCTGACCATATGGGGCCAAATCCTGAGAGGTGCTGAGGGGTTGGTCAGCCCCCTCACCCCGCCAATTCCTATTATCTTCATCAACTCTCCAAATGTGGCCTATAATCTTACCAACTCAAATTGTCATCCTGAACACCCTCTTCTGGCCCTCAAACAAGCCCCTAACGTCTCTGAGGCCATCATCAAAAGCAAGCTCCCCACAGACCAGGACACACCAACTCAAGGCAGCACAAGACCTGCAAGAACAACAGATGCAAAACCTGCAGACATATCTCCACTGTTACAATGATCAACACCCCCCACAACACACCTTTCAACATCTATGGTCCTACACATGTGGTGTACTTCATCCAGTGCATGAAATTCCCCAGTAACAACTGTGTGTGCAAAAAGATATTACCTCACCCACATGGTCTAACATCCTATAATAAGAATATTAAATATCTATGTCAGGAGGAATATCAGCTACCTGCATGTCTTTCTCCACGTTACTTTCTAACCATCTTTTGTAGTTTAGAGTAGTTTTCTCACTAGTAGTTTTGGTGGAATTTTGTGTGTGTGATCTGAATATAATTAAATACTTATTTATTTTCAGGGCTTCCAGAAATATGTGGAAGATTTTGACCCCTATACAATGGTAAGGAGAAGATTTAATTATGCCACAGAGCTTAAGATTAAATGATGTGGGGAAACATAGGGTTACATACTATCCTTGTAAAAGTAGCAAAGAGTCCTCTGGCACCTTATAGACTAACAGATGTTTTGGAGCATGAGCTTTCATGGGTGAATACCCACTTCGTCGGATGCATGTAGTGGAAATTTCCAGGAACAGGTATATATATGCAAGCAAGAAGCAGGCTAGAGATAATGAGGTTAGTTCAATCAGGGAGGATGAGGCCTTCTTCTAGCAGCCGAGGTGTTAAAACCAAGAGAGGAGAAACTGGTTTTGGCTTGCCAACTACATGAATGGCTTGCCAACTACAAAACCAGTTTCTCCTCCCTTAGTTTTCACACCTCAGTTGCTAGAAGAGGGCCTCATCCTCCCTGATTGAACTAACCTCGTTATCTCTAGCCTGCTTCTTGCTTGCATATATATATATATACCTGCCCCTGGAAATTTCCACTACATGCATCTGACGAAGTGGGTATTCACCCACGAAAGCTCATGCTCCAAAATCTCTGTTGGTCTATAAGGTGCCACAGGACTCTTTGGTACTTTTACAGATCCAGACTAACACGGCTACCCCTCTGATACTTGATACTATCCTTGGTTTATGATGTGCCTGTAGAGCTCCCTTTGAGACCAGAGGTAGTTCAGCTAAGGAAGCAGATTGTCCTCAATGGACTAGTGTTCTGTTCTTCCCAGAGCTCTGATTTAGAAGAGGTGCAAACCTTCCCTTGTAAACTACATGCTTCATCTGAATGATTTCATACAGCTGCTTTGTAAAGGTGGAAATGACTAACTGATGTGTCCTTTGAAAGTTTTCAGCAGATCAGATCATGGGAAAAGATGTGCGGCTGTTACGTATTAAAAAGGTAACCCCTGTAATTGAGTTGAGACATTTTGTGGATCTGGTGAGCTCCTGATTTTTCAGAGTACATGGGGCACATGATTATATTGTTACTGTCTACCCTTGCTGAATCTCCTGTCCATCACAGCATTGGGACTCCCCTCTGACAAATGACAGGAGATTTGGGTGGAGAAGGGAGGGAAACACTAGTGCTTCCCCACTGCAACCTTCTCCTGCACCTGCTCCCTGCTAACTCTCCCCACGACTTCCTCAATAGCATTATGTTTTCATGTTTCTCCGAAACCCCTAGGACTCAGAGGGGTATACAGAACAAAGCCCACACACAGGTCAGGGGACCCCTACAAGCCTAGTCTTTATTAAGGGCCTAATTCTGCCCCGTTCTGAGTGTACTCGCCACATAGTTGCTGCTCACCACCTTGCAGAGTCAAGCCCTGTGACTAATCCAGATGCTAACTATGTGTCATTTTTGAGCTGATATGTTTCCCTAGCCCATCTTCGTGCACCCCAGATCGTGAAATGAGAAGACTTGAGTGGAAAGAGCAAACAGTGGTCACAAAGTGATCACAAAGCAGCACACTTACTATTGGAGACATGTACCTATGAAAAAAATGCTAAAACCAATCTTGTGTGATACACAAAAGAATGATGTGTACAAATGACAAGTTAGAAAGCAGTCAGTACTGATTCCAGCTCTCTCATGCTAACACTAGGGAGAACATTTTCAAAAGTGAGTGAGTTTTGAAAATGGGACTTTGACTTAGAAGCCTCTGAAACTTTTATTTCTGAGCTAACCAAAAGCATGGACCCCAGTTTGGTAAGTTACTTAAGTGTGTGCCTAATTTTAAGCACGACTAGTTCCGTTGACTTGGAACTACACTTGTGCTTATAGTTAGGTGCATGCTGAAGGATGTTCCTTGCTGAATCAGAGCCATAAGGAGGTTGAAAACTCAAATTCCTCAAGCCACACTCCCATTCCTGTGCCCCTACTTTACAGTTCACACCAGATGAATTCTTAATCAGGGAAAACATTAGTTTCCTTAACTCTTATTAAGTAGACATTAATGGTAACGTCTAGACAATGTAATTATAGGATTTTAGGACCAATCTACACTAGAATTAGGTCGACGTAAGGAAGCTTACGTCGACATGACTCTCTAAATGTCTACACTACAATGTTCCTCCCACCAATTTAATTCACCTGCTATGCCAACCTAAGAACTCCATGAGAGGTGTAATGCTTAGGTCGATGTAGTTACGTCAATGCTGCCTTTGATGGCAGGGCTCCAGCTGTCAATGCCCCATGTCAGTCAGTGCAAGCACTCTTGGTGACGTGCACCACCAACAGAAAGAGTAGAGTATGAACATGAACAGCCATTTGAATTATTGTGCTCAACCTAAGTCGAATTAATTGTGTGGTATAGATATGCCCTTAGATAGCAGTGGGGTTGGCATACTATAAAATCTATGAATCACTGCAGGTTTGCATCTCCTTCTCACAGCTACCTCTTCTTCCCACTTCAAAACTTCATGTTTTTTACACTTCATGTAAAAAGTCACCACAGTATTTAATGCTAACAAAAATTAATCTGAATTTATTTATTATTTAGTTGTAACACTAGATTTTAAGTCAATCTAGGTAACTTGCACAGTTCAAACTCTCTAAAAAGACAAACTATTTTTTCCTGATTTTCTTCTTTTGCTAAAAGCATGTTCAAATTGTAATGAGTCATACATTTTTATTTCAATAATGTGACATTGTTTTGTTTTATTGCTGTTATTTCACCATTTCAACATAACAGTGGTCATTCTTGGACCTCTTTGATTGAAATAACATGGAAGAATTATGTCCATTATCTTATATGAACTAGTTTGATGCTGACCAAGATTATCAAAAGGGATTAAGTGATTTTGGGTGCTGAACTTCAGACACCTTAAAGAGGCCTGAGTTTCCAAAGATGCTTAGAATCAAGCCTTTCCTATATGTCTCAAAGTGCCCACTCGAAGAATGAGACACTCAAAATCACTGAGCACTTGTTAAAACCTTGATCACTGATACTACCACAGAATACACCATGGACCTGATCCTGCAACTATTATGTGTTCACTGTAAGGGTGGAAGGATCAGGCACCTACTGATTGTGATGTCTGTCTGTAGCATATTCTGAACTAAAATGTTTTCTTTAATAGGAAGGACGATTAGATCTTGCAGTAGAGGGAGGCATTGATTCCCCAATTGGAAAAATAGTAGTGTCTGCTATCTATGAGGGTGGTGCCGCAGACAAACACGGTGAGTACCCTGGGGAAAGTCAGCAGGATTTTGAACCTGGTTCTAAAGCACTTCATCTGTTAGCCTCCCAAGTTTACGTTTTCTTCCTGACTGGCTGATGCCTGTAAGCACCAGAGAAATATCTGAGGCAGATTAAGTCCCCAAGAGTTTCCTGTTCAGAGCCGCTTCAGAACTAGGCCCTTCATTTGGGAGTTGGTGTGGCTTACAGTAAAAAATAATTGGAATTGGCCAGATTTTCTGGCAGGTTTCCACTAAGTATAAAGAAAAAGCCACAGCTGTTGTCATTTTAGCAGCAGCAGCCTAAGGCCAGTAATTGGGAAGAGGAGAAAGATGGAGAGCTACTTTATTATTAACAGCCCAGTTCTGTCACCCTTGCAGTATAAGTCATCACCATTCAAACATGGGTGACAGAGTCTGGCCCTAGATGATTATTTTGAGAATGATGTTAATGCGAGTTCTGTGTGCAAAGGGCCTACAAGGCAGACAAAGACTAATCAAAAAATATTATCATTCCCATTTTAGAGAACAGGGACTGAAGCACAGAACAATTGTGACTTATCCAGCATCACACAGGAAGTCTGTGGCCTTAGCTACCATATGGTGGGCTGGGTGCATAGCAGTGGCAGATCATTGCTGGGAGAGCTCCTTGGGTGGGAAGTTAAATTTACAAAATCTCTGGTTTGTTTTTTTTCAATTCTTGGGAGGATCAGAGAACAGGGCAGTTCAGAGATAACACTTAGGACTTGTCTTCACTATCATGCTGCAGCGGCACTGATGTAGCACATTTGGGAAAGATGCACTATGTCAGTGGGAAAGCACTCTCCCATCGACGTAATTACTCCACCTTAGTGAGGGGCGGAAGCGATGTTGGCGGGAGAGCGTCTCCCACCGACATGGCGCAATGTAGACACCACTTTATGTCAATGTAACTTACATCATGTGGGGCGGGGTCACACCCCTGAGCGACATATATTACAGCAACTTAAGCAGTAGTGTAGACAAGCCCTTAGTCTTCTGTTCCATATGTAATTCACTCTCTAGTTCCTAAGAATGCCCCTGATCCTGCAAAACAATCCTACAGGCATGAGAATCTGGGTGTAAATGAGGGGGAAATGTAGCTAAGTACCTAATACCTTTGGCTTCCCTGTTTAAGAGATTCACTGTCAGCAAGTTTCAAAGCCACTGTGGTGGCTAGGAACCCATTTCCATAGTTAAGGACCTACCTGCCATCTGTACCTTTGAAACTTTCCCCCTTAATATTACCATAGTGTGTTCATAACCAGAGACTGATTAGCCCTTATTGGCCACAACCAACAGAAGAATGTTATGCTCGCTGCCCCAGCACCTAAAGCTTCCACTTATTTTCATTTACAACAAGCCACCTTCTCTGCACTACTGCAGTGTACATCTAGGAAAGGTTTCAGGCTAATTTACATAGGGATGTTTGTTGAATGTGTGTGAAGAAGCAGCATCTGGGAGAGAAGTCTGTGACAGAAATGATGTTGCTGCTATGGTATTTTTGCTTCACCAGGAGGCATCGTGAAAGGGGATGAAATAATGGCTGTGAATGGCAAGATTTTAGTTGATGTGACGCTGACAGAAGCCCAGACAACTCTAGCCAAAGCCTGGAATGTGGGTGGGGTAAGTGAATGGGTGTTTTCCCCCTGAGAAGTACACAGCAGCCACACAAGTTGTTTGGTTTAAATGTATTCTGCTCTGGGCAGTTCATGGTAAGTCTTTCCAAGATGTTAACATTGAAAATGAATTGGGAATTGTCAAGGACTTTATCACAGCATCATAGTTTTATCTAATCCTTCACAAGGGATGCACAAAAAACTAGTATCAGAGGGTAGCCGTGTTAGTCTGGATCTGTAAAAGCAGCAAAGAATCCTGTGGCACCTTATAGACTAACAGACGTTTTGGAGCATGAGCTTTCGTGGGTGAATACCCACTTCCTCAGATGCATGTGTTTTAGCTACAGTGAGAATCTTCTAAACAAGAATGATATCACCTAATAAAATTGCCCAGTGCAGGGTATAAATGATCATCCTAAGAGTCTGATACACAGCAGTGGAGAAAATATTTGTTGATTTTGGGATGTAATTCAGAATTAACCAGCTTGTTAAAACACTCCTTAGACTTCTGAGACTGACTTCAGCCAGTATCAAATAGATCTTTTTCCTGTTGCCCTTTTCCCTCCTAGCAATAGATTCCTCCATGACTCTTCTCATGATATTGCCATGTTGGTACAGTAGCCTTCCCTCTGCACCTCCTGCTGTGTGGAGTAACCTCTCAATAGATCTCTGACTCATCAACTTTCCACCTATGAAGTTGCTTGGATGTGTCTGAGGGCAGAGTTTGTCCCTTTTATGCTTAATCCTGATCTGGTTGAAGCTCTCTGTGAAAGTTCCACTTTCAAAGGGTCATGTAACGAGAGAGAGAATTACTTGATTGCTTAAGTCTCTCCTAACCAGGGCCGGCTCCAGGCCCCAGCGCTCCAAGCACGTTCTTGGGGCGGCATGCCGCGAGGGGCGCTCTGCTGGTTGCCGGGAGGGCGGCAGGCGGCTCCGGTGGACCTCCCACAGACATCCCTGCAGAGGGTCCACTGGTCCCGCGGCTCCGGTGGAGCATCCGAAGGGACGCCTGTGGGAGATCCACCGGAGCTGCAGGACCAGTGAGCGGCAGAGCGCCCCTCGCGGCGTGCCGCCGTGCTTGGAGCGGCGAAATGGCTAGAGCCAGCCCTGCTCCTAACGCTAATACATTCTTTTTACAGGATTGGATTGACTTAGTCATTGCAGTGTCTCCTCCAAAGGAATATGATGATGAAATGTAAGTGTATACATTCTGTTTCCCCAGCAGTTAAACAGCTAGTAACAACAGACTGGCTAGTTTGCTTTTTAACATACAGATAACATTACTAAGGAATGTTTGTCTATTTTAACTGTTACTGTAATCCACATGCCCTTCTGTATTCATGGTCATTAACTGCCTTCCTCATAGATGTTATTATACACTATAACAGTGGTTCCCAAACTTGTTCCGCTGCTTGTGCAGGGAAAGCCCCTGGCATGCCGGTACAGTTTGTTTACGTGCCGTGTCCACAGATTTGGCTGATCGCGGCTCCCACTGGCCGCAGTTCGCTGCTCCAGGCCAATGGAAGCTGCTAGAAGCGGCGGCCAGTATGTCCCTCTGCCTGCGCGGCTTCCCACAGCTTCCATTGGCCTGGAGCAGTGAACTGTAGCCACTGGGAGCTGCGATCGGCCAAACCTGTGGACACGGCAGATACACAAACCAGCCCGGCCTGCCAGGGGCTTTCTCTGCACAAGCGGCAGAACAAGTTTGGGAACCACTGCGCTATAAACTTCCTTCTTCAAGCCTGAGGATTTAATTATTTCTTATTGGACTGCAACTACTATACTTGGCTAATTAAATTAATTAGTCACTTGGGGGGAATTTTCAGAAGTGCCTTAATCCCATTTTCAAAAGCAACTGGGGCATTCACTGAGACTATGGGGGGTATGTCTACATTTTGAGCTGGAAGGTATAAATGCCACCTTGAGGAAATATAGTGCGCTAGCACTAATTGAGCTAGTGCACTCAAAACAGAGCGTAGCCAGAACGGCATAAGTGGCAGGAAGGACTAGCTGCCCCAAATACATGCCTAGCACCTTGGACGGGTACGTACTCAGGGTGGCTAGCCCCTCTCACCGCTTTGGCTGTGCTCTATTTTTAATAGGTCTCTCTCCTTGAGCTGGAATTTGACCTCCATTGTATGCCAGGTCTTAGAACAAATTTTGAAAGAGAGAGCAATTAAAGACATAGAGGTCAATGGTAACTGGGATAAAATACACCATGGTTTTACAAAAGGTAGATCATGCCAGATCAACCTAATCTCCTTCTTTGAGAAGAGAACGGATTTTTTTAGATAAAGGAAACGCAAGAGATCTAATCTACCTGGACTTCAGTAAAGCATTTGATATGGTTCAGAGTGTAGACATTTCCTTAGGCTCCCAAGTACCTTAGTGAATATTACAAATATCTAAAGCAATGAGATCATGCAAAACAAATTGGTATATTCAATTAAGCAAAGGACCAGGTGAGTTAAAACCAAATGGACACATTATATTGATATCAGTTGTTTTATTTCAGACAGATATTTTCAAAAACAGAGCTTTGTTTTCTAACTTGCCTCAGGGAGACATATTTGCAGATGTACCTATGCCAAATGCACTGGTAATGGGAAGTTATATAATTTTTATTAAGCCTGATTTCCCATTGCCTGCAGGGATCCAGATCCTCAGAGGGTGTAAATCACAGTAGTTGCACTGACTTAAGTGGAACTACACTGCTTTACACCAGCTGGTTTCTGGATCTGACCCAGAAACTGTAGTAAAAATGTTTAATACCTATACGCGTACCAGCAAGCAATGAAATAACTTTCATCATTATTGTGTGTTTTCATATTCTGTACATTTAGCCCTACTATTCCCTCATCAACAATCAGTCCCAACACAAACAGAAAGGGTTTTGAAGGCAGTGCAGCTGTGTACAGACAAGGGTATCTCCTGCAGCTGTAGCCACTGCAGTGGTGAATAGCCAGATTTGGGTTGATACATACTGTTTCATTGTGAGGATGCATTTTTTCCAAAGCATGTGCATGCCTGTGCATTGCATGCTTCAGCCTGTCTTCTTACCTGGATCTCGCATGGTGTATTGGTGTGTCCTTTGTGCTTTTGCCTTGTCTGATTTTGCTAGAGCACAAGAACTTGCAGTTTAGAATTATAACATTTAAACTATATTTTAATACATTGTATTAGTGATCATAATTGAATTAATAATTATTATTATTATTTATATTACGGCAGCAACTAAAGGCAATAACAAGGATTAGGGCCACACTGTACAGGGATATAATAAGAGAAAGTAGCACACACATTTGGGCCTTTCTCTGGGAGGGGATTAGAATTAACTTGTCAAAGTAACAAAAAAAAATTATATTGCTTTAGCTCCTTTTTGATATGCTAAGCAAAACGTGTCTGGTTACACGTATCTGTTTTAGGCACTTGTGGAGCACCAATCACTGTACTATCTTCCAAAAATTAGTAGGGCATTTTTTAAAAAACATTTTACATTAGAGGTGTAGGACAAAAGGTTACATGTTGTTTACACATGTGAATTGTTACACATTACTAGTTTACATAAGATAAGACAAATTGTACAGCACCACTGGCTTGGAGATGCTCATGAATATCTGGGAGCAGAATTTGGCCATATCGCATGACCAGATTCTCATCTGATGTAGATCAGCATGGTTCCATTGACTTCAGTGGAGCTACACTGGTTTACGCCAGCTGTAGATTTGGCCCTGGGTGGGTGACTGGCAGTTTTCACTGTTCTTGCCTGACATGCATTTTGTCAGATCAGCACATTTAGAGGGCCAAACCTTCAGATGTGCTGAGCATCCCAACTCCAGCTGAAGTCAGTAGGAGTTGTAAGTGCTTTGAAGCCATAAAAATCAGATCCTTAATCTATACTGAAAACTGACAGTGTTTAAGTGCATAACTTCAAGATTTGCATAGTTATCAGCATTTATGAGCATGTGCATGTTTTATGGGAAAACAGATCAAGAAGTGTAGGGATAAAAGGAGAACAGTTAAAAGCCCAGCAGAACAAAGAACCATGCAAAGAAAATTAAAATCAATAGTAAAAGGTTCTTTAGTCATATAAGTAAAAAGAAAACCTGGAAAGAAATGGGACCTCTAAGCACTGAGGACAGGATGGAGATTGAAGATAATCTCTGTGTTGCCTAATATTCAGTGGGAGTTAGGCACCTAAATACCTTTTGAGGGTCTGGGCCGAGATCACTATAGAGACCCAGGAGTCAGTAACTGACTGAATCTAAGGGGAAACTGAGACACTAGCAGGGTCCTCTGCCTGGTCTGGAGGGACCTAGTTACCCTTACTCAGGGCTGTTCCTAAAGACACACTCCAGCCCTATGCAGATTTAGTTTTTATCTGAGATTATGAGTGTGACAGTCCATTTAACTGACTAATAGTAATATCCGAGATAGTGGCTTATCTAACATCCCATAAAATAACGTATCTAAGTAAGCCTGTTACAAGCAGGTTCATCTGGCAGAGGCAGGTATAGTGGGATTTGATGGAGCTACAGTTCTTTCCATCAGAAAAATTCTACCTTACCTAAACAAAGAGTTGCATTCTATGTGTATTGATGGCAGCAAACAAGTTCCCTCAGCAAACAGACATAATGCTTCCTGCTGAAGGAAACTGTTTTTCTATCTAATATGTCCGTTACCCTAGCTAAATGCCTGTTGTACAATCAGACCCTCCAGGGTTCTGTTACAGTAAACTGGAGCTCATATTTGTTTGGCATCAGTGTGATTCCATGCACATTTGATTGTTGTTTGTGTATCATGGTGCCTCTCCTGATTTTTTTTTCCTCTTGGTCTTTGGAATAGTTATCATTCTTTCCACCACAAAACAAATACTTGTATGTATGCACACACACATATAGTTTGATCCTGTCAGTTCTGAGTGCTCTCGTGCCCCAGTGGTGTCCTCAGAAGGGGCACACTTACTTGCAAGATTGGATCCTCACCCACACAGACATGGGAGAGCCTACTGTTACACAGGCAGTTGTGAAAACAATTACATGAATAATATCTCAGCCCCACTTTTCTTATTTTAGGAATTTATAGTTATTTAGGCAACTAAATTTACTACTCCCATAAGTCCAAAGAACAAGAGTTACTATTAGAGCTGTTGATTTAATTGCAGTTAACTCATGTGATTAAATCCAAAAAAATTAATCACATTTAATCAGTTTTAATCACACTGTTAAACAATAGAATACCAATTGAAATGTATTAAATATTTTTGGATGTTTTTCTACGCTTTCAAATATATTGATTTCACTTACAACACAGTATACAGAATAGACAATGCTCACTTTATATTGTTATATTTTATTACAAATATTTGCACTGTAAAAATGGCAAACTAAATAAACAGTATTTTTCAATTCACCTCATACAAGTACTGTAGTGCAATCTCTTTATTGGGAAAGTAAAACTTACAAATGTAGATTTTTTTTGTTTGTTTGTTAAATAACTGCACTTAAAAAGACAATAATGCAGAACTTTAGAGCCTACAAGTCCACTCAGTCCTACTTCTCGTTCAGCCAATCACTGAGACAAACAAGTTTGTTTACATTTAAGGGAGATAATGCTGCCCACTTCTTATTTACAATTTTATCAGAAAGTGAGAATAGGCGTTTGCATGGGACTTCTGTAGCTGGCATTGCAAGGTATTTATGTGCCAGATATGCTAAACATTCGTATGCCCCTTTGTGCTTCAGCCACTGTTCCAGAGGCTATGCTTCCATGCTGATGACACTCGTTAAAAAAAAATGCCTTAATTAAATTTGTGACTGAACTCCTTAGGGAAGAATTATATGTCTCCGGCTCTATTTTACCCACATTCTGCCATACATTTCATGGTCTAGCAGTCTCAGATGATGACTCAGTACATGTTATTCATTTTAAGAACACTTTCACTGAAGATTTCACAAAATGCAAAGAAGGTCCCAATATGTGATTTCTAAGGAGAGATACAGCACCCGACCCAAGGTTTAAGAACCTGAAGTGCCTTCCAAAATCTGAGCGGGATGAGATGTGGAGCATCCTTTCAGATGTCTTAAAAGAGCAACATACTGATGTGGAAACCACAGAACCTGAACCACCAAAAAAGAAAACCAACCTTCTGCTGGTGGCATCTGACTCAGATGATGAAAATGAACATGCGTCGGTCCGCACTGCTTTGGACTGTTATCAGCATGGACGCATGTCCTCTGGAATGGTGATTGAAGCATGAAAGAACATATTAATATTAAGCGCAGCTGGCATGTAAATATCTTGTGATGCCAGCTACAACAGTGCCGTGCAAACACCTGTTGTCACTTTCAGGTGACATTGTGAACAAGAAGCAGGTAGCATTATCTCCTGCAAACGTAAACTTGTTTGTGTGAGCGATTGGCTGAACAAGAAGTAGGACTGAGTGGACTTGTGGGCTCTAAAGTTTTATATTGTTAAATTTTTGAATGCAGTTATTTTTGTACATAATTCTACATTTGTAAGTTCAACTTTCATGATAAAGAGATGGCACTACACTATTTGTATTAGGAAAATTGAAAAACACTGTCTTTTGTTTTTTACAGTGCAAATATTTTATAATAAAAAATAAATGTGAGCACTGTACACTTTGTATTCTGTATTATAATTGAAATCAATATTTTTGAAAATGTAGAAAACATCCAAAAATATCTAGATAAATGGTATTCTATTATTGTTTAACAGTGTGATTAATCATGATTGATTAATTTTTAATCGCTTGACAGACCTAGTTGCAATTCATATTATACCTTGGTGTGCCTGTCAACAACTATTCATGTCTCTTCGCCTTTTTATTGCGGGCCAGTTTCTATTACTCTGCTGTCATTCAGTGATTGTCCCAAGAATTATCCTTAACTGCTTCTCAAACTCAGTTTATAGTGCAAACTTTCTGTATGCTTTTCATTCATGGTTTCTCTAAATATGAATACAGGCCCCTAGAAGGACTGAGGTAAGACTTCTCTTGTAGGTCTGCATGAAGATTTTGTTGTCATTCTCTCCGTGGTTAGATAAAATGCAAGCCAAAATCAGCCAGTTGTGATTTCATGATTTTATATGGTGCTTATCACAGAGTCCTAAAGATGCATTCTAGCTAATTGTTTCTTTTCTATTGCAGGACATTTTTTTAAAGTAAAGAAGGTAAAGCTGAAGAAACTAAGTCTGTGCCCTGAAGAAAGCTGCCGATTCATAAATATCAAATCAATAATTTTGCAAAATCTACTTTTATATGAGAGAAATATGATTTTAGACTGTACAGAGAATTCAATTGGACTAGAGAGAAACCTCATATTTAGACTCTTTGGGCAACTTACGTAATTTCATGCTCTTCCCATAGATCCAAAGCAACATGTGGTTATAGGAGAAAGATAATTTCTGAGAAATGTTGCCAATGCAAAATAGTTTATTCTATAAAATCTATTTTTCTGTAAGATTTAGGGGCCAAATTTTGAAAACTGGCCTCCAAAAGTGCACCTGCAGTTTGCCTAGAAATGTACATCAGGATGCACAGATGGGAGGTTGAAAATCATATACTTTCTCTCAAGCAGCTTCATAAGGAAGCTTGGAGGGGGCTGACTGTCATTTGTACCCTATATATTGTATTTTTCTAATGAGGTCTGAGGTGTCAGTGTTTGTAACTCCTGTTAACATTAATAGAGATTATCCTCGTAAATCAATCAGAGCCCAATTCTGCCTCCCTTACATACACACAGTGAAATTCACCACTGTGCAGAAGACCTAGACCAGTGGTGGGCGAACCACAGCCACTGGGAGCTGTGGGCGGCCGTGTAAAAGTAAACAAACTGGCAGCCTGCCAGTGGATTACCCTGACAGGCCGCATGCTGCCCACCACTGACCTATACTGATTTTGAATGCTTGGGGAGGAGCTTAAATGGTGCAAAGGATTTATGCTGATTGTCTGTACAGAGGTAGGTTTCATCCATTGCATAATACCTTAGTCAGCAAAGATTCCCATTGAGGTCAATGCACTTGTTCAGAATGAGGTACGACAGCCTGAGTATTGGTAGCAGATCAGGCCCTCAGGTATCAATGGGTGAAGAGACCCAGTTAAGGATACCCTTACTCATGTGATTAGTACCCAATGAGAATATTAATGTTAAGGGTGCAAGATCAGACCCAAAATACAGCCTCATATTATTAATGACTCAATGTCTTACAGTTAACTAATATTAGATTATAGTAACTAATGTGATTTATAAAGAAATTGTCTGATAAAATTGTACTTTTTAGAACTTGTTCTGAATCTTTTAAAGCCATTGAACATTTCTTGCAGTAAAAGTTCATCTTGCCTTCCTTAGATTACCCTAAATAACAACATGCACAGAGATCTAAGCAGTTTTTAATTTCACAGACATTTTAACGACGAGAAAATCAAGCAGAAACTAACAGATTTTATTTCTCAATCAAATACTTTCTTAAATAAGTGCAAAATCTTATCATATTCAAGCACCCAGTAGATGTTAATAACACAGAAGGCGTGATCCTTGGCAGGGTAAATTGGTTTAGCTCTCTTACTGAATCAGCCCCTATATCATCTAAATATTCCATTACATCAGATTTCAAACATAAAGACATTACATATATTCATATCTGTATATTGCATGTCATGTTGTCTTTAGGTTATTCCTTTCTAATGTACTAAGAGCTGAAGCCCACGGTTTACACACGCTAGAAATTTTATCTGCTCAAGGCATATGGGATCAGGCCCTAAATGTATAACATGACAAAATAACAAAGTATTAATTTCAAATTGAATCATAATGGTGTACCACTATGTGCACTGATTATCTTTAAGTGTGAGCTAATCTCTTTGGTTTCACATGCAGTAATCTATCAGTAAACCAGTTTATGTATCTGGGTAGGATACATGTTAACATCACTCTCTTACAAATAAATAGCGCAAGAATAAAATTGATTGTGCCAAACACAAGAACTCCTATTTCTTTTTTTGCGCACATGTCTTGGGGTTATAATAGCAGATAATAGCAATCTGCTGAGGATACAGTTTTTCCAAGCCAATCTGGAATAACGAGCTTCTTTGCAGCAAAACAAAAACGCTTCAGGGGGCTGGAGGGAAAGTTGTTGATTGATAGATGGAGCTATTGCTGGTCTGAGCAGCAGTAACCCTCTCCCAGATTTTCAGATATGCCCAGTTGCTTGGGGACATGCTACAGAGTTCACCTGCTCCCTTCCCAGAGATGTAGAGTCCCTACCAAATGGAATAACCTAAGCACATCAAAATAGGGCCAAGGAGGGAAAATGCAACACAGCATGTTCCCTCTTCTGCTCTGGCTCCCCACTTGCCGCATGTTGCTTCCCTCTGCACTGTCTAGTGAAAAGTATCATGCAGCCTAGTGATCCTATCAAAAGTAGAACACTCAATATACCCTCAGTGTATATCTGCTGCAGGTGTGTATCCTGTGACACACCTGCAGCAGATAGAGTAGTAGTATACTGAGATTGAGGCCCCAGCTGTGATTAGTGCCCTATGCACTGTACAGACATATGAAAGAGAGACCCAAAGAACTTACAATCTAAGTAGACAGGACTAGACACGGTGTGAGAGAGAGGAAATATGTCCATTTTTTTATTTCAGATGGGGGACTGAGGCATAGAGAATTAGTGAACAAGATTACCTGGGAAGTCTGTGGTGCAGGGCCAACTTTAGGCCTGTTCCACCAATTCTCTCAAATCAGGCCCCTCACCTAAGAGGGCCCCGAGCCCAGTGAGAATCCCTTCCCTGGCTAGAGGTGCCTTTTTAATTTTTACTCACCTGGCGGCGCTCCGGGTCTTTGGCAGCACTTCGGCAGTGGGTCCTTCAGTGCCACCGAATACCTGGAGCGACTGAAGGACAGGCTGCCAAAGACTCAGAGCACCACCTGGTGAGTACAAGCCCCATGTGTTTTTTTACATTTTTTTTTTCAGTCGTCCCTGCCAGGGCCCTGTCGAAACTGTTCGACTTGGCTCGCACACTTCCTAAAGCCGGCCCTGGGTGGAACTATAAATTGAAACCAAAGCATAGTTCCCTAGCATAAGACCGTACGTCCTCTCCACTTCTACCTAACCAGCTGATTTATTCAGACATCACTTACAGTGCATAAGAGGCAGCTGAGAAAAGCATTTCTCTGAGGGGTGTTATATTGCCATCCATCACTGATGTTTGAGCACTGGTTTCTTGGAGGAGTTGTATCCGTTAGTTCTGATTCAGTACCTTGGTGGCAAACGTGGGAACACTCAAAAGAAGCTGCTGAAACTTCTGGAACCTCAAATCTGTTTTTAACAATTGGACATGTAGTGTTTCCTTCTTGTTCATTCTAGCGATCACAAATCTAGGAGCTGAGTCATTTCTTCACCTCTTCTAGCCATTCATGCTAAAGATCCTAAGCTAGAAATAAATTCAGTTTTCAAGCAATTTTTTCACTGGATACATCTTTATGCAGAATTTTCCAAGGTATTTAAATAAGTCAAAGGCACCATTTGAACTGCCATCATATTGTTTCCTGGCTGCTGTAATAGGTTTTACATGATTACATAACTCATATTAGGGGATTCCTGTCCTTTTGTAGGTGAATCAAACCAGCTACTAGACGACTGCAGTAAGTTAAATGGGACCTTCTCTTTTATCCAGCTGAGATACGGTGTCTTCTTTCAGAGTATGGAAATTCTGATCAGATACACTAAACAGCAACAGGTCTGAGTGCCATACGAACAATATCACATGTGTGTCTAACTGCCTTTAGCATAAACTTCTCTTCTTTTTTTTTTTCCTTTACTCAAATCTCAGAGGGAATATTTCTAGTTTCTCAGAGCTGTTTGTTTGGTTAAGGCCACTATCACTCTCTGGGATAAATAGTCCAAGGAAGATTTTCTCAGAACTGTTAGCAATCATTCTTACTCTCTCAGGAATTTCCTGGCCCTGTTAGTCACAGTTGTCTTCAGCTCATCCTCGCACTCTCTGAGCTGAAGCACGAATTGTAGGAGTGACTTGTGGCTTCTCCATCTGCTTTGTGTGTTTGTCACAGACAAAGTATGTGAAGTCTTATGGATAGAAGGCATAAAACTTTGCTGTGTGTTTGTACAGCACACAGCACTAAGGAGCCCTGATCAGGGCCCTGAGGCCCTACCACAACACAAATAATATTTTTTAAAAGCCCAGTTTAGCTATAGCTTTTGCATATGATACATATTTTCCTCTTAATATGCTTTTTAAAGAGGTCATGCCTCTTTAAAAGCAGTATCTTTTATTTATATAAAATACACACACATACCTTGTGGGGGGCTGTGTACACATCAATATGGTAGGCTCCTTTAAATTGGTTGCATTCGTTCATAATACTTTGAACTAAGTAGCATTTTCCTTCCAAGAATCTCAGCACTTTGCAAACGGTGGGCTAGACTGTCAGTTTATACCATTGCCCTGAACAAGGGTTGTGTCACCTCAGAGGCCAGTTATGGCTCCCTGATTCTCAGAGCAGCCATACTGAGGCTATGACAGTTTCATATGTGACATCTGATTATGTGGTCCCTAAGAGACTGTCATCTGCGAATATGAGCTATGTCAGCTGTGAATTGGCAAAGCTGTGCCAGGGCAGTTACTACAGAAACCAGCTCTAGCCACTTTACATTAAAGGAGAGTTCCCCACCACCTGGGAAATTGTTAGCTGGGTTGACATAGCCCATTTCTGACCCCTTTGCACCACTCAGGCAGCAAAAAGAGGCTAGCACCAGGCCTGAGAATCTGACCCACTGAAACGCTATTTTTCCTTTTTCAGAAGGAACTGGTCTTCAGACTCACCATGTTTGTAACCCTAAAGTCCCCCTTTTGTCACCATAGGTCAATCTTGGTAGAATCTGGTCCCAATGTCTAAATGTTCCTTCAGTGTTTATCTGCCCACTTTATCCTATATAATTATTCCTGTTGTCAGCTGATTTCTGTGTGTCTTCTCTTTTTACATTAAGGATTTTCTGTTTGCCAGAATCCTCATGTGGAGGTTTGCATTCTGGAGAAACTTTGAGCGGGCTATTTGCTACATGCACATGCGCAGGGGGTGCACATTCACAGGGGATCAATGCTCATTTTTGTCCCCCATCTGAAATTATAGTGTGGCTGTTTTAATGAATTGTGTTTTTCACTAACAGCTTTGGGTCCCGAGGAAATGCCCTTCCCACTCTGTTTCCATTTATTTTAATTCTCTATTTTCCCTTTTTTTTTTCTTTTGTGCTTCTCTTCTTTCTCATGCCCCCCACCCCTTCTGTTTTCTTCTCTCTCTTTCTCTTCTTATTTCTTTTAGATGTTTATTCCTTGGTTACTAGGTGAAGATTGTTCCTGCTCCTAACAAAGTCAATGGGAATTTAGCCATTGACTTCAGTAGGACCAGAGCAGATAGTTAGAACCAGACTCATAAAACCCAGATTCCCTTACAACACCTCAAATCACAAACCTGGATGGGATTTTCAAAATCTAAGTCATTTAAGAGCAAAAGTCCTGTTGACTTTCAGTGGAATTTGTGCTCCTAAATCATGTTACGTGCTTTTGAAAATCCCTAGCCGATTAGCTTTTTGTTTTTTCAGGTCTGCCACAACAAGGAATTAACATAAGAAAAATAGTATCTGTCTTTGAGAGACCTGCAAAAATATTTTGCATTCTTGTGTGCCCTCTGCTGGAACACTTGGGGCAAAAAACTCTGTTCCTAGAGTTCTGTTAACTTTATGATTTCAGAGAAAAAAGATATAGTAGCTTGGTGTGGTCAGGAACTATGCACATTTGTAGTAAGTTATCTGAAATAGCCGCGGCCTTTTCAGCTTTCATTGAAACATGACTGGAGTAGAAGGGAAACTGCTAACTGGAAAAGGAGATGGGAAAGCCATTCACAAGATTCTAAATAAAATGAAGGGAGGCAAAAAGGAAAAAGTATAAAAAAACACCGCTTTGAAAAGTAAATTGTGTTCAGTACTAAGAGGATCGAGAGACCAGAGGCAAAACATAAATATGTCCTTAGATGTGTCCTAAAATACTGCTAGTGCATCAAACAAAGAAAATAAGTTTTATAAGGTATTAACTTGTAATAGGTGCACTGCAGACTGGCAGCTGCTGGATAGTTAAATGCTGGCATTAAATGTTGACTATTTAGCTATTTGGAGAAAATACAGCATCTGATCCACTGCAGTTCTATATAGATTTTCCAGCACTGGAAAAACTCAACACATAGTTATTAATATAGTGGATATCACTTGTGGGGGATGCAGTTTTGAAAGGTTATTTACATTGGTACATAATCATGGCTAGAAGCTGCTTCCTGTTTACCAGGCAATGACCATATCGTGTGACTAATAAGGCCCTGATCCAGCAAGGAACTTACGCACATGCTTAACTTTAGGATCATCAACCATCAATCAGCTGAAGTCAATTGATTTCAATAGGACTATGCACATGCTTTAGTGCTTTACTGGATCAGAGCCTAAAGTCCAAGGCCAAGGTCTGTTAGCCCAGCAAGTGCTTATTATAAAGAGTTGTTATGGTTACACTTAATTCTAAATATTTGAATTTTAAGTGAAAGCAGAAAATGAGCTGAATTTAAATTGAATGTTTAAAAAAAGTTTCTTCCTCCTTTCCCCATCTTCTATTTCCTCTAACTACTTTCCTTCTCACAAGTCAGCAAAACTCTTCAGCCTAAAGCAGCTGCAAAGAGATTTTGTTTACACAGTGCTTAAAAGTGAATTTAGGAGGGAGAGAGTGGGTCAAAGAGCATAAATACAAATCTGACAGTTGTTCTGTAGA
This sequence comes from Gopherus flavomarginatus, assembly GCF_025201925.1. Lineage (NCBI taxonomy): Eukaryota > Metazoa > Chordata > Testudines > Testudinidae > Gopherus > Gopherus flavomarginatus. Next base: position 54,818,514 of record NC_066621.1, read on the forward strand.
CAAGTACTTTTGCTGACCTGTAGGGGAAGGGAGCAGGACAGAAATCAAGAGTTGAACTCCTTTTTAAAACAAAGTTTCTCTTGCAGTACCTTTGAGAGGGGCTTTTTGTTCTGTCCTTTCTGGAAGGGAAGGTGAGCCTGCATCTTTGTTTCTGGCAAACAGCTTGAGAGTTCTGAGCACAGGTACCAGCCAGAACAGGTGGATTTTAACTAGGGCTGTGTGAAAAATGTTTCATCAAAACTGTTTGACAGAATATTGGAGGGAGGGGTTATCAAATGACAACTTTTTCAAAAAGTGTCAGCTTTCTGAGGAAAATTTTGATTTTTCATCAAAAAATTGAATATCCCAAACTGAAAATGTTTTGGTTTTTTGAGGAAAAAAAAAGTTCAAAATCTCCATGGGAAGGGGGGATATTTTCTGACCAGCTTTAATTGTAACAGCCAATGGGAATAGACCAATTTGCATGATCTCATTATAATTATTCAGAAATAAGTGTTTCTGCAAATCCCTGAATTCTAGTTCACACTGGCTATTGGCCAGTTAGAACAGAGGGATTTGCCAAATGTGCAAAGATAATGCAAATCAGACAGCCCCCAACCAACCACAATGCAAGGAATGAACTGCATAACAGAGGGTGAAAAATTGTAGCGCTACTAAGACAATTCCATTCCAGTGCAATGACTTATAATGTAATCATCATGTCCTGCATACAGATAATCATGAATGAAGAGAAGACGTGGGATGTGTCAGATTTAGAACTTGCATCATCTTAAATATAGTGCTCTTGACTCTGGATTGTTTTCTTCAAAACCCAGAACAGAACCCTTCCCTTCACCTGTCACATGGTACATCTTTGTTAAGGAGAACTGATTACTCACACTATACTCTGCTCAAAGGAATTCAGGAATACTGCAAAGGAATTTGAGTGCATGTGGCACCAGCTACAGAAAGTTGGTGGTAGGAAAGGAAGATCAGCACCGCAGAGAATGAGAGAGGCAGCCCAATCTATTGGTACTACATAGAAACAACAGTTTATTCAACTCATATATGAATGTCTTGACAGTCACTTTAGGGTTGACAGATCAGTGCAAAGTAATATGTAAAATATTGTTCTGCATGGAATAGAAGATCTAATTGCAGTGGCATTTTACTTTATTAATTTGCATCGGAAATGGACAACAAAAAGTGTGGAGTAGGGAAGAGTGTAAGAAGAGGAATTGTTTGAGGGGGAAGGCTATTTTAGATTTTAAGTTGCCTGGCTTATTGCTGGTGGGTTTCTTACATCAGACTTTTTCTGCTATATTGAAAGCAACTGAAATGCACCACAAAAACAAGGAATGAAAAGTACCTTCTAGATTATGAATGTTGTTTTTTAAATAGTTAACTTAACCAAAGTGTAACTGAACAAATATATTCAAAGTATTAACATAATGGATGGCTAAGTACCTAGATATAGGGATTAAACAGACAAAAATTCTGTCCTAGTTTACACCAGGGAAACACAACTGGATTTTTATATGACATGTAATTTCTCTAGAACTATGAGCAGAGAAGCCAGAATGGCCAAGGGAATCAGGCCCAAAAGTATTTATTGTTTATTGCTTAAACATTCTCTTAATCAAAGACCACTGAACAGTTGCAGAACTTAAAGTCAGCTGTGTTGCTCAGGAAGAAATAAGAATGGAATTTTTATCTATAATATGGTACCCATCACTGTAGTATCTGAGCATCCTTGACCCAGAATAGGAGGTGTATCTGGGTGAAAAGGGATATTGCCAGCATTCCTCTATGCTGTGGCAATCCCTGGTTGCTGGAATGGACCATTGGGGTCATAGGAAACTGGGCATAAGTTAGGACAGCCATGACTGGCTCCATGGTCAGAGAAATAGAAAGGTGGTTTAAAGTCACCCGTGCTTCCCAACACATTTTGGCCAGGGCAAAATGAACTTGTACTGGTCAGGATGGAATTCTCCCCTGATGGTGAATTGCCTAAGCCTCGTGGGAGGGATCGTCTTCCTTAGTGCACCACTGTGCTAGTTAACAGGTGGTAGTTAGGTGGTTTGGCAAACTGGGACAAAGTCTAAGTGTTGACCCTTTGGGAGGCAGTTGTCAGTGCACTGACCAGGAGGCTGGGTGCTCAGTTTGTATTATTTTGTAGCAACAAAACCTTTTTATTTTCATCAGCGTTCATGACAATTGAAAGATGAGGGAAGAAAGAAGTGAGGGTGCAGCAGACTTATAACACTGATGTGGGATCAGGCATATTACTGGAGACAGGTGTGAAGCAACCTGCTTCTCACACATGCCAAATACCTAACTCTCCCCACAGGGTAAGGGCATTTGAGGACCTGCAATTCAGAGCAGTGGGTTTCTCGTTAATTGGAACACAGAGATGGTCATAGGAATTTTAGTCCTATTTTGGATAATGGGGGACTCCCAGGATTTACTGTTGTCAGGTAACCTTCCACATTTCATGCTTAGAATGGATTTATCTAAAACTTGTATCTAGACTCTCCAAATCCCAATGACTTGTGAACACTGGTTTGCTAGATACAGACAAATCTGCAGTGTCTCAAAGAGTAACACTCTCTAATGCAGGGGTCGGCAACCTCTAATGCAGGGGTCGGCGTGCCGAAGGCGGCACTTGAGCTGATTTTCAGTGACACGCTGCCCGGGTCCTGGCTGCCGGTCCAGGAGACTCTGCATTTTAATTTAATTTTAAATGAAGCTTCTTAAATATTTTAAAAACCTTATTTACTTTACATACAACAATAGTTTAGTTGTATATTATAGACTTATAGAAAGAGGCCTTCTAAAAATGTTATAATGTATTACCGGCACACGAAACCTTAAATCAGAGTGAATAAATGAAGACTCGGCACACCACTTCAGAAAGGTTGCTGACCCCTGCTCTAATACACTTTAAATTAAAAATGGTATGGAAAACTCTATGCAAAGTAAGATCTAAGCCTACAGGCTGAGGACTCCAAGGACCCTACGAAGTTAGGCGTCCCATTTTCATTGATTTTGCAATGGCAGTTTTGTTCCTCTAGAAACTTCAGCCACAGTCCATGTGTGGGCTAAGATGCTGACACCAAGATTAATATTGCCTGTGGTAGGACTGCAGCACTAAGGCCATAAAGTCATATTCATTATGGATACAACAGGAAAACTAAACTAGAATGTTCAGGGTAAAACTTTTCTGAGAAAACTTGTAAACCTGTTCATTTAAAATGATCTGCAATGTTGTGATTTTTAGATCTACATGGAAAACCAGGTTTTCATTTCATAATCTATACAGTTAAACACTGAAAAATTTTCCAGCTCCAAAAAGCTCACCCAACTGTAAAACTTCTCGCTTTCTTTTTCATGCGTATTTGCATAATTCTAGCTAGTAATGGCACAGCTAAAGTACACAGTGAAACTCCAAATCTAAGGTGCTGTTTTGACTTTGTTTTTAATTGTAATGCAGAGATAATTCACTTGATAATTCAGAAGATAACTTGGGCCAATTCCCAGATGGCAAAGAAACAAAGCAACTAATTGTAGTCTTCATGTGTACTTATAAAGAAAGCCGTCCTTTGTTTCTGAAGAAGAAAGGTGGTAGTTTCGTTGTGTTCCTAATGACCTTTAACAAATAATTCACATCTTAGATTTAAAGTTAGTATGAGATTTTTGGGACCAGTTGCTAGTGACTTTTGCCCCTTAAATTGTTTAGAAATGAATACATTGATATCTATTTCTTTGGAAGTGTATATGATTCCCTCCTATAGTATAAGCATGCAGAAACTCTTGAATATGGGACATTTCAGTATGTGGTAAGTAAATCTCAGAAGCACTGAACTGAGTCAGTAACTACAACATTTACAAAAGAATAACACATTTGCGCCTGAGCACAAGTTGTTCATTGGCACGAGTTTGTTCTTAGTTTATTCTCCTGAGAAATAGATGGCATTTGAACATACTGCAGGAAGTTGCCCAAACATTGACCATTTAATGCTATCAAATGAACAGGTACAGTCCGACAGTTCAATGATTTCAACAGTATGTTCATTTACGACAGAATACACGGGTGGCTAGGAGGAAACGGGAGGTTAGCTGAGATCACTTTAAATTAGATGCTTTACATCTAAATGTTCACATGTGCCCACCCATTTTGATTGCCTTTGTATTTTGGTGCCCAACTTGAAACACATGGGGCCTAATTTTCAAAGGTGCTGAGTGCCTGCAAAGCCAGCTGAAATCAATGAGGACATAGGCATGCTCATTACAAGGTATCTCAGTGTAAAAGTAAAGCAAGAACTAACAGAAATTTGAAGGGGATTTTAATGCAAACAAGTTTTTCTTTTTTTGGTAAGCAAAAGTTAGGCTTGCTGTAACCCTAATAATACGAGACTTATAGAAGCAAAAATTGTGTAAGGAAAATAAAAAAAAACTGTGCAAAATTATTGCAACCTTGTGTTAAATAAAGTATAAAATGTAAACTATAGTCTAAATTTTAAAAAAAATCAAAATAACCTAATATAAACAAAATGCAGCTGTTGCTCATCATTATATATAGCAAAAGGTATAAATGCTTGCTGTAACTGTTTACCTGTAAAAAAAAACCTGTTTAGCTCTCTCCCACCACGCAATTGCTAAAAATAATAAAGTATCTAATTTGCTGCACCCAACCAAAAAGTAAAAAGTTTGTTTTTCTCTGACATCAGTCTGGACTCCTGACTCTTTCCTAAAGTAGGAAAATGGACAAATGACCAGGAAAAAACCCTATTGAATATGCTACTAGCTCTTATGTTGGGACTGAATGTGCATATGCAGGAAGAGGAAGATGAATGACGTGGAAGTTGCTGAGCTAACCTTTGTACTGAATATTAACAAGGTATAAAGTAATATACTCAAATGAACACCATGCACCTTTAGTGTGTTCTGCACATGCACTCAGCTCCCATGTTGAAAGGAACCCTGAGCCTGAAGGAAGGTCTGACTTTGATCTCACAAAAACCACTTTAACTCAACTGGTTTCCATAAAGATACACTCAGAGGTAAGTCAAAAGAGAATCAGACCCACTGAACATATAGGAAATCTTAGATTTCTGACTTGGAATATATACCAAACAATGGAACTGTAGCTCATTAGTAGCTCATTTACTTTATACTCTTTGAGTATCTGAATGCGAGTTGTATCACAGTAATGTTACACAAAAATACCATTAAATTATGCTGCTATTCACAACTATTTATATTTTTGTGTATTTTTGTGTGAAGTAAAACAAAAAATCCTGTCAAGAATTCCTCTCTTGAAGAATCTTTAACCAGAATGTTCACATGAATTGATTTACCGGTAACTAATGGAGAATCTAAGAATGTGTTCTGTGAACCCCTTATTCCTGTTGGTGCCCAATTACTCTCACAAATAGTCCCACTGACGTAAACAAGACTACTCATGTGAATAACTCACCAGAGAGACTCACAGTCTGGTCCTATCAAGGCACTTGTACTGTGGTGTAATGGTACCTTTTTAATACCTCTTTCTTATACACATCTCATTCTACAATATTCATTCCCCCTTTCCAGTTGAGCTTATGAGTTGTACATTCTTGCTTTGAAAGTACATTTGTGTACTCATCCCAGTTGAAATACTGAGTTAGTTATTGTGTTCAAAGCAAGATGGTTTGATTTGACAAAGGCTGCAAAATGTTTGTCGTGGTTAAGTAACACTTTCCCTTACATTCTGGAAAGCCCCATTGTTTTTTGCATTCATGACAGGTCAAGGTATACCTCACTGTGCAAAGCATTTGTGGCGTACACCCCAGAAGAAGTGTCAATGCTAATCTGAAACGTTACAGGGGTGGGAGCACTACTGATTGCACATTGAAGACTGGAGTTCCCTGTATTTATTATATTTGTGATGAATTTGGGCAGCATCATGGTCCAAGAAACAGGTTTACCTTATCCCGTCATTCATTCTTTCATGAATGCACAGATGGAAAGGGGGCGTGAATGGCCCTCTAGCCCATTTACACCCACAAATTGGATCCAATACCCAAAGGCATAACAAATTTCAGACAGGATCATCTTTCCCACTCTCTTCATGCATATAACGTGGCATCAGCCATAACAAAAAGCATGTGTTTCCTTTTCCCTCTAAAACAGGTTGACTTACTTGTAAGTCCTTTCTTCATTTTAAATGAAGTTCACATATAAACGGAAAAAATTATTATTTATTGAGAATGAATATGCATCCCTCCTAACCTCTGTTCATATGCTTTTATGGCTATCCGGGATTGTTACAATAGCAATGCACTTACATTGACAGTTCACTTGTTTTGTTACCAAATATTTTCTATCAGATGATGAAACAGCATCTTTTGCTGCTGAGCAATAAGGATTTTGATTTGTGATCATGAACCCTTCTTCTTTTGAAAGGAAATTTGTCATTAGATACTCACACACAGTTCCCCTTCACATGAACTGCTGTTCACTTCCTATATCTGAGAGAAGAATTTCTCCCAAAGTATAAATTTTATATCAAATATTTATCAAGCCTCTATGAGTCCACAGCAGAAAGGGATGTGTTCAGCATCTGCAAATGCCATGACATTAGTAGGAGTTTCAGATGATCATTTCTTCTCAGGCCTTGGTCCTCTGAACATCCCAAAATCCCACATCTAATTTTTTCCAACTTTGGTGCCTAAATTTAGATGCTTAAATAAGTGGCCTTATTTTTCAAGTGAATGTGAGCTGTGGCTGCCCAGTGCTTTTGAAAAATCAGGTAACTTATTTATGTGTCTAATTATGTATTTAAGTTGCAAACGAAAGCTAAAGCCTGAATAATGATCCATATAATTTATACCCTCTGATGCATGATTTTATGCTGTAGAATCACTTCTGATATTTAGCATTGCTGAGAAAAAGCAAGAGAGAGGAGTCCGCACACCACAGGTGAATTAAGGAGCGAGGAACAATAAAAAAGGCAGGAAGCAATAGTGAACACTTTCATTTAAATGCTGTGTTTTCTGATCTGTAGGAAACAAACTCAGCAATCAGGTATTAAATTGTGAAAGGCAATTAAGTCCATTACCTGTTTACATCATTGGTAAACAAATTCAAAGCCCAATAAAGAAGATTGTCTTTCAGTATGATGTTATCCATTACCTGTTTGGAATTCAATTTCAAACCCTTCGGCAGCCTCTGTAGCATTTCTTGCCAAGTAAAATTTATGTCAGGTTATCAAATGTGCTGGTTACTGTCCAGACCCTGATCCTTTATTGAATAGTTGCAGCAATAATTGTGAAAAGATGGAAGAAAGATAGCATTGTGGAAATAGGGAAGATAGGGTGGGAAAACAGATTGTGCAGAAGTTTTGAGAAATATTAGGTGATAGCTACTGCATGGGTAAATACTGTAGGGTTCATGTAACCCACAAGATCGGACTCTGGAGACCGGTAGTTACCATACTTCTCCTTTACTCTGCCTCTGGGGCATTCATCAGCTAAACCTCCCATTATCACAAGGCTCAATAAAAGACTTGCAAGTCAACTTTAAATGAAAAACGTATCTATTTGGGGCATGAGTCAAAACCCAATGAAGTCAAAGAGTACCATGGTTATTATCATAGGACTAAACTGTGAATCCTTTTGACCCAAGCTGGTGAGCAACTATTTTCACAAGTAGTCCTACTGAAGTCAAGGGGATTACCAGCATGAACAATTGCACACCATTATGAGTAAAGGGTTCAGAATCTGGCCTACAGATGTCTATCTTTCCCTAATATGCTTATATAATATCCATTAATGATACCTGTTAAATACCAAGGAGATAATAGAATCTGTAACCATTTGTGAGGGGGAAGAGAATACCACTTGATGCAATAGTAAGCAAGAAATTATATTAGTCCAAATTCATCACTTCTGCCCACTGATTTTAATGAAGTTATGCCAGGGACAAAATAGAGGCATTGTCTGTAAAAATGCAAACTTAAAAAGTATCTTAATATATGTTCTGAGTTTTGTTCTGTTTGTCTGTATTTTAAGTATTTTTCTGGCGAATCATACAGGTAAGTACCCGATCCTTCCATGATCTAATATTTTGACTTTATTTGAATGGCTCATCCATAAAACATCAACATGCCAAGTAATTTCAGTTGTTTTGATTTTTAAGCACAATATGCTATATTTTAAATTATTTTTAAAACAGTTAAATGTTTTATTGTAATTAAACTGTAGCTACAATGTATCACCATTTACTAAAAATTCCCGCTCTGATTCAGAATCTCATCCAGTCTAGCTACCAGTAAAAATGATTGACTGTGGAAGGGCTCTGGAGAAAAAAGGGTTATATTTAAGTGAGTTTAACGATTGCAAACGTTACCTGACCAGCAATACTAGAGTCAGAAATTGTTTATATATCTACAGAGTATGTACAGCTGGGTAGCAATAACAAAAGCTTACCCATGCTTCTCTGTCTTACTCATTTCCTAGGGGTGAGAGTGTAGGTTCCTGGCTGTTCTTTCAAGGCTGACAATACACTGCTAATTGAAATGGTTCTGTGATGTGTGGACCTGGACTGAGGCAACTAACTTCAAACAGCCATGTTAGTGATCTACTCTCTGCTGGATTGAAACCAATTAAAAGATACATATTGAATCCCCTATTCCTGAGCCATCCACTTCCCTGATGCAGAATATTTTGTGAAATGTCCATGCTTCAAGAATTACAGTATTTTGATTGATACTTTTAGCATATGAAGATGGACTTGTGATTCAGAGACTGGACTAAGACTTGAGATCTGAATTTAATTCCCAGTTCTGCCACAGACTGCCCACATGACTTTAACAGGTCATTCAATCTCTCTGTGCCTTCATTCTCCATCTGTAAAATGGGGATGATAATTTATTTCCCCTAATCTTTGCCAATTTTTCTATTTCACTTCAGGGCAGGGACTTTAGTATTTTAAGTGTTTGTATATAGAAATAAATATATTTTAAAAGTTGAAAAATAAACACACATGATTTGGCTTAGATTTTATACTTTCTAAATGTAACCAGTATAGACACAATTTCATCTGCCAGCTCTTTAGGATTAAGCTCTTGTCCAAACTGTTAAGTTCTTGTGCAAATGAAAAAGATTTTGCAGATGAAATGCATCCTGTATTGGTTGCATTTTGAAGCATAAAACACAAGTCAAGATACATATGACTTTATTTACTTGCTTTTCAACTTTTAAAATGTGACTATTTGCATGAATTACTCACAAGCAACTGGTTTGCTTGCTTGCTTGCTTACTTGCTTGGGCCCTGTTTGTATCCAGGGTTTTATACAGATCCATCTGTAATGAGAAAATATTTGGCTTCCACAAATAGTTATTGAGAATTTTATTTAATTTTATCAAGTATTTTGATACTTTACATTTACCTAGGCCCTGATCCAAAGCCCATTGATGAAGAATTTAAATTTCATCTAGAATCATTTCAGACATAAAATAGCCAAAGGAGTAAATTCGATAAAACCAGTTTCAGATATGATTATACTCATTTAGAAATCTGTACTGAGCCCAGGGTGCAGCTGTTAAAAAGCTGTTAATCAAATAATGTCATCATTTTGGTGGAGAAACAAAACCCAAGAACTGTTGAGTATATAAATATCATAAAATCTGTAGTCTATTACAGCCGCATAGGTCCCCTGGCATTGCTAACACAGTGCTGTTTTATTATAGAAAATGAATTAATGAAATGCTCTTGCTGACAGCATGTAAGATGCTAAAAATCATATATCCAAGCTGCCTGAGTGACTGTTTCCTCTTTTGTCACTCCAAAGTGACTGAAGTCAGACAGCAAGGACAAACAGTTTCTACTAGAATCAAGATAAGGGTGCAACCTCCTCATTTCAGCAACTCCTTCTCTGGAATGTCCCTCTGTGTCTGTTTTCAAGGATTAGAGCTAGAGCCAGCAAATTGTTGCATCCTGCATCCCTGTGCCTATGCAGAGCCCCTCTGAAGACAGGCAGGACAGATCCATTTGCAAGATCTACCTCATACTGTTCAAGAACTTTCTGCATGGGTCAGTTTGAGAGAACTGTTTAATCCTTTTGAGAGAAACCAGGCAGGGGAGATAATATTGTTTATTGGACCAACTTCTGTTGGTGAGAGAGACAAGCATTCAGGCTCCACAGCTCAAAAGCTTTTCTCTTTCACCAACAGAAGTTGGTCCAATAAAAGATATTACCTCCCTCATCTTGTCCCTTTCATATTCTGGGACCAACACAGCTATAACAACACTTCAATCATTTTAGCTTTTTCCACTTGTTCTTCCTTCTTAGCTCTCCTCTTCCTCCTTCCATATACAGGCACTTTTAGTTTCACATTATTCTCTCTGGATCATTGGACCCACTCTAGTTTTCATTATTATAAAAACTTGGTAAAGGGTTGAGATATATTGTCCTGGGTGACACACACATCATTTAAAAAAAAATAAAACAAATCTTTTCCCCTATCTAGGTATCTCTATCACCATAGGAGTTGATTGCCTCAAGTATTTAAAAGTAGAAATTACAAAAAATGAAATAATTCTTTCCAGATTGTAGGAGAAATAACTTGATCTATCTAGGGTTTGTGGAGTGGGGGCGGTGAAAGAGAACAAAATTCACCATCTCCGTTAGCATTCATTTACAACTTGATTGGACATTTCAACAAAGAAACTAACTCTTGAATGCAGACTCTGGTACAGGTCCTCCACTGCCTTGCACCTTATGCTATCAAACTGGATTTAAATGCTCCCATTCTGATTTGGCAATGTGTTACCTGCACTTTGCATGGGTATAAACAACTGTACAAAGTAGTGGAGAAACAGGTCTTTTGTCTCCCTACCCCTAGAAGTCTCCCATGCTTAAAAGTGATCCCTCCAGGAAAGGCATGAGCAATACTATCAGGCCACCAGGAGGATGCTTACACTGCTGCTGTATGTGGTCTCCTGATAATAAATACAGGATGTTAGGCAGCAATTTTCAAAGCCACTTAGGGGATTTGGATGACTAATTTTCATAGGAAATTAGTATCCTTCCTCTAGTCACCTCTGAAACTTCCACCATTAGCCTCCACAAAACACCATCTTTTCTTTTTTAAATAAGATTCTTTCCTGACAAAAGAATTGCAGTGCTGAAAGCTTGGAAGTTGTCTCACATTTTGCTTCAAGCTAAAAATATGAAAAGTTGATCTTCTTTGATACTTATTTACAAATGTGCTGACAACTGAAAAATAGTAGAGGGCTATGAGGTTTACAGTGAAATAGCTCAGGGATTTCCATGGAAAATCCCATGAGATAATCTAGATTCCATAAGATCCCATTCTGAACCCCACAAGCTCTTACTACTTTAATTCAGGGCAGCATCAACCACTCCAATCATGCACTAATCTCCCAAGGCTGGGGAGCTGGGTTCAATTTCAAGGCCATTGTGAAACACAAATGTAATTACAATAGTAATTTCTACCTAATATCCAATGGACATCCACCCAGATCCCCAAAGCAGGATCCATTTTGGTATTATTCCAGGACGTGCCCAGAATTACAACAGCTAGTGTGCAGGCAGTCACTTGCGTGGGCAGAGCTGGTTTGGGGGAGGGGATCAAGAGAGACCCCTGGGAAGAGGATGTGAGAAAGAACCACATAGCCACGTCACTTAATGCACCACTGGAAAGAGATGGAGCAACATGATGATGAGGGCAGTATAAGAACCTGAATAAAAAGGCTGGGTACAGCACCTGCCTGCCCTGTGCATTGACTTTCTGAGCTTGAGATTGGGGATGAGTAGCTCTTTCCCCAAATGATCTGAATGCCGCGGGGAGGCTGGGTCTGAGAGTGCTTGGTAGGGGTGGGGATGGGGATGATCTCTCCTGGGCTCTTTATCCTTTTCCAGAGAAAATCTGGCCTGGGGCAGAGAAGCCTTGAAAGATTTCCCCCAGAGAGCGCCAGCACAGGCATGCAAAATGTTTACAAACTAAACCCAGGCCCGTTTTTCCACAGACCCCAGGCCTCCCTGGAATTTGCCGGGGGGGGTGGAAATGGGGCGAGCCTGCTGCCCCTGCCTCCTTGGCGGGGGGGGGGGGGGGAGGAAGGAAGGCGGCTCCTTTAAGGCCGGAGCTGCCGCTGCACTCACGCAGCAGTAGCAGCGGCTGAGGCGCGCGAGGAGCGGCCGCCAGGGCGAAGCCTCCTCTTGTTTCGCTGTCTGCGATGCTGCTGCCAGATGTTCCCGTAGTCTGCAGCCTGCTCGTCCTGCAGCCTCAGCTGCTCCCATCCTAGCTGCCGGGGGAGCGAGGCGGCCTCCCAGGAGCGGGCACAGCAGCCTCCCGCCTGCTGGCCTAGGACTGGGCAGCCGGTCTGAAGGGCTCCGGACCGAAGGGCGCCTCTCCGGCACGGTGACCCGCGCGCGCCCCTGGGGCGCAGCTGCTGGCGGCCCCCGCGGCCTCTCCCATGCCTCGCTCCGCGCGCGCTCTGCCCCGGGGGCCGGGGCTCCGCACCATGTCCCGCAGGTAATGCCGGGGAGGGAGGCCAACCCCGGTGCCGTCTATGTGTGTGTGGATGCGCCCCCCTCCCCTGCGCGCTGCGCGCAGCGTCCCAGCTCCTCCACCATGTCCCTGGCGTTCTGTGGCAATGAGAATAACTCGGCCGCCTACAACGTGGAGAAAGGGGTGCTCAACAACGGCTGCTTTGTGGACGCGCTCAACGTGGTGCCGCACGTCTTCCTGCTCTTCATCACCTTCCCTATCCTCTTCATAGGTGAGTGCGGCTGCACGGCCCGTCTGGTGTGCGCGGGGGAGTGGGGGGGATATTTATGATTTTCTCGCCGGTACCCTAGCTCTGCAGCCCGCCTAGTCTGCTCCATATCTCCAGGCAGGGAGCCTTTGCGCTCTTGTTTGCTTCAGCCATAGCATCTGCCTCTTCACCTTGCACCTTGCCTTTCTGGATGGATCCACCCGCTGCAGTGTGCCTCGGGGCATTCCCCGGGAGCCCACCGCTCGCTCCTGAGTTACAAAGCGCTAGCCTGGGGCCTGATCCGCTGGCACATGGGTCAGGGGCAAAGATCGCGACTGGATGCATTTGATGGAGGAGGCTGACATTGTTTCCAGTCGCCTCTGAGCGGGTGGTTTGCAGTCGCTCATTCCAGACTGGCAGGAGAAGGAGAGAGCGAGTTTCTTGATGGGAAGATGCTACACACACTGTTTTCAGAAGCACTCCGCCTAAGGGCTCCTACTGAAATCAAAGGTAGCATGTCCATTACTTCAGAAGGTGTAGGGCTTGGGTCTTGCTGAGCTTTTCTGAAAATCCTGTATCACTTGAGTTTATTCAGCATGTTCACTCAAGCTACTAATGTTAACACAGTTTAATTGACAGAAAAGGACACTCTTAAATGTTCGTTAAGGACAGCTTAATGAATTAGCCATATTCTACCAATGCATCAGAGACTCCTGAGGTGCCACAGTATAAACAGTGTAAATAATCAAGCTGTCTGTACCAATATAATCATTTGTTGCCTCTGGACTAAACTGTTTAAACACTAATAGACAGCTAAAATGTTAAATGTTTAAAGTAATACTGACTAGATGCATGCTTCAGGATGACCTATCAATCAAGCTATCATTTCCCTCAACTATTATAATCTTATTATTTTATGTTAATTAGTAAGAGTGAATGCTTCCATTAACACATGTAGCTCAGATTTGCCTGTGATAAGGGGACTTTGGAAAATCATATGGACTACAAGAACTGGCTTCCTTTATGCAGGCAAAACTCCTCTTGAAGTCCATTAAGTTAGTGGAAGTTTTCCCTGTGTACAGGTTGAGTAGAAACTGCATAAGGACTTCAGAAATTTGCCCTATGAGCTTTGCAAGCTGAGGAAATAACAGAACAAGTTTACTGCTAAAATCAGAAAGTTACTGTTTTGGAGCAAGTTGATTTGATATTGTCAAATAATACAGCCACTTACTGAAACTTAAGCTTTATTAGCATGAATTCACTACCAGACATTATATTGAGGCTACCAGTAGGTGGCCTAGTGGTTTAATACACTTTGTTACTGAAACTAGGAGTTCCAATTCTGCATAAATTTATAAGTTACAGGAGTCAGTCTAGTTCCTGGGGAATGTTTGTCCACAACACAAAACCACAACGTAATGTGTCAAAATGAGTGTCCTTTGCTCACGAAAGCTCAAAGCAGTCATTTGAGGAGCTGTTAAGCACAAATCTGGGCAGCATCAATGCCATGCTATGCTCTTGTATTTAACTTTCTTAAGAACTAAATATTGCTGCTTTAATTTTTAAAATTAAGCAATGGTATTTGTGAGCAAAGATTCCTGTCAAAAAAAAAAAGAATTACTTTGTGAAATTTTTGCTTTTTTTCTAAGTTATATTGATAAAATTAATTGCACAGGATTTTATTATAGTAAAAATACTGGAATTTTTTAAAAGTTTGGTTATAAATATTGTTTGAGATTATTTGGAATCACGTTATTAAATTTACTGGAAGATTGTTATATATTCTGTGTGCTTTTTGGCTTATATTCCATAATAAAGTTGTTACATGGTCTCCAATCTTGCAACTGCTTAAATATATGCATAAATTTACATGCATGAGTAGTCTTATTGATTTGAGTGGGTTGATTCATTTGAATAAAGTTATAAACATGCAAGTGTTTATAGGATGAGGCTCTAAATGTGTCACTGTTTCTTTCTCTTTATACTTGGGCCCTATGCTGTACTTTTTTCACAACTAAAACACCCACTGTAGGTCTCGGAAGTGTTTAGTGCACCAGGAATGTAAGATCAGTCCCAATGTCACATTTTTACAGTGTAGTTACACAGTGAGAGTCCTCACTTGTAACATTTTCCAACTCAGTTATTGCTTTTAAATATGAAAGAGAGAAAAGAGGTCAACATTTTTAGTTTAGAACATTTTCTCGTGTGGGGTTATGGTTGCGCATGAAAATTCTCATGATGATTCTGCTTTTACATTTAGGATGGGGAAGTCAGAGTTCCAAAGTTCATATACATCATAGCACTTGGCTTCATTTTCCCGGCCACAATTTACGTTGGATCTTGACTTTCATCCTTTTGTTTGTGCTGGTGTGTGAAATAGCAGAGGGCATAGTGTCAGATGGGTAAGTGGATGCATAGTTCTTCTTGATAACACCAACTATTTTTGAAGGGTTTCTATGTAAGTACTACTCCCCTGTCTAAATTTTCATCTAAGCCATTTGGCTTGTTATAAACATGTAATCTTTGTTCATGGTGATTAACCTACGGACTTTGTATCAGAAATTCCATAGACCTTGCCAAGTATGTGCACACACAAAAATGGCCTGCCCCTGAATCATTTTTAGTTAAATTTAATGACACTATCATTCCAAAGGATAATCTTAGCTATATCCTGACAATTCAAGCAGATGGTGATGTTTTAATGAAACATCTAAGGACCTGATCCCACAGTCCTTGCTCAGACAAAACTCCCATGTACAGGATTAGATCAGAAATATTCCTCCGTGAGCCAAGTTCTGCTTGCCTTCCTCAAAGGCTCATTGGACCTGATTCCCTTCTCACACATGTTTTACACTGGAGTAACTCCATTGACCTCCACAGGGTAACTACTGATTTGCCACCAGTGTGTGAGAGAAAAGAATCAAACCTATTGCCTTCTTGCGTTGAGTGGAGCTACTCATATTACTATGATGGGACCAAATCCTGTTTACTAAAGTTGAAATATAAACACAGTGAAACATAAACTGGTTCTGTTCAAGTTGAAATCAATGTGTGTTTGACTTTATCCATTCATTGGGAACAAGGTTAGGAGTAGACAAATATACTAGCATATATATTCTTATTTAATTCTACCAGTCCTTTACCTGTGACCTGAAATTTGGCATAAGAGTTTATGTAATAAACATATGTAATAAAATATGAGAGAAATTTTCTGAATAAAGCAGGTCATATGAATCCCAAGAGTACTTTATGATACCACTAGTTATTTTGTTTTCTTTACCCTAAGAGGCAGAGAGTATATATGTATAAACATCATGGATTGCATAGCAGTAACCCTAGTTTAATGGAATTATATCTCTCTGTATCAGTTTTGCCCATTTTTATTATTATTTTATTATATATGTTGTCTCCTCTTAAGTATACATTAAATAGGAAATCCCTCAGCACCCAAAAGACATTTTAGAGCTTTTCTAATACTGATTTTAGTTTTTAATTATAAGGATGTGGGGACTTGAAGCAGAATATTGCCCTCTTTAAGGTTATTCTTAAACTGGCCCAGAACACTGCTATTGAATAATAAGTGCATCCTTATGAGAGTCAAAGTTCCTAGCTATACTGGAGGACTGCCAGCCCACAATCATGTCTCTGGAGCACTCGGCAGCTTAGCAAGTTGTTCTGTGAATAAAAACAGATTTTGTTCCTGTAGCGAAGAGACTCATCATCTTCCTAAAATCAAAACAAATCTTGCTGTTAAAAGCCCTCTTGATAGTAGTCGGGCTTTGACAACCAGCAATAGACCCGTGCTACTGTGTTGTAAAAATGGCTTAGTGATATGCTTATATAGTAGAATTCCTGTAGCTTGCTTCTGTTTGTGAGTTATAGCAAAATACCTCCTACTCCCTACAGCATTATCTACTAAAACATGGAATGACAGAAGAACGCTGTGGAAATCTGTGTAAAAATATGTGATCCCTAAAATATTGGCTTCTCACTGTTGGAATTCTATCTGTTGTATAAAAATCTGCCCTTATTTATAAATTTAGTGACACTAAGGTATCCACATATAAGTCTTCCTGTAACCAATAGTGGTTACTTGTAATTAATCAAAGCATTTAGGGCAAAGGTTGCACATGTGACTTCACTTATGTCAATGTGTGGGGGTTTCCCCCGATTATCCCTTTGAGGGCAGGATTTGCGTTCCCCATGCGCAGACCCAAGGAATGAGCAGTGGTTCAACCCCCAAGCCCTGAGTAATCTCTTGGAGGACAGATCCTTTGCGCACTCAGCTCCAGCGACTTCTGTAATGCTTTCAGCTCTCTGACAGTGCAGCTCTTTCCACCCCACCCCTACCCCAAATACATACCCTCCACTGCCTCTCGATTCCCTATATAAGGGAGGGGCAGAGGAAGCCAGAGAAACATTCATTCTCAACTGGCTTTTCCATTAGGCTGGGGGACGAAGGTATACATTCTCCTGACTCTCCCACTCCTGGATTGTTCACAGACTTCTCACCCTGCATGTCCCCACCCTCACTTTGAGTGGCTCAGAAACGAGCCAGGCTGAATTGTAGCCTTTGCTTTCTGGGGAGCAGAGGGGCTGCTTTGTCCTTACTACCTTATGGGGAAAAGAGAAAATTGGGTTATAGCTCATAGATTCATAGACTCTAGGACTGGAAGAGACCTCGAGAGGTCATCGAGTCCAGTCCCCTGCCCTCATGGCAGGACCAAATACTGTCTAGACCATCCCTGATAGACATTTATCTAACCTACTCTTAAATATCTCCAGAGATGGAGATTCCACAACCTCCCTAGGCAATTTTCTTCCAGTGTTTAACTACCCTGACAGTTAGGAACTTTTTCCTAATGTCCATCCTAAATCTCCCTTGCTGCAGTTTAAGCCCATTGCTTCTTGTTCTATCATTGGAGGCTAAGGTGAACAAGTTTTCTCCGTCCCTCATACAACTATCTGCCAGCCGGCAGAAATGGCTGACCAGGCATTGAAGAGTAAACTGCACCCTCGGTTCAATTCTGCCTTACCTGCAATGCAGGACTGTGTCTTCAAGGCATATTGTAATTCCCTGATTATTTGGGTGGGCTGATTTGTTTGATTGTTGATTTTAATTGTTGAAAATGGAATGAGGTAGAATTTGTACAATTTCACTGTACACACACAACCTGACACAAAATATTTCTATAGATGATCACTGAAATTTTCTGATAAGCAAAGTAAGAAAAATGCTGCTTGAGAACTTTTTAAAGTTTGGGGATTTAAGGATGTTTGCATTGTATATTTTGACATGATTTTTGACAATGTGTTTGAATGGTTATGAAGTTTTAACTTTTTGAATCTATTAAATAATTTTCTGACCTTCTTCCATAATTTCCCACAACTGTGAAAATTTAAATGGATAAAAAAAATAAATGTGTTAAGCCTATAATTTTGCACAATTGTGAAAATGTAAATGGTTAAAAATAAAAAATGTTTTAAACATTTTAATTATCTGTCAATTATTAAAGAAGACTCAAATTCTGCCAAGTCTAATGGTAAGTAACAAGAGAGGTGAATAACTGACAATTAAACCAGTGTATACTTAAATATGTGATTAAGCTTTGTTTAGGGTTGAGTGGCTGTGTATGTATGTGTATATATAATTTTTTATTTTTATTTTTAAGGGTTTCAGAATCCCGTCATTTGCACCTGTACATGCCAGCTGGTATGGCATTCTTGGCAGCCATCACATCTGTTGTTTACTACCATAACATCGAAACATCAAATTTTCCAAAGTTATTAATAGGTATGTTCCACAATACAGAAAGCTGTGGATGTGTGAATATGTTGCTCTTGTGTTATCTGTTAATTCTGTAACTAAGGTCTGACAGGTTCTGGCAGTAACTCCTCATACACTCATTCGGCTAGGTTTTTGCTTGCTTATCAGATAAAATTAAGCTATGTTTTGTTCTACTGGTTCCCATTATCAAACTTCAGTTTAAATGATATATGCTATTTTTATGCAACCTAAGCTTTCCAACACATTCAACTTCTGTGAGGTGCATAGTGTTGACTCTGTGGAATTTTCTCGGATGAATTGGGCCATGTGTTTTTTTACCTTAGATAGTAGAAGAGAATTGCAGTTGTTACAGATGTAGTCTCAAAAGCCCAGGTGCTAGCTAAACCAGCTTACTTAGTGTAATGTGTAATATAAAACTAATATATAAAACTGTAAAGCATCTAAAAGTGTTTTAAACAATATAAAAGTGGGTGCAGCCTGAAATGTGGGAGGAATCAGGGGAAATTGGTTCTGACAACGACCTTCAGAATTTTAACCTCTCTGTGCCTCAGTTTCCTTGTCAGTAAAATTCTCCTTTGTAAACTGCTTTCAGATCTTTTGAAGAGGAAGTATTGTATAAGGCCCAAGTGTTACAGTAATAGTGTATCTTACTGTGAAAACAAGGGTACATGCAAAGTCTAAGTAGCTACAGAAAAGACACTACTGTAGGGTGCATTATATGAAGTATAGCAGTGGATTTCAAAGAAATCCCACTTGGAAAAGGTGTAGGTGTGATAAATTAATCTCAGACTACAAGAGGTTTGAAAGTGCTCACTACGTATTTACACATTTCCTGGCCCCCTGCTATGGCTGAAAGCACAGAAGTAGGAGTGCACTCCTACACAGTGTCCCAGCAAGGTCTCTGTGAGTTCTAATTCTTTACACTTTTTTCCACAACATGGTTTTCATGCTGAAGAGCTTGCATTTTGTGTATCTGATTACTATGATTGTGTTTTACAGGTATTTTTTTAATGCATTTTGCTTCTTCCATGCCAGGAACAGATGAGCTATTTCCACTGGAGTTAGTCTGTTATAATGCAAAAAAGTAGTAGGAGAAGGATTTCTTCTTCTTTAATAGAGATGTTAATATGAACTGTCTGGGGCTGTGAATTACCTTTTTTCTATATCATAGGAGGCAAATTGTCAATTGGTGACTTCTCATAAGTCTTGAAAATATTACAGAAAAAATTCATCTGAGATGGCACTTCCCCAGAATGCAGCTCAGTAGCTATCATTTCAGTTTTCATTTAATCTTAGCAAGTTCTTCTTTTATCGTGGCAGATTTTTTCTATCTAAAATTCCATTTCATTATAGCAGTGTTTCGGGGGTACTGAAAATCTGAGAGTCCCTTGTAATTTAAATAACACAGTTAGGTATCAGCTGCAAATCCTTGGAGTAGGTTTTTCCAACCAGGACTCTAATAGAAAGGTGCACTGTGAACTGACCGAAGAGCACATTCAGTGTTTCTTCATCATTAGAATAGCACTAAGGGAAGTAACGCACAACCACATGAAAAGAAGTGAAGCAACAGTCAGTTCAGCATTGAAACCCATGGAAAGGTTGATTTGCTGGTTAAAGTAAAGGCCAAAAACACAGACCAAGATTTTTTAGATGTGACTAGCAATTTTGGTTTCCTCAAAAATTTGGATGCCCAACTTGAAGTGCCGGAAAGGTGTCTAAGCACCCTCCCCTATGGAGGGGAAAAAAGAACATAAAAACAGCCATACTGGTCAGACCAGAGGTCCATCTAGCCCAGTATCCTGTTTTCCAACAGTGACCAGTGCCAGGGAATGAACACAATAGGTAATCATCAAGTGATCCATCCCTTGCCCATTTCCCAGCTTCTGGCAATACAGAGGCTAGGGATACCATCCTTAGCCCTTTTAAGGTATCTCAAGTTGGGCATCTAAAATTACTAGTTTCTTATTTTTTTAAAAGTGGCTTAAATATATAACATCCTCTGTTTCATTTATTTGTTTAGCCCTTTTGTGTACACAACCTGCAGTCAGGTCTTAGCAGTGGAGCCACATGACACTCATAAGCAGCACGTGGAGTAGGTTGTACTGTTCAGCATCACATTAAAATAGATTTTCTCCTACGTAAGCTCCATTGTTGTGGGAGGAGTCGGGTGACCAGACAGCAAGTGTGAAAAATTGGGATGGGGGTAGGGGTAATAGGACTCTATATAAGACAAAGCCCCAAATATAGGGACTGTCCCTATAAAATCGGGACATCTGGTCACCCTAGGGAGGAGGGAGGAAGAAAGAAATCTGTAAAAACTACCTAACTTTTTTTTTTAATGGTACCGGAGATCAGAGAGGAAAGCTGGAAGTACAGAGGATGGAGAGGGAAGTTTGTAGGAGTTAAGTGCTTTAAACTGCCATCTTGATCTTTTGCTAGCAATAACTCAAATCCATATCCCATTCATTTTTAAGCTTGATTCCCTATGTAATTCCATGGTAAGTTCTGCTTACAATGGGATGCAGTTGTGAGAGCCTCATTTATTACACCTGTTTTTCCATGGCCTTTGCAAAATGGTCAGATGATGCAATTTTGTCTTTTAAAAGTGTGTAAGGGGTGTTTGGGAGGAATGGTGGGTAATATCTAGTTAGTGTTCTAAAAGCTGAACATCTTGAAGGTCCCTGGCAGAAGTACAATTAAAGACACACACAAACCCAAAGGGGTGAGCAATAGTCTGGATGCCACAATGACATGGCGAAGCTCAATCCTCAGTGCTGCATGCTGGATCCTGCCGTCCTAATTAATGTCAGTGGGAAATTTTCAACAGTATGCACCTTGGGAGAAAATCCATAGACTGTCTGGAGCTCTGCCTTACTCTTAGTACTGTCCATCCGTGATGTCTAGAAAGAGCTCAGCAATCACTGCAATATTTTATTCAGTATCATCTTAAAAGGCTGAAATTATTTTCTTTCTGTTGGCCAAGCCAAGACCTGCACTAAATAAAGGTGTTTTTTCCAGAGCACCAGAAATGGATAGCAGCTAGTATAACGCTTTTGTTTATTTTAAATTATTCTGAAATTTAATCAAAGAACCTGCTTTTCTTCATCTCTGTCTAGCCTGAAGCACAGAGAGAGAGGCTAGTCAGAGATTGGTTCACAACTCCATGCACTGTGTTCCCTACATATATATGCCACAACAATCTTTCTCTGTATGATGGCTCTAGAATCTTTATTTGACAAACTGCCATTGAGACTTTTGAATGTAGGGCCTGTTCCTGCCCAAAGTTATCCAGTGATTTAGTGGGGTGAGTAAGGGAAATACATTTCAGAGGAGGTGCTCATGCAGGATCAGTGGAGATAGCAAGCCCAGGATGTCGCATTGTCTCAACATGTGCTTGCAGCTCTCCCACTTCCTTGAATGTTCTTCACACTACAGGATCAGGTCTTAAGTGTACAGTAGGCATAGTATTTTTGTTTGTTTGTTTTCTAAATCTGATTCCCATCTATTAGGGTCAAATCCTACTCAGTTGCATCTGTGCAAACTATTAAAGGCAGTGGGGCTTTACAGATGTGAACAAAGGCAGGATTTGGTCCAGAGCCTTTATTTCACTGATAATCATATTAAAATGTATATAATTAGAAACAGGCACTATTGCTTACCTGCCCTACAAATGTAGTCCACATAGTATGTAAAGCACAAACTCCTCTCGCTTCCTAAGGTTTGATTAATTGGTAAAGCAAACAACAGAGATAATAATATAAAAATGAGTTCAAATATTCTCCCCAGGCTGGCTGCCCTAGGTTTCCTCTCCCAGGACTGCTGGGCCCACACTCTAGATAATCTCTCTACATCCCTTAGACCCATCTCAGGTAATGAGCCACCTGCTTTGGTGAGTCAGCAGATCCCATTTCCCTTTTTCCTGTCAGGCTAGACATCTGCTAGCAAGATGGGGTGTTTCACGCAAGCACTGCCAGCTGGTTACAGTGATAGAAGAAATTCAGTCACAGTGATTTTTTTTTCATATTGTATAATGCAGTGTTTAATAATGCAGCACTGTTTCCACATTCCCTCTGTTAAATCACTGAGAATGTAGTGCAGCTAGTTAGCCATTTTATACATAATCCCATCCCCAAAGGGATCTTACATTGTGGTTTTGTGCAGTACCTAGCACACAGTTCCCATGGGAGGCATCTGGAAATACTTGACTAGTAATAATCATCATAATTAATAAAGCATTGAAGCTTTGGTTTTCAAAGGAGCCTAAGGGAGTTAGGTACCCAGTTATAATTGATAGTCAAGAGGCTTTTTTGAAAATTGGATTCTAAACAGTTAATAGACCAAAAGATAATCAAATTGCTAGATCACTTTCCTGTCAAGTGATGCGGGGGGGGGGGGGAGGTTGGGGTTTTTTTGCTATCACTACTGCATCCTATTGAGATAGTTGAAGAAATGAATTTGTGCAGATGAGTATACAGAGAGGAGATCTTTAAAAATTTATCATTGGCAGATCTTAGACGGTTGTCCTACTTTCAGTTTTAATTATAACAGCATAGGTTGACAGAGTGAGGCTAGATAATAATGACGATTTTATGCAGATGAGCACATAAAGAGGAGATGTTTGAAATTATTGATTTACTTAAGTATCAAACTCCTACATTGCAACATGGATATGAAGTAATATATCTTTACAGTCCTTAGTGTGAACAAATTATTTGGGAACCAGGTAAAAAAAATTAAGCTTATGATAAGTTTTAGAATGGGTGTACCGGAAAAGTAACTGAAAGAAGTATCTTTCACTGATAAATTTACCAAACCAATCTAATTTAATCCCTTGTGAAATAAATAAAGCCCCAGTTCTGCATTAGGATCCCCATGAATGGACCTTTATACCCGTGCAGAGTCCCCTAAATTTGCAAATAGTTCCTAGAGGAACTGGGTTTTATAGAGCTTGATCCAAAGTCTACTGAAATCTATAGAAAAACTGATGTTGCCAGTAGGAATATAAGGTCCATAGGAAACTAATCAGGCCAAATTTGGTTGCTGTCTAAATTGTGTTGCAGAATGGGAACACAATAGGGATACAGCTTTAATAGCACAAATTGGAGTGCCACATTCATAAATGTATTCTGTCTTGTTTTGAAAAATATTAGGTATGTTATTTGTAAATTGAAAAGCCTTTCTTTCTTTTCTCAGTATTATAGACTACATAACAGAATTGTAGTATCTGATCATTATGTTTAACAGCTACAAAAACACATATTTGTCTTTACAGATTTAAAAATCAGGCTTAAAGATAGGGATAAGACTTGGATGGCATTTGGAGTTTTCCAGGTAGGGAGCATTAAGTTGGGAAGGAATGGGGGAAAGTATTTTATTAATAGAGTACTAGTTCACTTGTATTCATAGAAGGGCTGATTCACTGTCCCTGACAGTAATCTGGTTCACTAATTACTATCGCTACTTGGCTGTTACTCATAATTTATTCTCTCAGAATTAGATTATTGTCTTGTAAAATGGAACATCCTTCCTATTTCCCTTAAACAATGCACAGGACTTGTCTCTAAACAGACACTGTGCATTTCATTAATCCCTGCTTACTTCAATGCCTGGTTTTGCAGATCTCATGGGCATGTTGCTCTCACGCAACTCCCTGTAACTCAGCAGCAGGAATTTTGGGCATTCAGCAAATGGATGAACCAACAGACGAAGATGTGAGAAAATGTGAACAAAGAAGAAATGAGTTTAGAAAGAGGAAGAATAAAGAGAAAAGATGGTCTTGTGGTTAAGGCGCTGGACTGGGTTCAGTTCCCAGCTCTGCTACAGATTTCCTGTGTGATCTTAAGCAAGTAATTTCATCTCTCTGGGTATGTCTACACTGCAATTAAAAACCCACTGCTGGCCCGTGCCAGATGACTCAGGCTCACAAGGCTTGGGCTCAGGGGCTGTTTAACTGCAGTGTAGATATTCAGGCTCATGCTGGAGCCCAGGCTGTGGGACCCTGTGAAGGGGCACGGGGTTCCAGAGCTCAGGCTGCAGCCTAAGCCCAAATGTCTACCCTGCAGTTAAATAGCCCCTGAGCCTGAGCCCCATGAGCCCAAGTCAGTTGGCACAGACCAGCCACGGGTGTCTAATTGCAGTGTAGACATACCCTCTGCCTTATTTCCCCACATATAAAATGGGGATCATTAACACTCTTTCTCCCACTCTCTGTGTCTTGTCTATTTAGATTGCAAGTTCTTAGTGGCAGCGACTGTTTCTTACCATGTGTTTGTACAACCTATTATCTCAGGATGTTAGGGTTAGAACCTTCTAAGACTACACAGCTGACCTACTCAGGTAAAATACAAGCTTTTTACTTGGCAAGAAGCAAGCTTTGTAAAATGAATCCTGTAATTAGGAAAATTGGTCAGATAGACTTGTACTTTAATTCCCAAAAGAAGAATGGCCTTGTTTGCTGATACCAGATACTTTAAATTAATATTTCTATAATTTTTTTAAAAGGAGTGCCCACAGTTGATGATTTATATAACACTCTACAGTTATATAATGCTTTTAAAATATTGAGTAAGTTACATTCTCAGCCCCAAAGGGATTACAATGTGAGATAAATTAGACAAAAAAAGAGGGAGCAGATGAAGCGAGGAAGTGAAGAGTAGAACAAGGTAGGAAGTATTGCAGAAAGAAGTGGATTTGAAAGAGGAAAGACAGGGACACATGGCAGACAAGGAGTAGGAGATTTTCCAAGTGTAGAGATCAACTTGAAAGAGATAAGCAGGTGGGAGTGAGTGGAGGGATCATTAAAGAGAGAGAATTGAACCAAGAGGAAGAGTAGCCAGAAAGAGCAGCAGAGATGGAGGCAAGGGTGAGATTATACGCAGAGCCCTGAAGTTGAGCAAGAGACTGAACTTGATTCAGTAAGAGTTGGGAAGCCAGTGTGGGGCTTCAGGGAAAGGGTTATCTGATCCTATAAACAAGAGAAACACATGGCCCTCCCATCCCATTCTGCCCTGAGTTTCACTAGTTACCAAAGGCTAGTCCTGAAGATCTGACCATATATGGGCTTTTTTCTTACAATTTGTCCTGTTCCTATTACAGGAAGATCAGGTTTCCCTGACAGCAGTCATTCGCTTGTAATAGCTATTCGTTAATCTTTGATAATTAATTGTAGCCCATGGAAGTTCTGTCTTGATGAAATGCCATGCTTCCATTGTCTTGTAGCATTAATTTAAACACTAAAGGTGCCACAATGGGGACTCCTATAGTGTTACAGCTGCTCCCATTGAAATATATGGGTGTTTTGTCATTTACTTCAGTGAAAGTGGGATTGCAGATCATGGGCCAGATCTCACCACCAGGTTGTGTTAATGCAGAGGACTCTCCAAACATAGATCTCACTCCTCCACAGAAAATGTGATCAGATGGACCTGAGTCTCCATCCTTCTTTCATTTCTGTGATATCTAAGAGTGCCTTGTCTTCCTGTGGATTGGTTAAGTTTTACATGGATCCTCTTGGGACCATCCAGCTTTAAGTAAACCTCACAGTTGATTCTCCCTGGGGTGGTGACAAACCAGCCTTGTAAGAGGAGAATTGGAGAAAATGCTGCAAACAGATACTCTCAACATTTCCCTCCCCATACTGTTCTACTGTCAGAGTGAACAATCCAATCTGATATTATTAAATACGTAAAACCAAATTTGGGGTCAACTCCCGGCTCATCCTACTCAGTTAATGATTAGATAATTGACACTAGTGAGACTACTTCCATAGGAGCTGTCTCATGATATGGTGAATGACATGAAATAAACTCCAGATTGGGGTTTCAATGTCACCAGAGCCCCTTGGTGGAATGATTTGTCTATAGATGGCTGCCATCTGAGTACACTTGAATAGAAAATGCTCTGTGAAAATCAATACTCTACAAAAGTTATGATTTCCTACTTCAGCGCCATTCTCTTTTTATTTGCTTGTGTATTCTATGTTGTGTGAAATTTGTATAGTACATACTCACCGAGGAAAGCAGCAATTTTAGGGTGAAATTTTGCTCTCAGGTCTGTTTGGTGGCTTTTATCTTTAACATCAAGTAGAGTTCTGCACAGGTAAGGAAAGCAGAATATCTAGGTCAACATCCAGACCAAACTCTGTGGATTCCCCAGAATCCAAAAGCTTTGGAGTTGGAACCCTTGGCCTCCCCCACTGAAACAGCACCAGTCCCTTGGAGGGACTGATGTGGGCATAGGTTTACAAGCAGGTGGAAATTTCCACCAGAAGATCCTTCTGCAAGACTTTCCGTGGTCTCAATGTAATGGGAGCGGGATCAGACCCAAACTTCATCCTATTATTCACATTCTTGGAAACTGAATTGGTTGCATTGTCATTTTGACAGGAGAAAGAGCGCTGCCTAGTTTCGTGCATGCTTGTCATTTCCCTTCTGCGTAATCGTTTAACAAAGTCTTCTAGTTTTATCTAAAATAAGTTTTCCACAATCAATGTTGACTAATGTTTGTTGTATTTATTTATTTATTTATTGGCAGCCTTGCTGTTCTACTGGACCTTAGCTTTTATAACCAAAACTATCAAATTTGTAAAGTTCTGTGATAATGGGGTTGGATTTTCTCAGCTTCGATTTTGCCTCACGGGACTTCTGGTTATTCTATATGGAATGCTACTAGCTGTAGAAATTAATGTCATCAGGGTGAGGGTAAGTTAAATTTCCAGGTAATTCTAATTTCTGTTTCTTCCTTTTCTTTTATCTGGCTGCATAATGTAAAAAAAAAATAAAAAAAAATAAATCAGTCTGAAATAGAGACCTATTTGAAAACCAAACACCTGAGTAATGTAATTAAACCAAATTCATCTTTATTACCATCTCCTTTGACTCTACTGTATTGACAACTCAGAATGAATTTCATCCATTTTGTTTTTAAAAGATGTTTCTTATATGACTGACAACTTCAATCTTCAGAAATCATTAATCTTCATAAAGGGAAAGATACAGTGAAATGGATAGTCCGTTCTATCCGAAAACATAGTCAGTGACACCCACACAGAGTATCTGTTGTTTTCCTGTCTCTAAGAGCACACACAATGTGATTTTATTATTAATTATTATTATTATTATTACTTTATTATCATTGTGCTAGAGCAACTTTAGTCCTCTGATTATTTCCTCTTTGCTATGGCCACAATCAGAATCCCTATAAATAAATGGCTTTGGAGATTGCTCCATGAAATACAATCCAAAACGCCTTATCACTTCCCTCACCCAGTGCACACAGCGCTGAATTAAACTAGGCATTAGGGAAAAGTTGCCTGCTCATAGACATTCAAGAGAACATACAGTGTAGATCAGACTATGGGAAGTTAAATAATAATCTCACAATTGACAACTGACAGCTCATGGAATAATGAGACTCAGCTGTGATACCAACAGGACCTTGCTTTTAAATATGGTTCTTTTAATAAAATTTTGTAATCTAATGAGATTTAATTAGCTAGGAAATGTTGGGGCCACAAGGGAGACTACAAAATGAGCCACTGAAATGACCATTGCTTAGTGTTGTTTTTTTCAGTTTCATATTTCTTTAGAGTAAATAATTAAGATGTTACTTTTTACATGTGACTTGAACTAACTAATAATATAGCATATTCCAAGCTTTGAGGCATGAAGTGCCTCTCTTCTGACAACTAAGAATATGAATGATTGAAGGCAAACAGTTCAGAAGCAGAGATTGTACACAAGAGATTGTAGTTTTTAATCAAGATTGCATAGAATGTTCAGTTTGTCACTCTTATTGCTTTGTTGGAAAAAAATCCCTCCACAGCAGTCAGGAGTGAAAGTTATATTAAATGATCACTGGACAGAATCACCAGTAAAATCCTTATTAGAAATGGAAGTAGAAAGCAGGTAGTGAAAGGTCATTTTCCCTTTTTCCCAGACATGGCTATTTTCTGGGAAGAAAATAAATTGCAGCAACAAACTGAAATCAGGTTAAATAATGCTTATTTATAAATACAGAATTATTGTTGCTGAATGTGATGGAAGGAAGCTTCAGGCCACCAACTCTGTCATTTCAAGCCCTGAATGGAGCTGCTTAATAGATTTACCCGTCTGCATATATCTATGTTGTTAGAGAGAAGGGAAAAACCTGAAATACATGGACTAAATTCTCTTCTCACTTATACCCATTCAACCTTGTTGATTTTGCTGGGTTGCATGGGATTTAATTAAAAATAAAATTTTAATCAATATGGCTTTACATAATTAACTACAACACTACAGTATATTAAATTCCATGTTAATATATATTGTAGGAGCAAATGATGGGCCATGTCATGTCATCTTTGTCTGAGCAGAACTCCCTAGTAATAGTGATAGTACTACAGGATAGTCTTAAATATGGTATATTGTACAAGAACTTTGATCCTTGCAGCATGAAACATCGTAGTCTAGGGGCTTGATCTTTCTCCCATTTAAGTCAATGGAAATATTTGCTAGTGTCATGCGCAGTCTAATTTTAATGGTTCTCTATGAAAGTTTGCAGGAGATGAGGGTGTGTTGTACTGTGCAGTTTGCAGCACTGGACAGAAGAATCTTCAGTGTAGATTTTAACAAAATATTGTAAATATTCACTGAGCTTTAATATATTTCCCCAGTGGAGGATTAAATTCACAGGCAAAATATAATCTTTGTGTGGGCTTCCTTCAGGGCTTGAATCCTTTCTCCTTTTTAGGCTGGAATTTTCAAAGTAAGTTACAGAAATTAGGTGCCCAAATTTGACTGAAATTCAATAGGAGTTGGGAGCCTAATTTCATTAGTCTATTTGCAAATCTCAGCCACTCCTCCTAAACAATGACAAGCATTTCTATTATCTTAGTATCCCCTTCCACACAGATTTGTCTTTTTCTTTTCCATGCACTTGATGTGATTCTTGGTGGGATTTTTGGATTTCAGAGATATGTTTTCTTCAAAACCCCCAAAGAAGTTAAGCCACCCGAGGATCTTCAGGATCTTGGAGTTCGGTTCCTACAGCCCTTTGTGAATCTGCTGTCCAAAGGAACATACTGGTGGATGAATACATTCATCAAGACCGCCCATAAAAAGCCAATAGACTTGAAAGCCATAGGCAAGCTGCCTATCGCCATGAGAGCTCTGACAAATTACATTCGCCTTAATGAGGCTTTTGAAGCACAAAAGGTATGAGGGGGAAAAAAGGCGATTCAGATTATCTACAAATTTTGTGGTGTTTACACATTGCTTAAAATACCTCATTACTTTTTTGATAGTACACATTCATATAAAAATGTAAAGTGGAAACATGCTAGGTATTAAGAGCCTGGTTTGCATTAAATCAAGCATGCAGCTGAGTGCCTAATTTGCATGTGCACTTTTTGTGTTTACAGTGGTGGTTGTGCATGATTATGACCAGATGTGCATGTAAATTGCTATTTGAATGTGCAAATGTTTGGTTTGCAGGTACAATTATAGAAATGTAATTGTTTATACAACTGTGGATTATACTTTTGTGAGGATGGTTAATTTTTCTCTTAATAAGAACCTAAAATAAGTTTGACTAATCTTACAGGGACTTTATAGGCTAATTTTTATTGAGATCAGTGGGAGTTTTCCTGAGAGAGAATTCAGGATTGAGCCTGAAATGAACTAGCTTGGTGGTCTTCACATAAGACCACTACCTGCCCCTTATATGTATGTGTGCAGTGGTATAAGACGTAGTAAGGAGACTCCCTCCCCAGTTGTGTGCAGCCTGTTTAAGGACAAAGCAGCATTCCAGGCTTGAACTCAATGGAGAACAGGAACTGCTTCCTCCCTACTCCTTTGGCATTCAGTAAGGAGCAGAGAGGAGGAATACGCCAGCTCTGCCACTATCAAGCTAATTCACATCATGTAGCAGTGGGCAAACTGAGATGAATTATAACTCTGTAAGACAGAACATCTCTCATTGCTCCCTATAGAGCAATGCAACTTGTGCCAATCTCACGATAGACTATGTAAAATTTGCACAAATTCCCCCTGTATTTTTAGCACAAAATGGCTTTTAATGTAACACTACATTGCAGAACCATTGTGTTACTGTTCAACTCATAAGCCAAATCAGCATAAGTGGGTCTTGTTGCTTACCCATTCTTAGTCTTCCTGTTTAATCAGAAGAAAATTTCCCCTTCTCTTTGGTACAAGGCCAAGAGTACAGCTGCTTGAAAAATTTCCAGTGAAATGTTTTGCCATCAAATAAGTTTGTTCTGACAAAATTGAAACTTTGCGCAAAAGTATATCGCCTCCAACAAAATTGTTTTGGGAAAAAAATAATAATGAAGACTTCTATTTCAGCCTTCTCAGAAGGCTTCATTATTATTTTTTCTCCAAAACAAACTTTTTTTCAAAATGGAATGTTCCAATTTTATCATTTGTTTAGCAATTTATACTATAAATTTAAAAGTCTAAATTGAAATAAAATGATTTGATTTAAAAAATCATTTCTGGTCAAACTTCATTTCATGGGAAATTTTTTATACTTCATTCTGATTCAGAACAAAAATAAAACGTTAAATTTGTGGATTTTCCCATGAAACAAATTCTAGTTCCTGCGCAGCTCTAGCCCAGCTCTTACCAAATCAATATTATGAATATCTACTCTGAGGCTCATTTTTAAAATTTAAAATATCAATTGTATTTATATGTTGCAATGTTTATATACTCCCCCCCTTTTTTTTTTTAATGGGCAGAACAAAAGGTCTCCATATCCACAAGGATCCAAATCAATTTGGTGCGCTCTCTGCTGGGCATTTGGGAGACCACTTGTTCTCAGCAGCACTTTCCGTATTCTGGCTGACTTGCTTGGGTTTGCTGGTCCGCTCTGTATCTCTGGGATTGTTCACCATGTTGGAAAAGGAAACAACACCATCCGTCCACAGGTACTACCTAGAATATCTTAACGAAGAGCCTGATCCAAAAACTTCAATTAATTTTAGTAGGATTTCCATTGACTTCAGTGGGTTTTGGATCATGCCGTAAGTCAGGGGTAGGCGACCTATGGCACATGTGCCAAAGGCAGCATGCGAGCTGATTTTCAGTGGCACTCACACTGCCGGGGTCCTGGCCATCGGTCCAGGGGGCTCTCCATTTTAATTTTAAATGAAGCTTAAACATTTTAAAAACCTTTATTTACTTTACATTTAACAATAGTTTAGTTATATATTATAGACTTACAGAAAGACGTTCTGAAAACGTTAAAATGTGTTACTGACATGCAAAACCTTAAGTTAGAGTGAATAAATAAAGACTTGGCACACCACTTCTGAAAGGTTGCCAACCCCTGCCCTAAATGAACATATAGTGATTGGCCTCTGACACAAATGCTACTCCTGAAGTGTGTTTTGATTACTCATTTGGAATTGTTTGTTATTTATGATCATTATTTGTACACTTGTGGTGCCAAGAATGTACTAGGTGCTGTCCACACACATAAGAAGTCTAGGGCCCTAATTTAGGGTGACCAGATGTCCCGATTTTATAGGGACAGTCCTGATTTTTGGGTCTTTTTCTTATATAGGCTCCTATTACCCCACCCCCTGTCCTAATTTTTCACATTTGCTGACTGGTCACCCTACCCTAATTCAGGAAAACATCTTTATTCAAGACAGTGCTTAAACACATACAGAAGTCCTCTTGAAGGACTTAAATATATGCTTGAAATTAAGTATGTGATTAAGTGCTTTCTTGAACTGGAGCCTCGGTGCCTGCCTGAAGACCTTATACTCTGAAAAGAGAGAAGTTTATTTTAAGGATAGGGTCCATCTTTTAATTTCTGACAATGTCGGCTGTCTTAGAGGACTGAAGCAGCAGCAGGCTTTTATCATAAAAGTAAAGGACAAAGTGATTGAGCTATGACAAAGAGTTTCCATCAGAGTCTTGAGGGAGCTCATCTTTGAAAGGTCAACTATAAGAGACTTAGAGGATGTTATCCAAGGGAATACTATACAAGAAAAAAAAAAGACTTCATTCTTGATTATTCTCAGGAACAAAAGCACAGTGAGCATTTTCACACTATACTGCCAAGTCAGGTTGGTACCATTTTTAGGAAAGAATCATTATTTGTGCTATGCATGGATTTTCTTTTCTCTTTTTTCATATAACACTGTTTCCTGTAAGGGCCTGATCTAAATCCCATTGACTCCAAAGTACTTTGGATCAGGCCCTACACTAAATATTAAAGTTGTGACAAAGTTCCTCCTTTACCTTGGTGGGTCCTGCGCTTATTGGCAGATTTGCTCGCCTCACAGATTCACCCTATGGGTCAGGAAACAGCCCAGAGACCTTCCCCTCTGGTAGAAGCCACAGTCCAAGTAAATTCCTCCTGTGTTTGATCAGGAGTTGGGAGGTTTGGGGGGGAACTTGAGCCCACCCTGTACTCTGGGTTCCAGCCCAGGGCCCTGTGGACTGTAGCTTTCTAGAATGCCTCCTGGTACAGTTGCATGACAGCTACAACTCCCTGGACTACTTCCCCATGGCCTCCTCCCAACACCTTCTTTGTCCTCACCACCAGACCTTCCTCCTGATGTCTGGTAATGCTTGTACTTCTCAGTCCTCCAGCAGTATGCCTGCTCACTCTCAGCTTCTTGCATGCCTCTTGCTCCCAGTTCCCCACATGCATGCGCACACATACTTCCTCTCCTCTGGCTCCCCCTGGCCTGACTGGAGTGAGCCCTTTTATAGCATCAGAGGGGCTTTAATTATAGTCAGGTGCTTAACTGCCTCACCTGACTCTTAGCAGGTTAATTGGAGTCAGGTGTTCTCATTAGCCTGGAGCAGCCCCTGCTCTGGTCACTTGGAACAGAAAACTGCTTCTCTAGTGGCCAGTATATCTCCCTTCTACTGCTCTGCTGTTCACAACTGGCCTGGGTCTATCACAAAATGTATTGCATGTGTTGGAGGGGGGAGACTTTTAACATCGCTTTTAAGCTTAGAAACAATCATTCACTTATCCAACAACAGTCCTTTTATTTTCTGGTGCTTATCCTAATATTTGGAGACAATAAACAACAAATTCAGTGGAAAACAGTAACAGAGTAGCCAATGCAACTGAAAATAACAGACTATAGGGAAAGAGTGCTGATATTGCTGCAAAATGCTATGGAGAATCCATGTGTATGGCTAAGATTTTGTTGACAAAATGGGGAGCCTGGGCAGCTGCAGGCAGGCTGGGAGCTCCAGGGACCCCACCACCCTGGAGGTTCCAAGCTCCAGGGGTCCCCCCTGCTGCCTGTGGCTGCTGGAGAGCTGCAGGGGTCCCTGCCTCCTAGGCGGCAGGGGACCCAGCACTCCCAGCCAATGCTACCTGAAATCACAGAGGTCTTTGGAAGTCATGGATTCTGTGACCTCCGTGACAAAATCGCAGCCTTACTCATGAGCTGTGACTCTTGCTGATTTGCCTGAAATGAAGGCTTTACTGATTCTGTTCTGTTTAACTTCCCCTAACAAGCTTCAGCTAATGATCCCCCCCTCTGTAGAAATCTCAAGACTGGCCCTGATAAACTCGGGATGGAACCCCATCCAGCTGTGCTGGATAGCTTGCCATGGTCATTGTGTGCAATTGAGGGGCAGCATCTGGGCTGTTCTAAATTATGCAGGTTAGGGGTAGCCATAATGCAATGGTCTCTGGTCATGCCCCCTTCACTGCCCAGTGGAAAGGGAAGTGCAAAGTTTGAGGGAGTGGCATACAACTGGCTATGCTAGCTTTATTCCAGCCATGGGTAGGTATGCCCATTTAAGGCAGTTTTAAACCTCTTTGTGCCACCTGGCCATAGATCAAGATCTAGCCTGTAGACTTCGAGTGTGGTAGTAGTGAAATATGGGGCAATTCTTGAGACGTTTTCTTCAAAAATGTCATAAACAGAGTTAAACAAACGTGCTTTGCAAAAGCATATGGAGTTTTCAACGCCAACAGCCAAGAGCATAGACAGCTTTTTTTTTTTCTTCTATTTTTTTTTGGTGGTGGGGGACTAGAATTTTTTTTTAAAGAACTTTTGTTATTGTAGTAGGGACAGTCCCCTGATAACTGTTCTCTTCAGCCCAGGAAGGGTATAGTCCTCTGAAGGTCTCAGATGCTTTGAAGTCCCTATCTTTTCCCAGGGTAACAGCTGGTTCTTGGTAGCCAGGCTCTAAGGGTCTCAGGCTCTGACTCCTTTCTACACTTGCTGGGAAATGGCTCGGTAAGCAGGGTTCCTTCTCACTGGTCTGTGCTTCTGTCACTCTTTCTGTAGCCAAACTAGTTGTTTTTTTTTTCTCATTAAGGTTACTGATCCTCTTTCTCACTCTATGCACAAGGGCATCTGCTCCCCTCTCTCTAGAGAAACCTAGGTTAGATCCAGACATCTACCACTTTTCTTGAGCTACCTTCCAGAGCCTGCTGTTTGGCTCATCTCTTTACTCCTCCTTACTCCCCCCCAATCCAAATCCTGCGTGAATTCCATGTTCTCTTTTCTCAAAGGGAGAGGGCTAATCAGACATCATGGAGCCTATGGTTCTTTGGCTGTCCTTTTGCAGCATCTGACTGCAATCTCATCATGAGTAGGGGGTCAAAGAGCCTCTAGTGGCTGTTTTTCCTTGTCAGATTCTTAGGTGAGAGAGAAACTCAGGGGGTAACAAAAGCAAAATATGAAGGAATTCATTTTCCAGTGTAATCAACAGCTCAGGTATAGGCTGTCCCCCATCTTGTCCATAGTTCACTTTTTGTCTACTATTAATAAAAGTGAGATAAACAAGCTTCTGTTCCAAACTTAGAGCTTCTTTTATTTATTAATGAAATCCTTAAACCTTTTTCGGTCGGTAGGCTAAAGCCCCAAGTTGAGTATGCCCATTCATTCTCACTCCAGGCAGCCATTGGCAAGGAGCCCGATGGTCCAGTGTCCCACTATGGACCATGAAAGACTGGATGATAGGATCTTGCCTTTGGTACAATAATGACCAGAGAAGCGTTTTCTTTTCACTGGGCCTGGCTTTCACATAGCTTCCCTGCCAAAACGGGAATTGGACTTCAACTGTGAAAATTGCTTGCAAAATAACAAGGAATGTCTTGCTAATAAGTGCCAAGTTTTCAATTCAAGCTATATGTAAATAAAATAATATACTTAGAGAAACCTGCATGTGCCTAGGTCTGTTATGAAAAAGCTTTTCCGTGTGATTTTCCTTGCAACAGGAACAGAGCTGGCACTAGGTATAAGCAGACTAAGCAATTGCTTGGGGCCCCATGCAGCTCAAAGGAGCCCCCATTTGCTTTTTACTATAAGAACTTGTCTATTTTAGTACTGGGGGAAGGCCCGCCCAATATTCCTCTTTAGGGTCCCCAATAAGCTAGCAGTGTCACTGAATAGGAAACGTCTTTAGTTGTGCTGAATCTAAGGGTAAATGCCCTTATTAAAAGTTTGCTCCTGGGAATGTAGAAAATGTTTTAGCAGTGGAAAAACAAAGATGGAGAAACCTTTTAAAAGACAATCTTCATAGATTCATAGATTCTAGGACTGGAAGGGACCTCGAGAGGTAATCGAGTCCAGTCCCCTGCCCTCATGGCAGGACCAAATACTGTCTAGACCATCCCTAATAGACATTTATCTAACCTACTCTTAAATATCTTCAGAGATGGAGTTTCCATAGCCTCCCTGGGCAGTTCATTCCGGTGTTTAACTACCCTGACAGTTAGGAACTTTTTCCTAATGTCCAACCTAAACCTCCCTTGCTGCAGTTTAAGCCCATTGCTTCTTGTTCTATCCTTAGAGGCTAAGGTGAACAAGTTTTCTCCCTCCTCCTTATGACACCCTTTTAGACACCTGAAAACTGCTATCATGTCCCCTCTCAGTCTTCTCTTTTCCAAACTAAACAAACCCAATTCTTTCAGCCTTCCTTCATAGGTCATGTTCTCAAGACATTTAATCATTCTTGTTGCTCTTCTCTGGACCCTCTCCAATTTCTCCACATCTTTCTTATGAAGATACAGATAATTTGCGGGGGGAAGGAGAAGTTTGTCTATGAAGAGCCAGATTCAATCTCAGTTTCAAATCGAGATTAACTCCATAGAAGTCAGTAGGTCTGATTCTCTATTTGCTGAAGCAGCAGGTCAGAATCTGACCCAAAGTGTAATACAAAACTTTAATTACAAACCCTAAGACACTAGTAACTAATGGGGGTTGATATGTTCACAGATTAGGTATGCCATGCTGTGTGTGTTGCGAGAGAAATAAGAAACTGTAATTAAGGTTTGCATTATCCTGTGAGTGATGCTTGTGTGTTGCAGTTTTCTGTATCTGATGGAGGCAGAAGGAAGTTCTCTGTAGTAATACAGTGTCTGTCACTATCAGTGGAAACATGCTGTGTGGGCATTAGGTGCAGCTACAAGATGCCCAATAACTTAGCATTTCTTTGCTCTAAAGGGTTTGCACTGGGGAGATGTCACAGGGAACCAACGCTAATCATCACTTTAAAGCAACATTTTCCTTTATGAAATTGTATACACAGTACCAGTTAAAAAACCTCAGACTCTGACATGGACAGTTAATATTCTTATCTTATCCACAGTTCTGCCTGTATCATTTTTGCTTTAAGCAAACTACAAAAACAATCAGAAGATACTAAAGGCAGCTTTAAGGTAAATAGCTATGGGGATAATATATGGTATTTGCTGCATCTTTCAAGCCCACAGTCATAGAGACTGAATGTCTGGGCTCTTAGATGATATGGATATCATGGGCATTGTAATAAGTATCGTTGGCAGTACCACAGCAACAGATCTATAATTTTATAAGTTCTATCAAGCTTTCAATGTTTGTTTATAACTCTATAGCATCAGTATTCATTGTTCACCTCCTGGAATGTTCGTGATATTTAGCTTGTATGTACCTCAATCATCTTGTACTGAAGAAAAGATCCTCATGATGTAATAGCCAGTTGGTTTGTCGATGGGATGTGTATCTTCCATCTTGAATTAACATTAGAAATCATAGATGAAGTAACAAGGGCAGATTTATACAGCAAAACCACAAAAACATGGGAGGGAGGGAACCCTAAAAATTATGGGGCTTGATATGGCAAAGTGCTGAGCACTCTGGTCCCAGTCCAGCAAAGCACTTATGCACATGCTTAAATTTAAGTCAATGGGACTTCACTTGCTTAAGTGCTTTGCTGGATCAGGGCTTTAGCACTCAGCATATTACTGGATAGAATCCATTCATATCTCCATTAAAATCCATTAATAACTCCTATGTTTAGGCTGGGGTACTTTTTTTTTTAACATTGTGGTAAGTATTCCAAGGATGGTATGAAGGGTATCAGTGGTTTTAAGTAGCTGTATTTCAATAGCTGCATTTAAAGGGTTATGTAATGCCCCTCTGGAAAACAAAGACCCAGATTCTCTGCTGGTGTAATTCCAGCAGCAGAGGTCCATGGAGTTACATTAGCAGAGAATTTGGCCGAGAATGCCTAAGAAGACGATATTAGTGGCCTTCTGCATGGCAGGAAGGCTGCCAAAGTTCTACCAAATTCCACCCATATTCAAACATGGATCACATTGCACAGATGTGACTGTGGGAGAAGTTTGTAGAGCCTCCAATATCTAGAGGTTTTTCTGAGGCTAGATTTCAGCATCATTTGTTAATTCCAGGTGCCTTGTTTAGGTTTCAGAGAACACAATCGTTTCCTTCTAGTTTTTCCATCTGAAAGTGTGTTGCCCATCTACCTAACAGGGAATACTATTATATGAAGCACATGCATATTTGTGGTAAGAGATCAGCACAATCTGAAAGATTGTCCCACGATATAGTATCCCTAACAACTTTTAACAAAAAATGTCACACTGGGTCAACAATATGTAATGGAAAGTCTGAGTAAGGCAAAATAATAAAGTCATTGTAGTGTTGTGAATGCAGAGCTTTAAGAGAGATCTGAGAGATCAGTAACATAAATCTTGTTGATAAACGTTCAATTCCATAAAATACCTGTGGGGATTTTTAAAAGGAAGACATCAGATTAGTTCCATCACCTTCCCACTTAAGTGGTGACATTATCTTGCTGCAAAGGACCATCTATCGTTAACATACAAAAACTTTTAATTAGATTTTCACTTATTCTCTCAAATTGGTATGGATGGGGAGGAAAAAAATCAGAAAACTTCTATCATTTTTTTCAACAGTTTATTTTACATACAGTTTTTTTAAAATATATATAGTTAGTAATTTCATACAAATTGTCCTTGCTTAACTACAATGGAAATGATGCTTAATATTTCATAACCTCTAATTTAAAAACTCCAATAAAAGAGCAATCTTTTAAAACAGAATCTAAGACTGAACTTTCTTTTACATTTGGAAGACTGAAGCAATTTTGCTCCAGTTCTTTAATTAGAGGATTCTGAAATTCTTAATGTAAATGAAAGGTCAATCTTAGAATTTAACTACTTTAAAAGATTTATTTTCAATGGAAATGTAGATAAGTGTCAAAACAGTGCTTAATACAAATCAGCACTGCACCAAAATTTCTCTGTTTGCAAAACTGTTCTGTTTCTTGAGTGGCAGAACGAATAGTACCAAAATGTATATGTAGGATACCACTAATAGTGCAGCCCTCCAGGGAGAAATTGCACCCTTTGATGTACTGAAGCACAAGCTGCAAGCTTTATATCTGACCATTGTACTGATATGTAGTCTATTTTTGTCACCATATTAGGATCTTTGTCAAGGGTTATGCCTTAAAGTTACAGATCTGTAAACTGGTGTTACTCTGCTTTCTTGAAAGGACCTTAGCTTTATCTGAGATAAAAAGAGATCTCAGTGAAGGATTACTAAGATAATAGCTGTAACTCAGCCTCCTGGGAAAGGATAATTGGATGGAATGGTTCTCACTGGTGCAAACAAATGAGACTTGCCGGCAGGGATAATTCACTGCTATAAATGATATAAGGTTTTGGGTTTTTTCCTAGAAGAAAATTTGCTTACTCTGCAAAACAATCTAATACTGTATTGCAGTTGTACAGTACTTCGGTGTCCATTTTTCACCTGAATCTTTTTGTTGAGGCATGGTGCATTCTCTAAGAAAATTTACACCAGCATTTTCTTTAAATGATAATATTTTGCTGGGGGGAGTTTTGTTCAGTAATAAAATCTGTTGAAGTGGCATATAGGGCTAGATTGTCAACATAAGAACCCAAGTGGTCACTTTAGCACAATCTGCTGACCATATATTGGGACTAGTGCCAATTATTCTGGTGGTGGTATCTTCATTCTTCCTTTATCATTTACACTGGGTGTTAATTTAGGATGGACTGGAGGAGAGGAAAGTTTAAAAGTAGAATAGAGTTTAATGTTCTCAAGGCCACACGCAACATACTTCATTTCAGGTTTCATTACAAATGCAATACTCTGCCCAGGTTTCATCAGAAGATTGACTAACGTTCATGAAGCTTTTAACTGAGTCTGGGACCATTTTGTGGTTTTTACATCCAGAATGTAGAACTGGCAGTTCAGCAGTTTTGACTGAGGATCACGTTCTGGATTGGGGTTGTTTGAAAGTGACCTGATGTGAACCCATGAGAAAAGGAAGCAAAGAACATGTTCTCACTGTGAGTTGGCTCTTGTCAGTGCTACTTTGAACTCACTCACCCTCATCAATGTAGTTGAAGCCTCAACCCAGATTCACAGATTCTGTCAGCATTTATGAACAAAAAGACCAATATTCTAACCCCCTAAACTTTTGAGATTTGAGCTGGCACTCCTGCTGAAGTCAGTTGGAGTTCTAAGCATGATGTACTTGCAGGACCAGACTCTCTGTGTTTCATTCTTCCCACTGGGGGGGAGGGGGAGGGGAGTGTCCTAAAACGAAGTAATATAAAAAATGGAACAGTGCATAATACTCAGATTACTTCTTCACTCTCAGAATAAGACAGGATTAGAAAACCTCTCCAGCAAAGCCACATTATCTCAAATAGTAATTTGGGGATGTTCTCATCTCACTTGAGGCAAAATTCGTCCCTGTGCAGATCAGCATGAGGCTTATGCTTCACTTAAGTCTCACATAAGACCTCAAAATGAAGACTGAACTGATGCATAGATCTTGTGCTTGGGTAAATTTTTGCCCTTTGTGCATTGCAGAATTGCCATGGACAAAGCTGGCAGTGAGAATAGGGTATGGCCCTTAATAAGAACACTAGTAGTCAGTTCAGTTCAATATCGGGCTCCATGTCAAACACTTCAGAGGATGTGTTTTCTCCTGTAATTTTCCTAGTAACCTGTCTACATTTGCTAAAACAAATGACATTTTTCCTGTTTTATCCTTATTGTACAATAGCAGTATCATCTACGGTTGCTACCACCCTTTCACCATCATCCAAAAAGGCTCTTTTCTTATCTGTGAGCCTTCATGCAACATCTGGTAAAGCAGGAACTTTGGATTCTTGTATTGCTTACATGTTTTGTGCTCTGGGCAGCCACAGTGTGTATCACACTGACTTGTTGAGGTGACAGGACTTGAACACAAAGGGTTCTGAGGTGCCTTCCTAAGACTGGTGAATCCCACATAGCTATCAGCCTTGAATTTGCAAATCCTTGCATAGTGTGCAGGAAGAAACACAAGGCTTTTGCACTCCCATTTAAGTGTGAGCAGAGGCTACACATGCACCGATATGAAGTTAAACAACAGACATGGTCATCCGTAGTAAGTGGAAGCCATTCACCAGCCACCTATATGCCCAGTCCTTTATTTTAAAGAACACAAGGTTAAAAAGGGTCTATATTGGGATGGAAAATGAGCAAGTCTGAGGAGATTTGGGCTTAAGCGCCCTCTTCAACATGTGAATGAGGGATTTATCCACGTTTCCCCCAATTAGTATTCCTCCTACGAGGCACGAGTAACCTACAGTAACACTCTGTACCTTCATTTTGTGGGCTAATGCTTTCCATGCTAAACTGTGGGACTTTGGGTGTTAATTTCCCTTCTGTTTGATTTTCACAGGAGTTTGAGTTTGCAGCTGCAGCTCCATCTCCAAAGAGTTAGAGTGGAGTTCGCTGTTACCTGAAATGCCAAAATCATAAAATCATAAGCAATCTGGGACAGGGACTTCATTTTACTATATGTATGTACAGTGCTCATGTATATTGACACTACCTCAGAATAATGTGAAATCTATAAAACTATGGATAATTAAAAATATCATATAATATCCCATTTGCCATAATTTCATAACTATAATGGATGGGCATGTAGCATGATTGTTTGAATAAATTTTCTACTTGGTATGTGTTTAGCAAAACAAGTATCACCAAAGATTTTCTGCATTCTGTTGATATGCCTTGGAGACTGCGTCTGGTTGAACATGTTTTCAATGGGTTTATTCTTGATATGGATTCAAATGCAGAATTAGTACCAGTAAGTTTGGCATTGTCTGTTCGCCACTACTCCCAAGTGATACCATCAAGTATCAAATGAACTAGAAAGATCAAGCATTCACGTTCTGGTACTGAAACACATGACTAACTTTAGGCATGTGAGTGGTTCCATTGATTTCAATGAGTAATTATATGCTTAAAGTTGAGTCTGTGCTAAAGTACCTTGATGAATCGGGACCTTATACTTAGTTGCCTGCAAATTGTTTCTAAAAATCGTGATAAACTGTATTAAACAAAGTAGTAAATGTTTGGAACATACCTGACGTGAATTCCATTAGATCATCATTATTCATTAGTTCAATTCTCAGTTTTATAGAAACTGCCATTTCCAATACTAACAAAAGATTGTAAATTGGCTTGGCTTTCTCACTGAAATCAATGATTTTCTGGCTGATACACATAGTATATATTAGCATTTGGATAATTGAATGAATTGGCTCTAATATTGGATGTTGCCCTTCCTAAACTAAGGCAAATATTTTCCAAAGTGGCCTGTAACTTTGGGTAACTCAGCTTTGGAGCATCCAAAAAAGTAGGTGCCTAAAATTAGAAGATGAGCGGTTGGAAAATTTGGATGCAAGTACTTGATAGCAATGATTTTATGTGTACCTAAATGTAACCTTAATTTTGTCACAGAGATTTGACTCTATAGCAATCGCCTGAAATAAAACATTTCTGCTAGATTAAAAGTCCATGGTTAGTAATACTTATGTCTCGTGAATGATGGTAAAAGGCCTAATGTTTCTTTTACTATGGCAACAGAAATTATTCTTCTGTCATTGGTTTTCATTGTGGAAAACAGCATCCATCAATTTAGTCTTGATGGTAGAAAATAAACAAACAAATGGTGTATGCTTCTATTTTGGGAGCTTGGGACTCACTCATGTAATATTTGATGCTCTTGTGAATAGTCCACTGACATATTACATAAGTAGTCTGTGACTTCAATGGAACTACTTGTGTGAGTAAGGAATCCTTGAATGAGTCAGGGTCTTCAGGGCAGAGTTTTTTGTTACTTGTGGAAAGCTGAGCTCAGCCTCGGTGTGAATCTCAATACTCTGTAGTCAGCGAACTCCCTTTATAAGATATGTCACTAGAAGATTGGAGGATAAAGTGACCTTCACGCATTCAAATCCAACCTAGGTCAGTGCTGAGTGAAAGTCCTTGCCATCTGATAGCTGTTCAGTTTGGCCAATGTTTAATGAGTTGTTTGGCCTCAGTCCAATTCCCAGTGAACGGGTGTGCACAGTACAAAAACACAGTCCACATTTGGTACTGATTAGTCACTTCATTGACAGTCTCAGCAGAGATGCCAAGAACTGTGGATAGAGGCAGAACTATCTTCTTACTATGGGAAGGAGTCCTGCTCGGTGAAAGCTGAGGACTGCTGGCAGGGAACCACATGAGGAAGTTTGCACTGTCACTGCATGAAGAAGACAGGATTTCGGAAGACATGCTACTGATTATCCTGGGCACTAGAAACTCTCACACAGAATTTTTGGATATTGCCCCATAGTCTGCAAGATAACTGAGCATGTGTCTAATTTTAAGATGGTGAATAATCCCACTGAAGTCAGTTAAATTAATCATGTGTTTCAGTACCTTGCAGAAAGGGGGTCATGTTGCCCATTAAAGAATGCAAGAACAACCATACTGTGTCAGAACAATGGTCCATCTAGCCCAGTATTCTATCTCTAACAAAGGCTAGTTGTTGATGCTTCAGAAGGAATGACCAGAACAGGACAATTTTGAGTGATCCATTTCCTATCATCCAGTCCCAGCTTCTGGCAGTTGGAGGTTAGGAACACCGGAGCATGG
Organism: Gopherus flavomarginatus; assembly: GCF_025201925.1. Lineage (NCBI taxonomy): Eukaryota > Metazoa > Chordata > Testudines > Testudinidae > Gopherus > Gopherus flavomarginatus. The sequence continues at coordinate 54,862,304 of NC_066621.1, forward strand.
GGTTGCTGTTTTGACTAACAGCCATTGATGGATTTATCTGATTCTTTTTTGAGCCCACTAATCCTTTTGGCTTTCACAACATCCCATGGCAATGAGCTGCAGGGGTTGATTCTGTGTTGTGTGAAGTATTTTGTTATGCTTAAAGAACAAGGCGTACTTGTGGGCACCTTGGAGACTAACAAAATTATTTGGGCACAAGCTATTTGGGCACAAGCTAAAACCCACTTCATCAGATGCATGCAGTGGAAAATACAGTAGGAAGATATATACAGAGAACATGAAAAAATGAGATTGCCTTATCAACTCTCACAATTAAGGTGGGATATTACCAGCAGGAGAAAAAAAAAAACTTTTGTAGTGATAATCAGGATGGCCCATTTCAAACAGTTGACAAGAAGGTGTGAGTAACAGTAGGGGGAAAAATTAGCATAGGGAAAAAGCTTGTAGTTTGTGTAATGACCCATCCACTCCCAGTGTTTAGTCAAGCCTAATTTAATGGTGTCCAGTTTGCAAATTAATTCCAGTTCTGCAGTTTCTTGTTGGAGTTTGTTTTTGAATTTTTGTTGTTGAAGAATTGTGACTTTTAGGTCTGTAATTGAGTGTCCAGAGAGGTTAAAGTGTTCTCTGACTGGTTTTTGAATGTTATAATTCCATGTCAGGGTTCCCTCCCCACTCTGAACTCTGGGGTAGAGATGTGGGGACTTGCATGAAAGACCCCCTAAGCTTATTTCTAGCAGTTTAGGTTGAAAACTTCCCCAAGGCACAAATCCTTTCCTTGTCCTTGGATGGTATTGGTCCCACCACCAAGTGATTTAGACAAAGATTCAGGAAAAGGACCACTTGGAGTTCCTATTTCCCCAAAATATCCCCCCAAGCTCCTTCACCCCCTTTCCTGGGGAGGCTTATTATGCTTGTTTTAAACCTGCTGACTGTTCATTTCATCTGGTGACCCCTAGTTCTCGTGTCATGTAAAGCGGTAAATAACATTTCCTTATTCACTTTCTCCACACCATTCATGATTTTATAGCCTTCTATCATATTCCCACTTAGTCAGCTTTTTTCTAAATTGAACAGTCCCACTTTTTGTAATCTTTCCTCGTATGGAAGCTGTTCCATAGCCCTATTTATTTTTGGTGCAGAGAAAGGCAACCTTTCCAGTTCTAATATCTTCTTTAACATGGGACCAGAACTGCAGTATTCAAAGTATGAGCATACCATGGATTTATATAGTGGAATTATAGTTTGTTTTAATATGTATCCATTTTCTAATGGCTCTTAACATTCTATTAGCCTTTTTGACTGCTACAGATGTTTTCAGAGAACTATCCATGATGACTCCAAGATCTTTCTTGAGTGGTAACAGCTAATTCAGATCCCATCCATTGTGTATGTGTAGTTGGGATTGTTTTTTCCAACATGCATAATTTTGCACTTTTAACATTGAATTTTATCTGCCATTTTGTCGTTCTTTGTTACTCTTTGAAGTCAGATTTGGATTTAACTATCTTGAGTAATTTTGTGTCCTCTGCAAATTTTGCCACCTCACTGTTTACCCCTTTTTCCAGATCATTTATGGATATGTTGAACAGCACAGTCCCAATACAGATCCTTCAGGGACTCCACTATTATTTAGCTCTCTCCATTGTGAAAACTGACCATTCTTACCCTTTATTTCCTATATTTTAACCAGTTACTGATCCGTAAGAGGAACTTCCCTCTTATTCCCTGACTTCTTAGTTTACTTAAGAGCCTTTGGTGAGGGACTTTGTCAAAGGCTTTCTGAAAGTCCCAGTACAGTATATCCACCGGATTGCGCTTGTCGACGTACTTGTTGACTTCCTCAATAAATGTGAATAGATTGGTGAGTTTCCTCAGATTTGTCACCTAAAAAGGATGGCTTGGGTGTGGGAATCACCCTCATGTCCACTGCAGTGAAGACGGATGCAAAGGATTCATTTTTATTTCACAGCAATGGCTTTCCTTGAGTGCTCCCTTAGCACCTTGATCATCGTGTGGCCCCACTGACTGTTTGGCAGGCTTCCTTCTTCTTGTGTACTTTTTTAAAAAAAATGCTGTTAGTGTTTCTGTCATTAGTTAGTTGCTCTTCCAATTCTTGCTTGGCTTGCCTTGTTATACTTGACTTGTCAGAGTGTATGCCCCTTTCTATTTTCCTCACTAGGATTTAATTTACAATTTTAAAAGGATGCCTTTTTGCTTCTTACCACCTCTTTTACTCTGCAGTTTTGCCACAGCAGAATTTTTTTTGTCCTCTTACCTTTATTATTTTTATTTGGAGTATACACTTAGTTTGAGCCACTATTATAGTGTTTTTAAATGGTCTCCATGAAAACTGCAGGCATTTCACCATTGTGACTTTTTCTTTTAATTTATGTTTAACTAGGTTCTTCATTTTTGTGTAGCTCCCTTGTTTGAAGTTAAATGCTACTGTGATGGGTTTCTTTGAAATTTTTTTCCTCTGCAAGGATGTTAAATTTAATTATGTTATGGTTGCTATAACCAAGTGGTTCAGCTACATTCACCTCTTGAACCAGATCTTGTGCTCACTTAGGACTAAATCAGGGGTCGGCAGCCTTTCAGAAGTGGTGTGCCGAGTCTTCATTTATTCATTCTAATTTAAGGTTTCACGTGCCGGTAATACATTTTAACATTTTTAGAAGGTCTCTCTCTACAAGTCTATATATTATATAACTAAACTAGTGTTGTATTGTAAAATAAACAAGGTTTTCAAAATGTTTAAGAAGCTTCATTTAAAATTAAATTAAAATGTTGATCTTACGCCACTGGCCTGCTCAGCCCGCTGCTGGTCTGGGGTTCTGTTCACCGAGGTCGGCAGTGGGCTAAGTGGGGCCTGCAGCCAGGACCCAAGCTGGCAAGGATCCGGCAGCCAGAATCCCAGACCGGCAGTAGACGGTGCGGGGCCAGCAGCCGGGACCCCAGACTGGCAGTGGGCTGAGCGGCTCAGCCCACTGCCACTCAGGGGTTCCATCCGCCGGCTCCTGCCAGCCGGGACCCTGGCTGCCGGACTCGCTCAGCCCACTGCCAGTCTGGGGTCCCAGCCCTGCCTGCATACAGTGGGTACCTACCTTCTCCCTGGTTCTGGCCCATTCTCTTCCTCTCTCTGCACTGAGCTGAGAGTGGGAGTGGACCGAGCACAGGGCTGGGGCTGAAGGGTCTGGCCAGGAGCTAGAATAAGGGAGGGGGCTCAGGGTTGGGGCAGGAGGTTTGGGTGTGAGGGCACTTACCTGAGCAGCTCCCATTTGGTGTGAAGGGCGCAGGTGGGAATGTGAGTGGGGGTGCAGCAGCTCCCGTTTGGTGCTCAGGGTGGGGATGCGGATGTGCGAGGTGCATGGGATGTGGGGGGGCTGGGGATGTGGGGGGGTGACAGAGTCAGGGCTGGGGTCATGCGGGGGGTGTGAAGGAGTCAGAGGGCTGGGTGGTACAGGCCTCAGGGCAGGAGCCTGGGGAGGGTGTGGGGGTGCAGGGCTCAGGGCAGAGGACTGAGCGTGTGTGTGTGGGGAGTCAGGACTCAGGGCAGAGGGCTAGGTGACTGCCCCCCACCCAGAACTCCCAACCCCCCTGCTCCTTGTCCTGACTACTCCCTCCTGGGACCCCACCCCCATCTAAGCCTCCCTGCCCCTTGTCCCCTGACTGCCCCCCTAGGATCCTACCCCTACCTGTCCCCTGACCGCCCCAACCCTTATCAACACCCCTGCATCCAGACAGAACGCCCTGGACTCCCATGCCTATCTCACCACTCCGTGCCCCCTGACAGGACCCCTGGAACTCTGGACCCATACAACTGCCTCCTGCTCCCTGCCTGCCCCAACCTCTCTCCACACCCCTGCCTCCTGACAGCCCCCCTAGAACTCCCAACTCATACAACCCCCCCAGCGCCTTGTCCCCTGACCACTCCTTCCAGAGACCCCCCCCACCCTAACTGCTTCCCCAGGATGCTCCTTGCTCCCTGTCCCCTGACTGCCCTGACCCCTATCCATCCCCTAAACAGACCCCGGGACACCCATGCCCCATCCAACCCCCCTCCTGCTCCCTGACTGCCCCCTCCAGAGACCCCCACCCCTAACCACCACACCGGGATCCCACCCACCCTGCTCCCTGTCCCTTGATTGCCCCCGTCCCTTACCCAACCCCTCCCCCAGCCCCGGATCGCTTGCTATGAGGCTCCCCGCTCATCTGGAGCCCTGTTGCCGCTGGGTGCGCGCAGCCCTGTCCCGCCCCTCAGAGCAAGGCTCCGGATGAGCGGGGAGCGTCTTTCCCTCCTCACAGAGCCAAACGCTGCCCTGCGGGAGCGCGCAGCCCTGGCCCCCAGAGCGCTGCGCACGCAGCAGCAGAGCTCCAGGCGAAGAGGGGGAAGGCGGAGGAGGGGCCCACGGCTTTCTGCGCTCGGCTGGACACTCCAGCCCGGGAGCACGGACCCTGCGGCTTGCCATGTCAGCAGGACTTTTAATGGCACGCAGAGTCCCAGCAGGCAGCCTCATGCGATTAAAAAACGGCTCTCGTGCCATCTTTGGCATGCGTGCCATAGGTTGCCGACCTCTGGACTAAATGAAGAATTGCCTCTCCCCTTCTGGGTTCCAGGACAAGCTGCTTCAAGAAGCAGTCATTGAATGTGTATAGAAATTTTCTCTCTGCATCTCTTCCGAAGATGACATACCCAGTCAACAGGAGGATAGTTAAAATTCCCCATTACTGCATTTTCTGCCTTTGTAGCCTGTCTAATCTCCCTGAGCATTTTGCAATCACTGTCACCATTCTAGACAGGCCGTTGATAGTACATTCCTACTGCTATACTCTTATTATTCAAGCATGGAATTTCTATCCAAAGAGATTTTGTAGTACTGTTAAATGAAGTACAAATCTCAAATGAATTAGACTCTTATTTCCCTCTCATATGGTGGCACTCCCCCACTGACATGACATACTCTGTGATTCCTATATATTTTGTACCCTGGTGTTACCACGTCCCATTGATTATTCTCATCTCACCAAGTTTCTGTGATGCCTATTGGTATCCTTATTTAACACCAGGCACTGTAGTTCACTTAATATTCATCTTAATATATAAACTTCTGAGATTTATATATAAGCACTTGTACATTTTGCCAATGTTCAGGTTCTTGCCTTCATGTGTTATCTTTAAATGAGACTTTTGTACTTTTGACTGTTCCTCACTAACTCCTACCTGTACTTTACCAATTCTCTTCTTATCCTCTTTACTAGAATATAGTTTCCACTTTTAATAAATTCATCCATAAGGGATGACTCCACCTGAACCATGTGCCACTCCATAACTGTTGGCTTTTCCCTTACCCCTGGTTTAAAAAATTCCTCCAACCTTTTTAATTTTACATGCCAGCAGTCTAATTCCATTTTATTTTAGGTGGAGCCCATCCTTCGTGTATAGGATCCTCATTTACTAAAAGGTCCCTGTAGTGGGCCTGGCACTGCAGCGCCCCTTTGTGGCAGGTGCCGGAAGGGTGCCGGGGCCTTGCCTCTCTCTAGTCTCAGTGTTGGCCTCTCTACGGGCCATCTGTTACTGTCCCTCGATCGTACGCTCTTCTCTTCCCTGGTAGGTGCAGTAGCACGACCTGGCGGGTGGAGTCTATATAACCCCTCTTACGGGTGGGGTGGTGCAACCTAGTGGCTGGAGTCCATATAATCCCCCCTTACAGGTGGGTTAGCATGGCCTAGTGGCCAGAGTCTATACAGTCCCCCTTTGCAGCGGGGTAGCACGGCCTAACGGCCAGAGTCCATATAATCCCCCCCTTGCCGGCGGAGTAGCGTGGCCTAAGTCTATATAATCCCCCTTTGCAGCAGAGTATCACAGCCTAATGGCCAGAGTCCATATAATCCTTCATAGTTCAGGGTGAGGGGGGTAAGGGGACTCAGGCCCGCCCTTTCCACCAAGTCCCGACCCAGGGCCTTGGTAGCAGCAAGCTCTACTTGCCGCTCGCTCAGCGGGGATCCGCCCGCAACACGCCAAGCGGTAATACGGCCTTAACGCTGTTTATCTCTACTTCTCTGTAGGTCACTTCCTACAGAGAATGGCACTGCTTCTGCGGCAAGGGGTCCTCCAGTCTGTTCCTCCCCTTGGTCGTCCTCCGTCAGGATCTCCAGTGGTGCCTCGGCAGGGCTGACTCCTGGATCCTGACTCACAGGCCCTCTCTCTGCAGGAGCTAGCAGCGTGCATCCTTCCCCTCTGGCGGTTAGCCCAGACTGAGCTAATCTGCAGGCTTTTATATGTGAGCTCCAGTTGGAGCATGCCCAGCAGAACTTCTGAGGCGGGGCTTCCTCTGCCAGGAAGCAAGGGTTAACCCCTGCTATACGAGTGCGGAGCCGCTGTGTCCCGTCACAGTCCCCCAGTTGCTAATAAACCTAAAACCTTTCTCCCTATGCCATCATCTTATCCAGACAGTAAGATCCTGCAGTTCTCCCTGTCTTCCTTGGCCTTCATGTGGATTCAGAAAACATTACCATCTGTTACCTAGCAGCCTAAATTTGGCCTCCAGAACCACTCTCCTACGTTTCCCTATGTCTTGTGAGATATGCAGCCTTTGCATTTGGCAGGCAATTTACCATGCTGTTCTCCCAGTCATCACAAACCCAACTATCTATATTTCAAATAATTAAAACCCTCATTACTATACTTGGCTTTTGCTAGAAACTCATGTTCTCTCCCCAGGTGAGGTATCATCAGTGGAAAAGGATACCATTACATCATCTGGAAGGAAGGTCCCAACTATGGGATTGTTTCCCTCCACTCCAGCTTGATGTTCTCCTTTCCTGAGACTTTCGTCTTCCTTGACAGCACAGAGCCTGTCAGGCTGAGGGTGGGACCTTTCTGTTGTGTTCCTGAAAGTCTCAGCTGTATACTTCTCTGTGTCCCTTAGCTCCTCCATTTCAGCCACTTTGGCCTCAAGCACCCGTATTGCATCTCTGAGGGCCATGAGCTGTTTTCACCATATACATACATATACCACCTGCCCACTAGTAATCATACATGCTGCATTCAGTCCAATAAATTGGATAGTCTACACTCTGCTTCTAGACTTCTGCCTGCATTATTCTTTTTATTCTTGCAGGGTTTTGGGGGCAGATGAGGTGTTGGGGGGTGAGGGTGCTTGTTTGTCTGCTTGGTTGGGTTTGGGGGTGGGGGTAAGAGGGGTTATTGGCCTAAGATTAGAGTATATTTGTTAGATGTATCTGCCTCTTGCACTCTCTCTCTCTAAACCCTCTTATAAAATGTCCCTGTTTGCTAGCTTCTCTGGCAGCTTAGGTGCTGACTTCTTAAAACCCCGCTCTTCATGAATTAGTCCCCCTTCCCACTTTTTAAGGGGCTTGGGTCTCTATGGATTTCTGTTATTCCATCAAAAAAATATCTCTGTTGAATATAATTTTGCAGTTAAATAAAAATAATTTACTAATTCTTCTGATTGCAAAAATAGACTTTGCAGTCTGATGCAATATGCCACTGTCTTCCGGAGTCTTCAGACTGACAGTATTGGGTCAGATTTGAAAAAACTTCCAAAGTAATACCTTGAATTCTTCAAACATGAATTGTACAAAAATAAGCTTGACTGAAAAAATAATTCAATTAAATCTGTTTTCTAACTTTCTTTTTCTTACAGATTAAAATTCTTGGTGTTTTCTTTATTTCATCTCAAGAGTTCCTGGCCAATGCCTATGTTTTGGCTGTCCTTCTATTTTTCGCTCTTCTGTTGCAAAGGACAATTCTCCAGGCATCATACTATGTTGCCATTGAAACTGGCATTAACTTGAGAGGAGCAATTCAGGTACCCAAGATGATAATAAGTAACATGCGTACAGAAGGAAAGTGCATACATACTAGAAATATAACAGCTGTAATAGACGCATAGGTTTAAATTCTACTTAATTATATCATAGTAAATTGGGAGCTCTCCCACTGAGGTAAGTGTTACTAGCCATTCTAGTCCAGTATTCGGCCTCTAATAATGGTCAGTAATGGATGCAGAGGAAGTACAAGGCCCCAGAAGTTGCCATTTATGGAATAATATGCTCATAGGAGAACTTGCTTCCTAATGTTCTCATTCAGAGATTGTATGATCTGAATCATGAGAGTGCAGTGGCACCAATTCAGATATTTGGGGGGAGGGGAGTAATTCTGGTTCCCCACCCTCTCAGCAGGGACCTCATTCTGGTCCCTGCTCATTTTCCAAGCCCCCCACCTCCTTTCAGGGACACGGAGTCTCCCTCAGACAGGAAGTCTCCCCTCTCTCTTACCCACACAGTACATGACCCAGTGCCTCCAGGAGTCCAGTTCTTGGAGGACTCCCCTGTGCTCTGACATATTGGAACAGACTCCCTGTGCACCTGATCACAACACCATTTGGCCCATATTATAATATAACTCTAAACACTGGATCACAATGACTTTATTTGCTATACAGAGTTCTGCAGTTAGAAAAATTCTAACAGTAAATAGAACAATTAACTGTAATGTTATAAGTTAATATTGCCAAATACACTGGTCAAAACATACCCTAAGAGATGTGAACAGTCAGCCCAGTTGTAGTTAGCATTAATTAAACATCCAATCCATTCAGATACACTAACAGCCACTGAAAGTACCCATTTATTACAAGGGCTCTCATTAGCTGCCTAATTATTTAATCCACTCCTGATTATCCATTGTAAATTCTTCTTAGCTGCCAGATCTCTGGATTCCACCCATTCCAACCAGTATTGCCTTGGTTAGAGCTGATCAGAAAATTTCTGTGAAAACAAAATTTTGATCCAAAATGTGAGAGGAAATCACAAATGTTTGTGTTTTACCAACCTGTTCTTCTCCTCTTTAGCCCGGTTTCCCACTTTGTCCACTACTTTTAGCTGCCCCCCAAATCACAAATAACTATGAAAGGTGCTTAAAATATAGTTGCCAGAAACTGATACAAAATTCCCTAAAAGGGCTACTAAGTTGCTAGAAATGAGTGCGCTTGCCAAACACTACTTCCACAATAGTTGTCACAAGCTAAGATTCTTGTTCCCTGTACTGTATGTTACACAAAGGTCCAGCTCGCTAAGAAATGCTGTTGTGATTCCAATGCAGAGCTTTTAGCAAACATCCTGGTAGCAGGCGAATGAAGGGCAGCAATTTCCTGACAGTCTTCCAGCCATATAGGGTTTTTTGATAAGTTCTCTTTGTGCTATAGTATCTCGATTTTGTGGCAACCTTTCATCTCCTTTCCTCCTTCATACAAATCTGAACCTGTCCTACATGGCTTAATCCCTTGTGATTTATGGCTGGCAACTAAATGCAAAGGATACATGGAATTTGAGTGCCTTTCATCAAATAAGTCTTATGAACAGCCATGAAGCAAAGCTGTATAGCTTTAGTACCTAAATTAAAAATCAATTGGTAAAAAGTGCGTCTCAAATATTGCATTTTACTTATTTTCTGAATCATGGAGCCTAATTCTCCCCTCTCGTAATAGTGGCTTTTAATTGAAAGGAGAATTAGGCCAACTATATTATTCATCTGGGGGTTTGTGACATTTTTATTGCAAATCTAAAGTTAAATTCACACAGTGAAGTCAGCACAGCAAAGTAGATCCTCGGGCTGGGTGAGGCCTGAACCAAACATCATGGGAAGTTAGAGAAGCATAAGTAGCACAGACAGAACCAGCTTTCCTTGCAGAATCTGTGCTTTCAGTTAAGGTTACCAGTAGGTCCTCTGGCTATATGAGGCTTCACCTCATAGAGACTGCACTTGCCTCCCTAATGGGGAATGTTTAGCAAAATGCTATGAATCTGATGTCTCTGAGTTTTCCGTGGGAGTGGAGGACAGGAGGTTTGGAAATTTTAAGTCCCATTTAAAAAGATCTTAAGCATACATTCCTTGCACACATGCACAATTCCCATTGAAAGTAACAGGAATTTTTGTTGTTCGAAGTATGCAGGCCTAGGGCACTCTTCTGTTTGAAACTAGAGATCTTGTTTTGCGTGTGTTCACTAAGGCTTTTTGGCCACCTTTGGTGCCTTAGTCTTCTAAATAACAGATTGGTTTTATTTTAGGATCAGCCCTTCACGTGCTGGGAGTTTCTCTAAAACAGTGGTTCCCAAACTTGTTCCGCTGCTTGTGCAGGGAAAACCCCTGGTGGGCTGGGCTGGTTTGTTTATCTGCTGCATCTGCAGGTTTGGCCGATCGCAGCTCCCAGTGACCACGGTTCACTGCTCCAGGCCAATGGAAGCTGCTGGAAGTGGCACGGGCCGAGGGGACATGCTGGCCGCCACTTCCAGCAACTCCCATTGGCCTGGAGCAGCGAACCGCAGCCACTGGGAGCTGCAATCGGCCAAACCTGCAGATGCAGCAGGTAAACAAACTGGCCCGGCCTGCTGGGGCTTTCCCTGCACAAGCGGCGGAACAAGTTTGGGAACCACTGCTCTAAAACATAGAAATCAAGCCGTTTTAATAGTAATGTAAAGCAGTCAATGCTGTCTGATTTTTCTCTGAACATGAAACTTAATGTTCTAATTTCCAGACAAAAATATACAATAAGATTATGCAACTTTCCACTTCCAACATGTCTATGGGGGAAATGACTGCAGGCCAGATCTGTAACCTGGTTGCCATAGATACAAACCAACTGATGTGGTTCTTCTTCCTCTGCCCTAACCTTTGGGCTATGCCTGTGCAGGTAAGAACACGGAATGTTCATATGTTATTAATGTACTTACACCTATAGTGATTATTCTCTCATGAATTTTATTGAAGCAGAGAGAACAAGAAGATAGAAATGTATTTAACAGAAATAAGAATGTTATAACAAGAATAAAAGAGGGTTTTCACTTAGAATGTCATAAATTTCCTCAAGACTGTGTAGGTGGTGTTTGAAAATAGCATGTAATTTGGCAGTGTGTTAGACTTATATTGGGAATTAACTCTTGGAGTGTTCCCAAACAGACTTAGTTTTCTGCCACAAATACCATCAGGTGCTGCCCCTTGTACCAATTGCATTACTTTAACGCACCATTACATTCACTGCATTGTGACACAACAGTAAAGAGGCTAAACATAGACCATTACAATCACTTGTTTTCTGAGTCCCAGTGGTGACCCACTGGAAGGTGTAAGGGAAGCAGGGGCTTATTGAAATCACTTAAGGCTCAATCCTGCATTCTTCGGTCATTCAACAAAACTGCCATTGCCTCCAGCTCGTGCCAAACTCCCCTGTAAGCCCAAGGACAGTAACAGCAGGCCTTTTTCACTTAAACACCTATGCTCATTAGCCTTTCTTAAGCTGTTTTCAAAAACATAAACATTAGTCTTCAATTTTAGTGCTCATGAAAGTGGGAAACTAATAGCACTGGCCCCCAGGAGTATTGTACCGATGGGCACTGTGTATACTTTTCACCAAATCCCTCCCGGTACAGCTCATTTCATCCTGACTCCTCTGCTATTTTAGCCTTGGATCTCTGTCAGTCATAGAGTGCCAACATCCTATCAAATTGTACAGTATTTTGTACTGGCTTTTCATTGTGGATAAATGTTTAACAGGAACTAGACGCAGGCCACTAATTTATATCCCAAAATATGATTTGCTGCCTTGCCCCAGAAGATAATACACGCACCCACTATTCCTACTCCTAGAAATATCCTTCAGGGCCATTACATTTTTACAACTCTTTCCTCTTGTTGTGAATTCCAGACAGACCAAATGAAAATCTGAAGAAAACACAATTGTTTCTACACAGACAACTGCATTGTTTTAGGAACCTATTTGGCCTAATTTGCTACAGTATTTAACCTAGCCAAAAGCTACACTACATACACAGTGTAATATGTGGGCTTGTGGTACTAATAATTTCAAATGACTGTGGCTGTTATTTTACACAGATGCCTTTTAATGTATCCAGATACTATAACTAGCAGCAAATCCCAATCACAACTCATGCTCATGCAATTGCACGGCTTCGTTTGCCACATGAAATCAGTTTGCTACCTTGTCCCCTCCTTTTTCCTTGTTCTCCTCTATATACATGTCCATCCACAGTTCTTCACTCTTCTTTTTCCACTTGTACAGTTGTGCCACCACCAGTTGTTGGCTCTCAGTTGCCCAGTTCTGAAGTCCTTATGCATGTGTAATGCCCGGTGAAATCAGGTTTGCTTGCATCAGGGCTTTAAGATGAAAAAAGTACAAAGTCCCTAGCTGTCTAACCCACTAAAACAGAGAGAGAGTGCAATTTACTTAGTTTGGAAAAGTCAATATTTAACAAAACCATAGAAACCTCCGAAACTCCCATTGGTAATTTCAAAAGAAGGTTAACAGTACTACAGTGTCACTGTATGGAAATTATTTCATCTGACATAAATACAGCAACTCCGATTGTATTTGTTGGGCTGCTTTTTTTGTTTTTGCCAAGAATGCCCACCTGACAAATATAAATACTCAACAGTGAAAGAGAACAGACTCTAAATTAATATGCGACTTTTTAAAGTAGACAATTCAGTTTCAAATACATCAGTGATATTTCTGTTCTGTTCATACTGCAAAGGTACTTTGTGAGCAGAGTTACATAGGGAATGGTCTGGATAATCTAAAAGTCAGAAGGATGGATGTAGTCTAACTCAGCTGCTCTAAACTTCATGTTGATTACTCCTGTCCCAAGCAGGTATAATTTCCATGAGGGTATGTATGAGGATGCAGCTGGCCTGAACATATGGATATTGATAATGTAATCATCCATTAGGCATTGAGGAAATAAGGCTTCTGGATCAGAAAAAAACATTTAGTAGCGATGATACCACAGTAGTCTAGTGGATAAGGCACTGGCCTAGAAGTCAATAAATCTGGGTTCTGGTGCTGCTGCTGTAACCTTTGGCAAGCCACTTAACTTCTCTGTTCCTGTGTGTCTGTATCCATAAAATCAGAATAATAATTCTTATGTCCTCTTTTGTAAAGCACTTGGAGATCTAAGTGTTATTATTTAGCTTCCTTGAAATTTTAATTTGTAATAAAAGACAACTATTTTATGCTCCTGGCTTTATAGACTTTTATTTCACAGGGGATTGGGAGGTACTAGTTTGCAATTCCAATATTTTGAAAACTGCAGGGACAAAAATGTAAACCATCAAACAATATAAGTTCTGCAGAGCTCAAGCAAAGCCTGTTCCTAAATTCATACCAAGATCTAAATGTGTGTAAAATTTAATGCAAATAAATCATTTACCACTTTATTATTTATAACGTGTTTTAAAAGAAAAGTGCAAAAATTCTTACGTTTTAGTGATGCAATAAATAATGCTCTATTTGTGGAGAAAATGTATGTTTTTTCACGTTATAATTATTGCCATAAATGGGAGTTTCATGTGCAGATTAAGGGCATGGTAAAGACCCCAGCACAATAGCGCTTGTCATTGCCAGGGCAATACACTGGATTCCCCCATCAGATCTTTTTTCCTAACTTGGTTTGTCACTTACATAACTCTCAAATCAGACTGAAGTAGCTATAGCAAAGTTTGTCAGTCAAAAGAACAGAAGGACTTAATAGGCTACATTTTGTAAAAATAAGTGTTATTTCTAGAGCTGGTTAGGAATTTACTGATTAGACATTTTTTCATCAGAAAATGCAGATTCATTAAATAGGTTTCTCAGGTCCAGGATGGAATCTTTGGTGTGTGAATGAGTCTAGAATAGCCATTGGCCAGAATAGCTAGTACCCAGGAAGGTAAGGAACTAACCTAGGGTATGGGTGACTGCTCTGTTCCAGGTGAGTACCCTAACTCTGTGTGTGTGTGAGAGAGAGAGAGAAAAAACTCAGTTTCATCCCAATTGTGGACCAAAAACAAATGTTGAAACCTCAAAACTTCTCACGTAATAGAATTCTTGTTTTCCAGCCATACCTAGGTTTTTCACAACAGTGTCTTTCAGCACATCCTCATCTGCCCCATTTATGATTATCGTTACCAGCATCTGGACTACAGGAATAAATAATTGTGTGATGTTCTTGTACAGAAAAGTGAATTGGTTCATCAAAAATGGGAGGGTTGAATCAAACAATTATCTGAGCAAGCAAAGTAACATTATTCATTGAACCCATTTCCATCTAATGCTGTTCAGAAGTTATATTTAACAGTCAGTGCTGGAAGTAAGATAACATCAAGTAACGTTACTTCATGTGTTACTGAGCTGAATGTTATTAGAAGGCCATATGGAGAGAGAGAAGTGATGTTTTCTGGATGAGCAGGCTTTATATCTATCTTCACTTGCAATCCAATTAATCATCCCCTCTTGAACTGCCTGGAGAATGCTCACACTTTTGAAATATCTAATGTATTACCTTATGCTTTCTGTTGTCATTCTAATAATATTAGTGCTTGATTGAAGCTCTTCTATGCCATGACATGAGCTGGAACACGAGGAATTGTGGATGATTCAGTAGCAAAACTCCCATTGACTCCAACAGAAGCTGCATCAGACCTCAGATGTCAAGTTAATGCATGAGAACTGAGCATAATGTCCATTGGCACAGAAGGGAGGCTGACTATGCAGAAAGCAGACTAAAATAAAAAGTAGTAAACAAATTACAAAGTAGCAGATTTTTTTTTTATTGCTTTCACTTTTAGGTGCTTTCTATTGGTATACCTTAATCCCCTTCTCAAATGGGAATAATTATTGCATAGTTAATACGGCATGAGCACTTGAATGGATGCTCAAGAATCTTTTAATCAAAAATTGAACAAATCAAACAATTATTTAAAAAAAATTAATTTTTACTTTGGAGAGACTTAACCAACATTTTAGCCATTTTTATGAGTTTAATAACTTCTTGATTAGAAGATTTGCACATGTATATTTTTGTTTCTAAAAGGGTACAGACTTTGAGCCCTATCTTGTTCCAACTGAAGTGAATGGGAGTTTTGCTATGGCTTTCAGTAGCTGCCTGATTCTAGCCCATTGAAGTCAATAGAAAGATTCCCTAGGAGCAGTATTAGGCCCTGTAAGGGCTTTTAACTTTCTGCCATAGATGTCCTCCTTTCTCTGTGGAAAATCTCACATCCTTAAACCCCCAAGTCATTGAGAAGGATAATTTATATTTTTAATCAAACATACTTTACTTTACCTTTTAAAACCAGACACAAGGCAGATTTTTATTCATTTGTAACAGAATCAGTCATACTAGTGAGTTTCTTGGTCATGGTAAATTGTCATAAATATCCTTTTCATAAATATCCCTGTCGTGGTCAGAGAAGAGCTTTGAGGTTTTGCTTAAAGGAAGTTATGTAAAGTTTCATTACAGGATTTTTTAAAACCATGATCCTCTGGGAATTGTGATGTAACTACTTGCTAGCTGCCAAATAATATTTGAATGGGCTGAGAACAATAACTAGCCACTCTTTTAGAGAGACAAGGTGGATGAGGTAATGTCTTTTATTGGACCAACTGATATTACCTCACCAACCTTGACTCACTAATATCTTGGTACCAACACAGCTACAACAACACTACATATCATGATTATGTGGTGTCTTATATGATGAGGATTAGAATTCACTGCAATAATAATTAGATGTTTTGACTACTAATGTCCACACCCTTGTACGGCATAGGTATTTTTGTCCAATGTGTGCTTTGTATATTGAAAACGTTTACATCTCATATCACAGTATGGGGGAGAAGATGAGGATAAGGTCACTTTTAATCAACTGTAAAGTACAGGATCATAGTCCTGCTGTCCCAGATGCTGGCTACTCCCACAGCTTGGACAGTGAATCTCATAAGTTTGCACCCACAAAACTTGTCTCTGGGGCAGATAAAATAAATAGGTTTCCCGCTCCTCTCAGTTCCATCCCTAGAATCAGTGGATCCCCTGAGAACTTGGCAGTCCACAAAGGTTAGGGCTGTCTACTTGGAGTTCCTGTGCCTTTGCAGTGGCTTCATGAATTCATGGGGTTTCACTTTCTGGCCTTAGTTGGAGCTGTGCTGCCAAGTTCCTCCTCACAGAGGGTTCTATGGCATATTCGCATCCTTCCAAGACTCTCTCTTGGGTGGGAAGATCTGCCCCTTACTGATTTAGGGCCTCTTGCTACAAACAGCTCCATGGAAGAAACTGACATTGAGGTCTTCAGTGGCAGTTCTACACTGAAACACACCCTACTGAAGTCAATGGAAAGAATCCCATTGACTTCAGTGTGCTATGGATCATGCCCATGGAAGACTTTTATAGGATCAGACCCTTATGACTGCAAACAGTTTGTAAAGTGTATTTCAATTAATATTTAACTTTTGTTCCTAGAGGATTCCCGTCCAGCATGTACTATTCCTCCTTTATACCTTTCATGACACTGTGTTTTTCTAAGTAAACACTACAGGGTATTTTTAAAAGTATGCGTTGTCAACTTTAATACATTTTAAATAATCTGTAGAGATGCACCAAAGGATTATTTGGGGCAGGGGGAGGCTGCAAAGGGTCAAAGGAATATTTGCATTAACCCATTGAATAAGATCAGACTCTAATGGGAAAAATAAAGAGTCTATTTTCCTCTCCATATGCACACATAACTCCCATTAATATCAGTGGAAGGTATGGGCTTGGTCTTCATCCTACTACTTTATATTTTTAATTACCTTATGGGGAATGGCACATGAAATTGATTTTCTAATTGTACGTCCTATGCCCTGATTTTATGTGGAAGGTTAGAGTTTAATTTATATAATCTGTGTTGGACAGAATGTCAGTAGCCCAAATTGTTCACACGTTTGTACATTAGTACATCATTACTGGGAATGTCTTGACTGATGGGTTACGTTTATAATGATGTTTATAGGATCTAAGGGCAAAATTCTCCTCTCCAATCTACACTGCTGTTTTATACCTCAATACCTGCAGCATAGACTGGCAATGAGCATTTTGTTCTTCGCTATTTCCATTCACTAAGGGACTGTGTGTTTGACACATAAGATCATGAAACTTCTTACAGGTTTATAGCTGAGTTTATTTGAGGTGGAGATTTTCAGTGGCATTAATTCTCCAATGATTTTGTTCCTTATTTCTTTGTGCATTATAATGTACAGTGTGGCCTTTGTCTGCAGCAATGCCATCACTGCACAGTATAATATCCTGCTCTCTGCTTTAAATTCAAAATGAGTAAAATATCAACTGTATTTTTAATATTCTTTAATACTGTGCTCCATTGTGGGAAACTGCCACTCTTATGTATGTATAAATCCCAATGAATTAAATTAGACTTTTCCCATGCATCATGGATTGAAAGATTGAGATCACACTTGGAGCTGTAGGTTTCCCCTTAATTTAAAAAAAGGGGTTGAGACCTTAAATCTGCCAAAAATTGTGACAAAAATATGAGCAAGTATAATAAAGTACACATCATGTCATCCGATCACCATGTGGGGGAAAGGGCTGTAGTAACTGTCAACAGAACAGTGAGAAATACCAAATGAAAAGATTTTCAACTATTTTTATTGTTTATATTACAGTAGCTCCTATGATACTTTGTTGCAATACAGAGCACTGCAATATTCTGTATATGGTATTATCTGTAGCAGGGAATCCAGGCAGTACAGAAATGTACAGCAAGTTTTTCTAAACTTCTTGCAATCTGAGATTAAAAACACACAGCCCACCAATGAAAGAAGATCCCTATATGTTTATTTAGAATCACACTGGAACATCCATATTTTTCCACACCAAGCTGTGCTTTTTCTACCAGTAGTAAGTTAATGAGACTCTGAGCAGGGTAAATTGACCATAATTATGGGTTTGGTTTGGGTTTGGGTTTTTTGGGGTTTTTTTGTACTTTGGCTTGACCTCTGCTCCTCCCATCTTTGTTCAGACCACATGCCTTCCTTGGAGATTGCATAGCTTTGATGGATTTTAAACACTTTATGTGGTAGGTTGGTCATGCAGCATATCAAGCAAAACTTCTGAGGTTGTACGTGAAACCCTGAGGCAGGCTTTGTCATAGTGAAATCCTGTTTTTCAGCACACAATCCAGGGGCATTTATGGCCTTCACTGTCTGCTTATTCTTTGCTGTGCGTCTACAATGAGGTAATTCCTTGTCTTTTCACCCTTTCTTACATCAGATTATTGTAGGTGTGCTTCTGCTCTACTACCTGCTTGGAATCAGTGCCTTAATTGGAGCAGTAGTGATCATAGTTCTTGCACCTGTCCAGTACTTTGTGGCAACGAAACTCTCACAGGCCCAAAGAAGCACGTTGGTAAGTATCTCTGGTATTTCTTCATTCATCTGCATTTAGAATTGCAAAGCTAAGCCTTTGACATTGACCAAATACTGCCTGTCAGAGATTTTATAACATTCTAATATGTCAAAGGCAGGATGTGAAAGTGATGAAAAGACAAGCAGCAAGGACACAATTTGTCTTAGAATTATTCTCTTAAATGGTTGGGGTTTTTTTTCTCTTTACAGTAACTTGAGATTTGATCATTCTTCTCCTTTCCTGTCTTATAAATTAAAACTCAGTCAATGATCATTGTGTCCACTGAAATGCTATTGTACATAATAGAGCCAAATGCTCATCCCACACAAAGCCCAAAAAAATGAACCTAATTGGGGGGAGAAGGGCATAGAGAGAAGGACTCCTTCAGTCTAGCTCAGAACCAAATCACAGAGCATAGGCGCAGTGTAGGGCAAAATTAGAAAGGCAAAGACACCAAATGAGCTCAAACTAGCTATGGGTATAAAGGGAAACAAGAAGACTTTTTGTCAATTAATTAGAAGCAAGAGGAAGACCAAGGACAGGGTAGGCCCACTGCTCAGTGAGGAGGGAGAAACAGTAACAGGAAACTTGGAAATGGCAGAGATGCTTAATGACTTCTTTGTTTCGGTCTTCACCGAGAAGTCTGAAAAAATGCCTAACATAGTGAATGCTTATGGGAAGAGGGTAGGTTTAGAAGATAAAATAAAAAAAGAACAATTTAAAAATCACTTAGAAAAGTTAGATGCCTGCAAGTCACCAGGACCTGATGAAGTGCATCCTAGAATACTCAAGGAGCTAACAGAGGAGGTATCTGAGCCTCTAGCCATTATCTTTGGAAAATCATGGGAAACGGGAGAGATTCCAGAAGACTGGAAAAGGGCAAATATAGTGTCCATCTATAAAAAGGGAAATAAAAACAACCCAGGAAACTACAGACCAGTTAGTTTAACTTCTGTGCCAGGGAAGATAATGGAACAAGTAATTAAGGAAATCATCTGCAAACACTTGGAAGGTGGTAAGGTGATAGGGAATAGCCAACATGGATTTGTAAAAAACAAATCATGTCAAACCAATCTGATAGCTTTCTTTGATAGGATAACGAGTCTTGTGGATAAGGGAGAAGCAGTGGATGTGGTATACCTAGACTTTAGTAAGGCATTTGATACGGTCTCGCATGATCTTCTTATCGATAAACTAGGCAAATGCAAGTTAGATGGGGCTACTATAAGGTGGGTGTATAACTGGCTGGATAACTGTACTCAGAGAGTAGTTATTAATGGTTCCCAATCCTGCTGGAAAGGTATAACAAGTGGGGTTCCTCAGGGGTCTGTTTTGGGACCGGCTCTGTTCAATATCTTCATCAACGACTTAGATGTTGGCATAGAAAGTACGCTTATTAAGTTTGCAGATGATACCAAACTGGGAGGGATTGCAGCTGCTTTGGAGGACAGGGTCCTAATTCAAAATGATCTGGACAAATTCAAGAAATGGTCTGAGATAAACCGGGTGAAGTTTAATAAAGACAAATGCCAAGTGCTTCACTTAGGAAGGAACAATCAGTTTCACACATACAGAATGGGAAGAGGCTGTCTAGGAAGGAGTATGGCAGAAAGGGATCTAGGGGTTATAGTGGACCACAAGCTAAATATGAGACAACAGTGTGATGCTGTTGCAAAAAAAGCAAACGTAATTCTGGGATGCATTTACAGATGTGTTGTGAGCAAGACACGATAAGTCATTCTTCCGCTCTACTCTGCACTGGTTAGGCCTCAACTGGAGTATTGTGTCCAGTTCTGGGCACCGCATTTCAAGAAAGATGTGGAGAAATTGGAGAGGGTCCAGAGAAGAGCAACAAGAATGATTAAGATCTTGAGAACATGATCTATGAAGGAAGGCTGAAAGAATTGGGTTTGGTTAGTGTGGAAAAGAGAAGACTGAGAGGGGACATGATAGCAGTTTTCAGGTATCTAAAAGGGTGTCATCAGGAGGAGGGAGAAAACTTGTTCACCTTAGCCTCTAATGATAGAACAAGAAGCAATGGGCTTAAACTGCAGCAAGGGAGATTTAGGTTGGACATTAGGAAAAAGTTCCTGTCAGGGTAGTTAAACACTGGAATAAACTGCCTAGGGAGGTTGTGGAATCTCCATCTCTTGGGATATTTAAGAGTAGGTTAGATAAATGTCTATCAGGGATGGTCTAGACAGTATTTGGTCCTGCCATGAGTGCAGGGGACTGGACTCAATGACCTCTCGAGGTCCGTTCCAGTCCTAGAGTCTACGAATCGATGAACTAGTGGTGCGGGGGATTGCTGCAGAATCCCGAGGTCCCACCTGCCAGCCACGTATGCCTGGGGTCCCAGCTCTCAGCCTCAGCTTGGTGGGGTGGATAGGGATAAGGGGGCTGGCTTTCAGCACCCCCACTATTAAAAATGTTCCAGCGCCACTGTCACAGAGTATCAGTGCAAACACACCCGGCTATTACTGTAGCTTCTGAAAAGTACTAGCAGCCACGCAACATGATACATGTGGGGGTTTGGTCTGTAGAACCCCATAGTTTGCATAGCCACTGGTCATCCCTTAACCCTGCCCTGGACTTGCACTTATATTCTCCCCCCACCCAATCACCTGCACTGCTGCAGCCCAAGTTGCCACGGATCAGTGCTTCACAGCACAAAGAATGTGGAGCCCTCCTCTGAAGCCTGTATACTCAGTAGAATCACTATTTCATTGCCTCTCCAGCCATGTGAACCCATTTAGGGGGTCAGGGGACAAGATTTGCTCCCTGAGATCTACTTTGCCCTCAGTATGCACACGTAGCACTGAGTATTAATGAGAGTTATACATAAGTATCCCCACCTCCAAATACCTTCCATAGTATCAACTCCTCTAGAAATGTGTGTGGCCTCCATCCTCATATCTGAGCAATAATTGGTTGCCTTGGAGAAAAAGAAACAAATTATGAAACAACATATGTGTTCAGTTTAGTACATCATTACTAGCACATTATACAGTGGCAGTCTGCGTGGCTTTTAATTACCATGTAAAAATGTTTATTTCACATTGTCAGCACTTACTAAGATTTACTTTATGTGAGATATTTCATTACACAGTGAAAATTCAGCAAACATTCTTGGCACTAGAAGTCATGCCAACCCCTGGGTGTGACTGAAAGCCCCTGTAGGGGTGAGATTTTCATTAGCAGCTAGGTGATTTAGGAGCACCAGTCCCATTGAAGGTCAGTGGGACTTTGTGCTCCTAAGTCACCTAGACACTTTTGAAAATCACACCCCTAGAAAGGGAAAGTTGAATGGATAGAGCCATTGAAAATATTATTGACTGATTACTGTATGCAACCAGCTAGGGACTGCAGGCAGTTTACACAGTGACACAGATCCTCATTCTAAGGTGCTCTAGTAATCTTCCTTAAATTAATTTACATGTAATTGTTGCAGGAATATTCCAATGAGAGACTGAAGAAAACAAATGAGATGCTTCGGGGCATTAAACTCCTTAAACTCTATGCCTGGGAACATATCTTTCACAGCAGTGTGGAGGAAACCCGGCAAAAGGAAATGACCAGCCTTAAGGCCTTTGCTCTCTATACCTCCATATCAAGTAAGCTGTTTCATTATCACACTGATGAGCTCATGTACTGGTACATTATTATCTCCTAATGAGTTTACCATTTCTCAGCTGCCGTAGATCCTGCTGCTTTAGGGTCTGATCCCATACTCCTTATTGTGCAGGCAGATCTTCCCTTTGATTCAATAAAGTTTGGTTTATGCATGTGTGCCCTGAATAATTAGGCCCTTAATGAGCTAAAGAAACCTAATATCTACAAAATGTGTCAATTCAAGTAATCCGTAGAATTTTTTCTCTTTTACAAAATGTGAATTTGGAGGTCAGGGTGAAGGACAAATAGCAGCAGGTGGAGGAGGGCTCCCTGGGAGAATTTAGTGCTGTGTAGCCTTCCTCCTCTGACTCTGCCTATGCTCCCCAATCCTGTCTAGCATCACTTTCTATTGTTCCAGTCTTAAACCTCACTGGAATGGAGACTGCCAGCTATGTGATGGTTTTATGATGTGTGCAAATTAAACTAGCATTTGTACATGGGTCTGCAGATTTGAAAAGTCATCACAATTCCTTGTACAGCCCCAGTAATCCAAGATTAGCTGAACTTCAAGCCAATAAACCTTGTGCAAGATAGCTGATTTAGGGCCTTTTGCTGTACTGGTGAAAAAGCCTGCTTGTATAGCACTTCCACTTTGAGAACTGACTGGCTAGGGTAGCTGAGATTACTCAACAGAAGTAGTCTGTATTGCTGCCTGTGGAACAGTAATAGGATCATACTGGAGTTGGGAAGTGCCAAAGGCAAAACAGAGATATTTGGTTTTATTCAGGACAACACAGTGTCTTGCTGTGCATCATTTAGGGTTGTAAAAAATGTCCTGTAGGTTCAGACTAGGAGTAACTGTCTAATTGCTGTTTTAATTGGACCTGTGACTTCATAGGGATTTTTCCTATGAACAACAAACAGCTAAAAAATGTAGAAAAGTGCTGCAAAGGGCCCTTATTGACTTAAGGCTTTATTTCCAATGTGATTTCATAGTACATTGTATCACAGTGCCAGGTATCAAGCAATATGCACCTCAGTACAGAACAAGGAGTAATGGTCTCAAGTTACAGTGGGGGAGGTTTAGGTTGGATATTAGGAAAAACTTTTTCACTAGGAGGGTGGTGAAGCACTGGAATGGGTTACCTAGGGGGTGGTGAAATCTCCTTCCTTAGGGGTTTTTAAGGTCAGGCTTGACAAAGGCCTGGCTGGGATGATTTAGTTGGGGATTGGTCCTGCTTTGAGCAGGGGGTTGGACTAGATGACCTCCTGAGGTCCCTTCCAACCCTGATATTCTATGATTCTGTGGTAGTGAGGCTGCAGAACAGAAAGATATCACAGGCTTCTTACCTAGATGGTTTCATTATGAAACTATGGTGATTCTCAGCAGGATCCTAGTATTCTGGGGATGGGTGAAGCTGTGAGACTCTAAGCAATTTTCAGCATTCCATGGTTTTTGTGTTCCATCTTCAGTCTTACTTCATCTCATAGCCTGTAAAGCATGTACTCTACCTCTCAGTTGAGCTGAGCCAAACCTATAATTAAAGAGGTTGTAAAAAGTTCCTATAACCTCAGGTCAGGAGTATCTGTACCTTTGCTGCTTTAACATAGGCCACGTTTACATACAAACTTACATCAGTAGAACTATGTTTCTCAGCGGCATGAAAAATCCACACCCCATAGTGATGCAGTTATAACAACCTAACCCCTGGTGTAGACAGCGCTATATTGACAGGAGAACTTCTCCCATTGACATAGTAATAGCCCCTTACAGAGGTGGATTAACTATGCCAATGAGAGATGCTCTCCCATTAGCATTGTAGCATCCTCTCTAAAGTGCCACATCAGTGTCGCTGCAGCTTTTTATGTGTAGACCTTCCCTTAGGCTGTCAATAGAGCTACATTGATTTACACTAGCTGATGCTCTGGCATACTATATGGGGATTATAAAGGCACAGAACTCATTATTTTTCTCAATATAGATATAAATAGAGTTACAAGCATAACCAACATCAGATCTGCAGATGCAAAAGCACAGTACCTGATCCTAGATCTAAGGTGTTCAGTTAATTTCCTTTTTTCTCAGTTCTGTTTCCCTTTGTCCAAGGACAGTGCTTTTGACAGAATCCAACTCATCTGCAATACCTGAACTCGGAAATAAGTTTATTTTAAAAACATTTCAATATACCATGTTTGCCTGATAATGGTAATGCATCCTTTTGTTTGTTTGTTTAAAATAGTTTCATTTAAAGAAATTAATTGGCCCCATTGAAATAACTGGCAAAACTCCCATGGACTTCCATAGAATCAGGATTTCACCTCCAGTCCTGACTACAACAACCATTTTCCCTCTACCCACAAGTGAATCAGTTGGATAGGTCGCTGTTACGATCATACACTGGAGGAGAATATTGCCAGTAGGCAGTCTGCAGCAAAAGAGAGTCTATCCATGGCCAAACTTTGCTGGGTTCTCTGCTTAGACATGCACAAAAAACAAATCTATGTTCTTCAAAACTCCCACAGTTAAATTTCAAATACAGTGGCTGAGTGGATTTAAGAAACCCAGAACTCTAGGATACAAATTTCTTAAAGGCCTTAGGAAGACGTTCCTTATCAAAGGTGCTGCATCAAAATTTCTCCATATTTCATACGTGTGACAACTGTGCAACAGGAAGGTCATGGAGGACAGAGTTGAGGTTGTTTTGAACTTCAGCACAAACATTTCATTTTATCTTTTTTAAAATGTAAACATAACTTTGAATTTTCCAGGCTTTTAAACATTTTTTGGTTGTTTTGTGTGGGGGAGGGGGAATCATTTTCCTTTAAAAAATGCCTAATTATTGATCAATATTTACAATTTAATTCTAGCTTTAACCAAATTTTTACCTGGAAATATAAATATATGCAGTATTCATTAATGCAAATATTCTAAATAAGAATTAGAGCTACATTAACATGACAAATTCATTTTAAACATACAAAAAATTAAGAAATGGAGTATATTTTCAGGATTCATTATAGATCTTTTTTAATGTTTGAAAACAGGAAGGATTGTCTACCAATGTCTAACAGCACATTAAATCCTTCTGGGAGTTCATGTCCAAAAAATGACAGCCAAGGAGTCAGCCAAAACTGTTTGAGGGTCAAATGAGGATATTCCGCAGAAGATAAAATAACTTGGGAATATTTTTACTGTCTGAACATTGACTAAGCCTGGTGAGAGGAAAAGACAGGCATGGATATAAATAAAAATTGAGGTTAACCTCTTTCTTTAGTATTACGAAACTACTGATATTTTCCTATGATAGATAAAATGAAGTATCTTATAATATGGTTAGGCTTGAAAGAAGTAGATTTTTATCATTAAATGTCAGTAAACATCAACTTCACTGTACACACATGAACTGAAAAAAAATATTTCCATCAGTAATATTTGAAATTTACAGATAGGCAAAGTAAGAAAATACTGCTTGAGAACTTCTTAGAGTTTGGTTTTAGGATATTTACTTTGTATATTATGGCAGGTGATGTTGACAATTGAGATTTTAACTGTTCTAGAACTTTAATGATAGCATAAATTGAGATAAAAACATTAATTATTGTGTGACCTCTTTTAATTTCCTATAACTGTGAAAATTTAAATCAATAAAAATTGAAAAAATGCTTAGAACCCATAATTTTGAACTGTGAATATGTAAATCAATCATTGAAAAGAATGCTTAAAATATAAATAACTATAAAAATAATAAAACCCCATAAAATCAAATTCTGCCAAGCAAAAATATAAGAACATAAGAATGCCCATACTGAGTCAGACCAGTCGTCCATCTAGCCCAGTATCCTGTCTCTGACAATGGCCAGTGCCAGATGCTTCAGAGAGTATGAGCAGAACATGGCAACTATCAAATGATCAATGCCCTGTCATCCAGTCCCAGCTTCTTGCAGTTGGAGGTTTAAGGATGCCTGGAACATGGGGTTGCCTCCCTGATCATCTTGGCTAATAGCCATGGATGGACCTTCCTCTGTGAACTTATCTAATTCCTTTTTGAACCCATTTATACTTTTGCTTTCACAACAGCCTGTGGTAATGGGTTGCACAGTTTGCGTGTGTGTGTGTGTGTGTGTGTGTGTGTGTGTGTGTGTGTGTGTGTGTGTGTGTGTGTGTGTGTGTGTGTGTGTGTGGAAGTACTTCTTTATGTTTGTTTTAAACCTACTGTTTTGTTTTAAAACTGCCTATTAATATCATCAGGTGACTGTTAGTTCTATGTGAAGGGTTAATAACACTTCCCTATTCATTTCCACTATCTCATGCATGATTTCAGAGACCTCTATCATATCCCTGCTAAGTTGTCTCTTCTAAGCTGAACAGTCCTCATCTTTTTAGTTGCTCCATACCCCAACTCATTTTTGTTGCCCTTCTCTGCACCTTTTCCAATTCTAATATATCTGTTTTGAGATGGGGTGACCAGAACTGCACACAGTATTCAAGGTGTGGGTGTATCATGGTTTTATATGGTGGCATTATGATATTTTCTGTTTTATTATTTATCTCTTTCCTAATAGTTTGTACCATTGTTACCTTTTTTTGACTGCCACTGAACCCTGAGAGAATGTTTTCAGAGAATGTGCATGACTTTGCACTTTTCAACATTGAATTTCATCTGCCATTTTGTGATGTAGTGGCCCAGTTTAGTGAGATTCCTTTGTACCTCTTTGCAGTGAGCTTAGGACTTAACTATATTGAATAATTTTGTATCATCTGCAAATTTTTCCAATGCCACTGTTGACCCACTTTTCCTAATCATTTATGAATATATTGAATATCACAGGTCCAAGTACAGATCCTTGGGAGAACCTGCTATTTACCTCTCTCTCCATTGTAAAAACTGGCCATTTATTCTTACACTTTGTTTTCTATCTTTTAAACAGTTACTGACCCATGAAAGGACCCTCCCTCTTACCTCATGGCTTCTTAGTTTGCTTATGAGCTTTTAATGAGGGACCTTGTCAAAGGCTTTCTGAAAGTCCAAGTACGCTATATCAACTGGATCACTTGTCCACATGCTTATTGGCGTCCTCACACAATTCTGATAAATTGGTGAGGTATAATTTCCCTTGACAAAAGCCATGTTGATTCTTCCCCAACATACCATGTTTATTGGTGTGTCTGATTTATATTGTTCTTTACTATAGTTTCAACCAGTTTGTCTGGTACTGAAGTTATGCTTACTGGCCTGTAATTGCCAGAATCGCCTCTGGAGATTTTTTTAAAAATTGGCGTTATGTTAGCTATTCTTCAGTTATCTGGTACAGAGGCTCATTTAAGCAATAGGTTACATGCCACAGTGAGTAGTTCTTCAATTTCATATTTGAGTTCCTTCAGAACTCTGGAGTGAATATCATCTGGTCCTGGTGATTTAGTATTGTTTTAATTTATCAGTTTGTTCTAAAACCTCCTATTGACACTTCAGTCTGGGACAGTTCCTCATATTTGTTACATAAAAAGAATGGCATAGCTGTGGAGGGTCTCTGCAGCAAAGACCAATGTAAAGAGTCCTTGAGTGCTGCTTGATCATCCAATGGTCCCATTGACTGGCAGGCTTCTTGTTTCTGATGTAATTAGCTAGTTGCTCTTCAAATTCTTTTTTGGATTGCCTTATTATATTTTACATTTGACTTACTAGAGCTTATGCTTCTTTTTATTTTCCTCACTAGGATCTGACTTCCAGTTTTTAAACGATGCCTTTTTGCCTCTAACCACCTCTTTTACTCTATAGTTTAGCCATGGTGGCATTTTTTGGTCCTCTTACTCTGTGTGTGTGTGTGTGTGTGTGTGTGTATGTGTGTTAATTTGGAGTATACATTTAGTTTAAAAACATCTATTATGATGTTTTTAACTAGTCTTCATGAAGTTTGCAGGCATTTCACCCTTGCAACTGTTCCTTTTAATTTCCGTTTAACTAGCTTCTTCATTTTTGTGTAGTCCCCATTTATGAAGTTGAATGCTACTGTAATGGGTTTCTTTGGAATTTTTCCCCTACAAGGATGTTAATGATCACTATTACCGAGCAGGTCAGCTACATTCACCTCTTGGGCCAGATCCTGTGCTCCACTTAAGACTAAATCAGGTATTGCCTCTTTCCTTGTGGGTTCCAAGCTGCTCCATGAAGCAGTCATTTAATGTATATAGAAATATTGTCTCAGCATTTCTTACTAAGGTGATACATACCCAGTCAATTTGAGATAGTTGAAATCCCCCATTATTTTTGCAGTTTCTGCCTTTGTAGCCTCTCTAATCTCCCTGACCATTTCACAGTTACTGTCACCATTTTCATCAGGTGGTCGGTAGTATATTCCTCTTACTATACTCTTATTATTCAAGCATGGAATTTCTATCCATGGTTCTATGGTGCTTTGATTCATTTAAGATTTTTGACACTCATTTGACTCTGTGATTTCTTTCACATATAGTGCCACTCTCCCACTGAGAGTGACCCACTCTGTCATTCCTATATATTTAGGGTGACCAGGCAGCAAATCTGAAAAATCGGGACGGGGGTGGCAGGTAATAGAAGCCTATATAAGAAAAAGATCCCAAAATCGGGACATCTGGTCACCCTATATATATTTTTGTACCCTGGTTACTGTGTCCCGTTGATTATCTTAATTCCACCAAGTTTCCGTGATGCCTGTTATATCAATATCCTCATTTAATACCAGGCATTCCAATTCCCCCATCTTAGTATTTAGGCTTCTAGCATTTGTATATAAGCACTTGTGCATTTTGTCAATATTCTGTTGCTTGCCTTCATGTGTTATATTTAAACAGGGCTTTTTTCTTTTACATGTGACTGTTCCTCACTAACTCCTACCTGTACTTTACCAACTTTTTCCCAGTCCTCTTTACTAGGATATAGAGTTCCCCTGCTAATAAATTCATCCCTAATTTGCCTAATGCCCCTCTTAAAAGAGATTTGAGAGAGTGCTATTTTCAGTAATGATAACAAGCAGG
The DNA here is from genome assembly GCF_025201925.1 of Gopherus flavomarginatus. Taxonomy (NCBI): domain Eukaryota; kingdom Metazoa; phylum Chordata; order Testudines; family Testudinidae; genus Gopherus; species Gopherus flavomarginatus. Next base: position 54,891,186 of record NC_066621.1, read on the forward strand.
TCTCTTTCCCATTCTTGTGGGTTAACTGTTGCACAGAGTGACCTGAAGAAAATCTCCATGTACTCTTGAAAGGTTGTCTCTCTCTCTCTCTCTCTCTCTCTCTCTCTCACCAATAGAAGTTGGTCTCTAAAAGATATTACCTCACCCACCTTGTCTTTTTAATATCCTGGGATGTTGTAACGTGGCTACAACAGCCCTGCACATTGCACAAATTGCATAACTGCATAAATCCCAGGCCTTTCCACTAGTGGGTGCAGGAAGCTTGAGAACAAAATACTTAATTAAATCAGTGGCTCTTTAAAACAAATTACTAGAATATATACAAATGAGTTATCTGTGAGCTTTCTAAATTCACCTCTTACTACAGTGAGAAAAATATTTAACTTAGGGAAAGGAATTAGTTTTCTTGATTTTTTTTCAATAGATTTTAAATTTTTTCTCTCTCTTTTTCAGTTATATTTAGATAGTGAAATAAGACTGGGCAAAACAAAAGCTCAAGTAAGTGGGGTGAGTAGCTTGTGATGTGACCACAGCTGACTCTGACACGAACAAGCAAGGTTCTTTCTGTGTTTTCAAATAGATAATTAGTCATTATGTAGAGTTGTTAGTTTATATTCATGTCTGGTCTGAAAGTGGACCTCAGCCAGAAGCCACATTCTTTCCAGTCCCCAACCATCTGTGCTTAATAATCTGGCCATATTAGAGAAATCAATGGCACCATGCCACAGGAGGGACCATAAAGCTAGAGGTCAGAGAGGAAACTACATGTCATTATTTATATTGCAGCAGCACCTGTAGGCCCCATCATATTTAGTCACTGTACAAATACATATCAAGAGACATCCTGTAGAGGTTACAATCTAAATGGACAAGACTGATAAAACAAATATTATTATCCCTATCTCCCAGATGAGGAATGAGTCACAGAGAGTCAAGTGGCTTGCCCAAGGTCACAGAGGAAGTCATTGGCAGAGCTTGGAATAGAAGCCAGGTCTTCTGAAGCCCAGGTCACTGCCTTAATCACTAGAACACCTTTTTTCCCACTATATGAAGAGATTTCAGCTCTGTCCCTATCATCAGGGATCTGCAGCTTTTCGGGACCATTCTCTGCAGCTTTTGGGACCATTCTCTGCAGGTTCTTGACCTAAGCAACCCCTTTCCTTTCCCTTTCTGTTAGGTCACAAACCCTGGCTCATCGAAGAGATGATTACAAGAAAATATCAGTATAAAAACTTGTCACCCTTCCCACCCTCTCCCCTTTCCTTGTTATTTTTTTACCAGAGGAGAAACTGTAGTCCTGCAATTTTATAATAGAACCTTTAAATATTTCTCTCTTGAAATAGCAAAATAGGATGGGCCAAATCCATTCCTGGGGTATACAGGGAGTGACTCCGTTGAAGCCAGGGGTTAATCTGATCTTCCAGCAGTAACCTGACAGTTAACTCCTGTCCCAAAATGCTTCTGTTACTGTAATCATCATTGTAATTATTTTGGAATGTTACTGAGTGGACAATATGTCAGAAATGGCACAGTTGCTACCTATTGCACCAAGAGTACCAGGGGAAAAAATTGTACTTCCTCTTGACCGTGCAATGCAATGTATAAACCAATAATCTATTCATACAGTGATTTGATAGGTGCTGTGTATTTTGACAATCTGGAGTGCAATATACTGTGGGCACCATAAAAAAAAATACAAGTATATTGGCTGCAGTAGTTAAATTTACCACAATATTTGTGAATTTCTCCTATTCTAAGCATAGGAAATGCCATGATAAAGTCAAATACTAATTTATATTGTATACTTGTTATATTATAAATATTTTTGACCGCTCGGTACAGACTATCTAAATAGTGATGCATGTTTCCTTCACAGTTTTCATGAATGCAGCAATACCAATTGCAGCTGTACTTACAGTAAGTATAAACTTTTTTAAAATAGCAATGTTTACAAGCCAGGTCTACCTGAAGTGAAGGCTAGTAGATTCCAAACTGAGATCTGTCAAATGCTACACCAGAAACACCTGATTTCACTTGCTTTTGCTAATTTAAAAAGAAGTGTCTAAGGGGGTTATTAAATATTATATTACTATAAGTAATATTAAATAATATAATACTGTAAGTAGTTATGACTTCCCTGGTGGCTAAAGGGGTAAGCTGTAGGCATGATGTATCTTTCTTTTTAGTCCCACATTATATTCTCATAAGCAAACTAGGGAAATTTGGTCATGGTGAAATTACTGTAAAATGGGTGCAAAACTGTTAAAATACCATATTGAGAGAACAGTTATCCATAGCTGGCTGTTAAACTGGGGGGACAAATCTTGTGGGATTCTGTAAGGATCCATCCTGGGTCTGGTACCATTCAAAATTTTCTTTAATAACTTAGATAATGGAGAGTAGAGTATGCTTATAAAATTTGTGTATGACCCCAAGCTGGGAGGGGTTGCAGGCACTTTGAGAGACAGAATTAGAATTCATAAGGACCTTGACAAATTGGAGAATTGGTCTGAAATCAGCAAAATACTACACTTGGGAAGGAGAAATCAGATGTACAAATACAAAATGGGAAATAACTGGCTAGGTGGAAGTACTGCAGAAAAAGATTTTGGGTTTAACATGGATCACAAATTGAATACATTCTGGGGTGCATTAACAAGAGTGTTGTATATAAGATATGAGAGGCAGTTGTTTACTCTGCTTGGCACCGATGAGGCCTCATCTGGAGTACTGGGTCCAGTTTTAAGTGCCACACTTCAGAAAGATGTGGACAAATTGGAGAGAGTCCAGAGGAGAGCATGTTTTAGTCTTGAGAAAAGAAGACTGAGGAGGGATCTGATAAGTAAGGCTGCGATTCTGTCACAGAAGTCATGGAAGTCATGGATTCTGTGACTTTCACAGCTGCAATGTCTGGTGTGACTGATCTTGGGGCCAGCTGCTCGGGTGCCCTGCAGCCAGCCACACCAGGTGCTGCCGGAGTGACCCTGGGTCCAACCACACCGGCTGCTTCCCAGGCGGTCTCGGAGTGGCTGGCCTCAGGGAGTGCCCAAGCAGTGGTCCCTGGCGCCAGCTGCACCGTCCGCTGCTCAGGCGGCTGGTCCGGGGGAAGCACCCAAGCAGTGGTCCCTGGGGCCTTGGAGCAGGGGTGGCTGGGGGTAGTCAGCCCCCACGGCCAGTGCAGGGGCGAGCCGTCAGCTCCCAGGCTCCCGCAGCAGCAGTGTACTGAGCCCCCCCAGAGCAGCAGCTCCCTAGGCCCTAGGAGCTGCTAAGTTTTAGTCAGGGGTATTTATATAGTAAAAGTCATGGACAGGTCACGGGCCCTGAATTTTTTTTTATTGCCTGTGACCTCTCCATGACTTTTACTAAAAATATCTGTGACTAAATCTTAACCTTACTGATAAGTCTTCAAATACATTACAGGCTGTTTATAAAGAGGGATACTGCTCAATTGTTTTCCATGGTCACTGAAGATGAGATAACAAGTAATGGGCTTAATCTGCAGCAAGGAAGATTTAAGTTAGATATTAGGAAAAACTTTCTAACTATAAGGATAGTTAAGCTCTTGAACAAGCTTCCAAGGAACTTTGTAGAATCTTCATCATTGGAGGTTTTTAAGAACAGGTTAGACAAACAAGTGTCAGGGATGGTGTAGGCATATTTGGTCCTACCTCACCACGGGGTTGGATTAGATGACCTCTAAAGGTCCTCACCAGCTCTACATTTCTATTATTCTGTAATGATCCAACCTGGTTCTCACTGAAGTGGAAACAGAACTATATAGAAAAAAACCTTATTCTTCCCAGATTCACCATAGATCTGGGACTGTGTCTGCACTGAGCTTTTTCTTAACCTTTTCCACAGTGGCAGAAGCCCTAGTGCAGGTCTACTGGTGGTAGTCACGGTGAGAGCATGAGGGCAGACAATACCACAGGCATTTTTATTGTTGTATCCTCTAACCCTTCTTAGACAAACATGGTTGTAAAATCACTGACACCTTGTCTGCACTCGTGCTCTGCATAGGACTACAACCTATGGAGCTAAAATGGTTCCAGTACAATGAGGAAAAATTTTAAGCTCAGTGTAGACCAGGCCTTGAGGAGAGAAAGACCATGATTTGCATGTTGAGGAGTAATTACTGAGCTCATGCAATAAATATCAGAAAATAGAATCCGGGGAGCCTTTGTTTGAATGAGACTGGATTGAAAACTGTGCAAGGAGCTCAGAACATGGCCCACTATGGATCTGGTTATTCAGGACTAGATATTCTGTATATGGTGTGATATGATTTGAAGTGCCTTTCTAGCAAAGTTTTTTTTTTCTCGATCATAAATGATCTTGTCATTAAATGTTTCCATTAAAACATATATGGGTCTTTCCTGTTTGTTCATTCTTTTATTTATTTGCTCCTGCTGTTCAATTCTCTGGGGCACTGGGACTGCTCCCTTACAGCACCCCTCACAATTTATCATAGCCCTGAACCATGTCTCTCTCACACACACACACGCGCGCGCCTATAGAGCTGGCCAGGTGCCCCAGGAAGCAGGCTGCACCATTCAACAGGATGGAGCAGTGTCCAGGTCCCACCTTCTCACTGCAGAACTATGGGAGGGATAGTACCTCTGGGACACAATCCCTTCCGGAGCTCTGCTGTGGTTGAGTGGCTCCATATTAACAACCCATGTGTGTACTAGTGCTTAAATGCTATAATCTGACCCTTAGTGTGTTTGTCTCTTTTTGCTTATCACACAACCAAAATTATGCCTCTTGCCACTGGATGAAAGGAATTACAACAACGTGAGACCAAAAGCTGAGACCCTAAAAATCTTCTTACATAACTGATGTATGAACAGCAAATTGTAACAAATGTATAATGACTGCCAGGAGGAGCTCTGCAGTGGCAGGTTGCATGATGTTTCCCAGTTAAAACAATAAACTGCCCATTACATGATTGAGAATACAGTGCAATGTGAAATGTTTTCTCTGTTTGCTTCTTTTAAGACTGTAATCATTGTATCTTTGTAGACATTTGTGGTTCATGCCCACCTGACTGGAAATGCTGACTTCTCCCCATCAGTGGCCTTTGCCTCACTCTCCCTCTTTCACATTCTTGTTACCCCGCTGTTCCTGCTCTCCAGTGTGGTCAGATCTACTGTCAAAGCTCTGGTCAGGTAAGAGTTTCTGGACAAAACCTCCCTCCATTTGAGAGTCATTATTGTTCAATTCCCCAATATGTAATTCAAAAATAATGGTGTGGTTATTTTTCACCATTATTTGGAAATTTCTTTCCAACCTCTTACCATAAGTGTTGTCCCATGTTATGCGATGTGGGCTCAATTCTCGGAATTAGGCAGAATGGAGCTAACTAGCCTGACACTGCAGCCATTTACACCAGCAGAGAATTTGGCCCTGTGTATTTTGAACTGATAGTTACTGCTTGTTAATAAATTATTGTATGATCCACTGTATAGATTTTATCAGTGTGGTGGCTACAGTGTATTCTGTGCTGCGCTCTCTGTGTGTGTGTGTGTGTGTGTGCGTGCGCGCGCGTACGTGTGTATATAGAAATAGGAAATACACGATAAATGCTCATTTAAGTTTATTTAAAATCAGCTATATGTTCCCCTCCACATAAAAATATGTGGAAGGGAACAAAATAATCAGAAAAGCACACGGACATCAATGTGTATCTCTTGGGCTGCATTCTTTTCCCCTGATTCTGGCTGCAAATCCAGGGAGAATTAGATTTTAGCAGGGGAAGCTCTGTGATAGAACAGTTTTAAAAAAATTTTTGAAGTCAACAGGGAAAAAATTCAGTGAATAAATTCTCAATCTGGACCAGATGAATTTCCTTCTCATAATGAATGTGCTTAATGAGTGTCAAAGTCCAAGTTCTCCTGACAATGGCTCATCAGGCTAATGCGGTTAAGGCACATCAATTTCATAGCCAACTGTATGCATGAGAGTGTTGTGGCCAACAATACTGATAGCAGAACTAACACTTCAGTCTTTAACAAGCCAAACCCCCATTCATTTCAGTGGTGATTCTGTCTGATCAAAGACTGCAGGATTGAATAAAATGATTCTTGGCGCTTATCCTCTACAAAGTGCTTTATAAACATTAATTCATGTTTTCTACCTCTTTGTGACATTACATATGGTTCTCTAAGGCCTTACCAAAACAATGGGCCAGATCCTGTCTCATGCTTAATTCTACTTGTGTTATTCTAGTAGTGCAAAGGGCAATTAAACAGAGATCTGAGGATTCCCCCAGTGTGGCAAAACCATCCAGCAACGTAAAGCCAATGTAGCCATGTCATGGAATAATTCCCCACTCTGAACCTTAGCGTCCAAAAGATGGGGTACCAGCATGAATTCCTCTAAGCTCAATTACCAGCTTAATACTTGTAGCGCTGCCACCAACCAGGAATTCCAGTGCCTGGTACACTCTGGTCCCCCCCAAAACCTTGCCCGGGGACCCCCAAGACCCAGAACCTCTGGATCTTAACACAAGGAAAGTAAACCCTTTCCCTCACCATTGCCTCTCCCAGGCTTCCCCTCCCTGGGTTACCCTGGAAGATCACTGTGATTCAAACTCCTTGAATCTTAAAACAGAGAGGAAAATTCACCTTTCCCCTCCTTCTCTCTCCCCCTCCCAGACTCTCCCTGAGAGAGAAAGTAATCCTAACACAGAGAGAGAAAATTAACCTCTCTCTCCCCCTTCCCTCCTTTCTCCCCACCAATTCCCTGGTGGATCCAGACCCAGTCCCCTGGGGTCTCACCAGAATAAAAAAACAATCAGGTTCTTAAACAAGAAAAGCTTTTAATTAAAGAAAGGTAAAACAGTAAAAATTATCTTTGTAAATTTAAGATGGAATATGTTACAGGGTCTTTCAGCTATAGACACTGGGAATACCCTCCCAGCCTAAGTATACAAGTACAAATTAAAATCCTTCCAGCCAAATACACATTTGCAAATAAAGAAAACAACCATAAGCCTAACTCGCCTTATCACCTAGTACTCACTATTCTGAACTTATAAGAGCCTGTATTGGAGAGATTGGAGAGAAACCTGGTTGCACGTCTGGTCCCTTTCAGAACCCAGAGAGAACAACCACCAAATTCTAACAGCACACACACAAACTTCCCTCCCTCAAGATTTGAAAGTATCCTGTCCCCTGATTGGTCCTCTGGTCAGGTGACAGCCAGGCTCACAGATCTTGTTAACCCTTTACAGGCAAAAGAGATATGAAGTACTTCTGTTCTATTAACTCTTACTTATCTGTTTATGACAAGCCAGCTCTATGCACACTCTCCTTCCAAGTGTATGCAGGCAGTGGCTGGAACAGAGTCCTCTCCTGCAATTCCCAGCTAGTGTAGCAGTCCACCAAGGACTGCTACAGGTTGGCAAACTGGGCTTGTGGCCTGCATTGGATCCGTCTCAGGATCATGGAGATTCCAATGGCCCTTACAGTACCTCACCCTGTCAGCTGCACCGAGCACATATTTGGGCACAGCTAATGATTCCGCTGCAGAACTTCTCGCAGTTTGTAAATAGTTAGTGGCATGGTTGCCTCGGGACAGGGTTTCTGTTCATGCACAAATGGTTCAAACAGATTTAGGCCAGAAGGGACCACCAGATCATCTAGTCTGACCTCCTGTCCACCACAAGCCACCAACACCTGTGCACTAAACTGAACACAAATGAAATTAGACCAAAGTATTACAGCCCTCAGGAGACACCACTGTTATGTACTAAAGGCAGAGAATAGGAGGAACTGAGGTTTACCAGCGTGTGAGGTCCCTGCTTACAATGGCAGGGAATTGATTAAGTCAGATTAAGACCCAGATAGCCATGTGTCACTCTTGTTAGCAATGCCCTTAGCTACTATTTGGTTGCCTTCTTGCTACCAAGTTATTGCCCTGTTATTTGGAATGTAGGCAGAACTGGCTCAGATTACATAACCATGCTGTCATGTCCTCCTTCCTCCCTGCTGTCTGTGTGGTAAGAATCTCAGAGTCCATTGTTCTGTTACTTGTGGAAACACAACTGCAGAGTTCACACAAATCAATTGTTTGCTGTAATTGTGCCCTTCTGTTTCATCTTTCTACTAATGAACATCTTATCAGTAAGGTCAGATAAAGGTAACCTAACTTGATAGAGTGTAAATTTGGCTTTCTTCAGTCTCTGAGACAACCTGAACTGGCCTCTAAACAAACAGACCTGTGGTTGGTTAAATAGCCAGCAACTGAAAAAAACTGTCTGATTAAGTGAAGCAAAATATGTTCCAGGAGTGGGACCAGCCCAGGAGGAACACAAACTGGGACAAGATTGCAGTAATATTAACTCTTCACACTTCCATTTCACAGCTCCAGGCAGGTTAACGTTGGCCAGAATATTTAATACAGGATGACCTACAGGATAATGTATCCTCTCTAAAAACCTTGACAGCTTTTTTGATTCTTCAGCTCCTGTCTGAATTAAAAGCATCATAGTAGATTTCACTGACATTGTCAAAACAAATGTCAGTTAAATTCCTATTGGGCCCAGTCCAGCTGAAAAACCGCTTCAAGGCTTTTGTGCCATTTGGTATCCATAAACCTCACAGGACAAGTAGCCTGGGAGATTATTTATGATTCAGAAAGGAGATTACCCCCTAGTGGCAGAAAGGCCACTAACAAGGTGAGGAATTCAGAAGTGTCTATTTGAAAAGCAATTTTAATCTGCATGGTGTTTGGTATAAAAATAAAACCAAGCAGCTGACTGGTTTAGCTACTGCTAAAAGGTGGAGAAGACATAAAGGATGAAGGACACAGCCACGCAACTTTTCTTCACTGGAGGTGTATAGTAGCAACCATGGTATTTGGTATCTGAGTGGGATTCATATGAAACCACGTGTGCAATTGGCTCTGCAAATAACCACCATAGCCTAATCAATATGTCCAATCTACTGGTTAAACATAAGATCCCTAGTGGAGATATCAGAAATCCAGAAACTATAGCTTCAGCTTGTGAAACTGCTGTGTCAGCCACAGCACTGTAACATGTATACATTTAGTACTTAAAAGAATGTAACCGTGTAGCACTATGGGAAGCAAGCCATCATCATTCCTCACAGGATTAAGTTACCATATTTTACGGTATGTGCAGCTGCAGCAGCAACAGGAGGAGAAGGAGAATAAGCCGATGGTTAGGAATCATCTTAGCAGCTAAAAGACTTGTCTCATGTTCTGAGGTAACACTGTTGACATTCCAAGTACCTCCATCTTGACGCAAAATCAAGGAGCAGAGAGGGCAAAACATAGGATCAGAGGATGCAAGTGTGACATGGTTTTACATATAGAGAAGAAAAACATGCTTGCAGCCTCTCACCCTTCCTTCCCAGTGCAGCTGCACAAAGGCCTCTCCTATCTGCAGTCCCTGTCCACGGAGGGGCATGGGAACTGCACATCTCCAGAGACACACAGACACATGCTCCTCACTCTATCATCTGAATCAGTCTGCAGGACTGAGGAAGCAGGCAGCATTATTCTAAAGGATGATGCAGCCTAGGTAGTCTGTGTACTCATGGGGTAGGCCTCATGGGAGTGGGGTTGTGTACAGTCTCTCCCTGATTTTCCCAAGAAGGAAAATGGGCATACAGCTCTACACCAGCCCCTACACAGGACAATGGTTAAAACCAGTTTGGACCAGCACAGTCAGTTAGAAAATCTCTAATAGATTATTTAGTTCACACCATTGAAAGGACAGGATTGTTCCCAACATTATTTTCTGTTGCTTTGTGCAGTTTAGATATAGTGACAGGATGTTACCACCTCCTCCCTTGGTCTAATAGACCTCCCCATTGAGAACTGTTGTCCTGGTATTCATCATTACTCCTAGCTAAATCCCTTTGCCTCACACTAGATAATTAATTCCCCTCTTTGGTTTTTAAATTCTTCAGATGCTTGTAGACACTAGACCAGATTCACTCCCTAGTCATGCAAACCATGGCATCAGTCCCTTGGCCACAGGAAGGTTGCCCAAGGTGGACAGGTGGATTTGTGCTGGCACCAGGGCCCAGCATCCACCTCTGTACTGGGAAGCCCACAGGTTGCCTGCACCAGTCCCAAAGTGGGTAGTGGTAGCTGTGCAGAGAATGTGTCCAAGGCAGATTCAGAACTGATTCAGAGCATCAACCTGGTAAGTGGAGCTCCAATGGAGTCCTTAAAGGAAACTAATGCTAACTCCCAAGGAGAAGCCCCCAGTGAGTGAGTTCAGTAGAAATACTGCCTGCTGTCCTCACCAAGGGCTCCCCTGCCCAAAATGGCACACCGAGGCACAGTTTGCACCTCACTATGCTAATACGGCACACTCAGTGTAGCTCCCCACATTTGCATCCATTGAGCTGAGAGACATATTTAAATCAGTTATTTCAGCCCTCCTTCACTAATCGGTACCTCCAGCACCTCCTCATTTTGGTTGCTGCTATTTGAACTCCTTCCCTTTTGTCACATCTTTTTGGTACTGAGTTGTTCAGGTTTTAATCCATTATTGTAGTGCTGCAGAATGGATTTGCCTATTGTCTCAGAAGTGTACATGGATGGACATTGTAAAGCATGTGCAGCCACTCAGGAGAATCAACATCATGGGCTGTGATTGGATAAAGATATTTAGCCTCCTAACAAACTAAATGTTAAATATTCAGGGAGTATTTTTTTCATTCTTCTTTAATGCGGGTCTCTAGGATTCTTTTTACAATTATATTTGTTAGGCAGGTCTGCCTCTGTAAACACACTGGGCCAGATTCATCTTTAGTGCCACGGTGGGCTAAATTCATCTCTGAAGCTGACATGGTAGACGAATTTGTCCCATTGGACATGGAACAGGCTCACTTGAGGTCCTAATTCTTGTCAGTTTGCTCAGGACTAATTGTGTGGCACTTCATTAATTTAAGTGACCTATAAATGGTTTTGCTTTAGCATGTGGCTTCAAAAATGAGCTGTGATTAAGTTTAATCTCTATCTCACTGTTTAAACTAAAGAAATATTTTGTCCTAATTTCTCCTTCCTAGACACTGACAGTATGAGTAGAAGAAGGACCCAAGAAGTATCTAAAATAATTATTGATAGAGAACACTGCACAGTTTTAAAATTTCACCACAGAAACATCCCTTACTGCATATTTTTATAAAGAACAAATGTATAAGCCACCCAGTAAACTGAACAGCTGGGGCACTGCAGTGGGTATCCTCTAATGAACACTGCACTGATCAAAAATTTTGCATTCTGCATTCTGCCCAATCCCTTTTCTCTGCTTTCAGCGTGCAGAAACTGAGTGAATTTTTGTCAAGTGAAGAAATTGGAGAAGAACATGATAAATGTTCAGAGCCAAGAAGTGCAGACAACCACAGCAAATACCAGGTGGTTGTAAGTAATAATGTTCAGTTGTACACTCTGTGGGTGGACTGATTTACTCCCCTTGCTAATTCCTGACAGATCACTCCAATAATCTTGTTCACTTCCTACTAATTAATGGCTGCAATTGCAAAAATCCATCTTAATATCCTGTTTCCTGTAGATCATAACATGAGTGTTTTGAAGGCACTCTCCTGGTCCCATCACCATTCACCATGTATTTCTGTCTTCCTGATCCTGCACAGCCCCTCAAAGTTGTTAACCGTAAGAGGCCTGCCAGAGAAGACTGGAACAATTACAGCTCTCACATGAGAAGACCTGTTAACATCACAGAAGGAGATGATTTTTGTGTAAAGGTGATATTAAGGTCACTCTTTCTAATAATGCTGTTACTAAATTTGACTAATAATCATTCTTGAACTCCTACAGCAAGGTTCCAGGTTCAAAAATTAATGGATAACCTAGAGCTGCCAGACACCTAATTCCACTCAAAGAAACCAAAGGCAAAGAGTAATTTTTATCCCCACTGTTTCCCGAAGAAGCTATTGCCATCCATTTTGCTTCAAGTAAAGAACAGATTGCTGAATTGATTTTCAATGTATTGCTTTTGAATAGTTGTGTGTATGTCCTCCTTAAAATTCCTTCAGCCCTTCTATGTTTCATGTGTTTTTGAATAATTAGCCCTGACCTCAAAACAAATACCTCCAGCTTCTCCAAAGAAAGGATTAGAAGCCCCTAATCCACTTTAAAGATGGATGTGTCTGACTTGCTATAGAACTGTTTGGCAGCAGCAAATGTTGATAGCTGTTATAATGATGGAGTTATTTATTTAGGCTGTCTGTGACAGCATATGCGTCCCTGACACAACAAAATGAGTGATATCTGTGCCAGTTCATTTACTACTAAAGGGACTAAGTAGGACGACTGGTTAGTGCATTAGCTGTTACACTCCGAAGACTCCGGTACATATCCTGACTCAGCTCAGAGATGAAATGGGATTGCTGTTCTGATTTTTGAGTCCTTGAACCCTTCTAGCCTGGGGCAGACTGCCAGGAAGATAGGCTCCTTCTCAGAGATCCACTCTTTCTGGGGAAAAGAACATCAGAGAGAGAATTTTGCAGCCTCCAGGACTCTGGAATGGTAGTGATATAACCAGAGACAATGGGTGCAGGATTTGACTGCAAATAGAGTAGAAAAAAAATTAATCAAGGGCCAGCTGCCAGCAACTATAATTTTTGGCTCCCTCAGCTGTCACCATTGTCACAAGCTGACCCAAGGCTGCTCCCAAGCCCCTGGTGTTCCTGGCTTCTCTTTCATCCCAGACAGTTCCATGCTGTTCCTTTCCCCAGTGAGTCTTTTTTTCAAGTGAGGATTCCTTGGCTGCCCTCTTTCTTCTGGAGAGACAGGGAAGGACCCCAAAGCCTTTCTCTCATTTTTTCTAGGGGGCTTCCCAAGGTAACAAATGTCACTTTTCCCCTGTGGAAGTTGCAAGCCAACACAAAAAGATGCCCCATTCTACCTCTCTCCCAGGTCCAAACATGTTGGGCCTGACTGATCTCTTACATCGCTGTAAACCCGTTGGCTTCTTCGGTGGAGTCATTCCCTGTTTCTCTCTCAGTAAGAGAGGACAGGCAGCCCAATTTATTTACCGTATTGGAAAATTGCTCCTCAAGTCCCCATTTATTGGAGTGTCACAGGAAAGCCTCACTCCAGTTAAAGCCCCGGAGCACTACTTTACAGTAATTTTTAAAAGGAGTAAAGAAAAGATCAGATAAACCCAGGTGAGGGGAAAAGTTACCTCCAAACTTGGCAGAGAATCATACATAAGAAGCACAGAAGAAAATAGTGTAAGAGTGACTATTGGCAGCAATACTTAATTTCTGCTTCAGAAGATGTATTATGTGAAAAATTCTGTAAGCCTGTTATACTTGGGAATCTGACTGCAGTTATGTATAAAGAGTGGCATTCCGAGGTCTACAGAGAGCAGCCAAGGCCCCTGAACCATTTAAATGATACATAGACCTGGTGCTAGCTCTCTGCACAGGGATGAATGTCACCCATATTTTGCATGCTGATATATTCCTATCGCTTAAGATGTGGCAAACCCACAAGGTAAGCCGCAGAATTTGTAGTAGAATCACATGAAAGATGACACATGCACATAAAGAGCTGGTTAAATTGTTTTAATTTTCAGAATTTCATCAGAATTATTTCACACAAAATGCAAAAACTTTTCACCAAAGCTTTTCACCATTTTCCAACCAGCTCTCACACTCACATGGGTACAGAGTATTATACACAGAAAGGGAGACCCCTGTTGAAAATCAGGCCCTGAAAGCCTCAGCTTTACTTCTTTGAGCAGAGGCAACCTCTGGTCCCATGTCCAATTTAAAGATGACAACGGATATTTCTCTCATACACCGAAAACAAACAGGTGTGCCCTGATGCTGTTTTTCCATTTTTCATTTCTCAACATATTGCCATAGATCACAAATGGATTTTTCACCTGGACACCTGAAGGATCTGCAACATTGTCCAACATTGATATCCGAATCCCTCAAGGTAAAAATCCACAGCAGATATATAGAATGACACATATTCAGCAAATGTCTGGTAATGAGAACCTCAAATATGCTTCCCACTCTCCCAGGTCAGTTAACAATGATCGTGGGACAGGTGGGCTGTGGTAAGTCTTCACTCTTGCTAGCGACACTTGGGGAGATGCAAAAGACTTCCGGGAACGTATTCTGGAACAGGTAACTATTTAAAGATTTCATGTTTGTGCTGAATGGTAATAGGTCGAAAAGGGCCAAATTCTACCCTCAGAGCAATGTGCACAGCTCTTGTGAATTCAGTGCGTGTTGTGGATACGTATCCAAGGAGAGAATTTAGTCCTAAAGCTCACCATGTCTCATCAGTGGTCTCGCATCATAGATATTGGATAAATCACAATATGCTCAGGATACTTCCCTGATGCACCTGGCCTGCTTCATGGGCTGTGCTGGGGGAGCATAGTCTAGTCCATATGCTCTTCTCAAGGGGACACAGAAGAAGTTGTTCCTGTGCTCCCAAAAGGGAAGGCTATAGTTAGGTCTGGCTTTTGTATGGGCAATGCAGAGAGAAGCTGCTGCACCCCAAAACTTGAGTAAGGGACAGTCGCAGTCTGTCTTTTAAATTTCAAGTCAAATTTCAATTAGTGTACTGTATACTATGCTTTTATAAGATTTTCAATAACACCCCACCCTGTCTGCTCATTATCAGAGATAAAAGTGTGTGAATGTTTTTTATCTTGTGCATATTACAAGAATAGATTTTTTTTTTCAGTTTTACTAGCTGCACTGCGTCATAAGACTCTTTATGGTACATTGTTTGCATGAAGTCTATAGACAAGTTGCAGAGGAATCTAGCTGATATAAATACTTTTTCTTCCAGCTGACTGCGAATTAAGGAACAAGCATGCAGTTATAGGACACTCTGATTGGTTAATAATGATTCTCAGCCAATCAGTGAACAGGGATTTTTACATACTGCCCTGTTTCAGAGAACTAACTGCACTTTCAGCCAATCAGAGTACTATGTATTTTCATAATTGTTGATAAAACCTAGCTCAAAGTGCTTTACATAGGAGGTCAGTATCGTTATCCTCATTTCACAGGTCAGGAAACTGAGGCACTGATAGGTTATGTGAGTTGCTCAAGGTCACCCAGCAGGTTGTTGGCAGAGCCAAGAATAGAAAGCATGTCTCTGGAGTCTTAGTCCAGTGCTTTATCTATTAGGCTACACAGATTTGGAGAGAAACCAGAGTATAACCATAAGAAAGTTATGCATCAGCAGCTGTACAGCATCCTTTCACTCTGATTAGCTGAAATAACTCCATTTCAGTAAAACTGTAAATATTTTGTTTAAAAATAACATCATTAAAAATGTTATTTTACCTGCTGATTCTAAACTAAAGCAGACGAAATTGTGAGTCTTATCAGACTGTTTATAAATATCACTGGCTTGTTGGCCAAGTATATGCTCAGCAACAGTGTAAAGGTCATGACTGGTTTCAGTTTGTTTTTATCCCATTGCACCAAAGTATGACAGGTTCAAATCCAGCAGTTATCACATTTGCTTTGCTATCTGTCACGTGTATACAGGAGCTTCCAACTGAAACAACCTTAGCACAGCTCCTACTGAGTTCCCGAGGGCAAGATTCTTTTTTCATCTTTCAGAACCACAGTCTGTAGAACGTTCTGCAGGGGTCCCAGTTTGAGTGTTGGCTTCAGTTATATATAAATTGTGCACACTTGCAGTACAGCTACCAGATGGGGGTCTTATCAAATCAGTGCAGCCCCCCTAGTTTCTGGCCAGGCAGATTCTAAGGGGATGTCTACACTGGCAGAGGTACAGCGCCAGCAGCTACAGCGCTGCTCAGAGAGCGCTGAAGGGAAATGGTGGTTGTGTGTTCACACTGTTAGCTGCCTGCATAATAGTGTGTTCACACTTGCGACACTTGCAGTGGTATTCAGAGCCGGGCAATTTGGGCATCTATCCCACAGAGCATCTCTTTCACTTCTGCTGCTAAGACTTGTGGGAAAGTGGAGGGGGTTGCAGGGCATCCCTGGGTCCTGCCCCAAAGCCCTATGATGCATTGCTTCACATCCCAGCAATCCCTGTGCTTCCGTCCACATTTGAAGTCATCTTTCAACGGTTTGTGTACTGCACACTCTGCCTCTTTGGTCTGCAGGAATGGATCCCGAACTGTTGTCCAGTATGCTGCTCGTTCTGACTAACATGTCATGAGTGGCAATGTAGTGATTCCTTAAACGACAAAGGCAAGAGGAGTGCAACATGGATCTCACTACGCCTAGTAGCTTCAACACGAGATTCCTTGTGGCATTCATGGAGGTGCTGACCACAGTGGGCTCAGGAAACAAGCACTGAGTGGTGGGGTGGGATCAATCGTCATGCACATCTGGGATGACGAGCAGTGGCTGCAGAACTTTTGGATGAGGAAAGTCACATTCATGGGACTGTGCGATGAGCTCTTCCCAGTCCTACGATGCAAGGACACAAGAATGAGAGCTGCCCTGTCACTGGAGAAGTGTGTGGTGATTGCTCTGTGGAAGCTGGCTACTCCAGACTGTTACTGATCAGTTGCTAACCAGTTTGGAGTGGGAAAGTCAACAGTTGGACTCATGTTGACAGAAGTGTGCAGGGCCATTAATCGCATCCTGCTCCGAAAGACTGTGATTCTGGGCAACATGCATAACGTGGATGGCTTTGCACAAATGGACTTCCCTAACTGCGGAGGGCTGATAGATGGCATGCATATTTCAATTCTGGCAACAGACCACCTAGCCACCAAGTACTTTAATTGGAAGGGGTATTTCTGTCTTTCTCCAGGTGCTTGTGGATCACCGTGGGCATTTCACGGATATTAACACAGGCTGGTCCAGAAAGATGCTTGATGCACGCATCTTTTGGAACACTGGCCTGTTCAGGAAGCTGCAAGCAGGGACTTTCTTCCCGGACCAGAAGATCACTGTAGGGGAAGTCAAAATGCCCATTGTGATCCTGGGAGACCCCGCCTATCCCTTAATGCTGTAGCTTATGAATCCATAAACAGGGCACCTTGTCAGCAGCAAGGAGTGGTTCAACAAGCCAGGGGCGGCTCCAGGCCCCAGCACGCCAAGCACGTGCTTGGGGCGGCATGCCGCGGGAGGCGCTCTGCCAGTCGCCGGGAGGGCGGCAGGCGGCTCCGGTGGACCTCCTACAGGCGTGCCTGCCGAGGGTCCGCTGGTCCCGCGGCTCGGGTGGACCTCCTTGCAGGCGTGCCTGTGGGCGGTCCATCAAAGCCACGGGACCTGCGGCCCGCGGGACCTGTGGACCCTTTGCGGGCATGCCTGTGGGAGGTCCACCGGAGCCGCCTGCCACCCTCCCAGCGACCGGCAGAGCGCCCCCCTGCGGCATGCCACTGTGCTTGGGGCGGCGAAGTGCAGAATGACTGAGCAAGTGCAGAATGACTGAGTGTGCTTTTGGCTGTTTAAAGGCCCGCTGACGCTGCATATATGGGAGGCTGAACCTGGCCAATGACAATATTCCAATGCTTATAGCTGCATGCTGTATGCTACATAATATTTGTGAAGGGAAGGGTGAAAGCTTCACTCAGGGCTGGTCCACTGAGGCTCAACACCTGGAGTCTGAACTGAACAGCCAGAAACCAGGGCTATTAGATGGGTGCAGCATGGGGCCATAAGGATCAGGGATGCCTTGAGGCAGCAATTTGAAGCTGAAAGCCACTAATATTTGCTGCTATGCTCGAGAGTGCAGTGCTTGTAATGCTGGAAGGTGATTGTGATTGGTGCAGATGATGCAGTATGAAGGTTTAAGATGTCTGTTGCTTTGCAGGGCTCTGTTTGCTTTCAATTAATGGAATAAAGATTACTTTCAAACCCATACAATTCTTTTATTAAAAAACAACAACTGAAGGAGAGAGACAAACAAAAAACCCCATCAGCACTGAGGATGATGGGGGAAGGGAAGGTCCCAGGAGGAGATGGGATCCCGGGAAGGTTAAAGATCTGTGTATTTCCAGGGATCATATCCAACCTTCTCCTTTGGAGTACAGTGCAGTGGGTACTGTGCTTCAGCAGGGTCAAACTGCAGAGGGATGGTTGTTATGTGCAGTGGGTATTGGGAGTCCACAGTGCTGGACTGTGACGGGGGAAGAGTGGAATGCCACGGGTACAGACTGGAACCAGGAGGTTGCTAAGAGTGTGTTGGCAGTGTCTAAAGGGCACATGAGAAAGAGTTTTTTGCTACAGCGGCTGCAGGAGAGGGCGGGCACGAACCTGCTCCATTTTCAGTGCTAGTATCGCCTGGAGCATGTCCGCTTGGCGCGCCATAATGTGTAAGAGCCACTCTTTAGCTTCATTCTGGCATGCCACGTTCTCCTTTCAGTCCCTCTTTTCACTGTCCCGTTCAGCCAGCGATAACAAAGAGGGAGGCTGGGCTCCCAAGGGCATCTCTGTGAAGCCAAAATGCAATATTTTACAAAAGCAGTATTGTTTGCAATGCACAGAACACTGATTCAGTGATTGAAAACACAGCCACTGTCCACATACCTGTCACTAACTGGCTGACCCCAGGGAAGCACACGTGAGCCACAAGCCCTGCAAAATGGTGAGTAGCCGCAGGGGCAGGGTAAATCAGTGTTCCCGGACCCTACGACACTGGGCATGTGGCTTTTGGGGAGAGCCAGCACTGTAGGGGAGGCCTGATAATCACTCCTGTCCCCACGCTTTCCACAGGATGTGATCATTATGAAAGATATCTTGCTGCTGAGGGCTAACAGGGAATCAAGGGAGGGTCTTCTCCAAGCCTGCGGCTTCCGCCCTGGCCCCTATGTGGCTCGCCTGTGTGCAGCAATGGTCCCCGCTCCAGTGACAGCAGAGTGGCATGGGAAAGTTACCATTAATGGGGCAAGAAACAAAGCAGCTCTGCCAAAGAACCTGCTGCAGCAGATTGCCCAGTATCTCCATGAGAGTTTCCTGGAGATCTCTGAGGCAAATTCCCTTGAAATGAGGGAGTCAATCAACAGCCTGTTCCACCTCAGACTAGGCATGTGGTGATACGTGCATCAAACAAACACAAGCCTGCTTTCTGCAACCCTCCTGCCCCCAACAACTCTCTTCAGCAGTTCCTAAAATCAAAGCCATTACCAAGGGCCTCTTCTCCTGTTTGCACTTCGCCAAGCTCCTGGCTGCATGCATCTCAGATCTCCAAGTCATCTTCTGCCTCTGGGTCGCCCTCCCTCTCCACATCCTTATCCAAGATTTCCTCCTCCTGGCTCGGTCCAGTCTCGACCGGCATGTGAGCCACTGAAGTATCCACAGTGGCCTTTGCAGTGGAGGTGAGGTCATCACCAAGTATCACGTCCAGATCTTTGTAGAACCAGCAGCTCATGGGCACAGCACCATTGTGGCGATTTGCCTCCTGTGCATTGTGGTAGGCATTCCACAGATCCTTCACTTTGACCCTGCGCTGCAGTGTGTCCCGGTCATGGCCCCTTTCTGTCATGCATCGTGAAATCTGTCCGTAGGTATCATAATTCCTATGGCTGGAGCACAACTGGAACTGGACAGCCTCCTCTCCCCAAATGCTGATGAGGTCCAGCAGCTCAGCATTGCTCCAAGTGGGGAATAGCCTTGTGCGTAGAGCAGGCATAGTCACCTGGAAAGACATTCTGAGACCTCTGCACGCGTCACCAAGCAAACAGAAAGGGGACTTCCAAAATTCCAAAGGAATTTACATGGTTGGGATGATGGTTGGTCACCTGAGAGCGGGGCAGTAGAGTTTAAACCGATGACCAGAGAGGCGAGAACAGGCATCATGGCACACTTCCTGGAAGCCAATCGCAGCGCTGTAATCGACCAGAGTCTATGCTGGCACCACAGCACTGTAGCCCCAGTGCAGAAAGCTGTATGCCTCTTGTTGGGGTAGGTTTTTTTACAGCGCTACAACTGTGCAGGTTCTGCACACTAAGTGGCTTAGCAGTGTGTACACCTCAGGAGTTACAGTGCAGAAAGCTGCTTTACTACGCAGAAACATGCCAGTGTAGACAAGGCCTAAGGTTCAAAGAGGGTAATCTTATTAAAAAAATCACCATAATTTGTCGTCCTAGCTCAGGCAGTAATATGTGCCCCAGATTTGTATGGTCTGTGTTATAGTACAGGGCAGTTCTTGGCTCCAGTAACTCACGTTGCAAAATAACTCTTAATTCCATTGCTCCAAATTCTTTCCCACAAGGACATTGCTCTAATGAAATTGGAAGGTCTATCCTTCATATATTTTAAAGGGAAAATATATGATTCTCAATGATTTCAATGGGCGTTAAGTGCCTATACACTTTTGAAACTCCCACTAAGCATCTATTTGCATCTTTAGATGCCTAAATATCTTTTAAAATTTGGCCCTAGATGCAGTTGTCACAGCTGTAATGCTTGGAATGTGCCACTTTAAGAATTGGAATGAAATGCCTCTAATTAAGGTGTCATAATTATGCAGAAAAGTGGGGATAAGGAGGTAAAGCAAGGGAAAGAAGACAGAGGACACAAGAATGCAAAAAGAAGACTGAATTTGGGGGAATGTTATCCGAAGAACATAAGAATGTTCATACAGGGTCAGATCAATGGTCCATCTAGCCCAGTAGTCTGACTGTGGCCAGTGCCAGATATGTGAGAGGGAATGAATGGAACAGGGCAATTATCAAGTGATCTGACTGTCAGAAGCTGGGACTAGAAGTTTAGGTTCACCCAGAGCATGGGGTTGCATTCCTGACCATCTTGGTTAATAGCCGTTGATGGGCCTGTCATCCATGAACTTATCTGGTGGCTTTTTAACTCAGTTAACTTTTGGCCTTCACACATTCCCTGGCAATCAGTTGCACTGGTGTCTGTGTTGTGTGAAGAAGTGCTTCCTTATGCTTAAAGCAAACCTGCTGCCTATTAATTTCATTGGGTGACTCCTAATTCTTGTGTTATGTGAAGGGGATGAATTATATTTTCTTATCACTTTCTCCACACCATTCATGATTTTATAGACCTCTATCTTATCACCCCTTATTTGTCTGTTTCCTAAACTGAACAGTCCCAGTCTTTTTAATCTCTTTTCATATGTCAGCTGCCCTTTTGTTTTGTTGCCCTTCTCTACACCTTTTCCAGTTCTAATACACCTCTACCTCGATATAACGCTGTCCTTGGGAGCCAAAAAATCTTACTGTGTTATAGGTGAAACTGCGTTATATTGAACTTGCTTTGATCCACCGGAATGCGCAGCCCTGACACCCACCCACCCACTCCCGAAGCACTGCTTTACCACGTTATATCCAAATTCGTGTTATATCGGGTGGCGTTATATCAAGGTAGCAGTGTATATTTTTTTTTGGAGATGAGGCAACCAGAACTGTATGCAGTATTCCAGGTGTGAGCATACTATTGACTTATACAGTGGCATTATGATATTTTCTATCTTATCTACCCCTTTCCTAATGTTCTGTTCGCTTTTTTGACTGCCACTACATAGTGACCAGATGATTTCGGAGAAAATATGCTCAATACTTTACAGGAACACAGAGCAAGGACCTGATTTAGCATTACTTGTACTAAAACCACCACTTTCTAGGATCAGGATTCAGGTAATGCAGTAAGTCAGATACAGGCTCATCACTGTGTATTGCTGGACCACGTGTTACTTTTTCAGAGGATGATGGTGCCACTCAAGCACTGCCTTGAGTAGAGTGGCACAAGCTGCCTGAGGGAGAGATCAGTAGAATGGGTGATACCGGCCATGAGTGACCCACCTGAGGCTGAAAGGATCCGTACTGCCCATCACACTGAGAGAGATACAGTCCCTTCCTGCACTACCCAGTGCAGAGAAGGACCATGCAGGCTGCATAATCCTACTCTTAACCCACTCCACAGGCTGACATAGGGGAATGAGGCCAAGTCTCTACCTCTCCCTGCCCCCATTTGGGGGTGATGTGTGCTACAGGGACTGAGACTGTCCCTGGTCCTTGTGGAGGGCAGGCAAGGGATGGAGAATATTTTCAATATATCAGCCTTTTCAGTGTTTCAATAAAGAATATATTGCTGTTGAATAAACTTGCTGTGCATTAAGATTCATGGGCTTTTGGACAGGAAGGTGCAGTCTGGTTTACTTTTGATTATGTAGTGGCTTATGTGAGTAAAATGTAGGTTAATTGTGTATGGGAGAGAATTTTTTAGTAAAATAATGCATAGAAAAAATACAACAACATGTTGGCAAGCTCTCAGGAATTCTGTAGTCAGTTGAATTTAGGTACCATGGTGACTTATTATGGACTAACTTTTCAAAGGGACCATAACCTAGCTTTTTAAACAGCAGGTGCAGTTTTTTCCCATGTGCCTGCACAAACTTGCATTTGTTCACACAAAGTGGGTAATTAGGTTGACCCCGTTAAAGCACAAAAATTGTGCCCCTTCCTAATTTCATTTGGTTATCCCCATTGGACACAAACACTGCTTTCCATTTTTCTCACTGGACCTGAAATTAGCGTGACTCAGAAAAGGCACGGCACATTTATACATGTAATAGATTGCTGTGTCAAAACAACTTGGCTTTTAGACAACTTGATACATTTGAAAATAGTCTAGACAATAATCCTCTGTCCCTCTTACACACCTACGCATATATACACACCTCCTAAGAACAGCGTTGACCCTGACTGGATAGACGTAGCCCTAGGCACTTATAGAAGTCTCAAGTGTTGTTCAAAGCTGAATGAGCTGACTATGAGGAAAACACTGCTGGACACAAATTCACTTTTTTTATGACTGCTAAAACAAAGTGCAATTTCTGTAGAAGGAACAGATGCTGCTGTCTTCAAACAGCAGCAGCCTGTGATAAACACTGTTTGCAGTCTATACACAAAGTAGAATTTAATTGTTACTCTTTCTGGGGCAGATTGCTCATATTTACATAAGTAAACCATCTTTGTCTGCTTTTTATTTGTGATGCAGCAGTATTCCTGACAGCGAGACAGGGGAAGATGTCAGGTATGGTATTATATGTGATTGTTGGTCTTTCTACTTCCTACTAAATTAATCACAGTGGAAGGAACCAAAGGGGAATTCAGCTTGTCAAACTGTTAAATACCATTAAAGAAAAAAAACCATAAGGTGAGGGATTTTTTTTTAAAGTCAGTGGGACTTGTGCTCTTAAGCCACTTAGGATAAAATTTTCCAAAGCACCTAAATGACTTTGGCTCCTAAATCACGTAAGTACTTTCACAAATCCCAATGTAAATTCCTAAATCAGGTTATTCCCTAGTTCCACATTTTCAGCGCTAATCAGCACTTTCTAGCACTATCACTTTAAAAGTATCATTTGTTAATGCAATCTTTCACCTTTACCCTTGTCTTCATTTCCTTCATCCTGTCATGAGGCTTTTATTTTCACACCCCCAGGTCTTCGGGCATGTGGGAAATTAAAAAATGTGTGGGGAGTACAGATTAGTCCATGTCTTTGCTGGGCATCCTGGCATGGAAATCATGTTTTCCTTATAGCTAATTTGAGAGCTGAGTTAATCTTAGATTTCTGGAATACTTCTCAAATCTCATTCTGGAACAGACACTGCCGTGCTTGGCATCTTAGCCTGGCATGCAAACATGTGGAATGTTGTACAGGTGACAGTTCTAAAAAATCATGGGTGAAATCCTGGCCCCATTAAAATCAATGAGACCTTTGACATTGATTTCAGTGGAGCCAGGATTTCACCCTATGTCCTTCTTCTCTGACTCTCCCTATAGTATGTGTCCTCTACTGACCAGAATGTCTTCCTGGATCTCTGAAGCATTAACTACTCTACTGATAGTACTTTTGGGTGCTCATGCTCCTCCACTACTACTTTGCTTGTTTCTCAAGTTTGTCCCCCTACCCATCAGCTTGAGTACCTTTCACTATGCTTGTTTCCCACCTAATTATGCATCTGATAGATACCTTTGACAAGATCTTATTCCTGACCTACAGTGCATTTCCCTCTTACTCTCCAATGTTCCTTTACAGCCTCTTTATCTGCCATTACTATAAAGCAGTTTCTTATGCCTTATTCCTGAGCCTGATTTCAAGTTTTCTGTTCTCCTTACCTGTTCCGCATTGTCAAACCAATTAATATTTCTTTGTGAATAAGGGTTATCAATTGACTGCTTATAAAGAGACAGAAGTCATATGGCTTGCTGATTCTTTATTGGTTTGCATTACATTGGATTAATACTCTGTGCAAAATGTAGTTATTTCATTATTTGTGTCATCAGTTATATTAAAAATGCAGCCAGGAAAGTGAAAATAATTTAATAAACAAAGAGGCAGCTAACAAACTGTAGACAAGATTACTGTTATTTTTTAAATAAAAAATAATTTATTGCACACCATTTGCTGTAATAGCTATATCTGCTCATTGTTAGCACTAAAGTGTCAAGTTATTAGAAGTCATTTGCATATTCTTAGCCTTACTAACAAAAAGAAGAATAACCTGCACATTTCATTCAGATGTAGGAATTTTGTTAGAAATTTATAACATCTTGTCGTGCATTTGTAGTGTGTGTTTATCAATATCTACAAATAGAGCTCCTTGTATTTCAGGGCGCTTTTTAGCATAAAACTGCACTTATTTGTTACTATTCCTACTAAACATGGTTCGTTAAAGGTTCTAATCTTCCTTTGTGTTTGCATTTTGAGTTTTGAAACAGTTTGTGAAATCCTTATACATTGTGTTCGCACTACAGGCAAAATTCTGCCCTAATTCACATCTGTGCAACCCCTCTAAAATCTATGTGACTGCATGGGAGAACTGAGAGCAGAATTTGACTCTGTATGAGTTCCTGAATTATATGATATACAGGAAAACAGCTGCAGTGCCTTGCAATTAATCCCCTTTTTACTTTTTTTTTTCCCCAAAATGTACTGGATTTTTTTTTACTGTTTTCATAACAATTAATCCTGTCATGTTTCTTCTGTCATCATTTCTATAGCTAGATATTTGTCTGCTTATAAATGTCCTGGTCTTGCAGGATTTGGGCTCCAAGTGTATAGCTGTCATTTCCATCAGCTTTCTGTTTTAAAAAATGTTTAAATAATCCAGACTTTGAATACATGTTTTTCGTGTCTGAATTGAGAAATATGTTAAATGTGCAACAGCATACAAATTCTGCAATACTTTAGCAATATCCTTTGGAATAAATGGGAGTTTTGTGTGCATAAAGGCTGCAAGAATGTGAAGGGAAGGCACTCAGTTGTCTCATAGTTGCATCTGTGCAAGAATGCTTTAAAGTATTTGCGTTAAATAAAAAATTAGGTGATTTGAAACAGAATATAAAATCTGATCAGAATTAGAGAAACCTACAAGATTTTAACATTTTTATGAAGATTAATAACAATGTATATAACAGTGTTATGTAATTAGCATTTCCTCAATTCCCATTAAGGGTATACAGCTTTTCTCAGGTTTAGGGCCCTTCGAGTTTCCAATTTCTCTGTTGTATTTCCATATCATAAAGAAAAGCATTGTACTTATTAAGGAGCTTTACTTCTCTTGTATAGCTATATTTGTGATACTGTATTTGGAATGTTAATACATAAATATATATAATTTTTTACTTATTTAGTTTCACATTTTTTGTATTAGACTATTTTTAAAGTGTCTGGTAGCTGTCTACAGATTTAAAAAAATAACTGATGTTTTGATTTCTGCAGCCCAGAGAAGGAAACTGCTGTTGACATGGAAGTCAGGTACAATATTTTAAAACCTAATTGGAAAGAACATCAGTCTCCTATTAATGAGTAGCAACTATTGAGCCTTCTGGGAAATCAGATTGAATTGTTTTACTTTCTGTGCAGCTGCTGCAAGCTTTAGAACAGATGAAAACAAACAGAAAAGCAATTAAGCATGTAGACCTTTTTTGGTATAAATTAGACAATGATATAAATGGATGTTTCTGCGTATTCATAGGTGGTAATGCAGCAGCATTCTACTACACTGGGACCTGAGTCAGACTGGAGGGGGAAAAAGCAGGGACTCAGTTTATTTTTTGTAAAAATGAAAGGGTGGCACAGACTGGTATAAAGACCAACACAGTGTATGTTCCTCCCTCAGATATGCCAGGGAACTTCAGTGCTGACTTGTAATGTTTTTGTTGTACCAGCAGTAGACATTCATGAATTTTGCAAAAACTTGAGAAATGCTCAACTTAAATTTTGACCCTGGGCTCCAGAAGCACAATAAAGGGTTTGCAGCATACTGTATCTCACCTTCTCACCAATTCTAACTCCACAACATTTTTTGTGTGGTTTTTTTTGTTTGTTTGTTGTTTGGTCAAATTTAGTCGTCAAAAACTTAAGCATCTGCATCCATATATAAACAACTAAATAAATGGCTTTATTTTCAGAGATGCTAATTATGTACATTGACTTGCATTGACTTCTGAAAATCAGGCTTGAATTTGAACTTCGGTAAATAATTGAAATTTTTGACCTATGTTCCTAAATGGTACATCAATATGGAATTGACTCTGAGTCAACTGGGTACTCTCCAGTGAAGTTAACATTTTCAAATGATTATTCTTCTGATTTCAATGAGAGATTTGAATGAGCAGTTAGATTCCTTATGGGAGACACTATGGGCTTCAGCATAAATTTCTCACGCAGGTAAGAGTTCACGAGAATTTTGCCCATGTAATAAATATTGGATCTACCCCTGTGTGTCAACCTGATCTCAGCTTCCAGCTAAGAAGAATTGGATGTAAAGAGGATGAAATTCACCCCTGTGCAGAGGGCCAACACAAGTCCTGTGGGCCACTAAAGGGCTCAAAATGGGACTTAAGCAATGTGCCTGTGCTGGTTCAGTGTACATGGGTGATTTTCACCCACAGTGTGCTAGTCTCCATAGCAGTGTTTTAAAAGACAAGACACATTTCCCATAAGACTTTCCCCCCTGAAACATCACAATCACACTAGCAGTTAACTGTTTAGAAAAAACTAATATGCAGTAACCTTTCAGCAATCTTCAGAGCTTGTACAATTTTAACCCATAGCAAGTGAATGAAAGACACTCTGAACTTTAAAACGAATTGCTGAATATATATTAATCCTGTAACATATGCACTGATTTCTTCTAAAAATTATTTATATGTAAACTTCACACTAATTTAACTAATGGTTTCTTAAGTTAGGACTGAATGCCTGTGAGGAGCTAGGGGTTTTTGAGGTTTCATTTCAGCTGCGAGCCAAGAATATTCATCAAACATAATTAAAATTCCAACTGAGTGTGTACTTTTTGTGCTCAGAAATGATGTCTAGAATGTGCTAATAAAGCCTTTTGGGTAGCATAACACTGTCCTCTCAGCTCCTCAAAGAAACTTGTCTCATAAAAATTTCTAGGCAAGTCTTCCTGAAGACTTGACAGAAGATCAGGGCAGATGAGCTCGGTTTCTGATAAGAAAGGTGTCCAGCGCACTTGGCTGTCAGCATATGATTTGAATTGCATTAATGTCCAGCTAGAAGAGGAGTAATGAAATGGCTGCTCCAGAAGACAAAGATGGTGATCTAGGGAAGGCAGGCAACATTTTAAAAAGGGAAAAAACTATTTAATTTAAATAAAACACGTCAGGCCAAATCTTGCTGATCTTACTTTGGTGAGCAGTCTCATTGAAACAGACTTCTTGAATGAGAAAGGCCACTAGGGGTCAGTACCTTATATTTATCCAGGAACTGTCTGGCTACATATGTGGGAATTAAGGTCTTGATCCTACAAGGTGCTCAGAGTCCTCAATTTGTATTAACGTCAGTACAGTCAGGCCGATTCTGTACTGAGATAACCTCCCACCCTGTAATAGAGGAGGCACTGTGATTTATCACTGGTGAGAAACTCCTAGCAACCATCCCTCTGAAATACTGGGGAGTGGGAGGAGTAGGAGGACCAAGCCTTCTGTGGTGATAGACTGGGTGTACTCTCTGAGACCTGCAGATTCTTGAGGCTGACCCCTACCTACTGTTGCACAGTGAGGGCAAACATTGCATTTGGTGGGACAAAATGGAGACAACTCCACAAGGAGAATGTCAGAGTCTTCCTCACTACTAGCCCTCTCCTATTACTTTTTCTGTGTTATGGGGCAATATTTTACTGAGAAATCCAAAGAACTATTATTATTTTGGGAAAACACTGTGTTTATTTTGTTATTGTTTGTTTTTTGAACTCCTTTTCAAAATATCCCTTTTGTAATGTATTATATATTCCTCTGTGAAACCTGTCTGGTCAGCTGCTATACACTTTCTATTAGGGTCTCAGAACAATGCTGTAACTGGACTTCCTTGCATTTACTGGCTTGCCTCACAATACCCTCATTACTCAAGCAGAATATGCTGTGTGTTAGCTTTCTCTTAAACTCACGTCAAAGAAGAAAATAAATTAGGGAACAAATGTATTTTTCCATTCAAAACCTTTGTTAGGAAAACAATGACAATGTGCAAGAGGGGTTCTAATTAAATAACATTTCTTTGTTGAGAGATGTGATATGTGGAAAATTCATTTGCCTTAATGAAGGGAAATAGAAAGGTTGCATTAGTGAAGACTCATTACCAGTTTCTGCGTTATATGTTTGTTTTTTGTTTTGTTTTTTAATTGTACTGATGAGATGGGAATTCCTGTTTTTCCAGGAAAAGAGGATCAGTGGCATATGCCTCACAGAAACCATGGCTGCTCAATGCTACTGTGGAAGAGAATATCATTTTTGAAAGCCCCTTCAACAAACAAAGGTAACATGTTTCAGCACCCTGCCAATAAAAGGAAGGGAAAGATTAATTGCCTTTCACAGAGACAACTGCATTAGCTGTTTATGGCTAACAGGTCATATTCTCCTCCTTGGTTACCTGGTTTGCCACTAATGGTGTCTTGGTATGATGCACGGCATGGTCAGGTGACTCAGAGATCTCCTTCTCGCCAGCAGTCCTGTGTTGACAGCAGACATAATATTGCTTGTTGAATGCAAGAGGGAACTTCTCACTGTTTAGATAGTGGTCCATGTCCTCACAACGGACATATGTTCCTGAGAGAGAGGATAGTCATCCACTCAGCGGGCTCAGTGGCTCTGGACCAAATTCTGTTCTCAATCACTCTGATTTTACACTAGTGTAATGGAAGAAGAATTGGGTGTATTTTATCTGCTCCTGTATAAGACAGACACAATGGGCCTAATTCTGATCCAATTTGTCCTGGTTTAATTCCACTGACTTCAGCGGAGATACTCCTGATTTATATTGGCATAAGCGAACTCCAAATCAGTCCCAATGCCTTCAGTCACAGCTGCTCAGATGGTGCCCCTCCTCTCCTGCTCCCTCTGACAGGGATTTGGCTCCAAGAGCTTAATTGAGCCCTTTGGCTTCCGTGGGAGTTTCATTTGTGTAGAGGACAGGAGAATTTGGTTCATTTTTCTAAGACAACAGAGTTATGCTCCTGTAAGACTGAGACGCTGGAACTAAAGTTACTCATTTCATTGCAAAAGAATCCAGTGTTTACGTCAGATTACCACAATAAATGTCCAGTGATAACATTGTTTCAGCTAACTGGGCTACCCCAGAGATACACATGCCATTACTGACATTTATTATTCAATATTGAACCACGTCTTCACAAGAAAACTGTGAAAACTCCTTATAATTTCCTAGATATGACATTGTATTTACCCATGTCTTACATTTTCAGAGCCAGCCTCTCTATTGTGTACTGTCTGCCCATATTTGTGGCATTTGCAACTTCTGCTCAGTACTGTTGGGAATAATATCAGTGTTACAAACTTTTAGGTTGTATGTTGGAACCCTGTTTTTTATTACAAATGTAACTGCACTTTAAATAATGCTGTTTTGAGGGAGGAAGCTGGTGTGCCAGCAAAAGTAATTACTAGAAACCCATTCTCCTTTCAAAAAACACAGAACATTAAACAAACACTTCAGCTCCAGGTCTGGGACCATCTGTTAGGTGAACAACTGACCATATGTTTCTAAGCATAAATTTACAAACTGCACCTTCAGCCAGATATATTTTGATATTTAATGTATTTTGATCAATTTCTTGTGAAAGTGTATGTATGATAAAAGTTCATCTGACTTCGTAGTGCATGGAGATCCACCAAAAAATTCATTTTAGGAGCTTTTGTTCCTTCCAAAGGACAGCTGTGTGTGATGCACAGTATTTGACAGACCACAGTGGCACTTTTGAGTAAACTCTCTTGTAAGTTGATCTTAAAACTTTTTTAAAATTTAAAAATTTGAGATGTTATTGATGATAAGTGGTATGTTTGTGCTTAACCTGGGTGGATCAGCTAATCTTTGAACTCCATTTTTTTACATTCTGAAATAGCATTTGGCATTGAATCTCTACTATTATTGACTTTGGAAAGGAAGGAGGGAGTAGCAAAAAAAATGCTATTTGAAAAATAAAAATAGTTTGAGTAGATTTTTTTTTATTTAAAGGGGTCTTGCTAAGTGCTCTGTTGCAACATTTTTCTTTCCAAATGACTGTTTTGCATTGCTTAGGAGATTAAATAGGCCAAATTCTACTCAGATTTAGACCCTGTGCAATAATTGACTCCAGTGTAATTGCATGGAATGAAAGTCAGTGACAAATCTAGCCCCGGTGGCTTCTGAATCTAGGAATGTTGTCATGTCTCCCTTCATTTTTGCCACCAGTGCCCTGCTCTCTCTTGGCTGCTAGGGTTCCATCCAATAAAACAGTTGAACAAGCTTAATTAGAAATATTGATAGAATAACCCCACTTGATTGAATAAGATCTTTACAAGTTCCTGTTAACTTGAAACCTAAAACGTCTCTTAAGGTGAGTTTAAAATAGTATCAGATGTCTCACCTGGTCCTGAGTAGAGCTGGCTGGGAATTTTCTAGTGAAACAGTTTTTTGTCAGAAATGTCGGTTTTTCAAAATTGAAACTTTTTGCAGGAAAGGACTAGTTGTGAAGAGCGTTTTTTGGGTCATAGTGAAATTTCTGGTCATAATGAGAAAGAGGGAGGAACTCCAGAACAGAATCTGTGAACCAGCAGAACAGGGACTTGAACATGGGTCTCCTGTATCCCAGCTGAGTGCCTTAAGTACTGGCTATTGACTATTTTGGGGTCTCTCACTCTCTGTTGTTCATTTGTTTATTATTATTTATTTTGGGGTTTTTGGTGGAAAATTTTTAAAGATCTCCATTTTGTTCCAATGTGGAACAGGAAAACCATTTCCTATCCATCTCCACTCCTGAGTCCCTCTCCCAATTTTGGTGGCTATACAATCACATTGTATATGTTTTTACTGTTTCTCCCTTGTTTCTGTGAAAGGCCTACACAAACAGGAAACTAAGGTCCTGATGCTGCAAACAAGTAAACCTTAAAGAATAACAGTGCATCATAAAAGAACCAGTGCCTGCTCTCCCTATTTTTAGCCTGTAAATATTTTTAATTGGTTTGGGGAGCTGGTCTAAGGCAGGGCCACCCGGGGGAAGGGGGGGAAAGTGGGGCAATTTGCCCCAGGCCTAGTGCCCCACAGGGGCCCCACAAGCCCTGGCCTGGTGGTGGTCCGGGTCATTGGCGGCATTTCGGCGGCAGGGGGCCCTCCGGTGCTGCTGAAGACGTGGAGCGACTGAAGGGCCCCCCACCTCCGAAATGCCGCCGAAGACCCGGACCACCGCTGGGTGAGTACAAGCGCCATAGCTCCCCTGCTTTGCCCCAAGCCCCCTGAATCCTCTGGACGACCCTAGTCTCAGGTGCTTTGCTAGCCAAAATGTCATTTACTTGACTATGATTGAAAGGGATTCCATTAGAACAGTTAGTGCCTAACAAACAAGTCTTTTCCACCATGTGACTTTTTACAGCTGGTTAATCTTTGCTCCTATGCAGGTAGAAAGAGTGTTTCTCTGGCAATATCTGTGTAGATTTTGCATTATCTTTTTTGTTTCCACAGGTACAAAGCAGTAATTGACGCTTGCTCCCTTCAACCTGATATTGACATTCTTCCTCATGGAGACCAAACCCAGATTGGAGAGAGGGTCAGTAACCATCTACAGGATTTGTTTTTGTGTTTTTTCTTTAAATCGTTTGAGTACTCTAGTTGCCAAATAAATCTTTGAGTTAAATATACTTTTGGATCATTAGTCTGAAAGCTCGTCGCTTGGTAAATATGGGAACATTGCTGTTTGTGTGAAATGTGTTGGTTTAAATGTTCTGCTATCAGAATGTTTTATTAGTCCCACAGTCGCTATCTGAAATATCAGTGCCCAAGCATCACTCTTTGCAGTTTGGTGTCTACAGGCATACAGTAAAAATAAAACTTTACAGTTTTAGAGCACCTTCCATCTGAAGGTATCAGGTAATTAACAAACAATGAATTAAGCCTTGCTATACCCTGGTGAAGTAGGAAAATGCTAATACATTGCAGCTGAAGAAACCAAGGCACAGAGATAAGGAATTTGCTCTAAGCTACATAGTAAATCTCTGAGACAAGGTGGGTGGGGTAATATCTTTGATTGGACCAACTTGTTTTAGTGAGTGAGACAAGTTTTCCAACTTACACAGAGCTCTTCTTCAGGTAAACTTTATCTGAGAAGAGCTGTGTGTAGCTCGAAAACTTCCCTCTCGCCAACAGAAGTTGGTCCAATCAAAGATATTACCTCACTTGCATTGTCTCTCTAACATCCTGGGCCCGACACGGCTACAACCACACACAGTAAATCTGGGTCAGGGCTGGGAATAGAACCTAGATCTCTCATAGCCACCAGATTATGTTTCATCTCAACATAGTCTGATATTGTGATTAAAAATTGCCTCTTGTAATTCAGTTACCTAGTATAATTATGATACCGTAGATAAATAATATAGCATCACAGCATTATACAAACCTTCACATGCCTCTAGAATGTTCTCAAACCAATGTTTCTGAATAAATGATTGGGGAAGTGCCAATTAAAATGTAATTTTAAAAATTGCTGCTACCTTTACAAGAAAAATAAATGTGTTATGGGAAAACTCTACCCTTCCTTTGCACCCCACCAGAAGCTGAAAATGTCATTTAGTTTATACGCCCAACGCAAGGACAGGGTGTCCAAAGGTCATCTGCAAACCCAGATCTCTTCAGTAGCACCACCAATGCATCATGACCTTCTCACTAAAAAATGAGTCTAAGGACTAAAGTTAAACTGTTAAGACCTTATTTAAACACCTGAACAAATGGGCTTTTTTTTCAAACATGTCAAGCACCCAGCTTTTCCTGTGGAACTGAATATGGACATAAAACTTAACTTTATCCATCTATATTTTAAAAATCTGGGTCTAATGCACTAAAAGTTCTCTGCTGATGTGGAAGTACATTTTGAGTTTGGACAAAGAACATTAACAAGTCAATTCCAGCTGCTGGTAGCATACAACTGAGGTCATCTAAAAGTTTCCTCTTACCTTGTAAGAGGAAATCTGGAACATCTCTGCAAATCAGTGTAATCTGCATTGCAGTTGCATTTGCTCAATAGCAATGAAGTCTTTAACAATTTTACAGTTGTGTATATATGGCCCAAAATTCATGGTAGAGCATTCCAGATATCAAGGCAATTAGTCTGCTGCTTTCCCAAATGAACAGTAGGGCTACTTTTTCAAAAGGATATACCTGGATTCTTTCACTCCATGGTGTCTTCTCCACAAAAACTTCTAACAAAGCAAAATTTGAGTATTCTGATTTTAGAGCTGGATTAGAGATTTTGTGATCAATTTATTTTTATCTGTTTAATTCCAGGGTATTAATCTTTCTGGAGGGCAGCGCCAGCGCATCAGTGTGGCAAGAGCACTTTACCAGCAGACAAATGTTGTGTTCCTGGTGAGTAGATGCCATTACGTCTGAGCTGTAAGTTGCAGCACCAAATACACCTCTACCTCAATATAACACTGTCCTTGGGAGCCAAAAAATCTTACCACGTTATAGGTTAAACCGCCTTATATCGAACTTGCTTTGATCCACCGGCGTGCACAGCCCCCCCCCCCCCCCGGAGCACTGCTTTACCGCGTTATATCCCGATTCCTGTTATATCGGGTCGGGTTATATCGAGGTAGAGGTGTATACTCATTCAAAATGTTTAATGGGCAGAAAATGAAATTCTGCTCCACTGAACCAAACGGGTAGTTGCAATTGAAATATGCACTACTTTATTTTACGTTTGTTATAGCTAAGATACCCAGGGAACAGACACCCCCCCCATAAATACCACAGATAGATCTTAAGATAAATAATGTAAATAGAAATCATGGATTTGATCCTTCACTTTACCCTGTGGCTGGGAACGTGCCTCTCAGCCTGGGTAGACAGGCTCAAGTTAGTGCACTAAAAATAGCAGTGTGGATGTTGTGACATGGATGGCAGCATGGGATAGCAGCCTGAGTCCAAGTCCCTCTGACCCCTGGGTTTGAGCTTGGGTGGCTGACCCATGCCATCGCCCACGTCACAACGTCCACACCACTCCCTGCTGCAGTATAGACATGCCCTCCTCAGTTTCTATTTGAAATACTGCTTTGACCACTGCATTTATTTTTAGTACTTTAAGATTTTATTTGAGCTAGTACATTTCAAATATTGACTGCAGTATTTGTAAAAATTCCTAAATTCTCATCCATAAAATTAATATTGTCTGTGCCTAAGGCATCTCTTTTCTTTGTGGAAACAAACTCTCTGCCCATCCTGAATTGTTCTCTGTGTATTTTGCCCCAACCGCAGTGGAGCTACTATGGGGAGTGGGATTAGGTCCTTGGATTAGTATGAGGAAGAATCAAGTAATCCCCCCAACCCCATACACACGCTCACTAATGGGTTTATTGATTCTCCTAGCTGATAGTTTCCCTTTTGAGCTCAGCTTTCAAGTGTATGACCCCTTTCAAGTCCTCTGTACCAGCCATGTCATGTGGAGTCAGGAAGGCACTACATATCAGACAACATCCCTAAGAGCCTAGGAGGCAGATTCATAGGCCTGTCTTTATGAGAAGGTCTATGGCAATTATGTGACTGCCCCAATGAGTGAAAACCCTTTCACAACATGAGTAGCTCTTCCTGGGCAGTGAATATAGCACAAGTAGAGCTGCATTGTCCAGCCAAGTGCCACAGTGGAGCAGGGCCAATATTGGGCCATAAGTTGCCTTTGTCTGTCATGAAGAGTACAACACTGCATATGTAGCAGGCATGCACAAAAACCATAGTTAAGGAATATGATCAATTTTGATCCAAATCCATAGAGCAAGGAAATTCAGCCTTTCACCTGTCAACTTCAGATACATTTTTTTAACCCTACAGTGTTTTAGATATATGGTTCCCATGGACTTTACTTGGAACTGTGTGACTAAAATTCCATTCAAAGATTTGAGAATATGCTCTTTGTCAGGGTGTGAGGTTACTGTAACATATGTCTGACCATACCTGACACCTTGAATGTCCTTTATTTCTACCCTTCATTTTATTATATTCTGATTTATTACACCCTCAAAAATCATCATCTCTACATCATCATTGCTTCTAGATATTTTAAATTATTTTTATTGATTTTTGTAAATGTACCAATACAACAATAAATGTATTAAATGTAATTACAATATGACATTATTCCAAAATTGAGGGGGGGGAAATAAAGGTGTCAGATTTTCAAAAGCATCTAGCTTTGACCTGACTCTGCCTCCATTGAATTTGATTGCAAAACTCCTATTGATTTCAGTGGGATAGAGCAGACTTAACTCAATGCTCAGAGAGCAAAATTCCTCATTCCACATAAAAAGCATCACCTTATAATTACCTTAATAAACAATATCCAGTGGGAAGACACTGTAAATCCTACCAGTAATATTAGTACCACCTTTTACATGCGATGTTCATAATTCTGAATATAAATGGGATCAAATGAATAAATCCTCAATAAATGTTAGATCTTTCCTCAATTAGTTAAATACAAATCAGTGTGTCAATAGGACAGAATTAATCTAATTTTAGCCCTTAAAAGCAATCAGCTGGTGAAGATCGTAGAACTGATCAATCTTTCTCTCTCAGTGGTTTTTCAACAGGAAAATTTCTCTCAGAGGTGGGAATAGATAACTCACAAGGGAGCAAGTATGTCACCAAGGAAATCAAGATATGCTTATACTCTGTTTCTCTGGAGGACTTCAAGTCAGGCACACCATAGTTTTAGGCTACTGTTGACTTCACTATGTTAGGCCTAAATAGGGGCCTGTGAGTACTGCAGTGCCATGTAGACAAGCCCTTAGTTACACCAGTATATCAATATCTGAAGAGTGCAGGTAAATAAACTGGCAATTACCCTAAGGCTCAGTAAACCACAGCACAAGTCCAGCTAAAATTACCATCTTTCAGCTTAGTCATTGCAAAAAGTTGATTCATGCTTTGTTGCCATCTATCTGAGAATCCCCTGCCACTGCAAAATATTGATTTACTGTTCATCTTCTCCTGCCTCTGGTTGTCCGTGTTGATCTAACTGACTTAACTGAAGATAGCACTAGTGTTAAGATATATCACTTCCATTAAATCCTGTAAAGGCTTGGCTGCAGGAATATGGCATGTACTTAATCTCTTTTTTCATGGCTAGGACGATCCATTTTCTGCACTGGATATCCACTTAAGTGACCATCTTATGCAGGAAGGGATCCTGAAAATGCTAAGGGAAGACAAGAGAACCATTATCCTGGTCACCCACAAACTACAGTACCTGCCACATGCTGACTGGGTAAGAAAGCTGTCATTTTTAATGATGAAATTGAAAAGTGACTTGTAAGTGACTTCTGTTGCTATAAAATAAACATTACAGGTCTGTCGCAACTTACGCGCATTTAACATGTGCAATTTCAGCTTTGCGCAGTTGGCAAAAACCAAAAAAAAAAGAGAAAAATAACAATTTTAATACTGGACCTCTAGTGCAGGCGATTCTGCCCACCATTCAACTCAATGTAATTTTGACTATATGCGGTTTTTGCTTTACGCGCTAACCACGGAACGGAACCCCCGCATAAGATGAGACGCACCTGTACTGAAAATAATCTTTTTGCATTTCTGTATCGACAGGACTGCATAGGGAGAATGTGTATTATTAACATTTTCAAAATTTACTAGTGATTTTGGATGCCCTTTAATTTTTCAATTCTCAACTTGAAACACCTTAAAGGGGCCAGATTTTTAGAGGGTAGGCAATTCTGGAAATTGAGTCCCTTTTAAGGCATCTCAGGTTGAGCACCCAAAAACCGATACCCAAAATCACAAGTCCCTTTTGAGAATCTGGTCTACATGCTGTCCTTTAAACAACTGAAGATATTGGAATGATACATCTGTTTATATCTTTGACATCACTATGCAGTTATTTTATTACCACAGAAGAAAACCATTATAAGGAGATTGAGTCAAAGGAAGACACAAGGGGAAAAAATTGAAACTTCTTGGCCTTCATTTGTAGTAAATAACATATTGAGATGGGCACTTTCCCTTTCAGAATAATTCCGTTATTTAGGTAGTTGTCTATTTTATATCTTGTTGCTGATAGACTAAATAGAAGTAGCATTTTCATGTACAAATACCAAAGTTTTGTTTGTTGTTTTGTTTTTGATTAGGTTGCACACATCTTCATTGTGTTGTTATCTTGTACTGGCAACACATGCCTTCCTGTCCACAAGGATTGATTATTGTAATTGCTTCTCCTAGCAGGGCTTCAGTCACTTGCAATAGATATGTAATGCAGCAGCAGTTATTCCCTGGCCTGAGCAAGTATTGTCATACCACCCCCACCCTTGCATTCTTCATACTGGCTTTTCATAACGTTGCAGGTAGATTTCTAAGCAGGTCCTTTTGGATTTTAAATCTCTTTATAATGTCTGCTCTGACCTCATCCTTCAGTCATTTACCATCATCATGCTACGATAAATAAGCAATTCTGCCTTTGCTGTGGTGGTCCCTAGGATATGGAATTCCCTCCCTCTAGACATCTGTCTTAGTCCATCCCTTCCCATTTTTAAACAACACCTATATGCATTTTTTCCAAAGATGATTTTTTTAAACAAGTTCAACTGTTGGCCTTATATTAATAACCTCTTCCCTCCTTTTCATTTGACAAAAACATGTATGTTGTCCTTATTTAAAATGTTCTGAGTGGTTATTAATAATAATAAATTCTTTTTAATATTGTTGTTACTGTAATACTGTATAGGCCCAAATGCATGCAAGGTGCAAAGGGGCTTTTAAAATACAAGTTATAATTAGTTGTCATTATCTAGTATTAGGCTAGATCACGCAGTCCTTTCTCAGGCAAAACGCTCATTAAAGCCAGTGGGAGTTTGTCTAAGGCAGGGCAACAAGACTTGTACTAGTTGTTCCTATTGTTATTCATTAAGAAATTTCTCAGACTTTTAATGTGAAATATATATGTCAAATGACACACCTAAACTTTCCTGCAAAACCTTTGAGAGAATTGGAGTCCCAGTTTTAAAAGGTGTTTCCTGAGTAGATGTCATCAAAAAATAAGGCTTTTTTTCCTGTGGAAGTTTTTGGCACAGACAAAACAAAAAGTCAATTTTTTTCCATGGAAATAAAGTTTTCAGTGAAAAATCCAAATCTGAAATATTTTGGTCAAAGACTATAATATTCCAATTCACAAATGTTGCTGTGGTGCCTCATGGGAGTTGTAGTTTGGGTGCCTCGTGCTCCTATTTTCTATAGACTGGGCTCCCTGTCAGACTACATCTCCTGTGATGCACCAGAGTCCAGCCTGTGGTGAGGGGAAGCGATGCATCATGGCAGTGATGCATCATGGAAGGTGAAGTCTAGGTGCTTCAAAATTTTTCAGTTTTCAGACATTCATTTTTCAATGAAAAATTAAACTTTTCCATAGAAAACAGAGACATTTTGAAAAAGTGTTTGTTTTTCAGTGGAAAATTGGGTTTAAAAAAATGTTTTGACTGAAAATTTTTGACTAGCTCTATGCCTGAGAGGTGCTGAATACCCTCAGCTCCCGTTGACTTCAGCTGAAATTGTCAGTTCAAGTCACTGAGCTTCATTTCCTTCAGCTTTCCTCAGTGTTAATCAGAAGGAACTCTGCTGGAGTTACGTTATTTTCAAACTGGTGCAAGTGAGATCAGAAGGAGGCCCATTGACTTGAAATCAATAGGAGTTAAGAGGGCCCCACATTCTTCAGGTTTAGACCAATGTGACTATAATAATTTCCTCCAAAAAGGTGTGTTTCTTCCATCTAACATTTACTGTTTGGAAAGCTTTAATAACCAGAACCCCACTGCATTTCCCAAAGGCCCATGGTGGCAAACAGGCTGTGGAACCAGAATATGTACATGTAATTTCCTGCATGAAGAGCCAAGGTGCTGGACACGGCGTATAACTAGAAGTCTGTGTTTTCATTTTTCAGTGGTGACAGCTCTAACTTGTAAATTGTTATCTTGTTAATAAACTGTGTTTAGAGAGAGTTATAAGCTAGGTAAGCTA
This sequence comes from Gopherus flavomarginatus, assembly GCF_025201925.1. NCBI lineage: Eukaryota > Metazoa > Chordata > Testudines > Testudinidae > Gopherus > Gopherus flavomarginatus. The sequence goes on from NC_066621.1 coordinate 54,930,657, forward strand.
GGAACAAAGAATTAAAAGCAATCTGTGTCATTAATATGAGGCATAGGATGCTGAGGTGTGTTTTTTAAAGGGAATAAGCGTTGAAGGATAAACATTTTTTTTTTTAAGAAATGGATTAATTCTCAGAAACAGTAGCTTATTTCAATGCAGAGGCAAAAATCTGTCCAGGCCCCACAGTATCTCAAACTAAAGTGATATAAATAAAAAATGATAAAATTCAATGAACAGACTTGAATTTCCACGACCTAGCACTTTGTATGCACATCTGTGCAAAATGGGTATAAAATATTACCAGGCCAGAATGTATTTTGCACGCCCTTTGCGCAAGCGGTGATACGTATGACAGGTGTAAGTCAGTGGAGAATCAGACCCAGCGTGGCTAATTCTATTTTATGCTACTACAATGGCACTGACTTCACTGCATAAGTAATAGCAGCATTTGACCCATTCCCTATTCTTCTAACACACTACAGAAGAAGTGTCATTATCCCACTTTAAAAGTAGGGTTAATTGTCTTACCCAGTGTCATGTAGCAAGTCAGTAGCAGGGAATTAAAGTACAGGAGTTCCTGGCTCGCTCACTCGTCTTTATACGCTCTAGGACCAACTAAACTCCTTGTGCTGGGGACCGTCTCTTCACATATGTTTGCATAGCACCTGGTACAGTGGGGTTCCAATACTCAAAGGGGCACGTGAGCATTTTTAGAATTCAAATGTTAGTCAAATGCCATGTTATGTAATTTCTGTGCCCAAACTTGTTCTCAATCCACTACCTCATGCCACCCTCTTTAATTATAAAAATTAGCATAGTAAGCAAAGGATTTTTTTAAGGGAAATATGCATTTGTGATAAAATAGAGACATTCTGAGAATCTGTTGCCTTAAACTCACTGTGGGAAGCTCTTCTGCTGAGTAGCCTCAATTGCTGCTTACTCTCATTTTACATTTTTTTTAAATATTTCAACCTGTGAGAACTAAAAAGAGGTCTTTTTTAAAAAAATCTGTTTTATTCAATAAGATAAATTCAACTAAATATGGCTTGTGGGGAGGTTGTGCTGCATACTGAATCATTTTCATGTAATATGCCGTATCATTGAGCCACATCACATCTAAGAGTATCTGATGCTGACTACAACTGATGATGCTTGAAACATAATACATGCCATCCTACAAATGAAGCAAAAATAGATGTAGTTATGGCATATATTCTGTGCATGTTCAAAGCAAATGATGCCATGATGTAAAGGCAAAGGAATGCATATGGAACCTGGCATTCAGAGGCTGCTGAAGAGGAGAGGGATTGTCCTGTGTCATTTGGAAATAACAAATGTTGTCTGTGGATGAGGAGCCCAGAATGCCAGCAGACTATGTGTGGGCTAATATCCTGAGTTTACTTACTCCATTAAAGTGGAATTCATGTTTGGAGCGATGAACATAAGCGGCTCCATCGTGCCCTGCAATAAATCCCTTTGTGCCACTCTACCATAAAGGAATCCTCAGCAGACATAAAACCAGAAGAGCTGCCTCTAAAACAGCTCCTTCTGCCCATCCCCTGTGCAGTAGGGGGCTTATCAGGAATGAGAGAGGCCTGAGCATTATATACTTTAGTGATCCTGGGTCAATGGAGCAACCTACAAGGAACCATTCCTGGACAGTACAGTTTGAAACAGCTGAGGCTGCTCTAATTTATTCTGGTAGGCGGAAGAAGCCCTAGCCAGTCCCAGGATTGAGAGGATCAAAAAATGAACCCCACTCCACCCCCCTTTCTGGTTCACCACACTCAGCTCAGGCAGCACATCAGAGATTGAACCAGTGTTATCCCTGCTTGGATTTCAGCCATGATGCTTGCTGAAGCTCTGAAGATTCTGGGGATTGTAACTGTGAATAAGATCCCCATCCCTTCTGACGGTAACAGCTATTGTGAAGTATTGGGTCCATTCTGGAATAAAAAAATGATGCCTCCTTGAGGAAGGGCGAGTTGCTTGTTTCTCTTAAAGAAGGGAAAAGGGAACAACTGACTAAGGGGTAGCTAAATCCTTGGCAGCACTTCACAGGCCACTCTGAGGTGGGAATGACAGAGAGGCTGAGGTTTGCTAAAATGAGAAGTGTCTTGAATCATAATGTCAAGTAGAAACAACGAGGAGTCCTTGTGGCAGCTTAGAGACTAACAAATTTAGGATATCCTCCTTGTGCTATGTATCCATGTTGTCTATATTGATCTGTGGAATAGTATTGTTTTTATTTTTTGTACAGTGCCCAGATCACTGAATGGGAGCTTCAGAAATATAACCAAATATCTCCTTGACAGTTTGTATTCCTAACCTCTTAGATCATTGCAATGAAAGATGGTACCATTCAAAGAGAAGGAACACTCAAGGACATTCAGAAATCGGAGTCTGAGCTCTTTGAACACTGGAAAACACTAATGAATCGACAGGACCAAGAACTGGAGAAGGTTTATTATGTATTTTTTCTCAGTATCCTAAAAAATGTATTCCTTATGTGGTGAAGCATTTTAAATTGAAAACATTAGTAACACTTACTGTGTGTGTGTGTGTGTGTGTGTGTGTGTGTGTGTGTGTGTGTGTGTGTGTGTGTGTGTGTGTTTGAACTTCACTTGAATGAACTTTGCTCCATTTATTAAGACAAAAACCTTAAATCTGCATGTATCATATTTTATCTGTACTAGGTAGGACCTACATCCACTCTTTTTAGTGAAGCCCTGTGGGGAATTTTCTTGCATGAGGAGCATGGAATTGGACCATTAAGTACGGAGAAAATTGAGTTAGTGACATGTACAGGAATAGTTATGCTGCAAATGGAAATGTTTGTTAAATTTAGCCATTGTACTGTTTTTAATTTTTTTAAAATTCTTATATAACAACCACAAATGACTAGACTAGATCTTGTTAATTAAAATATTATGAGATAGGAAGATCCAGCATCTGAAACTATAGTTCTTACTCAGGCAGGTGCTTTCATCCATGGGAGCTTTGCCTGAGTGAGGACTGCAGAATCAGCCTCCAAAGATGGAAGGAATTCATGTCCTGACTGTCAGTGTTTCAGGGGAATGTGACCTGTGTGCCCCCTCTGTGGTCTACTCCAGGAGTACCCAGTCAGGTTTCAGGACTCCCGCCATGACCTGAATCTGGGAGAGACCCGTGCCCATGTCCCACTCTCTTCTGATGGGGGAGTGGGGTGTTAAGGCTGCACAGCCCCCTGCTTTACACTGGGAATAAGTTATGCCTTTTGGATTTAAAAATAGATGGCACATCAAACATTCATGACAGCCAATTGTAATCCTCTCCCTTCCTTTTTACTGACACACTGATTTGAAAATACATTTTGTGACATCTGTAATTTTAAAAAACTTTATCAAGCAAAGCCACATGACTTGTCCTGCTTTTAGGAAACTATAATAGAAAGAAAAACTGTTTTGGAGAGGAAGAACCCCCGGAGGACCAGGTATTCCCGAGAAACTCTGCTAAAAGATGACGAAGAGGATGAAGGTAAAGTAATTTTTCTAAAAGGGCACCCTGAGACCCAGTGCTGACTGCATCGTTGTTTTACAGTTCAAACTGTTTTAGATGGAATCAATTCACAAATTTCAAGTTAGTAACAAAATCAGTCTTTTCCAGGAGGAACTGTGGCCTGGTTCTTTGTGTGGATTGTGGCTCCTAAGAGTTACATACTAAAACTGAGCTTTAATAGATAGTTAAAGAGAGCAATCTGAAGGTGCTGGTTAACCATGGCCTTGTGAGGAGTTGTCAAAATTGTTTCCACAGGATCTCTGATTTGGAGAAGCATCCCTATTGAGGAAAGCTCTAAAGCACATACTTCATTTTAAGCATCTGCTTCACTCGTATCAAACTCAATCAGACTTAAGCATACGCTTAAGCGTAACCATGGGCTTCTAAATGCTTTCCTGAGTAGGGATAGATTTAAGAAAGTGCTTACGTGCTTTCCTGAATTAGGGCTTTAGTAAACTTTCCAATAACAATACACAAGAGTTAGTGGGCCCAATTTTTCCATGGTGTAAGAGAGCTCAGGTCCACTGACTTTAGTGGAGTTTTGTCCAATTGCATTAGCAGAAAATCTAGGCCAGTATTATTTGAACTGATTTGTTTCGCAGTTCAAAAAATATCACTACATTTTGAAAACATTTTGTTCCTTTTTTCCAGTCAAGAAAATGCACACACAAAAATAATCCCGTATTTGATTTGGAAGTTAATATAGGAAGAAACAAAGGTTGTTCCGCAACTTGTAATTTATGGTTCTGGATTGTAGAAGCTTCAGGGGCAGAGAAGGTGTACCCATTCTCTCTGCACTAGGCCATGCACCCTTATGGCACTATAGATTGTGTAATTTACGATATTGTGCCCTGAAACTGCAATTAGCACATGGGCTGAGTACTGCTCCTGCATAGAGCCCTAATGACTTCAGTGGAACTGTGCATGGATATAGCACTGCATCCACACACTATCAATTGCCGGATTTGTTAGCGGCTCAGAGCAGGGACTGTGGCCCATACTATTGTCTATGGCTGAGGAGCACACAGTGCAGTTCAGGATGGGGCATGCAAACATGAGGCTGCTCACCTTATGACCCCTAGCTGGCCCTAGGACCAGGGGCGCACAAAAGTGGCTTTAAGACACCTCTCTTCTGCTCAGATGCACCAAAATGAGCTCTGAGGCACATGGGAATCTGCCTTTTCATCTTAAAAAAAGCATAGAAGCGTTTGAATTTCAAGTAGGCAGCTTGCTGGAGATTTTTCTGTTCCTTTTTCAAGAAGGAAATAGAATCACAGAATATCAGGGTTGGAAGGGGCCTCATGAGATCATCTAGTCCAGCCCCCTGCTCAAAGCAGGACCAATCCCCAGCTAAATCATCCCAGCCAGAGCTTTGTCAAGCCTGACCTTAAAAACCTCTAAGGAAGGAGATTCCACCACCTGCCTAAGTAACCATAGGTAATAGTGTATCCACAATGTATTTAGCGCTATCCATGTGTATTAAAGTATTTGAATGTTTATTTGACAAACCTACCAGATCATTTAGGGGGGAATTTTCTACAATGCCCACAAATCCTACTGTGCACATATTAATTTATTAGCAGCTATTTAAGAAACTTATGTTTCATGAAAGCTAATCTTAGGTGAGCCTCAGAAGCCATAATAATGTAGCATTCATATACCTATGCTATTTCTTTCAGAGTGATAGTCATGCAAAGGTTATATTTTCTTCTGGATTACAAATAAATTAATTTACAAAGATTAAATTATTCCAAGCATGTATAAATCATGGTATCTGGAAAAAAATTCTGAGTACCTTTAAAATAATTTAAATGCTATCTGAATGTGAGAGGATGGATGAATTAAAGGTGAATAGCTAGTGCCAACTGAATTTACAGACCTATCTATAGCCAGGGATCACTGACCTATGCTTTTACCTAGAAAAGAAAAACATTGTTTTATTTCATTATTATCAAGAAAATCTTGAACCAGTAAACTATAAATGTCACAAATACATTGATGTAAAGACATTGTTTATTGAGGGCTAACTTTTCCTTCACTTATGATCATGCACTTATGACTGACTCCAAAGGTGTGTTGGAAACTGAGGAGGTAATTTCACCCTAAAACTGTATTCCATTCAGTAAACTAAGCATGATGTCCATGTGTGAAGATGCAAGTGCTCCTTTACTCACTATCTCTCCCCTCTCATGTTAAGTTAAATCTCCTCTCCTTGGTTTCAAACTGTGTGCAACCCCCATTCCAGCCTTCATCTCTGATCTTATTGCCTCTACACAAACTCCCATTCCTTACGTTCCACTTCAGTTTCAATCTTGACTGCTGTCTTATACTACTTCTCCTATCTCCCACTTCACTCCATCTCATGCAGTCCCTTATGCTTGGAATATTTGCCAAGTGCCCACTCTACTCCTTCAAAAACCAACTCTGATCTCCTGCTGGTTCTCTGAGGAATATTTGCTATAATAATCACCCTGCAATTTGTGAGTGTTCTGCACTGCATTTTACTTGTTCCTTTAAAATACAGTTTGTTGGCATAGTTTGCCATATTTAACCCATCAGAGAGCTTGTTCATATACAGCATTGTGATTAGGATTCTGCAAAGCTCCTAAGCACCAGCCTAGGAACTTTGCTGAATTGGGGTTTACATAAGTAATAGATAAAAATGTGTAACTAACAGACATGCATTTATGAAAAATTCATGGCATGTAAATAGTTTGAATTGTCCTTTTATTTTGCAATTTGGCACCTGCCATTTGATATGGAAAAAAATGAATATAAAAGGTTTCCAGGGCAATGTTACAATCCAACAGTCTTTTTTTCCCCCGCTGATTACAGAAGAAATAACAGAAAGCGATGATGATGACAACCTATCTTCTGTGCTACATCAGAGAGCAAAGATGCCTTGGCGAGCCTGTGGGAAGTACCTCAGCTCAGCAGGAATTCTGCTCTTGCCTTTACTCGTCCTTTCACAGCTCTTAAAACACACTGTTATGGTGGCTATTGACTACTGGCTTGCAAAGTGGACATCTGATGTCATTTCTGCAAAGAGTGACCTAGAACAAAAGAATTGTTCTGTATGCCAGGTACTGTACTTCTAAGTCAGTTCTTTTCTTTGACAAAGAAACATCTCCCAGTGCTAACTTCTGCTTGACCATTGACATGCAATATGCTATATTCCTACTAAAATGTACATCACAGAATGTTTTCACGGGCATCACATTTTGGGGGGAGGGGGTGTTTTGGTTTTTGTTTTTTAGTTTCTCTCTTTCTCTGCTCTTCTTTTCCTTTTGCCACCTTTAGCATTGCTTGACAGACTATGTTTGCATCTTGTGACAGACCCAGGCCAGTGGGGTACAGGAGTCTGGTAGAGGGCAAATATACTGGTCACTGGATGAGTAGTTTTCTGTTCTCTGAGGGCTTGTTTACATCACAAAGTTGCAGCGCTGGTGAGGGGGTTACAGCACTGCAACTTAGGAGGTGTACACATCTGCAGGGCATCACCAGCGCTGCAACCCCCCGAGCAAGCAGGTCTCCTTCCCCGGTTTGCTCTCGCGTTCCCCGAACCCCCGAGCAAGCAGGTCTCCTTCCCCGGTTTGCTCTCGCGTTCCCCAAACCCCCGAGCAAGGAGGTCTCCTTCCCCGCGGTTTGCAGGGGGGTTCGGGGAACGCGAGAGCAAACCGCGGGGAAGGAGACCTGCTTGCTCGGGGGTTCGGGGAACGCGAGAGCAAACCGGGGAAGGAGATCTGCTTGCAGTGGGGTTCGGGGAACACTGGAGCAAACCGGGGAAGGAGACCTGCTTCCCCACGGTTTGCTCTCGTGTTCCCCGAACCCCCCTTGAAGCCGCCCAACAGCGCTGCAGTGTGGCCACATCTAACACCACTTGCAGCGCTGGTTGCTGTAAGTGTGGCCACTCTGCAGCGCTGGCCCTATACAGCTGTACTAATACAGCTGTAACAACCAGCGCTGCAAAATTGTAGATGTAGACATACCCTGAGTGACCAGAGCAGGGGCTGCACTAGAGTAATCAGGAACCTGCTAGAACCAATTAAGGCAGACAGGCTGATTCGAACACCTGCAGCCAATCAAGGCAGGCTAATCAGGGCACCTGGGTTTAAAAAGGAGCTCATTCCAGTCAGGGAGGGGGAGCCAGAGGAGAGGAAGTGTATGTGTGAGGAGCTGGGAGCAAGAGGTACAAGGAGCTGAGAAGGAGAGGGTGTGCTGCTGGAGGACTAAGGAGTACAAGAGTTATCAGACACCAGGAGGAAGGTCCCGTGGTGAAGTTAAAGAAGGTGTTTGGAGGAGGCCATGGGGAAGTAGCCCAGAGAGTTGTAGCTGTCATACAGCTGTTACAGTAGGCACTATAGACAGCTGCAATCCACAGGGCCCTGGGCTGGAACCCGGAGTAGAGGGCGGGCCCGGGTTCCCCCCAAACCTCCTAACTCTTGATAAGACACAGGAGAAGTTGACCCAGACTGGGGGGAAGATCACTGAGGTGAGCAAATCTGCCAAATAAGCGCAGGACCCACCAAGGTAGAGGAGGCACTTTGTCACAATCTCTAAAATAGTTTTGATAGAACTCACAACTCTTCTTTTTTTTTTCTTTCTTTCTGTGCTGCAGCATTCTGGCTGCTGGTAGAGCATTCAGGCTGAGTTTCATAACAAGTGGGAACAAAGATCTTTCAGAATGAACTGTCTGTTCCAGGTTATTCTTCTTTGATTGACTTTGTCTTAATTTTGCACAGAATGGTAGGCTTCTCTAAGATTTGCAAGGTGTGACATATACAGTGCAGTCATGTATATTTCCATCTCAGCCTCCTTTGGCATTAAATTACCTTACTAATTGCTCAGGTGAACCAGAGAGTCACCTCCCAGGGGATTTTATCCTGCCAAGGCATCATTTCTGTTGAACAACATCATCATAATTAACACATTTTTTAAGACAGACTAATTAACTATCCCCATGGATCTGATACAAAGGTGACATTATTTCATTAAAATTCCAGTTGTCTTCTCTGAAGGGATTAGTGTCTGTAAAGAAGCAGTCTTGACAATGGTCTAAATATGGTTTTAAACATTTTTCAATCCAAGGTATCACAGGTAGTGGCTGGATGGAAACCTAGGGTGAAATCCTGATGCCACTGAAGCCAAAGAGGAGTTTTGCTATTGACTTCAGTGAAGCCTTTGATTCATCCCTGGAAACTATTTTATTAAAGCCGAGTTTTAATGGGAAGTTATTAATAATTTATTTTACATTTTTCTGGGCTCTCTCAAGCTCCCACTGAAAAGGGGCTACTACCATGTCATATTACAGTCTGTTTCCCCAACTGGAATTAACTAATGCATAAAATCCTTGGATTCTTTTTAGGAGATTCCATGGCTTTTGAATTTTTAATCTAATCCAAACAGCATTTTTTCCTGAATAATGCTTAATTATGGCAGAGAATCATTGGCAAAACAAAATGAGGAAGCTTGTTCTATCCCTGTTGTGTAGAGAAAAAGAGAACTTCTTCCTCAAGGCTGTCAATCCCACCTTCCCTTTTCTGAACGCAAACTGTATTTTAAATTATTAAAATATTAAAAATAATATTTTGCTTCTGTTTCTTTACTATTTAGGAATTTAATCATTCTCGCTATTCAAGGGTGTTCAGCATTCTCTGTTGCCTTGGGATTATACTATGTCTTGTCACGTCAATAGCAGTGGAGTGGACTGGTCTAAAAGTTGCCAAAAAACTACACTATTGTCTGCTGAATAAAATTATTTTGGCACCAATGAGGTACTACTTTGATTCTAATGTAAGCAGTAGTGCAGAGTAGAGGCTTGATATTCCTTATTTCAAGGCAGCCTTTCCTGTGCAGTTCCATTCTGAAGTTACTATGAATTAAAAAAATGTAAATTGGCTCATTGAAAGTCAATAGACACTACACATGTTTACACTATATAAAAATTCTACTTTCTGATTCAACAGATTGATTCCCCAGAGTCATATCTGCTGAAAATAAGTTTTTACTTCTTTTTACTCTTTTACACAAGAGAAACAGAGGAGGAGTCCATGAGTTGCAGATTCTATTCCATGATATTCATCATCAATGGAAACATTTGCTGAGGTATAAATATTTACACCTGAGCAACTCTGTTGAAGATAACAGAATGGAAGAAGTATCACCAACGGTGTCATTAAAGATAATGGGATTGCATAGGTGTCACTGTGATCCTAATTTGGCCTTTATAACTTTTATTTCTGGTGATGATACATGAGAGGGAAAGAACCCAGCTTGACTGTCAGAGCCCAGAATAGGGCTGGCAGTTAGAAAAACATCTTTTTATTTGCAAGCTTCATTTGACAAGGAAGTCACTGAGGGACAATAAGCATGGAACCCTTCAACACTATTTCTGCAAACTTACTTTTCAAAATAGAACCACACTTTGAAGTTAACTCTAACAATGGAACAGTGTAACCTTCATTTAATCTTTGTTTTATTTGTGCATACTTAATGGATAGAATATAAAATTAACACTAAATAGAAAATGAAATAGGCAGTAATAGAGTTAAAATCCGCTCTGCATCCTTTTAAAAATCCTTTCTAAATTATTTGATATCCTTTGCTTCCTGTACTAAAAAAGGTCCCAATGACTTTGGTGGACTGTAACCTAAAATACACATCTCCCTATGATCACCTTGCTGTCGTATCCCCACAATAACTTCAGGTCATTTAAAATGTCATTAGTCCTTTTACACTGATAATTTTTTCACTACTGTATGTTGCTATTCCAAGAAAAATTAATGTGATCATGCAAGACTTGCAATTACATTTTGTCTGTATTTTTCCTCACTGAGGAGTGCTTTGTGTGTGTGTGTAATACATATTAAATATCAAAATATTTCATATTAGATATAATATATTTATAATATGAAATATTTTGTTTAATTATGTACCTTGTATTGTGCGGAGAAGTTTGTGAAATCTGGCGTGATGATTCATAGTGCTAGGACACAGTTATTCCTTTATTATGTCTGGTTTTGGGATGCAATAAGTATGGGCTGACTTCAGCACAACAGAAACTATAGACCTATTACTCATTCCCCACTCTTATCAGTAGATTGTGTTCCAGCTCAGTACAGAGCTAAAGAGAAATGGAAAGAAATGGGAAAGTATTCTAATATCTACTCGCATATTAACTTTATGACCTTTCCTATTTACTGTCCATTTTAGATTTTTTGAAACAACACCACTGGGAAGCATCTTGAACAGATTTTCAGCTGATTGCAACACCATTGACCAGGTACAGCAACCACATAAATCTATTCTCCAGAAATGCATGCCAATTTTCCCCTATCATCTTCAGCACAGAAAATGTACTGTCTGAATGCCGCCATGTTGTGTTAAGAGGGACTAAATCTCATTTAGCTATAATTGATCTGAGAATTTTGTTGCGTTTTGAATGCATTTTATATTTTTTTCCATTATGCCTTGCAGTGTTCAGAAAAAGAGACTCCTGTTTTTAAAATCCATGCTGAAATATCTATTTGGTTAGAGGTTTTTCAGATGCTGCGGGGTCTTGGTTATCTTATTTGTTCTATAAAGAAATGTAAAGGGACACAGTGTTGTCTCAGGGTTGGAGCACTTGCACCGGAATGAACTAAAGATGTTTAGAGCACCTCCAACTAAAGAGGGTACCTAGGATAGTCACAGGCCTTGAAGCTGACTAGTTATTAACCACATCTCCATTGCTAGCTGTGCAACATGTATTCTTTTGGAGGAATGTGCTCTGCAATGTATGCATGCAGGGGAGCTACATAGAAATACCATCAGGTTTCCCCAGAATCCATCAGCCAGTTCAGAAATGCTAATCTTCAAAGTTATAGTATCCTGTTTTTGTGAGTGGGAGGAGGGAGAATGAGATAAGATGTTGACTTATATTTTACTCCTTTGATATTTAATGCTCTTTATTTATCCAGCACATTCCTGCTACCTTGGAGTGCCTGAGCCGCTCCACTTTGCTGTGTGTATCTGCTCTTGCTGTAATCTCCTACGTCACGCCAATGTTTCTCATTGCCCTGCTTCCTCTCGCTATCATATGTTATTTCATCCAGAAATACTTTCGAGTGGCCTCGAGGTAAGAGCATTGACTGGGCTCATTCTAGTATTCTGAAATTCATGGTCTGGGACCAGGAAATAGAGAGTTTTAAACTGTGCCCTGCCAAGGCAGTACCCCTACATGAAAGCAAGTCAGGTCCATCACAGTAAAAATGTATCATTTTACAGCTGCATTGTTTATAACTATTAAATTAGAATTTCTGAGTGGGAGAAAAGTTTGTTTCTATCATTAAACAAATGACCATGCCAGAATTCACAATCCACAAAAGAAGAGCCAAATGCTAGCCTCTCCAGTGCGGTTGAGCCTTAGGAGAAGTGTGTAGATATAGCAGCAAAGCTGAAATGGCCAGAGGCATTTAGCTTGACCAGGGCAGATGGAAATGAAAAGTTCAGGGATCAAGGAAGAAAATTGAAGAGTGGAGCTTACTCCGCATCAGTACCACAGTTGCCTCTAAAAGATGCAGCATGCACTCACAACCTCATTTGCTACTGGATGCCAGCAGGCCTATAGAGAGTTGGGAGACATCAACAGTATCCCTATTTCTGTCTTTGTCCCTTTACAGCCACGTAGTTCCCCTCTCCACAGTGTTCAAGGAGTGCAAGTGGAAGCCTTCTGCCTAGATCCTGCATATGTGCCCAAATTGAGAAGGGGCTACCTGCGCCCTTTCCCACTTCCTGCAGGACTAAACTGAATTTAACTTTACATAGATCATCAGTGCATACATTTATTTGGTGGTTATTGCTAAGCAGTGTAGCAAAAATCCATTGCTTATATTCATTTGAGTTAATTGAAGCCAGAATGATGTTTCAGAAGTAAATCATTCCACATGAGAAACTGGAATATAGGAACACAGTGCATGTGGGGTTGAAGTTTAGTAAGACCTCCCAGAGCTCCAGCACTGCGTGTTTCAGTTTAGTAAGAACGATCTCCTGTTTTTCTACGAGTATCTGTCTTAGTGCAAGAGTCCCATTAACAGCATTTGAAATTCTGCCATTTTAGGATCATGGGCATGAGATTCTTGTCTGTAGATGTTTCATTTTACTCCCCAAGACACTGTAGTGCCTGTTGCAAAAAGATCACAGTACTGTTAAAACTGATTTTCTTTTTTAAATAATTTCCAGGGACCTGCAACAGTTGGATGACAGCACCCAGCTGCCATTACTTTGCCATTTTTCAGAGACTGTGGAAGGTTTGACCACTATACGAGCGTTCAGGTATATTTTTGAGAAAGAATTATATTGTGTTTTGATATATATTAGATATAGGATATATGCTATCATAACCTTAGTCCCAGATTTGGACCTTAGCGTCCAAAATATGGGAGTTAGCATGAAAACCTCCAAGCTTAGTTACCAGCTTGGACCTGGTACTTGCTGCCACCACCCAAAAAATTAGAGTGTTTTGGGGCACTCTGGTCCCCCTGAAAAACCTTACCTGGGGACCCCAAGACCCAAATCCCTTGAGTCTCACAACAAAGGGAAATAATCCTTTTTCCCTTCCCCCCTCCAGGTGCTCCTGGAGAGATACACAGACACAAGCTCTGTGAAACCACACAGAGTGACTCCCCCTCTCTGTTTCCAATCCTGGAAACAAAAAGTACTTTCCTATTCCCCCAGAGGGAATGCAAAATCAGGCTAGCAATCCAACACACAGATTTCCCCTTGATTTCTTCCTCCCACCAATTCCCTGGTGAGTACAGTCTCAATTTCCCTGAAGTAAAGAAAAACTCCAACAGGTCTTAAAAGAAAGCTTTATATAAAAAGGAAAGAAAAATACATACCAATGGTCTCTCTCTGTATTAAGATGATACAACACAGGGTCAATTGCTTAAAAGAATATTGAATAAACAGCCTTATTCAAAAAGAATACAAATCAAAGCACTCCAGCACTTATATTCATGCAAATACCAAAGAAAAGAAACCATATAACTTACTATCTGATCTCTTTGTCCTTACACTTAGAAACAGAAGATTAGAAAGTAGAACTACTTCTCCAAAGCTCAGAGAAAGCAGGCAGGCAGAAAACAAAGACTCAGACACACAATTCCCTCCACCCAAAGTTGAAAAAATCCGGTTTCCTGATTGGTCCTCTGGTCAGGTGCTTCAGGTGAAAGAGACATTAACCCTTAGCTATCTGTTTATGACACGCCCCCCAAATTGCAGACAGTGGGGAAGCTCACTGGCGGCGATTTCCTTCTAGAACTTGAAAATAAACAGATTAATACAACACATACACCTTTACATATACTCCTAAGTATATAACTAACAGACTTTTACATTTTAAGAACACTTTTTAACTACTGAATTCTGGGAAACTCTCACGGGAGAGTGCATCAGCTACTTTGTTAGAAGCTCCTGTGATGTGTTGAATTTCAAAATCAAAATCTTGGAGAGCTAAACTCCAACGAAGAAGTTTCTTGTTGTTCCCCTTGGCAGTATGAAGCCACTTTAGTGCAGCATGGTCAGTTTGTAGTTGGAACCGCCGTCCCCAAACATATGGGCGTAGCTTTTCCAGGGCGTACACAATGGCATAGCATTCCTTTTCACTGACTGACCAGTGACTTTCCCTGTCAGACAGTTTCTTGCTGAGAAACACGACAGGATGGAAGTTGTGATCTGTTGCTTCCTGCATGAGCACCGCTCCTATACCACGCTCAGATGCATCTGTGGTTACTAGGAATGGCTTGTCAAAGTCCGGGGCCCTGAGCACAGGGTCAGACATGAGCGTTGCCTTAAGTTGGGTAAAGGCCTTTTGACACTCATCAGTCCACTTAACGGCATTTGGCTGGGTCTTTTTGGTCAGGTCGGTCAATGGGGCAGCGATTTGGCTGTAGTGTGGTACAAATCGCCTGTAGTATCCGGCCAAGCCTAAGAAGGATTGGACCTGCTTCTTGGACCGTGGGACAGGCCACTTTTGGATAGCATCCACCTTGGCCTGTAGGGGGTTTATGGTTCCTCGACCCACCTGGTGCCCCAGGTAAGTCACTCTGTTTTGGCCTATTTGACACTTTTTGGCCTTAACAGTTAGTCCTGCCTGCCTGATGCGCTCAAAGACCTTTTCCAGGTGTAGTAGGTGTTCGGGCCAGGAGTCTGAAAAAATGGCCACATCATCGAGGTAGGCAACTGCAAATTCTCCCAGTCCAGCTAGTAGACCATCTACCAGCCTCTGGAAGGTGGCGGGTGCATTTCGAAGGCCGAAAGGAAGGACATTGAATTCATACACCCCCGCATGGGTGACGAATGCTGACCTCTCCTTGGCAGGTTCATCTAGTGGTACTTGCCAGTACCCCTTGGTTAAGTCTATTGTAGAGATGAACTGGGCACGTCCCAACTTTTCCAATAGCTCATCGGTGCGTGGCATTGGATAGTTGTCCGGACGAGTTACAGCATTTAGCTTACGGTAGTCCACACAAAAGCGTATTTCCCCATCTGGTTTGGGTACCAGAACCACTGGAGATGCCCACGCACTGGTAGATGAGCGGATTATACCCATCTGTAGCATGTTCTGGATCTCCCGTTCTATAGCAGCTTGGGCATGAGGAGACACTCGGTAGGGTGGGGTTCTGATTGGGTGAGCATTACCTGTATCAATGGAGTGGTATGCCCGTTCAGTCCGTCCTGGGGTGGCTGAGAACAATGGGGCGAAGCTAGTGCACAGCTCCTTGATTTGTTGCCGCTGCAGACGTTCCAGGGTGGTTGAGAGGTTCACCTCTTCCACGCCACCGTCTTTTTTCCCGTCGTAGTAGACACCGTCAGGCCACTCAGCATCCTCTCCCTGGACTGTAAACTGACAAACCTGTAAGTCTCTGGAATAGAAAGGCTTGAGAGAATTAACATGGTACACTTTAGGCTTTAGTGAGGAATTGGGAAATGCTATGAGGTAGTTTACAGCTCCCAGGCGCTCTTGGACCGCGAAGGGCCCTTCCCATGATGCTTCCATCTTATGGGCCTGTTGCGCCTTCAAGACCATAACCTGGTCTCCTACCTTGAAGGAACGTTCTCTGGCATGTCTGTCATACCAGGCCTTTTGCTCTTCTTGAGCATCCTTTAGGTTCTCTCTAGCAAGGGCTAAAGAGTGTCGGAGGGTGCTTTGTAGGTTGCTTACAAAGTCCAGAATGTTAGTTCCTGGAGAAGGCGTAAACCCTTCCCATTGCTGCTTCACCAACTGTAATGGCCCCTTAACCTCGTGACCATACACAAGTTCAAATGGTGAAAACCCTAAACTGGGATGTGGTACAGCCCTGTAGGCAAACAGCAACTGCTGCAACACTAGGTCCCAATTATTGGAGAATTCGTTGATGAATTTTCGTATCATGGCCCCCAAAGTTCCATTGAACCTTTCCACCAGGCCATTGGTTTGATGGTGGTACGGGGTGGCAACCAAGTGATTCACCCCATGAGTTTCCCACAGTTTTTCCATGGTCCCTGCCAGGAAATTAGACCCTGAATCTGTAAGGATGTCAGAGGGCCAACCTACCCTGGCAAAGATGTCTGTTAGGGCCAGGCACACAGTGTTAGCCCTGGTGTTGCCTAAAGCTACTGCTTCTGGCCATCGGGTAGCAAAGTCCACTAAAGTCAGTACGTACTGCTTTCCTCTGGGCGTCTTTTTTGGGAAAGGGCCCAGAATATCCACAGCTACTCGCTGAAATGGGACCTCAATTATGGGGAGTGGCTGGAGAGGGGCCTTGACCTGGTCTTGAGGCTTTCCCACTCTTTGGCATACCTCACAAGACCGGACATACTTGGCAACGTCCTTGCCCATCCCCTCCCAGTGGAAGGACTTCCCCAACCGGTCCTTGGTTCTGTTCACCCCAGCATGGCCACTGGGATGATCATGGGCTAAGCTTAAGAGCTTCCCCCGGTACTTAGTTGGAACCACCAACTGTTTTTGCGGCTGCCATTCTTCCCGGTGTCCACCAGAAAGAATTTCCTTGTATAAAAGTCCTTGGTCTATAACAAACCGGGATCGATTAGAAGAGCTGAGAGGCGGTGGGGTGCTCCGTGCCGCCGCCCAAGCTTTCTGAAGGCTGTCATCCGCTTCCTGCTCAGCTTGGAACTGTTCCCTTGAGGCTGGGGTCACCAGTTCTTCCTCAGACTGTGGACTTGGGCTTGGTCCCTCTGGAAGCGATGTAGGTGATGGGGTTGTTTCCGTTGCTGGTGAACCGCTCTCCGCTGGTGCACCTGAGGGTATTTCAGGCTCTGGCTGAGCCTTTTGGGTATGGCTGTCTTTTGCTTCTGCCAGTTCTGGCTCGCTGGCGCCCTCTGGCGTTGAGTTTGAAGATGTGGTTGCACTTGCTGGTGCTGGTTGCTGTTCCAGTTCCGGGCCTGGGACTGGAGATGCTGTGGCTGTTTCAGTGGTAGGCATGGAATCCGGGTCCACTACCTCTGTCTGGGTCTCTGGTAACACAGACGGGGCCTCTGTGGACGGCTCAGGAACAGGAATGGGTCTGGAAGCTTGCCTGGTTTGGCTACGTGTAACCATTCCCACTCTCTTGGCCCGCCTCACCTGGTTGGCCAAGTCTTCCCCCAGTAGCATGGGGATAGGATAATTGTCATAGACTGCAAAAGTCCACATTCCTGACCAGCCTTTGTACTGGACAGGCAGTTGAGCTGTAGGCAAGTCTACAGCTTGTGACATGAAGGGGTAAATTGTAACTTTGGCCTTTGGGTTGATGAATTTGGGGTCAACGAAGGATTGGTGGATAGCTGACACTTGTGCCCCCGTGTCTCTCCACGCAGTAACCTTCTTTCCGCCCACTCTCAAATTTTCCCTTCGCTCCAAGGGTATTTGAGAGGCATCCGGGCCTGGGGATCTTTGGTGTGATGGTGGTGTAATGAATTGCACTCGCATGGTGTTCTTTGGACAGTTGGCCTTGATATGTCCCAGTTCATTACACTTAAAGCATCTTCCATCTGATGGGTCACTGGGTCGAGGTGAGTTACTGGAGACTGGTGAGGTTGAAGGGCAGGGTATCTGTGGCTTTACTTGGGTGGTATGTGGGGTCTTTGGCTGTCCTCGGTTGTAGGGTTTATGGTCTGTGTGCCCCCTGGGGTAATCGTTCCCCTTGACAGTAGCTTTCTTGCTTTCTGCCAGTTCCATCCATTTGGCTCCAATCTCCCCCGCCTCAGCGATATCTTTGGGATTTCCATCTTGTATGTACCGTGTGATGTCTTCAGGAACACCATCCAAGAACTGCTCCATTTGTATGAGGAGGTTCAGTTCTTCCAAGGTTTGAATGTTGTTTCCTGTTATCCAGGCCTCATAGTTTTTTGCAATGTAGTAGGCGTGTTTGGGAAATGACTCCTCTGGTTTCCACTTTTGGGTTCTGAAACGCCGACGGGCATGATCTGGGGTTATCCCCATCCTGTATCTGGCCTTGGTTTGAAAAAGTTTATAGTCATTCATTTGCTGCTTAGGCATTTCAGCTGCCACCTCTGCTAAAGGTCCACTGAGCTGTGACCTTAATTCTACCATGTACTGGTCTTCGGGAATGCTGTACCCAAGACAGGCTCTTTCAAAATTTTCCAAGAAGGCCTCGGTGTCATCACCTGCCTTGTAGGTGGGAAATTTCCTGTGCTGTGGAGCAATATTTGGCGCCGGGTTGTTAGGGTTGGCTGGCACATGCAGCCCAGCTTTTGCCAACTCCAGTTCATGTTTTCTCTGTTTTTCCTTCTCTTCATTCTCTTTTTGTTGCTTTTCCATTTCTCGGCGGTGGGCCAACTCTTCTTCTGCTTGTTTCCTTCGGTAGGCCACCTCTTCTTCTTCTAGTTTTCTTTTGTGTGCTGCCTCTTGGGCTGCCTGTTCTCTTTGGAAGGCTGCCAGTTTCATGCTTTCTTCCTTTTCTTTCATCTCCATCTCTTGCCTGTGTTCAGCTTCTTTGATTTGTTCTTCAGCCTCAATTTTTGCCTTAGAAGTCATGGTTCCTGTTTTCTTGTGTTGGGGTGCCCTCTGGTGTTTATCTTCTGAACTGCAGGTTCTGTTGCCTCCTGAAGTCTGCCTAGCAACAGTGCTTTTTTTTCCCTTTCTCTCTCTAGCTAATGTTCAATGAAGGGAAACCAGAAAAACCACTTTATTTGCATGCATATAAGTGCTGGTACTTGCCTCCTAATGGGAGGGCTATTGCATGACAAAAGACCCTCAACAGTTTGGTAATGGCTTCTCGCTTAACATGCAAGCCACAAACTGCCAGAGAGAGCAGAAAAAAAAATTCTCTCTGGTTCCCTTTTAAAACCAACTGTTTCTCTCTGCTAAAAAGCCCTTAGCAGAGAAGAGAAAAATATAATATTCCTACTGGCTTCTGGATTCTGTCTATATCCCACCGCTGCTACTCATATCATAACCTTAGTCCCAGATTTGGACCTTAGCGTCCAAAATATGGGGGTTAGCATGAAAACCTCCAAGCTTAGTTACCAGCTTGGACCTGGTACTTGCTGCCACCACCCAAAAAATTAGAGTGTTTTGGGGCACTCTGGTCCCCCTGAAAAACCTTACCTAGGGACCCCAAGACCCAAATCCCTTGAGTCTCACAACAAAGGGAAATAATCCTTTTTCCCTTCCCCCCTCCAGGTGCTCCTGGAGAGATACACAGACACAAGCTCTGTGAAACCACACAGAGTGACTCCCCCTCTCTGTTTCCAATCCTGGAAACAAAAAGTACTTTCCTATTCCCCCAGAGGGAATGCAAAATCAGGCTAGCAATCCAACACACAGATTTCCCCTTGATTTCTTCCTCCCACCAATTCCCTGGTGAGTACAGTCTCAATTTCCCTGAAGTAAAGAAAAACTCCAACAGGTCTTAAAAGAAAGCTTTATATAAAAAGGAAAGAAAAATACATACCAATGGTCTCTCTCTGTATTAAGATGATACAACACAGGGTCAATTGCTTAAAAGAATATTGAATAAACAGCCTTATTCAAAAAGAATACAAATCAAAGCACTCCAGCACTTATATTCATGCAAATACCAAAGAAAAGAAACCATATAACTTACTATCTGATCTCTTTGTCCTTACACTTAGAAACAGAAGATTAGAAAGTAGAACTACTTCTCCAAAGCTCAGAGAAAGCAGGCAGGCAGAAAACAAAGACTCAGACACACAATTCCCTCCACCCAAAGTTGAAAAAATCCGGTTTCCTGATTGGTCCTCTGGTCAGGTGCTTCAGGTGAAAGAGACATTAACCCTTAGCTATCTGTTTATGACATATGCCATGAATGAAATGTTCAGCCTGCTCTTAACTGGGCACCACTTTTACAACTCCGGTTTTGTAGGTGCAGATAATTATAGTTTGGGTCACTTAGAAGTTTAAGTACCTAACTGCATCAGTAAATGAAGTTCTTGGACACTTAAGTGACCTAAAATGTGAGTGCAAATAATTTTGGGGGTGGAGGAGCAAAATTGCACCCCCAGTTATTTAATCCACACCTGCAAGAATGGAGGCTGGTAGCTACAAATCTGGGCATTTATGAAGAATTTAAAGAACAGTACAGTGATCTCTAAGTCCTTGCTTGCCTGAGTGGTCCTTGGCCATAACATCAAGAAACAGCTGAGGAAGATCTAATAACACACCTGAGTTGTGCTTCTCTATTACAAACATTATATTCCCTGAGGTGTGCCAGTAAAAGTTCTGCCAAACCTACCAGCTGCTTCCCCAAACCAACATTATCTCTGTCATTTCTGGGTTAAGTCAAAGCCCCTGTCTCATCTACACATACACATGTTGCAAGTTAACATTGCTGCTGACAACTCACCTTTGGAATTCTGTAATTCTTTGTGAAAACAACAAGGAGTCCTTGTGGTACCTTGGAGACTAATAAATGATTTGGGCATAATATTTCATGGGCTAGAATCCACTTCATCAGATGCATGGGTTCTAGCCCACAAAAGCTTATGCCCAAATAAATTTGTTAGTCTCTAAGGTGCCACAAGCACTCGTCGTTGTTTTTCCTGATACAGACTAACACGGCTACCACTCTGAAATAATTCTTTGTGGTCATTCCTGTACAACCTTAATGTTTCATTTACATAATTGTATAATACTTTTCATCCACAAAGTTATGAACCTGTAGGGTCTTTTGCATTTAATTTCCTTTCTTTTCTGTTTCTTTTTTTTAAGAACAGAAAAAATTGAGATAAAAAACATATTGCCTGTATTTAATTATGTCAGTATTTAAATTGTCCCAATCAGGCTCTGAACTTCGTAGCTGAAGGAGAGTACAGTCTGCTTGCATTTTGCAAGTGTTTGGAAAGCAGCATAGTATTTCTCAGTATTAATTATTATGATTTTGCTTCTTGTTTGTTTAAGTGCCAGTAGTCTTCTCTAGTTTATTGGTATGTGTCCCCGGTGTGGCTTATTAGGGAAATTTATTATTCTGATTTTTAATCCTTGCTTTCCACCTTGTTTCTTATCCCAATCCTGTTCTACTCTGGCGGAAATTCAGATTTTGTGACCATTACTGCTGCACTGCTTCAGATTTTGCTACAATAAATCACTTCTAATACCATCTCACTGATACCCTTGGTTGTTTAGAATACTTCCTCGTGATTCCCTCCTCCTCTCCGTCACCTTGAAATGAACTGCTCCAGCAAAGCCTGTTCAGAATTTAGGGAGCCTCATGTTCACGATTTCATCAGCTTGAAATCCCAGGCTAACTGATGAATCTTTGCCCCAAACAGCAGGAGACATTCAGTAGGTTTTGTATTCCATCTACATGCCAAGCTTCTGTGTCAGTGTGTATCTTGTCTATTTTTAGGAGTATACTGCTTTTCAGTTGCATATTGAGTGGTATTAATGGCCTTTGAAGTTTAGACTTTAAAGCTTGAGCAAAGTACGCAGCCCTTGCATTCCTAAAAATAACACAGTAATATAGGAGTCTAGCCATAGAGCTAGCAGGTACCGGTTGTTCCTGCAGCACCCTTACTGTCCTATATTTGCTCTTGGCCATTTTGAGCAACTTATAAAAATCCAGGAATTATATCAAAAAGATAGCAGCTGCTGTTGCTACAGCCACAAATAATCCTTCATCAAATATCCTGGGTGTAAATATACCATCTCCATATGTTGTCTGGTGTATAAAGGACTTCAAAATGGGCTGCCCTAAATAATAAATAAAATGTAAACAAAGTTTTCCCAAGGAAGGGTTTCACTTTAGGGGCAATTCCTGTAGTGAGATTCTGAGAAATTTGCAGCACTCTAATGATAAATTGTACTCATGAGCAATTCCACCCCCCTACACGTGTTCCATTGCTGACTGCACAGTGCCAGAATCCCTAGCATTTTATAGTGTCATGATCACTGCGATAATCTGTGAATAGTCTGGCCATTTTAATAAAGAGGGACTGATTTTTTTAAAGGTAATTACTTTTTAGCCTGTACGTGGAAGGAAATACATGAATGTTTATAATTGACACATAGTAGAACTTCACTAATACTCATGCTTTATAATTTGTACAAAATGTTGGCTGTCTGTCTCCTCATGTCTGTGTAATGATTTGATAACGGAGAGCTGTATTTATAACCAAGGCTTCATTTCTTTTACAAACTGTTTTACAGTCTGTTTACTAGTATGCTGTGTAGTATTAGTAGTAGCTATCAAAATAAATGTACAAAGTTTATGTTTTGGTATATTACCCTGACTGATTTGAGTACTAGCCAAAACCTTGATCCAGCAAAGCACTAGATTAAGCAGTCTGCTGCATCCAGAGAGAGCCCCAATGACATAATTGCAGGATCAAGGCCTAATGCAGAAGTTTTACTAACTAGCAAATGTTCTTCTATTTGTTAGTGTGCATCAGTGTGGTTCTACAGTAGTAAACTTAAAACAAACTTGCTGTATTTAAAAGCCTTTTCACTTTCAGATGGTTTATTTTGAAGAGAGAAAAAATGGCTTTATAAAAGTCTTATTGCTACTTTTATTGATTGTAGTTCAGTAGCTCCCACGATGTACTGGGCATTGTCTATGCAAAAATTAAGAGACAGTCCCTAACACTGTGAAGTCTTGATCCATGACTGGGGCTCCTAGGCACTACTGCAATACAAATAGCAAATAACCCACTCGATTTTATATGGTCAGGTGAAAAGAGGAGTTGTGTTTTCTGTAGAACTAGCACGTCTTTTACTTGCTCACTCTCTTGCTCACTCTCATTCACGTGTGTGTGCACACACACTTTCTCAGACTCTTATCTTTTTCTTTATTTCAAGCCACCTTCCTCACTGCTGCTATGGTAGTGAATGACTAGGCAGAGTCTGTTGTCATTTATAAATTATAGTTTTAATATGAACTGTCCAGCTAGCCAATGTTAGTCCCAGAGTCATATATAAAATGTCAGCTCCAGTTTAAGAAGGCAGCAAAATCTTATTTGTTCCTAAAGAAAGGACATTGTGGCTGAGGGATGATTGTATATGGTCATGTTGTAGGATACTCAGGAGGTTCCAGTTATTGAACTGTTGAGTGATGTAGACCTTTAAAATTAAAGTTTCATCAATAATTAGAAGCTGTGACAGCATGCTGCTACTTACAGCTCCACAATTTGGGCATGTAAATGCTGTTTGTGTGTGTATAATATATACACTCCAACATCTGGGTATTCAGATTAAGAGGCTGGGTTGAATCGCTCTTAAAAATATGTCCCATTAAATGCATGTTTTTTTGTTTGTTTGTTTGTTTTACTT
Organism: Gopherus flavomarginatus; assembly: GCF_025201925.1. Classification (NCBI taxonomy): domain Eukaryota; kingdom Metazoa; phylum Chordata; order Testudines; family Testudinidae; genus Gopherus; species Gopherus flavomarginatus. The sequence goes on from NC_066621.1 coordinate 54,953,953, forward strand.
TCCCAAGGCCTCATGGCACACATTGACTTCTTGCTTTGCCATTTCTGTTTTGAAGGTATGAAGGCCGGTTCCGACAGAAGCTTCTTGAATATACAGATTCCAACAATATCGCTTCCCTTTTCCTTACAGCTGCCAATCGCTGGCTGGAAGTCCGCATGGCAAGTACATTACTCTGTGTGTGGTTGGTTGGTTGATTTATGCTTCACTTTGATCCTGGCACTCCATTGATGTATATGAGAGTTATCCAGCCTATACCTTTGCCATGTACATGTCTTTTTAAAGAAAACTTGCCCAATCACCCAGTCGATGAAAATACAGTGGAGTGCAGGAGGGGAGGAATTCTTCCCACAGGCTGCAGCTGTTATTCCAGAGCTGGAATAGGATTCATGGCCCTTTCCTCCCTACCCCCTCCCCCCAGGGTGACCAGATGAGAGGAAGAAGATATCAGGACAGATGGGGGGTGCCAGCGAAGCAAAAAATGGGAGGGAAAACGGAGTGCCATGAAATTGGTCGGGACACAGGACAAACGCCTAAATATTAGGACAGTCCCAATTTTATCAGGGCTTCTGGTCACCCTGCCTCCCCTCCTTTCCCTGTGTGGAGGATAATGATCAGAGTATCAAGATCCTGCAGGGGGCTGTGCATGTCAGTACACCTGGGCTTCATCCATCCAGCCACTCGTGCTGAGATTCCATTGTATTGGGTGCTTTCTGCACCAGTAAGGTGTGTGAGGATTTGGGCCTAAGCCCTTTCTGGGTCAGCCAAAGGACAGGGCTATTGCCTTTTGTGTTCTTGTTCCCCTTGTACTGCAAATACAGCAGGTAGGTGAAAGAAATTATCTGTTAAAAATGAGTCTTCAGGAAGGCAATAAGAGAGCTTCTTATGCTGTATGATGTTAGCATTTGTATCTGTTTCTGCAAGGCACTGATGTAACAAAGCTGCTGCTAGTCATGTTATAAATGTGTGATCCTTCCATATGCATTACAGGTACATCTGTGTATATATTTCATGTCAATCTGCACATTAATTTTAGACTTTCACGTATACTGGTATATTTGCCACCTAAACTCAAGTTTATTTGGTGACTCAGAGGAAAGAGAACTAGCCTGTATTCTATTCAGCAAATAAGGAATAATAATGAAGAAGCATCTAGAGATGATTGAGATCCCGTTGTACTAGGCACTGTATAAACATAGACTTCATCTACACTGGCAACTGGACATGGTCCAAGCACATGGTTGTGCCAGAACCCCCTACTGTCCACATCTAAACCCAGAAATACAGGTTTCAAGACCTGTCCAGGGAAAAAACACTAGTAGACCTGAGGGGTGTGGGTATGAACATGTCTTGGGCTGTGGCATGGCCCCGTTCCCATGCCAGTGCGTAGGGTGGATAGGGTAAGGGGTATGTCTTGAGTTCAATAGTCCTCCAGCCAGTTCCTACAATATACTGAACCTTTTCCTGCCTGACCCTTATCCAAATCTATAAAGGTCTCTGCCCCCACATTCTCACCAGTAGTGGTGAGCTATGCTGACCCCTTCACAACTGTTTTCCACTAGACTCTCTTCATCAGTTCACGTGGCCATGGAACTTGCTTCCAGAGCTGCTTCTTGGTCACCCAGCCACACCCAGGTCCCAATAAATGTGTGGTCGGAGTTCACCATTTTCCATGACTTCTCCCACATCACCAGGAACTTACACCTGTAATGGGAAGTTGCATAGAGGCTGGTGCAGGTGGGCATTCACTGTACTTTGGCCCAGTCCCAGGAAGGAATAAAGCACCTGAGGCTCCAGTATCAGAGGGCAAAAGACTCCACCAGTTGCTCCAGGAGAGGTCCTCCAATCTGCCTATTCTTCAGGGAGCTGGACCACATGTTCTCCCGGGCTCCCGCTACTGAGCCTGTGGTGATGCATGACTCCCTCCTCAATCTCCACCAGCCTCATCAGCTGATGAGATGCTGATGAAGGCCACAGTGTGGAGATGGTGAGGACGCCGTGGAGAAAGAAGAGTATGTCATCCTGCATCTCTGCAAGGAGAAGATGGCTCAGCACGCCCCTCCTGATGACCTAGAGGAGGACCTCTACTCAGCAGGAACTAGAACCTGAAGCTGGTAAGTTAAACTCCACCCTCACCCAGATGGTCCCCAACCAAGACACAACTGTAAATTCAACATTTTATCGAATTACCATGAACCACCATGAAGCTTTTTTTGCAGAAGTTATAGAATGGATTATTAGCAGACCGTTAGTACTGCCCCAGAAATAAATGCGCCCACCAGCCCAATCATACACTTTAAGACATTACATTTTTAAAACCATTAGTTGATGTTAACTCCCATTGTCAGCAGGTGCTCCTTTCATGGGGGCTGCAAAAGTTGTCTGAGAACCAAGGATACTGAAACAATCTCATTCCTGAAATGCTGAGAAGTATCACTATTGTGTCCTTCCACAGCAAAGTTATGTTATGTGGGGAGATTTCTTATCTGCTTTCCAAGGAAAGATACAATATAATGCTGCTCTTGTGATTGACTTGGCAGAACCTTCATCTGAGAAGAGTGAGCCCATTCTACCTGGGATCCAGCAGCAACAGCCCAGCAAACAAAGCATGACACTGGAGGATGTGCTCATTGGAGTTGACAGAAGGAGCCAGGAAAAGTTTGGCTTTGCGGAAAAGAGAGGAATGGCCTATTGGGCTGGAGCAACAGACTATAAAGTGGGAGGAACATTTTTTCCAAAGGCAGGAGGCATTAGTGATCTGGTTCCTGGAGCAGGACACATGGTACACCTCTACCATGATATAACGCTGTCCTCGGGAGCCAAAAAATCTTACTGTGTTATAGGTGAAACTGTGTTAGATCGAACTTGCTTTGATCAGCTGGAGTGCGCAGCCCCGCCCTGTCCTCCCTTTCTTCCCCCGCCCCTCCGAGCACTGCTTTACTGCATTGTATCTGAATTCATGTTATATCAGGTTGCGTTATATCAGAGTAGAGGTACATGGAATTAGAGTTGCCCGAGGGGACTGGGAGTATGCCCTGTTGCAGTCCCTGATACAGGGGGAGGTGGAATGGATTCAGGTCCTGCCTGCCGCAACAGCTGCACCAGTATCCATAAACTGGCATCTCCTTCTCCAGCTACTACTCCTCCTGCACCTGCAACCCACCATGCTGCTGAGTTAGAGGACCCAACTCCCACCCTCTGTGATAGAGGTGGGAGTCTGCAAGACTCCATGCACAATACTCTGTACTGGCACCCGAAACCCCTCCCTGGGGAAGTCCTGTGACCGTGGACAAAAGAAACAATGAGCCCGAGACTGCCTGAAGGCCAGCATGTGTCTAGCCCCCAAACCCCATGCAAGAGACACCCCTTTTTGACCCATCCTCCTCCTTGTCCAGAGTAGGGGAAGTTCAAGGGCCATAGGTAGTGAAGGAAGTCTGATCCATTCTGTTTTCATTCACAGTTCCTTTTAAAAAAATGTTCAGAGTTATGCTAAATGTACTAGTTTCAATAAATTTTAGCTTCTTTTATTTGTGTGTGGACCTTTCATTTGGGCTTTGGTAAGGTACAATTTTTTTCCCTTTCAGTTTTGGGCTCCTTCAGTCAGTGCTTTGAGTCATATAACTCTCCGGGGTAGAAAACTGCAAAGTCCAGTCTGACCCTCCCAGAACCACACCCTCACACCCCAAAACTTCCCCTGGCCTGGTATTTGTGAATATAAGTAATCTGGAGACATGTTGGAAGCACAGTGTGCATGGAAATAACAAGTAATTTTATTAACTGGGGCTGTGGGAGGAGGCGAGGAAGAGAAGGTGAGTAAACTTCTGTACGGGTTTGACAAAACAACAGGAAAAACAAAGTAACTTAGCTGTGCCATCACATATTGAACAGTGCTAAAACAGCCCTTCCTGCACCCTGAGCCCTGCAAAAAAACCACGACCACTTTAAACCATGGGGTGCTCACAGTTAACAGCCAGTGAGTGGTTGTATCCTCCCATACAATCACATTCACCAGAAATGAGTTGTAAAAGCCCCTCCCACATGCTTCATCAACTGTTCTCAAGATCCTTCAGATACTAAAGTAATCTACCTGAACTGTGGTCTGGCGAACAGCTGTGAACATTAACACAAAATGAAAAAACAATAAGTGCAATTTAACTGGCCAGATGCCATCTGCAGGCCAATCACAAACCAGAAGGTGCTATACCTGCGGAGGTGCCCTGCCCCAGTTACCTGTAATGAGTCATTACCTAAACAATCAGCTAATGACAGTCATTGGGAGAGGAAAAAACGTGTGTTGAAACACAAGTGAAAGGGAATGTTCCCTCTTTTATTTTTACAGTAGCTGCATGGGATGTGGCACTTTGCTTGGGACCAGGCTGCAGTCACCTACCTGCATGCCCATTGCTCCATAATGTAAGCACAAATTGCATCCTTGGTTTCCCTGGCCCACTGTGGTCCAGCACCAGTATGAACATTTATGGAGCAGCCTGATTCAATGAGGTTTGCAAGCCCTTCTTGTCCTGTACGCACTCTGTCCTAAAGTACTCACCTTTAATCTCGCTAGTGCTATGAAGGGCACAGCATGCCACAGTAATGCAGACTGCGTTGCCTACATTGGCATCTAACCAAGAGCATAAGCATCATCAACAAGCCTTCAGCCGTTCAAAGGTGTTATCCACTACCATCCTGCAGCTGCTTTGTTTGACGTTGACTCTCCATTTTGCCGGGTGGTTAAAGCTGGGCTAGGGTTTCATTAGGCAGCGTAGGAGCGAGTATGTGGGGTCCCCCAGAATAACTGGGGGCAAAGAGAACCACATTGCTTCTGGGGAATAAAGTCTCTTCCTACCCCTTCAAGGACAATCCCAATCTTCTCAGCACTCTAGTGTCATGGCCTGTCCTGTGTGTTGGACAGCATTCAGGAATCTGCTTTTGTGGTCCACTAAGCCTTTAAGAATGAGTGATGTACTCACTGATGTACTCACTCGCTCCTTTCAATCAGCAAAGTATGGGGATGTGGGTGCCATCGATGGTGTTTCCAAATTATACGGGGCCATTCTCTGGGACCCCACTATAATTTCTGGTACTTTGGTGATGGTAACCATGTGTGGGTAGATGAGTGCATTGACGGGTTCACAAACCTGCACCACCACGACCCTGACAGTGGCCTTCCCCACCCTGAAGTGGTTTGCAACTGGCCAATAGCTGTCTGATGTTGCCAACTTCCAGAAGGCTATAGCCATCTGCTCCTGCACTGGAATGGGTCTCCAAAACCTTGTGTTCTGCCACTGTATGGTTGGGGCCAGCTCTCCACAGAGCTTCATGATTGTTGGCTTCCTCATCCTGAAGTTCTGTGGTCACTGGTCATCATCCCAAGTTTCTAACACTATGTAATCCCACCACACAGTGCTGGTTCTCCTGGTCCAGACGTGGTGGCCTCCCATGGACTTACAGTTGCAATGCCAGTAGTCTCCTGCATCTCTCTGTCATGGGGAAACAGTGGATTACTCCCCATCCTTTCACCCAAAATTCTCACCAGTCATGTATTGCAATGCAGTCACGTTTGTCTCACAAGAAGGAGCCGGGCACCGTCAGTCACTTGTACCATGTCTTCTACCAGCTGGGCAGGAGAGGGTGAGTGGGAGCTCGATCACTAGATGTGTGAAGGCATCTGCAGTCCCACCAACACACAGCAAGGCAGATCCTAGAATATATCCTGTGACTCATAGAGCCTTGGGATACTGCCCCTGAAATGCTAGTGCTAACCTTGCTTACCAAAAAAAACCTGTGTGGACACGGGTGTTTCCAGGTTCAAAGTGTACACCCGTGTCCAACACAGCATATTTGGACATTCTGTGCAGCTGTGGGGTATATGGGCAAGCTTACACACACCCTTGTACCTTTGTCCAGTTGCCAGCATAGATGTGGCCGTAGAGGAGGACAGTCCCTGCCTCACTGACTTCCCATTCTAAAGTTTTATCTACATACAAAAGTTGTACCACGTTAACTATGCCAGTTCCATAACCTCTAGTGTGGACATAGTTATACAAGTATAGCTTATTCCTGTAAATTTAAGGAATAAACTATTCTAATATATGACACCTTTATCTAATAGGTATAACTGACTCTATACTAGCCATTGTATCCATATAACTATTTCAGTAAAACATCACACACCTAACTGAAATAGTTAAATTAGTACAAAAACTATATGTAGGCCAAGCCTAATTTAAGATGGCATGGGGACACAACCGTGGATACAACCGACAATACCAAGAAGTGAGAGAGAGGGGACAAGGGAAATGGCAACAAAAATGGGGGTTAACAGGCCATCTCTATCCACAGATTATTTAAAATCTTCAGCATGTGTTTCAGTCTTAGCTATGTAAAGGATTTATTGTTTCAAACTGAACTTACCAAAATATTTGCATGGTCTCTCTATATATAGTGATGAAGCTTGTTCATGTTCCTTCAGGAATACATTGGAGCATGTGTGGTTCTCATAGCAGCTGTGACTTCTATTACCAAGTCCTTGTACAATCAGCTCTCTTCAGGACTTGTGGGCTTAGGACTAACCTATGCTCTTATGGTAAGTTAAATCATGCTTTGAGTGGCTTCTCCCACACACAGTATTTTCTTCAGGGCACAAAGGTGGAAAGGACAGAAGGTGCTGTATACACATCCATATTGGGAAGCTGTAAAAACTGTGAAATAGTACATTAACTTCAATTCATATTATGTGGGTGATATGTTTGTTAAGCATATTCTTTTCTGAGTTCTTAAATCCCATGTAAGTAATATATAGTGTAGTTATTAATAAATCTATCAAAATGTTAACATTCATTCTAAATTGAAAAATAGTATTACTAGATCACTAATTTACTCATCATTATGCTGCAATCTTTCATTCTAGATATTCAGGCTTTTTTTAAAAAGAAAATTTCTCTTTCTCTCTCTTTTAGCTTTTTTTTTTCTTTTTAAATATTGGCATGTAGCACCATAATACCAGAGCACCATACCTAGGATATTTAACTTGCAGCCAGTCTTGCCACTCTGTTAATGTGCACCAAATGTTTCATTCAGCTTATTAAGACTTTGTATTCTAAATAAGCTTCACAGAAACAATTAAAAAGCTGTCCTGGAGGAATGGAAGTGCTTGGTGGCCTAATGGTGTTATGATGTTTCTTTTCCAGTATTTCATATTAGTAAAACATGACATTTATTTATTTATATTATTTCAGGTGTCTAATTACCTGAATTGGATGGTTCGTAACCTGGCTGATATGGAGATCCAGCTGGGAGCAGTGAAAAGGATCAATGGCCTTCTAAAAACAGAAGCTGAAAATTATGAAGGGCTCCTTTGTGAGTGTGGTATTGTATTGCTTGAGAAAAGAACTCATTAAATATTTAATGATTCACAGTGAATTGCCATAAATAACTTATTAGAGCATTTAATGAATTGATGAATTGATCACAAGTGGGTTTTTATGCTCCGGGTACAGCTCCTTCGCAGATTCCTCAGAACTGGCCTGACAGAGGTGAGATCCAAATACAGAATCTGAGTGTCCGGTATGACAGCAACCTAAAGCCAGTCCTAAAGCATGTCAGTGCTCACATCTCTCCAGGGCAAAAGGTAAAAAAGTGGAGATTATTTGAGAAATGACTCTTTTCCCAGTCAGACCAGCTCGTTATAGAAACTATAGAGTGGGGACAATGTACTAAGCTATTTTTTAATAATGATTTCCAAAGTTTTTCCTCCTCCAAAATAATATACTCCAGTCCTGATCCCTTATACCAGTTTCTTTATGCCTTTGCTCTGGTGCCTTCAAAAATGTGTACTGTTACAGTGATGTAAGTGCTTCTTAATCTTCGGGTGCTCTGCTGTGGGTCATAGGGCCTCAAAATAAGGGACACTGACACTTGTAATGTGAGATATACACTCCATCATTCCCAAATGGCTTCTCTGCCCTGTCCCTTCACTGGTCATCTCTCCCTACTTGTCCCTTTCCCCTCAATCTTCTTTCACCTCCTTAATCTTGTGTCTCTCTCTCCCATCATACAATTGACTCTCCCACCAAGACACACCCCCTCTGGGGTACTAAGCTTTGCTGGCAGCACGAGCCAACCCTCCTTATGCTCTGGAAGGTCTCCTTGTGGCCCACTGTGCCCTAGCATCCCCATGGAGGGCCAGCCAAAATCTAACCCTGAATGTCCAATTCTCTTTTAAAAGACAAAAAAGTGAAAATAAGGCCCCTGCTGAAGACAATTCAGTTTTGTCTTTAACTTCAGATGGGGCCAGAATTTCACTCCAAGATGTTTGTTGCAAATGCCCTGTACAGATATTTCTCCTTCCTACTCATTTAATGTTCTACTCATCTTGTTTCTGTGTTGTAGATTGGAATCTGTGGCAGAACAGGCAGTGGGAAATCCTCCTTCTCTCTTGCCTTTTTCAGAATGGTTGACACCTTTGAAGGTAGGCTCACACCTGTTCCCTCCAGTCAGGGTTAGCTCCCTGGGGAAGCCACTTTGAACTTTCTTCATCTGACACTAACAGCCATGAATTATAAAGACTGTACAAAGACTGTGCTAAGCATTGTTGCTGGGCTTATTCCAAGTAAGGGACAATCTGTCTTTCATCAGCTTCTGCCTTATTGATAACCCAGGTCAATATAAAATCTCATTCAATGTGATCAGTGTTCTAACACCATGAGCAGCCTCAGGCAAGTGTTTCCATTAAAAATAGAAAAGAACTACAAACGTGTATTTTTTTATATAATCTGTATTCTGTGTCGGTATTGGTTTCCTATAAGGCCTGAACCTGCTCCTTTTGAAGTCAATAGCAAAATTCCCGTTGACTTCAGAGAGAGCAGGATTGAGCCTTTAATTACTTCCAAAAGTAGATTTGCATGTCAGGTTGAGAGGGAGACTCTTCATGCATCAATTAGATCTTTTCTTAAGCATTTACCAGTATGCATTAAAGGGGTAGGCAAAGGTGCAGAGGCAGCATATTTCTGTCTCCAACACAAAGTAACAAGCATAGTGTTTATCAGCAGCAGGGAGGCTTGAAAAAATATGCTATAGTGCAGGTGAATCCAAGGACAGAGTTGTTCCGGGCTCCAAGGATAACTTGGAGCTTTTGCTACCCACTCTGTGTCCAAATAGGTAGTTACTTCCATCTTCCACCCTACCCCATCTCAAAATCCCTTCCCATCACTCCACAATGCTATGACCTCCTTTGTGAGACAGTATTTCCAGGGCTGATGTATAAGAATAGCAAATACTACCTCCTGGGTCTACTATGAGCCCAGAGGCTACTTGGGGAATTGTCATGTGCACCAGTCTGAGTTAGATGTCTCTATTTCAACCCATCTGGAAATAATATTTATTTGCCTGTTACTCTGAACACATGCACAATGGAGTATTCCTCATACACCGCCTATGTAGTGCTAGTGAAAAGAACCTTCATCCCCCTATGCTGCATGTGCACATTAGCTGCCATGAGAGGAGGTGGGCTCTCTCCCTATGAATATTCTTAGAGCCAAAATCTCTCTCTCTGTTCACTTCTCAGCAAAATATGGATATAATGTTTTTCTGTAGAAGCAGCAGCATTCATTTGCAGTCCATTTCTGGTTGGCCTATCCACATACAATTCATGCATATCCATCACCTCTGACTACGCTTGCTGGAGCAAACCAAACAGAGCAGGAAGCATAGAGGGCACAGGAAGATCTGGAGGATATGTGCTAAAGCTTGAGGAGCACACTCCTCATCCTCTCTGCCCTGCTCTAGAACATCATAAACAAATTCTTCCTGACATTTTCACATGGGGAGGAGAGGGGAGAAAGAAAAAACCACTCATGATAGGGGTTAGTCACATCACTTAATGCACTCAGGAAGGCCCTTGGATATGGTTGTGATGGAGGGGCTATAAGAACCTAAATAGAACAGAATAGAATTGGATCCCTCTGTAGCTTGGGGCATGAACAACTCATGGACAGCATACAGAGTGTGAACCTTTAGAGACCTGAAGAAGTTTCACCCTGCACTTGCCTTCTTCAACAAATGCAACTTAGCTATGTTCTCCGGTATCTTTATGACATTGCACTAAATCAACATCTGATAATTTATTCTGGGTTATTAGACATCCTGCAAATTAAATATATAATTATTTGTGTGGCTATGACCCCTTCCAGGTCTCTCTGTGTGCATCCCTTAGGATGCTAGGCTTTTGCCTGTTCTGGAGTGGAATCCCTGATTCTCCCACTTTCAGAGTGGCCCCAAGCCTACAATAACTTGAGTACCAAATGTGATTGCTCAGCAGGTCTGACTAGGTCCAGCTACCTGCAAGTCTTCCTTCTGGGAGCCGTGACCAGTGTACACAGTGATCCACTACAGCCTTTTCAAAACAAAGCATTGTTTAATCACAGGAACAAAGCACAAGAGAAAAAGAAGCTTAACACAATAAAAGGTTTACACACATACCTTACCTAACCTAAAGCTTATGTAGGTGGAGCTTAACCCAAACATCCCAGAGAGTGCTGGGGAGCAGACTGAAACCCTAGAGGTTGGGGGACGGGGTTTCTGTCTGTTCCCCAGCACCCTGTGCTGCAGGGATGTCTCTTTAGCCTTCCTGAGAAAGTTCTTTGTTCCAGTTTGCTGCCTGTTTTCCCACCCCACCCTTGCCAAGCCATACTCTTCAACTCATCAGCATAGCTAGATGTAAAACTTCAAAGTGATTGACACCTGCATTGTCCATTAAGTATGGTAAATAGGGCTGTCTGAAGCTATTGTACCCTCTCCTGTGTGCCTAACTTCTGCTTGAATTAACCCCTTGTAATCCTATAGCAAACAACACAATAATCAACAACCAACCAGATGGGACATATAATATTCATAAAATATAACCGGCATCTGCCATGATTTAGTCTCAAGGGAATTGCACTTTCTGCTTAGCAGTAACTCATTTCACTGGTGAATAAAGTAATATGTAGCCCAAAGGTTAGTCTTGCATGCTTCTCTGTAACATAATACAAACTAAAATCAAGTTGTGTTGTTGGTTGCTAGCTATATGATGTGATGAACAATCTAGCAGACTCTCAATGATCTTTTGAATAGGGAGGATTATCATTGATGGCATAGACATTGCAAAGCTCCCTTTACAGACGCTAAGATCCAGGCTGTCAATCATTCTCCAAGATCCTATTTTGTTCAGCGGTACAATCCGGTAAGCATAAAGCACAGACAACAAGAAACAGTTAGGATTTGTGTTATCCCAGATTATGATTTTCACAGAGAGAGCAGCAACAAACTATGCAGGTAAGACGCCTCATGCTCCACTACCTTTGATTCATCTTTTCTATGTGCTCCTCCCCACATCCTCCTCGGAGCCCAGGTAGCCCTTCTAGAGCAACTGCACCTGGTCAACACTCCACAGTTTGGCAGAGATTTCTCCTTAAGGTGGGACCTGCGACTAGTCACTGTCTGTGACCTACTACCCTCAGGACCCAGTGGGTTAGCCAGCCAGAGTCAGCTCAGGAAATTGTGAGACTGGCATTAACCAGCCCTTTAGAGGTGAAGTGGGGAAGATGTAGGTGGGGGGAAGGGGTGCCATGGTATGTAACAAAGGAGAGTGGAAGGGAACCAGGGAAGCAATGCAAAGGCGGTTCAGGTTCTGTTGGCTTGGAGCTTAGTGCTCTGTTAGGTTTCCAGGACCTTGCCCCTTTCCCTCCTCCATGAGTTTAAAACCTCTTTCCTATGTGGGGAAGATGAAATGGAAACTCAGAGAAGAGAACTTCACAGAGTTTCCAACAAATGCCATCCCCTCCTATGACATTTTCTACAAAAAGGGACAATCTGACCCTTAATAAATTGTTATATTGCCTATGTACGCTAATTTGGGCATTAAAGTGGTTAGAGTGGAGTTTCATTTATAATGAATTATAAACTGCTGAAGTTTGCCTATTGATTCCATGAGACTTCTCCTGAGGCAGATTATTTCCTGTACTCGCTTGAATAGGACATGAATTCTTTATATCAGAAGATAAAATGGCAGTATATATTTGTTTTGTTTGTTTACTTATTCAAGATTTTATTTAGGCCAACACTGGACATTCACCACAGGTACACTAGCAGTAAAAAGTGAACCAAAGATCACATTTGCTGCTGCGAGTCTTTTATTCCTGAATATCATGTTATATTTTAAGCAACATGATATGACATGAAGGAGATTAGCACTTATCGCTGCCTATTTCGGGTGATGATAGGCTAAGGATGCACTCAGAGTGGTTGATAACAACTGTTGAGTAATTCATAGCTACTGTTCTGCTATGGTGATGCCCTTTTGTGTTTCATAGTTCAGCATGATGCTGATCATTCTGTGTACCACAAACTGGTATTGTAAAAACTAAAAGGGGGCCATGTTGGATTCAAAGGGTCAGATTCTGATCTCAGTTTCACTGGTATAAATTCAGAGCAAATCCACTGACTTCCATGGAGCTGTTCCTGACTTGGACTGAGGTGAGATCAGAATCAGGCCCAAATTGTTTAATCCATCTATATAATTATGTGTGTGTTTGTTTTTAACCATACGAATATAAAGGTGTGTGGGTGAATTTGATGTTGATAGTTAACTTTTAACTGTATTGAATCTTAGGTTTAACTTGGATCCAGAAAAGAAATGCACAGACAGTATGCTGTGGGAAGCCTTGGAAATAGCACAACTCAAACATGTGGTGAAAGCACTACCAGGGGGTCTAGGTAATGCTTCTTTTTGCTTTGGGAAAATGCTTTCAGGGTTAAATTCATTTCTGTTTAACATTTAGTTAGTAACTTACAGCAAAATGGCTGTTATTGAAGCCACTTAGTATCAGGCAGGCTGGCCCAAGGTTTTGTGGGGCCCTGTATGAAGTCAGATAGATGTGCTGGGACCCAGCCAACTCCCTCTCCTGTTTTACCTCTAGCCTGGGTAAAGCTATAAATGACTGCCCCTGGGATGTCAATTAAACTCCTATTGAGGTCAATGGCAAAACTCCCATTGACTTCAGTAAGGCCAGATTTTCGCTCTTGGTCTCTAGTCCTGTGGCCAGTGGCATGCTGTCTATGTGTGCAACATATGCATTGCATGCCCCAGAAATACTTTCTACAAGAATACAAAAGCCCTGACCAGCTGTGTCTGTGGGATAATTCCTTCCAGCCTCCAAACACACACAAAGTACACAGTTTTCTAGAACAAAATGGCATCCTCCATGCAGCGTGGTGCATGCAAGGTCACACCTTGCATGCAAGTGTAGAATTGTATGCCTTACTAAAAATGTCATGGTACGCCACTCACTGTTTGCGTACACTAATAAGTCAAGTGTATGCAAACAGATATAAAGGTAATTGAAATATTAAGGAGGTTGCAAATGGAAATATAAAACAAATTAGAGAAAATGATTGTCTTATGGGATGGAAAAAAAAGATGGACATATAAGCTGGCAGTGGGATATAATGCCCCAATCCACACACAAAATCGAAGAAAGACCCTGTTTCAGGACATGAAATAAGTCTAGCAACCCACCTATGTAATATATTCAAATAATACTGCATGGTTGGAGTAGTACTGTGAATAGATATACTAGAGAGAGAGATACAGTCTGTCATATAAACATGTTAAAATCATGTTGGTATTCATGGAATTGTTTGTGAGTGCTGCACTGTGTTCCAGTATGCGCCAGAAGGCAGTATTTCCCCAGACTATTTTTTCCCTTGAAAGAGCAATGCCCTTGGATTTCTGTAGGGTAGTTAGGTCTCCTTTAGAATTCCAGCATTTCTTGTAAGCTACTTTCACTATTGCAAATGCATTTAAGTACTTGAGTGCAGTATTCAGACACATAAAATAAATCTTAGAATAGGCAAATGAAACAGGTATTGTGTGCTGAATGAAATGTACTCTATAGACTGATCCAGACAGCTGTTTTTAATAAAATAAAATCAAATATGAAATGTACAATACATTACAAAACACAGCATTGTAAACTCCTTGGGACAGGGACTATCTCATACTCTGCTCTGCACAAGGCTGAGCACACTGTCCAAGCTCAACAAACAACAACAATGGTAACATCATAAGCTAAATCCTGCTCTTGGTTACACCTGTTCTACCTCAGTGAAGTTAGTGAGAGCAAAACTTTGCCCTTATGCATTTATCAATACTAGTCCTATCCATTTTTTTTTTTTTAAATCCTGAACATGAATTTTAGGTAGCCTAATCACCCATTGTATGCCTAGCGCATTCTTAATCATATCCAACAGCTGACTGTGCAGTCATGGAGCATAGTTCCAAACAGTTCAAAATCTCAATGACGTTAATCTCTATTGAGGACATCCCAGGTAACTAGTAGTACTCAAATGTGTAATATTACAAGGGATACATTTGTGATTTCAAATCAATCTGCTCTTGGAAAATACGTATCACTTGTCTTTTATTGTCATTCTTCATGCTGCATGACACCTGCTGTACCTTTCTTTTTGTGCACAAAGAGTCTGATCCTGCTGACCTTATTCAGACAAAGCTCTTTTTGATTCCAGTAGGATTTTGCCTGAGTTGGGACTGCAGGGTTGGGCCCACAAGCAGTCGGTGCTGTCTCACGTAAAGTTGTTTTCCTTCAAGAAGGCAACAAGATACAATTCCATTTAAAATAGCTTGTAACAACTAGTTGTTCTGACAAGTTCCTTTGAAGTCAGTCACATTTTTAACAGCATTTCCTTTTCCTCAATTTAATGTGTATACACAGAAGTTATTCGCCATCGGGGTAAGCTAGATAAAATGAGACAATCAACCAAATTTGTAGGAGAAGGGAGATCTTCCAGGGATTAGTTGTCTGGTTTGCAAGAGACGTATCAACAAATTAGGTTAGAGTGCTTTACACAGGAATTGTGGCAGGTTTATAAAACAGAAAGACACATTTCACATATTAATTTCTCCCCTTTACATTTGATTTATATCAAAATATGTTGGAGGGGAGGGTTCCCTATAGTATTTCAGTTTCTTATTTACTTGGCATAGTTCTTTTTATGCTGTTACTTCAGACATGTCAGAACAGTATGTCCATTTTTATTTATATGAAGAGCTACATTTAACTATATGTGTGATGGGCTTTGGGTTTTCATTTCTGTGCATAAGATGTATCAATTTTGAAAATAACAATGTCCTGTTCTGCCATCCTCTTGATGAATAGTAACTTACTTCATGAGTAATGCTGCTGAAACCAGTGTTACTACTCAATGTGAGTAAAGGTGGCAGAACTGGGCACCAGCAACTTAAGACCTATAAATAATTATCTTAAAAATTCTTAACATAAGTATGAGATCTTTCTTTGTGAACATGCTCTCTGTGCTCCCCTCCCCCGCAACAGCCTAAATATTATTTTTGTTGTCCAGATGCCATAGTCACAGAAGGTGGAGAAAATTTTAGCCAGGGGCAAAGACAGCTGTTCTGCTTAGCACGGGCATTTGTGCGGAAGACAAGTATCTTCATCATGGATGAAGCCACAGCATCTATTGACATGGCAACAGTGAGTTCAGAGTTTCAAGTTTTTTTATATGGCACATAATTTTTCAGATAGGGTAGCCACACTATTGTTAGTAACCAGAGATGAAACTTATGTAAAATATTTCTACTTAATATTGTGTGAACACAAGTTTTCTTGCAAGTGTGTTTACAAGCGGGCTCCATCATAGACATTGACCATATATGAGAGTCACTGTTAACTAGTCTGACAAATCTATCTTACTAGGGGTTGATAGTCCCTCACTATATACTAAATTGAAGCATTGGTGCAAATGTTTTTGTATTGACAGTTCAGTTTCCTAAAGTAAATAAGTCCTTCAGAGGCTTAGCTATGATGATCAGTTGAGGACAAACTTGGCTGGTAATGTTATGCCTCCTCCAACTTGTACTAGCCAAGCATATCAAGTTTCTTGGTGAATGCTTCAGCATGATGGAGAAAACAAGTGATGAAGTTTTCTCCCTGCAGGGGGCTGAAAGTAAGGTCAAGTAAATAAATAAGAAATAAAAAAGACCTGTTAGATCACTGCATCTATTCTCCTGCAAGTGCAAGCTAGAGTCCCTAGTAGAAGATAAACTGCACACTAGTACTGCCCTGGCTGGTCTTAGCCAAAAACAATAGAATATTCTAAGCTGATTTGTTCCCAGTTACGTTAAACTCTGTTATCAAAGACTGTCATAAGGTATGTTGAGATCCTCAGAAGGAAGGCAGTACATAAGTGCAGAAAATTATTGTAGTGGTTTATTAGAATAAATAAAAATCTTTAGTACCAGTTGATGTAAGTTACTGTTGTGTAGAGCCTTGAGACTGTGGTGCTGAGAGCCAAGGTTGCAGTTACCCACAGGCCAGTTAAAACACATTTTGAATTTTGATGTATTAAACAAGCAGTACATTCACTGGGGCACGAGAACCCTGGGAACAGTTAATATGAAGATAACTATTCTAATGATGTTGCCTTGCTGAGCTTGGCACGCACCAATACATTCATAAACAGCAATGGGTGAACATGCTGTGAGGACAGCTAAGTATTTTAAGACTGTCTTAAAGACCTCCTTTGCTGTTGTACCGGCCAGGTACATCTAGCAAAACACACCTCCAGTGCTGTCAACTGTATCAAGTATATCGTAACGTTCCATTGCTTTCAGCGGGACAGAAAGAATGCACAGCACGAATACCAGAATGGAGCAGGACTGGCAGCAAAGTGAATATTCCTTTGCAACAACATGATTTAAAACATAGTCCTCAACTTTAAAACAGACATAGTGATATGTCCCTTCTTTGTAAAGTGCCTTGGGGTCAGTAAAGGAAAAGTGCTATGTAAGAGCTAACTAAGTAGTAGTATCAAAATTCAATAAGTTGGGGTTGCTCACAGAATTCGGCCCATTCTGGATGATCTTTCTAGAATACCCTAATTTAGCATGCTATTAATTTCTCATATTTTTATTGTTATTAAAAAAAAACTTAGTATTGTTTGACACTTGTTTTTATTTTTATGCCCATCACTGTAGAATCTGTTATTTTAAAATAATAATTGTTTTTCCTTTATGTAGGAGAACATTCTTCAGAAAGTTGTAATGACTGCGTTTGCAGACCGTACTGTGGTAACCATAGCAGTAAGTACACTCTATGTGGCTTCTTCAGATGCCTGAAATGTAAAACAATGCATCATGTACTTTGTTAATTTCTCTGATTCTCTAGTCTGTTGCTTTCTAATATGGCACTTATTTAATTAAAAATTACATTTATTTTCCATTTAAACCATTTAGAAAGTAGTTCATATATTTGTATTTTAAATATTTAACACATAATCCTGAAATGTGTTTAACAATAGTAATTACCATTGACTTCAAAGGACCATATATAAGGATATTGTGTATTTTCTGTGACATTCATTTTAGGCCAAATTCAACTGTGGTTTAACTCCACTATCTTCAGTGGGAATTGTACATGCCTATCTGGGAATAAAATTTGGCCCTTATTAAGCCATCATACAGTTTAATTTAAGAACAAAAATGACAATAGAGCTTTACTGTTGGATAGTAGTAATTAGTTGTTGGATAAGTTAAATAAGCATTTTAGCAACTTTAAATATATTATTTGGTTTTATTGTTAAATATATCAAATTTATTAGCATATGTATTTTAAAATGATTAGAAATTATCTCAAACAGTAATAACTAGAATTAGTTAATAAAGAGAAGATTTTGAACTGAACCAAAGAAATGTACTTGACAGTCACGTCATTATTGATAAATATCTTTCAATCCTTTATTTTCTAAAAATAAATGGGTCTTTGGGCAATGAAATAAGAGGTTATTATATATTTTAAAAATGTTAAAGCTATATTATGATTGACATTTTATGCAAACAAAAGTCAGGAAATTCATAGTTAGAGTTACTGTAGAAATCATAACTTGGCCTTCTTGCATGTATGTAATATTACGTATTAGTGTACACAGTGTTATTTTATACACATTGAATGTGGTTAATATATAATTGCTGCAGGAATCTTAATTTAGAATTTCATGACTTCTCTTCATTAACATTTTTAGGTAGTGTTGCACTGAGTTTTTTGCATTTGAGTTCCTTGTTTTGTTTGTTTGGGGATGTGTGGAGGGAAGGTTTTTTGGTTGTGTTTGTCTTTTTTTAAAGTTGCCAGTGCGCACACATTTTTATTAGTCTCTGGGTTCTATAACAGGTTTTAAAATATACAATTCATACACAAATATTTTTAAATAAACCCAGTTTACTACAACCCCAGTTGTAAATGTAATCTCAGCAGCTGCATTTGCTTTAGAAACACAGTCATCCTAATAAAGATGAAGTGATAAATTGTAGGAAAAGGGCCATATTTGTCTAATCCGTATTTAGCAATATCAAAATACAGTAAAAGTGCATCTGTAGCCCTGACTCTGCAGGTGATTCCATGCGTGCAGATTCCCAGGCTTGCACAGAGCTCCATTGACTATGCATGGGTTACAGGGATCCACACCCATGGAGTCAGTTTCAGGATTAGGGCCTAAATATATATCTACATAACTGGCATAGTAATGAGCTTTCACTAAATGGAATTAAGTCATCTCCATCAAGCTTGAACTTTGATAGGAATACTGATTTCTAGAATTTCTGATTTCTGTCTTATCTTGCACAGTTATAATCAATACACTGAACTTGTGTTTCATTTGTTTACTTTTCAGCACAGGGTACACACTATTCTGAATGCAGACTTAGTCATTGTAATGAAGAGAGGGGTTATTTTGGAGTATGATAAGCCTGAGGTTCTTTTGGAGCAAGAAGACAGTGTGTTTGCTTCTTTTGTACAAGCCGATAAATAATAAGATAAAGTGAAGCCTTTCAAAGTGCAATTGTATTACTCATTTTCTAATTATGTAAATTACCTGTAAATAAAATACTGATTATTTCATAATAAAATACTGAGTTTTTCCATTCTTGAAATAACCTGAGTGGGTCTCTGTTATCTGTTAATGAATTATCCATGTGCCTTTCCTTTTTGTTTGCTGGATTATTTTGGTACTAAGGACCAGTGAATTGGGTGATTTGAGATGAATACATAGCTGAAATGTGGCACAATGTACTGCAAATATGAACAACTGACACAGGATTTGTTTTATTACTAACAATGGAACCTCTGCTGATAGTATTTCATTACTGCATTTTTTTTTCCTGAGAATAGCAGGTGCAACTCTAAGGAAATTGCTCTCTCTCCATATTTAAAGCAATAACCACTTAGTCTCAAAAGTTGCAATTCCAGCTCCCTATTAAGTAATAGAGTTCTGGAGACTAAAGTGGATTGGGGATAGAAAGAGATACATTACAGCCTTAAGGTGTCAAGTGTTCATGCCTGGAGCCCTGATGAAATATTTTCCTATCTCTAATATACATTGAAACAACGCAATTTCAACTCTGCTCTTTCTCTGCCATCACAAAGATCAGGGTGGGATAGGTGCTCTGCAGAAAATACGACAAAATATGCAATAGTACAATAAAAGTGGTTGAAAGCAATAGAACTGCTGGTGCCTCACAGTTTGGGTGTGGAGGGACACTTGAGATCTATAATTCATGGGGGGAGAAGTTATATTTGCTTTTTTTCTCAGGATCCAATTATCTAATACACCCCCACAATGATACTTTGTACAGTAATTCACTCTTGTAACTGGACCATTTGTTGTGTCATAGATGATGCTAAGTTTATCCCTATTCTGTATACGACAAAGTACTTACTTAGACAGCAGCAGGTAAGAGGTGCATCAAAGGTTGTTTTGTTTTTTTTTCTAAAGTATTGATTTCCTTAGTCTACCACTCTCTGAGGCTATTAATAATTCCCTTTCTTTCTTCATACAGTATACTGTTACTTGTTGATTCTGATCATGTCCCCTTAGCCTCTTCTTTACCACATTGCATCCTGTTAGCATCCTCAGTCACAACCCATGTCCCTTATTCTCACTCAAGCTATCTAATTTCAGCCTGTATTGAGCTGTACTATCTAGAAATGTGGCCAAAATCTTCAATACAAAGACCCCTCCCAAACATTGGAGAAGTTCAGAATCTGCCCAGGATTTTGATCTAAACTTCAGAGCTGCCCTCTCAGCCCTTCTGCCACTCCTGTTCCCATAATGGGTCAAAGCAAAACCATGGGCCCGAACTATGGGATGTTTGAAATCTAGATCTGAATTTTGAGATTCAGCCTCATCTCTAGTGTTGTTAATTAGCAAGATGAGCTCTGAAAGACCTTGAAACCATCTCTTTACTCACACAAATAGATGGAGTGAGCCCAGGACACCTAGAGAATAGAATTCCTTTTCTCTTGACCTCTTCTGAGTACATTCAAGAGCTGTATTGGGTGCATCTTCTGTGAGATCATGTGCTTTGCTGATGTTCCCCATTTGCTATCATTAATACTATATTGATTAGAGAGGGCCATAAACTAAAACCCCAGCTCCCATCACTCCGTTTTTCCAGTCTATTCTACATAATTTCTCATTCTGTTCTTATCACAGTAGTACCTGAGCACCCTACAGTAATGAATTAAGTGGTGTTACTGACATCTGGCATGTGTAGTTTGTTCTTTCTCTCATTCTCTCACCAGGCAGAGAATTGTGTATGCAGTGGAGTGTTTAGTTCTGGCAGGGTTTTGGTCCTTGTGTAACCCACACACCTTCTGGGTGTTTTGTTCTGTCCCAACTAGTGGCACTGAGATCACTTAGAGAAAAAGAGAGAAAGCAATTAATAAGTCTGCTCTACAGCGTTGGCAGTAGTATGCAACAGTACAGTAAAAGGGGTTGAAAGCAATAAAACTGCTGATGTCTGACAGTTTGGGTGTGGAGGGATGCTTGAGATCTATAATTCATGGGGGGAGTAGTTATCACTCACTCATGCCCATCACCCCAATCGGGGTATGGGCCGCCAACAACAGATCTCCAGAGTCCTCTATCCTGGGCCATTCGTTCTAACTGGTTCCAGGTATAGCCCATTTTTTTGCTATCAGCCTGAAGGTCACATCGCCAGGTGTTTCTTGGACGGTCTCTTTTCCGCTTGCCTTAGGGGTTCCACCGCAGTGCCTGTCTGGTGATGTTAGTTGGCTGCTTGCGTAGTGTATGTCCTATCCAACCCCACCTTCTCCTTCTGATTTCTTCCTCCTCGCTAATGCCTAATAGGGTCAGGTTGTTGCTCCTCATCTCTGCTGCAACCTGCGCCGTCTTTCCTGACTCGTACATGGTCCTCACATTCCATGTGCCTATGGTAATCCTCCTGGTTGCAAGAAGGGTAATCGGTTTAGTGGCTTCCTGACGGCTTTTACCACCCAGCGTCATGCATCTTCGAATTGAAGACCCTTCTTTTTCCAGGGTAAAAGTCTCTGTTGTCTCTATTTTTGGCGTTTCTGTAGCAGGTTGATTTTTTTACGGGGTGGAGTTGCTAGCCCCACGCCCAACCCTCCTCCTTTATCCTGACTTGGGACAGGCAGATGGCCCCAAAGGACCTCTCTGGCGGAGTTGGAGTAGTTATATCTGCATTTTTTCTCAGGATCCAGTTATCTAATACACCCCCACAATGATACTTTGTACAGTAACAGAGGGGTAGCCATGTTAGTCTGGATCTGTAAAAGCAGCAAAGAATCCTGTGGCACCTTATAGACTAACAGACGTTTTGGAGCATGAGCTTTCGTGGGTGAATACCCACTTCATCAGATGCATGTAGTGGAAATTTCCAAGGGCAAGTATATATATATGCAAGCAAGCTAGAGATAATGAAGTAGTTCAATCAGGGAGGATGAGGCCCTGTTCTAGCAGCTGAGGTGTGAAAACCAAGGGAGGAGAAACTGGTTTTGTAGCTGGCAAGCCATTCACAGTCTTTGTTTAATCCTGAGCTGATGGTGTCAAATTTGCAGATGAACTGAAGCTCAGCAGTTTCTCTTTGAAGTCTGGTCCTCAAGTTTGTTTGCTGCAGGATGGCCACCTTAAGGTCTGCTATAGTGTGGCCAGGGAGGTTGAAGTGTTCTCCTACAGATTTTTGTATATTGCCATTCCTAATATCTGATTTGTGTCCATTTATCCTTTTCCGTAGAGACTGTCCAGTTTGGCCGATGTACATAGCAGAGGGGCATTGCTGGCATATGATGGCGTATATTAAATATATGTATATTACCTCATTATCTCTAGCTTGCTTGCATATATATACCTGCCCCTGGAAATTTCCACTACATGCATCTGACGCAGTGGGTATTCACCCACGAAAGCTCATGCTCCAAAATGTCTGTTAGTCTATAAGGTGCCACAGGATTCTTTGCTGCTTTTGTACAGTAATTCACTCTTGGTTGGTGCTGTACCAGTTGGCTTTTAGCTCATGCGGTAGAGCAGGGGTCCCCAATGCGGTGCCAGTGGGCACCATGGTGCCCGCTGGGGCATCTACGTGCACCTGTGTACTGGCCGGCAGATGAGCATCCGCCAAAATGCCTCCGACAAGCTGCATCATCCAGAGGTGTTGCCGCCGAAATGCCGCCAATTTTTGTTGGCATTTAGGCAGCGACGCCTCTGGATGATGATGCTTGTCAGCAGTATTTTGGTGGCGACACCTATTGACGTTGCCGCTTGTCGGTGGCATTTTGGTGGATTCTCGGCCACCGCCATGGTCCTCCGTGGCTCAGCGTCTGGCACCTGCCAGACGAAAAAGGTTGGGGACCACTGCAGTAGAGGCTCATGCACTAAGCTCCAGAGGTCCCAGGTTCAATCCCACCCACTGGCAACCAGGGTCTGTTGGCATTACGCTTGCAGTAGCCAGTGTTGCTGAGGAGATGTGCTTCAAGGTTTGATACTAGTTGGAGTTTCCCAAAAACTGTTGGCTTCATGCCCATGTACACTTCATTGCTATAGTCCAGATAAGAGGTGATGGAGTGTATAATAACCAATGCAAGGTCATCACCTGCTGGGATGGGATGGTAGAAAGCAGAATCTAGCTGGGAAGCACAAGGGCTGACTGCTTCAGGAGTGGGCAGGACAGCCAATCAGAAGAGATTTCTTTGTAGACTGATAGCTTTTTCTAATAAAAGGGTCAGAAACCCACAGTCTACAGGGGGAAACCATACTGTTCACAGATCTGTGAGTGCCTGAACCAAGTTCTGAGAGACTGTGGAGCCCAATAATTGCCATTTGGATGGGGAATTGAAACATCCTCCAGGCAGAAAGAGGTGGTTTTAGTTTATAAATTCTGTGGCTGCACCTTATTTGTTTCATCTGCTTTGTTGAAGTAGCAGCCCACATCACAAGTTTCAATTCACCACTGCTATGCTGCCCAGTAACAAGACTTGGAACAGTTAGGCAAATCCATAGGATTGCCAGCCACCTGTAAGGAGGGAGACTTTAGGCTAAATAAGCCCGTTCAGGCACTAACTGTTCATCATACTAATGATAAAGGCCCTTGAGTTTTTAAAGGGCCATAGAACCACTACAGCTTTCCTGTCAAAATGCTGAAGATTGTTCCAGTGCTCCCAACCACCCCCTTCCCAGAGGCAGGCCAGGCTTGTGATAAAATAACAATACATAATGCATGCTTTTTCCAAACATTAGTTAATCCTCAAAACATCCCTATGAGGCAGGTAAACATGTACTGCTATGCCCCTGTCATAGTATAATTCCCAAATCTGGACCTTAGCGTCCAAAATATGGGTACTAACATGAATTCCCCTAAGCTTAATTACCAGCTTAGATCTGATAGGCTGCCACCAATCAGGATTCTGAGTACCTGATAAACTCTGGTCTCCTCAAACCTTCCCTGGGGACCCCAAGACCCAAATTCCATGAGTCTCACAACAAAGGGAAATAAACCATTCCCTCCCCACTCTTTACCTCCTCCCAGATCTCCAGCAGAAATACACTTTAAAATACTTTCACCCAAATACACATTAAAACTCTACCAGCCAGATACACAGTTGCAAATACAGAAAAACAATTAAAAAGACTAAACTGTCTTTCTACTTTTGTACTTACAAAATTGGAACAGAAGATTAGAGAGCCTGTAGGTATGTGTGGTCACTCTCAGAGCCTAGAGAGAACAAAGCAAAACCCAAAAACTACAAACAAAGGCTTCCCTCCACCGGGATTTGAAAGTTTCTTGTCTCCTGATTGGTCCTCTGGTCAGGTGTTACAGGTCACTGTTGGTTAACCCTTTACAGGTGAAAGAGACATTAACCCTTAGCTATCTGTTTATGACACGCCCCCTAAATTGCAGACAGTGGGGAACCTCACTGGCGGTGATTTCTTCCTAGAACTTTAGAATAAACAGATTAATACAACACATGCACCTTTACATATACTACTAAGTATGTAAACTACAAGACTTTCTACATTTCAAGGACAAAGTTCAACCAGTGGATTCTGGGAAACTTTCATGAGAGAGTGCATCAGCTATTTTGTTAGAAGCTCCTGAAATGTGTTGAATTTCAAAATTAAAATCTTGGAGAGCTAAACTCCATCGAAGCAGTTTTTTGTTGTTCCCCTTGGCAGTATGAAGCCACTTTAGCGCAGCATGGTCGGTTTGTAGCTGGACCTGCCGTCCCCAAACGTATGGGCGTAGCTTTTCCAGGGCATATATAATGGCGTAGCATTCCTTTTCACTGACTGACCAGTGACTTTCCCTCTCAGACAGTTTCTTGCTGAGAAACACGAAAGGATGAAAGTTGTGATCCGGTCCTTCCTGCATGAGAACTGCTCCTATACCATGCTCAGATGCATCTGTGGTTACTAGGAATGGTTTGTCAAAGTCCGGGGCCCTTAGCACAGGGTCAGACATGAGCGTGGCCTTAAGCTGGGTAAAGGCCTTCTGACACTTATCAATCCACTTAACTGCATTGAGCTGGGTTTTTTTGGTCAGGTCGGTCAGTGGGGCAGCGATTTGGCTGTAGTGTGGTACAAATTGCCTGTAATACCCGGCCAAGCCTAAGAAGGATTGGACCTGTTTCTTGAACTTTGGGACAGGCCACTTATGGATAGCATCCAGCTTGGCCTGTAGGGCTTTATGGTTCCTCAACCCACCTGGTGTCCCAGGTAAGTCACTCTGTTTTGGCCTATTTGACACTTTTTGGCCTTAACAGTTAGTCCTGCCTGCCTGATGTGCTCAAAGACTTTTTTTAGGTGTTCTAGGTGTTCATAGACTCATAGACTCTAGGACTGGAAGGGACCTCGAGAGGTCATCGAATCCAGTCCCCTGCCCTCATGGCAGGACCAAATACTGTCTAGACCATCCCTAATAGACATTTATCTAACCTACTCTTAAATATCTCCAGAGATGGAGATTCCACAACTTCCCTGGGCAATCTATTCCAGTGTTTAACTACCCTGACAGTTAGGAACTTTTTCCTAATGTCCAACCTAAATCTCCCTTGCTGCAGTTTAAGCCCATTGCTTCTTGTTCTATCATTGGAGGCTAAGGTGAACAAGTTTTCTCCCTCCTCCTGATGACACCCTTTTAGATACCTGAAAACTGCTATCATGTCCCCTCTCAGTCTTCTCTTTTCCAAACTAAACAAACCCAATTCCTTCAGCCTTCCTTCATAGGTCATGTTCTCAAGACCTTTAATCATTCTCGTTGCTCTTCTCTGGACCCTCTCCAGTTTCTCCACATCTTTCTTGAAATGCGGTGCCCAGAACTGGACAGAATACTCCAGTTGAGGCCTAACCAGCGCAGAGTAAAGCGGAAGAATGACTTCTTGTGTCTTGTTTACAACACACCTGTTAATGCATCTCAGAATCACATTTGCTTTTTTTGCAACAGTATCACACTGTTGACTCATATTAAGCTTGTGGTCCACTATGACCCCTAGATCTCTTTCTGCCATACTCCTTCCTACACAGTCTCCTCCCATTCTGTATGTGTGAAACTGATTGTTCCTTCCTAAGTGGAGCACTTTGCATTTATCTTTATTGAACTTCATCCTGTTTACCTCAGACCATTTCTCCAATTTGTCCAGATCATTTTGAATTTTGACCCTGTCCTCCAGAGCAGTTGCAATCCCTCCCAGTTTGGTATCGTCCGCAAACTTAATAAGCGTACTTTCTATGCCAACATCTAAATCATTGATGAAGATATTGAACAGAGCCGGTCCCAAAACAGACCCCTGAGGAACCCCACTTGTTATACCTTTCCAGCAGGATTGGGAGCCATTAATAACTACTCTCTGAGTACGGTTATCCAGCCAGTTATGCACCCACCTTATAGTAGCCCCATCTAAATTGTACTTTCCTAGTTTATCTATAAGAATATCATGTGAGACCATATCAAATGCCTTACTAAAGTCTAGGTATATCACATCCACCGCTTCTCCCTTATCCACAAGGCTCGTTATCCTATCAAAGAATGCTATCAGATTAGTTTGACACGATTTGTTCTTTACAAATCCATGCTGGCTATTCCCTATCACCTTAACACCTTCCAAGTGTTTGCAGATGATTTCTTTAATTTTCTGCTCCATTATCTTCCCTGGCACAGAAGTTAAACTAACTGGTCTGTAGTTTCCTGGGTTGTTTTTATTTCCCTTTTTATAGATGGGCACTATATTTGCCCCCTTCCAGTCTTCTGGAATCTCCCCTGTCTCCCATGATTTCCCAAAGATAATAGCTAGAGGCTCAGATACCTCCTCTATTAACTCCTTGAGTATTCTAGGATGCATTTCATCAGGCCCTGGTGACTTGCAGGCATCTCACTTTTCTAAGTGATATTTTACTTGCTCTTTTTTTATTTTATCTTCTAAACCTACCCTCTTCCCGTAAGCATTCACTATATTAGACATTCCTTCAGACTTCTCAGTGAAGACCGAAACAAAGAAGTCATTAAGCATCTCTGCCATTTCCAAGTCTCCCGTTACTGTTTCCCCCTCCTCACTGAGCAGTAGACCTACCCTGTCCTTGGTCTTCCTCTTGCTTCTAATGTATTGATAAAAAGTCTTCTTGTTTCCCTTTATTCCCATAGCTAGTTTGAGCTCATTTTGTGCCTTTGCCTTTCTAATCTTGCCTCTGCATTCCTGTGTTATTTGCCTATATTCGTCCTTTGTAATCTGACCTAGTTTCCATTTTTTATATGACGCCTTTTTATTTTGTAGGTCACGCAAGATCTCGTGGTTAAGCCAAGGTGGTCTTTTGCCACATTTTCTATCTTTCCTAACCATCGGAATAGCTTGCTTTTGGGCCCTTAATAGCGTCCCTTTGAAAAACTGCCAACTCTCCTCAGTTGTTTTTCCCCTCAGTCTTGATTCCCATGGGACCTTACCTATCAGCTCTCTGAGCTTACCAAAATCCACCTTCCTGAAATCCATTGTCTCTATTTTGCTGTACTCCCTTCTACCCTTCCTTAGAATTGCAAACTCTATTATTTCATGATCACTTTCACCCAAGCTTCCTTCTACTTTCAAATTCTCAATGAGTTCTTCCCTATTTGTTAAAATCAAGTCTAGAACAGCTTCCCCCCTAGTAGCTTTTTCAACTTTCTGAAATAAAAAGTTGTCTGCAATGCAGTCCAGGAAGTTATTGGATAGTCTGTGCCTCACGGTGTTATTTTCCCAACATATATCTGGATAGTTGAAGTCCCCCATCACCACCAAATCTTGGGCTTTGGATGATTTTGTTAGTTGTTTGAAAAAAGCCTCATCCACCTCTTCCACCTGATTAGGTGGCCTGTAGTAGACTCCCAGCACGACATCACCCGTGTTTTTTACCCCTTTTAGCCTAACCCAGAGACTCTCAACACTCCCATCTCCTATGTCCATCTCTACCTCAGTCCAAGTGTGTACATTTTTAATATATAAGGCAACACCTCCTCCCTTTTTCCCCTGTCTATCCTTCCTGAGCAAACTATACCCATCCACATCAACATTCCAGTCGTGTGTATTACCCCACCAAGTTTCAGTAATGCCAACAATGTCATAGTTGTATTTATTTATTAGCACTTCCAGTTCTTCCTGCTTATTACCCATACTTCTTGCATTTGTATATAGGCATCTAAGATACTGGTTTGATATTGCCTCCCAGCTTTGCCCTGACCCTCCTTTCTCTCTGCCATTATAGCCCATGCTCTCTCCTGTTTCCAACTCATCTCCCAGGTCTTGTT
The DNA here is from genome assembly GCF_025201925.1 of Gopherus flavomarginatus. NCBI lineage: Eukaryota > Metazoa > Chordata > Testudines > Testudinidae > Gopherus > Gopherus flavomarginatus. Next base: position 54,982,106 of record NC_066621.1, read on the forward strand.
CCCCACTTACCTGTGGGCTTTGCTCACCTGTCCCCGTCGAACCTAGTTTAAAGCCCTCCTTACTAGGTTAGCCAGTCTGTGCGCAAATAAGGCCTTTCCCCTCCTCGAAAGGTGAACACCATCTGTGCCTAGCAGTCCTTCCTCGAATAGCATCCCGTGGTCGAGGAAGCCAAAGCCCTCCTGGCAACACCATCTTCGCAGCCAGGCATTCACCTCCACGATGCATCTGTCTCTGCCCGGGCCCCTACCTTCGACAGGAAGAATCGAAGAGAATACCACCTGCGCTCCAAACTCCTTAACCCGTACTCCCAGAGCCCTGTAGTCACTCTTGATCTGCTCAGTGTCACACCTCACAGTATCATTTGTGCCCACATGGATGAGTAGCATGGGGTAGTAGTCAGAAGGCCGGATAATCTTCGACAATGCCTCTGTAACATCTCGGATACGGGCCCCTGGCAGGCAGCATACCTCTCGGGATGAACGGTCAGGGCGACAGATGGGTGTCTCCGTCCCCCTCAGCAGAGAGTCTCCAACCACCACTACCCTACGTTTCTTATTATCAGTGGTGGCAGCAGACCTCCCAGCCTTAGGGGTACAAGGCTTCGCCTCCTTAACTGTTGGGGGTGATTCCTTCTCTCCTGTATCAAGAAGAGCATAACCATTATCTATTACCACAGCAGGAGGGTTCGCAGCAGGGGTGGAGCACTGCCTGCTGCCAGAAGTAACCAGCTGGCTGTGTCCACCCTAAGCCATCTCCTCCTCCACTGGTGTGTCAGTAGTCCTGTGATCTGGGACAGCTACGTCAGCTGTCTCCACATGGATACTGTCCAGGAATTGCTCATGGATATGGATGTTCCTCAGCCTAGCCACCTCCTCCTGTAGCTCTCCCACCTGCTGCCTGAGAGATTCCACCAGTAGGCACCTTTCACATTGGATACCACCCCCAGCCTGGATATCAGTAAATGGAGATTGCAAATTACAGTTTTTGCAAGCCCACACCAGAATCTGGGTAAAAGCATCCATGCTTTGGTGCTCTGTCTGGCTACAGGCGCAGGTGGAGGAGACAGAAGCAGTGCTGGCACAGGTGTTGCGGGTCCTCCTCACCATTGTAAGCCTCTCTCTGTCAAACTCTCTCAAATTCCCATCTGCAGCTCCCAGTCTACTCTGCTCTGCTTTAAACAGAAAGGTTTAGGATGGGGCTTGGTTTATAGGTTCAGGGGACCAATGGGCCAGGAGTCAGAAAAAATGGCCACATCATCGAGGTAGGCAACCGCATATTCTCCCAGTCCTGCTAGTAGACCATCTACCAGCCTCTGGAAGGTGGCGGGTGCATTTCGCAGCCCGAAAGGAAGTACATTAAATTCATACACCCCCACATGGATGATGAATGCTGACCTTTCCTTGGCAGGTTCATCAAGCGGTACTTGCCAGTACCCCTTGGTTAAGTCTAATGTAGATATGAATTGGGCACGTCCCAACTTTTCCAATAGCTCATCGGTCCGTGGCATTGGATAGTTGTCTGGACGAGTTACCGCATTTAGCTTACAGTAGTCCACGCAAAAGCGTATTTCCCCATCTGGTTTGGGTACCAGAACCACTGGAGATGCCCATGCACTGGTAGATGAGCGGCTTATACCCACCTGTAGCATGTTTTGGATTTCCCGTTCTATAGCAGCTTGGGCATGAGGAGACACCCGGTAGGGTGGGGTTCTAACTGGGTGAGCATTACCTGTGTCGATGGACTGGTATGCCCGTTCAGTCCGTCCTGGGGTGGCTCAGAACAATGGGGCGAAGCTAGTGCACAGCTCCTTGATTTGTTGCCACTGCAGACGTTCTAGAGTTGTGGAGAGGTTCACCTCTTCCACGCCACCGTCAGTTTTTCCTTCGTAGTAGACACCTTCAGGCCACTCAGCGTCATCTCCTCCCTGGACTGTAAACTGACAAACCTGTAAATCTCTGGAATAAAAGGGCTTGAGAGAATTAACATGGTAAACTCTGGGCTTTAGGGAGGAATTTGGAAATGCTATGAGGTAGTTAACAGCTCCCAGGTGCTTTTGGACCGTTAATGGCCCTTCCCATGATGCTTCCATTCTATGGGCCTGTTGCACCTTCAAGACCATAACCTGGTCTCCTACCTTGAAGGAACGCTCTCTGGTATGTTTGTCATACCAGGCCTTTTTTTCTTTTTGAGCATCCTTTAGGTTTTCTTTAGCAAGGGCTAAAGAGTGTCGGAGGGTGTTTTGTAGGTTGCTTACAAAGTCCAGAATGTTAGTTCCTGGAGAAGGCGTAAACCTCTCCCATTGCTGCTTCACCAACTGTAATGGCCCCTTAACCTCGTGACCATACACAAGTTCAAACGGTGAAAACTCTAAACTGGCATGTGGTACAGCCCTGTAGGCAAAAAGTAACTGCTGCAACACTAGGTGCCAGTCATTGGAGTGTTCATTGATGAATTTACGTATCATGGCCCCCAAAGTTCCATTAAACCTTTCCACCAGGCCATTGGTTTGATAGTGGTACGGGGTGGCAACCAAGTGGTTCACCCCATGAGTTTCCCACAGTTCTTTCATGGTCCCTGCCAGGAAATTAGATCCTGAATCTATAAGGATGTCGGAGGGCCAACCTACCCTGGCAAAAATGTCTGTTAGGGCCTGGCACACAGTGTTAGCCCTGGTGTTGCCTAGAGCTACTGCTTCCGGCCATCGGGTAGCAAAGTCCACGAAAGTCAGTACGTACTGCTTTCCTCTGGGTGTCTTTTTTGGGAAAGGACCCAGAATATCCACAGCTACTCACTGAAATGGGACCTCAATTATGGGGAGTGGCTGGAGAGGGGCCTTGACCTGGTCTTGGGGCTTTCCCACTCTTTGGCATACCTCATAAGACCGGACATACTTGGCAACGTCCTTGCCCATCCCCTCCCAGTGGAAGGATTTCCCCAACTGGTCTTTGGTTCTGTTCACCCCAGCATGGCCACTAGGATGATCATGGGCTAAGCTTAAAAGCTTTTCCCAGTACTTAGCTGCAACCTCCAACTGTTTTTGTGGATGCCAGTCTTCCTGGTGTCCACCAGAAAGAGTCTTCTTGTATAAAAGTCCTTGTTCTACAACAAACCAGGATCGATTAGAAGAGCTGAGAGGCGGTGGGGTACTCCGTGCCGCCGCCCAAGCTTTCTGAAAGCTGTCATCTGCTTTCTGCTCAGTCTGGAACTGTTCCCTTGAAGCTGGAGACACCCGTTCTTTCTTAGACTGTGGACTTGGGCTTGGTCCCTCTGGAAGCGATGTAGGTGATGGGGTTGTTTCCGTTGCTGGTGAGCCGCTCTCCGCTGGTGCACTAGGGGGTATTTCAGGCTCTGGCTGAGCCTCTTGGGTGTGGTTGTCTGTTGCATCTGCCAGTTCAGGCTCGCTGGCGCCCTCTGGCGTTGGGGTTGAAGATGGGTTTGCAAGCACTGTCGTCAGTGCTGGCAAGGGTTCTGGTGCTGGCTGCTTTTCCAGTTCCTGGTCTGGGACTGGAGGCACTGTGGCTGTTTCCGTTGTTGGCATGGTATCTGGGTCCACTACCTCTGTCTGGGTCTCTTGTAACACAGACAGGGCCCCTGTGGATGGCTCAGGAACAGGAATGGGTCTGGAAGCTTGCCTGGTTTGGCTACGTGTAACCATTCCCACTCTCTTGGCCCGCTTTACCTGGTTGGCCAAATCTTCCCCCAGTAGCATGGGGATGGAATAATTGTCATAGACTGCAAAAGTCCACATTCCTGACCAGCCTTTGTACTGGACAGGTAGTTTAGCTGTAGGCAAGTCTACAGCTTGTGACATGAAGGGCTAAATTGTCACTTGGGCCTTTGGCTTTATGAATTTGGGGTCGACGAAGGATTGGTGGATAGCTGACACTTGTGCCCCCATGTCTCTCCACGCGGTAACCTGCTTTCCACCCACTCTCAAAATTTCCCTTCGCTCTAAGTGTATTTGAGAGGCATCTGGGCCTGGGGATCCTTGGGGTGATGGTGGTGTAATGAACTGCATTCGGTTGGGGTTCTTTGGGCAGTTGGCCTTTATATGTCCCAGTTCATTACACTTAAAGCATCTTCCAGCTGACTGGTCACTGGGTCGAGGTGGATTACTGGAGACTGGTGAGGTGGAAGAATAGGGCATCTGTGGCTTTCCTTGGGTTGTCGGTGGGGTCTTGTGCTGCCCTCGGTTATAGGGTTTATTGTCGGTGTGCCCCCTGGGGTATTCGCTCCCCTTGACAGTAGGTTTTTTCTTTTCTGCCACTTCCATCCATTTGGCTCCAATCTCCTCCGTCTCGATTATCGTTTTGGGTTTCCCATCTCAGATGTACCTCTCTATTTCCTCAGGAACACCATCTAAGAACTGCTCCATTTGTATCAGGAGGTGCAGCTCGTCCAGATTGTTAACCTTTGTTTCTGATATCCAGGCCTCATAATTCTTTGCAATGTGGTAGGCGTGTCGGGGGAATGACACAACTGGGTTCCATTTTAGGTTCTGAACCGCCGACGGGCATGTTCAGGTGTTATCCCCATTCTGTATCTGGCCTTGGTTTGAAAAAGTTTATAATCGTTCATGTTCTCCTTAGGCATTTCAGCCACCACCTCTGCTAAGGGTCCACTGAGATGTGGCCTCAGTTCTACCATGTACTGGTCTTCAGAGATGCTGTACCCAAGGCAGGCCCTTTCAAAATTTTCTAAGAAGGCCTCAGTGTCATCAGTTGCCTTGTAGTTGGGAAATTTCTTGTGATGTGGAATAATCATTGGCGCAGGGTTTTTAGGACTGGCTGGAGCATCCTGCCTGGCCTGCACCAAGTCCATTTCATGCTTTCTCTCTTTTTCCCTCTCTTCACTCTGTTTTTGTTGTTTTTCCAGTTTTTGGTGGTGTTTCTCCCTCTCTTGTTGGTGGGCTGCATCTTTGGCTGCTTGCTCTCTCTTGTAGGCTCTCTCTTTGATTTTGTCTTCTCTTTCTCTCAGCTCCACCTCTTTTTCTCTTATTTCTATTTCTTTTTGTTTTCTTTCCATGTCTCGCTTGTGGTCAGCGTCTCTGATGTGTTCCTCTGCATCCGGTCTTGCCAGATCCTGTTTCAGGTCCTTGGTAGTCATGGTTCCTGCTTTCTTGTGTTGGGGTGCCCTCTGGTGTTTTACTGCCTGAACTGCTGCTTCTTTGTTGCCTAGCAACAGTGCCTTTCTAACTTTTTCTAAGTAGCCTTCCCTGATAAAACTAGAACAAAAAAAACCCCCTTCATTAGCATATGTGTTCTGCTGGTGTAGTTGACTCACAGCTGGAGTTCTATTGTTTAACAAAAGACCCTTGTTAAACCTTAATGGCCCTTGCCTGAGGCAATCTCTATGCACAGCCAGAACGGAGCAAGGAAAAAAAATTCTCTGGCTGTAGGTTTAAAAAAAAACAACCCTTCACTCTGCTTACAAGCAGCTAGCACAGAAAAAAAAATTAATAATCTTACTGGCTTTTGGATTCTTATCTTTCCCACCTCTGCCACCATGTCATAGTATAATTCCCCAATCTGGACATTAGCGTCCGAAATATGGGTACTAGCATGAATTCCCCTAAGCTTAATTACCAGCTTAGATCTGATAGGCTGCCACCAATCAGGATTCTGAGTACCTGATAAACTCTGGTCTCCCCAAACCTTCCCTGGGGACCCCAAGACCCAAATTCCTTGAGTTTCACAACAAAGGGAAATAAACCATTCCCTCCCCTCTCTTTAACTCCTCCCAGATCTTTCCCACCCTGGGTACACTAGGAGATCACCGTGATTCAATTCCTTGAATCATCACATAGAGAGGAATGATACCTTCCCCCAGAGGCAATCCAGATTCAAGCTCCATGAATCTAAAACAAAGGGATTCCACCCTGCCCCCCACCCTTTTCCTTCCCTGTTAAGTACAGACTCAATTCCCTTGAGCCTCAACAAGGGGGAAAAAAATCAGGCAGGTCTTAAAAGCAAAACTTTTAATAAAAAGAAAGAAAAAATAAAAGGTCTATCTCTGCAATTTAGATGGTAAAAAGTTACAGGGTCTTTCAGCTTATAGACAGTAGAAAGAAAGCTTTCTCCAGCAGAAATACAATTTAAAATACTTTCACCCAAATACACATTAAAACTCTACCAGCCAGATACACAGTTGCAAATACAGAAAAACAATTAAAAAGACTAAACTGTCTTTCTACTTTTGTACTTACAAAATTGGAACAGAAGATTAGAGAGCCTGTAGGTATGTGTGGTCACTCTCAGAGCCTAGAGAGAACAAAGCAAAACCCCAAAACTACAAACAAAGGCTTCCCTCCACCGGGATTTAAAAGTATCTTGTCTCCTGATTGGTCCTCTGGTCAGGTGTTGCAGGTCACTGTTGGTTAACCCTTTACAGGTGAAAGACATTAACCCTTAGCTATCTGTTTATGACAGCCCCTCATAAAGATGGGTAACTGAGGGTCAGAAAGGCTGTTACTTGCCTAATACAAGTGAGTGAAAAGCCAGGTGTAAAATATAGTTCATTGTCTCCAAGGCCTCCATGTGTTCAACTCACTATCACATTGTCTCTCTAGTTTGCTGTGACTTTTATCAATAAGTGATACGTGCATATGGACTACCCTTTATCAAGGGCACTGACACCCACTGTAATCAACCTGTTTATTTAATTGCTAGACGACTACCCATCCTTACTCCTCCTCTTCCCTGATATAAAGAAGCAGTCTTTTGAGAATACACAAACTTCTAAACATTCTCAACATAAATGAGTCAGTAGAAGGCTGCCGTCAATTTTATTCTGGTATTGTCTTCAAGTAACTTCTGCTGCACATCCTTGTCATCTTCTTCCCTGGTGGGGAATTCACAGAATTTGGGAAATCTGACATATCTGGGGAAATCCAGACTGAGTAGTGCACTAGAGTGTCATTTTCAAAAGATTGTTTTCTGCAACCAGCCATCTCAAATTTATCATGAGACATTTTTCATGCACTAATTATTCTCTTCCAGTGCCTCAGTGGGGAGCAGGAAAACCTGAAGTCCATCCTGAGCAAACAGTCGTCTATCCGTAAATGCGTCCCAGTGACCGTACATCCCAAAGCCCTCCTTATAACACCACTCCCTGAGCCATCTGTTGATCGCCATAATCTTGTCACTCCTTCGTCGCCCCGCTCTAGGAACCGGCAGAATCCCACTGAAGATCACCTGAGCCTCGATGTCTTTAAGCCTCTTCCCCAGTCTGACATAGTCCTCCTTGATACAGTCCAGTGAGTAACTAGCTGTGTCGTTCGTTCCCACATGAAGGATAATCAACGGATTTTTTCCCGCTCCCGCTAAGATCGTATTCAGGCAAGTCTACGTGATTGGAGACTCTCTACTGAGAAGAGTAGACAGGCCTGTAACTAGACCTGATCGGGAGAACAGAAGAGTGTGCTGTCTGCCGGGGGCTAAGATACAGGATGTGGACTTGAGCCTGAATACGATCTTAGCGGGAGCGGGAAAAAATCCGTTGATTATCCTTCATGTGGGAACGAACGACACAGCTAGTTACTCACTGGACTGTATCAAGGAGGACTATGTCAGACTGGGGAAGAGGCTTAAAGACATCGAGGCTCAGGTGATCTTCAGTGGGATTCTGCCGGTTCCTAGAGCGGGGCGACGAAGGAGTGACAAGATTATGGCGATCAACAGATGGCTCAGGGAGTGGTGTTATAAGGAGGGCTTTGGGATGTACGGTCACTGGGACGCATTTACGGATAGACGACTGTTTGCTCAGGATGGACTTCATCTCAGCAAGGAGGGAAATAGAATTCTAGGATGGAGGCTAGCCGACCTCATCAAGAGGGCTTTAAACTAGAAAGTTGGGGGAGATGGTTGGGAAATGTTCGGGAGATCTCCACGCCAGAACATAACCTGGAGAGGGAAGTAAACAAAGTGAGCGGGGATACCCTTGCGGCCCCAAGATTTGATCCAAGGAGGAATAGTGGAGTAGAAACCAGAGTAACGGGTGATGCTGGTGGTAGAAAGTTTGTGCACGACGGGGGAAAGAATGTCACTGACGCCAAACGCCGAAAATTAAAAGGTTTGTACACTAATGCGAGGAGCCTAGGTAACAAGATGGAGGAACTGGAGTTACTCGTGCAGGAAGTGAAGCCGGATATTATAGGGATTACCGAAACCTGGTGGAATAGTACTCATGACTGGAGCACGGGTATTGAAGGCTATGTGCTGTTCAGAAAAGACAGGAAGAAAGGCAAAGGTGGGGGAGTAGCCTTGTACATCAATGATGAAATTAAATGTAGCGAAATAAGATGCGATGGAATGGATAAGACAGAGTCCGTCTGGGCAAAAATCACGCTGGGTAAAAAAGCAACTAGAGCTTCCCCTGAGATAGTGCTTGGGGTGTGCTACAGACCGCCGGGATCGGATTGGGATATGGATAGAGACCTCTTTAATGTCTTTAATGAAGTAAACACAAAGGGGAAATGTGTGATTATGGGGGACTTCAACTTCCCGGATATAGACTGGAGGACGAGTACTTGCACGAATAATAGGGGTCAGATTTTTCTGGATGTGATAGCGGATGGATTTCTTCATCAAGTAGTTGAAGCACCTACGAGAGGGGATGCCATTTTAGACTTGGTGTTGGTGAGCAGTGAGGACCTCGTAGAAGAAATGGTAGGGGACAACCTTGGTTCGAGTGATCATGAGCTGATTCAGTTCAAACTAGATGGAAGGATAAACAAAGGTAGATCGGCGATTAGGGTTTTTGACTTCTCGAGGGCTAATTTTAAAGAGTTAAGGAAATTAGTTAGGGAAGTGGACTGGACAGAGGAATTAGTGGATTTAAATGTGGAGGAGGCCTGGAATTACTTTAAGTCACAGCTGCGGAGACTGTCGGAAGTCTGCATCCCGAGAAAGGGGAAAAGAACCATGGGCAGGAGTTGTAGGCCAAACTGGATGAGCAAGCAACTCAGAGAGGGGATTAGACAAAAGCAGAAAGCTTACAGGGAGTGGAAGGAAGGCAGGATCAGTAAAGAAAGCTACCTTGCTGAGGTCAGAACATGTAGGGATAAAGTGAGGAAGGCTAAAAGCCACATTGAACTGGAACTTGCAAAGGGAATCAAAACCAATAGTAAAAGGTTCTACAGCCACATAAATAAGAAGAAAACAAAGAAAGAAGAAGTGGGGCCGCTATACACTGTGGATGGAATGGAGGTTAAGGATAACCTAGGCATGGCCCAACATCTAAACAAGTACTTTGCCTCAGTTTTTAATAAGACTAGTGAGGAACCTTGCGATGATGGAGGGATGATAAACGGGAATGTGGATATGGAAGTGGATATTACTGCAACTGAGGTAGAGGCCGTACTTGAACAGCTCGATGGGACGAAGTCGGAGGGCCCGGACAATCTCCACCCGAGGATATTAAAGGAACTGGCACGTGAAATTGCGAGCCCGTTAGCGAGAATTTTTAAGCAATTGATAAACTCGGGGGTTGTGCCGTATGACTGGAGGATTGCTAATGTAGTTCCTATTTTTAAGAAAGGGAATAAGAGTGATCCGGGTAATTATAGGCCTGTTAGCTTGACGTCTGTAGTATGTAAGGTCTTGGAAAAAATTTTAAGGGAGAAAGTAGTTAAGGACATTGAGGTCAATGGTAATTGTGACGAATTGCAACACGGATTTACTAAAGGTAGAGCGTGCCAAACCAATCTGATCTCCTTCTTTGAGAAGGTGACGGATTACTTAGATAAAGGAAATGCGGTAGATATAATTTACCTAGATTTCAGTAAGGCGTTCGACACGGTTCCACACACGGAGCTGTTAGTTAAATTGGAAAAGCTGGGAGTGAATATGAAAGTTGTAAGGTGGATAAGGAACTGGTTAAAGGGGAGACTCCAGAGGGTCGTATTGAAAGGTGAACTGTCAGGCTGGAAGGAGGTCACCAGTGGAGTCCCTCAAGGATCGGTTTTGGGACCGATCTTATTTAACCTTTTTATTACTGACCTTGGCACAAAGAGCGGGAATGTGCTAATAAAGTTTGCGGATGACACGAAGCTGGGGGGTATTGCTAACACGGAGAAGGACAGGGATACTATTCAGGAAGATCTGAACCACCTTGTAAACTGGAGTAATAGAAATAGGATGAAATACAATAGTGAAAAGTGCAAGGTCATGCATTTAGGAATTAATAATAAGAATTTTGGATATACGTTGGGGGCGCATCAGTTGGAAGCGAGGGAGGAAGAGAAGGACCTTGGGGTACTGGTTGATAGCAGGATGACTATGAGTCGCCAATGTGATACGGCTGTTAAAAAAGCAAATGCGATTTTGGGATGCATCAGGCGGGGTATTTCCTGCAAGGATAAGGATGTGTTAGTACCGTTGTATACGGCGTTGGTGAGACCCCATCTGGAATACTGTGTGCAGTTCTGGTGTCCCATGTTCAAGAAGGATGAATTCAAACTGGAACAGGTTCAGAGACGGGCTACAAGGATGATCCGAGGAATGGAAAAACTGCCTTATGAAAGGAGACTCAAAGAGCTTGGCTTGTTTAGCCTGGCCAAAAGAAGGCTGAGGGGGGATATGCTCGCCCTATATAAATATATCAAGGGGGTTAACGTTAGGGAGGGAGAGGAATTATTTAAGTTTAGTACTAATGTAGCCACGAGGACGAATGGGTATAGACTGGATATTAGGAAGTTTAGACTTGAAATTAGACGAAGGTTTCTGACCATTAGGGGAGTGAAGTTCTGGAATAGCCTTCCGAGGGAAGTAGTAGGGGCAAAAGACTTTCCTGGCTTTAAGACAAAGCTTGATAAGTATATGGAGGGGATGTTATGATAGGATCGTTAATTTGGGCAATTGATCTTGAATTACCACCAGACAGGTCTGCTCAATGGTCTGCGGGGAGATGTTGCATGCGATGGGTACTGAGTTGCTGCGGAGAATTCCTTCTTGGGTGCTAGCTGGTGACTCTTGCCCACATGCTCAGGGTTTAGCTGATCGCCATATTTGGGGTCGGGAAGGAATTTTCCTCCAGGGCGGATTGGCAGGTGCCCTGGAGGTTTTTCGCCTTCCCCTGCAGCGTGGGGCACGGGTCCCTTGCTGGTGGTGTCTATGCAGCTTGAGGTCTTCAAACCATTTTTGAGGATTTCAATAACTCGGTCCTGGGATAGGGGTTGTTATAAAATTGGATGGGTGGGGTTCTGTGGCCTGCCTTTGGCAGGAGGTCAGACTAGATGATCAGACTGGTCCCTTCTGACCTATGAGTCTATGAGTCTATGAGTCTATGAAGACTGTTTGTGTTGCTTAAGTGGACGGTTACAAATTCCACTATGCAGATTTCAAGATTAGAAATGATGCCCTTTTTGCAGCATTGGCTTGTTGTTGTTTGTGCAATGCGACTGGGAAAATGGCATTAAACCGGATTGTGAGAATATACAACCAACAGCAGCTTCTAGCGCTAGGAACATTAAAAATGGGGAGGTACAATAGAGTTACATAGATAAAATGTGTCAGATCTGTCATTACCACCTATTTCTGGAGAGACGGAAAACAAGCACCAGGAAACATCCCCCTTGCAAAGAAACTTGGTGGCAAGGAGAGTTTCAGAAATTCCACTGCAAAACTACAAGTACTACTAGTGTGTTACAGCAGTAAAATTATTTAAAGTCATGTGCTACAGAAGACGATTCTATAGTGCACAAGTGAGCATCATAGAATATGTATCATCTAAATTTGCTATAGCATATCACTAATGGTGAGAGTACACAACTAAAATACAATAAGAATAAGATTTCTCAGTGATAAAACTGTGTGAGGGCATTCAAAGTGGCTTCTGGATTTTACGGAGAAGATTCACATGAGAGTTAATATATGACAGTTGCCTCTGATTCATAGCTAATGATTTCCTTCTGCGTGGTAGCTTGCTGGTGAGTGAATGTGTGACCTTAGAGGCCTGATTAAATAAATGCCACTTAAGATTAATAGACTTAGCATGTGTTCCCAGCACTCTATATCTATATTTTATATGAGACAGAAATACTTCCCTCATATCAAAGGCCAAATCCTAAGGGCTTCAAAGGGCCCTTACTCCTGTGAGGTTAAAATCCTGGGGCTGGTTAGACACATGCAGTGACCAATGCAGAGCGGCTGCTCTGTGGTGAGAGCTGTGGAGCCCTAGAAGAAGGTTGGAAATTCGTTGTCCTTTAGGGGATCCTTGGTCCCTGTCTTCCCAGAGATTAGTAATGCATGAGGCAGCAGCATATTAGCCCCACAAGACTAAATTATTTTGCATGTCTTGGGGGGTCTGATGCCCCCACTACCACCCTTTTCCTTGGAAGGAGTTTCTCAGGATTATTATTTAACTCAGAAGCTACTGTGCAGAGGGAAGCTTACCACTTCTCAAGCCATTTACCTATCCTTGGGCATGGAGCCTGGCTGGGGCATGAAGCTATTTCTGGAATCTGGACCTGCTGAGTTGCAGTCAGGATTTGCCTATAGTGCTGCAATATGGAAATGATTCCACTATGATAAATATTAGCATTATAAAAATCAGCGTTTTAATAACATTTAATTCTATTTCAAGAGAGGACGTATTATTGTCTCGTGGACAAGAGGAATCAGGACTCCTAGGGTGAAATTCTGGCTCCACTGATGTTAGGATAATGTGACTATCAGTCACTTAGAATCCCCAGTTCTGCTAATGACTTACTTTTTAACGCACACTTTCGCTCTCTCTGCATCATTTTACCCATCTGTAAAACTACACTGATAATACTTTGATCTCATGGGGGGGCTGCAAGGCTCAATTCATATTTTGAAGCACTTTGTAGTCCTTGGAGTAAAGGTCTAATATAAGTGCAAAGTAAATAGTACTATCACAGTGCCATTTTAATGTTATTTTATAGCTATGGGTCCATCATAAAAAAAACACAATTCCCATACAAAATGATTCAGCAAGGCAAAACAACAAGAAAAATGTACAAGAATATGAAATCCATTTTGTAGGAGCAAAAGGTCCCATCTTTATTCAGTGCGTCAACCCTCAGGCTGAGGGGCTGTTCCTGTGTGCTTATAAGGGTGTAATCCCTTATTTGTCCTACACCACTTAAATCAAAATCAGGCTGGCTCATAAAGAACTGTCACCTTTTTTTTCTTCTAAATATCTATTACTTGATCCATAAAGACAGGGCTCTCCTTTATTCTGCTATTTAAATTATTCATCAAAACGCCACTGGTTTTGCTGTCCCAGACTGAAGTTATGTGCACAGACAACCAGTGCTGGTGGTGGAGAACAACAGAGTAAGTGGGTAAGTGACAGCCACCAGAGGTGAGGGACACTGAAACCCTCTGCCAGGTCTGCAAGACTGAGAATTCTTGAAAGGAAAGTAGAAAACCAGCTCATCCTTGCTAGTGCAGCCCATGTCAGGGCTGGCCCTAGACTAATAGCGAGGAATGTCTTTGGCACCCCACCCCTCCTCCTCTTGTTAAACTTCTGAATGCCTTATTTTTATTGCATTTGTAGCCCATTTCACCCTGAGCACAGCACCCCAGGCGGTCGCCTGCCCCTAAATAGGACTCTGGCTCATGTTAGCCTATTTCAAAGTTCCACTTCTGGTTTATTGCCCCAAGCATTGAAATTAGTGCACTAGTGAGCTAGCTTCCTTTTGACACAAAGGGTGTCAGGCTTTTTTTTTTTTTTTTCTTTCTTTTCAGTTTCACTTCAAGTGAATGTAATTACTGCCCTCTGGAGGACAATAGAAAGAATAAGAAAATGATTTTGTGATTGATCGATCGATTGATTTCAACAAGGGCCTGATTGTCTAGTGCCTCAGCACCTTAGTAGTGTTATTATTTGGGAATTTCTAGCTTTGTAAAGTGTGTATAAAACACTAAGTAAGTATAGAAGCATTTTACATGCACTTTGCACTTACGTTACACAGGTATAAGTAACTGATGCACAAGACGCAATGAGGTGGAGAACTGAGCCTTTAGCATCTGATCCTTTAAGTTAGTTTCTCCATTTAGCTGATTTTAAAAAAAACCCTAAAAAAATGTAGAAAATAATCCTGTTTGAGTAAAACTATTCATATTGTATGTGAATTTAAACAGATTCTTTACAGTTCAAAATTTTCATCTGCCATGTACAAGGGGTGAACTTTAGAGTTCAGCACCAAAATATCTGCAAGAAAAATAAAGTGGACAGGAAAACTAAAAGCATCCTTGGCTCAGAGCACAGCCCACAAAACCAGGGTGCCAGAGTATTTCACCACCATCTTTGTGTTAGAGATCAAAAAGGCATGAAAGACAGTCCCAGAATGGGGAATAGGGGGTGCAGGAGAGAGAGAGAGTATTGAAAACAGAGCCTCCCAAAGGACTATGTACATCAATCTAAGATGTGTTTGGATGTGTGTGTATGTAACTGTTTATCCTTATTTTTAAAACTATCCAGGCAACATTAATCAATTTAATTTGAGAATCTAGAATGATTTTTCCAGGCTAAGAGTGTATAGTCAGCAATATTTATTCTAAAATCAATAGTCAGGCCACAAGAACATTAGATGCGGAAGTTGCATAGTTTATTTCAACCTCAAAGGCTGGTTGGCTTTCACCCACTAACCTCCTTTATAGTATTGATACAGTATCCAGTAAATCAACACCCATAACTACTTACATTTTATGGCACAACACTTAAACCCTCCAAAGCTTAAGGGGGATTTGACCAATGCGCACAACCCTTGGAAACCTCCCACTCTTTCCTTTTAATGCAGGACAAAACAATTTTTTTTGTGGATATTCTTTCTTAACATTAACACAAAAGAAAGACATCGCAGGCAGTACATGCTGGTAAACTCAAGCAATTCAATCATTTTACTGTCTAGGCACAAATATAAAACAGTATACTTACTTATTGTCTTTATTCAACTAGTTTTGAGCATAAATCCACTAACAGTGCCCTTTAAGAAATATTGCTAATTATACACTCTGGAAAAATCATTCCAGATTCTGTAGTTAAATAATGCACATTCTCTTGGTTGCACATGGTGTGTGAGTACGTGTGCACACAGACATAATTTCTGGTTACTTCTTTTTGTTACTTCCTCCTGCAATTTTAACATCTCTTGAAGTCACATTGTTGTTTTAAAATACACATGGGGTAGGATTAAGCCTTCCCTCCTTCCTTTCTCTTCCACTGCATTTGCAGGGTCCATCCAACAACCCCTTGCTTGCGTTCATATGCCTTTCTGCTACGGTTCACATCTTCTTCAACCCTCATACTGGAACACTAGCGCTTGGCTTTAAAAAACCTCTTCTTCTGCTTTATTAGCTATCCATTCAGTAAACTTTCTTTTAAAAGTTTAGGGATAAATGATAAATAATTATAGAAAATTCAATTAGTGCTGGTTTGGTGAGGCACTGATTCATTGCATAAATGTATTTACATGCTTGTATTTAAGCCTGGGCTTAAGTGCTTTGCTGGATCAGGGCCTCTGTAAACAAAGTTTCCATCCTTCATTATCCAGCTGAACTATCTGATTCTTAAATGCAGCCTTTCCTACTATTTAAATAAAAATTGCAATGCAACCTCCTCTAAATTTCCTTTTAATAAAGATTTCTTTAAAAAGAGCCATTTTATGTCATTTCCTCAGCACAAGTTAGACCAACACAAAACTTAATCATATTAAAAAATAGAAACCAGAGGTAAAGCTATCTTCAAAATACTCTCAATCAAGACCACCACTAAAGAAACAAGATAATTAATAAAAGCAGCAAAGAATCCTGTGGCACCTTATAGACTAACAGACGTTTTGAAGCATGAGCTTTCGTGGGTGAATACCCACTTCTTCAGATGCATCTGAAGAAGTGGGTATTCACCCACGAAAGCTCATGCTCCAAAACGTCTGTTAGTCTATAAGGTGCCACAGGATTCTTTGCTGCTTTTACAGATCCAGACTAACACGGCTACCCCTCTGAAAGATAATTAATAAAATTTAATGTAAATATTTATGGAGCCTACATACCAGCAGGCTATGTGCCATAGAAATAGCTAAGAGATGTATGTATTTATTTATCACATGGATCAGCAACCAGAAGTTGAGAATTTCTGCAGTTTTATGCCCCAATCAATATCATATAACTTTTTTAAATTGTACAAGATACAATGTTTGAAACTGATAGGAAAAAAACAAGATTCGTTCCCCAATATATCTGTTTGGGATTCAGAGAATCATGGTGCTTAAAATGATCTTAATATTTAGGTTATAAATGAATTTGCCAAGTGACCTTTGTCTAGGTCTGCATTATCCTCATCTGTTCTGTCCCTGATCTGAACCTGCTTAAGAAGTGCAACAATTTGACTAGAAACCTCCCCCTGGAAAAACTTGCCAAACCTCCCATTTAAAAAACATTTTATTTATAATCTTGCCATGGTCCACTGCTAAAAGGAAACAACCCTTGCACAGAACAGAGCTAGCTTTCAGTACAGCAGCAGAATGTAAATATAAAGAGAGCCAAACCACTCCTTTTTAATTGCAGTGCGCAGCAATGGATAACGATGGGAATTTTTTGTTTGTTAGAAGACCAGTAAGCTTCAAACCCCAGAACCGCTGGCTATACCAGGAGCAGGGCAAGGAAAGCTGCATTTCAGGGCATTTAAGTCCGCGCTATTCCCCGGTGGTCCCACCATCCTCTTTCCCTCACACTATTTTCTCGGCTAGCTGTATTTACATCTGGCTGGGGGCGGGAGGCAGATTTCCCTTCTGCTTCGAGCAGGCTGCCGATTCCTGCAGGTCAGTTTCTGTCCCTGGGTAAGGACACAAACAGAGCTGGTGCAGTGAGATCTCTGCGGGGCTGCAGGGAAATGCGCCGCCGCTCGCAGGCCCACACGGACCTGCACGGTGAGGCCCTTTGCGCGTTTCTTTCCCCCTGGCTGAAGGAGAGAGGATTTGTGTGTCCCCTGCACGCCCCGTCTCGTGACACCGGCTCTCTCGGTGCCCCCCGCCCCCGCGCCATCCACCTGAGCCGGGAGTCTCTGGCGCCGAGGCGCCCCCTGGTGCTCTCCGCCTTGCACTGGGCGGCGCAGGGAGCGCTGCAGTCGCGCCAAGCGCAGGGGGGCTGAGCGCACCTCTCCGTGCATCGTCCCTTTCCCGGGTGGCGGGGGCAGCTCCCCGCCCTGGGGGACAGGCCCGGACGGAGGCTCTGCATGTCCGAAGCCCTGGCTGCCGCAGTCCGGAGCAGTGCACCAGATACTAACCCTTTGCCTCCCAGTTTCTTATCCCCACCCTCCCGGGGCGGTGATTGGCGTGAGCAGCTGGGGCTTGCCCAGGACGGGGCCGCGGGGACGGAGGAAGCAGCCAGCCTGGCCTGGGAGCAGAGCCGGGGAAGGGTGAGGAGGATCCGCGTGTGCCTGGCTGCCCGCGGGAGCCGGCATGGGGCATTGCTGAGCGCCTCGGGGGAGCCATGCTGTCCAGGAAAGGGATCATCCCCGAGGAGTATGTGCTGACCCGCCTCGCCGAGGATGTCCAGGAGCACTCCCGCTACCGCGCCCGGGAGCGGCGGGCCAGGTTCGTGGGGAAGAACGGCACCTGCAACGTGGCCCACAAGAACATCCGCGAGCAGGGCCGCTTCCTGCAGGACGTCTTCACCACCCTGGTGGACCTCAAGTGGCCGCACACGCTGATCATCTTCACCATGACCTTCCTGTGCAGCTGGCTGCTCTTTGGCATGACCTGGTGGCTGATTGCCTTCGCCCACGGGGACCTGGACCACAGCACCCAGCTGCAGGCAGGAGGTAGCCATGGGGTTGGGGAGGAGGCTGAGGGGTTCATGCCCTGCGTGACCAGCATCCACTCCTTCACCTCCGCCTTCCTCTTCTCCATCGAGGTGCAGGTGACCATCGGCTTCGGGGGCCGCATGGTGACCGAGGAGTGCCCGGCTGCCATCCTGGTGCTGATCGTGCAGAACATCGTGGGGCTAGTGATCAACGCCATCATGCTGGGCTGCATCTTCATGAAGACAGCTCAGGCGAACCGCCGTGCCGAGACCCTCATCTTCAGCAAGCATGCAGTGATCGCCCTGCGGGACGGCAGGCTCTGCTTCATGCTGCGGGTGGGTGACCTGCGCAAGAGCATGATCATCAGTGCCACCATCCGCATGCAGGTGGTGAAGAAGACCACCAGCCTGGAGGGCGAGGTGGTGCCCCTCAACCAGATAGACATCCAGATGGAGAACCCGGTGGGGGGCAGCAACATCTTCCTGGTTTCCCCGCTCCTCATCTACCATGTGATAGACAAGAACAGCCCACTCTACGACATCTCCCCCCTACACCTCCACCACCACGAGGACCTAGAAGTCATTGTCATCTTGGAAGGGGTGGTGGAGACCACTGGCATCACCACCCAAGCCAGGACCTCCTATCTGGCCGATGAAATCCTCTGGGGCCAAAGGTTTGTGCCCATCGTGGCAGAGGAAGATGGCAGGTACTCAGTGGACTACTCTAAGTTTGGCAACACGGTGAAAGTGCCCACCCCTTCTTGCACTGCCAGACAGCTGGAGGAAGACAGGAGCATCATAGACTCCATCCCATTGTCACCTAAAAGCACCAGTAGGAAGAGGTCTTTCAGGTTGAAGCCCAAATTTACCATAACTGATGAGCCTTCCTGACACCGTTTTAGAGGAAAGAGGCAATAAACAAGAACACTGAGATAGCCTCTTATTTTTCTTAGCCAGGTTGGTAGCACAAGGTTTGTGTAGTATTATTTATTGCAGGATAAATTAAAGTTAATTTTATTTTTTTAAAGGCGTGCAACATTTTTAAGCAACATAGGGCGTGGAAACATTTTATTCAGTTGCTTGTAATTTCAGTTCAGACTGTCTTGTTTATTTGCATGATCATTTTGTATGATTCATCCTCACTGAATAATTTCTTTTCTTGAAAAGTAAGTTTATCTGTTGCCTAGCAGGTTGCATTATTTATGGTCTTGCAATGCCTCTCAGAAATTTAATGTTTTTAAACTGGTTTTATAAACAATCACAATACAGGAAAAAAGTCTTCAATGATCATTATTAAAGTTACATGGAGTTTAAATAATAACAGAAAGACCATGCAGTAAGATATGCACCCTAAAATAATCCAGGTATGAAGGTGTCTGTTTAGGTTATGGTGTTTTATGTCTTAATGAAATAAACTTACAGACATATTTAGTCCATATTGTATGTTTGGATCTGTTGATTGCAAAAGCAATATGAAATGCATGCTTTTGTGCATTTTAAAACCCTTTTACAAAATAAACATTTAATATATTTAATATACATTTCTGATAGTGAATGATGCAACTGTGGCTCTGAAAATACTTTGTCTTTACAAAGAACAGCAGACATTAATTGCTATGATGTGACTGAAATGTGTTGTACATGGGAAGAAATTAAATATATTAAGTGGCTTTATTTAAGAAATCAAACAAAAACTCTGCCACAGTGAAGTAGGACACTTAGGAAAATTCATCTCCCAGTCCTACACATCGGACTAAATACCATCAAATAAGGAGGAAATTAAATAAGATCAGAGATCCTATGTAGAAAGTCATCTTAAAAGATGTAGAAGAGCAGACCCAAATTACATTGAACAGTATCTGCATGCACTTAGCAACACCTTTTAAATTTTTTTCAGGTTTAAAAATTATGTTAGTGTAATTTGTGGTCATGAAAAGGAGGGACTTATGGGACACTGCAGTCCATTTCCTGGGTGCCATGTCACCTTTGTTTCCTTTTCACTTAGGGTCTGAGCCTAAATTCCCCTCAAACCTTAAATTCTCCCTGCCTATATTGGTTTTGTGTGTGCTGTTAATACAGTATCAGGCACTTACTGGAAAACTATCCATATTCATACAACGAATTCACTCTGTTTACAAATAGAAGAGAGAAAACTGGATAGCCAGTCTCTATTAGCCTAATCCTGTAAATCCTCTACATGAGGAACCTCCCCATTAATAACAATAGCATTTCCCCGTGTGGAAGACTTGCTGTATAGGACCCTGCTAATGCAGTTTACAATATATTGTTTACAAATACTGCAAACTGTCCATAGAAGTGAAAGGGAATTTGGTCTAAGCCTGAGCAGGGACTGGGCCCACACTAGTGACAGAAGTTGTGTGGTGGTGATATTTCATAAGAAGCTGTGTGAGATTACATTACTAATGGTCTTTTAGTCAGAGGAGTTTCAGTGTGACAACTCTTTGTCTCTTATGCACTAGATAACTCCGAAAACAATGTGTTAGCGTTGCTCTGGTCAAATTTTTTTAGACTTGTCAGTGTCATAACACATTCATGCAAGCTAAGGTCAAAAGGGAAAAGGAAAGTTGCATATTCACTAAATAAGAATCTATGGTAAAATGAAATGCAATTCCAGAAATAAAATCTCAATCCATTTTAAAATATTAGAAATACTATTTATTTTACTATATTTAACTATGTTAATAGTTGCATATTTTAGAAACATTAAGGCTTGCACTGGCACTATCCAGGCTGCCAGCTAAATGAATGCTTAGGAGCATGTAAATATGTGTCTAATTTTCCAAAGGGTTAACAAACTTTTTATTATTTGTACAGTGCTAAGAGTATAGTAGGTGTTTCACAATGAGAAGACAAGTTCCCTGTCTGGAACAGCTTATGATCAAAATAGGACTAATGTATAGCAGTATGCAAGGAAAATTTGAACATATACATTTTATATTTTGGTAAAACAAAAACAAATGCAACATTTAAAAAAAATAGGAAAAGCCTAAAAATGTTTCTGGTGGTTGTTCCTTTTTTTAAATTCAATTTAATTGCAATGTTATTTGCCAATCCTTTGTTTTACTGACTCTGTGCCATTCTGCTCCTGAAAGGTAGTTCTGCATATTTCTCCTAGGTGCAGGTGGAAGGCGTATGCCCCTTTGAAAATACACTCTTCTGTTTGCCACCTGTCACTACCCTGCCATCCTATCATTATAAAATGCATAGATAAATATCACTAGGGGAATTTCAAATGACCTGAAAAATCATTGTCTTTTCTCTATTGTGCCTTATATCAGTGTATAAAATATACTTGTAGATGTTTATTGGAAATTGTTTGGAAGCTGTTATTACATTATGGTGTTTTTTAGGATTTGGCCTACATGAGAAGCAATTTAAGCAACGCTACCATGCAAGTGCCCATGATTCTTCTTCCCTCAAGGGAATCTGTATTATTCAAGGTACACGGAGTCTCTTTGTTTTCTGTGAGATGAGGAGGGCGAAGCTGGGAGGAGGAGCTTGCTGTTAGTGAACTGTTTTCAGGACCATCTTTTGTGTATCTTTGCAAGAAACCTCCTAGTTTTCTTCAGTGTTGGAGTAACAGATGCCAAAGAAAGGAATCTCAAAGATGAGAATGAAAAAGAAAGAAATCACAAAATAATGGTTTCTGTGGCTTTAACCAAGATTTTCATGAAGTTAACCAAGACTTTCATAAATCTGTTTTCAGTCTTTTATTTTTCTCAGTTTACATTCTCCTGTTCTTTAGAGGTTTTAAACACACAAAAAAGAAATTTCAGAGTCAAAAGTCATGAGGAAAGAGGTTAAATGTTTAAAAATGCCTCTGGACATTAAAAATTGGTGAATAACATTTTATTTTGTTGCCATCAACTGTTATTTACAAGGGATGTGAGAATGCCCAAAATCTGATGTTTTCCGTGAGCTTGGGTTTACACTGACCAAGCACATTCTCTCTTTTGAGTGGTCCGGTTGAAGCTTTAGTGCTATCATTCTGTATGGAAAAAACTTTATCTTAGCATGAAGCTAAATGACTTCTTCTATAGCTGTAGTCCACGAGTGGGGGTTTTGAACTCTCTGAGAGTCCCCTGGATATCTGATGTGGGTAATCCCTAGCAGGTACCCTGAAGTGGCCATTAACAGTTATTAAGTTATGGGAAGCTCACAGTTCATGCTGCTTAGTGCTCTATTTGGCAATATTGAGCAGGGTAAATTAAAATGATGAAAGAAAGGATCCAATTCTGCAAACATGTACATGAGAAACTTTATTCACAAATACATTTAGTGTCATTTAACTCAGGATCACAGCCTGAATAAATATCTGTGTTTGTGAACAGCCAAGTGTCATGACTCAGATATTAATACATTATAGCAATAAGGGAGAAGATTCAATTTAACAGATGGGATTATAAGAAAAAACAGGTGAATCATGTTCATAAAAATCAATTGAAAACTAGTCATGGTATTTGTCATAGTTTAACATAATTTTTAGTCAGTTAATAAGAATAATAGACCCTGTTGTGCCATCAATTTTATGCAGAGATCCCCATTGAAATCAATAGGCATTGTGTTTTTTAAATGATAGCATTATAGCGCCCAATATTAGTTATAAATGGCCCTGCCACAAAGCACTGATGGACCAGTCATAATAATATAGTATAAATCACAATACAAATGTCAATATTACAACTATCTGCAACAAAAAACATTCAAAACCAGAAGCAAACTCAGGCAAATGCATGTGGCGGCTGGGGACAAGGGACGGTCCAATAGCTGTCATAGCAAATATATTTTTTAAATATTTCTTTAAAAGAATATGATAGGAGTGGGCTGGGGAGAGAGGAACTGGGAAAGATATCAAGAAGGAGTAAATGCCATGCCTCAGCAGTCACCACAACAAAGGCCTGATCAGCTACTGACCTAAACTGAGATGCTGAATACCGAAAAGGTGGGTAAGCTGGTCAGGAGACAGGGGCAGGTACCAAGTAAAGTGAGGTCCTACATACTGTAATGGGCTTTGATTTTGAATTGGCCTTGCTGGTTTGTAATCTACCCTTTATAGAAGTCAGACTAGAGAATGCAGGTCAGACGTAATGTGATCACAGTTGCTCAATCCAGTGAGTAAACACATTGCTGCATTCTGCACAAGCTGCATGTGACAGAGAAGCCCTGCTGGGAATCTTGTTGGATGGGAACCACAGTAGTTGAGTCCAATGATTAGCTATTTATTCCTAGTTAATAATGCAATACTAATTATTAATCAACAGAATGTGCATTGACATTGTAATTGTTTATTTAAGCCTTTCCCTATCCCCCTCTTTCTCTTTCACACACACAGACATACGCTGGTTAAGTATTGTAGGGCTGCTGGCACAGATTTGATTTTGTGAAAAAAGCACTGAAGAATTTGTTTCCAAAAAAACAACCATAAGAATTACATATATTTCAGCAATACAGAAAACAGTTATGTGAAATATGAAGACTCTCACCTGTCACTGATTCTTATTAATAAAACAAAGAATTAGTGGCCTATTAATAGCAATTGGATACTAATAAAGTCTCACAAAGCATCTTGTTTTGTTCATGTTGCAGTGCATTGTGGGAGGGAGTGTGGTTTAGATATTGGGGAATAGGTCGGGGTGGGGGTCAGTAATCCTGCGCTCTAGGCCCATCTCAGTTACTTACTCATTTGGTGCCTTTGCTGTAGTCACTGATGCCTTAATCCTGCAAGCTGTTCTGCACAGGTGGATTCTGTGTCCACCCAGAGCCCTTTGTCACCTTGCTATAGGGGTCTGCCTATGTGTTTTTATGGGAATGCTCCTAACACAGAGATCACCAGTGTGTAGAATTTGCCTCCATTAACATATCTGTAAAATGGTGATAACCATTGTGTGGGTGTTTAAACCCCAGTTATCACCATCCTGTCTGAGCCCTTGCACACCTCACAGAGGTGTTGTGAGGCTTAGCAGTCTGTGAGCTTTTGATGAAAGACGCCCTGTTGTATTAATATATGTACTGTATCTCCATGCCCCAGCCAGGAGCAGGGCCCTAGGGTGCTAAGTGCTGTACACACACATAATGAAAAAATGACCCTGCTCAAATGGGTTTACAAGCAAACGCTGAGGCAGGAGACAACAGCTGGCTATCACAGACAGACAGGGAGAGCACAAGGGAATGTTGAGGCAGTCATGTGATTAGTGACTAAGCATCAGTCATAGCGTATCAGCTGCCTAGCCAGAGTCAGGTAGTTTGTGGGGATCACAACACAGGTGGGTTTTCAAGAGGATATAGTAGTGGCTTTTTTATGAGTTCCCTCTAGAATGAAAACAATTATTAGTAAGGTTGGCTTTAGAGGTGGGACAAATGTGGATGAAGCCTCTGTATTTGTAGGTCCCAGAGGCAGTGGGATGACTCTACTAAGGAGTAAATCTGCTGCTCTTCTGACCCTTGCACTGGTGGGCTATAGGTTGCCAAGACAAGCAGGTTCCATGCCAGTTGGGGGGTGGTTGCAGAGAGAGGCAGGGAGTCTGAGGGTGGTCAGGGAGGAGTGTAAAAAGGCAGTTAGAGACCAAGAGGGACAGGCTGAAGGGAGGTGTTCCTGGGCAGCTTGGCTGTGATGACTAAACTAAAGAAGAGAGGAAAGCCTATCTGGTGGTTAGGGCAATAGCTTGGGACTACTGCCATATACCCTGCTCCTCCACAGATTTCCTGTGTGACCTTGGACAAGTCACTTAGGGTACGTCTACACTACGGGATTAGTCTGATTTTACATAAACCGGTTTTGTAAAACAGATTGTATAAAGTCAAGTGCACGCAGCCACACTAAGCACATTAATTCGGCGGTGTGCGTCCATGGTCCGAGGCTAGCGTCGATTTCCGGAGTGTTGCACTGTGGGTAGCTATTCCATAGCTATCCCATAGCTCCCGCAGTCTCCCCCGCACCTTGGAATTCTGGGTTGAGATCCCAGTGCCTGATGGGGCAAAAATCATTGTCGCGGGTGGTTCTGGATAAATGTCGTCACTCTTTCCTTCCTCCGGGAAAACAACAGCAGACAATCATTTCGCGCCCTTTTTCCCCAGGATTGCCCTGGCAGACGCCATAGCACGGCAACCATGGAGCCCATTCAGCTTTTTTTTTACTGTCACCATATGTGTACTGGTTGCCGCTGACAGAGGCGTTACTGCAGCGCTACACAACAGCATTCGTTTGCTTTTGCATGATAGCAGAGATGGTTATCAGTTGTTCTGTACCGTCTACTCCCATTGTAAATTGGCAATAAGATGACGGTTATCTGTTGTTCTGTACTGACTGCTGCTATCGTAGGTGCCCCTGGCTGAGGTCGGCCGGGGGTGCAAAGGCAAAAATGGGAATGACTCCCTAAGTCAATTCCTCCTTTATGGTACTAAAAATAGAGTCAGTCCTGCCTAGAATATGGGGCAAGTGTACTAGAGAAACAGTGTCTCAGAGAGCACAGCTGCTCCATGTCAGATCCCGCAGAACTGACAAGCTGCATGCCATTCACGGGGGTTGCCCCTGCAACAACCCCACCCATTGCTTCCCTCCTCCCCCACCTTCCTGGGCTACTGTGGCAGTGTCCCCCCCATTTGTGTCATGAAATTATAAAGAATGCAGGAATAAGAAACAGTGACTTGTTAGTGAGATAAAATGAGGGGGAGGCAGCCTCCTGCTGCTATGACAGTCCAGGCAGAACATTAAGCGGTGCGGGGGAGAGGAGCCCAGCATCCCGCTGCTATGATAGTCCAAGCAGAACAGAATCTTTTCTTTACACATGAAAGGGAGGGGGCTGATGGAGCTCAGCCCCCAGTTGCTATGATGAGGACAGTTACCAGCCGTTCTGTACCATCTACTGGGAATGACCGAGAATCATTCTTAATTTTACCCAGGCGCCCCCGGCCAGCCTCACCTGAGGCCAACCAGGAGCACTCACGGGCTGATGGTGATGACAGATAGCAGTCATATTGTACCATCTGCCACTGGGGAGGGGAGAAGAGCGGATACTGCTCTTCACTGCTGCAGCATCGCATCTACCAGCAGCATTCAGTAGACATAGGGTGACATTGAGAAAAGTCAAGAAACTATTTCTTTCCCTTTTCTTTCACGTGGTGGGGGGAGGGAGTAAATTGACAAGCTATACCCTGAACCACGCCGGACAATGTGTTTGAACCTACAGACACTGAGAGCTCAGCCAAGAATGCAAATAGTTTTTGGCGACTGCTGTGGACTGTGGGATAGCTGGAGTCCTCAGTATCCCTCCCTCCCTCCATGAGCTTCCATTTGATTCTTTGACTTTCCATTACGCTTGTCACACAGCACTGTGTAGCCTGGAGATTTTTTTCAAACGCTTTGGCATTTCATCTTCTGTAACAGAGCTCTGATAGAACAGATTTGTCTCCCCATACAGCGATCAGATCCAGTATCTCCTGTACGGTCCACGCTGGAGCTCTTTTTGGATTTGGGACTGCATCGCCACCCATGCTGATCAGAACTCCACGCTGGGCAAACAGGAAATGTAATTCAAAAGTTCATGGGGCTTTTTCTGTTTACCTGGCCACTGCATCCGAGTTCAGATTGCTGTCCAGAGCGGTCACAGTGGTGCACTGTGGGATACTGCCCGGAGGCCAATACCGTCAATTTGCGCCCACACTAACCCTAATCCAATATGGTAATACCGATTTTAGCACTACTCTCGTTGGGGAGGAGTACAGAAACTGATTTAAAGAGCCCTTTATATCAATATAAAGGGCCTCGTAGTGTGGATGGGTGCGCCGTTAAATCCGTTTAATGCTGCTAAAATCGGTTTAAATGCGTAGTGTAGACCAGGCCTTAGTCATGCAGTGTCTCAGTTCCTCATCTATGACACTGGTATTTTAATGCTCCTTAACCACACAGGAGTGTCATAAACATAAATACGTTAAAGAGTGTGAAACTTTCAGATACTATGGTAATGGGGGAGAGGGGGGCATAAGCTTGGGCATTCCCTGCAAAGCAGATTGCCTGCTTGCAGGTTGTGACTCCCTCTGCTGAAAAACAGCAACATTTAATGTATATAATGTGAATGAATAACTCACATTAGAAGATGCCTGACTACATGAACTCCAATTTCACTAGCAGTGGAAACCAACCTGCTGCAAGGCCCTGAAATTAAAGGTGAGAGTCAATGATTCCCTCTATAGTGCCCCCTTTGTGTAACATCTTCCCTCAGCAGTTAATCCTATGGGGCTGGGAACAACAGGAAGAAAATATGATTTTATGTTTTTAACAGGGTGGAAGATAGAAGCAATGAAAGCGAGGGGCTCGAGGCTGGAGTGACAGGACTCATGGGAAGAAGAGATTTTTAAATAACTGGCATTTCTCTTCCTCACCCCCTCCTCCCTTGCAGTGCCACACTTGTGTTTCCTCTAAAATTTGCAAGATCAGCACTGATGAGTGGCACTCTCTGCATTTTGACCTCACACACTGGCTTCCATTCAGTCAGATATAACTGCCCCAATTTGAAAAGTGTAAAAGGCCATGTCCACAGTATACAGAAGCACAACAGGTCTAATACAAAGCCGATGGAAGTCGATAGAAAACTCTCATAGACTTCAGTGGGCTTTCGATCAGACCCAAAGGGCCTAACCTATCTAACTTCACGCAAATATATAGTCTCATTGAAGTCTGTGGTGAGAAGGAGTTAACCCAAAGACAGAGAAAACTGAGAGGCCAGTCCTGCAGTCATTACTCAAGCGAAGCTCCCACTGAGATCAATGAGAGCTTTGCCTGAAAAAAGACTAGGAAAATATTTCAGGCTTTAGATCCTACAAGATTACGTGAAGTGTGTTCAAAATGTCTGGTGGATGTTTTGTTCGCTGTGTGTAACAAATGACTGTGTATACTATTTTTGATGTTAGCAACAGGAGAAAGCTACATGATACAAACCTATATACCCTCGCCCGAGCTGTGCTATTAAAAGAGCAGAAGACATTCTTGAAAGCGTCTAGATATCACCAGCTCTTAGCCATGCTGGGGGTTTATGAGTTGCTGTACGCAGCTCTGGCTTACTGAGACATTTTCAAACCACTCAGAGGCAGAAACACAATAAAGCTTTAAAGAACTGTCCCACATGTGAGTCTGCAATGACAGACTTGGAGGAATTCCCCAAGGCAGAGCACTTGCAGGCTCTCTTTACTCCCTTTCCTGTTTGTCTTCTGACGCATCTATTAATACTGAGTTCAGTCAGCAGATTAAAATATCTGCACTTTCCCATAAACAGTAACTCTCTGAGGGCGCCATGTTTCCTACCTGCCTCCTTTCCTGCCAAGGAGAAGGAGGTCTAGGTGACCCTGCACTGGCCTGCGCTATAGCCTGCATTCCCATCAAAGCTGACCTCTCCACTCCTGCCTCGTGCTTTTCTGGTGTAGGAGAGGAAGGCCAAGGGATCCCCCAGCCAGACTTGGCTCTGAGAAAAACTGCACTCTTCCCACATAGCCAGATAGGCTCCCAATGGGACACTGGATGTAAGAAGCAAGGGACACAGACCATTCCTTTCACCTGTTTTTGTCAGCCTAGCTCTCTCACTGAAGCCTGAAGGGGCAGCAACTATTGCAAAAACACCAGAAAAAGGAGAAACAGAGCTGAAGGAGACAGTCTCCCCAGAAATCAAATGCAGTCCTGGGACACGACTGGGAAATACATGGACACATTTTTTAGCTGAACTTTTAGTCAGAAATTTGAACTAAAGTCTGGAATTTTCCCCAGCAAAGTTCTGCAGCAGGAAGGTCTGGCTTAGCTGCCAATCACTGAGGAGGCAGAAAAAACCTGAAGCGAACTATAGGGGGTGGGATATTTCCCCCTGTGGTGTTCAGGAATCACTCTGGGACCAAGTTGCTTGAAAGAGATCCTCTCCATTCCAACTGGCCGTAACAGAATATGGGATTCTGCAGCAGCCTACCCCAAGCTTCCTGTCTGGGGAGCTAATCCACTAGAAGGGACAGTTCCAATGCCTAACAGGTGGTGGTTCTGCCCTCAAGCAGGCTGAAGTACCCATTGTAATGGATCCATGGACCTGAGCACTCAAAATAAATTTTCTAGTAAACACAGATACATTTTCCTAAAATGGTTTGGTAGGGACAGGGCCTGCTGCAGAGACACACACATAGACTGAGCATTTGGGAAACCCTTGGCCAAATCCCACAGACTGCACCAGCTGCACAAAATTCTCATCCCTCAGTCTACCAGCCATAGCAACATGGCTGGCCTGGTTTCCATGGTACCATTAGCTCCCAGGGCTACAGCAGCAGCATTCTCTGATCCATGATGTAGTGGAGGACACAGGGGGCTACTTAATGTACTTCTGAGCAGAAATATTTTTTTATTTACATGGAAATGGACTTGCCTTGGAGGGGGCAAGGCACTTAGCCCCTTTCCCCTGAAATCTCCCAGCTTTATGACTGCCTAGTGGGCAATGTGACCCTTCCCTTGTCTTGGAGCCTTTCTGAGCATGCTCTCTTGATAGCTGGCCTTTTAAATCTGGGACAGCGAGCTAGCTGTGCCCCTAAAAGAACAATTTGGTCTTCAGCAACTACAGGCTGAAACTCCGTCTCACCTTTCCAGCTAGTGAGTATTTAACTCTTCTTGAATGTTGTTTTTTCCTTTTCATTTTCTCTTTGCCCTGAGAAGCTGGTAAATAATCTCACAGATATGTAAACAAATTGAACAATGGCTTTTGTTTGAGGTCCTGTTCATTTAAGCTAATTACATTTTTAACCCCAAAAGCTACTGGAATGCACACACAACACTGGGGTAGGATGTGGGTGGCTAGTACTCTCAACACCCCTTTGCTGATTTGGAGAATTAGCCCTGGAAGGTTTTTTTTTTTCAGGGGGTGGAGATGTCAGTAGCTCTGCTGTTGGGTTGGAAACTAGTAGCTTGGAAGACACGCTGAGTGGGAAGATAGATCCAAAGGCAAAAGAGTAGGGATTGGCAGTAAAGGGGAGATAGTGGGTGTCTGGTAAAGAAATTGAGAGAATCAGCCTGCGGAGTAGCAGCAAGGTTAGCATATTTCCCAAGTGGATTGTAGATGGATAAGGGAATAGGGAGAGGTCAGTGGATTGTGAATTGTCCAGAAAATTGTTTCTCTGAAGTGATAGTTATTTTGATAGGGAAGGTCTGAGGAAAGGGCTGTGGCAAGGAAGGGAAAGCAGCCTCAGCTGGGGGCCATGCCCCAATCAGGCCAAGGCTGGCTTAATGAGGGCCCAGCTGACTCTTATAAGAGGACTGGGACAGGGAAACTGAGGCCTTGTCTACATGTGAACATTCCACTGTTACAACTGTCCTAGTTAGTGCATTGTGCTTATGTCTACAGTGCCTGAAAGATATCTTTGTTTAAATTAATCTCTTTAACTCTTAGAGTGTCTCTTCAACAGCATGTAAAAGGTAAAACTGTTCAATTTCACTTCAAAGTCCTGTAGCCTGGGGCTAGAAATGTTAACCAGCTACTTTACACTCCAAAATATTCTGAAGACCTCATGAGCATGTGTAAGAATGATAGTTGCCATGGTAAGGGTTTTTTTCTCCATCTCATGTGGTGGTGGTGGTGTCTTTATTTTGCAGACTGTAGAGTAGATTCATGCAGGAATCATCACTGTGTTTCAGCTTATAATATAGCACCATAAATATTTGTATTTTGAAAGATGTGGGGGGGTTTTGTTGTGTGTTTTGTTTTTTGCTTGAGGTGGCAAAAAACCTAGAGCTGGCTCTGCTTGCACAAAACCAGTCACCTTTTAAATTGAGGGGACAAGCATTTCTTATAGTTCTGTTGCAATGGATGACTTCAGTAGTGAACTTTAATGCATGGTCCTCATGTTCAATTGTAAATGTCACTTGGCTTTCTCTGTGGTACAGATTTGTTGCTGTATCAAGCTGAGTGTCCTGGGTTTTAACTGCAGCCTCAATGTGTTCTTCAAAGACTCTCATCAAGCACACCTGACACTGTGCTGGGTGGTAATCTGTCACCTGGCAAGATAATGTGACAGCCTCCCCACTCTCAGGGATACTGGGCTCACATACCATTTTTGAGGCTTTTGGAGTAAATACTGCAAATAAAGCAACAAATAGGACAAAAGTAAAATGATTAGGAAGTGAAAGAGCACAGAAGTAAAAGTAGAGACTTTCCACTATGTTGCTTGCAGTATTGTTGTACCCATGTTGGTTCCAAGATATTAGAGAGACAAGGCGGGTGAGGTAATATCTTTATTGGACCAACTTCTTTAAGAGAAAGAGACATGCTTTTAAGCTACATAGAGTTCTTCTTCAAGTCTGGCTTTTTCCAGACTCAACTAGGGGTGACATCATGGTGGAGGTCTATTATAAAGTACCAAATCAGAAAGAGGAGGTGGATGAGGCATTTTTAGAACAAAAAACAGAAATATCCAAAACACAAGACCTGGTAGTAATGGGGAAGTCTAACTACCCAGACATCTGTTGGGAAAGGTAATACAGCAAAACATAAAATGTCTAATAAATTATTGGGGACAACATCTTTATTTAGTGAGATTAGTCATGACACAATAGATTTCATGATTCTAAGGAAAAGGAGGAGTGACAGCAGCAAATTAAGGACAATGGACTTTAAAAAGCAGATTTTAACAAACTCAGAGAAGTGGTCCTGTGGGAAGACAATCTGAGCAAAATGGATGTTCAGAAGAGCTGCAGTTTCTCAAAGAGACAATATTAAAGGCAGAACAGCAAACTATCCCAATGTGAAGGAAAGATAGGAAGAATAGTAAGAGGCCAATATGGCTCCATCAGATCTTTAATGACCTGAAAATCAAAAAGGAATCCTACACAAGTAGAACATGGACAAATTGCTAGAAATAAGTACAAAAGAATAGCACAAGCATATAAGTACAAAATCTGAAAGGCTAAGGCACAAAATGAGTTATGCCTAGCAAAGGACACAAAAGTCAATAAGAAAAAGTTCTAAAAATACATTGTCCTCTATGATTTCTATATAAATTAGATTTCCATTGTTCCTGATTCCACTATGCTTAATTTACATAGAAGATAGGTAGATAGCTGTGACATTCCCTCCTGTCTGGGCAGACCGTATGGCCTAATATCAATGAGTATCCATAATTCCTTAAATAATAATACATACATTTCACAATTATATGAATCATCCTGTTTGTCATTAGCTTTCAGAAATGACCTCACTCTATATACTTATATAATAAGGTAATATTGTATACAATCAGTTGATTCAGTTGTTTCCCAGGCCAAGCTTCCCTCTCCTGCACATTTCTCACTTATATTTGGTTCCAAAGACTTCAACTCTCACCCCTTTGTTGAAGGACCTATCTGCCTCAACTCATAAGAGTTCTATGCCCCTGTGTCTGGCTAGTGATGGATGCCAAAGATGGCTTCTGTCCTTTTTTATATCTTCCAAAGTTCAATTACTTTGTTTCAGGAGGCAGGATGATATTATACTGTTCTTCCCTTCCTGTGAGGTAAATACAAGTTGAGACAGATTAAGAAGAAGGAGTAACACACATTGGAGGTGGCCACTTGAAATGAAGTGGGCAGTTGGGGGTTAGGGAATTATTATGCATAAAGGGTTTGAGTGGGAACACTTACAAAGTTTTCGTTCTACTAAAAGAAAATAAATAGCACTTTGAGATTTTAACACACTCAAATTTTTCAGCACCCAAGCAGATTCTCTATACTGATGTGAGCCTTTAAATTGAGATTTGCATATGAATTTATTTCCAAGTTCCTCAACTTTAGGACAAAATGTTAATGTACTGGTGCAAAGAAAAGCCCCTCTAGTCCCTTAGTCGCATCACTAATGAAGGGTTTCTCTGGCACTCGTTCATCTTTATACCAAACCGCATCAGTTGTTTCTGGGAAGAAAGAATGAATGGTGCAAGTCAAAGTTAGATGCTCATCTGGTCTTGGCACATGTGTAGAACACAGCACTGGATCCAATACTGGCACAGCTAGAGAGGAAAACAATCAGATTTGCGCAATTTTTTAAATTTGATGAACAATATATGTCTCAGTCCTATAAAGTGCTGAGTATCTCCTGCCAGAAACCGCATGCTCTCAGCTCTTATGCTGGGGCATCTCTTAACGGCAACTGTTGAGGTTTTATAAGGGCTGATGCATTTTCCCAAGTTTCATAATTTCACTAAAAGTAAAACATTTTACATTGTGCCAAATGAAATACTGTCCTCAGGTACATCAAAAAGTGAACTTAAAAAAATCAAAATCACAAAGTAAATGTAACAAAGGTCAAATTCTAGCTTCCCACTGGTGTATTCTATGTGTATTTGTAAATGAGATATTTCTGATGTCTGTTCAAGAAAAATCAAACCCTCTCCCATCAATAAGAATTCCTTTGGATGTCTATCAATATTATATATTTTTATTTAGAACAAAATACTCCCAAGATTATGCTCTGAATCACAAATCACAACTTACAGATCTGAAAGCTAGCATGGAAAATAGACTCTGAGTGTGCACTCTGCAGTATGCATTTGAAACATCCATATGCAATACTTATAAAGAGATGCAGTTTTTTATACTATGAGGCTCTACTTCTTTCCTATGGCTCTGAACAGAAAGCAAACATTACATACTGGTACCTCTAACTTTGGGCAGAAGATTGCTTCATTGATACACTGAAGCTGCACCCTTATACATCTGTTCTGCTAAGCAGTCAATCCGTTTGAGAAAACTTGACTATCTTCTCAATTCTAGACCTAACCTCTAAATTTCAGAAACAGATACAAAAGATCATTTAACTGATTCAGAGCTTAGCATCAAGAATGTCAGTGATTGGAGGACAGGTAATTCTGAATCTACATGTAACTCCTGCTATTCCAACATTGAAAATGTGATGCCCATGACATCAATATCTACCTTAAGCAACTCAAATTTGTACATGTTGTCTTTGACACAGTTGAAAAGTTCTGTGAAATCTGGGCCCAATATACAGTAGTCTCTGGTTCTGAATGAGAGTCAGTAGATGTAGATCTTATTCTAGTTAAAGGGGCCACATTAATCACAGTAGTCAATATTTTTAAAATAAATTTAAATGTCAAGTTCTGTATTATTAAATAGAAGAGCAAATCTATGTAGGACTTTGCTCCTGAATAGCATCAAGTAGTAAAATACTAGATCTGAATGTTATTGAATACTATATTATTGACACTGTTCTACCAACTATTGTGTAGTATATTCATCTTTAAATTCTGTTATCCTTATGCTGAACTATATCTGATGCAAAATATATATGTGTGTGTGTGTGTGTGTGTACATTTACGATGTTCAAATAAAACTGTGTATCTCCCCTCAAGGTAAAACAAGGAGTTGGGTCTGTAGGGATGCTACCAATCAGTAGTGAGGTACACTGGCAAAGCTGGAGTGGGAACCTATCTACACCAGTCTGCTTCAAACCGTTGCTGCTAATTCTTCTTGCTCATAAGCATTAAGTTGTACAAAAATGTATGAAAAAGTAGGGTTCACCTGCTACCAAATTAGAGGCACTGCTACCATAGAGCAAGGGTGGAATTGTGCCCTAACTTACATAACAAAAGGGAGCTGCCACGTATGTGTTCTGACCACCACCTGAACCTGTGCCCATTGAAATCAATAGTCAAGCTTCCACTGACTTCAATCATGTAAGATCAAAACCCAGATCAGGATAGGGGGATGTGTTGCAAAATTCATATCCCTGCATCTCTGAGAAGTAGCAAAAGGGGTGTCACCAGCCATCATTTGCTAATGACAACATATATGCCAGTGATCTGGGTTTTTTCAGAGGTTAAGCATGCCACCAATTCATAGACTATACCCTCTTTAGGGTGGCAGGCCAGTATACTAGCCAGGCATACTTCCTACCATCTGTAATTCCTTTAGACTCTATGTCCATATCAAGTGTACCCTTTGAGTTCTCCATTGCAAGAAGCATGTGTTGCTTATGAATACTTAAAAGGACCTGTCATTCTCAAGCATCTATGTTTCTAGAAATTTCAAATGCAGACTAGGGAAGCACTTTGTGACTTTAACATCTTTATACTGGGAAGGCAGTGAACAAGGAGAATGACTAGATGCCGGGGAATTCAGTACTGATATAACAACATAGCCACATAGGCAGGACCTATTATCTTATCACCAGCAACGCTGTGTGTTCAGATAAGAATAACTAAAGCCCAGAGATCATCCAGGAAAGGAAGCCTGAGGCAGAGCAAATGGCTCTTACCCTCAGAAAAAAACACCCAGCCTCAATACCCTGAAGCAAAAAAAAAAAAACAAAAACAAATTACTGCCTGAATTTCCCATCATGCAGATTTGCAGTGTGGCACTAGACTCAATATTCATTTTGAGAAATGTCTTATTGTAATGCCAGCTATGACCCTGTCAACAGGAAACCTACTGCACTTGCAGAAGCGAAACCAACCCCATCACATACTGTAAAGCACTTAGCTTACCTATGGCCTTCAGTGTTCTTGACTGAACAGCAGGACATTGCTGAAGGGCCTTATGTGTCACCTCAAGAGAGCGCTCTGCCTCGTCAAGCTCATGCACATCTGGAGATACATAAATAGTGCATGGAACTTCGAAAGTGCCATTACCTAGTGACTTCAAATGTATCTGAAACTGAAAATTCTTTGGCATAGTCAGGACAGCAGCACTTTCCCCATCTCATTCGAGGGCACCCTTTTCACTGTTCCAAGAGTAAATTTTCTCCTTTTGTCCTTGTTGATACTTTTTTAGAAAAAAGGCTACAGGTAAAGGTTTTAGGCAAAAGCCTGAAATCTAGCAATGCAAAAAAGCATCTCCCAAATGCTTCATTTCCATATTCCCTATGAACGGGATTGTTGGTGATGTGACAGGTTTGACCCCTCTTTTCCGGGATGCCATTTGATGTGCTGAAGTCCTACTGAGCTTGCCCTTTCCACCAGCCCAGGTTTCCTCACCCTGATCTTTCTGTGTCAGGCTCTCAAGCCTTCTCTGGCACACATACAGAGGTATGCAGATCTGTTGGGAAGACTCAGCTCAGGGATTATACCCAGCACTCACATGCACATCCCTTTTGGGATGAAAACCCAAAATAATATTGTCTTGTGCTGTATAGAGAAATCTGTACAGCATAAGCTCATAAAAATCGCCCTCTCCCTCAATGTGGAGAGAGATATGCACAGCTTCTTCCTCCCCCCGCACACCCACTCCCCAGATATGAATTGCACAATCTGGGTTATGTTATAAACAAAAAATAAGTTTATTAACAACAAAAGGTAAATTTCAAGTGATTATAAGGGATAGCAAACAGAACAAGGCAGATTACTCAGCAAATAAAACCAAACACGGCAAACTAAGCTTAATACACTCAAGACACAGGTTACAAAATGTAATTTCTCACCCTAACTGTTATTTTAGGCAAGTTGCAGAGTTTCTGTAGCTTAGAGGTCCAGTTATTTCTCTTTAAAGACTGGACCCCCTGTCTCAGCCTGGACTCAGCCCTTGCCTTGCCCTCAGCCCAGTTCCTTTGTCTCTTCAGGTACTTTCAGCAGTCTTTCTTCTTGGGCAGGAAGGCAATGGAGAAACGTCCTCTTTGTCTTACTCTCCAGTCTTAAATATAATTTACATAAGGTGGGAAGCCTTTCTCTCCAGTGGAAAAGTACCAGCAGTGTCCAGGGTGGTACTTTGTACCAGGTAACATTGTCCAGTTACCTAGTAGTGTCAAAGCAACTATGAAACCAGGTTTATTTGCAATGTCCACAGGAAGGAACTCCCAGAAGATGGGAGATCCATATCTTTAAAGACTCATTGTCTTTTCCTAATGGTCCATCAAGGCTGATTGGTGGGCATCTCCAAGTATAACCATGGTTGTAATTGTTACATAGTCAATATTCCTAACTCCAGATACAGAAATGATACATGCATACAAATTGGATAATCACATTCAGTAAATCATAACCTTTCCAATTATATCTTATATGAGCCGTCTTGCATAAAATATCTTAGTTATGCCATATTTATATCATAGGCATATTTCTATAATGAATATGGAGCATCACGTCACAGGTGGAGCTGCAAGGAAAAATATGTAAATTAGTTGCTTGATGCACCACATTATGAAAAAAGACAAGTGAAAAAAATTAACTGCAATTTTTCGATCTCTGCTGCATAACGTTACACTGTATTTCAATACACTAAACACCTATCAAAATTAAATACATAAGAATGGCCCTACTGGGTCAGACCAAAGGTCTATCTAGCCCAGTATCCTGTCTTCCAAAAGTGGCCAGTGCCAGATGTCCCAGAGGGAATGAACAGAACAGGTAATCATCAAGTGAGCCATCCCCTATCGCTCATTCCCAGCTTCTGGCAAACAGAAGCTAGGGACACCATTCCTGCCCATTCTGGCTAATAGCCATTGATGGACCTATCCTCCATGAACTTACCTAGTTCTTTTTTGAACCCTGTTGTAGTCTTGGCCTTCACAACATCCTCTGGCAAGAAGTTCCACAGGTTGACTGTGCGTTGTGTGAAGAAATACTTCCTTTTATTTGTTTTAAACCTGCTGCTTATTAATTTCATTTGGTGACCCCTAGTTCTTGTGTGATGAGAAGTAGTAAACAAATTTCCTTATCTACGTTCTCTACATCAGTCATGATTTTATAGATTTTTTAGATTTTATAGATTTTTTTACCTCAATCATATCTCCTCTTAGCCCTCTCTTTTCCAAGCTGAAAAGTCCCAGTCTTATTAATCTCTCCTCATATGGAAGCCATTCCATACCCCTAATCATTTTTGTCGCCGTTTTCTGAACCTTTTCCAATTCCAATATATCTCTTTTGAGATGGGCCAACCATATCTGCACACAGTATTCAAGATGTGGGCATACCATGGATTTAGAGAGGCAACGTGATATTTTCTGTCCTATTATCTATCCTTTTCTTAATTATTCCCACCATTCTGTTCGCTTTTTTGACTGCCGCTGCACATTGAGTGGATGTTTTCAGAGAACTATCCACAATGACTCCAAGATCTCTTTCTTGAGTGGTATTAGCTAATTTAGACCCCATCATTTTATAGGTATAGTTGGTATTATGCTTTCCAATGTGCATTACTTTGCATTTATCGACATTAAATTTCCTCTGCCATTTTGTTGCCCAGTCACCCAGTTTTGAGAGATCCTTTTGTAGCTCTTTGCAGTCTGCCTGTGTCTTAACTATCTTTAGTAATTTTGTATCCTCTGCAAATTTTGCCACCTCACGGTTTACCCCTTTTCCTGGATCATTTATGAATATGTTGAATAGGACTGGACCCAGAACAGACCCCTGGGAGACACCACTATTTACCTCTCTCCATTCTGAAAACCGACCATCTATACCTACCCTTTGTTCCCTAATTTTTAACCAGTTATCAATCCATGAGAGCACCTTCCCTCTTATCCCATAGTAGCTTACTTTGCGTAAGAGCCTTTGGTGAGGGACCTTGTCAAAGGCTTTCTGAAAATCTAAGTACACTATATCCACTAGATCACCTTGCTCCACATGCTTGTTGACGCCCTCAAAGAATTCTAGGAGATTGGTGAGGCATGATTTCCCTTTACTAAAACCATGCTGACTCTTCCTCAACAAATTATGTTCATCTATATGTCTGACAATATTGTTCTTTATTATAGATTCAACCAGTTTGCTCGGTACTGAAATCAGGCTTACAGGCCTGTAATTGCCAGGATCACCTCTGAAGGCCTTTTTAAAAATTGGCATCACATTAGCTATCCTCCAGTCATCTGGTACAAAAGCTGATTTAAATGATAGGTTACAGACTACAGTTAGTAGTTCTGCAATTTCACATTTAATTCCTTCAGAACTCTTAGGTGAATACCATCTGGTCCTGGTGACTTATTGCTGTTTAATTTATCAATTTGTTCCAAAACTTCCTCTACTGATACCTCAATCTGGGACAATTCCTCAGATCTGTCACCTAAAAAGAATGGCTCAGGTTTGGGAATCTCCATCACATCCTCAGCCATGAAGACCAATGCAAAGAATTCATTTAGTTTCTCCACAGTAGCCTTATCATCCTTGAGTGCTCCTTTAGCACCTCGGTCATCCAGTGGCCCCACTGGTTGTTTACCAGGCTTCCTGCTTCTGATGTACTTAAATGTTATGTATTTATGTTTGTCAATGCTGTCAGATTTTATATTTTAATTTTTTGTATTGATAAACCATCCAGTTGAATTCCCTTGATTCAAATGCCCCAATTGTTTTTTTTCTTATCCACAGTTCTTGGCAGATAAGTGACTATATGGTCAGTTACTTAGAGCCTCTGACTTTTCAGCCTGTTACATGAATTTCTCTCATGAAGGCAGTGATTTGGGCAGGAGTTACTTCTCCCTTTGTGTGTGTGAGTCAGTGTTTTTTTCTGCACAGTTACACTAACAAAAATGGATCACCATACTGTTAAGAATTACCACTTAAAGTTAGTTCCAGTTACTATTGATGCTCTGTTTGTGTGGAAGAAATTCCTGCTACTAAACCAATAAAAGGCAACTTTAGGAGCAAATCTTTATGTGACAGTATATGAAAGCAAAGCATTTCTTACCAAGCCTGTCATTTCTCCTGACTGATAGCTATCATGTTCCAGGTTGTTTAAAATGTTCTAGTCACATACAGTATGACCCCAATTTTTCCCAAAGGGCTTCAGAGGCACCTGACACATTTAGCAAACATTGATTTCTTCATAAGCAAGGGAGCAAAAGTGTGCTGTGCACTGCTCTTGGGACATGACTAACATTCACTTAATGGGTGAATGAGTGGATAATGAACATTCTGAGGTTTTGTAATTATTAGTCTATTACTGGTATTAAGGCTTAGAATTCAAGCATTCACAAGAGCTACTAGTTGCCATTAAGATATCCTTAGCACAGTGCACTTTTAAAACTACTTACTTTTCTTCAAACACCTACAGTACACAAAAGTACCCAAACCGAGCACAATAATACAGGCTATTATTGTTCCAATGACTGCTCCAATTATACTGTTCAAAGCTGACTTGGGGGCTGTGAATGAAAAAAATAAAGAAAATTCTGATTCTATGCTTGTTCATGTTAAAAAAAAAAATACATTTTAGTGGACTGCACCTACACTTTCACAGTAAGTGATTAACTGGTTATTTTTCTGGCTGAGTATTGGAAATTGATGTAATAAGAAAGTCAAAGTAGGAGCAAAACTTCTACTAGCCACTACACCAGGGCTGGTGCTTCCATTTAGGCGACCTAGGCAATCACCTAGGGAGCCAGGATTATTGGAGGGCAGCATTTTGCCGGGGGGGGCGGCAGGCGGCTCCGGTGGACCTGCCGCAGGCGTTCCTGTGGATGGTCCGCTGGTCACGCAGCTCCAGTGGACCTCCCCTGCGGCAGCTCCACTGGAGCCACGGGACCAGTGGACCCTTAACAGGAACGCCTGCGGCAGGTCCACCGGAGCCGCAGGAGAAGCGCGTGGGGTCGCGAAATGGCCGAGCGCCTAGGGCGCCAATAACATTGGCGCCGGTCCTGCAATACACTACTAAAGAAATCACAGAATAACTGCCAGGCACAATGTGTTGTATGAAATCACAGCTTCAAAATGCCTTCCCCATAAGTAGACAGCATTAAGGGTATCAAAATGCCCACTTAAAAACTTAAATATTAACAACATTCTATAGAATGAGGATAATAAAATGTAGGGTCAAAACAGCCTTTTGTAAAACACCTGTGGATCAACTCAATTAGCTCAGAGAGGCCCTAAAATGTGGCATGTGTCACCCAATCCTGCCAACACAAATATGGCACTAAAATGGTGCATCCAGAAAAGCCTGATATCAAAACGTCAGACGTTTGAAAAGTTGCCACCAGATTTCAACCCCTTCTTTTCACTGAATTGGCTCTCCTTGGCTCCTCTGCCACTTCTCCCACTCCCTTTCTGGCTGGCATGTCAGCAAATCGACTGTTTTGAATGTCGCTGCATGGCCAGCTCTCCTGCCCTGCTGTCTATCTCAAATGACACCTGGTGTCACTGCACTGCTGGGACAGCATAAGGCTGACAAGATTCAAATTCCTTCAGAAAAGATCTAGCCACATCATTCCGTAACACATGATATATCAAAAGAAAAGAGATAAGACCCTAAAGGGAATGGATACCTGTGACAGTTAAGGTGCTATTGAGAAGTAACTTGGCAGGAAATGTTTTGTGACTCACAATACATCTATAGACATTTCCATTATCTTGCAAAGACGGTTGCAGCCTTAATTTACTAGTGACATTAAATGTGCCATCTTCATTTTCTACAGAGGCTCCTGTGTGGATATCCTCTGCTGCTACACTACTGTCCTGGTTATTCTTTGATATCTTCATCCACTTAATGTCAACCAAATTTGGATAGAACTTATTGACATCACACGACAGGGTCTTCTCCTTGTCGCTTTCTATTGTAACTTCCTTTGGAGACAGGCTGACTTCCGGTTGAGCTGTATGGAGATAAAGGTTATATTGCTGTCATCATCATCAGGGATATTCTGGCTTTTTAACAGTGTTAATGTACACTGAATACACACATTTCCTAAATATCTGATATGTGCAGTGTTTAATGTTCATTGCAGGAGTGGAGGTTTTTTATTTGTTTTTGAGTTTGTTTGTTTTTTGCTAATCTAGTCATTTTTTCCCAGAAACAAGATCACAGGAGTGAATATTTGTTAGAAGATAAATAGCATTTATGCTCATTAGAACTTTAGTAGTTTTGTTATTTTCTGCTCTTTGTAAATAAGTATCTACAAAATTAATAGAGTTTCTCAGATTTACAGCATGTTTGGATATTGAAAATGCCACTGCAAGCCTGAGGATTAGATAATGAAAACCCTTACCTGGTCAAAACCTTAGAAATTATGACAAACAGGCTATTTAGGTCCATATTTTCCCCTGACCTGCAAAAAATTATGGAAGGGGAATATTTAGACTGATACAACTATGGAGAGGTTGCAGGGGGAAATGAACTGCAGTCTCCTGTTTGTGGCAAGGAATGTGACAGTGAATAAGGAATAGGGACTGTGCCCTTTTAAAGGCAACTA
The DNA here is from genome assembly GCF_025201925.1 of Gopherus flavomarginatus. Classification (NCBI taxonomy): domain Eukaryota; kingdom Metazoa; phylum Chordata; order Testudines; family Testudinidae; genus Gopherus; species Gopherus flavomarginatus. Next base: position 55,024,012 of record NC_066621.1, read on the forward strand.
TGATGGAGAGAGAGGAAAAATACCAGGATAAACCCCAAACACATTAGCTTGATGAAAACTGCTAATCCCCATGTAAAATCTCCTGCAGAAGGCTGGGCTCACCACACCACCTCCATAACTGTTAGCACAGCTTACCCAGGTGCTGTGGCTATTCCACTGATATAATGCAATTCCCATCCCCACCGCCACTCCACCCCCACAAAGGCTCCAGGGGGTGAGGAAACTGGTACCACTAAGATGGACTCTAATCTTCTGCCTTTGGGTCTCCAGGTGATGCAGTATAAAATAAATGGTACAATAAAGTCACTTACCAACTACCTCTAATATAGCTGTTCCATGAGCATCAGAAGGGGCAACAATAACATAGCACCTATATATTCCTGCTTCCTTAAACTGTATCTGTGGTAGTGAGAGTGCGGCATTTCCTCTTCTCAGGTCACTGTCAGACATACTGGCCCCATTTCTATGGGAAATATGTGCTCCAGCATGAAATGTGAATACTTTTTCTTCTTGGTCTGCCCTCGGGGTCTTAAGATACCAGGTAACTCCCACATTCTTGATATCCAGTTCTGCTGTATTGAACCCAGAAATCTTGCATGGTATGGAGATGTTATCATTCAGTGACACAATCAGTGGGGTGCTTCCCATCAACACTTGAAGGGTTTCTTCAAAAATAGAAAATGTATATTTGGAGCAATATATCCTAAAGGCAATGTTCCTTTGAAAGAGTTATTATTGGCTAAATGATCATGCAGTTTTGTAGTAGCCTGTTTCCGCACCCATAACCCTTTATAACCTCTCTCTATGGTAGTCGAATGAAAGCTTTCTTTCCTAAATTGATGATGGCTTTATGAATAACAATCTTTGCTTTTATTTGAATGAAATAATAGAGATAACACAGGTTAGTTGGGTGGCTCTCGCTCTTGGAACAAAAATGCAGGAGGAACTTCAGCAGTGCATACACTGCATATTACATGTAATACACTGGAGCTTTGTGGTAGAACTACAGCAGCATGTGATGGGGAAAAAAATATCTATTCTATCTATCTGTCCATCCCAGGTATATATATGCACCCCATTGCCATAATAGCTGAGCACCTCAGACTCCTTTATGCATTTTATCCTCACAGCATCCTTGTGAGGTAGGGAAGTGCTATTGTCCCCATTTCACACATGGGGATATGATGCACAGAGAGACTGAATGAGACAAGCAGGAAGGGGGCACAGAGAATTTAACACAGGTGAGTTCCAGACTAGTGCCCTAAGTCTGGAGTCACTTGTCCATCTCCTTTGAAGGAAAAACTGCCCTGCTGGCTCCCCATCACTGCAAGAGAGAGGGGCACAACATCACCAATTTCTTTTGCCTTCCCCTTGAGGGGAAAGACAAATGAATAATTAATACTGATAGATTATTACAAAAAGTCTATTTTTGGAAATGACTCAGAATTTCACTGGGTGTTTCAAAACATCCAGGAAACAACTCCAGGATCCCCATAATGATCTAAATCTTTGGCAAATCTAAGTGATAACAGTAATAGAAATGGTACCTTATACACATTTTTTCGCTTGGCTGCCTATGTGTCTGCTTGGGGACACTGTCTCCATTCAGGTACATTTCTGCTCTTGTCTCTATTTTCCATTTGCTGTGTTCCGTACACACAGGATGGGGTAATCATGCATCTTAACCCAATAATGATGAGAACTGTGACCTCAGCCTCTCAAATTTGTGGGCTCCCTCTAAGTCTTGTGCATTCACGCATGGATTAAAGTTATTGATTTTCAACTTTCTGAACTCAGACTCATACTGCTCACATACCAGGAGCTTCAGGAATCCTTGTATAACACTCCATCAAGTGGAGAGATGACATGAGATGGCATGTGCTGAGGCTGAGGAAGATTACGAGGGGATAGAGTGGAGGTTGTATCACTTCCTTACTGTACTCATTGCATTGACAAGACCTGTATGGACCATAGGAGGTCTGATGGTGGTCTCAAGAATTTAATTGTTACTGCAGAGTCCTGAAGCAGTGAGGAACCTACCCACCATATCTATGCAGCGAAATTGGGCTCTACAGTTATGGAGGCAACTTCAGCAGATATTGAGAGGGAAACTCCTCCCTAATTGGTCACCAAATAATTCATCCCCACTCACTCCCAGGGACAGAATTCATGATTCCTGAAGTGGTGGGGAGGCGCTGCATATTCACAGTGCCATGATGTGGGTGGTGGTGGTGGTGGTGGGTTGGTTTCTTCTTTCTTCCCACTGCCTCCAGAGGAACTTTAGAAGGGCTGTGCTCCCCTTACACAGCACTTTCAGCTGATAGCACTGAAATTGGCAACCAGGGGAGGTGACAAGGTCAGGTGGACAATTAAAAGGACATTGAAAAACGAAAGAAAAAGAAAAATCTTTTAGAACACAGGAATCCTCCATCCCTCTTTCCATAGCAGTGGCAATGGGATCCTGCTGGCCAAGTCAGGGAGAGGCACTGGGTTATTGTGAGCTGATCTGAGAAGTAAGGATTTAGGTGACCTCCTTTTCTTCTCTCAAACAATTCTCCAACTTGCTTCTGTGAAGAGGAGGTGAGGCGCTTCCACACTGAGCCAACTGTACTGAGGATCAATCTGCCCAATTCATGGCCAGTTTATGTGGCAGTGAGGCGGGATTACCTCTATCCACTGTTACTGAATAACCAGCCCTGAGGATTTGGTCTACCAGGAATACCTGACATAGTACTTCCCTTTTACATGTCTATATTTAGTGGCTGTCTAGCCTGAGAGGCTACAACCCATCTGTGGCTTAAAAATAGTTCAGCTGAGAGCTTCTCAGCTCTAACTCTTAAGGTTTTGCCCAATATGATGTCTCTTAGATATTAAATCATTCCCTGGGGTAGAATATTTATGCCATGCTATTGGCACTATGTTTAGGTTTGCTCGCATATTACAGTTTGGAGTGGAGCTTTATACAGAAAATGTGTCAAATTAGCCTTTCTGCTGTTAAAGGCTGTGTGCACGTTTTGCTGTCAATAAGAGGGGACTGTGAAACTGTTCTGAAGGAGCTGGTATGTGCCATTTTCTGATCCTAAGTGATATTTCTGGGCTAAATGCAGCCACCCCATAGCCCCACCTTCTTGCAGTTTGCTAATGCTCCTTGAATAAGGAAGGGGGCCAGAAATAAAGCTGTGTCAGGGAACGGCATGTGCCAGCTACTTCAGAACAGCCCAATAGTAATAAGGATGAGTCCCTTGGCATGCCAGGGATTTTCTCACAGCTACTCAAAGCTGATTCCTTACTCCAGGAGCATTTGCAAAATGGAAAATTGGGTGGGGGTGATATATGACAGCATGTTGCACAGAGGTAAAGCTTCAGGTCAGGGAGTGGCATGTGCCATCTACCTCAGAACAGATTAATAGTTGCAGGCATGTGTCAAGTTATTTGGCAGTTATACACCCTCATTACTTATTGCAAGTGAGAGCCGATTACCCCATGTAGGACTGGGGGTCTTGCTCGAATATCTATTGTTACAACATACAAGAACATTTTAGTCGAGTGAAATTTCTAAAACTATAAGCCCGCAGCAATGACTTTTGATGGCCTTTGGAATAAAGACCTGGGACTAAGGAATCAGCTTCAGCCTTGGGACGCCAGAAGTGTCACCCCTGCCCCCCCAGACACATCCCCACCCACTCCACCTCCGGACGAGTATTCGGGGGTGGGGGAGGACCAGGACCCTGGGCTGGGAGAATCCGCAGGCTCAGGAGGACCCCAGTGACCCTGCCCCGATATCCCCTTTGCCGAGGGGCAGCCGAAGTTGGACCCGATCCTCCCCCGCCGTCTGTGACCCAGGATCCCTCCTTTACCTGCAGGCTGGAGCGCGCCGCTGAGACACAGGAGCAGCCCGAGCAGCCGGCAGGCCCGCCCGGCACAGCCCACTCCCCACCCCATGCTCTGAGGTAGGGCTGGGGGCTTCGCTGGCCCGGGTCGTGGCAGTGACTGGGCTGAACGGTTCCCCTTCATTTTCCTCCCTCGGACACGTGCCCCAATAAGGCAGCGCCCCGGGCGGGGCTCGGAGCCAGCAGGTGGCTGCTGTGACTATCTAGGGCAGTGATCGAGCTGCAGGCACTGTGCAGCCACCCACAGGTCAGTGCCCCTCGGGCAGCGCCTGGGAAATGTACCCAACTGGCCCGGGCTCTCCAGGGCTATCGGGGGGCTAATCCCCACTCCGCAGATCGGGAACTGACCCACAAAGGCTGGCACCCTCGTCTCCGTGTTTAGGGACTGTGGCTCAGTGCCTGGGCTGACATAGCAGGTATGTGCTGGACTATTACTTGCACCAGGGGGCGTTACGAATAGATTTGCAGCCTTAATTCTGGATTTCTAGCTGTTGGGAGTTTACATCACAGACTCCTACCGCCTCATCTGAACGTCCTTTTTTTTGAGTTGATTAACTGGCCTCCTTCCTCAGAGAGCAATATGCAAGTTATTTCACTTAAGTGAACGCCACTTTCTCACACTCCATATTCACAGGCAGAATTTGGTAAAAACAAAACAAACAAATAACACCAGCCATCTGGTTCTGAGTTCCAATTTTACCCACTTAGGAATCTGTACAAAGTATGACTGAGGCAACATTGTCCCACAAACACTGCACTGGACATTCTTAATTTTTACAAGTGACCAACTCTCCTCCCCACTCCATTCCATCAAAAATCCCTGCCTTAAAAGATTGTAAAATCAATGTTTACATCTGTTGGAAATCTCAGAACTCTTACTCGAGCCAAGGTGCATTCAGTTATTGCCATGCCAGGCAGCTGGAGGAAGACAGGAGCATCAAGGATTCCATTCCATTCTCACCAAAAAGCACCATGCTTATTACTCATGTTGGTAGCAAAAAGTATGTGCAGTGTTGTTTGTTACCAGACAAATGAAAGTCAATTGCATTTTTTAAAAGGCATGTGTAACATTTTAAGCAACATTGGGCATGCTAAATTTATGTTCTGTCACTTAAATTTGAAATCAGATTGTTGTGTTGATTTGCATAATCATTTGGTATTGATTTATCCTGATTGAATGATGCTTTTTCTTAGAAAACAAGTCTAGCATATAGCAGGCTGTTTTTTTTAGGGGGTTGCAAAGAATACAATAATTTTCTGATATGTTAACATTTTTAAAACACGAATGTTATCATAATTTAAAGAAAGGCTCTAACAATAATTATTAATATTAAGTGGAATTGAATAATGCAAGATCAGGCAACAATATTTGTGACAAAAAACAAAAGTTTCATGAAGATATCTATTTAGGTTATAGTGCTTCATGTCTTAATGAACTACATTTAGGAATTCATTTAATCTACATGTTGTATTGTGTAGATCCAACCATTGCAAGTGCAATAGGAAAATGTATGCTTTTCAATACATTAAAACTCCTCTACAGATAAGATCTGAAAACTTTCAGACATTAGTCTGAGTTACTGACAAATCATCATCTGCTGAGCCAGTATGTTTTAAAAATTAAAGTTAGCAAAGACATGGTCACAAGCAAAGCAAACTGCCATTGACTGTTGCTCTGATGGCAGGAGTCCTAGCGGGCTGCACAAGTGCACAAGTCAAGGGTGAGTGGCCAACTTACAAAACTGAACTGCCACCACTAACTCTGTGTCTGAACTGTGGAAGAGGGAGCTGCAGAATACATTTTTTCCCTCTTGAGATTTCAGGCGCTGATTCTAAGCCAACCAAAGTCAATGGGAGTCTTTGAATCCAGGGCCTCAGGGTGAAATCTAAGCCCCTTTGACATCAGTGGGATTTTTGCTATTGATTTCAATAGAGCTAGAATTGCACCCTCAGAGTTTAGCACTGTGACTAGATTAATGGGCCAAGAAGCAGGTCCAGATGATACATGAAGTTTCTTTTGTCACATGTATGAAGCATCTGTCAATGTTCAAGTGGTGACGTGCTGAGAAATGTAGTCCCTTTTCCCTCCCTGCTTTCAATGCCACCTTTTCATGGACACCTTTCTGAGCATGCTCTCCTAATAGCTATGTGATGCTTCCCAGAAGTACCGAGGGTTGTGAGGCACTTCACTACCACCTGCCTTTCAGGTAAGGAAGCCTTGTATGTGCCTCCTGTGAGTCAGTTCCCTAGCACCACCAGCCTCTGGCAATACAAGCCCTGCCTTCCAGCCTTCTGCAGGCCTCGCTCTCTCTTTACAGGTTAGCGATAGGCACACTCCGACCTCACGTCCTCCACGGTGTTTCCCTAGCGTGCCCAGCTCCTGAGCTACTGGACTCTCACAGAATTCCCAGATCCTCTCCCAAAGGAGCTGTACATCAGAGCTTTCCAAACACAGCTCCACTTAACTCAAAGCACTTCATTGGTTTATAGGGAAAGCAAGTATAATTTTATTGAACCAAGACCAGAAATTCAAACGATAGCAAGCAGCAATATTAACAAATGGTTACAGATCAAATAAAAGCATAACACACATACTAGATCCTGAACTTAACTAATAGACCATTATTATGTCATAAGAGCAAAAACTCACCCAAGATCCTTCCAGTGTATTGCAGATGCCTGGTTGGGATCTTTCATTCATGAAGCAAGCCCACTGTCAGCTTCCATCCTAGGTGAAAGATACTAGAGTGTGCCTTTGCAACCCCAGATATATCAAAAGAGCCCTTTGATCTTTATTCCTAAACCAGACACCATCTGGCTGTATGCTCCTTCCTGTAGATTTTATGATCTCTTGTTAATTTCTTAATCTTTGATTATCTGGTTGCTTAGTATGCAAATAGGCATCCATTGTGAAGTCTACAATATTCACTTCGCATACAACCAGACAGATAGATAAGTGTCTCCAGCCTGTCTGAAAGAAACATGTTTATCACCTCATAGTGACCTGCTTTAACTCACAGACCTTAAGAACATAATTTCCAGTATAAGAACATACTTCTTATAATATTATCTTTACATACATTTTGAAATGGTTATGATGAGCTGAGGGTTTATGACTCTTAACAGATATCTCACATGCCACCCTTTATGAATTATTATGCATATAACTGACCCAGGAGATCCCTATAAGGCGCCATGCACTATCTATGCCTTTCTGCCAGGTGGCATCAAGAGGTTCCTGTGTCACAAGCTGGCCCTTTCAATCTGGGAGCAAGTGCCAGCTCCATCCCAACAGAGCAATTTTGTCCTTAACAGTTACCAGCTGCAACTCCCCCTCTTTCTTTCAGCTAGTGAGTACCTAGCTCTTTTTATGTTCTTCCTCTTAATTGGGGTTGGAAACCTGTGAGTGGGAAAATAGAGCCAAAGGCAAAGGGATAGAGAGGAGATAATGGATGTCTGGTGATGAAAAGAGTAGGGGCAAGATTAGCAAATTTCTCAGGTGGGATGTAGATGATAAGGGCTCAGGAAGAGGTCAGTGGTTTGTGACTTGCCCAGCAAAAATGACAGTTGATTTTCCTAGGGAATGTCAAAAAATCAAAACCCTGATTGGTAACATTTATACACTTTGTAGGATTAACATCAATAATTGCATTAATGGTGAATAATTTAGCATAAAATAATTGTCTGAATCCTGCAGAATTCACCATAGGTACCTAGAAATCATAAGGAAGAGGCAAAATCTTATCTTGAATTTACCTATGACTGTAAACATTCCTCTGTTAGAACTGTCCTGGAATTCACAAGAACTGCTGTGTGTCCACACAGAAGTTTTCTCCTCTTGAGGGTTCTCTGGAACCCATCCTGAGTAATTCAGCACTGGCATAAAGGTTATATTTTACTTCAAAGATGCATGTTATGCTAAACTTCTATATTTAGACAAGCTTGAGTGCTCTTAAGGTTCTCTCGTGATTTTTGGTCTGTTCCATTTTATGGGATCATTGGGGTGGAAAAATACATTTTTTATTTAAATTATTTCCTATTTTAGTGTATTTCTGCTTAGCATACACGGTGCTTGAAAGGTAGTGTGACTCTTTAACAGTATATGCAAGCTAAAACTATTCAACTTCACTTTGTAGCCCTGGAACCTGGGGCTAAAACTTTTCACCAGCCCCTTTGCAATCCAAAATATTCTGGTGGCATCATGAGCATTTGTAAGAAATCACCCTGCGAGGACTTTTTTCCACCATTTCATACAGTGTGTTATTTTGCAGACTTTAAAGCATTATCACTGTGTTTCATATTACAATTTAGCACCATAAATATGTGTGGTAAAAAAGCAGATGCAGGAACAAAAAGTGTGTAACATCCATCTGAGTTAGTTTTCCTTTAGAATACTAGCAGCGAAAACTGTACGTCAGGTGGTCTTCTGAAAGGTTTCATAAATCTAAGAACAATAATAGGCTGATTTTCAAAGGGCTAAACTCTCGCAGTGCCCACTGAAGTTATTCGTGATTTTGAACATACAAAATACAATATACAAAATCTTTAAAAAGACTGATTTCCAATCTTGCTCACCCGTTAAATTCAGGACAGAAATCAATGAAAGCAGTGTGTGCTCGGCACCACTAAAAATCAAGTCACAAACACATTTCCAGAGTTCCTTAATTTCTTCAAATATAGTATCAACACCTTCTCTATTTTAAGACAATATAAAGGAATATTTTCAAGAATTTGTGGAAGTTTACACCTCTCTTTCTGGGTAATTTACATCATACAATGAAAGTATCTTTATGCTGGAATGAACATAGAAGTAGTTGCCCTTCAGTTATAGCCAAGAGATTTCCTTCAATTTCACTCCCAGACTATGTTTCCCTATTGCTACAATAAAAACCGTCCAAGATACTAATAAAGTTTAAAAAAAATTCATAATTTTTCCAAGTCTTGGTGAATATGCATTTTAATTAAGGATTCGTTCTGTTGGTGTTAAAACTATTTTCCTTTTTTCTTTTATCATAGGATAATTACAGTCTCTGGCCAAGAAATCAAAGTTAAAAATACTTGAGATGGGGAAAAGGGGGTCTAGAATACTTCAGTCCTGCAGAAGAACTTGGGTCCCAAACAGTCCATATTTTCCTCAAACTCTGGTTCTCCTGAGTAGTGTATTTGTATACGTTGATAAAGTTTTAATTCCTGAAAGATGCTTTTTTTTAAAATGAGGTAACTGTTCACTGAACCCTTGAAGCACTGAAATAGAGTTGCTGTTTGATGGCTATATTCTTCACTGAAGGGAGATTATGCAAGTTTTAAAATATATGAATCCTCAAAGGAGTCCTCTTCGGTAGAAACCTCACATCTGATCTTGCTTTCTTTGTCCTGTTCTTCAGGTTTAAAAGTTACAGAAGTAATAAAACCAGACTTATCCTCACAGTTTGTGTTCTCTATTCCATCTTCAATGGGGTATTTTCCCTTAAACCAAGAAACATAGGTACTCTCTGTAGTCCATCCACGTACAAAACAGTGAAGTGTCACATCCTCACCAGCCTTTGGGTTGCTAGTAATGCACTCTATCTTCAGGGTGTTAATCTCTTGATTGATGGGTCTAGGGCCTAAAGAGAGATACAATTGTCAGAAAAAGAGGATCATAAATAAAGGCCTCAGCATCAGGGCCATTTCATTAATCAGCTGCATTCTGCTGTTGGAAAATATATAACTATTTACATGTCACTGATATCTTTTATGATTTCATTGATGTGATGGAGTGTGGACCCCACAGGAACCCTGAGTGGGTTAATGTGGGCCTGAGAGGCATCAGCTGACTGCACCCAGAGGAACAGCCAGACTTAATTGATCATGAAGTTCAGCTGGGCAGAAGCAGGCCAGTTAATATAAAAAGAAGCAGTCTGTAACAGAAAGGGGACTGGCTGGCTGCAGGTGGGAAGGGGCTGGGCTGGGTTAGGTTAGGTTGGGAGGGCTGGGGCTGCATGTTAGCATCTGGCTGAAGCCAGTGAGGCTTGGGCTGTAGGAGCAGGTTGGGTGTAGGGCTGCAGCTGACCTCTAACTGACAGGAGGGTGAAAGCTGAAAATGACAAGGGGAAGGGGGGACATAGACGCCAACTTCATGGGTGCTCCAGGGCTGGATCATCCACAAAAAAAAAATTAGTGGATGTTTAGCAGCCATTGGTAGCCAACTCCCCCCAGCAGCACCTCTCGCCTGCCAGTGGACCTACCGCTCAACTTTCCCCTCCTCCCAGCGCCTATCACCCACTACAATCAGCTGTTTTGCAGTGTGCAGGAGGCTCTGGGAGGAAGGGAGAGGAGTGGGGATGGGGCGTGCTCAGGGGAGGAGGTGGAATGAGGCAGGGAAGGGGTGGGGGTGAGAAGAGGCAGGGTGGGGACTTGGGAGAAGGGGTGGGGTGGAGCAGAGAGGGGACAGGAAGAGGCGCGATGGGGATGCAGGGTTGATGTATTGATGTAGGTGAAGAGAAGTTTATAGTGCTCATTATGGAAGCAATTAACTGCATCTTGCAGATGGGGGGGTGGGAAAATGAAAGGATTAAAATCATAGCAAAAACAAAAATATCTAAAGATCTCAATAGATTACATTCATGCAATTTTAAATGAAGGCAATAACTCAGCTTAAATAACATGGTCTTAATGATCATTAGTTTGAATATGCATATTTTAATAATGCATGGACAGGAATTTAAGTCACCTTTGAAATATCAAAAAAGCCTAATGTAATATGGGTGCAAGAAACATGGCTAATAAGTAAACTTGTGTTCAATCTACCAGCTAGTAGATGCAGCTGGAAAATTCATAAAGATGGAATGGGACAAGCTCACTTCCCTACACTTACTGAGTACCAAGGATGAGAAAATGTCAAAAACACAAGAGGAGTTCCTAGCTGGAATTTTCCATAAGCTGAGTAGGGCTTTTCAAGAATAAATGTGATGCAAATTTATGCATAAATGGTGCATGTGATAACCTAGGAGAATTCAATAACTTAATAAAAGTAATTACAGCAGCAGCTGATCTGGCCATCTATAAAACATCAAATTGCCCCAGACTTAGAAATCTGGATCCCTGCTGGAACAAGGATTGCAAATTAGAATGAACAATAACAACTTTATGAATTATAAATGATGTAAGGTGGTGGCACAAAGAATTATCAAAAACACAAAAAAAGAAAGCTGGAGAAAATTCTGTGAGGAAACTGAACAAAGAATCAAAGCCTTCAAAAATATATAAGCAAATTCAAAGAATCAATGGACTTAAAAATAAAAGTACATGTATACCTGGTCTTACTGAAAACAATGAAAGTGAGGTTTCCAATGTTTGAAAAGCAGGCATTTTAGCAAAAAAATTCCAAAAGAACAGTAGTGATATGAATTAAAACAACGAGTTTCGTGAAAAAGGAGGTTTATTGAGGATAACTGTGAACTATTAAAGGGCTAGAGAGAATATACTGGTGATGTGTTAAACAAAAATGTTAGTGCACAGGAGCTTATTGCAATCATTAGAAAAAGGAAAAACACAACTGCAGGTAAAGATAATATAAGTAAATGCTTCAACCCTTGCCAGAAGGAGTTGAAAGAGTCTCTTGTGGTTATATAATGATGTCTGAGGAAAAAGGACTGCTGCCAATAGAGTGGAAACCACCATTGGTGATATCAGTTAGAAAATCAGGTAAGGTACATACCAGATCTGATGCCTATTGTTGGCCTACTGCCCTCACGCCATGTGTGGGGAAAATCATGGACAAAATGAAACGTGTAAGACTAGTGGGATACTTGAAGAAAAATGATGTAACTGAGGTACAAAGTGGTTTCAAAAAAGGAAGATGGACAGTAGAACCTATAGTGAGACGAGAAACAGAGGCACCAAAAAACCATAAGGGCTAAGACCTTTACGATAACTATCTTCCTGGACACTGAACAAGCATATGACATGCTAGAGAGGGAAGGCCTCCCATATAAACTGGTCAAAACTAGAATAAAAGGGAGAATGTTTTGGAGGATAAGGGACCTCTTAAGTGACAGAACTAGACACGGGTAGCCGTGTTAGTCTGGATCTGTGGGTTGGATCACACATGAGCTTTCGTGGGTGAATACCCACTTCGTCGGAAAGCTCATGCTCCAATACATCTGTTAGTCTATAAGGTGCCACAGGACTTTTTGCTGCTTTTACAGAACTATACAAGTTAAACTGGGAAGAGCATTATCAAAAACCTACAAGCTTACAAATAGAACTCCATGAGGGTGTATTATCAGCCCTGCCTTGTTTTCCATTATAATAAATGACCTTCCAGAAACTGTGCAGACAGGAATGGGTATTTTCCTTTTCACAGATGACTGTGCTATATGGACTAACCAAAAATACTTTAAGTTGCATGGAAAAGACAAACATAGCACTCCAGAGAATTTCCAAGTGGGGAAATGATTGAGGATTTAAATGCTCACTTGCACAAACAAAAGGAATGCTTTTAACCAGGGAGAAAATCTAGGAAAATTGGACTTCCTTCTTTATCATGAAAAAATTCAGACAGTTCATAAGTTTATGTGCGTAGGAGAAGTGTTTTGATATATATTAACTCAGACAGGTCACATAGATAATAAAAAGCAAGATGAACTTACTTAAAAGTGTAGCTGGAAACAAACCGGGTGCAAATAAGATGATACTGATGATGGTCTATAAAGCATCGATAAGACCAGTTTAGACTATGGAGCCCAAGCTTTTGGTTCAGCCACAGAAACAACACTTGAGCCTGGAGCAATTCCAGGTTTCTAGGTTCTGAGACTGGCATGTGGCACAACGATAACACCAGTGTGTGTGCTGCAAATAGCCACTGGAGAAGCATTTATAAATCTAATGATGAAACTATTAGATCAAATCTTTTGGGCAAAAGGGAATAATGAAAAGAGAAGTAACAACAGATTTATGAGGATTGCTGAGAGTTTAGTAGACAAAATGATATAGATTGCTGGAGACTTCCTCATACTATCAGGGTCAAAAATGGGTAAAGAAGATATGTAAAAAAGAAAAATTGAGAGAACTAAAAAATGTTAGCCATCGGAAATCAAATTACAGCTGAACAGTTATTCCACCATTTGTAGATTTGGAGCTATATGAAAAAAACAAGGGAAGGGGGAAAAAACATTATGATCAATGAAATTTCTGAATTGATTTATGAAAAATGGGGCCAGCTTTGCCAAGTATATACAGATGGATCAAAAGATGACAGCACTGGTAGAGTGGGAACAGGCTTGTCTGTTCCTAGTCTTTGAATCCAGCAATCAAAAAGGCTATCAAATTAGGTGACCATTCTGATGGCTGAAGTAATGGGGATAAGGTTGGTACTAACCTGGATAAAAGATGTGCAATGAGCTGCAGCTGTAATTTTATCTGATTGCTTGTCAGGCACAATGACAATCAGAACAGGGACTTTGGAAAGCAGAAATGACATAGTCCGTGAAATAATGTTCCTGACTACGGAAATAATGCAAGCAAGTAACAACAGCATGGATCCCAGTGCGTATCGGAAGGCCTGGAAATGAGATGGCTGACAAAACAGCAAAACATGCTCTAGAAAATTAGGAGAGGGATACTGAGATACCCTTAAGTAGACAAGAATTTAAAAGCATGGCCAGGGAGGAGCTTGCAAAGGAATGGCAAGAACTATGGACCAAGAAAACAGAAAGACAAAGGTTCTATGATATATGCTCAAAAATCAAAGATAATACTATACTCCACAGTCATGACAGAAAAAGTGAAGTACAGATGCTCCCCAGGTTATGCAAACCCAATTCACGCAAATCTTCACTTACGGAAAGAGTTCCGTAAGCTAGAAATAAAAAGGTTTTGTTTGGATTTTTTTTTTGCGTAATTGTCGGGTATATGTTTCTGACTTATGCAAAATTTGAGTTACGCAAGGCGTTCCGTAACGGAACGCTTGCATAAGTCAGGGAGCGTCTATAGTCTTTTTTAGAGCGTTAGCAGGTCATTGTGCCTTAAATGATAAGTTAAACTTATTAACAAGACATAGACGGGCTGTGTAATCCATACAAACCACAGAAACTGTTGATCATGTTCTATGGAAAAAAAGTTTCTTTATGAAACATTGAGTCTGCTTAGAATTAAAGATTTTTCTAAAGGGACTAGTGAGAATGTTAGGGAAATGGAATAGTACCAAAAAAACCCAAAACACCCTGGCTACATTTCCTTAAGGAAACTAAACTGAGTGACTGGATGGTGAGGGAGGAGGGAGGAACTTGACTAAAAACAAATGAAGAAAGAGGCGGTCATAGTCTTGTACGATGAAGTTGCTGCACCAAAAAACAAGGAAGAAAGGGGACTGCCAGGTTGAGAGAGCCTGCAGCAACCCTATGGGAACAGAGCGATGGTAAGGAGGAAGTTGAGGGAGGAAGCAGCAGCCCTGAGATCCTAGTTATTGAGGAGCAGAAAAGACTGGCAAGCAGGTGGGGAGATAGTAGCTACTGGGTTGGAGCAGGCTCTTGTGGTGTACAAGAGAGCAGGGTCAACTTAGAGAGGTTGTGGGGGAGATGACCTGAGAAAGGTTGGATAGAAAGGAGCCCAAGGAAACAGCAGCAAGGAGTGGGACTGAGCATAGGTGCCGACTTCAGGGCTGGAGCACCTATGGGGAAAAATTAGTGGGTGCTCTGCACCCACTGGCAGCCAAGCTCCCCCACGCCACACCACGCCCCACACCTCCTCCACCTCCTCCCTTGAGCGCGCTGCGTCCCTGCTCCTCTGCCTACGTATCAGCGCTTCCCACCTTGCCAGGAGGGGGAGGAGCGGGAATGTGGCACACTCAGGGGAGGAGGCGGGGAAGAGGCGGAGCTGGGGCGGGGATTTGGGGAAGGAATTGGAATGGGGGTGGGGCAGAAATGGGAGGGGGCAGTGCAGGGATGGAGTCGGGGCAGGGCCAGAGACAGAGGGCTTCATGCACCCACTAGCAGGAAAAGGAGTCAGGGCCTGTGGAACTGAGCAGACTTTACTGCTGGTTATAGTGCTCCTGGGCTGGAACCCAGCGTAGTGGGAGGGCCTAGGTGCCCCTGTCAGCCATTGGTAAGGTGGCGTGAACCAGGAGATGGGCAAAAGGACATTGGAAAGCCTTAAGGAAAGGGTGTGAGGACCCAGGGCTTGGAGTTGAGGCCAAAGATCTTCTTGTGAGGAAACTGAACTGTTCTATGTTGAGCTTTGTATTACTCCGGAAGTAATCATGATGTGGCCAGAGGGCCAAGTTACAGGAATAGAGACCAGACCGAGAGTGACCATTGGCTGGGGGTACCATATTGGGAGAGAGCCATTACGCCACACCTGGACATAAGGAGGTGCTCCTGCAGTGACAGAACCCCTTCCCAACTAATTAACTGAAGACAAAGTGGCATAGGTTCAAATCATCCCTAAGCAGGTTCCACTTGTGGAGTTTCCAACAGATTATTCCTCCAGTTGGGGGTGGGGAGGGGTGGGTGTGCTACCTGTCTATGTGGAACAAAAAGGAGTTTCAGTCCCCAAATCCCAGGGTTCTTGTGAATATGCTGGAGACCAGGACCATCTGTATGGAAGCCTTGTGTGTTCACGTTCCTTCTCTGGTCTTCTCCAACTACCCTACCTGCCATGAACCCCAGAATCCCCTTGGCCATCCACAAGGGGGTTCCACAGCTGAAAGGGCTCTGTGAAAAAGTTAGGGGGGGGGTTGAGTTGATTCTTTCTATACAGGGTTGAACTACCACCATCCTGCCCCAACACACACATCCCTGATCCCACACCCATATGAGAAATGGGAGGAGGATGCCATACAGACAGTATTGCGGCCTTCTCACATCTCCCACTAGGCTTTCCAATCCCTGTGCCTGAGGGGGACAAGGTGATGAGTTGGACCATTGCTATTAGGAGGATTTGCAATTCTTCTCAGTTTGATATAAAACTCACTCAATGTGTGGTTCTGATATCCAGTCAGAGTGGATATATCTCCAGTGCTGGTAGAAAAATCTGTAAAGTAGGAAGAAATACCAAATTATCTATAATAAACATATATTTATCATCGGCGTAGTTAACATATCAGTAGGAAAACACAATTATATACATTACAAAATTCTGTACAGTTCCATGGCATCCTTATAAATATGTTCTCATCCCCTGTTATTTAGTACATCTGTTTTCACATTCACTGTCGGAGGACCTCATCCAAACTCCTCTGAACTCAACAGAAGCCTTTAAACTTACTTCACTTACTCATTTCACTTATTTTCTCTGATCATTAAAACAAGCCAAGTTTTGAGCATGAGTATCTTGAGAGGTTCTATCTCCATTTTAATGATGATATAACAGGCCATTTTCTCTATAAAGCTATGGAAGTGGATATAGTTAGTTCAGTGGATGACGCTGGGAGGGAAAGCTAAGGTTCAAAATCGAGTATCCTATGGCAGTGAATTCTACATTGATACTTATATAGAGACTCAAGCTTATTTAGGGTCAGATCCTGACTTTATTCACGCTGAGTGGTATCTTGGCAGCAGATTTTCAAGATATTTAGGTGCTTAAAGATGGATAGGCAACTTTACCTGCCTAAATATTTTTAAAATCTGGCCCTTCCTTCATTAGCCAGTTCCGCTTAAATCAATGTGAGTATCTGTGGAGTAAGGTACCACCCAACCTAAAACTGGCCCTGTGATAGGGTGCACCTGGCCTTTGTCGCTCCCCACAGGAGGCCACACTGCTCTGCTATACCCCGCAGCAAAGTGAAACAGAAAGGAGCAGCAAAGGTGGGTCCTCCAAGTCTGCCTAGAGAGACTTCACGGAAGCAGCCAATCAGAGCCTAGCAGGCTCAGATAAAAGGACCTGCAGATCCTTAAAAGGTTAGTTCCTAGCTGGGATCAGAGGATAAGAGTGCTGTGCTCTTGAGGGAGAAACAGAGCTTGTTTCTTCCTAAATTTGCTTAAACTGGGTTTGCAGGAAGAGAGAGAACCTAAAATCCTTAGCCCTGAGGGCTAAAAGGGGCCAAGTAGGAAGAGGTCCCAGGAAGAAACAGCAACAAACTAAAATCAAGCAACATGTAGCTGCTGTTTATAATGTCCAGGCCTGGGTTTCCCCTACTGCCACGGTAGCTTAAACCCCAAGAAGGGGACAGAACTTATGTGAGAGCCAAAACAAAGGGCTCAGAGCTAGGGCTGAACATCCTAGTAGGGGCAACAGGACCGTTCATTTATTGAACTCCTTACTACCCTGGAAGTGATTCATTTGGACTCAGTGACTAAGTCAGAGGCTCAAGTCATGGAAAACCCACCAAGGTCAGCCAACAGCTTGTAGGAGGCACAAGGTGAGAAAAGGACTGCAGTACCACACTCAGCTGCTAACAGGCACTCAAGAGATGAGTGCCTCCCATCACAGGCCCTTAATTAAAAAATCCAACTTACCATCAAGTTTCAATATAAACCTTTTCTCTGTGCAGGAGTTTGTTTCTGGGTGAATTACCTCACATCTGAACATTTTTCCATTATCACATGCATTAGCAGTAAATTGTGTTTTCAATGTAGAGAAACATAAACCATTTTTTCCAAGTTGAGTATCTATGTTATGGTTGTCCTTAGGTAACTCTAACCAGTCTTTATACCATGCAACTTTTATATTTTTCGGCACAAAATCTGATATGGAAACTTCAAGACAGACAGTCTCGTTGACCTTGGGTGATGCAGGTGTTGCTCTAATCTCAGAAACAGCAGGAGACTTTGCTAAAAAGGAGGGATAGTTTTCCATTAGAAACACAGTGCAGTAAAGCACTCCTGGACACTATCAATGGGATTAGCAAGAAAAGAAAATTAACCAGCAAACGAGAAAATATTCACTTTTTTTTTTATGGGACAGAGCACCTGGGCTTGATCCTGCACAAGGCCACGTGCACAGTACTCTGCCGTATAAGCACAGGTTAAAAGTGCTAAGCAGAACAGAGAGCCAGGGAATCTGATCCTGCATCAATGAGTTCTGCCACCAAATCACTTCTCTCCAGAAGCAGGAGTAAGGCCAAAGAGTGGCATGTGCTGCTAAGCACTTCATTAGAATGACTGAGGATTGTGATTGAATAAATGTGTCTGGAACACCCATCGGTAGGGCCCTACCAAATTCACGGCCATGAAAAACACGTCACGGACTGTGAAATCTGGTCTTCCCCGGTGAAATCTGGTCTTTTGTGCGCTTTTACCCTACACTATACAGATTTCATGGTAGAGATCAGTGTTCCTCAACCTGGGGGTACTTAAGGGAGTCGTAGTATTGCCACCCTTACTTCTGTGCTGCCTTCAGAGCTGGGTAGCTGGAGAGTGGCGGCTGTTGGCCAGATGCCCAGATGTGAAGGCAGCGCCTTGCCAGCAGCAGCACAGAAGTAAGGGTGCCAATACCATCGCATGCCACCCTTACCTCTGCCCTGCTGCTACCTTCAGAGCTGGGTGGCTGGAGAGCGGTGCCTGCTGACTGAGGGCCCTGCTCTGCAGGTTGCAGCACAGAAATAAGGGTGGCAAAATCATACACTGCCATCCTTACTTCTGTGCTGCCGCTGGCAGCAGCTCTGCCTTCAGAGCTGGGATCGCAGCCAGCAACCACTACTCTTCAGCTGCCCAGCTCTGAAGGCAGTGCCGCCATCAGCAGCAGACAGAAGTAAGAGTAGCAGTGCTGCAACCCCTCCTACGATAACCTTGCAAACCCCACCCCCGCACCACCACCACCACCACACACACACATCTTTTTGGGTCAGGATCCCTACAATTGAAACACCATGAACTTTCAGATTTAAATAGCTGAAATCATGAAATTTACTATTTTTTAAATCCTATGACCGTGAAATTGACCAAAACAGAGCGTGAATTTGGTAGGGTCCTACCCATCCACAATCCATGTCCCATTCCCCTCAGAAAGGGGAGGTAAAGACTCTCTAAGCATATGTCTACCTTACAGTTAGAAACACGCAGCTGACCCATGTCAGCTAACTCAGGCTCATGGGGCTCAGGCTGTGGGACTGTAAAAGTGCAGTGCAGATCTTCAGACTTGGGCGGGATCCCAGACTCTGGGACCCTCCTTTCTCACAGGGTCCCAGAGTCCAGGCTTCAGCCCAAATCCAAACATCTACATCGCAGCTTTACAGCCCAAGTCCCAAGAGCCTGAGTTAGCTGACACAGACCAGCTGCAGGTGTCTAACTGCAAAGTGACTAGGCCCATTTACAGACAAGATACATGTTAGACTTGAAAGAAAGGGGTGTCTCTTTATTTGTAACACATTTTCTAGGGGGAGGAAACCCAAATCTTTCTTAAACTTGGCGTTTTAAATGGCTAGCAAAAGACAGACAAACCTTGGGTTCAACTTCAGCCTGGGTTAATCCTAATTTCTGCCAACATGAAGCAATGCACAAGGTCCCAGAGGCAAAAAGTCCCTCAGGGTGTGGTGGTCTGGAGGGGGGAGTTCTATGGACTGCTGCTACACCAAAAGTAGCCAGCAGTGGGGTATGGTCAAGGGGGCAGACTAACAAAGGTCTTCAGCTGCTCAAAGATGTAGATAAATGCTTAGCTGGATTTATGAATGGGTCTGGCAGGTTAAGTGCCCAACTCCCACTGAAAAGTCATTGGAATTAGGCACTGATATCATATAGGTGCTTTTTGTCAATCTTACTAGGTTCCTATCTGCACCATTAGGCACATAGCTACCTTTGAAACTCTGGCCCTAGATCTTTTCAGCAGATTCCATCTATGGGACTTCTGTGCAGTCCTGACTGGAGCCTAAACTGCCCCAGCAAAACACAAATAGGGAGAGCAATAGCCAGGTGAATCTCACTGTTGCTAGAGGGTATAATTTACACCCTCCTGCATCATGGTTGGTGGATCTGGCCCTCTATCAGTAAAACAAAAATACATTTTTCCTCATGTTCTAGAAAACTTATTGCTCTATCATAGACCCCCAGACTTGTTAAACATACCTGGGAGTTTTAGATACACATTTTTTGTAATGGGCTTTGTCAGAGTCTTGTGCATCACCATTACACCAATCTTTCTGCCATAATCTTGAGCAGAAGGTATTAGCTGAAGAGCAGAAGATGTGCAGAAAAGGCCTCTTGTATCCTGCTTTGGCGCTTGTACTGATGAACCCTTCCTGATTTCATCGTTCTCCTGGAACCACCGGACTTGAATAGCGTTGGGATAGAAATCCATGATTTTGCAGGTCAGAGAAAGGGGTTTTCCATACTCTGCATTATTTGGACTAAGAACAATACTCGTAATTCTTGGGAAACCTGCAAAAAGTGTTGAAATATATTTTATCTGCATAAACAAAACAAATATTTAAGAAGGTACTACTATTGTTTGTGTTAATGTTAAATATAGACAGAGTAGAATGTGAAGTCAGTAGCTACTGGGTCTGATACACAGGAAGTAACCAAAGGCTCAGGGTTAAGGAAGTGACTGTGCTTTTGGTAGTTTAAACATATAACAAGAATAACTTTGCATCCCCCATAAATACATGTGTATAATTGGCCAAGGGAAGTGAAGTCCTACATTTCTCTGTTTTTATCTGGATGTAATGCATGAACTCTTAAATGATGCATCTGCTTGATTCCAAAATTTCAGGAAATGTTATAGACATCAGTGGGCAGAATGCTATAGATTTTGGTGAAAAATGGAAAATTAGAAAGTGGGATGCATGAAGATGGGTGCTAGCATCTGGTTAGCATAGACAACAGCTTCAACCACTTATCTAATTGTCTATAGATCCTACAACCAGTTTATGGCACTCATTAACACATTCCCGCCTAACTCTCTACCGCCATCTAAGCTCTGCCCATCTTCCCAATAAAATTTAATATGGTGACACCCTGAATGACTTATCTCCCAGAGAGAAGGGGAGAACCAAAAACAAACATAAAAATAGTGAGAGGGGAATAGAGTGGTACCCAGAGCCCTGGCATGGGCTGGAAGAGGGGAGTAGGGAGCATGGAGAATGAGAGTGCACCCAAAGCCTCTAGAATGGGGAAATGGGGGACCTTGGCAAAGGGCAAAGGGAAAAATGGGGAACACAGAGATCTTACCATGGGGGAGGGCTAATGGAGGGAGAAAACAGAAACCCTGGCATGGAGGAAGAACAGAGACAATGGTATGGGCCTGGGGGGGCTGTGAGGGGACACAGACCCCTGTCATAAGAGAGGATGTGAGGGTGCAGGGAGTCCCTGCAAGAGGGGGAAAGGAGGGTGGCATACAGGGAGCTTGTGGTGGAGAATGGAGGGATGCAGGGGGGGCCTGGTGCGTGCAATGAGCTTGGCCTACAAAAGCTATAAAGTCAGACCCCCTAATTCAGTGTTTCCCAAACTTGGGACACCGCCTGTGCAGGGAAAGCCCCTGGCAGGCTGGGCAGGTTTGTTTACCTGCCGCGTCCACAGGTTTATCTGATTGCAGCTCCCAGTGGCCGCAGTTCGCTGCTCCAGGCCAATGGGAGCTGCAGGAAGTGGCGACCTGTATGTCCCTCGGCCCGTGCCACTTCCAGCAGCTCCCATTGGCCTGGAGCAGTGAACCGCAGCCAGTGAGAGCCGCGATTGGCCAAACCTGCGGATGCGGCAGGTAAACAAACAGCGCTGGCCCACCAGGGGCTTTCCCTGCACAAGCGGTGTCCCAAGTTTGGGAAACATAGCACTAGTTTATATACCTGTCAGTAACTGTTCAGCTACGGAGATTTTCTAAAAAAATAGTTTTTTCTTTGTTTTTCGGTAGAGCTCCCAGGAAGTTACTTCATACTTCTAGTCTTCAAAAAGACACGGAGAGGGAAATGTTCCATAACACCTAAGAGTGCTTGTTTTCTTGTTGTTGCTCATACATTTTTCAAGCTTCCAAGAGTCTCTTAAGCTTGAGATTGTTAAATTTGCCTAAGGGATTTGGACACCTAGTTCCCATTAAAGTTAATGGCAATGAGGTATCCAAATCCTCTCAGTGGTTTTGAAATTCTCAACCTACATCTTTCTTTACCGAGTATTTTTCCCTACCTTGCACACACTGGCTTGTTATTGTAGGGTTGCTTGTCAGAAATCCGTTGGCTATTGACACTGGGACAAGTAAGTGTTTTATTTGATTAAAATACTCTGTTCTCCCCTCTACGTACAAGGGGAAGGGAGCAGAAGCTTGCGGAGCCAGACTGGGTGGTGAAGAGGGCAGGAGCAGCATTTTCACTGCATACTCATTCCTTTTCCACACACCACAGCTCAACTCTCTGGGGGCATGGTCTGTGGCAGGGGAGAGCTGTGCTATGGCTGGAATAGCCAGGGGAGAAGATGCACCACACAGTATTCCTCTTGAGTCACTAATCAAATATCTCTAGGGGAGTTAATGCTGGTCCAGCATCAAGATCTGCTCTAGGCCTGTGCCCTTCCCATATAATGTAAAGAAGACTAAAGGAGAAAGCAGGAGTACCTTGCACAAAGAACAGACAATTAAATAGTCACCTTTTAACATGAGGGGATAGGACTTCTTTGTAGTTCTGTTGCAATGTCTGACTTCAATAGTGAACTCTACTGCATGGTCTTCAGGTTCAGGTGTAAATGTCACCTGGCTTTCTCTGTGGTACAGATTTGTTGCATTATCAAGCTGAGGGTCCGGGGTTTTAATTGCAGCCTTGGTGAGTTCTTCAAAGCCTCTCATCCAGCGCACCTGACACTGTGCTGGGTAGTAATCTGTCACCTGGCAAGATAATGTGACAGCCTCCCCACTCTCAGGGGTACTGGGCTCACATACAATATTTGAGACTTTTGGAGTAAATACTGCAAATAAAACCACAAATAAGGCAAAGGTAGAATGATTAGCAGGGGCGGCTCTAGGTATTTTGCCGCCCCAAGCACGGCAGGCAGGCTGCCTTCCGCGGCTTCCCTGCGGGAGGTCCCGGTCCTGCGGATTCAGCGGCATGCCTGCAGGAGATCCGCCGAAGCCGCAGGACCACCGGACCCTCCGCAGGCATGCTGCCTGCCGCCCTCACAGCGACCAGCAAAGCGCCCCCCACAGCTTGCTGCCCCAAGCACGCGCTTGGCATGCTGGTGCCTGGAGTCGCCTCTGATGATCAGGCAGTTGAGAGAAAACAGAAACAAAAGTATAGACCTTCTGCTGTGTTTCTATTAATTAGAAATTCACAGTAGTGCTCCCATTGACAGCAAAGATCTTAACGGCTGTGTGTGAGCAACAGGAGAGGAAGGAGAAAAATAATAGAGGAAAATAGAATGAAAATGGAAATAAAACAGAGGGGAAGAGGTAGAGACTCTAAATGATACAATTCTGTAAAAAACAGCACATCCTATCTGTCAGAAAGAGAAGTGTTACATCTATGAACGTCTGTTTCATTATTTTGTCATATATTCATTATATATGACATAATTATTTCATTATTATGTCATATATATATTAGGGCTGTAGATAAATTGCAGTTAACTCATGCGACTAACTCAAAAAAATTAATCATGATTAAAAAAATTAATCGTGATTAATCACAGTTTTAATCATACTGCTAAACAATAGAATACCAATTTAAATTTATTAAACATTTTGGATGTTTTTCTACATATTCATATTGTATTCTGTGTTATAATTGAAACTAAAGTGTATATTATTTATTATAAATATTTGCACTGTAAAAATGATAAACAAAAGAAATAGTATTTTTCAATTCACCTCATACAAGTACTGTAGTGCAACATTTGTCATGAAAGTGCAACTTACAAATGTAGATTTTTTTTTTATATAACTGCACTCAAAAACAAAACACTGTGAAACTTCAGAGCCTACAAGTCCACTCGGTCCGCTAAGACAAATAAGTTTGTTTACATTTACAGGAGATAATGCTGCCCTCTTCTTATTTACAATGTCACCAGAAAATGAGAACAAGGCATTTGCATGGCACTTTTGTAGCCAGCACTGCAAGGCATTTACATGTCTGATATGCTAAACATTCGTATGCCCCTTCATGGTTTGGCAACCATTCCAGAGGACATGCTTCCATTCCAATGACGCTTGTTAATAAAAAAATGCATTTATTAAATTTTGTGACTGAACTCCTTGGGGGAGAATTGTATATCTCCTGCTCTGTTTTACCTGCATTCTGTTACATATTTCATGTTATAGCAGCCTCAGATGATGACCCAGCACATGTTGTTCATTTTAAGGACACTTTCACTGCAGGTATGACAAAATGCACAAAAGGTACCAATGTGAGATTTCTAAAGATATCTACAGCACTCAACCAAAGGTTTAAGAATCTGAAGTGCCTTCCAAAATCTGAGAGGGACAAGGTGTGGAGCATGCCTTCAGAAGTCTTAAAAGAACAACACTCTGATGTGGAAACTACAGAACCTGAACCACCAAAAAAGAAAATCAACCTTCTGCTAGTGGCCTCTGACTCAGATAATGAAAATGAACATGCGTTGGTCCCCACTGCTTTGGATTGTTATTGAGCAGAACCCATCATAAGCATGGACACATGTCTCCTGGAATGGTGGTTGAAACATGAAGAGACATATGAATCTTCAGCACATCTTGCACATAAATATCTTGCAACGCCGCCTACAACAGTGCCATGAGAATGCCTGTTCTCACTTTCACGTGACACTGTAAACAAGAAGCGGGCTGCACTATCTCCTGCAAATGTAAACAAACTTGGTTGTCTGAGTGATTGCCTGAACAAGAAGTAGGACTGAGTGGACTTGCAGGCCTAAAGTTTTACATTGTTTTATTTTTAATGCAGTTTTTTTACATAATTATATATTTGTAAGTTCAACTTTCATGATAAAGAGATTGCACTACAGTACTTGTATTAGGTGAACTGAAAAATACTATTTTTTGTTACAGTGCAAATACTTGTAATCAAAAATAAATATAAAGTGAGCACTGTACACTTTGTATTCTGTGTTGTAATTGAAATCAATATATTTGAAAATGTAGAAAACATCCAAAATAGTTAAATTAATGGTATTCTATTATTATTAAACAGCATGATTAATCACACGATTAATTTTTTAATCACTTGAAAGTCCTATATATATATATATGGAAAGAGAGAGAGAGAGAGAGAGAGAGATTTCCCAGAGGAACACTTCAGAAAGTAAAACATGCCACATTTCTGTACAGTAGTTTACAAATGTCCCCAACCTCCTTGAGAACTGAAACTTTGCATGTGCAGACATCAGTCTGGGATCAGAAAAGAAACATTGGTAACTTGAACCAAGCACAGGATTTTTAAAGAAAACTCTAGGAGGGGAATTTGTTCTTGGTTTTCTTTTATAGATAGTAAAAGTATAAAATGTGATCCTGTACTTACCCACTCGTTTTCTAGTCAGGCAAAACCTGCAGTGATTTCAAAGGGTATTTTGCCTGCATAAGGAGTGTAAGATCTGGCCTAAAGACAGAACAGGGAGGCCTTGTCTTCACTAAGAAAAAATGTGGTTTGTTTGGGTTTTTACATGTTTATAAATCCATATTTCAATATGTGTTAGCTCACTGAGGTAACACCGAAGCTCCTACTTATTACAATTGCAACAGTCTTTCCTACCATAGGATTTTAACATGTCTGTTAATGTGTAAAAATACACCCCTTTTCCTACTCGAGATGTTGCCTTTTGATAAAATTCACCCCATGCAAAGATCTAGCAACTCTAGACCTATGCAGCAGTTAAATCCACAAAATGTGGCTTTGATGGTGCCTAAGCCTTCAGCTGGCCCTCTGTGGAGAGTTGTATTTCACCTTTTAAAAGGGGTCACCTGAGTACTGCAGAAAGTGACCCAGAGATCAATAATTTTTCCTTTAAAAGCAGTGTGTGTTATGGTGATGGTCATTACAGTTTTCAGTCTACTAATAAAATAGTATTTTGAGAATTAACTTACTCAAATTTTCCAGCTTCCAAGAAGATTCTTTATATTGGTGTGAGCCTTTAAGTTTAGCTTTGCATATGAATCTCCTTCCAATGTCCTCAACTCCAAGATATAATATTAAGCTACTGGTGCAGAAGAAAAGTCCATCTGGTCCACTTGTGACATCACTAATGAAGGGTTTCTCTGGCACTTGAATATCATCTTTATACCAAGTCAATTCAATTGTTTCAGGGAAAAAAGAATGAATTCTGCAAGTCAAAGTTATAGGCTCATCTGGTCTCGGCACATCTGTTGAACACAGGATTGGATCCAACACTGGCACAGCTAGAAAGGAAAACAATCAGATTTGTGCATTTAACAAGAATCAGCTTTTTAAAATGTGATAATCAGCACATGATCAGTTCTGTAAGGTACTGAGCACCATCTGCTCCCATAGAAATCAATGGGATTTGGGGGTGCTGAGCATCTTGCAGGAGACCTTACGTCTAGATTCTTCTACCACATCCATCTCATTTGCAATCTTAAGACTTAGCACTCAACATACATGAGTGTCATAGTTCACGCAAATAAAATATTACACAGTAGGCCAAATAAAATACTGAGCTCAGGTACACCTAAAGGTGAACTTAAAAGACTAAAATCACAAAATAAAAGGTTAAATTCAAGCTTCTCTCTCTGCAGACATCTACATGTGTTTGCAAGTGAGATTTTCTGATATTTATTCAGGAGAAATCTACCCCACTGCCCACAAGAAGAATCCCTTTGGACATCTATCAATATTATATACTGAACAGAAAGCAGACATACATACTACTACCTCTAACTTTAGGCAGAAAGTTGCTTCATTAATGCATTATATGTAGAGCTAGACACTAATACAGCTGTTCTGCTAAGCAGTCAGTCAGTTTGAGAAAGCAAAACTAGTTGTCATCTCAGTTCTAGACCCAAAATATAAATTTCAGGAGCAGATACAAAAGATTGATTAACCTATAAAGAGCTTGAAATCAAGAACACACTTTCAATGTCCCGGGCAGGAAATAATTCTCAATCTACATGTAACAGTTGCCATTCCAACACTGAAAATGTGATGTCAAGACAACAAATCTGTCTTAAGCAGCTAAACTCACCCATGTTGTCAATGACACAGTAGAAAAGTTCTGTGCTTTGGGGTCAAGTTCAATATACAGTTAGTCCCTGGTTTTAAATGAGGGTTGGTAGATCTGGATCCTATTCCAATTAAGGAAGCCTGTTTAATGTTAACATGCCACAGACCATGCTTTCTTTGGGTCATGATGCAGAGGCCAAAGTGCTAGCAAGGCATCTGTAAATTGCTTCTTGACTCTATGTATATCTCAAGTGTAACCTTTAAGTTCTTCAATGCAAAATCTACTTGATACTTTCCGAACACTTAAAAGGGTCTGTTATTCATAAGCATCCATGTTTCCAAGCATTCTGAATGAAAACTAAGGAAACACCCTAGTGTTTTTTTGTGACTTTATTAGTTCCTGGAAAAATATGAGAAGACACCTAAGAATTCAGTACTGAGATACTAACATTACCACATAGACAGGACATAATGTGTTACCAACAGCAATGCCAAGTAAGGGTAAGTATTGCCAAAGATCTTCAAACAAAGGGAATCTAGGGCAAAATTATTCAAGATAGCTAAGTCCAAAGCTGATTGAGAAGAATTATAGGGGGATCCCAAAAAACTAGGTCACTGGACAAAAAAATGGCAGATGATATTCAATATTGAAAAGTACAAAGAAATGCATGTTGTAAAAAATGATAGGGTCTAAACTAACTCTTACCACCGAATAAAGAGATCTTGGAGTCATCATGGATAGCTTTCTGAAAACTTCAGCTCAATATACAGCAGTCAGCAAAAAAGCTAACAGAATGTTAGGCACTACCAGGAAAGGGCTAGAAAATATCATAATGCCACTATATTGATCCATATTGTGTGTGCACCTTGAATACTGTGTCCAGTTCTGGTTGCCCCATCTCAAAAAGGATACAGTGGAATTGGAAAAAGTTCAGAGAATGGCAACAAAGATTATCAGAGGGATGGAATAGCTTCCACACAAAGAGAGACTAAAAAGATTAGGGCTGTTCAGCTTCAAAAAGAGACAATTAAGGTGGAATCCGATAGAGGTCTATACAATTTTGAAGGGTGTGGAAAAAAATGAACAGGAAAGTGTTATTTATCCTTTCCCACAATACAAAAACTAGGGGTCACTCAATGAAATTAACAGTCAGCAAGTTTAATACATGCTAGAGGAAGTACTGTTTAAGTCAACACATGGTTTATCTGTGGAACTCACTGGTATGGGATGCTGTGATGGCCAAAAAGTATAACTATGTTCAAAAAAGAACTAGTTAAGTTCATGGAGAGTAGGTCCATTAATGACTACTAGCCAAGATGGTCAGGGACATAACCCCATGTCTTGGATGTCCCTAAACATCTGACTGCATGGGAGGGGAAGACAAGTGGATCACTCCAGTATTGCCCTGTTCTGTATGCTCCCCCTGAAGCTCTGGTACTGGCCATTGTTGGAGACAGGATACTGAGGGCTTGTCTACATCAGAAAGTTGCAGCGCTGGTGAGGGAGTTACAGCGCTGCAACTTTGAAGGTGTACACATCTGCAGGGCACCACCAGCGCTGCAACTCCCTGTTTGCAGCGCTGGCCGTACTCCCGTTTTGTCTCGGGTGTAGAGGATCCAGCGCTGGTGATCCAGCGCTGGTAATCCAATGTAGACACTTACCAGCGCTTTTCTTGACCTCCGTGGAAGGAGGAAGCCTCTGGTAATCAAGCTGGTCTCCTTTCCCGGTTTGCTCTCTCGTTCCCGGAGCCCAGAGCAAGCAGGTCTCCTTCCCTGCGGTTTGCTGGGTGGCTCCGGGAACGAGAGAGCAAACCGCGGCGAAGCGGGTCTCCTTTCCCGGTTTGCTCTCTCGTTCCCGGAGCCCAGAGCAAGCAGGTCTCCTTCCCTGCGGTTTGCTGGGTGGCTCCGGGAACGCGAGAGCAAACCGCGGCGAAGCGGGTCTCCTTTCCCGGTTTGCTCTCTCGTTCCCGGAGCCCAGAGCAAGCAGGTCTCCTTCCCTGCGGTTTGCTGGGTGGCTCCGGGAACGCGAGAGCAAACCGCGGCGAAGCGGGTCTCCTTTCCCGGTTTGCTCTCTCGTTCCCGGAGCCCAGAGCAAGCAGGTCTCCTTCCCTGCGGTTTGCTGGGTGGCTCCGGGAACGAGATAGCAAACCGCGGCGAAGCGGGTCTCCTTTCCCGGTTTGCTCTCTCGTTCCCGGAGCCCAGAGCAAGCAGGTCTCCTTCCCTGCGGTTTGCTGGGTGGCTCCGGGAACGAGAGAGCAAACCGCGGCGAAGCGGGTCTCCTTTCCCGGTTTGCTCTCTCGTTCCCGGAGCCCAGAGCAAGCAGGTCTCCTTCCCTGCGGTTTGCTGGGTGGCTCCGGGAACGCGAGAGCAAACCGCGGCGAAGCGGGTCTCCTTTCCCGGTTTGCTCTCTCGTTCCCGGAGCCCAGAGCAAGCAGGTCTCCTTCCCTGCGGTTTGCTGGGTGGCTCCGGGAACGAGAGAGCAAACCGCGGCGAAGCGGGTCTCCTTTCCCGGTTTGCTCTCTCGTTCCCGGAGCCCAGAGCAAGCAGGTCTCCTTCCCTGCGGTTTGCTGGGTGGCTCCGGGAACGAGAGAGCAAACCGCGGCGAAGCGGGTCTCCTTTCCCGGTTTGCTCTCTCGTTCCCGGAGCCCAGAGCAAGCAGGTCTCCTTCCCTGCGGTTTGCTGGGTGGCTCCGGGAACGAGAGAGCAAACCGCGGCGAAGCGGGTCTCCTTTCCCGGTTTGCTCTCGCGTTCCCGGAACCCCCCTTGAAGCCGCCCAACAGCGCTGCAGTGTGGCCACATCTAACACCACTTGCAGCGCTGGTTGCTGTAAGTGTGGCCACTCTGCAGCGCTGGCCCTATACAGCTGTACTAATACAGCTGTAACAACCAGCGCTGCAAAACTTTAGATGTAGACATGGCCTGAGTTGGATTTCATTGGTCTGACTCAGTATGGTGCAGTTCTTATGTTCTTAATTCAGACAGTGACCAAACTTGAAGAAACTAAACTTTGCATACTGCAAAACACTTTGCTTACCTATGACCTTCAGTTCTGTTTTTGCCATAGCAGGACGTTGCTGAAGGGCCTCGTGCATAATTTCAAGAGAAAGTTCTGCCTTGTTTAGCTCATGAACATTTGGAGATATACGAATGATGCATGGAACTTCAAAAGTGCCATTATCTAGTGACTTCAAATATATCTGAAACTGAAAATTCTTTGACGTAGACAGGAGAGCAGCACTTTCCTTATCTCGTTCGATGACATCCTTTTCACTGTTCCAATAGTAAATTCTCTCCTTTTGTTCTTGTTGATACTTTTTCAGAAAAAAATCTACAGTTATAGGTTTTGGACGAAAGCCAGAAAATTGACAATACAAAGAAGTGTCTTCTGAATGCTTCATTTCCACATCCCCTACGAATGTAATTATTGTTGGTGGAACTGCAATAAAATATATGTTAGTTGCACGATGCACCATGTTGTGAAGAATGACAAATTAAAAAGTGAAGTGCAATTTTTTTACCTCTGCTGCATAAAAGTTACACTGTATTTCTGTATGCTAAAGCATTGTGCTTATCAACTTGAACCATCTTTGCCAATGCTGTGTTTTTTAATATACCATATGGTTGAATTCCCTTGATTCAAATGCCCCAATCGTTTTTTCTTCTCCACAGTCCTTGGTAGATAAGTGACTATATGGTCAGATACATACAGTCCTCAAATTTTCAGTTTTTCACATGAATCTTTCTCAATAAAGGGGTGATCTGAGCAAGGGTTTCATCTCCCTTTTTATGTATCTGTATTTTTTCTGTCCAGTTAGTACTAAAAAAATACATCATATTGTTAAAAGTTATCACATTAAGTTAGTTCCAGTTACTACTGATGCTGTGTTCGTATGGAAGAATTCAGAATGACACTCTCACCTACTAAACCAATAAAAGGCAACTTTAAGAACAAATCCTTTCATGACAGTATATGAAAGCAGAGCATTTCTTACCAACCTGTCACTTCTCCTATTTAATACCTATCATGTTCCAATTTGTTTAAAATGTTCTAGTAAAATACAAAATGATCCCTAATTTTTTCCCAAAGGGCTTCAGAGGCATCTGAAGGATTCAGTGAAAATGGGGGGCTGGATAAGCAGGGGAACAAAAGCAATGGTGTGTACTGCTTTTGAGACATTTGACTAACCTTCACTTAACTGCTGGGTAGCTACAGAGCATGGTGATGTACTGATTCTTGTTAGTTTGTCCACTAGCATTAGCTCTTGTGAATATTTGAATTCTAAGTCTGTTAGTTGCCATTAATATATCATTAGCACAGTGCACTTTTAAAACTACTTACTTTTCTTAAAATACTTATCGTACACGAAAACTCCCAAACCAAGCACAATAATACAGGCTATTATTGTTCCAGCGACTGCTCCAATTAAAATGCTTGAATCGGACCTGGGGGCTGTGAATGGAAAAAAAAATCTGATAATCCTAAACTTGCTCAAATCAAAGAATTTAGTGAAACAATCTAGTCCTTCATTTCCTTGTTGAATATTTGAAATGTCACAGAAAAGATATAGGCCTAAAATTATTACCCATTGAACTACTAAAGAGACCAGAGAATAACTGCCAGGTATGTTTTGTTGTATCAGATCAGAGCTTCCAAAGGCCATAATAAGAGACCACTAAGAGTACTGAAACGCCCACTTTAAAACATTACATATTTGCAAACCTTCAAGGATGAAGACCACAAAAATGTGTTGCAATGTATTGTAGAGTCAAAACCAGCCTTTTGTTAAAGACAAGTCTTGATCAACTCAGTGAGCTCAGAGAGGCAACAAAATGTTGTTAGCCTGACCTATCACCAAAAATACATGCCACTAAGATGGTGCACCTGGAACGGCTCTGATATCCAAAGGTGTCAGTGGCACCAACATATTTCAACCTCTTCTTTTTGTAGGCTGGCTCTCCTTGGCTGCTCTGCTCCCACTCCCATAGTTGTTTCTTTGAATGTCATTGCATGGCCAGTTCTCCCTGCACTGCTGTCTCTCCTAAGTGACACCTGATATCACTGCACCCCAGGGATTGCAAAAGGTTGACATGGTTTAAATTCCTTCAAAGGAGGTCTAGACACAGCATTCCGGAACACATGACATATCAAAAGAAAAGAGATAAGATCCTAAAGGGGATGGATACCTGTGACAGTCAAGGTGCTACTGAGAAGTAACTCGGCAGGAAATGTTTTGTGACTCACAATACATCTATAGACATTTCCATTATCTTGCAAAGACGGTTGCAGCCTTAATTTACTAGTGACATTAAATGTGCCATCTTCATTTTCTACAAAGGCTCCTGTGCAAATATCCTCTGCTGCTATGCTACTGTCCTGGTTATTCTTTGAAATCATCATCCACTTAATGTCAACCAAATTTGGATAGAACTTATTGACTTCACATGACAGAGTCTTCTCCTTGTCACTTTCTATTGTAACTTCCTTTGGAGACAGGCTGACAGTTGGTTGAGCTGTATGGAGAAAAAAGTTAGATTATGTTAGATTATAATCATAGCTATGGTGTTAGTTTTGTTATGACACACACATTACCTAAATGTCTTATATGCGCAATATTAAATCTTTTTTTCCCTAATCGTGTCATCTTTCCCCAGAAATATGACTGCAGTAGGGAATATTACTTGGATGATAAACAACACTAACATTCATTAGGACCTTGGCGGTTTTGTTATTCTCTGCTCTTTCTAAAAAATATAGAAAGAGAATAGTGTCTCAGATTTAGAGCATTTTAGACTAGTGAAAATGCCACTGCCAGTCTAAGGTTTGGATAATGAAAACCTTCTCTGGCTAGAACCTTAACGATTATGACAAACAGGCTTACTTAGATCCATATTTTCCCTCACCTGCAAAAAAAATCATGGAAGGGGAATATTTTGACTGATACTACTGTGGAGATGTTGCAGGGAAAAATAAGCTGCAGTCTTCTCTGCTTGTAGCAAGAAAAGTGACAGTGAATAGAGAATAGGGACTGTGCCCTCTCCAAGGCAACTAAGATGGAGATGTATAGAAAATATCAGGACAAACCCCAAAGATGAAGACTGTCAATCCACATATACATTCCCAGGGCAGGTGTGCTCGCCAAACTCCTGCTATCATTACTGGCAGCACAACTTACCCAATTTCTTGGGCTAGTCCCACTCCTCCACAGAAGATCTGTGGGGTGAGCAAATTAGCAACACTAAGATGGACTCTCATATTCAAATCATCTGCCTTCAAGTCCCCATGATACAATATGACAGAAATGCTACAATAAAATCACTTACCAACTACCTCTAAAACAGCTGTTCCCTGAGCACCAAAAGGGGTGACAGTAACTTGGCAGGTATATGTTCCTGCTTCCTTAAACTGTATCTGTGGTAGAGAGAGTGCAGCATTTCCTCTTCTCAGGTCACTGTCAGACATACTGGCTCCATTTCTATGGGGAATATGGTCTCCTGTGAGAAATGTGAATACTTCCTCTTTTTGGTCTGCTCTCGGAGTCTTAAGATACCAGGTAACTCCCACATTCTTGATATCCAGTTCTTCTGTACTGTACCCAGAGATCGTGCATGGTATGGAGATGTTATCATTCAGTAACACTATTTGTGGCATGCTTCCCATCAGCACTTGAAGAGTTTCTTCGAAAAGAGAAAGTATATACTTTGAGCAATACATCCTAAAGGCAAGGTTCCTTTTAAAGCAGTTATTTGGCTGAAGGATCATTCAATATTTCAGTAGCCTTTTTCCGCACCCATAACCCTTTATAACTTCTGTCTATGGTAATCAAATGAAAGCTTTCTTTCCTAAATTGATAATTGCTTTTATTTGAACGAAATAATAGAGATAACACAGGCTAGTTGGGCGGCCCAGGTCCTTAAGAACTAAAGTGCATAGAGAGACTGAATGACTTGCCCATGGCCAAGCAGGCAGTCAGCTGTGGAGCAAAGAACTTAACCTAGTTGAGTCCCAAGCTAATGCTCTCAGCACTAGTCTCAGTGCTGCAGTCAGAAGCCATTTGTCCATCTCCTCTAAAGGAAAAACTGTGCTGCTTGGTCCCCATCACCACTGGGGTGAGGGGAAGAGGGACACAATACCACCAATTCCTTGTCATAGAATTATAGAAGTGTAAGACTAGGAAGGGACCACAGTAGTTCAGTCCCCTGCACTTAAGGAAGGAATAAGTAATAACTAAATTTGTCTAATCCAGTAGTTCTGAACCCGCAGCCCGCAAGCCACTTGCGGCCCAATCAGCACACAGCTGTGCCCCATGTGACATCCTCAGAGTCATACAGGTAGTTTATATATTGTGTGGATGCGGCCCACATAACACATAGAGAGCTGCATATGTGGCCCACAATGGTAAATAGGTTAAGAACCACTGGTCTGATCTGTTCTTGACCTCCAAAAATGGACATTCCTCAACCTCCTTCAGCAATTTGTTCCTGTGCTTAACTACCATGACAGGAAGCTTTCCACAATGTCCAACCTAAACTTCCCTTACCTCAATTTAAGCCCATTGCTTCTTATTCTATCCTTGAGGTTAAGGAGAACAATTTTTCACCCTCATCCTTGTAACCACCTTTTATATACTTGAAAACTTATCATGCCCCCTGTCATGGTATGCACCCACACTCTGAACCTTAGCATCCAAAAGATGGGGTACCAGCATGAATTCCTCTAAGCTTAATTACCAGCTTAGATCTTGTAGTGCTGCCACCAACCAGGACTTGCAGTGCCTGGTACACTCTGGTCCCCCCAAAACCTTCCCAGGGGATCCCAAGACCCAGACCCCCTGGATCTTAAAACAAGGAGGAACTGACTATCCCCCACCCCTTTCTCCCTCTTAGACTTTCCCTCGCTGGGTCATCTGGAGAGGCTTCACCAACTCACTGGTGAAACAAGATCCAAATTCCTTGAATCTTAACACAAGGGAAAATAAACCCTTCCCCCACCGTGTCCTTTCCCAGGCTTTCCCTCCCTGGGCTATCCTGGAGAGATAGACAGATTCAAGCTCCGTGAATCTAAAACAAAGGGAAATTCGCCTTCCCCACCCTCCTTTCGCCCCACCACTCCCTGGTGAGTTTAGACTCAATTTCCTTGAGTCTTAACAAGGGGGAAAAAATCAATCAGGTTTTTTAAAAGAAAAGCTTTTAATAAAAGAAAGAAAAAGTAAAAATTGTCTCTGTAAAATTAAGATGGAAAATGTTACAGGGTCTTTCAGCTTATAGACACCAGGGAGAATCCCCCTCCCAGCACAAATACAAGTTGCAACAGAGATACAATCCTTCCAGCAAAATACACATTTGCAAATAAAGAAAACAAACAAAAAAAAGACTAAACCACCTTTCTAACTGGTACTTATTAAATTGAACAGAAGATTGGAGAGTCTGTATACCTGTCTGGT
Source organism: Gopherus flavomarginatus (assembly GCF_025201925.1). Classification (NCBI taxonomy): domain Eukaryota; kingdom Metazoa; phylum Chordata; order Testudines; family Testudinidae; genus Gopherus; species Gopherus flavomarginatus. The sequence continues at coordinate 55,059,339 of NC_066621.1, forward strand.
CCCTCTGAGATCCCTGAGAGAACAGAGAACAAAGAAAGAAGCACAAAACAAAGACTTCCCTCCATTGAGATTTGAAAGTATCTTGTCTCCTGATTGGTCCTCTGGCCAGGTGTTAGCCAGGTTTACTGGACTTGTTAACCCTTTACTATCTGTTTATGACACCCCCCCCAGTCTTGTCTTCTCCAGACTACAAAAACTCAAGTTTTTCAAAAAGCAAAGAATTCTGTGCCACCTTATAGACTAACAGATGTATTGGAGCATGAGCTTTCGTGGGTGAATACCGACTTCGTCAGATGCAAGTGGTGCATCCAACAAAGTGGGTATTCACCCACGAAAGCTCGTGCTCCAATACGTATGATAGTCTATAAGGTGCTACAGAACTCTTTGCTGCTTTTACAGATCCAGACTAACACGGCTACCCCTCTGATACTCAAGTTTTTCAATCTTTCTTCATAGGTCATATTTTTTAGGCCTATAATCATTTTTGTTGCTCTCCTTTGGACTTTCTCCAATATGTCCACATTTTTCCTGAAATGTGGCACCCAGAACTGGACTCAATACTCCAGTTGAGGCCTAATCAGCACAGAGTAGAGCAGAAGAATTACTTCTTGTGTCTTGCTTACAACACTCCTGCTAACACATCCCAGAATGATGTTTGCTTTTCTTTTTTGCAACAGTGTTACACTGTTGACTCATAGTTAACTTGTGATCCATTATGACCCCCAGATCCCTTTGGCAGTACTCCTTCCTAGGCAGACATTTCCCATTTTGTGTGTGTGCAACTGATAGTTCCTTCCTAAATGGAGTACTTAGGGTGACCAGACAGCAAATGTGAAAAATCAGGATGGGGGTGAGGGGTAACAGGAGCCTATATAAGAAAAAGACTCAAAAATCAGGACTGTCCCTATAAAATTGGGACATCTGGTCACCCTAGGAGTACTTTGCATTTGTCTTTATTGAATTTCATCCTATTTACTTCAGACCATTTTTCAACTTTGTCCAGATCATTTTGAATTTTAATCCTGTCCTCCAAAGCACTTGCAACCCCTCTGAGCTTGATATTGTCCACAAACTTAATAAGTGTACTTTATGTCATTATCTAAATCATTGATGAAGATATTGAACAGAGCTGGACCAAGAACTGATCCCTTCAGGACCCCACTCAGTATGCCCTTCCAGCATGATGGAGAACCTTGATAACTATTCTCTAGGAATGGTTTTCCTGCCAGTTATGCACCCACCTTATAATAGCTCCATCTAGGCTATATTTCCCTAGTTTGTTTATCAGAAGATCTTGTGAGACAGTTATCAAAAGCCTTACTAAAGTCAAGATATATCACATCGACCACTTTCCACCATCCGCAAGGCTTGTTACCCTGTCAAAAAAAACCTATTAGATTGGTTTGATATGATTTGTTCTTGCCAAATCCATATTAACTGTTATTTAGTTATCTTCTAGGTATTTCCATTATCTTGCTGGGTACTGAAGTTAAGATGACTGATCTGCAATTCCCCAGGTTGTCCTTATTCCTATTTTTATAGATTGTCATTATATTTGCCCTCTTTTAGCTCTCTGGAATTTCTCCCATCTTCCATAAGTGTTCAAAGATAATCACTGATGTCTCTGATATCTCCTCAGGCAGCTCCTTGAGTATTCTAGGATGTATTTCATCAGGCCTTGCTGACCTGAAAACATGTAACTTGTCTAAGTATTTTTTAACTTGTTCTTTCCCTATTTTAGCCTCAGATCATACCTCATTTTCACTGGCATTCACTATGTTAGATGACCAATTGCTACTAACCTTTCTGGTGAAAACAAAAACAAAAAAAGCATTTAGCATTTCCACATTTTTTGTTGTTGTCTTTCCCACTCATTGAGTAATAATAGGTTACCCTATGCCTGATCTTCCTCTTGCTTCTAATGTATTTGTAGAATGTTTTCTTGTTACCCTTTATGTCTCCACCCAGTTTAATCTAATTTGGTGCCCTGGTCTTTCTAATTTTATCCCTACATGCTTGTGTTGTGTGTTTTGTTTTATTTTTTATTCATCCTATGTAATTTGACCTAGTTTCCACTTTTTTTAGGAATCCTTTTTTATTTTTTTGAGGCTAATGAAGTTGTCCTGGTTAAGCCAGGGTGGTCTCTTGCCATATTTCCTATCTTTCCTATGCAGTGGGATAGTTTACTCATGCACCCTAAATAATGTCTATTTGAGAGAGTTGGCAATTTTTCAAACTGTTTTTCCCTTAGACTTGTTTCCCATGGGATCCTACCTACCAACTCCCAGAGTTTGCCAAAGTCTGTCTTCTGGAAATCCATTATCTTTTTTCTGCTGTTTTCCCTCCTACCATTCCTTGGAATCATGAACTCTATCATTTCATGATCACTTTCACCCAAGCTGCCTTCCAATTTCAAATTCTCAACCAGTTCCTCCCTATTTGTCAAAATCAAATCTAGAACAGCCTCTCCCTGGGAGTTTCCTCCACCTTCTGAAATAAAAAATTCTCCCTTCCCTTTGAGGAGACAGATGAATGATAAATACAGATAGATTTCATGCAAGAATCTATCTTTGGAAACATCTCAGAATTCCACAGCCTGTTTCAAAATAGCCAGGGAAGAACTCCAGGATCTCCATAATAATCTCAATCTTGGGCAAGTCTAAATGACAACAGTAATAGAAAGGATGTCTCCATATACACATTTTTTGCTTGGCTGCCTATAGGCCTGCTTGGGGACCCTGTTTCCATTCAAGTACATTTCTGTTCTTGTCTCTATTTGCTGCATTCTGTATTTGCTGCATTCTTTACACACAGGATGATGTAATGCAGCATCACCAAATAATACAGAGAACTGCGACATCAGCCTCTCAAATTGGTGACCTCCACCTAAGTCTTGTGCATTCAGATTTGGTTCACTGTTCTTGATTTTCAACTTCTTGAGCTCAGGCAGTTTAACTGCTCACATACCAGGACCTTCGGGAATCCTTGTATGACACTACATAGAGTGAAGAGATGACAAGAGATGGCATGTGCTGAGCCTGAGGAAGGTTACCAGAGAATAGAGTGGAGGTTGTGTCACTTTCTTACTGTACTCATTGCATTGACAGGACCTGCACAGATCATTGGAGGTCTGGTAATAGTTTCAAGAATTTAATTAAAGCAGAATCCTGAAGCAGTGGGGAACCCACAATACCTATAAAAGCAGCAAAGACCTTATAGACTAGCAGACGTATTGGAGCATGAGCTTTTGTGAGTGATGCATGCCATATCTATGCAGCCCAACTGCACCGTACAGTTATGGAGGCAACTTCAGCAGATGTGGAGGGGGAAACTCCTCCCTAATGGGTTGCCAATTAATTCATCCGCACCCCTACCCAGAGGCAGAATGATTCCTGCACCCTGCTGGTAGTGGTGGAAGTAGGATATCAGCAAGGCAATGCATATTTATAGCGCCATGATGTGTGTGATACTGTGTTGGTTTCTTCCCACTGCCTCCAAAGGAACTTTAAAAGGAATGTTCTCCCCAGGTCTTTCAGCTGACTGCACTGAAAGGGAGCTGGCAACCAGAGGAGGTGAAGAGGTGGAGAAGTAGAAGGATATTACAAAACAAAAGAAAAAGAAAAATATTTTACAATATAGGGATCTTGGTCCCATCCTCCATACCACAGCAGGTGGCTGTGCAATACTGCAGCCTAAGTAATGGAGAGGGGCCAGGATATTTGCGAGTTCATTAGAGAGGCAAAAAGTCGATTTATGTGAGCTCCTCTTCCCTTCCCAAACAATTCCCCTACTTGCACCTGTGAAGAAGGGGTGAGATGTTCCTGCACTAAGGCAACTGTTGTGGGATAAATCCCAGTTATATGGCAGTGAGGGATTACCCCATCCATGCCCCAAGGATCTGGTCCAACAGGAATAGCTGGCATCCTTTTACAAGCCTATTTTTAGTGGTCATGCAGAGTATGTGTGCACTGCAAATGAAAAATGTGATTGTAGCACATGTAAGCATACCTGTGGTAACTTTAATATAGCTAATACGAATAACAGTGAAGTGTAGACATGTTGGCATGGCTTTCCGCATGGGTTAGCAACAACAGTACATACCCAGAGTCCCTGAAGAGCTTGTACTTGGGTTTTTGGCACAGGCTTCAGCATGGTCTAGCAACCCAAGTATTTTGTCATTTATACTTCCTGAAATTTCAGTTACTTATTCATTAAGAAGCAATTATACTATGTAGGTTTGGGGTCTTGCTTGGGTCTATATTGCTACAAAACTTTCCTTTGTTTCATTCTATATATCCTTTATTTTGGTGAAATTTCTAAAAATGTAAACTTACGTTGATTTTTTTTAATTAGCCTTTGAATAAAGAATTGAGAGCCTTGAATAAGGAACCAACTTCAGCTTTGAGTTAGGTGGGAGGATAACTGATTCCAAGGGTGAAAGTAACTTAAGAGACTTACTGGTACACAGGGTGACCAAGGTCCTGAACAAGGCGTGGGGGCAGCTCAATCAGAAAGGATGGGGATGGGGCCAGACTACCCCAGCCAGCCCTTCAGCACAGCCCAGCAGTGATTTAAAGGGCCTGGGGCTCCCGACCACAACCAGCGCTGGCCCAAAGCTCCGGCACTGATTTAAAGGGTAGCAGTTGCTGGGAGCCCCAGGCCCTTTAAATCACCGCCGGAGCCCCATGGTAGCAGTAGCAGCGGCTGGGAGCCCCAGGGCAGCGATTTAAAGGGCTAGGGGCTATGGCTGCTGCCGGGCACCCCATGCCCTTTTAAATTGCTGTGCCCTGGGGAAGCTGCCCCCTGCCAGTACAGTTGGCTGTGTACCAGCTCTTACCAGTACGCCATACCAGACCGGACCGGCTTACTTTCACCTCTGACTGATTCTGAGATAACAGGAAAATGCCCCTAAAACTAGTATTTCCTGAAGAGATGCAGCAATTTATCATTCAGGGCTAGTTGACACTAGAAGCACGGCACTACAGTGGAACAGCTGCACCAATGCCGTTGCACCGCTGTAGTGCAGCTGGTGAAGATGCTCTATGACAATGGGAGAGAGCATTTCCATTGGCATAATCACTCCATCTCTGTGAGAAGAAGTAGCTATGTCAGTGAAAGAAGCTCTCCTGCTGACATAGCACTGTCCACACTGGCACTTAGGCCAGTGTAACTTTCATCACTATGGGGTGTGAATTATTCACGCTCCGGAGCAACAGATGTTATACTGAAGTAAGCTGTAGCATAGACCAAGCCTCCCTAATGATTCTTTCTATAGTGATGTGAGCCAATATGGTGCTATGCACTGGCATGGAGGGTAAGTCATAGTCAGAAAACCTGAATCTACTAGAAGGGAAGTAGACAGATTCTTTCTTTGTTGTTTTGTTTTTTTTGTTTTGTTTTGTTTATCTGAATTGAGTGTTTCCACCTTGAACAGTCAACCCAGCAACAGACCAGCACGAGTGTGTTGATATTGCAATCCTTCATGTGCTCTTGCCTATTTAAAAAGAGTACCAGCCTAGAGGTATACAGCTTACGTGGCAATAGCTTGTCCCAGACTCCAGTCCAACCAACTTATTTTTTTTATTTATATATAATGAGCTGTGCTAAAATTTGTTAAAGAACCCTGGGACTCATTTATATGAGCTGCACTCTTTGAATAAGGTCAATTTTGCATTTAAAGACTGATCTTGTATTTACATCGTGCCATTCATATAAATAAGTCCCCAGGTGTTTTAAACTAATTTAAGAACAGCTGATTGTACAAATTACTGATAGAGGCAAATAGGGTGACCAGACAGCAATTGTGGAAAAATTGGCAGGGGGGCAGGGGTTAATAGGAGTCTATATAAGAAAAAGACCCAAAAATCAGGACTGTCCCTATGAAACCGGACATTTGGTCACCCTAGAGGCAAATCACTTTGCTCACCATGTAGCCAACTGTGTGGTTAACCACAACTGCCTAATAGCACCCAGCAACCTACACAACTCTAGGGTATAGAACAGGACGCACAGCAGCAGCTACCTCCTTGAAAATACAAGGGGAATATAGGCTTGTAGTGGCTTGAGAGCTAATTAGGTTAGACCTACCGCTCAAACTCTTGTCATGAGAGCATAACAATAATTAATAAACAGTGTAAAGAAGCACCCTGGTACCAGTCACTGACTCACTAGCGCCACCTCCCCACCGGGCTCAGCCTGCAGTTGTGACATTTTAAACGAATGGCTCTTTGTGAGTTAAATTAAACGTCCGGTTTAAACAAACAGCCAGGCGCAGGGTAACCCTTGAGCCCCAGGGAGAGGCTAGATCGGATTGGCAAACAGAGGCGAGGGAGCTCTGGGGAGGCCGGGCCCAGCCAGGGAATCGGAACACGGAGCAGGTACAGAATTAAACCAGACACCAGCTGTGCCAGGCAAACTGATCCCTGCAACGAGAGTGCGGAGCCCCTCAAACCTCCCCATCCCACCCCGCTCCAGGGTGTGCGCGGGTGGGACCAGCGCCCCGCACAGTCCCGCGGCTCCTGCTACCTCTCCAGGCTCAGGACGCCAGTGACTCTGCCCCCCCCCATACCCCTTTGCCCAGGGGCACCCGCAGCTTGGCCCGATTCTGTACCGGGGCCGCGAGCAACTCTTATTGCCGTGGCCCGCGGATCTCCCTCCCGGCCGCCCCCCGCTGAGCCTTGTTCACCTGCCAGCTGGAGCAGGCCGCCGAGAGCCAGGAGCGGCAGGCACCGCTGCCCAGCGGAGGCCCCTGCCCACGCCATGGCCCGCGGCCGATCCAGCCAGGGGGCGGTGGTCGCTCTGCTCGGTCTGCCCCGGATCTGAGCTCTGTGTCAGTCTGGCTGGCAAGGGGACGTTGTTTCGCTTTTACTTTCTCTCTCTGGTATCCTTAGCCCCAAGAAGGCGCGGTGCCTGTAGCCTGGGGACAGGCAGCATGGCTTGTATTTTGTACAAGGAAACACCAGGCATCGTCTGACTTTGCGTTTGTGTGTCCCTCACCCAAACGCTAAAGGCTGGGAAATATTTCTTTTTAAAAGCCATGACCAACCAGCTTCCACCTCCCCCCCCCCACCCCTAGAAAAGTGTAAAACCTGACAGAAAGGGTCACCCAAAGAGAAAGGAAGGAAACTTGTAGCTCCTAGGCTACTGATAGCCTCTCTCTGGGAGACGACAAATAGTCCAAAACTAGAGAAATGGCTTAAAAAATGTGGGAGGTTGTTATGGAAAAATAATGCACCAATTACATACCCAGCAAATTAGACATATGACAAATAGGTATTTAGTTATCATTTATTCAATGCTCTAAATACACTCACCTGCAAAAAAAACCCAGCACATCTGTCCATTATTCTTGAATATTAACATTCCGTAGACTCACTGGTTTGAGAAATACTGTAAATCAGAAATTTCAACTCCATTTGGTGAGATTACCAGAACAACATGTCCTGGGTAGTGTGAGGAGAATGGTAGTTGCAAACCCAGTTGGGGGAGAATTCTGATTATTATATTCCAGTATAAGGTTTCTCTAAACAAAGCTCACTGTTGTGGTGATTATCATTTGTCCCTGATATTTACATGGCAATGGTTTGTAAATAGATTATTGTGCAAAACCAACGTTTACTAAAGCCAAGATGCATTGCAATTATTTAAAAATGTACTGTATATAATACTTGTCGCTTAGTGCACCCCTACACTGCTGGAGGAAGACAGAAACAGCAGCCCTGTAGCTAAGAGGAGGCATGAGAGGCCACTTCCCCCCCGGAAATCTCTTTCCCCACCTCTCCTGTAGAAATAAGATGTGTTCCAATTTTTTCCCCTCAGTTTCTGCCTGTTTCCTCAGATAAATTATAATAGTCCTAAAGCTCAGAGTTGTAGTCACAATTCCAGTAGCCCATGAAGGGTGTGTTATTGACTGTGTTTCAGCTAAGTGAGTGTGGTGACTGCACTATGTTGCTGCTATAATAAAAGACACCGGTAAGAAAGTGTGTACAGAAACTGCATCTGCAGGAAGGCATCCAAGGTACATGAAGTGGCAGAGTGGGGACATAGGGCTCTGTGCTGGAGTTTCTACAGCCAGACCCTGCCTACCTGTTTGAAGGGGGGAGAAGAGAGGAGAGAGTTCCTTTCAAACTGAGAGAGAGGAAAAAGCTCCTTTTGGAGTGTGTAAGAGAGCATTGATGGGCTGGCCAGAACTGGAATGCTCCTGTAGCATCCAGAAGAGACCTTAGATGAGCTGTACACTGTGACTGTGACATAACTGCAGAGCCAAGGAGAATCCCTAGATTGGCTGGCAACAGTATTGTGAGTACCATTTCTGTTAAAGCTGAAAAGGCCTTTTGTTTTCTTATAGGATGTATGCACACCCTGGCAATGCTGGTGGAATGGGAGCTGCCATGGACTTTATAGCAAATCTGGATTTTGCAATTGGAAAAATCCATTTTCTCAAGGCAGAGATTTAATCAAACAGGAAAACTGCTTAGTCCATTTGACGGCAGTGGCTGATGGAAGAAATGCTACAGGGTTGGGGGGAGGGGGTTGTTTTGTTTTGATATTTCTTCATTTGTGACACTTAGGGTCTAGACACTCCAAAGGGAGATCTGAGGGTCTGAATCCCAAAGAATGTGCAATTGAATTAACTAGTTGTATACAATATTGCTGTTAAAACTTGTCAAGCAAAGTCTCTTATGAAAATTTGTAACATGCTGAACCTGTTGGTTATTATGAGATATGTATACAAACTTTGGTTATGAGTTTATATATTTGTGTATATAAACCCATGCTCATAATTTGTGCTGCAACATTCAGCTACACTTCACTGTAGGGAGGTGAAACAATCAGACAAACAGGGGCCACCTCCCCAACCAGACAAGACTAGCCACAAGTACTTAGCATTGTGCAATCCAGAAAAGAGAAGGGGGGACCATTAACATTAATGGGGAAAGCATTGAAGCAACTTGAAACTGAAAAGAAAACCTTAGTCATGGAAAACTGAAAAAGAAGAGAATTCCCCTCCTTTCCTATCCCCCTCCCACAAATAACCATAAGTCACCTTGCCAAGAGAGAAAAACCTTTTAAAAACAGGCTCTTCTGCACCTATAAAAAATCCCATATCATGAGGAAAGCTCCAAAACTTGATGTGGTAGATCCAACATACAAAAAATTTACTGAGTTTATGATTTCAGTTTATTCATTTGCTCAGTAACTGAATTATTAATTTGATTATGATATTTATTTTACCATAACTTCATTTTAGAGGTGCCACAATTGCTGCTTTGGTCTCACCCTCAAAAATTGAAAGAAAGAGGTACTATTTAAAAACCTTTGCAAAATACTGATAGTCCAATCAGCCACAAAAACACCATTCCATTTGAATTTTGTTTCTTTTTCACTGTTAATAAGTCTGATAGACATGGCTGGATTTGTAAACACAAATAAAGATAGAATTTTCTTTCATCTTAAGAAAATCCTCAGAAACAACGTCTTGGGTGGTGTAATGAGGCTCATAGCTACCCCACTGCACTCCTTTTTGGTCAAATATGGCACTCCATATGCTCCTTACCTCAGTTTCCTCCATAGGTGGGACCCCTCTGCCTTCACCTCATGGGTTGGCATAGGCAAACTGGCTTAGCCTTCTGGACAAGAAACTTAAATTTAACCTCTTCTGGGGTAAGAAGTCAACTAAATGTCCAAACAAACAAAAGGTTCTTCCACCACCACCCACCCTCCCAGGGATGTCCTCAGCCCAATTTCTCAGCTCCTTCTGGGCTATCTTTAAGTTTTTCTCTGCTTTGTTAGAGCACTGAGTTCCAGGCTGTCTTCCTTGGAGTCAGTCCCTCTGACAGTGTACCAGTCGCTGGAGTTCCCTACTTCCTGCAGATCCTACTTCAGGACTTTCCATAGGAGCCTGACTGCTTCTTGTAGTTCCTCTCTCTGAGGGTACATCTATCTACACTGCAAAACAAACAAACAAACAAAAAACCCCTACAGCAGTGAATCTCACTCACATCCTGAGTCTACAGACTCAGGCTCCTGCTATGGCACTAAAAATAGCTGTGTAGATATTCTCCCTCCGGCTTTGAAACTCAGGGAGAGAGGAGTGAGTTTCAGAGTCTGAGCGGGAATGTCTACATAGCTATTTTTAGCACTGTGGCGCAAGCTTGAGTCTGTAGACTTAGGCTCTCAGACTCACTGCCGCAGGGTGCAACATAGCAGGGGCGGCTCCAGGCACCAGCATGCCAAGCGCGTACCTGGGGCAACAAGCCGCCGGAGGCAGCCTGCTAGTCGCCGTGAGGGCAGCAGTCAGGCTGCCTTTGGCGGCATGCCTGCGGGAGGTCCGCCAGTCCCGCGGCTTCGGTGGCAATTCTGCAGCGGGGACGCCGAAGGCATGGGACCGGTGGACCTCCCGCAGGCATGCCGCCGAATCCGCGATACCAGCGGACCTCCCGCAGTTGTCCCGCTGAAAGCCACCTGCCTGCGGTGCTTGGGGCAGCAAAATACATAGAGCTGCCCCTGAGCATAGACATACATTTAGTTCTCTCAGCCCTTATAGGCTATGTCTACACTACATTGTAAATCCGTGTCAATGGGATCCAGGCTTGTGGCCCTGGTGTTTTGAAGCCCAAACTTGAGGATTCACTCTGCATTGTAAACCTGGATTTACAGTTTCTGGACTCAAGTCTCATTGCCATGCTAATGTGTCCATACTGCACTATGCAGACTGGTCTGGTTCCGTAGCTTGAACTGTGTCCATATTGCAAAATGACAGGGCTTAGACCCAAGTCACAATGGGACTCGGCCTCTGACCTACTCCTTAGGAGGACTGGGATCCAGAGTGCTTGCTGACCCAAACCAGACCGATTTGTGTGTGGACAGAAAGGGGGTCTTGGGGCTTAAACCTGAGTCAGAGCCCAGGCTTAGGATATGTTTACATTGTAAAAATAAACCCTCAGCAGCGAGTCTCTGAGCCCAGGTCAACTGACAAGCTCTGGGGCTTGTGCTACAGGGCTAAAATTAGCCATGTTGATTGTCAGACTCAGGCTGCAATTGGGCTCCAAGACCCTCTCCAGTGACTGTATTAGACACCTGCATCCCATGTAACTTCAGGGGACTGCCTGACATGGTGACTCAGTTACTTGTCCATGGTGACAAATACAGCTATAGTGGAGCCCAAACCTGTCCTGCCTGTGCAGAGGATGCCATTTTGTTGAGCAAAATGGTGTCCTCCATGCAGTGTGACCTCACACATACAATGCATGGGAGATCACACTGTGCAGAGCTGTGCTCAACAAAATGGCATCCTCCACAGAGGTAGGGGCCCCGGAATTGAACTTTGCACGGAGCCCCCATGGAACAAATGCTGCCCCCTCTGCCAGAGCGCAGTCTCTAGCTAGAGCCCAAACATCTGCACTGCTATTTTTAGCCCCATAGCACAAGCCCTATGAGCCCAAATCAGTTGGCCCCGGCTCTCAGACTTGCTGTCATGAGTCTTTTTTCACAGTGTCCAGGTACCTATAACGTGCAGGGTAAACATACCATTTGACATCCTGGTGTTCATCAAGCTCTCACCTGGCCTCATTAGTCCCCACCTCATCTTCTCAGGTTGGGAGGCAACTGATTATGGCACAGGCAGGACTGACCCCAATGCCCTTTACAGAGGCAATCACCCACATGGTAATATCCCATCACGTACAAAAATGTGATTAATATATCCTTAAATAAAAAGCCTATGACAGTGATTTGTACACTTGTTAAAATGTCTGAAATAACCCATTCTAAAACATAAGAAATGCTACTTATGCTTATAACATTGTTTGCTCCAGGCCCAGTGGAGTGCTAATCCCAAATCAGCCCAGAACCAAGGCTTTCTAGAGAGGACCATGGGAATTGTCAGCTGTAGCAAGGCATTCTGGGAAGAAGGGCCTGGAGTTCCAAGAAAGGAGCCTTACCTCAGAGCAGTAAAAGACTTAGAAACAGCAGGCTCGTCTCGTGGGTTTCTCTAGAAGGAGCTTGGGCAGCGACTAAAGGTGTGTTAGAGAAAGTATGTGCCAAAAGAGAGGAGAATAGGGCTGGTGGGGTTTATTTTTGTTTGAGGACTGGAGGGACTTTATTTAGCAAGTGCCTTTGAGATGAAGAAGGTGACTTGTGTACTGAGGCAGGGCTTGTGGAAAGCCTAGGGTTAGCATTTGCTTCCTATTGGGGGTCAGGGTTCCAGTACAGGGAGGTGACTTGTTTTGCTGGATTTTTGTGACCAGGCTGGCTGTTTGTTATTGGAACTTTGCTACCTCAGAAGGGTGAAGCTTAGTTTTGGTTTGAGGGCTAAACCACTGCTATAGAAAATGGAAACTGAGGCAAGAGCTGCATCACCAGAGGAGGTGGTAAGAGCTCTGTAACAATACTGTTACGTATTTACATATTTTAGACATATAAAGACCCTCACTGTTATTATCCAGACTGCAATCGAAGTGAATGCTGAAGAGAAAGTAAATGTGTTTCCAAAGCATTAACACATTGACTTCAATATTTGTCTTCTCACTGTAAAACATTTAGTGGTGCACAAAGTCCTTGCTCAGAAACACTTTCAGTAAAAATAACAAATATGCAGCATGAGGAAAAATTGAACCTAGAAATATTATAGTGTGGTAACAAAAGAAAATGCTCTTTTTAAAAAATACAAACTGCTTTAAAAATTGCTAATTAAATTACTTTTGTGAAATTCAGCTTATTTGCAATGTTATTTTCCAACCCTCTGTTTTATTGCAGCTGGGCTATTTCTTGGTCTACGAATGACATTTATATATGTTTTTTAGTGAGAGTGTTGGATGATGTGTTGTATGGACAAGAAAGGTGTTTTGGGCCCAGGAGAGACAGCATTGTTTCAAAACCCTTCTTCACTTAATCAGCATTAAACAATTAATTGTGGTTCTGGGTTTGCATCTGCTACTGCAGACAAACTCCCATTGCAACATCCAGCTAATAAATACATTTTAATAGCTTATTAATTGCACATGTTAAAGCATTTGAAACTTAAAAAGTAACACTTCCATTTTAACAACCTCTCTTATTTCTTTATGTTTGCTGTACAGTGTCTTTTATATTATTTGTGTTGCTAGGACCCTCAGACATGGACCAGGACCCCATTGTGGTAGGCACTGTACAAACACAACAACAACAAAAAAGAAATCTCTTGCTAATCTATTTAGTTTATATTAAATTTCTAAAAAAAAAAAAAAAGGGTGTGTGTGGGGGGGGAAGAATCCATTATAAATATCCCTGAACTGCTGAGGTCTGTTCCTTTTCAGACAAAACAAGTCACATCTGAGGAAGGAAGAAGACACAAACAAAAGCTGCAATTTCTGTCTTTCCCACTTGCAAATTAGCTGCTAGGAAGTTACAGGCACAACACAATCTTATTGTGACCTGGCAAACTTTTCTGCATGTGTTAAGGTGTTGATTTTACTTTGCCTTTTCTTATTGCAGCAGTGTTGCAAAATCAAATGCCTTATGTACCTAAGCCAAACTTTTGGCGGAGGTTTAGATTGGATATTAGGATAAACTTTTTCACTAGGAGAGTGGTGAAGCACTGGAATGGGTTACCTAGGGAGGTGGTGGAATCCCTTTCCTGAGAGGTTTTTAAGGTCAGGCTTGACAAAGCCCTGGCTGGGATGATTTAGTTGGTGTTGGCCCTGCTTTGAGCAGGGGGTTGGACTAGATAACCTACTAAGATCCCTTCCAACTCTGATCTTCTATGATTCTAAGGCAAAAAAAGAGAAAGGAAAGAGACAAAATAAGGAAAAATGACACAACAGGATGACTGGGAAGGATAATAGTAAGTCCAGCCATCAATCTGGATGCAGCTGAACCTAATGCAGATAGTGGTATTAGCTGGTGTGCTCTTCTTGGTTAGTCAGGACTAGGGCTAGTCAAAGAGTTTGTGTTGAAACTCTTTTTTAAATGGACAACTGCGTTTGCAAAACATTTTTCACAAAAAGTGTCTGCTTTCTGTGCAGAAACTTAGGTTTTATTTATTTATAAATATATTGTCAAAAGAACATCTGAAAACTGAAATATAATAGCAAAAAACTAAAATACTTATATTCTGAAATGCCATCTTGATGGCACCTGGGAGTTGTAGCTCAGGTGCTTTGTGTTCCCATTTTTCATTCTGGGTCAGATTCTCCAGCCATACTTCAATTTGCATTATACGCTGCTGCCATGAGAGTACCACGGTGCACTGCCTCCCTTCCCCTGTGTAGTCCAACCAGTGAGCCTTGCCTATAGAGGAGAATGGGGGCATGAAGCACCCAAACTGCAGCTCCCATAAAGCACTCTAGCAGCATTTCAGAACTGAAATATTTGGCCAAATCCCAAAATATTTCAATTCTGGATTTTGGCCAAATATTTTAGCTTTTTGACAAAAACAAGATAGAAGTTTTTTTGGTCAACATTTTCCAGCAAAGGGGGGCAGGGAGGGAGAGAGAGGAATTCCAACCAGCTTTATTTGAGACATCTGTCAGGATGAGGACCATGGAGGTCCAACAAATGGTACATTCCTGGATCCCAGCTGAGATATGAACTTGAGATTTCTGCTGCCACCCTCCACCAGTGTATCAAATTTCTTTCCCAACTTCCTCTCTTTCTGGGTCTGGATTTTGGGCAGAGGTTCAGATCATTTTTAATTATATCTGAACCAGTTCTCCCATCCATGGCACGTGTATGCTGTCTCATTATAACTGTCATTCTGGTTAGAAGTTTAAAAGGAACGGAGTAACTGTTCATTGAACCCTAGAAAGTCAGGGATAGAGTTGCTGTTTGATGTCCACCTTCTTCACGGTATGGAGATTATCCAAGTTTTAAAATGTATGTTTCTTCTAGTGGTCCATCTTCAGTATCAGCCTCACATCTGACCTTGCATTCTTTATTTTGTTCTTCAGCTTTAAACGTCACAGAGAAAATAAAACCACCCTCAGACTCAGCATTTTCTATTCCTTCGTCGGTGAGATATTTCCCCTTAAACCAGGAAATGTAGATGTCATCTGTATTCCTATATAAAACAGTGAAATGTCACATCCTCACCAGCCTTTGAGTTCCTAGTACTGCACTCTGTCTTAACTGTCTCTTGACTAGAAGGGCGAGGGCAGTGATTCTCAACCTATTTACCATTGTGAGCTGCATCCAATACTATCTGTATGGCCCTGAGGATGTTACATGGGCTGCAGCTGTGTGCTGATTGGGCTATAGGTTGAGAACCATTTGATTGGGGCCTAAAAAGGATACAGTTGTCATGAAACAGGATTACAAATAAGCCTACATAATGATAAGGCCTCAGAAGCAGGGACCTTCATATTTGCTGTATGTTAGGATATGTTTTGCTGCTCAAGTTGTCATTTTTACATGTCATAATTTTTCTGTTCACATGTGACTATTGCCTGTTAAGCTTACATAAATAAACAGAGGTGTAGGTCCCCAAATCCCATATCTCATGGATGTGCCGGAGTCTGGGTCCATCCATGAAGAAGCCTGGTCTGGTCACGTTCCTTCTCTGGTCCCCATGGGCCTCTCCAGCTGCCTTGCCTGCCATGGACCCCAAAATCCCCCACTGCTACCTTCAAGGGGTTTCCAAAGTGTGAAGAGGGCTGATGCAAAGTATTACTGATCAGTGTTAATTTTTGTGTCAGTTCTCAATATATAGATTTGATAGCGTAACAAGGCACAGCCTCTCCAGCCATGCCCCTTCCAAGCAAATGAATCCCTGATCCCACAGATAGACCTTCAAGGGCATGGAGGAGGGAATGATTGCCTTCTCTCACTTCTCCCAGTAGGCTTTCCATCCCTGTGTCTGAAGAGGAAAAGGGGGTGAATAGGGCCATTGTTATGAGATGGGGCTTTGCAGTTTCATCTCAGTTTTAGGTATAATACTCACTTGTTGATGGCTTTGTGTGGTTCTGATTTACCGTCAGAGTAGGTATTCATTCACAGCTAGTTGAGAAATCTTTAAATCTTTAAAGGGGAAAGCAAATACCATGTTACCTATAATATCAAGCATACATTTGTAATGGGGTAATTAACATATCAATGGGAAAGCACACAATGTAAAATTTGTCCAACTCCATGGCATCCTTATCAATATGTTCTCCTCCCCTGTTAGTCAATACAGCTCTGTGATTTCATATTCACTCACAGAGGACATCTGACTGCAGCATATAAATAACTTGCTGTTTCATTTATCTTCTGAAACCTTTTAAACAAGCCAGTTTTTAGCAGGAATATTTTGGGATGTCACCTCTCAATTTTAATGATTAAAAATAGAAAGTGACAAGTCTTTTTCTCGGCCAAGCTTTGGGATCTGTACTATAAGAAAGTGAACATGGATAATTCAGGGCATAGCACTGAGAGCAAAAGGTGGACTAGGGTTTGGAACTGAACTTCCCAAGGCAGTAAAATCTACCTTCATACAGATATATAGATTCAAATATACTTAGTGCCAGATTCTGATACCTTCCCTCATATTAACTAGTACCTTACTCCACATGCAGTGCTGTTAAAATCAATGGGAATAGTCACAGGGCAAGGTACTACTCAACACGAGAAAGGGAAGTAGAATCTGATTTTAGGAATTAAGCCGTTCTGCTCACCTCTGAGTTTCAATTCAAAGGCTCTCTCTATATGGGAGTGAGTTGTTGGATTAGTAACCTCACATCTGATCCTTCTCCCTCTGTCAGTTGCATTTGGAGTAAATTTTATTTTAGTTGTAGAAAAACATAAACCATTTTCACCAATGTGAGTTTTTATGATACAGTTTTCTTCAAGTAACTTGGCCCAGGTTTTATACCACACAGATTTTATATCTTTAGGTGCAAACTCCAATATGGAAACTTCAAAACAGACAGCCTGATTAACATTAAGCAGAAACATCAGGAAGCTTAGCTAAATGGGTGAGAAAGTGTTTCTGACAGTGAAGTAAAAATTTCTGGAAACTAATCAGTATGATTATTAAGCAAAGTAACTAACAAGAAATAGCGTACACATACTTTTTATCAGAGGGTAGCCGTGTTAGTCTGGATCTGTAAAAGCAGCAAAGAATCCTGTGGCACCTTATAGACTAACAGACGTTTTGGAGCATGAGCTTTCGTGGGTGAATACCCACTTCCTCAGATGCATGTAATGGAAATATCCAGGGGCAGGTATATGTATGTGTGCTAGCAAGCAAGCTAGAGATAACGAGGTCAGTTCAATCAGGGGGGATGAGGCCCTGTTCTAGCAGTTGAGGTGTGAAAACCAAGAGAGGAGAAACTGGTTCTGTAATTGGCAAGCCATTCACAGTCTTTGTTCAATCCTGAGCTGATGGTGTCAAATTTGCAGATGAACTGAAGCTCAGCAGTTTCTCTTTGAAGTCTGGTCCTGAAGTTTTTTTGCTGCAGGATGGCCACCTTAAGGTCTGCTATAGTGTGGCCAGGGAGGTTGAAGTGCTCTCCTACAGGTTTTTGTATATTGCCATTCCTAATGTCTGATTTGTGTCCATTTATCCTTTTCCGTAGAGACTGTCCAGTTTGGCCGATGTACATAGCAGAGGGGCATTGCTGGCATATGATGGCGTATATTACATTGGTGGATGTGCAGGTGAATGAACCAGTGATGGTGTGGCTGATCTGGTTAGGTCCTGTGATGGTGTCGCTGGTGTAGATATGTGGGCAGAGTTGGCATCGAGGTTTGTTGCATGGATTCAGGGCCTCATCCCCCCTGATTGAACTGACCTCGTTATCTCTAGCTTGCTTGCTAGCACACATATATATACCTGCCCCTGGATATTTCCATTACATGCATCTGAGGAAGTGGGTATTCACCCACGAAAGCTCATGCTCCAAAATGTCTGTTAGTCTATAAGGTGCCACAGGATTCTTTGCTGCTTATACTTTTTATGTGTCTTGAGCCGCTAGGCTTTATTTTGCACAGAGCAAGTGCAAAGTACTGCACAGATTAAACATGCTGAACTGAACAGGGAGTGCAGGGGACTGATTCTGCACTGCCACCAAATTACTCCTGTATATATTCACAGGGGTAAGGCAAAGAGAGGAGTCTGTGGCTAAGAGAATGCGAGGACTATGATTAAAGCCCTTGCTCCTCAAACACCTCCATTATTAGCCCAAACCCAAATCTGTCTTGACGAAAACAAAACCTGCTGTCTGTCAGAGGCAGAAAACAAGACCTCCAGAAAAAATCTAGTGTTGGGCTGTGGCTAATAATAATAAATATGATTTTATATTTATATATATTTCTGAACTTGTATAGTGCTTTACATTTACAGATATTAAAGCTCTTTACAAAAGAGGGGAAACATGATTATACCCCTTTTACAGATGAGGATAGAGGAGGCCAGGGCAGAAAGTCCGCCAGTGGAGGAGGTGGAGTTTGTGCTACCCCAAAGGGAGCTAGTGCTCCCCAGGAAGGGGGCATAGTCAAGGCACAATTTGATCACTGAGTCAGGATATCTCCTTGGCAGTCTTCATTTATTGGGTTCTCATAAGTCCATGTATAATCTCAATTTGCCCAGGCCAGAAAATATAAAATAGGGACATCAATAGTAGCAACTCTGCCAGCAGCGGCTTCAGGCACCAGCCGCGAGGGCGGCAGTCAGGCAGCCTTTGGCGGCGCGCCTGCGGGAGGTCTGCCGGTCCCACGGATTCGGTGGCAATTCGGTGGCGGGTATGCCAAAGCTGCGGGACCAGTGGACCTCCTGCATGCATGCTGCTGAAGGCTGCCTGACTGCCATGCTTGAGGCAGCAAAAAAGCTAGAGCCTCCCCTGTCTGCCAGGCCATACCAAAGATGACTTCCTACTCACTGTAGCAAACTTACACCTTTGTACTTTACCCTAAAATTAAAAGTGACAGCAGAATTGTTATATATACCTGGGAGTTTTAGATACATTTTTTGTTTGTTTGTTTGTGTTATGGGCTTTGTCAGAATCCTGTGTTTCACCATGAAACCAATGTGTTTGCCATAATCCAGAGCAGTGGGTGTTAGCAGAATATCAGCCAAGTAGAAAAATCCATTCGTATCCAGCTCTGTCTCCTCCACCAATGAACCCTTCCTGATTACGCCATCATCCTAGAACTAACACAACTAAATATTTTTGGGATAGAAATCCGCAGCTTTGAGGTTACAGAGAGGGGTTTTCCATATTCAGCAGTTTTTTTGAATTAAGAACAATACCAGTAACATTTGGAAAACCTGCAAAGCCGTGGATTTCTACCCCAAAGATATCTAGCTCTGTTGGTTCCAGGATGATGACATAATCATGAAGGGTTCATTGGTGGAGGAGGGGTTTTCCGTACTCAGAATATTTTGAATTAAAAACATTTGGAAAACCCGCAAGAGGTTTGGACAAAAATGTGTTTTACCTATAAAAAAAAAAAACAAATTAAGAATTAAGAAAGCTATTAGAAATGGTATGGTATTTGCCAATGATAGATATAATCAGAGAACAATGTAAGAATTATATCAAATAGATGATAAAGTTGATAGCTACTACGAGTGATGCTTAGGAAGTAGGAAACAAAGGGTCTGAGGCTAATAAAGGAAAGAGACTGGACTCTATTGACTGTTGCTGGGAATTTTGTGTTTAGTCATTTATACCAGTTCAAAGTAACTGTAAAATGCTATTATTCTTGTTTGTTAATGTCTAGCACCCTCTGCACTAGTGAAATTAAATATACAAGGTGCAGGGCAATGGCAAACTGAGCCCACTGTGTCTTTAGGTAGATTAAAGACATTACAAGAATTTCCAGTCTGAATCTGTTGAGCTTCAACTTCCAACCATGGGATTATATTATGCCTTTTTGTCCTAGATTAAAATCCAACTATTTCCAGAAGTCTCTGCCAAACAAGAATAACAGCATTTTACCCCTATTTTGCACTGGTAGATACTTGTCGTCCGTTCAGGTCCTTTGTTTACTTTCTCTTGCATAAATTAAATAGATAGAGAGTTTAAGACTGTCAGTATAAGGCGTATTTTTCCTTAACTCAGATAATTCATGTAGCTCTTTTCTGAGCTACAAGAATTTGTCAATATCTTTTTTTAAGCTGGAGACACCAGAAATGGACACAGTATGCCAGTAACAGATTCCCCAGTGCTGTATACAGAGGTAATACCACCTCCCTACTCCTACTTGATATTCTCTTATCTGTGCATGGATCACATTCACTGTCTTAGTTGCAGCATCACACTGGCAGCTCATGTTCATTTGGTTTTCTATAATTACACTTTTCAGTGTAAATCCTCTTCTGTGTCACTGCATTCCAGGATAGGGTCTCCCATCTTGTAAGTATGACCATTCATCCTAGACGCGTGACCTTGCATTTGGTTGACTGAAAAGGACTGTTGTTCAAATGAGCATAGTTTATCCAGCGGTTCTGAAGCTGACCTGTTCTCTTCATTGTGTCATTTGCAAATTTTACCTGCAATGATTTTATATTTTCTTTTATGTCATTGATAAAGATACTGACCAGGATTGGGCCAACAACAGATCCTTGCAGGACCCCACTAGAAACACCCCGATAGGATGATGATCCTCTATTTACAATTACTCTTAGTGATCTATCAGTTAACCAGTTTTTAATCCATTAAATATGGGCTACATTGATTTTTTGTATAGTTCCCACTTCTTCTATCAGAATGTCATGTGAGACTAAGTCAAATGCCTTACAGAAGTCAGAGTATATTGTATCAACAGTAATCTTTACTCAACCTGTCACGGACTCACAGATCATGCCCCCCCTCTTGGCCCCGTGAGGTCTGTGGGGGGTGCCCCTTTCAGTGAGACAGCCCTTCTTGGGGGTCCACTCTCTCTCGGGGTTAGGCCCCTCCATCTCCTGGAGCCGCACCTCTCGGAGCCTTAGCACACCTGTTCCTTGCCATAGGCCCCGTCAGGGAGTCCACTTGCTCTGGACCCCTGGGGCTTCCACCCCCCCGAAGGGGATGATGCAACCCTGTTCTCTAGACCAGAGTGCCTCTCAGCCAACGTAATACAGGAGGGTTTATTGAGCATTGAACACAGCGCAGGAAATTCTCAAGGCCTCAGGCCTGACCTCCCTCAACACAGCACATCCTAGTCTCCCTTGCATCCAGGTGGGCTCTGCCTGCTCTCTCTCACCAGCCCAGAGACCCCCCTGCTTCCCAGCTGGGCATCTGATATCACCTCCCCCAAGCCCCGCCTCTGTTCATTGTCTTCTCTCCAGGTAAACAAGGTCATAAACTGGGTTGCCTGGGCCTCCTCTCCTCTCTTCTGTTCTCTGACCGGTCTGGCTGGAACCAGCTGGTTAGGTCACCCCGGTCCTCTCTTTACAGCCCATTGTCCTCCCACTGGCCAGAACCAGCTGCACTCCTGGGTCTCTGAGTCGTCAGGTCACCAGTCACTGGAGTGTCCATCCTCCAGGCCATCGTCTGGGGTCCCAAGTTCCCTCTCCAGTCCTCTGTAACAACAAACTCCCTCTCCCCTCACCTCATTAAACCAGTAACACCCAGGGACACTAAGTCCCACTCCCTCTGCATGCAAACCATTGGAAAACAAGGAAAAAACAAGACAATCCCCCACTTCGTCACACAACCAAATTTGTAATATCAAAAAAATAACATTGTTTGCTTGACAAGACCAATTTTCCACACAGGTATGTTAACTGGCATTAATTATGGTACCAACCTTAAATTCTTTATTGATTGTGCCCCATTCAGCCTTTCCTGACTGATGTTTGCCTTAGATCAATGTCAGGCTAACTGCCCTATAGTTACCTAGGTCATCCCATGTGCCCTTTTTAAACACTGGCATAACATTAGCTTTTTCCCGCCCCTAGTCTTCTGGAACTTGCCCACTAGTCCAAATTTGATTAAAAATCAACACATACAGATGGCTCCAAGAGGTCCTCGGCCAATTCTGTTAACACTTGAGTGCAAGTTATCTCATGCTGCCAATTTTAAAACAAGTTTAACTTTAATACTTTTAAATATCCTCTCTTCATAGGAATACATCATCCCACAAATATCCCCATGAGAATTAATGCTGGTGCAAACAGCATCAATTTCTGCTCTAGGCATTTGCCACTCCCATATAATGTGAAGTCCATAAACAGAGAGACCCAAGAGTGTCTTGCACAAAGAGCAGACCATTAAATATTAACTTTTTTAAATGAGGGGATAGGCACGTATAGTGCTGTTGCAATGGGTGACTTCAATAGTGAACTCTAATGAATGGTCCTCAGGTTCAGGTGTAAATGTCACCTGGCTTACTGTGGTACAGATTTGTTGCTATATCAAGTTGAGGGACCTGGGTTTTAATTGCAGCCTGAGTTCTTAAAAGCCTCTCATCTGGCGCACCTGACACTGTACTGGGTGGTAATCTGTCACCTGGCAAAATAATGTGATGGCCTCCCCACTCTCAGAGATACTGCGCTCACATACAATAATACAGAGTGATGATTTTGTAAAAAGTGTTCACCCACAGGTGATAAAAGACAAACACTCATCATTTTCCTGTGTGAGTTCATTTGAGAAGACTGACCTATCCCCAAAGGAAACTTACACAGCACTTTCAAAAGACAACCGTGGAAGCTTACATTCATTACTCTGCTAGATCCTAGAAGTCATGGACTGAACAGAGACATTGGATTTATGGCTTATTACAACAATCTGTAACCCACTAACCCCTTCTTTGTCCTATGACTGCAGAGGAGTTAAGGGGCCACACTACCTTGAATGGTCCTTTATAATATGTGCTAACTACTTATGCTAAACAATCTGTTCCACCTTTCATCTTGGCTGGGAGTACCTTTCCCAGCCCTGAAGAAAAGTTCTGAGTGGCTGTAAAGCTTCTCTCTCTCACCAACAGAAGTTGGTCTAATAAAAGTTATTTCTTCACCCACCTTGTCTCTCAAATGTAATGCAAGTTGTCTTACCCAGCAGGACCTCTCCTACATGTGGCATTATTTCCTTAGGTGGCATCGCAATTTTTCCCCCATAGTCTTGGCAGTAAGTATAGTTTAGTTTCTGTCTTACTGTTTTAAGTGAAGACTGAATTGTATGTGTAAGACTAATTTGTGCAGGCAGCGGTGGGGGTAGCTGTCACTGTGTTTAGACAGTATTTCTATTTGTCAGGTACTTTGTTCACCTGTACCTCATCCTAGAAAAGATCCAATCAGGATGACCTGTACTTTGGGCTCCCATTCCTCCTTTTGCCTGTTCTGGCTGCCCTTCTGCAGTGCTTCTCAATTTAGCTAGGGAAACTTCCCTAGAACTGGGTCTTTGATGTTGTTTTGTCTAATGAGTCCTCTCCATTGACTAATTACAAAACTGCGCCAAAGACATTGTTTCTGCCAGCTTCAAAACCCATCCTGTACCCTTCCATGCCTGCTTACTCCAACTCCAAGTAGAAAGCCCAGAGCGGGTGGCAACCGAGCTATGTAAAGAGCCCACAGAAAGCTTTACTGTTGGTAAGAGCTAAAACGTTTTCCCCAGCCTCTTGCTGTTTGCAAATGCAATAACCAGAAAAAAATCAGTTACCCAGTGTGACTTTGTGCAGTCTATATGTTTTTATAAAATGTAATAATAAGTGAATATAATGTAACTGAGATATGCTTCATGCAAAAGGTCTCTTGTAAGGTATCATTATACAGCTTATATCTACTGAATGTAATCATCCTATTTGTATAAATGTACCACTCTTGTATCAGAAACTAGAAATATAACTCTGAGGGCCTATTGTAATTATGTTAAGTGTGGGCCATTAATGGTGGTTTGGAATCTTGAGGACTCCCATTAACTAGGACCATTGCCTGCAAATGGCTGTGTTTTACCTGTAAGTCTTCCTGTATACATGTGCTGGCGAGTGGGTAATGAGGTCTTGCAATGTCATGTGATCATGTCACCTGAACTGGAATCCATCTTTAACCTGGTGTCTTTCCATTGAGAAGGAGTGGGTGGGAACTCAGAGAAGGACAAAAGGATTCCTGCCTTATGCAAAAGATATATAAAGGGGTGGAAGAGAACAAGGAGAGAAGAGCCATCATGAAGAATCCCCTAGCTACCACCTGAGCTGGAACAAGAGCTGTACCAGGGAAAAGAATTGTGCCCAGGTCTGGAAAGTGTCCAGTCTGATGAAAAAACTTACTGAAGCATATCTGAGGGTGAGATTATCTGTACTCAGTTTGATTAGACATAGATTTGCGCATTTTATTTTATTTTACTTTACTTGGTGACTTACTTTGTTCTGTCTGTTACTACTTGGAACCACTTAAATTCTACTTTCTGTATTTAATAAAGTCACTTTTTACTTATTAACTCAAAGTATGTATTAATACCTGGGGGAGCAAACAACCGTGCATATTTATCAATGCTATAGAAAGCGAACAATTTATGAGTTTACCCTGCATAAGCTTTATACAGGGTAAAACGGATTTATTTGGGTTTAGACCCCATTGGGAGTTGGGCATCTGAGTGCTAAAGACAAGCACACTTCTGTGAGCTGTTTTCAGGTAAACCTGCCGCTTTGGGGCAGGTAATTCAGACTCTGGGTTTTTGTTGGAGCAGATGGGAGTGTCTGGCTCAGCAAGACAGGGTGCTGGAGTCCTGAGCTGGCAGGGCAAACAGAAGCAGAGGTAGTCTTGGCACATCAGATGGCAGCTCCCAGGGGGGGTTGTGTGATCCAACTAGTCACACCCAGTATCTCAGACTACTGCACAAGGGGAAGAGAGTAAGCTTTTAGGCCCTGCCTCATGCCCGGGGCTCTCTTGGTTAGCCCACAAAGAAGACTCTTGTGGGAGCATGACAGGTGATCCCCCAAGCACCTAGCAATGCCAAAGTTGCTGCTTCAAGCCAGGAGAGAGTGCCCCATCCAGTTCCTCCCCCCTCCCTGCCCCTATATGCCCTTTGCCCAGGGGCAGCCAAAGTTGGCCTGATCCTTCTTCTCCCTCACCTCCCCGTTCCGCCTTATGGGACCCATGATCCTGCCTTTACTGGGCTGGAGCCTGCCACACAGACACAGGAGCAACCGGCAGCTATACATGGCAGAGCCCACTCCCCACCCCATGCTCTGAGGTAGGCTGGGGGATTCACTGGCCCGGGTCAAGGCAGTGACAGGGCTGAGCGGTTCCCCTTCATTTTCCTCCCTCGGACACGTGCCCCAATAAGGCAGCTCCCCAGGTGGGGCTCGGAGCCAGCAGGTGGCTGCTGTGACTATCTAGTACAGTGACCAGGCTGCAGGCACTGTGCAGCCACCCACAGGTCAGTGCCCCTTGGGCAGCGACTGGGAAATGTACCCAACCAGCCCTGGCTCTCTGGGGCTGTCGGGGGGCTAATCCCCACTCTGCAGATCAGGAACTGACCCACAAAAACTGGTACTCTCATCTCTGTTTAGGAATAGTAAGTTTGTCATGCAGTGGCTGGTCAGACACAGTGTGTATGTGCTGAACTACTGCTAACACCAGAGTATGTTAACAATAGATTTGCAGCCTTTACTATAACTTTTCTGGCAGTTGTGGCTTTACATCAGACTCTCACCATCATGTGAAGGTGCTTTCTGTTGACTAACTTGCCTCCTTCAAGAGGCAAATAACATGCAAATTATTTCACTTAACTCAGTGATCACCCCTTTGTCATCCACTCCAATATCATAGGAACAATTTGGTAAAAAGGAAACACCAAATATCTTGCTTTGAGTTGTTTCAATTTAATCCAGTTCAAATCTAATCTATACAAAGGATGAGGGGGACAACATTTTTTTCTACAAATATTGCACTGGAGAATATGAATTTTTACAACATCGACCAACCTATCCCTTTCCCTGCCCCCCATCCCCAACAATAATATAAAATAAAAATGCGAAATTCAATGTTTACATCTTTTAGAGTATTGGAATTTTGTGTTAAAACCAAGTTGCATTAAATTTTCTTTGAATGGCCTTTAAGACAAAGTAAAACCAAGTAAGCCTGAAAGTAGTGGTATCCATGACACTTCAGTCCCTGGTACAGCTTTGAAAATCTAGTAGGAGACCCATTTATCACTTTCTGTTCCCTTATTTAGCTATAAACATCATTTTTATTCATACTTATGACCTTGAGAGGCTTCTGAGAAATCAGTACCATGGTGACAAAAATCTGCAGTTGAGATGCACGCTTGAAGTGGGCAATACTTGTTAATCTTTCCATGCATGAGAAAGCATCCCCAATAAAATGTTTCATCCAGGAAACAGCAGACATGAAAGTAACATGCTACAAGTAACTAAAGCTACAAACATTGCATTTATAAGCATTATTTCCGGCACCCTGCACAACATCTTTTTAAGGCAGAGGGTTCCTGACAGAAGGAGAACTCAGCGATGCATCATTTTTCATCCTGTTTTTACAAAAAAATACTTAAGTGAATTTAGTACTGGAGAAGGGTGCCAGATTGAGAGCACTGGTAATTGCTTCTGGAACAGATGCTGCATGGGTAGCAACAGGACAAGCTTTCCTACATGCCCTGCTAATATGCCAAACCCTGACCTGAAGACTAAACTTTTGAGAGTAAATTCGGTCTCCACGTCCATTCACTCCTTGACCTCTTTGCATACAGTAAAGAAGGGAACAGTTTAAGGTGGGCTTTTGTGCAACGTAGACAACTGTCCACTAGCAAGTTGATTAACGTCATGAATGTTTTAGGCCAGACAACTGTCAGTAGGTGACCTTTGACTAGAGCTGGATTTGAGCCAAGAATCGAAAGTCTGCCTGTTTCTTGTAAAAATGTGCTATATCTCACTTAAAAAAAAATCTATTTAAAGAGGTTAAATTGATAACAATGTATGAAAAGAAAACCGACAGAATGACAGTAGACCCACAGGAGTTGATGTGACAGTGTGCGCTTCTTTACTGGGAGCTCACTCTGCTGGTTGGCATAGAGTGATGCAGCTGCAGTATAAAAGTTGAGAGATTTTTGCATGCAGAAAAATGGTGACACACAACGAAGTGACAAATGAAAACTGGCTTTCCCTGCATCGTTGTGTCAGAGCAGTCACAATAGCTGTGGCAGACACAAAGGTAAGGAAAAGCCTGTGTTCAGCACCTAGATACCACAGTACTTTATTAATACTTTGATGTTTGAAGGTTTGGAATAAAAAATAAATGACTATAAACCTACATAATGCCCATCTTCCCATAAAGCACAAAAATAAGACACTGATTATTATAATCAATCAGAACATAACTAAATAATGTTGCATTTAGAATAGGATTTGATCAGTGATGTAGAGTTGGATCATTCTACCCTTAAAGGAGGGGACGGGGAGGAATCTAATGTTTGAGTAAAACAGTTACTAAGCTTGGAGCATGTCTCTCATAGGGTGCAGGTGTGATTTGTGGCAAATCCAGTTTTATTTTGCATTTAAAAGATGATCTGTACTGCATTATATATAATTGTACTGAATTATTGGGGATTGAAAACAACTGTGATGGCAGAGACTTAACACCAAGAGAAGCTATTATTATTTGTATTGCAGCAGTGCCTGGGGACCTCAGACAAGGATTACTGTTCCTTCTTTCTGGGTGTTATGCAAATGTATGGCCGGATCATCCCTCTTGCGGTAAAACCCATGTGGAGGAGAGAGCAAATCTCCCCAAGTTTCCCCTCATGGACTCCTCTTGTACAGTGTGGCTGAACTCCTATCTCCCAAGAATCAGCTTACAAACCCAACAACAGGGCCATCCACTGGAGAAGGCCCTGTGCTACATCTGGGGTCCCAGTGCCACCTTCTTGTGTTCATGCTAGTATGACTCTACCGGACCTCGCTACAACTGCCCCGAACCTCCTTTATGGGGGGATTCCTAGCAAACAGTTGGAACTGCAGAAAAGTAATTTGATCTCTGGACAAATAAATCAAATTGACGTAAAAGTGACAAGGAAATACCAAAGACCTGGATAGATTGATTTGAGGAAAGGTTTAAAATGTTATACATCTTGAGCAAACTATGAAAGAGGTGAGGTGGAAAGAAACCTACCAGTGCCTGAACAGGGTCAATACGAAGGAGGAAAGGAACTGTGGCCTAAATACAATTAACAAGATGAAATGAAGAAAGAAATCAGAACTGATCATCAGAAAAATTATCCTGATAAGCGAGCTCCATTAGACCTTGTGGAATTGTTTCCCAAGGAAGAACATAAATCATTTAAATCTAGATTGGAGAAAGGGAATATGCCCCATCCTGCAGGAAGAAGTCTGCATGAGCAGGAGGGTGAAGGACATCTAAATCTCTAAATTCTAAGATGCTACAAAACAAATGTCTGAAAGTTCTTCTGTGAAAAAAATACTGCTTGAACTGCTTTGCAAATACCCATCTTTCTCTAGTTATTATGATACATGCTGGCATGCATCTCTCCAGAACAGAGGCTCACTTTTATTTATTTAAAAGTTGACCCATTCCATGCAGTGACATTGTATAGAATGGGAAGGAAATCTGATCCCGATTGGAGGGAGGGATGTGTTTATATAAAAAAATCAGAGCCAGCTTTCTACAAAGGGAAAACATTCATGTTAAAGGAATTGGGTTTGGGCTTTAAGATGCTTCCTTTAGGTCTGAAATACGCAATGGATCTTTTCTACATTTTAGCAAAATTCACAGGTAAATCAAATAATTTCTTGTAAAAGTTTGGGTTAGCTTGAAGAAACCAGTTTGATACCAATACCAAAAATATACAGTCATGACATGTGTCCGTTTCAGGGAATTTCATAAAATTATACCGATTATTGTAAAACTAATGAGAACTAACAATGTGAAACCAGAGAGACTCTAGCAGTCAGAATGTCATGTCTGAAAAAAGTTGTTTGAAACATACTGTGGATTTTGAAAGGAAGGTTTTACCACAGGAGGTAGGATAATATGCACAGAAAAAGACCGAGTCCTTTTCTATTTCTCACAATATTTTTTCATCGACCAAAAAAACCCCTCATTTTAATAGCATGCAAAATGTTGAGAGCAGCTAGAAGATAATGAAAGAAAGAGGGACAAGAATATAGTTTTAATACCAGTCTGCAAGATGAGCTGCTACACTGGATTCATCATAACAATGAGGATGGTTCAAATCAACACCCCATAAGTACAGTATTCTGTTTTGAAGGCTTACAGTGAAGTTCGTAGTTATCTGTAAACATGAAAAGTATTCACTGTTCTAAAATTCTTTGCTGTGGTTTCATTTTTAAAAGTGCAGATTTCTTGAAATTAATCAGAACAGGGTTTTTTTTTTAATTTGGTCTCAAAGGAGAAAAGGGTTGGCACTACTGGAAACTGAAGACCTCCATTCTTGGGCCTAGTTTCCCCAAATTCTGTAGTTTAGTGCTTCTGAAAAGTGTTTCTATATGGAACAGGATTGGCTGGATCTCTAGCCCAGTTCTCCGCTTCTCCAGAAAGCGAATTTCTGATTAATCCTTAACTATTAGTAATAAGGACTTCTGTGCTCCAGGGACTGAGTTGTTGGAGATTTGCTTACAGAAAATGGAGAGATGCTGCTTTTGTTATTTCTTCCATTCCTTCCCTCCAACCCCCCACTCCCTTTTATCCTGCAATTGATCTGCCTGTTATCTTTCTCACTGATGCACTGAAGATTAAATTAATCTAATTTAAACATCAGTTGGGTTTGAATTGTAAAGCTGTAACATTCCCAATGACTTTACAAGCAAGTGAAGAAAGTGGGCAGTTCATATTTCACTCTTTCTGTTTAAGACCCCAACCCCACCCCCCCAAATAATAAAGACTGTATAAAGTTGAGGCACAAGTGGTTAAGGGTGAATTTGAACATGATCACTTCCGGCGGCTGCTTCTTGAACTGGTATGTGCCCTGGTGGTAAAGGCTGATCACCTGCCAGATGGTTTTGTGCATTTCCGACTTGGTGTTCCACAGCTGTAAAACAAAAATAAGAAACAGTGTCAATCTTTTAAGCAAACTGATCCCAAACTAGAGAAGTCCCTGAAAGGTAAGTGTAGCTGCAATGTGCTTATTGTGAATAAAATGGTCTAGATTTTGCTAATATGACCATTAGGTTCCATAACAGTATTAAACGTCAGATTATAGGCCCGCCTAGCAGTTGCTCCATTCTCAATGGATTTTTTTTTTTTTGGTCTTTCTTCTTTTCCCCTGCCCCATAAAGAGAGAGGCTTTTTTTATTTAAACAATATAAAAGCGTACTATAGAGCTGAGAGATTATATTAGCAGAATCTGAATTTATTAAACACAGGGTCCAGAATCTCCAAAGTTATATTTTACCTTAATTTAATCTAGGTTAAATCTTCTGTACCTGCGCTTAGCAGATCAAGGGAAGCCCAGTGCTAGTTACCAACAAAGGTAGTTACCAATTCTGATCATGGATACAAAGTGCATATTGTTAGGTATCTTGCAAGACCAGGCATGGGGGATAATTGGACAAGGTGGAGGGCACAAATGCACCCAACTCTTTCTTCACTTGATAGAAATCAGATTTTTGTTTAAAATGTTGTCATTTTTGATGTAGGCATCCAACGCTGAAATGTTAATGTCTCCATAGAAATGTTTTCTGTTACGTGCCTTGACATTTCATAGAATTTGCATGAAATAGAACGCAGTCCACAATAGGAAAAGGACAGGTTAAAGACTCTTTGTATAAATCAGGGGTAGGCAACCTATGGCACGGGTGCCGAATGTGGCACGCGAGCTGATTTTCAGTGGCACTCACACTGCCCGGGTCCTGGCCTCCGGTCCGGGGGGCTCTGCATTTTAATTTAATTTAAATGAAGCTGCTTAAACATTTTAAAAACCTTATTTACTTTACATACAACAATAATTTAGTTCTATATTATAGAAAGAGACCTTCCAAAAACATTAAGAGGTATCACTGGCACGCGGAACCTTAAATTAGAGTGAATAAATGAGGAGTCGGCACAGCACTTCTGAAAGGTTGCCGACCCCTAGTATAAATATTTAAGTTAGCAGGGCCCGATGAAGGACCTAGATGAAGCAATCTCAGAACTGATGGTGATTATCTTGGAGAACTCACGGAGGACTGGTGGGATCCCAGAGGACTGATGAAGGTCAAACATAATATCTATCTTTATGAAGGGGAACAAAAGAGGACCTGGGAAATTACAGGCCAGTCAGCCTAACTTCAATTCCTGGAATGATACTGGAACAAATTATTTAACAATCTATTTGTAAGCACCTAGAGGATAATACGGTTATATGGAATATCCAACATGGATTTGTCAAGAACAAATCATGCCGAACCAACTTAATTTTTTTCTTTGACAGGGTTACTGGCCCAGTGGATGGTAGGAAAGCTGTAGATGTGATACGCCTTGATTTTAGTAAGGCTTTTGGCACAGCCTCTCATGCTGTTCTCATAAGCAAACCAGGGAAATGTGCTCTAGAAAAAATATGTGCAAAACTGATTGAAAGCCCATACTCAAAGTGTAGTTATCAATGGTCCACCGTCAAACTGGGAGTATGTATCTAGTGGGGATGTCAAACTGGGAGGATGTATCTAGTAATGGAGTGGGGAGTGTCAAACTGGAAGGATGTATCTAGTAATGGAGTGGGGAATATGCTTATAAAACATGTGGATGACACCAAGCTGGGAGGGGTTGCAAGTTCTTTGGAGGGTAGGGTTAGACTTCAAAAGAACCTTGACAAATTGGAGGATTGTCTGACATCAACAAGATGAAATTCAATAAAGGCAAGTATAAAATATTTCACTTAGAAAGGCAAAATCAAATGCACCACTACAAAATGGGGAATAACTGGCTATGTGGTAATACTGCTGAGAAGAACCTGGGGGTTGTTGTGGATCAGAAATTACATATGAGCCAACAGTGTGATGTAGTTGTGAAAGAAAGGGATATCATTCTGAGATGTATTAACAGGAATGTCATATCATACATGGGAGGTAATTGTCCTGATCTACTAAGCACTGATGAGGCCTCAGATACAGTACTGTATCCAGTTCTGGGTGGCACACTTTAAGAAAGATGTGGACAACTGGGAGTCCAGAGATGAGCAAAACAATACAATGATAAAATGTTTTGAAAATCTGACCTGTGAAGAAAGATAAAAAAAAAATGGGCAAATTTAGTCTGGAGAACACAGGACTGAGAGGTAACCTGACACCAGTCTTCACATATGCTAGGACTGTTATCAAGAGGATAGTGATCAATTGTTCTTCATGCCCACTGAAGGTAGGCCAAGAAGTAATTGGCTTAATCTGCTAGGGAGATTTAGGTTCCATATTAGGAAAATCTTTCTAACTCTAAGGAATGTTAAACACTGGAGTAGGTTTCCAAGGGAGTCTGTGGAATCCCCGTCCTTGGAGGTTTTTAAGAACAGGTTAGACAAACACCTCTCAGCGATGGTCTAGGTATACATGGTCCTGCCTCTGTGCACGGGGATGGACTACATGGCCCTTCCAGCCCTACATTTTTATGGTTTTGAAATTAAAATAGTAAACAGCCCTTACATCCTTATTTCCAATTCAATATATTCTTGTATTTATAATATCATCTGAGATACTTGCATGAAAGGCTTTATAGGCAGAGATGAGAAAATGGCTGCACAAAACTGAGTAGAGCAATGCTTACATGTCATGACAATGGAGTGTAACAGGGATGGACTAGATTAAAAGAAAGAGGCTGTAATTAAAAGCAGTGACAATCTAAATAATGTTCCTTTAGCCTATTAACTGTGAGGAGAGAAAGCATGCATGCAAGATTGCAGAACGAGAAAGAATCATAAGAATCTGCAGTTACAGATGAAAAAGATTTGTTAGGTCATTCAGTTCATTTCCCTGCAAATGCAGGATTAAAGGGACCACATTTCAGTTTCTGTCTCACGGTAGAGCAAAAAAAGAGGGTTTTAAACAGAGCTATGAAGATGGGGTATTGTCAGTGATTTCAGTATCAAAATTCTCCTACAAGACATGTTTTTCCTTTGTGGGTATGAAGCTGACTATTCCCCTAAGTTGTTTTTTTTTTAAATTAAATTGATACAGCAAGTGATTTTAAAAGAAAAATAATGGCCACGTCGTGTTCATTCTGCTTGTAAATAAATCAGTGCATTTGTAAAGAGAGACAAAATACACCAATAACAGGGACCTGTGTGTGTGTGTCTTTGAAGTGTCTCCCTGCTGTAGTACTCCATTTTCATAAGGAAGAATACTAAGGGTGCATCTATACAGGGATACAAGACATGTGGCAAGGCCACGGCTGGCACGGCTGCAGCTAGCCCGGGTCAACTGACTTGGGCTTACAGGGCTCGTGCTGTGCAGCCAAAAATTGCTGTGTAGATGTTCAGGCTTGGACTTGCGGGGTCCCAGAGCTTGGGCCCAAGCCTGAACATCTACACAGCAATCTTTTTTTCAGCACACCCGAGTCAGCTGTCCCATGCCAGACATGGGTTTTTTTTATCCCTGTGTAGACATAGCCTAAGGGTACATCTATACTTCCACCGCTGTAGCGGAAAAGCTACGCTGCTGCTGCAGTGCAATAATGTACACACTTCTGACATTGACAGAAGAGGTTTTTCCATTCAAGTCATTAATCCACCTCTCCGACAGGTTGCAGCTCAGTTGACGGAAGAATTCTTTTGTCAACCTAGCTGCAGCTACACAGGGGGCTATTTCAACCTAACTACATCATTCAGAGTGCAACATTTTTCACATCCCTGAGCACTATAGTTAGGTCACTCTAATTTTTCAGTGTAGTCCTGGCCTAAGAGAATGATTCCTTATCCTCACACCAAAAAAGGAAAACCGTCTAAGGTGATTTTATGGCCTCTTTGTAAGGTCTAATGTGTCTTGAACCAAGGCCTAGCAAGCCACCCAGCAGCAGCTATGATTAGCTTGTCCTTTACTACCCATGACCTACTGTGGACACAGACCCATGGGAAGTGCTACCTCATGGTTCCCCACCTATATAAACCCAAGGGCCATTCCAAGAAATGTCCAGGCAACAATGTAGATCTCCTGTAGTTGCCACAGCCATTCCTGCACCCTGTTCTGTGGCCTTGGCTTGATTTAGACTTTGCCTCCTGACCTGGACCCTGAAACCTAACTCTGACTCTGATCCTTAATATCGACCCTGGCCTGGAACTTGACTGTGAACTCTTCTGCTACTCTGACTCTGGTCTGACCCTGCTCTGGCTACCATTGTCAGGATCCCGATACCCTTACTACCCCTTTCAAATGTCTGATTTGATAGCAAAAGTCTCCATGACCTAGTTTATGCAAATTGAATCCATTATTCATGTACTGGAGCAACAGCATACACACACACACACACACACAATCGCAAGGATGAGAGTATCTAAATTACACTATAAACATGTTATGACGTAGAATTTCCTGTTGAATTACTATCTATTTCCACATACATTTGTTTCCCTCTCAAACATTCTGTCCATTACGTTGTTTATCATCATCTTGATTCTTTGGAGATTACATTAATTTGCCCTTTTTGAAATGTGTCACATTAACAAGGGTAAAGTGAACCTTCGATCCATAAACAGACGTGTAGTCATTTTTTTGAAAATGTGAACTCCTGACTGACCTTTACTCCCTAGCGTGTCCACAATCTGTGAACTCACTATCTCTTCACCTTCCCTTGAATAACGTCACTTATCATAGTTGGTTGGAAACTTTAGGACAGTAATCAGTTCTTCTTTTTTTTCTCGTTTCCTCTTGTTGAGAGCCAAGGCTTTGGCAGATAAAATGCACTGGCTACTTTAGTTTTCACCACATTAACTTGATGAACAAACATTGGGGGGACACAAACTCCAGTAAGCGTTTAAAATAATTGTAATTGATTTTTGAAGGAAATGTGTTTTATGCCAAAAACATATGAGAAACTTGGTGTAAATGGTTTGTACTTATCCTAGTAATGGTACCAGCATCAGCAAGACCTAGGGGTATCACTTTTCTAATTGCCAGCGGCATCTTTAACTAGACCCTTCACTTTCACAAAAGTGCGGGGGTGGGGTTCTACGCTTTCTACAAATTTGTGAGATTGTGTAACCTGTTTAGCCCATATTTTGATCAGTTAAACTAACTCCAATGAAATTAGTGGAGTTATTCTGGATTTTTCCAGACGTTCAGAAACACCACCTTTTCTCCACCTCAACTCTACTTTTGTCCCTGCTCTTCTCACAAGGGTGAATGAGAATTCCCTGTTTATGGAGCAAATGTTCCTAATTTTATGGATAATCAGGATAAGTGACAGTGAACAGAACTATACAGAGAATATTGTGTGTGGAAACACAGTGATTGAAGACAAAATGTCACCTATGTCAGTTTAACTTCTGTACCCGGAACGATAATGGAGCAAATAGTGAAGCAAACAATTTGCAAACATCTAGAAGATAATAAGCTGATAAGTAACAATCAGCATGGATTTGTCAAGAACAAAGTGTGTCAAACCAACCTGACAACCTTCTTTGACAGGGTAACAAGCC
The DNA here is from genome assembly GCF_025201925.1 of Gopherus flavomarginatus. NCBI lineage: Eukaryota > Metazoa > Chordata > Testudines > Testudinidae > Gopherus > Gopherus flavomarginatus. The sequence continues at coordinate 55,094,813 of NC_066621.1, forward strand.
TTGTGGATGAGAGAAGTGGTAGACATGGTATATCTTGACTTTAGTAAGGCTTTTGATACCGTCTCACATGACCTTCTCATAAACAAACTACGGAAATGCAACCTAGATGGAGCTACTATAAGGTGGGTGCAACACTGGTTGGAAAACCGTTTCCAGATACTAGTTATCAGTGGTTCAGTCATGCTGGAAGGACATAACGAGTGGGTTCCACAGGGATCAGTTCTGGGTCCGGTTCTGTTCAATATCTTCATCAATGATTTAGATAATGGCATAGAGAGTACACTTATAAAATTTGCAGATGATACTAAGATGGGAGGTCTTGCAAGTGCTTTAGAGAATAGGATTAAAATTCAAAATGATCTGGAAAAATGGTCTGAAGTAAATAGGATGAAATTCAGTAAGGACAAATGCAAAGTACTCCATTTAGGAAGGAACAATCAGTTGCACACACACATAATGGGAAATGACTGCTTAGGAAGGAGTACTGTGGAAAGGGATCTGGGGGTCATAGTGGACCATAACCTAAATATAAATCAACAGTGTAACGCTGTTGCAAAAAAAGCAAACATCATTCTGGGATGTATTAGCAGGAGTGTTGTAAGCAAGACACGAGAAGTAATACTTCCACTCTACTCCACACTGATTAGGCCTCAACTGGAGGATTGTGTCCGGTTCTGGGTGCCACATTTCAGGAAATATGTGGACAAATTGTAGAAAGTCCAGAGAAGAGCAACAAAAATTATTAAAGGTCTAGAAAACATGACCTATGAGGGAAGATTGAAAAAAATGGGTTTGTTTAGTCTGGAGAAGAGAAGACTGAGAGGGGATATAACAGTTTTCAAGAACATAAAAGGTTGTTACAAGGAGGAGTAGAAAATTTGTTCTTCCTAACCTCTGAGGATAAGACAAGAAACAATGGGCTTAAATTGCAGCAAGAGAGGTTTAGGTTGGACATTAGGAAAAAATTCCTAATGCTCAGGGTGGTTAAGCACTAGAATAAATTGCCTAGGGAGGTTGTGGAATCTCCATCATTGGATGTTTTTTAGAGCAGGTTAGATCAGGGGTTCTCAGACTTTTGTACTGGTGACTCCTTTCACACAGCAAGCCTCTGAGTGTGACACCCCCACCCACCACACATTAAAAACATTTTCATATATTTAACACCATTATAAATGCTGGAGGCAAAGTGAGGTTTGGGGTGGAGGCTGACAGCTCGCAACCTCCCATGTAATAACATCATGGCCCCATGAGGGGTCCTGACCCCCAGTTTGTGAACCCCTGGGTTAGACAAACACCTGTCAGGAATGGTCTAGATAATACTTAGTCCTGCCATGAGGGCAGGGCACTGGACCAGATAACCTCTCAAGGTCCCTTCCAGTTCTATGATTCTATTGCAGCTACTGGACAGAATGTTTTCACATTGTTTGATCTTTATTTACCCTGTCAATGGATAATCAGATTGCATAACCCAGACCAGGGAGACTTTCACTGGAAAACTGGACAATGAAAAGTTGCCACAAAACTCATTTATTATAGGTATTTGCATAAATTACGCAGAGCACCTGTTCTACTCCTTTTTTTTCCCTGTTTATATGATATGAAAAGAAGTCAGACTTCTCATTTAGAGTGAATGACATGAAAGTGGAAAAGAGTGTGACAACACTGGGAACCAGGCTCTGATGAAAAACATGGTTAACTGTGCTGGCATGAACAGCAAACTGACAGTTAAGAATTCAGTACAGCATGGAATGTTTTTCAGAATTACTTTCCTAAATACAGGGTTTTGTCATCTTCAGAGCCATAGATGGGGAAGACCACTAGATCATCTTATCTTATCTCCTGTATATCACAGGCCACCAACACCACACAGCAACCTGTTCACTAAACCCAACAATCTGTTATTCCTTTCAGAAGTTCAGGGATCAGGATGAGCCTAAAGTTATGCCTGAGTTTTAGTTACAGAATTGATTGGCTTAACAATTGAACTGCAGGGTATTTAAGAGTGAACTGTAATCACTAACTTGGGAGTGAAGAAGTTTTGAGCGTCTGTTAACCCTGCAGCAGCAGTTAATCAGAGAACAGTTGCTATTCAGAGAGTTGTCAGGACCCAGGCCAAGGCTGTGTAGATGAGATACGTGCCACACGCTGCATGTGCCATACTGACACAGTGGTGCTCAAACACAAACGTTAACAAAGCCAGGTTAACTTCAGTCCCACTCAGGAATAAAAGTGTGTGAGGTATGTGGAAAGTTTTTCCTAATATGTAACCTAAATCTCCCTTGCTGCAGATTAAGCTAATCACTTCTTGTCCTACCTTCAATGGACATGGAGAACAATTGATTACCCTCCTCTTCATAACAGCCCGTAACACATTTGAAGACTGTTATCAGGTTCCTCCCTCAGTCTTTTTCTCAAGACTACACATGCCCAATGTTTTTTAAATATTTCCTCATAGGTCAGGTTTTCTAAACTTTTTATATATATTTTTTCTCCTCTGGACTCTCTCCCATTTGTCTGCATCTTAAAGTGTAGTACCCAGAACTGGACACAGTACACCATCTGAGACCTCACCAGTGCTGAGTAGACCAAGACAATTACCTCCTGTGTCTAATGACACTCCTGTTCATACACCCCACAGTAAGAGCCATTTTCAAAACTGCATCCCATTGTTGGCTCATATTTAATTTGTGATCCCCAATAACCCTCCCCTCCTTTTCAGCAGTACTACTATCTAAACAGTTATTCTCCATTTTGTAGTTGTGCATTTGATTTTTTTCCCTGTCCTAAGTGAAATACTTTACACTTGTCTTTACTAAATTAATAAAGGCAGAGAAACAAGCAGGTCTAGTGAACTGAGCACAGGCCAGGGAGCCAGGATGCCTGAGTTCTATTCCCAGTTTTAATGCATTTGCTCATCCATTTGGTTTACTGTGTGGCTTCAGACAAGTAATTTAACACCCTTGTCTTGTTTCTCCAGCTGGAAGAACACCCTTCCTGACACATGTGGTGTGGAGATTGAGTAGTTGACCTGTACACCCACTTGGTCACATTTTGGAGGGTTTTGCATCTCATGTACATCCTGCCCTGAGCAGTCTCATCTGATTCGCACAGCAATGAGCTGCAGTAGAGATTAAATTTCCTAAGCACTGTTTCCTTTTTGGAAAATTGTGCATCAGATCCATCCTCTAGCTTCCTGGTCAGTTTGAGGCTGGGCAGAAGCACAATCATTCTCTTACATAGTGCTTGTCATCATTGATCTCAAAGCACTTCACAAATTCAATGCTTTTGATGAGTATCATTGTTCCCAAGAGGCCACACAATGGGAAGGTCATAAACTTTCAGAAGGCAGCCAGGGAAGAGTTGTGGATATGCAGAGACGGGTTGGGAACCTAGAGGTGTGTGGAAGAAGGAAGCAGAGGGTGTCCCAGACATGTTCCTTTGCATGGGGGATCCCAGTAACCTATGGCAGAGGTTCTCAAACTTCATTGCACCATGACCGCTTCAGACAATAAAAATTACTACATGACCCCAGGCTGGGGGACTGAATCCTAAGCCCCACTGCCCTGGGCTGAAGACTTTCGCCTCTGGCCCCAGGCAGGGGGACTCAGGCTTTGGCCTCCCTATCCAGGGCCCCAACAAGTCTAATGCCTTCCCTGGCAACCCCATTAAAATAGGGTTGTGACCCACTTTGGTGTCCTGACCCACAGTTTGAGAACCGCTGACGTACAGCCATCTGGATTTCAAAAGGGAAGGTGTTCGGCTGGAAGATCAAATGGATAAAAGCTCTTCTAACAGGAAAAGATGATCAAAACTTGTTCACTTCACTGGGTAAATAAAAAATCAAGCACTGAAACCTCTCCTCTGCATACATATTTTTGCCAGCTATTTGGTGGTACATGATATGGGGATAGCCACTCAATGAAGACATCTTCAGCAGTTGGCTGAAAGTGAAAGGTACCTTGTAACTATTGTAAACAAACATCCACCCAGCAAATCCATGAGGAAATACCCATGGGAAAGAATAACTACAAGGTCAGGGATCAGGGTTTGCTCCCTTCTGGAGGATACAGGGAGGTAAGAACAGCATTAGTTCCTGCAGATTCCCACTCGGTATTAGCAAACTCATTCAGGGCATAGGGTGAGGCATTAGCACCAAGGTTCTTTGTGGCACAGGGAGACCCAAAAATAACAAACAGAGGCTGGCTCCCTGTGAATGCCCCAGCTTTCTTTGGATACTCTGAGACTCTGGATCTCCTAGATCTCAGGACATCTCGGGGGACTGAAAGGCCACAACACTGCTCACTCTGAAATGAGGCAAATCGTGTCTCTATGACCATGTCATGCCTCAGAAACTCTGCAAAAATGAACTCTGGCTTTTCCAGGGAGGTTATTATTTAATCTCATTGGGTTTAGTGATATTTTAATAATGTACTTAGACCTCCAGGTTACTTTAGAAAACTTCAATACTTTCCCCTTAGGTTAAAGAAGCTCAGCAATTTTCCCTAAAATGGATCACTGCAGACAAGTTATACTTACAATTTTACCAGAGAGACAGGAGCTTTTAAACCACTTTTGAAATGGGATCTTAGATTTCAAAGTTTGTCCATAATATAATGTAATATAATCTACATACGTGGCTGGAATTGCAGTTCCCCAGCTGGTCCTGATAGAGGACTTCCTTGCTGTAGCTTCCTCTGTTCCATCTGTTGTACAACCTGATGGGTACGACCCGGGGGGGAAAACAAGAGGGGTCTGAGAACTCAGCAGCATCAGCTTCCTTTCACCTTGCATAATTCAATGCTTTTGACAGTATGTACACTCATTACATATGATCTTCACCAGTGGAAACATACAGAGTTCAGCTTCACTGGTATAATCTGGAGTTATAGGTTGTACCCTGTTGCAGGAAAAATGAGTTTAAAATTCATCTGCAGCCCTCATGGCTCATACACTACCTAAAGGGACAATGACTCCAGAAGTAACACCGCTTTGCCATTTGGAAATTCAGCAAAAGGCTCAGCAAATGGGAGGAATCCTCCTATTACAATGACAGCACCTGCTGAAGTTCCTGTTTCTGAGCCTGAAGCTGGTCATGCTGTTTCTGTAGCTCTTCCTTCTGTTGTTGAAGATCTTCTGCCTTCTTCAGGAGTTCATTTTCCTGCTGCAAAATATGCGTTTCAAATTCCTTCAGCTCCTCTTCGGTGAAGACCTGCTGTTGATCCAATGTCTGCAAGAAAACGTAGAGAACTAAGAACCTTCACACAGGAATAATAAAAATACAATTTGCAAAAGGAAATTAGTAATCTTCACAATGCTATGGCTATGAGCTGGATTCTAAAATTCACCAGTACAGAAAATGTTGGTTTGATACTTCCAAAAATATATTGTACTGTGAAGGAATTCCTCACTTCTACTTATGAGGAAATGGTTTGAATCTTGCTCAAAATGTGGGATGAGGTGAAAAAAATCACTTCTGCTTCTAATTGAACTCTGTCCTTCAGTCAAGGAAATCCATAGCCAAAATGTTTTTCTGTTTCAAAGGCCTGTGCAAGCAACAGGCTTTCAGATAATCCACATGAGGACACAAGACCTATTCAATTTATGTTCTTAAATACCTAGATGTTTTATTTAGCTAATGCCTCTAACCATGGCACATAGGCACATACCAAGGAGGAGGAAAATTGAAAAGTCAGAGACAAACATGACGCTTAGTTTCCTGATTAGACTGATAGTAACAGTACAGTATGTTCCACCTGGAACATGCTATTATTACCTCCCAGCTATCTGGCTCCAAAAATTCTTTTTTCTCTGTAGCTTTCAGGAACTCGTGTAAAGTTACTAACCGGTCCTTGTTGACGTCAATCTAGTAAAAACAAAAACAAAATGTAACACATCTTTGACCAATACAAGAGACTTTGAGCGGGATGAACCTACATTTATAAAGCAACTTAATCTAATCGTGTTATTGTTTTTTCATCTTAAACCAGACCTACTTTCAATTTCAAGTGCAAAACTGCAACTTTTTTCAATTGGTTTTGATTCTGCTTTCCTTTCCAAATGCTTGCTCTACTACTGTCTCTCTCACTGGAATGTCTCACTAAGACATTAATGCAGGATTAGGTTGATCACAGTCTTGTGTTTCTGAGCTGTCCCAACTGCAAGCCAGGATTTCTAATACATCTATAATCTCGATATCTAGGATTTAGTTCTCTTGGCCTTTCAACTCCAAAAGAAGCTCACACTAAAAGCTGACTGAAAACTTGCTGCTAATAACTGTGATCTATCCTATCCTTCCACTTTAGTAGGAGGGAATTAAAGCAGCAGGTAACCAGTTAAACTGTCCCAGTATCCCTCCTTCAGGGCCTCCCTCTGACTAATAGAAGCACAACCTCAATGCACTCCTCATGCTTTAGGGAGAACAGCTGGGTATAGAAGTGCTGTTGCTGGAGGACACCAGCTCTATAGAGCATCATCCCTTCCCAACACCCCTGGGAAATATCTGCAAGAATGAATGTTGGCATACGTTTCTGTCAGACTCCTTGTGAAGTGGGGGGAGGGCTGGATACAGGCAAGAAAACACTGACAAAATTGTTCAGCTTGGAGCTGTTCTGACAGACGTATAAGGCAGGCTAAGGGAACAACACAGAGGCCAGCCCTGTTCTACTCCATGCTCCAGGATTCACAGGTAATATCTGTGGCTCCTGGGACATCTGTAGAGATCTTCAGGCCTGTTCCACAACATGATTATTCTGGAACTCAGGAAACAGGAACATGGACTTTACCAAGCAATTTTATCTATCCAGCATCTTTTCTGAGTGAGGACAAGAGATTGCAGCATAGTATGCTTTGAATTAATTGTATGCCTGTGAAGCAGTATGGAGTAAAATGGGCAAAATTTCCCTCTGCTGTACCTGGGCAACCTCGCTGACTTCAGTAGGATTGCACAGGTACAACAGAGCAGGATTTGGCCAACTCTGTTAACCTTCAGACCACACCTCATTCATAACATGCTCTCTCATTCTTAGCCTTTCTTCTTCCATTTCCACCATATCATCCTCTTCATTTTTGGGATCATATACTTTCTCCAGCTGAAAATAAATGTAGTAAACATTAGCTGAAAGAAAGGACTGCTTACTCAGAATAGAGCACATTTGAGACGATGTAAAATGTTGCTTAAAAAGAAAGCTTCACCAATGTGAACCAGCCCTGATACTGATATGCTTTTGCATTACATTTAGTTGAGGTACTTTTGACTGAACAGTAAATCTGAAGGGAAATGATTGTTCGCAGTAAAGAAATAATTTATTTTAGCATAATTTTAAGCAGAAAGTGAGCTTTTCAATGGTATGAAGCCAGTTGTTAATTCAAGTTGACTACTGTAATGTCCTCTACACAGGATTATATTTTAAATTCACATGGAAATCTAGACCCTGATTCTATGATTGCCTTAGTGCAGGTGAGGAGCCCAACTGACTTCAATCGAACCCCATGTGGGCACGAGGTGGGACCATAATAGGTCAATTGCAGGACCTGGATGTAAATCTGGTGCTGAACCTAGTGTCCATTTGTTAAGTGGTGCCTCTTTTTGTGTGTATTGTTGTTCTGTACTCCTTGATCTGCACTGGCTACCTGTAGTTTTTGGAGTGGATTTTTCAGATTATGGTTTTAACTTACAAAACCATAAGTAGCTGGCAAACACCCATCTAAAAGACTGCCTCTCTTCCCACTGGGAGCCCCACTGGTATAGAAGAGGAGGCTACTGGCAAGGTGCTCTCTGTAAGGGCTGTACACTTTAGAATTCACTCTCTGCTTTGGTCCATAATAGCCTGAGTTTGTTAACCCTGAGGGCATGTTGTGAGGCCCATCTCAGCTCACTGGCTCATGAGAGTCTGTGGCAGAGCAAGATATTGAACCCATGACTCCTGAATCCCAGCCCTCTGCCTTAATCGCTAAACCATTGTTTCTCTCCCTCACTGGTGTGCTGAATAATTTTAGAGTGTCAAGGTCACTCAGACCTGGGGATATATGTTCTTGTTCATAGTCTAAATCAAAATAAAATAAGTAAATGTCCCTTTAGAAAGAGAGGGGACGCATCAATATATTGAATGCTCTGAAATGTTCCTTTTTTTTTTTTACCTCTTTAGTAAACAGGGCCTCTAATTCTTGCTCATCCAAGAAGCCATCATTATTGACATCTAGAAAAGTATAAGAATTGAAAACATAAATTCAGTAAATACAGAAGATAATGAATACAGTAATTCACAATGGGTCAGATAAGCAGATGCCAGCAGAGTCTAGAGTGGATTAACCTCTGTACCTAATAAGATGCTGAGTACAGAGTATGACATGGAGATTATGCCACTTAACCATAAATCAGGCCACGGTTGGTCTGCACTGGATTTCTGGCAAGTTGGATATTTACTTATGATCAGATAAGGCTGCAAGGATTACACTAACTCTCAAATAAGAAAAGCTAAAAGGCATCTAAAGCTGAAAGAAACTGCTAACCAAACAGGTCATAATGGGGCTCTAGGCCCTCTATCTTTTGGGGGAATTTATTATTTTCATTTTGGGGGGATTACACTGCTCTACAGCCAAAATGCTTCTGAAATAAATATAGTCCAACTTTACTAATTCTGGGTCACAGAGAACGAAAATGATGCTTAAAATTGTTGATTGGCTCTAGTTTTCAAGATATGCTATTGGGTCAGTATATACGACCCTTGACTTTGGAATGGCAGAGGATAAGTGAGTTATAAAGGGAAGGGATCTCAACTTAAACCAGAAATGACTAAAATACATCTTTGACTGGATCTATGAATAAATCTATGACTGGGTTTGGACGGTACTTGCTTTTTAGGCAAAACAATGAATGATGCAATCTGAAGCTGGTATTGCATCATACATGATATGAATTGCATCATGTTATTCCTGGAAGTCATGGATGATGCAATCATAACGAAGCTTACATCACTCTGCTGAACAAATTGCCCTATATCAGCTCTAGAAATCATACAGTGTTGTGCTCTCTTATTTGATTTTGCAAAGGGACACATTTCTGTTTAGCCAAAGTGAGCAGAGATGCCTCGTACTTGTGTGAACAGTGCAGATAACTTCTGCTATGTTTGTGATGAAGTGATCTTTGCATCACAAAAGCGCAGTATAAATGGTTAAGAAAGCCTATCACCTTTATTTTGGCTGCAAAATTGGAGATCAGGATAAGAGGTGGGCCCCAAACATATGCTGCAACACTTGTGCAACAAATCTTCGCCAGTGGTTGAACAGGAAAAGGAAATCTATGCCTTTTGCAGTGCCAATGATTTGGAGACAGCCAACAGATCATGCCAGCAATTGTTACTTCTGCATGGTGCCTCCAGTTGGGAAAGGTGTGTCAAAGAAGAAAAAGTGGACTGTGCATTATCCAAACATTCCATCAGCTATACGCCCAGTACCCCACGGAGAAGGACTGCCGGTTCCTGATGCACCAGAATCATTCTCACTTGAGTCAGACGAGGAAGAGGAAGAGGATGAAACTTCTGGTCCTGAACCATCAATGTCACAGGACCCACATTTTCTCCCATCCTCCTCCTCTGAACCACACCTCATAACACAAGGTGAACTGAATGACCTTGTCAGGGATTTGGAACTACCCAAGAGTAAGGCAGAGCTGTTGGGCTCCAGACTACAGCAGCGGAATCTCCTGGCAGGCTATCAGGGCAAATGGAGCCCATCAATGCTTGCAGACTATTGCTGGACAGTGACAAGAGATGTTCCATTTAATGAATACAAGAGATAAGCCAAGAAGCGCCGAGTAGACACTGAATAGGACTAAACTATGCACATAATAGTTTTTTGCCTTTTGTTTCATAATAAATTTTACTTATATAACCCTTTTGCTGATTTATAAAGTGTTACATAAACAGGACAGGTGAAATATTATCATGTAAAGCAACCATAAACACATGAAAAGACCTAGGTTTACAATTTATGATTAAAACTCTATTATCTACACAATATACATAGACATAAAATGTAAAAACTTAAATATCTTAGAAACAGTAGTCAATCAGTTGTTTTAATTGTCATATCTGAATTCAGCACATCAAAATACATAATAAATATCACATTTTATCTCTGAAGCAGACAACTTCTCAAAAATTGTAGACCAGTGTTATTTGTAGCAATTTTTGAGTTTTACGTAGAAGTCCAAAAAAGGTTTTTTTCAGGGCTTTCTTCTTCTATATACTGTAATCTCTTGTAATGTTCCCTAGTGTGCTTTAACATAGTACTGTTTCAAACAGCACTATGCTGAAGTGCATTAGGAAACCTTTGGTGTGCACTGTCAGGATCTACACAGATTCCTGTAGTCTGCATTACTGCTCTATGTAAACAAACCCTTAACTACAAGTAATCATTTCTGGTGTTTTTCCTGTGTCTATTGGATAAACACTGATTTCATTTTGGGGGCAGGGTGTGTTTTTTATTGGTGTTTATTGGTTAAAACCTAAAATAAGAATACCCAGGCCACTCTCTCAGTAAGGTATTGCTCAACATGAGAAAAGGTAGCTGTACTTGGGCAAGATTTGTAAATATATCCCGGACCACCAGGAACCTGTGGAAAAGTTTGGCTAAATGTATGGAAGTTTCTCCAAGCAAATTACAGAATTCTGCTGACTGCTATATAAATACTCCATCCTTCAGGAAGGGACCCAGTTTAGCATGAGTTTGGCAAGGCAAGGAAATTTTATTAAATATTTGGTAACTGTGGATCGGTTACTCATGCTATGTGATGATCTGTTCTTAATCTGAATATTATGTGATACTTTCAGGGCTGGCTCCAGGGTTTTTGCCACCCAAGGTGGCAGGGGAAGGTATGATCATGATCGACGGCAGTTCCATTGAGCCGCTTTCTTCTTTGGCGGCAATTTGGCGGCAAGTCCCTCCCTCCTCCCCTCTTTGCCGCCAAAAAGCCCAACGTGCCGCCCCTTCTCCTTGGCCACCCCAAGCACCTGCTTGCTGGGCTGGTGCCTGGAGCCCGCCCTGGATACTTTAATGGTTGAGAGAATGTCTGGTCTAATTCAAATAAGTGTTTATATACTATTTAAGTTAGCTGCATCAGAGAACTTATATGTTAATTTTCAATGAGAAGAACTGGCTATTTCTGTTTTGGAGAAACTGACCCAGAAGAAGAAGCTATAGGCTCTACTTAGATTCCTAGGAGAAAAGAAATAAAATCTAATACTTTTTTGAATGTGAAGTAGAGTGGCTAAATTGCATAGGACTTTAATATACTCATAAACCAGGATTTAAAAAGCTCAGACAGACAGTTCAGAAATTCTTTGCTTTAGCTGGAGCTGGCATTAGTTTCAGCTTGTGCATTTTTTTTCCCTTTGTGAACTGGGTGAGTCTAAACCAAAACCAAACCTAGTTTCCTCCATTTGTTTTTGTTCAGCCCTTCATTAAACCATCAGCACAATGCCAGGCACATCCAGCTGCATCAAGTAAGGGCCTGCCTACACCGTGGGGTAATGTGCTGTACAAGAGTGTTATTTCTAAAGCGCACTAAGATATTGTACACTTATTGAAAGATCTGAAACACTACTATATTAAAGCACACCAGAGAACCTTCAGCATACACCAGCAGGGTCTATACAGACCAATTAATGCACAACACATTAATGCGTTTTAGAAATCAGCTGCCATAGAGCACATTATCCCACTGTGCAGATGAGGCCCAAGTGCCTTTGCATACAGCTCAGCAGTGAAGTAGTTAAGTGATGAGATTTAGGGATGTGAACACCCTATTAAGATCAATGGGCAAAGTTTACAACTCTCTGCTACCGTTTCAAGTTCTAGCTGCAGAACCCAGAAATAGTAAAGGCACCTTTATTTATTTTTTAGAGGACCGTGACCATCCCTGAAGGAGCCCAATTCTCTGTGCTTTTCTGGAGGTAGAACAGGGGTGGGCAAACTACGGCCTAGGAGCTGCATCCAGCCCTTCAGACGTTTTAATCCAGCCCTCGAGCTCCTGCCAGGGAGTGGGGTCTGGGGCCTGCGCTGCTCTGGCCAGGGAGCAGGGTCGGGGGCTTGCCCCACTCCACGCATGCCATGGCTCTGCATGACTCCCAGTAGCAGCGGCATGTCCTCCCTCCGGCTCCTATGCGCAGAGGCAGCCAAGGGGCTCCGCATGCTGCCCCCACCCCAAGTGCCACCCCCATACCTCCTATTGGCCGGGAATCACAGCCAATGGGAGCTGCAGGGGCGGCGCCTGCGGCAGATGGGGCAGAGTGCAGAGCTGCCTGGCTGTGCCACCACATAGGAGCCAGAAAGGGGACATGCCGCTGCTTCCAAGAGCTCCTTGAGGTAAATGCTGCCCGGAGCCTGCACCTCTGACCCCCTTCTGCACTCCAACCTCCTGCCCCAGCCCTGATCCCCCTCTTGCCCTCTAAACCTCTCAGTCCCAGCCAAGAGCACCCTCCTGTACCTCCAACCCCTCATCCTCAGCCCCACCCCAGAGCCCACAATCCCAGCCAGAGCCCTTGCCCCCTGCTTCCTCCCACACACCCTAACCCCCAATTCTGTGAGTATTCATAGCCCGCCATACAATTTCCATACCCAGATGTGGCCCTTAGGCCCAATCCTGCAGTAGAACGACTGACACTCTGTTTACTGAGCTAGACTGAGATGGTGGAACTGCATGTTCATTCATACAGTTCTTCTCTGGCTCATCCTGATGGCGTAGTTTGTGGGCAAAATGACAGCTAAAGACTTTCCCCCTAAAAAAAAAAATTACCTGGCAACTGAAGAACCAGCTGTGTCTTTTAAACCTACTACCACATACAATTATTACACTCCTCTTGGAGATACATGAGCTCTTTCTGAAAATATAACCTGTTTGTACCTATTGGGTTTCCGGGAAGTGGGCGGGCTCTGCTAAAGGATCCCGCCCCCAGCCTAAGGGGAGGATCCACAGGACCTCAAAAACCCAACTGATTTCGGGGGACAACTAATAAAAGAACAGGGACAGTAGTGCAGTCAAAGAGTCATAACCTGTTTGCATCTATTGGGTATCTGGGAGGTGGGCGGGCGGGCGGAAGCCCGCCCACTGCTAAAGGATCCCCCTCTAGCCTAAGAGGAGGATCCACAGGACCACAGAAACCCACTGAATCCGGGGGACAATAAAAGAACAGGAACAGGAGTGCAGTCAAAGGGTCATAACCTGTTTGTATCTATTGGGTTTCTGGGAAGTGGGCGGACTGCTAAAGGATCCTCCCCCAGCCTAAGGGGAGGACCCACAGAACCACAGAACCCACTGATTATGGGGGACAACTAATAAAAGAACAGGGACAGGAGTGCAGTCAAAGGGTCATAACCTGTTTGTATCTATTGGGTTTCCGGGAAGTGGGCAGGCAAAGCCCGCCCACTGCTAAAGGATCCTCCCCCAGCCTAAGGGGAGGACCCACAGGACCACAGAACCCACTGATTACGGGGGACAACTAATAAAAGAACAGGGACAGGAGTGTGGTCAAAGGGTCATAACCTGTTTGTACCTATTGGGTTTCCGGGAAGTGGGCAGGCAAAGCCCGCCCACTGCTAAAGGATCCTCCCCCAGCCTAAGGGGAGGACCCACAGGACCACAGAACCCACTGATTACGGGGGACAACTAATAAAAGAACAGGGACAGGAGTGCGGTCAAAGGGTCATAACCTGTTTGTAGCGGGGTGGTTACCTGCTCCTGCCCTTTGGGGCTTGAAACAGCCCAGGAGAGGGCTGGGACTGGGGAAGGGAGCAAAGCCCTGGCTGATTGTGGGAAGCGGCTGCAGCTGGGGCCACGCCCCAAACAGACTAACCAGGTCTTATAAGGCCTGGGCAGCCAGAAGCTCAGGAGTCACTCTCTGCTTGTAGAGAGAAGGGCCTGGCTGCTAGGGAGCTGAGAAGGGTACTGGAAGTGGAGCAGGGCTGGGGGGAAGGCTAGAGGAGCTGGGGTGCTCCATCCTGGAAATCATCCAAGCTGCAGGCCTAGCTGAGAGCCTAAGACCAGTACTGGGGCTGTAGAGAGCCAACTACAGAGAGAGGCAGCAGGCCCAACCCAACCTTGCCTGTGATGAGTGGTGTATACTGCAGTCTGCCCCAGGGAGTGAGGCTAGATAGTGACTGGCAGTAGCCATACACTGAGGTGGGTGGGGTTCCCCTGGGTGGGGAGACCCAGAGTGTGGGGGTACTACCAGGTGGGCAGCAACCCAGAGAAAGGGACACTGGGGTCCTGGGAGGGATATGGGGGGCCAGCGGCAGCAGAACACCAGCCTGCAGGGGGTGCTCCAGGATGCTGGAAGAGCTGATGACCAGCAGGAGGCACTGCAGGGGTGAGTCGACTCCCTTACACTGTTGAATTTTTACATTGCTCTACTTGAGAGTGTAGCAGTACAATAGTACATTCACCCAATGTGGTAAGTGCTCTTGCATGAACAGTTTGAACTTGACAAAACTGCTGGTTTACTCCTTTTTGTTCTTCTGGACTCATCCAAATAGCTTGTGTGACCAGATTTTTCCCAACAAACGATAACATCTTCTAAACAAATAGATAATGCAAGAATCAATTGACTTACACCTTTTTTTAAACTAAATCTAATCTCTTACCGTGTAACTTGAAAAATGTCTTTGGATTGAAGTCATTAGGATCCAGCCCATCCGACTCCTCCCACACCTCTTTCAGTTGGTCTTTGCTTCCCTGTAGATTGGTTAAAAATAGAAATCACTCAAAGTAATGACATGTAATTTTATTGCCCTAAACTGGAGTTAAAGTTTCTCAAAAAGGCTTTTCAAAAACCTTTGGAATGGCCCTGCTTTATAGGCCTGATCTAAAGCCCACAGAAATCAATGACAGTCTTCTTTCATTGACTTCAATGGGTTCTGAGTCAGGCTCTATGTTGTCACAAGGCAGAGGGGTTGAGGGTACCATGAGGCAGCATTCTCTGACTCTGGGGAAAAGGAACCCCTGGAATGGCTTTGCACAGCCCCTCATTTAGGAACTATGTCTAAAGTGGATTTCAGTCTACTCTTCTTGCCTAAAGGGAAGGTAGCTGTAATGTTGGGATTTGCAATCTAAACATGGATGGTGCAGAATAATCCTGAATAATCTCTGGTGTCTTTATGAGCAAGCATTTTGCCAGTATATCACATTACTGTATACCAAACACACAAAGATAACAGGCATCTAGGGTAGAGTTTTCTAAAGCACCCAGCACTGGTTTCTCTCTTTCCATCGAACTCAGTGGTAAAACTCTCACTGATTTCAAAGGGAGCAGAGTTTGAGCCTTTTGAAAATCCCATCCACAGAGTATTAGTCTTCATTCCCCATTTTAATGCTGATCATATGTGAATGAACAAGGTGTTATCTGGGCCCGTTTTGTTATAAGCCGTTGCCCTTTAGTATGCAAAGCTTTCTCTAGCAGGATAAGAAATGTGTAAACACTGTATCCTTACAGGATGATTGATTTTGGGATGGTCTCCATGCTTTTTCTTCATCTCCTCATATTTGGATTCCTCTTCCCGTCTCTTCTCTTCATTCAGTGTTTTTAAATATTCTCTCCTTTCATGTTCCTTCATCATCTCGTATTTCTTAAATTCATCGTGGCGTGTCTTGTCATAGTTTTCCAGGTCACTTGTAGCCTACAGGAAATGTTTATGCTGAAAAGACTGTATTGCTTAGAAGTGTGAATGACTGGCCATATTGCCATTGCTTTGCCAAACGCGAGGTAAACTAATTGGGGATCATCTTTCAACAGAGTGTAGTGTAATAGCCGCCTCTCCCCACTCTACTTGTTCAGCAAAAGCAATCACTTTCGCATAATTTAATATTCTAGGAATCAACTGAGTTGCATTCCATACCCATGCATTGGTTTAAGAGGAGGAAGTAATGCACCCTTACTCTCCTCTGTAGGCAACCCACGTTGTACATAGGGCCATTACTCTCCATCCCACACAGATGGGCAGGAACTGGAGAATAGACACAGTTTCGACTTCTTTCTCCCCACACGTTTCAGCCAGTGCAGCTGAACTGGCATGGTGAGGGAAATAAGATGCACCAGGTACAAGGCTAGCACAGTGCACTTTCTCCAGGACCTAAGAAGTAGCATGTACCAAACATCAGAGGATTTAACACCTGGGAGGGAGAGGAGTTATTTTAAGCTAAGGGTTAATGTTGGCACAAGAACAAATGGATATAAACTGGCCCTCAGCAAGTATAGGCTTGAAATTAGACAAAGGTCTCTAACATCAGAGGATTGTAGTGCTGGAACAGCCTTTCAACAGGAGTAGAGAGGGGTGAAAAAACTAACTGGTTTGTAGATTGAGCTTGATAAATTTAAGGAGGATATGGTATGATGAGACCCATTAGCAAATAACTCCTATGGCCGGAGATGGGGCATTAGATGGGGACGGCTCTGAGTTACTACAGACAATTCTTTCCCAGGTGTCTGGCTAATGGGTCTTGCCCACATGTTCAGGGTCTAACTGATCGCCATATTTGGGGTTGGGAAAGAATTTTCCCACAGGTCAGACTGGCAGAGACCTTGGGGGCTTTGTACCCTCTTCTGTAGTATGGGGGACAGGTCACTTGATGGTATGAATTAGAGTAAATTGTGGATTCTCTGTAACTTGGAGTCTTTACATCAAGATTTTAGAACTTCAGTAACTCAGCCAGAGGTTATGGGCCTATTGCAGGAGTGGCTCGGTGGGGTTCTATGGCCTGTGATGTGCAGGAGGGGAGACTAGATGATCATGATGGTCCCTTCTGGCCTTAAAGTCTATAAGACTCTCCGGTGTCCCTTGCTCAGGGTTCATAGCAACTCTACAATCGATCCCTTAACCTGTAACGACAGATTACTTTAAATCCTGTGAGTGAAAATGGATAATATTTGAAAGTCTATGTTAAGGCTCATCTATGTGGAAAATTATTCTCAAATAGCTATTTCCTGATTAACTTCACATGTGGACATTTACTCTCGAATAAGAGTGCTTTATTATGAATCAGCTTAATCCATTTTAAAATAGTAAATGCTACTGTTATCACTCCCGGTGTTTGCTCCAGGATACAAATATCTATGGTTTACCGTAGTGAACAAACATGGAGTCACATGTCAGGGATGATCTAGGTAATGCTTAGTCCTACCAGGAGTGCAGGGGATTGCACTAGATGACCTCTCAAGGTCTCTTCTAGTCCTACAATTCTGTGTTTGTGGACTGTCCAGACTTACATTTACAATCATGTAAATTAATCTGAATGAACTGATTGCCAATTAGAGTTGAAACAGGACCACATGCCCAGTCCAGACATACCCTTATGGGGGGTTAGTTAATGCAGACTTGCTTATGCTTGGAAGCAGTTTGCAGCTGATTAGTTTTCAGTTTTTGATGTTAATGTATTTAATAGTATTAAAGGAAGTTCAGCTTTCTCATGCTGTCCCCTAAAGGATGTTCAGATTCACCTGATACTGCCTCTCCAATTATTTAGAGTTCATCTCCAAAATTCCCCACATTTTTAAAAACAATTATAGCGGAAATGGCCCCCTAAGGTATCCCTTAAATTGTGTAGTTCCAGCTGGTAAATGAAAGCAGACAAAGGTGGAATGGTTTATGAACAGAAAGAACTGCTAGTTAAGAACTTCCCTCTCTCCCTACCAACTAGAATTTTTCTGAAATGATGCTCCTAACTGGTAAGATTTTTGGAAAGTTTAAGAGTAAATTAGAAGGAGCATTTTAACTCGCCAAATTCTCTGTGCAAAAACAGTCAACCAGCTTCTAATATCAGATGTACAGTGCTACGTGCTGCATACCTGAGGTTAAAATCTATCTTTCCATGAGAAGCATAATTTTTCACTATTGAAAAAAGCCATGCTGCACTCTCAGCCAAACTGCATCTCACTGATATGTCAGCTGAGCAACAACCACACCTGTGATTGATATTTACTTAATCTCTACCAGACCCACTAACTGCCTATTAAGCAACTTTTAGTATTGATATCTGAAATTCAATTGTGTTGTGGTATTGCAGCTTGCCATACACAAGAAATCTATATGGCCATTTTGAAAGGAGAAATTGTTACCTTATATCAGGGATCAGCAATGCCCTGGTGGGCCAGGCCGCTTTGTTTACCTGCCATGTCCACAGGTTCGGCTGATCGTAGCTCCCACCGGTTGTGGTTTGCTGTTCCAGGCCAATGTGGGTGGCGGAAAGCAGCGGCCAGCACATTCCTCGGCCTGCACCACTCTCCGCAGCCCCCATTGGCCTGGGGCAGCGAACTGCGGCCAGTGGGAGCTGCGATCAGCCGAACCTGCAGACACGGCAGGTAAACAAACTGGCCCGGCCTGCCAGGGGGCTTACGCTAGCGGTCCGTATGCCAAAGGTTACCGATCCCTGCTTTATATTAAACTCATTATGTGACAAGATGAAAGTAATTTAGGTATAAAAATATACTTTGTAAATATTCTACAGGCATAATACCCTTCTATCAAAACTGAACTGAATTTACATGCCCTTGACAAGTCATGTTCTGTTTCCAAAGCTGCTCACACCAGCACAAGAATGAGAATGCTACAAGATGTTACTTGAAGAATTAACAGGTTCTGTGGTGAACACATGTCAATGGAATAGAAGTTTTCCAATACACAATGGAGCCAACTAAGTTCCTCTAAGATTAAGATCTGTGTGGTATTTACAGAAGATTGGTATAGATAAAGTAAAAGGATTTGCTTTCTTGCAGAGAAATACATGAGCAATCATAGCAAGTGAACATCTACAATACTTTATATCTAACACTCACTGCTTTGATCAACATATCTAAATCTTTAGATTCAAACGTGTCAGGATTCTGGTGGTTGAGGTGTTCAAACTGTTTAAGGAGAGCTTGATGGTCTATGCCAGTGTCTGAAAGAACAAGGTAAAAATATGTTTTTAAAACATTATTTTGAACACAAAACATATCAAACAAGTTTGAAGGAGAGAGTTCTGGAAGTTAAAAGTTTTCAAACACAAGCCTGTGATATACAAATAATTTGAGGCTCCTTAGGGACTGGATAGGTATTTGCAATTTGAAAGAATAGCAACATTTCTAGACTAGCATTGCTTAAGGAAGATTGGTGAGCTTCACTGAGCCTCTAGCAATTTGCACAGGCACTCCTCCTACCAAGATGGAGTACTGCATTTTTACACTGTAATTTTAACATGCAGAAATTAAAGCAGATATCACAAGTATTTCAAGCTTCACAATCCAGAATAGACACTGCACTACTAGTTCCTGCAAATGAGCATATAAATAAAACAGCTGATTTTGTAGTTGTGAGGGGGTCAGTTGAAGTGCCAAACTGCTGACCAGCATCATCCAGCTGAACTAGGGTCTTAGGGCTGACGACTCCACCTTATACCTTGAAAATCACCTTTACCTGGCCAAAGTGGATGTGGAACAATACCAAATCAGAATGGCAGAAGTTTAGATTCCTTTTGTACTGACTACAAGGTGCAAGGCAGTAGGGAGTCAGGCCCTGTGTCCAAATAAGGTGCTGCAAACATTTCCCCCTCCCTTCTGTAGGGGCTGCTTCCAACAATATAAAACATGCAAATATAGCAATAGCATCAAACACTTCTATGCTACCAGAGTTTTCCATATGCTACTGTGATTTTGGTCGATACACCCATATAATGCTCTAGACCAATATTACGTTGAACAGCATCTGTTCTGTTAAAGTTAGGCATGATGGTCATGTCCAGTGATTCTAGAAGTCTATCAATTTTTTTAATTGGGCAGCTTGTCAAGATGGCTGAACAAAAAAAAGGAAATGTTTGATCTGTATAGGAGATTGTAGGACAGTCTCCTTCAACTTATTACCCTTTAGTAAGCTAAAGATAATCTTGTCACATCTGTGCTCTATTTTTTTTTCATCACATGCCAGCAAACAGTGACCAGTGCATATTTCAACTACCATTCCTCCACTGTGAGATCACTTGTGCCTAAATACATTCTCTGATGAATCACTGTTTTATAAAGCATTTTTAAAAGTGCAATATTAGAGTTTATCTTTCCACATTAATGCTAAACCACACAAAAGATTCTTATTGGATCATTTGAAAATAAAATGCTGTAAAAATACATCCAGCTGGGGGACATGGTACCTTATTACTGTAGTATAAGCACCTCACAATCTGTATTGTATTTATTCTATGAGGTAAAGAAGTACTGTCACTCACATTTTATGGATGGGCAACTGAGGCACAGAGATGCCATGTATGTAATGATGATAGCATTGTGATAAACTGCAGGCCATATGATACATAAAGTTTAGCACATAGATTCTGTAGGGTATAGGAATTTAAATAGTGTGAGTCCCTAAGAGGCCCCGACTTTCTTCCACGTTACAGAAACCACCAGAACCTTGCCAAATATGTATTGTATATATGTAGTTAGGTCTTGCATTTTGTATGCAGTTAGTAAACATTGTTATGTGGACTCCATTGTGTCTGTGTGGCGCATATTCATATTACATATGTAATATGAATATGCTATATGTATGTAATATGTAATATGAATATGCTATTACACATGTAATATGAATAGCAAAAAAAGATAATGGTCTTTGACTGCTCCAGCTGTGTGCTAATTCGTCTCTTCCAGGACCACTGCTAACAATCAAATCTCGGAGCAGCTTCAAACAAACAGACACTTGTTCTTTTTCAGACATGCTGTCAGAGAAATATGTCCTAATTTCCACATACACACAACTGTTGAACTCTCCCCCACACTAATCTGATGGGTAGCATAGAAAATATTCTATCCTGTATGAGTGTTTTAAGGCTCAATATCTCAAGACCTTCTAGGGCTAGACATGGGAGTATCATGCCCATCCCAAACTCATGCTGATAAGACTTTTATTAATCATTGATTTTCTCTGACTTTCTCTCTGGCAGTGTAAAGCAGCCAGAAAGCTGCCCTGACAGGGCATCTCAGGGAATCATCAGGTGGCATAAAGTCAGCTATAATCAATGGCAGAGGAGGAGTGGGGAATAGCTAAAGGACAATATGCTCTACCACTCCCTAGCAGGCACAAAGGCCCAGAGCCACAAAGGGATTTTGGCATTGTGAGGCTCAGCATTGCCATGCTTAAATTTTGGTGCTCATAAAGTCACATACAATACTGTGATCCAGAAAGCCTGAGTTAGGGAGCCTAGGCTCCCTATACAGTGAATGGGGGGAGAGAGGCATCTAAGAATGTGATCCAAAAAAAGCCAGCAAGCTAGGCAGCTTCCCATGTAAACTAGCCAGTTGGAAATACCTTAGAGAAGGAGGTTTACTAAGCCACTCCACTCTTGAAGATAGGCACCTAAATCCAGGCTGCAGGTAGGAACCTAACTCTGCCTGCAATCCACAACTGCAAACCCCTCTTCTGGAGTCAGGCAGCTTAAGCACCTACCTCACTCCACACAAAACTGACAGAAAAGGAGGAGGAAGAGGTGATGACCATATAATTTTTAGCCCAGTGGTTAGAGCCCTCACCTGGGATGTGAGAGACCCAACTTCAATCGTCTCCCCTCCCCCATGGAGTGGTGAACAGAAGATTTGAATAGGGATCTTCCACACCTCTGAGAGCTCTAACCACTGAGCTTCAGGATATTCTGGTGTGGGCTCACTCAGTATCTCCCGTTGAAGCTGTTCCACTGTGCATAAATACTTAGTTGCTGGGCTAGAGAGAAAGAAAATGACTTTATAGCTTGGTGATTAGAACATCCATTTGGAAGGTGGGAGATCCAGAGTGCAGTACCCCTGCTTCAATCACTGTGCCTGAAGTGGGAACCAAACCTGTCTCCTACATCCCAGGTGAGACACAGGACTAAAAGTTTTAACCTAGACAGTGTTAGCACCACAACTACAACTGCAACCCAATCTGATAGGTGACCTCTGAGCACACCTAGCCAATCTAGCCCTGCAGTAAAATAAGCGGATGAATGCTTATCTTCCCCTAGTTCATGTATTGCAATGAGGCTTGGGTGGGAAATGGTACCCTGGTGCCTTGAATGAGGCAGCAGTATGCATGCTCGGAGACAGAACTATAGGTGCCTCAGAAAACTTAAGTGTTGAGTGTTTAGGCACCTACAGCATTTGGCGGCAGCCAACAGGGAGTTTTGTGGATCATAATGGTGCCTAAAAATGAGATTTAGGCACCTAAGTCTGGGAGTTAAGGACTAGATTCACAAAGGAATTTATGCACCTAGAAAATCACTGGGATTCACAATGGCTGAGTTCAACACCTAAGCTCTCTATACAATGAACAAAGAGAGATAAGCGCCTCAGAATGGAATTCACAAAAGCCAGTCACTAGGGGGCACCTCACCTAAACTAGTCAAGGAGATGCCAAGCCAAAGGATGTGTGCTAAGCCCCACCCCTCGCTTGGAGATAGGCACCTCAGTCTGGGTTCCAGGGCCGTGCCTCCTTTTGCTTGGGATTCTCTGCTGCAACTCCTCTTAGAGCCAGTCTCCATTCCCGCTTACATTGCTGTAACTTGTGTTGCTCAGGGGTATGAAAGACACCTCCTTGAGCAACATCAGTTAGGTTGACTTAAGAGCTGTCCACATCAGGGCTATGTTGGCGGGAGACGCTCTCCCACCAACATAGCTTCTGACTCTCATGGAGGTGCACTAATTATGCCAACGGGAAGAGCGCTCTCCTCTGAGCATAGCCCATATTCACCAGACGTGCTACAGCAGTGCAGCCGCACCAATGGAGCGTGGTAGTATAGACTTGCCCTAAGTGTTAGGTGCCTATGATGATTTGTGCAGGGGGCTGTGGGAGGAGGGAGCTTAGGCATCTGGATGCCAGGCGTGGTGTTGCATGGCTGAGCACCTGCAGTTCTTATTGATTTTGGTGGAATTTGTGCGTGCTCAGCACTTCTGAAAATCAGGTTATTAAAGTTAGGCACACTGGTCAAATTTTTCAAACCTGGATACCTAAAGTTAGAGATCTAAATAAAAGAAATGCTACATGCCTGCAGCTCCCACTGAAGTCAGTGGCATCCAAATTTGAAAAATGTGACCACTGTGCATACATACATCTGCAGTCTGAGGATTTAGTTTGAGTGAGTACAAGCTACTAAATACAATAATGCTGATCTTCTGAGATAGCGTGGGTTCATGGGTGTGACATTGCACTCTATGATTTTATGAAAATATGCTAGAGTGTGAATATGTAACTGGAATATGCTTAATGCAAAAGGTCTCTTGTAATGTATCATTACAAAGCTTATAATCTACTGAGTGTGGTCATCATATTTGTATAAATGTATCATTCTTGGATCTGAAACTAGAAACACAAAATATAATTGAGGTCCTTTTGTAATTATGCAAAGTGTGGGCCATTAATGGTGGCTTGGAAACTTGATGGCTCCCATTAACCTGGACAATTGGTTGTATATGGCTCTGTTTATTTGTAAGTCTTCCTATATACATGTGTGCTGGCAAATGGGTAATGAAGTCTTACAGTGACAGATGATCATGTCACCTGAACTGGAATCCATCTTAAATCTGGTGCTTTTACATTTAGAAGGAGGGGTGGGAACCCAGAGAGGGACAAAGGATTCCTGCCTTGTACAAAAGAGAGATAAGGGTGTGGAACGGAACAAAGGGGGCTGCAATCATAAGAAATCCCCTAGCTACCACCTGAGCTGGAACAAGGACTGTACCGGGGAAAGGATTGGGCCCAGACCAGGAGAAGGCTAGTCTGTCAAAGAAGCTTACTGGAACATCTCTGAGGGTGAGGTTTCATCTGTATTCAGTTTATTACTGTAATAGACTTAGACTTGAATGTTTTATTTTATTTTGTTTGGTGATTTACTTCGTTCTGTCTGTTATTACTTGGAACCACTTAAATCCTACTTTTTGTATTAATCACTTTTTACTTGCTCATTAACCCAGAGTATGTATTAATACCTGGGGTGCAAACAGCTGTGCATCTCTCTCTATCAGTATTATGGAGGGCGAACATCTTATGAGTTTACCCTGTATAAGCTTTATGGATTTATTTGGACCCCACTGGCAGTTGGGCATCTGAGTGCTGGAGACAGGAACACTACTTAAGCTGTTTTCAGTTAAGCCTGCAGCTTTTGGGGCATGTGGTTCAGACCTGGGTCTGTATTTGTAGCAGGCTAATGTGTCTGGAACAACCAGGCAAGGCACTGAAGTCCCAAGCTGCCAGGGAAAACGGGCTCAGACGTAGTCTCAGCACATCAGGTGGCAATACCAAAGAGGGTTTCTGTGAACCAACCCACCACAATGAGGCATTACAATGAAATTTTCAGCTACATAAAGTTACCATCCACTGTACCATCCGTACTAGTTGTCCTTAATTAGATCATTGTGAGCTTCATCACAACTTCAGGGGAAAATCTGCCTACATTTGAGTCTGAGAT
This sequence comes from Gopherus flavomarginatus, assembly GCF_025201925.1. Taxonomy (NCBI): domain Eukaryota; kingdom Metazoa; phylum Chordata; order Testudines; family Testudinidae; genus Gopherus; species Gopherus flavomarginatus. The sequence continues at coordinate 55,119,264 of NC_066621.1, forward strand.
GAACTATGAGTCTTTGTGTTCATATGTGAAGCAAGCCGTTTATTCCTCTGGAGAGGCTATGTAGTGGGCTGTGCTCTCTGGACTGTTCTTTTTTTTTAAACAAAAAAGAAAAGCACAGAAGACAGAGGCCAATTTTATTATCTACTAATTGTAGGACATAGCACCCAGAGGTCCCAATCAGGGATCATGGCCATACTGGAATAGCCAGGGGCAGATTAGGGTTTTGTAGGTCCCCTGGGCCAGAGCAAGTGGGGGTCCCTCCCAACCCCTCCCACCTGCAGTCTCCCCCTCCCCCGCATCCCTCCCAGTGCTCTTTCCAGGGAGTGGGGTGCTGGTGTGGGGAGATGCCCTGCTCTGCCCAGCCAGCGCTGCAGTGAGGAGTGGAGTCTGGGCACGGGCTCCCTGACAGGGTTGCCAGGTGGGCAGAACGAGTTGGAGGTGTGGGGCAGAGCCACAACTAGGGATTTTTGCGCCCGAGGCAAGGGACAGGGGCGGCATGTTTGGCTCTTCGGCAGCAGGTTCCTCTAGAAGGGAAGGACCTGCCGCCGAATTGCTGCCATTCTTTGGCAGCAATTTGGCGGCAGGTCCTTCCCTCTGAGAGGGATTAGGGGACCCGCCGCCGAATTTCTGCCGAAGAGCCGGACATGCCGCCCCTCTACCTTGCCGGCGGCCAGTGGCAATTCGGCGGCGGATCCCTAAGTCCCTCTTGGAGACAAGGACTTGCCGCTGAATTGCCGCCAAAGGAGAGACTTTCTGTGCCCCTCACCTTCTGTGCCTGAGGCAAGTGCCTCACTCGCCTTGCCCTTGTTATGGCACTGATGCGGAGGCGCCCATTTTTCTGCGGCCTCATTGGCCCAGTGGCTAATCCACGACTGGGAATAAGCACTCCACTAAAAACAGTAAAAATACAGTCCTTCCCCCTTCTTTTGGCTTTCTCCTGGCATTACCGAGGCCCGACTCCCTCAATCTACCCTCCATCCCCACACTAAGCTCATTGGCAGTGTTTCAGTGCCACAGCAGGGTGGCAGAACACTGCAAGAATACAAACTTAAGTTATGATTCATTTCCCACTGAAATAAATAGGAGTCTTTCCGCTGACTTGATAAGGAATTGGATCAGGCCCCTACTGCACTGATAAATCTGCACAGAAAAATTACACCGTCCACTTAAAAAAAAAAAAAACAAAAAAACCTAAGCAGAACATTTTGGAAGAGATTCTTAGCATCACCATTAGAAACTTTATGCTTGTGAATACAATTCTTCTCAGAAAGAAACCTCCAGTAAAAGGTCTGCATCAAGTCTCCGTGGTTGTCTTTTTTTTTTTTAATTTATATTTTGCATATTAGAATTAAATCATGCAGCGTTGGGCAAAGAGACAAGGCAGTACCCCCTGCCAAGCAAGCTAGCAGTAACTGTAGGCACTGGAAACTTGTATACTTTGTTTCTAAATATAAAGGCCTACTGCCTAGATTGCAGTGTAGCATTAGCAATGCTATAATTATGGACAAGAAGACACTTTAATTCCAAGTCCCTGTTTCTGATGCTTAGAACTGCAACAACAACAAAAATCCTTTGAGCTGAGTTTCTCATGTTTCTTATAAGACTATAAAATTAATTTCTGGTAAGGAGGAGGTAGAAAGAAAGACAACCACTTTTGAGCTAGTCAACCAGTTAAAAAAACCTGTTCCAAACACCTTCTAAAAAAAAAATTAGATTGTGCTAAATCCACAAAGGGACGTAGGAGTCCAATGCCTAATTTTTAGGCACCCTGGCACCCAATGGAATTCTCACCCCCAAGTAACGCACCCAGGCTCCCTGTACAATGCATAGGGGGAGTTAGGTTCCTAAAAATGTGATTCATATGAGCCAGCATGCTGAGCAGGGAGCTGCCTAAACTAGCCAGTAGGAAATGCCAAGGAGAAGGGTAAGACATAAGCACCAGCTCTCAAAGGTAGTGAGACACCTAATTCTAGACAGGAGGGAGGTGCCTATCTGTGCTTGGGATTTACATCCACACACCTGCTCCTGGAGTTAAGCACCTTAGCTAAGCCAGGTCAGGTTAGTACTTTCTCTCTCAAGGGCGGGTGGCTGTTGATGTGACCCCAACCTGGTATAAGCAGCAGCCAAATGGTTCACTGGAGTAGAGAGTGCAACATGGGTTTCCTGCATCCCAGGAAATGTCTAAGCCACCAGGCTACAGAGTCTTTATCTTTCTCTTTTCCTCTCTGTCCCAGTGAATATTTAATTATTCATACACAGTGGAAGAGCTCCAATGGGAAAGACTTTCCATCTCAGGAGTATAAAACGGGGACCCTCTTACCATTCCAACTCAGTTTAACCATTCCTATTGCTGATAGGAGCCAGTGAGGAGAACAAAATTGGTGGATTCCAGGCACCTATCTGATAAAGACCAATCTGTTAATTCTGTGTGAATTCTGCTTCGTATTCTTACCTTGAAAGGAATCCATTTTAGCTTTGATTAGCATTCTTAACCTTGCCACTTCTTGTCTTTTCAGTTCATCCAGCCTTGTTCTCACATGATGGCTTACTAAGTCTAGCTCTTTGCTTAGCTTTCCACTCTGTTAAAATAAATAAGTGATCTATAAAGACAATCGTGTTGTAGTTTTCAGATGCCCACCACACGTGGGCTGTAATTGCCATTCTGAAGACCTTATAAACATCATAAGTATCTCACACATTGTTTGAAGAGAATATTAACTTTGTAAATTTATGAAAAATAGAAATTGGGGCAGGGCACTCACTGAAAGACTCTTTAAGCTTCCTTTAAAAAAAAACAAAATTTGATGCTCCAAATACCATAATTAAACCAAGACCCTGAAGCACAGCTGTGTATCTGTATTTAAAGATCTCTTCAGAAGTGAGAAGTGACCATTCTGTAAATCAGCTGTTATCATGTGGTCCACAGAGAACTGCAGATCAACAGAGTGATGTGGGTGCCAAACTCTTGCTGAAAGAGGAATCGGCACAGCAGCAGCCACCTAAGGGTGCTGTAAGAATGTTCAGCAACACCTGAAAACTGAGACCAACTCCCAGGGGCTTTGCCAGGAATGGAGTGGATACGTAAGCTGTCAGACCCTAGCAGCAGCAGAGCTTTACATCAAAGGTAATGCAAGAGGAATGAAAGAAAGCTTAGTGCTCTTAAGGTGAGACTGTGGAGAAGAGAGAATTTGGAGCAGCCAGCTGGACCTGGGGACTGGAGAAGGGTGGAGGAGGAGTGAACATAACCTAGGGTGGCAACAGCAGGAGAGAACAGGACACGAAGATGGTGGTTGGAGTGGTACCAGAAGTAGGGGTGCTGGGAAGAGAAGAGAACCACAGCTCAGTCTTTATTCTTCCCAAACACTGCCACCTTTATCACAAAACTTGAACACAGTGTGTTGTTCTCAATTCCCAGGGGCTTCAGGATCAGGCTTTTTTGTGTTTCTCTACTTCCCCCACTTGTTTCCATGTCATTAAATTCACATGTGGCACATGGCTTCCACCTGGGAGGGCAGAGAAGCCTCTCTGCCATTGGCTCAGTATTGCTCTGAATCACTTGGCAGGCAACAAAGTGAGAGCTATGCGAAGAGCCATTTTGACGTTAATGAACTTTGTGCTGTTCCTTCTGAATTCCAAAGAATTCTAAAGAATTCTTAAGGCCTTGCTTTCCATTTTGCAGGAGAACGCTAATAAATGTTTTCCAAAAGCAAGATTGAATCTAATTGTTTTATTAGTAGTTAGGTAGCAAATTAAAACCTCTTGGGAGACTGATATGGTACAGTTTCTTCAAAAAACAGGATATCTGGCCTGTAGCTGCAGAGATAAAGAACTCTTTAAAGAATCTAATTTAAATTGCGTAAGCTAATGAAAAAGTAAAGGCAATACTAAATAAAAATTAAGACTAATAGAAGAATATGAAACTATATCATTGTAGCTGTCTAAACTCATCTTGATTAAATTCTATTGATCTTTGCACATACCTTTATTTCCTCTATATCAGCAGTCTGAAGTTTCTCTCTGAAATGTTTATCTGTTTCTAGGACATCTATCACTTGCTTGAGATATTCATCATAATAAAGCCCAGTATCCTTTAGGAAAAGAAGTTTGAGATTAGGAAAAAAATGCCTCCAAATGTTTTATTTTAATATAAATGCAAAGATTTAATCTCTGCACACACAATCTCAAACATCAGTAGTATTGAGCAGAATGCACCGACTCGGTATATCAGCAATAAGATATGAATTTCTTTGCTTTGGTTGGTTTGCACAATTATCAAACACAAACTAGTTTGCTCTGTTCCCTTTTTGTTCTAGAAGTTGACAAAGGAATAAAGGCAGAGAGAGATTTAAGAACGCACATCATGCACATTTGGGGCCTATCATGTACATTGAAATTTGTTTTTTTTTTAAATCTGTAATTTACTTGATAGACAAATAGACGACAATTCAGAACATTTTCCCCTACAGGAGATTATCTCCTTGAGTTTCCACTTGCTGAGTTTAATAGGAATTCTTTTTTTAGGGAGCATAATGTGCCACTTCATTCCCATCCTGATAGAAGCAGCCGCCACAAGTTTGGCCCCCATAACCCGATATCTACCTCCAAGGGTACGTCTACACTACAGGATTATTCCGATTTTACATAAACTGGTTTTGTAAAACAGATTGTATAAAGTCGAATGCACGTGGCCACGCAAAGCACAATAATTCGGTGGTGTGCGTCCATGTACTGAGGCTAGTGTCGATTTCTGGAGCGTTGCATTGTGGGTCGCTATCCCATAGTACCCGCAGTCGCCTCCGCTCATTGGAATTCTGGGTTGAGATCCCAATGCATGATGGTGCAAAAAGTGTCGCAGGTGATTCTGGGTAAATGTCGTCACTCATTCCTTCCTCCGTGAAAGCAACGGCAGACAATCATTTCGTGCCCTTTTTCCCTGGATTGCACTGGCAGACGCAATAGCATGGCAACCATGGAGCCCGTTTTGCCTTTTGTCACTGTCACCGTATGTGTACTGGATGCTGCTGACAGAGGCGATACTGCAGCGCTACACAGCAGCATTCATTTGCCTTTGCAAGGTAGCAGAGACGGTTATCAGTCGTTCTGTATCATCTGCTGCTGTCATGGGTGCTCCTGGCTGACCTTCGCTGAGGTCGGCCGGGGGCGCAAAGATAAAAATGACCCCCCGGGTCATTCCCTCCTTTATGTTGTATCTAAAAATAGTCAGTCCTGCCTAGAATATGGGGCAAGTGTACTAGAGAACCAGTGTATCAGAGAGCACAGCCGCTCCGTGTCAGATCCCACAGAAATGATGAGCTGCATGCCATTCTAGGGGGTGCCCCTGCAACAACCCCACCCGTTGCTTCCCTCCTCCCCCAACCCTTCTGGGCTACCATTGCAGGGTCCCCCCATTTGTGTGATGAAGTAATAAAGAATGCAGGAATAAGAAACACTGACTTTTTAGTGAGATAAAATGAGGGGGAGGCAGCCTCCAGCTGCTATGATAGTCCACGCAGCACAGAATCTTTTCTTTAGACATGAAAGGGGGGGCTGATGGAGTTCAGCCCCCAGTTGCTATGATGAGGACAGTTACCAGCCATTCTGTACCATCTGCTAGGAATAACCGGGAGTCATTCCTATTTTTACCCAGGCACCCCTGGCCGACCTCACCTGAGGACAGCCAGGAGCACTCACGGGCTGATGATGACGACGGCTACCAGTCCTACTACACTGTACCGTCTGCCACCGGGGAAGGGAAGGGAGAGGATGCTGCTGTTCATTGCCCCAGCACCGTGTCTACCAGCAGCATGCAGTAGACATATGGTGACACTGAAAAAAGTCAAGAAACGATTTTTTCCCTTTTTTTTTTACGGGGGGGGAGGGGCAGTAAATTGACGAGATATACCCTGAACCACCCCGGACAATGTGTTTGATCCTACAGGCATTGGGAGCTCAGCCAAGAATGCAAATGCTTTTTGGAGACTGCAGGGACTGTGGGATAGCTGGAGTCCTCAGTCCCCCCCCACTTCCTCAATGAGCATCCATTTGATTCTTTGGCTTTCCATTATGCTTGTCACACAGCACTGTGGTGTGGACTCTGTATCATAGCCTGGAGATTTTTTTCAAATGCTTTGGCATTTCGTATTCTGTAACGGAGCTCTGATAGAACAGATTTGTCTCCCCATACAGCGATCAGATCCAGTATCTCCCATACAATCCATGCTGGAGCTCTTTTTGGATTTGGGACTGCATCGCCACCCGTGCTGATCAGAGCTCCACGCTGGGCAAACAGGAAATGCAATTCAAAAGTTCACAGGGCTTTTCCTGTCTACCTGGCCAGTGCATCTGAGTTCAGATCGCTTTCCAGAGCGGACACAGTGGTGCACTGTGTGGGATACCGCCTGGAGGCCAATACCGTCGATTTGCGGCCACGCTAACCCTAATCCGATATGGTAATACTGATTTCAGCACTACTCCTCTCATCGGGGAGGAGTACAGAAACTGGTTTAAAGAGCCCTTTATATCGATATAAAGGGCCTCGTTGTGTGGACGGATGCAGTGTTAAATCAGTTTTACGCTGCTAAAATCGGTATAAACGCGTAGTGTAGACCAGGCCTAAGACTCATGCAGATATTGGGGTAATTTACAGGAAGTACAGGACCATTCACACAGGGCCATTGGAACAGAATTGCTGGGTGCTCACTAGCTGGAGCTGCCCCAAGAGGGTGAAGCTTGTTCACATCAAGCCAGCAAAAGTTTGTATGGCAGCAACCTATAGTAACATCCATTGTGTTTTCCCCTGTGAGTTTGGGGCAAAGGGAACAATCTAGAGGAGCCTAGCCAGCTAGAATTGAACAGTGGATATAGAACTACCCCTCTCCAAGATTTCATGTTTAGTAGCAGGACTTCACTTGCAAAACAGCAATATTATTCTTTAATAACTAAAAGCTCTTAACATGCACTTTGACAAAGTGGAAAATGGAGTTGCCATGAAACAAACATATTATCTCAGCTGTCATTTTGTGACATGGTTACCTACTGCATTTTGTTACTAGGAAAATGGTTTGCGAAAATCCTTCCGTATTTCCCCGATTTAACCCTATTCCACTCTCTGAGGTCCAAGTTGGGACCAGCATTCTTCCTACCAAAGATGACTGGATGGAACTTCCTTTTAGCCTATTAATAATACTCAGTCAGTTGGGAGAAGGTGTACAATAGGCATTTCCTCCCCTCAGGAGCTTTGTGCATTGCCTCTGTTACCTCCCCAGTCCTACCATATCAGGGAGCAAGAGATGGGAGCAGGTATTGAACCCTGAATATGACCACCCCACATGGAAAGGTGAAATACTACTAGCTTCCCCTTGGAGTACAGCACCAACAAAGTTAATTATTATTTATTACAGCACCTAGGAGGACTAGTCATGGACAAATCTCAAAATGAGAAAAAAATCAACAAGCTTGTTATTGATAGAAAGAATACAGCCTTTTAGTATAAAGTATTTAATAAAATACCCTTCATTTACTTACTGGGGTTTCTATTTTTGCTCCTTCTACATGAGGTTCTCCTTGAACTTTTGTCTTGTCTATGTCTATAGGCACTGCTTCCAAATTGATTAGGAGACATATCACCAGCAGAACACAATGTTGTGGTAGGATGGTTCTCCACCTCATCTGAAACATCATCATCATCACTAACTAGAGCTAGGATTTAACAGAAATAAACTAGGTTATTGGACAGAATTAACACATTCATATTAGCACCAGCAATAATCCTACTGATTATACATTATAAAGCCATCAAGGGACATTAGAGCCAAACAGGGTAAAAAAAATAGTACTCAAGGATTATTTTAAAATCTTAACCGATTAATAATTAGACATCACTAGGTTGTCAAAGTGGTAGTGATATTACACGCTAGCATATGCAATGTAGCAAGTACCCTACCCACAGAGAGAGAAAAGATGAGGCATTATTACAAGGATTATTATATTGGCTTCTGTATGTTTAAGTGAAGACTCTTTTAAATCTGCTGTGGTATTATCAGTAATTATGTAAAATGGTTTGGGCAGCAATAAAGTTTAGGATTTATACACTAATTTAGATGTTCAAAGTCCTGTACAATTGTCAGTTAGTGAGAAAGATACTACACAAAACAAGGTCCAGATACTACTCTCACTGAAAGCTTTCCAATGATCATAATGGGAACAGGATCAGCCTCAGGAATTGTATAGGGAGTGTCTTGATTTTTGGGTCTTTTTCTTATATAGGTCCCCACCCCAGTCCGATTTTTCACACTTGCTGTCTGGTCACCCTAGCCACTTCTGAAGAGACCTTTAAATACAGATTTATTTGGGCATAAGCTTTTGTGGGTAAAAAACCTCACTTCTTCAGATGGCATATGCAGAACAATAGATACATACAGATGTTAATACAAACAATCTTAAGTCTTTTGTTGAGGAAATAAAGTGAGAAAGCTAATATTGAATGTTACATACATTTTTTGTTGAGCATTTCACAGACTAAAAAGGATCCCAAGGATTCACTGAGATTATTTTTTTCTTATTTAAAGAAATCGGCAAAAAATGCCTGGCTGGAGTACAGTAACTCTACTGAAGTTAGTGGACTAACTCTGACATTAGTCCTTGGTATCTGGCAGGAGTTGCTGTTGCTGCCACCAATCATGCACTGAGGGCTTGCCTACAATGGAGAGCTGCAGCGCTGTAAACCCACCACCAGCGCTGCAACTTACTCACCGTCCACACTTGCAGGGCACATACAGCGCTGCATCTCCCTGGCTGCAGCGCTGGTTGTACTCCTGCTCTGTCTCAGGTATAAGGATTGCAGCGCTGGTGATGCAGCGCTGCTCCGCAAGTGTGGCTACCAAAAGCGCTGTAACTGGCCTCCAGGGTATTAGGAGGTATCCCAGAATGCCTGTTCACAACAAACCAGAAGAGCTCCTGTTTGCTTGAGAAGAGGCAGGCAGGGGAATTGCTTTGGAATGTTCACAGCTGTTTGCTTGAGTAGAGAAGCCACACGGCGGAGGGGGTGGGGGGAGTCTGTGTTGGAGCAGCTGCTTATGTGGTCTGAAGGCTATTTAGGAGTGCATTTAGTGAATAAGAGAGGGGTGGGGGAAGGGGTCAGAACTTTTAAAATGATTGAAGGTAGGTGCTGTGTATCTTCCAGTCCTTAGAACTTGCAAGGCAGGGAGCTGACACAGTGTCAGCTCCAAAAATCCACTCTCTCTGTCTCCCCCACGCTCCCTGTCACACTCCACCCCACCCTCCTCTTTTGAAAAGCACGTTGCAGCCACTAGAACACTGGGATAGCTTCCCACAACGCACCACTCCCAACAGCGCTGCAAATGCGGCCACACTGCAGCGCTGGTAGCTGTCAGTGTGGCCACACTGCAGCGCTTTCCCTACACAGCTGTATGAAGACAGCTGTAACTCCCAGCGCTGTACAGCTGTAAGGGTAGCCATGGCCTGAATGTGTTGTTTTCAGTGTCAGCAGCTGTGGACAAAGTACATCAGATTAACTTTTGCTGGATCATTCCCATAAAATAATCTGAACTGATTTGCTGGGATCAGTAAATTAATTTCTAGCCTCAGCACAGTGTTGGTGACTTCTCTGTGGCCTGCAATGGCTCTGTACAGTTGATGTGTGAGGCTGTTCACTGTTCTAAATATTTTTAGAAGTCTAAAGTGTCCTGATCATACAAAATGTGCAATAATTATCAGATTTTTTTTAAAAATCACTTTGTCTAACTTTACCACTTTAACAATACAATATACAGATTCATTCTGAGGATCTTATTAACAACTGTCAAGACAGTAAATGGTTTGCACCCTCTTAAATTTGATGATAGAATAGGCAAATGAGTATTCGTCCATACTTCTGAGTCATGACTTTTCAAAAAAACAAACGCACACACACACCATCCTTGGCTTTTGACATTGGGTAATTTTTGTGATTGAGGTGCGAATAAGTCATACACAGCTGCACAAAGTCCATTAAGAATTTTAAGGGAATAATTCATGAGGAGGCACTTATCAAGCAGCATATTGAAAACACGTACAACCAAGACTGATACACTTGCAATCAGCTCCCTTCCCAGTACTCATGTGCACTAGGCCAGCAGGGCAGAATAGGCCAACTGGATAAAGGAAAAGAAGTAGCAGGAAAGCAACCCTATGTCTCTAGCTATAGTACAGCTTTTAACTGCAGTTGTAACTTGTTAGTGGCAGTCTGTTTACATACATGACTAATATTTGATTAGTAACAGTGACAGCTAATCATGTGTCACTTGTGCCAGCAACCCCCTAAGCTGGCCAGCGGCAGTCTCCCTGTAACCACTTTGTAATACTGTTGTCCTGTGAGCAAGACCCTGTTATTGTGCCTCATTACCTGATACTTCTTCCTCCCAGAGTTCATTGCCCCATGTGCTGCTAATGCCATCTTTTTGCATGTTCTCCAGTTCTATACCTAGTCCCTGCTGAGGCACGATGGAATACGTGCCCCAGATACAAACATGGTTAGGAAGCATAGTAGTTCAATGCACAAGCTGAGTTAACAAATGATTGCGTTGTGAATAAAAGCTATTGTTAGTGGAAATAGCTCAACCATATTTGTGGCAACTAGTTCAGATAAAGTCACAAACTGGTTACAGAAACACAATTTTATTCATAATGTGGGCAAGCCCCTAAATGTTTCATTATAAACACAACCTCAGGGAACCTAATTACAAACCTGCTTCCAATTTATAGCATAGTCTGGACCATGACCATATAATCTAACTGCTGCAACCTTATATGGCCCAATCTATGCTACAAATTGGTTACCAGGCTTATTTTAGGTTAGAGGAGAATTGTGTTGAATAAAGTTTGCTGTAGGAGGTGTATTAATAGTGTAGATGTGGAGGTTTGGAGGGTGGTGAGAAAAAGGGTTAATTCTAAAGTTGTTTGATGCACAGCCATCAGAAAGCTTTCCTCCCTCCACCCTCACCCTCAGGGGAAAAAGTTAGGACAGACACTTGTTAAACGGAGTTGTCACCTCAGTACTTTTAAAGACAATCCTGGAGAAGAGCTGAATCTCAGAAATCCACTCTGAAATCAGAGGAGACAGTCAAATCCACAGTCAAATTGTAGAAACCACTTCCCTGAAAATTTTCCCCAAATGTGCTGCTTTGAGGGAAGCCTGGTGAACTGGACAAATGAAAGGAAGCAGGAAATCCTAGGAATAGACACGAACATAAGTTAATGACCAGAGCCTGAGGACATAGTAAGCACACTCTGATGCATCTTTTCAAAAGTGTTTCTTAAGGAGATTAGAAGAGCAAACATTTTAATTGTTCATGTAAAGAAACTGCACTCTTGTTTTCTATGATAAAGCTTTCTATGATAATTTGGGCCTTTAAAGAGGTTTCCATAAATGTTAACAATACTAACTTAATATTGCCATAAGTCACTGTACATAAGTGTGTAGTTTTTTTTTAAAAGTTGCGCTGCCACTGACTCAATTTAGCCTTGCGCATGTCACTAAAGCCAACACTGTCAACAGTGATCTCTGATTGTGTGTGCGCACGTGCAGGACAGTTTTAGCCTAATTTTCATAGCTGCTAAGCTTCAACTTGAAATTAATAGGAGGTGTAGATGCTTGGCAGCTTTGAAAATTAAGTCCTGAGCGTCTCAAGTTGGGCAATGAAAAATCAAAAGCTACAATTGTAAATTTTAGCTTTAACTTTCCAGGGAAACTGAAACATAAGGCCAGATTCTACTCTCAGCTACCCTGAATTTACACTGCTGTAAGTAATGGAATTACTCTACCTTTCCACTGTTGTACCTGAGATCAGAACCTGGCCCATAGTTTGTGGAATGGCAATATTTTAATATCTATCCCACAGGACCAGATTAACTCTCCTGTGGGCCTGGGGCTATAAGATTTTGTGGGGCCCAAGTCTTTTTCCCAATTTAAAACAAAACTATCACAATTATGGCATTGAGGCTATTAACACTATAAACTTGCCTTTTAATTAACATAAAGCTGTTCTATGGCTACATTTCAGTCTTAAAACATGTAAACTATGGTTAAGTTAATTCAGAATAGCCTACATTTTACCTGAGAACAGCCATAATATTAGTTTCTTTCTGGTAGGGAGTTTGGGTTCAGGAGGGGGCTCCAGGCTGGAGCAGAGTGTTGGGGTGAAGGAAAGGGTGAGGGCTCTGGGAAGTAGTTTGGTGCAGAAGGGGATTCTGACCTGGGGTAAGGGGTTGAGGTGTAAGAGTGGGTGCGAGGTGCAGGCTGCGGCCAGGAGGCTCTTACCACAGGCAGCTCCTGGCCGGTGGTGCAGCAGGGCTCAGGCAGGCTGCCTGCCTGCATGCCATGGTCCCACGCTGCTCCCGGAAGCAGCCGACTGCTGGCACATCTCTGCACGCCCCGGGGGGAGAGGAACAGCGTGTCTCCATGTCTGCGTGTAAGTGCTGCCCCCACAGCTCATATTGGCCAGTTCCTGGCCAATGGGAGCTGCGGTGATGGTGCTGGGGGCAGAGGTAGCACATGGAGCTGCCCTCCACCTCTGCCAGGGGCTGCAGAGATGTGCCAGCAATCAGCCGCTTCCGAGAGCAGCGTGGGGTCACAGCATGTAGGCAGTCTGCCTGAGCCCTGCAGCCCCTAAAGCCCCTGCATTAATCCGGCCCTGCTATCCCAAAGGTGTATTGTGAATGCTTGTACAGTGCTTTGAAGATGTAAAATGGTAGGTGAATGAAGCTTATTACATGTACTTTATGGATGAGTTTGGTACTATTACTACCCTGATTTGCATTGCAGTCAAATGAAAACAAACAAATGAGGTTTCAAAGAACTGTCTCGACTTACAGTGACATCTGGAACTTGGAGTCCTATTTGCTTGTTCTAGGGGCAATATTTGCTAATACTTTGGAGAGCAATAACATAGGCTATTGGTGTATCTTAGAATTGCTTGCTGTTAACATATTATGGTGTAGGAGAGAGAATGGAAGAGTAAATATTTGGGTCCATATTTTCAAAAGGGCAGCCTCTTTTGCAAGCACAAATTCTGCCCACAAGATTTCCACATGAAGTTTTCAACCTACAACTGAATTTTGGTTGCAGTTCTGTGTATTTGCACCTGATTGTGAGTGCAAATCAGGTAGTTAGCCACATCAGTAATTAAATTTATATCTGCAGTTCATTTTGTGGATGCAGATATTGTTGGTGAAAATTGCATGTAAAAAGCATTCATAAAAATATACTCAATTTGGGGGAATATTTTCAGCTTCTAAGAACCTTAAATATTTCATAGTTCTTTTTAGACTAGATATTTAGTTTGGGTGGGATGTTCAAAAGAAACTAAATAACTTAGGAGCACAAGTCCCATTGACTTTCAATGGTACTTGATTTCCTAAGCAAATTAGGTGTTCTTGAAAATTCCCACCTTCTGATTAAGTATTATCAGATAAGATATTGGAATGTGACCTGATCCTCCCTGTATCTGTCCCATCTACCTGACATGATGCAGTGCTTTGAAAACCAGGCTATCAAAAGAAGGTGCAAATTGCTGGGTCAGACCTTTTTACCTTTTTATGTAGATAGCCTGCACTGCAGCATTCCAACGATAGCATGATCGTAGAGAGACAAGGTGGGTGAGGTAATATCTTTTATTGGACCAACTTCTGTTGGTGAGAGAGAAGTTGGTCCAATAAAAGATATTACCTCACCCACCTTGTCTCTAATATCCTGGGACCAACACAGCTGCAGCTACACTGCATACAACAATGGATAGTATGATAGTTTAGCCTAAACAGAAAAACCTGTAGGTGTGGGGAAGAGTTAAAATTACGGAGAAGCTGAAATGGATGGACAAGAAATTCACAGATCTGTTGCCACTGACTGCAGAACTTGAGTTTTAACAGTGGGTTTTGTAATGCTTCCTGGGGGCACCCAGGTGCTATGAGTCACCTCACTACCACCTGAACTTAGCAATAGTAAGCCTTGTTTGTGCCTTCCAGGGGTCAGCTCCCCAACTCCACCAGCCACAGGCAACACAAGCACCACCTCTAGGCCTATACAGGCCCTGCTCTCTCTCTCTTCTACAGGTTAGCAATAGGCACACTACAACTTTGAGCCCTCCAAGCATGTCTCTGTGAGGGTCCAGCCCCTGTTCCACTGGACTCTCACAGTATTCACATATTTGCTGCTTCCAAAGAATCAGTATTCCCAGGTTACAGTTACACCTAAGATAAGTTCTTTGCTTAATACAGAGCACACAGACATGGTTACAGTGAAAACGAGTAAAAGTTTTATTTAGCAAGGTATAGAGGTGCAAATGATAGCAACTAGAAGTACTGGAAACAAATGCTCACAAAGAAAATAAAAAAATCATACCAAGCGTTCTAGGAGCCATATTCCCTTAACTGGATACTTTCCTGTCTTACAGAGCAATATTCACCCAAAGTCCTTCCAGCTTTTTATAACCAGCCTTGGCTGTGACCCTCCTTTCATAAGACACACTGTTAGATTGCTTTCTCAGTGAAGGATCCAGGGTGTACCTCTGTACCCCCAGATATACCTCAGCAATCTACTGTCTTTACTCATAAACAGGATCTCCCTTCCTCTGTTTGTTTGTTTTCTCCTGTAAATTTTCTCTCTTGACAGTTTCAGTGTCTCTTGATTAGCATTTTGCTCAGTATGCAAACAGGCATCCAGTGTGACATACAATGCCCAATACATACATGACCAGATAAAGAGAGAAGTGTCTGTTACCTCATGCTTGAAAGGAACCTGAGAGATGTCAGCTCCTGGTTACCTGCCTTAAGAACATTTTCAGTACAGACACAACTCCTTAAATATTATCCATTCATATAATCATTGTAAAATGTGACAACCAATGGACTACCAGTTCTCAGAAGAGACCTCAAATGCCATCTTTTTGCATATATCCGACACTGGGGATCCCTGTAAAACTCTATGCAAACCTGGAGCCCTCTGCTATTGGCAGCAAGAGGTTCTGGGGTCACAGGTTTCCAGGAGCAGAAGGAACCCAACTGCTTACACAAATCTAGTGGTCAGGATTCCTGGTTTTCACCCAGGCGGCCTGGGTTCAATTCCCAGTTTGGGAATAATGTAAACAAACTGTTGAATATTTAAAATATTAGTCAAATGTGATTACTAAAATAGCAAATATTCTTCACCTGATCAAAACACTCACCAGCTTCAGAGGCATCTTGGCATGAAATTACATTTATCAAATTACGCATGTAGGAATAGCTGACTAAATTATGAGTCAGTCTTTAGAGTTGGACAGTCTCTGTTGTGAGTCACTGAAACAACTCTATTGTGTAACACATAACAAAAGAGGTAAAACAGGCTGATGGAAACCTTTGACATTGAGTAAAAATATTAGGCAAAAGGAGAGAGCTACACTTCATAGAATCATAGGACTAGAAAGGATCTTGAGAAAATTCTAATGTCTTGAGAAAATGTTATGGTGTATATAGTATACAGCGCATCTTTAAAAAATATTTAAATACATAGGCAATAAAATGAACAAAATGGATATAATTACACTAACATAACCTAGGTGTTGTGGATCTTTGGTCCCAAATATATAAATCTCCACCAGCTGAGAGAGATCAATGGAAAAAGAAAATTGTGTTACGATCGGAAATGAGTTTGAATATCCTCCACTCACCAAGTTGTAGAGAACAAGCTTAGAAATAAATCTTTAATTACCTTTTAAGGAATTATACCCGCATTACACTCAGTGATATCCTACAGCACATTCTTGTTTAGCACACTAATCTGAGCTTGTCTATTTTCATTTTTGTCAAGCCTATTTTCATTTTTGCTGTTCATTGTTCAGACTTAGATCATCTTTGTATCTAGGCCTGTTACCAGCGGGGAACATAAGCGATAATCACCACTTCTGGTAGTCTCATTTCATCCAGCGGATTTGCAAGTATCTGTTGGAAACTAAAGCCTTGTCTACACTGCCACTTTACAGCGCTGCAACTTTTTTGCTCATGGGTGTGAAAAAACATACCCCTGAGTGCTGCAAGTTTCAGCGCTGTAAAGTGGTAGTGTAGACAGTGCACCAGCGCTGGTAGCTACTCCCTTCGTGGGGGTGGGGTTGTGTTGTTTTTTTTAAGCGCTGGGAGCGAGCTCTCCCAGTGCTGGTGCCACAACTACACAGCCAAGTTAAAGAGCTGCCACAGCAGCACTTTAACATTTCTAGTGAAGACATGCCCTCAGTATGTTACACAAAGTAAAAAGCAGTTAGTTTTAACCCTCATTCTTCACTTAAGCAGAAATCATATAATTGTTTATGGTTTAAAAAGAACATGTACAAGCCTGTCAAATTCACTAACAGTGTAGGCAGAAAATCAATAATATTCCAGTCTTTAGTCACTGATTGTTAAGGAAATATATGAATGAATACTTGCTTTGTTTTGTCAGCAAGGATATTCAGTATTCCTCAAAAGACATTAAAATTATCTAGATTTAAAATGCTATATATTTGCACTATTTGTCATGTTAGTCACTAAATTTGCCCTCAAATATGATAGTACTGTATTAAAGCAATAGAAAAAAATCCACTGGCAAGATGAATGCCATTTACAAAACTATGCCAAAGAGGTGGCACGTGAAAGAATTTTTACTACCTAAAGAACCATCATAATATTGATGTAAAAAACCAAAAGATTTATCTGATAGTTACTTTCCAAATGAACTAAAAGTATTCCAGTCCTAGAGGAGTAACTGAATAAAAGTTTCTTCTTGGAATACACAGAGAAAGCTACTTACAAAAGTGTTAATATAAAAATTACAAATTAAAGTCCATAAAGAGACCAAATACTCTAAGCTTTCACTGAAAACTAAACATGCTTCTAAGCATTGTCATAGAGTTGTTTTTTTTAAATATAGAATGAAATCTAAAAGAATGATCTATTCAACAAAAGAGAACTGCTAATGTGAAAAAAAGTTTGTAAAAGAAAATAAACCAGACTCCATATTACACCACTCCTGCTCCCACTGAAGTTAATGACAAACTCCTATTGACTTCAATAGGAATAGAATTGGAGTTTTGGATGTCAAGAACTGTGGCCTATGGGAAATCACTACAAAACATATTCTCAGGTGCTTCAAAGCATGTTTCGGTGACTCTAACTTGGAAAAAAAACACCTCTGCAGGACTAATCTTAATTAAACAAATACAAAATATTTCACTTAGCAAGCCTAAACATTTCCTTTTGAGTATTTAATTAACAATTAGCAATTGGAAAACAGAATAGTTCCAATCCTGAAAACAGTATCTCTTTATAACAATACTGCCAATCTCCTTGGAGAAGTAACGCGCAAAGCCAAGTTCTCAAAAACTGAGGCTCACTAATATTTGTATAACAACATCTGTGTACACAATGATGGCAACAAGTGTAAACTTGACAGCTGAATAGCCAGGCACGCAACAGAATAGCAAAGCATCCTAACCGGCAGTTTGTATGTGCACATTTTCCAGATTGTCTTTGAACTCCTAGTAAATGTGCACATGCATCTAGGCTTAATATGGGACACACACGTGGGTTTCTACACTAGAAAATCTGACCCATAACTGTTTCATCTGATGTGGAAGCAATAAAGCACACGATTAGTGATGCCAGCCATCTTGGTTATATCCAGAATCATGCTATGATTTCATACTTTATTACTGTACTTTGGAGATGAGCATTACTCGATGAAATGATAAGTAATAGATCTACCTACAAGTCTTTTAAATTCAGGACTGGTAAGCTAAGAACTCCTAAACATTAATCTCAATTATTAAAAAGATCCCTTCTGTAGCCCTAGGCAAGTCACTTACGCCCAGACCCACAAAAAGGACTTAGGTACCTAACTCCTCACTTAAGGTACTTCAACCCAAATTTAAGAACCTCTGAGATTCTCAGAACCCCTGCTCAGCTGCTCACTAGACCTGTAGCTGTCTAAAATCCCTTGGCACCTATGCTTTCACCATAAAAGTCCCCTAAGCATATAAATTTCTGCCACTGGGCATAGGTGCAACACATCTCACAACTAAGCCCTAGTGAGACAGGCATTCTCCCCACCTATCTTGCTTCTGGGTCCCAAACTGGTAGGTGTGTTCTAAGTGTGCCTACTGGATCAGGGCCCCTACAAAATCTGGTCAGAAGAGAAGATGATGGCAACAGTGATTCCTCCTTTTTAACTTTTATCCCAGGGGGTAGCACGCTCACCTGGGATGTCAGAGACCAGGATTCAATTCCTCCTTCTGCCTAATGGGAAGCAAGGATTTGAACATGGGTCTTCCAACTCTCAGAAGAGTGCCCTAACCTCTAGGACATTCTGATGCAGGTTTAGCTTAATCTCTCCTGTTGAAGCTGATCCATTTTGGATAAATACTTATAGTCATTGGGCCAGAGAAAGTGAGAATGACTTTAGCCTGGGGACTAAGGACACTTATCGGGGGGGAGGGAGACCCAGGATCCAGTCCCCCTGCTCCAGTGACTATTTACTTACCCAAAGTGCAACAGCATCACAGGAACCCACAATATCCCAGAGCCCAGTGGTTAGGGCACTGTCCTGAGATGTAGACGGCCTTCATTCAATCCTTTTATTCCCATCAGGCAGATGAGGGAATTGAAGCTGGTGTCTCCCACATCCCAGGGGAGTGCTCTAACCACTGGTCTAAAAGTTATAAGTGAGCTGGCAATACCACAGTGTACTCTTGTTCCATTTAAATTATAAGTTTTCTGGGGCAGCAACCATCTCTTATCTACCTTCACAGAGGACTTTGTAAGGTATATTTTTTATATTAAAACTATTAATAAATACAAAAGTAGCACTATAATTTTCCCCTATATGTTTATTTTTTCTTGGTTTTTATGTTTTTTGCTTTGTCATCTTCCACAGTTTTTCCCAGCATCTTCTTATCTGTCCTTCCATCCCAATGGCTGCTGTCCAAAGCTGATTCATCCTTTCAACTTGTTCTCCATGGTGGCTAACTCTTCTTAGACATTCAGCAGAAATAACATGCCTTATTCTTTTTGTAAAGCACAACATACATTGACAGCACTATACATATAGTCATAAAATACATAAGCCTGTTTACTAAACTGCTATTTATTATGTAGAAAAACATCTGGACTTGATTACAGTTGACAGTGTTCTAACGAGATAAAAATAGTTTAATTCTTCAAGTGACATTTAAATTATACATTATAAGAGCCAAATCCTGGTCCCACTCAAGTTAATGTAAGTTTTGTCATCAACTTCAATAGGAGCAGGATATGGCACTAAATGTTCTACAGTGTTTTTGGCCATACGCAAGCAGTTCCAGAGCCAGAATGCTCCCCAATAGTACCTACAGGGATGTAGATTGTGTAGTACGTATATTACAAAAGCTTCTGTGATTTATTCTGGCTACTGAGCAAATAAATAAAAAGATAGACCTACAAGACATCACTAGGCAAACATCTTTGATGTACAGAAGTTCAATTTACAGCAACCCTGATAAGGGCTTTTAAGTTAAAAAAAAGAATGTAGTTCATTGCTATTAAAACATTTGTTTAGTCAGCATTTTGCTAGAAATATGGGTCAATATTTTCATATCTGTGATATGTAAAATAAGTTTGTGATAGTAAGCCAAATGTTTCCCTTTTACCTGTACAACTACAATTGCACTGGAGTTGCATAGATGCATCTGAGTTCTAGAATGTCTAAAAAACCTAAATGGTTTATTATAACTCTTAATTTATATGAGCTAATGCTTTATATTCAGAAACACTACAGTCAACTTGCTGAAGTCTTCCCTTAGAGAAATCTTATTTTAAAATGACTATGAGCCTAGATTTTGGTTTTGTACACAATTTCTTGTGCCAATGTAAAGATTACCTAACAATCCACATAACATCAAGCCACAACTAACAAATTTATACTAATAGCTTTTGTATCGGATATTAAAACTGCTTTTTAATCAAACCCTCCATTAAGTAAATAAATTAGACACACAAATTGCATGCATAACGCTCAATGTTAGTGAAAGTTATGTACAGACCAAAGGGGGAGAATGCAATCCTTAATTTTGTTTCCTTGCTTTTATTGATTTGTGATATCATATTGTTTAAACATAGGTTTGGGTGTTCATAACCTTTATTTTCATAATAATCAATTCTGAACAACTTTTATTATTTGATTCCATAGAAGTTTCACATACAAATGGGAAAATCTAGCCCTTATGCAGAGATTCTGTACAGTAGAACTAGAGCAGTTCTGTTGCATA
This sequence comes from Gopherus flavomarginatus, assembly GCF_025201925.1. Lineage (NCBI taxonomy): Eukaryota > Metazoa > Chordata > Testudines > Testudinidae > Gopherus > Gopherus flavomarginatus. The sequence continues at coordinate 55,139,567 of NC_066621.1, forward strand.
ATGGGTGTACTGCCTGCGTGGTACCTTGCTCCGTACAAGTTCCCTGTGTGGTAACCTACCGGATGGGGTGGAGTGGAGCATGTGGATTTTATCCTCACTCCTTGTGGGGTATTGTGTAATGGCCAAAACTATTCCAGAAATTAGGCCTGAGTAAACTTTAAGGAATGGTTCCTCAGTTGCTATATAGCCTTTTGAGTAAGAGTCTGGGCTTGTCTGGGTTGGGGATCTGGGCCAGAATGGTTGGAGCATCAAGGCCACTGCAGGACCATTTTGATTATTTATTTAAGTAAACCATCTTCATGTCATCTCATTCAATAGTAAACTCGAACAATTTCACAGCTACTATGTTGTCAGCTTGAAAATACTGGATGTTATCTTTCCCACAAATAATATTTACATCCCAGGTAGTGCCAATGTAAACCACCATCCACCCACACTGAAATGTGTCACACACCCAAACTGTTCTGAAAGCCACACCGTTGTGTTCTTGTGAAAGTTTGTAAAGAAAGTGACAGTTTCATATACATGATTAAATTTTCTTCTGTAATATTTCCTTTGCATACTTGGTTAGCCTTACACTACAGTATTCTACCTTAGCTGCCCAGAACATCAGTAGTACGATTGTAAGCTGTAGCAGTTTGGGCCATTAGGCTATAAAATTGTAGTATTTTTAAGAGCAGCAGCTTTGGGGATTTTCGGTTTTGTGGAAGAACTGGAAAACCACAGCCCTCATTGTGATTGCACAATAAACGGTCAATCAACTGTCATCTGCTACAGGGTAAGCAACCATCCTGCTACTATGTTAAAACTAGCTCTGCTTACACACACACCCATGGGTTACTCAAGTGTCATTTCTTCAAACCTACTTCTTCAATGGGGATTGCATAGATGAGTAAGGACTATTTGCATTAGAACTTGAGGGATCAGTCCCTAAGAATAGCTGCTAGTTATCTAAAATTTCCTTGCTACCCAAAAAAGTCTCATTCTCTGACATGTACTAAAAATTCTCTCATAGATCTAGTCTATTTTGGATAAAGTAGTGTTACATACTACACAATATAACATATGTATCCATTTTCAATACACACGTTTTCTGCTCATAGGGTAGAGCCAGCTGTGCTTATCTATAGTGTAAAGTAGGAGCTTGGCCATGCAGGTTCGTTAGTGTGTATTGTAGCGACAGGCAACAAGATAAGCACCTATATTTTATTTCAGCTATTTGATAGCACGCCAGGCCTGCAGCTGTGTGTGTTCTTTTTTAAAACACTCTTGGTCTTTTTCCTCAACTTGTAGGAGAAGAGGAAAACGAGTTTTTCAGAGAATCCCATAAATGAAATCAACACGAGACACATTAGCCCACTGCACCTGCCAATACAGGATTGCTTCGTCCCAGTTCTGCAGCACTTTTCCCCGGTGCTGGGGCTGCCACTGCCTTCCCGGGGAAGCCTGCACCCCAAGTGGGCAGACCTCAGTAAGTTTTACTGAGCTTAAACCTAAATTTTCTTTTGCCCCAGCCAGACCCTATTACACCCCCCTCAGCCTGTCCTGTCCTGCCATTCAGATTCTCCAAGTCCCCCTGGAGAGTATCACAGTCCCATCCTTAGACATCATTTGGACACACAACTCTGCGGTCTTCTTGTAAACGCTACTGCTTCCCAGTAATCTAGCTGGGCAAGAGGTGCTGCTAACCACAGGGTGGGGAAACCTCGCATGGGGGCTGGTCACGCAGGACCGGGGTGCCTAGCGGCAGGAGGACCTCGCAGACCCCTGCACGCAACCCCCTTTTCGCGCCCCGGCTCGGGGATCTCACCTTTCTCTCCCTCTGGTCCCCAGGGGCAGGATCCAGCGCTGGGGAAGCAGCCTCCAGAGACTCTCTTGCAGGGACTGTGCCAGGCAGGGCTCCGCAGCCGCTCCTGACAGCGCGATCAGAATCCTCCCCCTCCCTCCGCTGCTTCGCCCGCACCCCCAGCAGCAGCAGCTCTCCGGCAGACCCCGCTCCGGTTCCTATAGCAATAGGTCCCGCCTCCGGGGCAGCCCCGATTGGCGGGGCCTGACTCCTTCTGGGCATCGCGTAGGGTTCTGATTGGCCGGCCGCAGGGTCGCGGGTTAGGCTGCGCGGGAGGGAAAGCAGGTTTCAAGGAGGGTTGAGGCGAGAAGGTACGTGGCGGCGCCGGCAGAGGGGGTGGGGCTAGTTCACCTCTCGGCTGGGTTGGGGCGGGCTGAGGGGGAGCTCGTGGCCGCGACTCGCAACCCCCCCCGCCGGGGCGCGGGGGTCTGGCCGGTCCGCTCGAGGCTGAGCCCCCTGCCCGCGTCCCTGGGCGGAGCCTGGCCCCGGTCTGCATGTGCTCCCCCCCAGCCCCCGGGAACGGGGGTTGCTGGCCCTAGAGGCTGGGAGCCAGGGGTGTGAGGGGGTTGCTGTTGGGCCCACCTCCCAGGATGGAGCCATGAGAGGTGGGGGGCGTTGTTGGCTGGCTGGCTGGCGGCAGAGGCTGGGAGCCATGTAGGGGGTTGCGACTTGCTGCTGGTCCCGAGGCTCATCCAACATGAGAACCTCTTCCCTGAACTGACCCAGCAATGGCATCCCTAAAACAGCTACCTCCTCAGAAGTGGTTTATTTGTGATGGGGTGGTCCTAGCAACAGGGCTAATGGTTTCTAATCATAACAACAACTTTGTGTTTATGTAATGCTTTCTGTTGGGTATGATCCCTAGCTTGTTCTCAAACCATGGGCCCCATTCTACGGAGACACAGGCCAGATCTACACTTTCATCGGTGTAACTACCTTGCTCAGGGGTTTGAAAAGTCCACACCCGTGAGCGATGCAGTTATGCCAGCCTAACCCCGGTGCAGACAGCGCTATGTTGACCGGAGGACTTCTTCTGTTGATATAACTACGGCCTCTTGTGGAGGGCTTCTCCCATCAGTGTAGTAGTCATCACTGAAGCCACTACAGCTGCCACTAGACCTACCCTGACTCTTTAGAGCAATCATTATTCACAGGGATGGTCTCAAGGAAGCTAAGCGTTCTCACTCAGCACCTTGTAAGAGCAGGTTCCAAATGTGCAATTTTGTTAATTCCAATGTAAAATGAAGACCTTGTCCATGAGATCCCCCAGAAGTGACTCATCTGCCTTATATTGAAGGCTAGCTCTGGAAAAACTTGCATCTTTCTTCTAAAGTGCTTTTTCCTTGGCTGTAAATGTTTAATGACTCCCAATGTAGAGATTATATTTTTCTTTGGTTTATTGCATTATTTGCTTTACTTTGATCCATGGGTAGGATACCCTTAGAGACAAGCTTTTGAGGTCAAGAGCTCTGTGTCAGGTTGAAAGCTTGTGTCTCTCACCAACAGAAGTTGGTCCAATAAAAGATATTATCTCATTTACTTTCTTTCTCTCTAGTATCCTGGGACAGACAGCTACACCAACACTGCATACATAAATAAAGCTAGCAGTGTTCAAGGTATGTAGTAATTAATAAAGACAGCTGAGACAGAATAGGTTTATAGTGGGATGCATACAATCCAGGTGAGAGATTCAAAGCTGGCTAAAGGATGTCAACATCCAATTGCCATTCATCTTAATATGAACTGAGTGTTCAAATCTAGGTGTTTTTTTAGATCTCAGGCTCCATGTTTATGTGAAAGAGAACTAGAAGTATACATTTTGTATAATGAAATTGACTAAATATAAGGCTATTTTTAAAAAAGTTGTCTAAACACAACTCTTAACTGTTGTCAAAGAAAATTTTGGTTATGACTGAACTATGCATTTTTGTTCACAATGTTTTTCATTTTTTAAAAATGGTTCTGCCTTCTTTTACCACCAAATTTGAGAAAACATTTCAATGTAACTTAGAATTTATTTGTCCAATAACTTTAATTGAGATGGGAAGAGGACTAAAAAAGAAACTGATCTCATATTGAAGGTTGAGTCAAACATACTTAACAAATTTAAAAAAAAATCTGAAGTGATCACTGTGATGCTGCGGTCTATATAGTTTTATAAAAATATGCTAATGAGTGAATATAATGTAACTGGAATATGCTTCATGCAAAAGGTCTCTTGTAAGGTATCATTACAAAGCTTATAATCTACTGAGTGTGGTCATCCTAGTTGTATAAATGTACCACTCTTGTATCTGAAACTAGAAATATGAAATACAACTCTGAGGGCCTATTGTAATTATGTAAAGTGTGGGCCATTAGTGGTGGTTTGGAATATTGTTGAGTCCCATTAACCAGGACAATTGTCTGCAGATGGATGTGTTTTACCTGTAAGTCTTCCTGTACCCCTGTTTGCTGGCAAGTGGGCATTGAAGTCTTGCAGTGACGTGTGAGTGTCTGGCTCAGCAAGACAGGGTGTTGGGGTCCCGAGCTGGCAGGGAAGGCAGGAGCAGAGGTAGTCTTGGCACATCAGGTGGCAGCTCCAAAGGGAGTTTCTGTGCTCCAACCCATCACAGTCACATTCTTCAAAACCTCCCTGTTTTCATTTGAAATATTCCACTGAGTATAATTTTGGTCCCAAAGCAGGATTCATGCCTTAAAACTATTGTTTACGCAAGTAAGAATTTTCAATTGGAAGACTGCGGTATGCCAACTATGGGAAAATCACTAATGTATTTTATTAACAATTCACTATGATAAAAAATTATGTCAGTCTACAATGTGTTCAGAGGGAAACAAAATGAGATCAAGTATTTCATTCACCCTAAGAATTAAAGTTGATTAAACTTCTATTGTGTGCACTACGACTGTGAACCATCTGTAGTTCTAAAATCTAAACAGCAAGTCCATTATGACTAGTTTACAAGGCTAAGTGAAGAGATGGGACACTAGATGGGGAGGGCCCTGGGTTACTACAGAGCATTCTTTCCCAGGTATTCTGGTCTAATTGATTGTATAGTTGAGGGTCAGGAAAGAATTTTTCCCCAGGTCAGATTGTCAGAGATCTGAGGAGTTGGGGTGGTTTGCCTTCCTTTGCACCACAGGGCACAGGTCAGTGGCTGGTTTAAATTGGAGTAAATGGTGGATTTTCTGTAACTTGAAATCTTTAAATCAAGATCTGAGGACTTGGTAACCAAGTTATGGGCCTACTATAGGGGTATGTGAGGGGTGAGCAGGGGCGGCTCCAGGCACCCAGTGCATCAAGCGCGTGCTTGGGGCGGCAAGCCGCGGGGGGCAGTGAGGCTGCCTTCGGCGGCATGCCTGCGGGAGGTCCGCCAGTCCCGCGGCTTCGGCAGCAATTTGGTGGCAGGTACCCCGAAGGCGTGGGACTGGCGGACCTCCCGCAGGCGTGCTGCCGAATCCACATTACCAGCAGACCTCCCGCGGGCACGCCGCCGAAAGCTGCCTGACTGCCATGCTTGGGGCTGCAAAATACATAGAGCCGCCCCTGGGAATGAGGCTCTGTTACATGCAATGTGCAGGAAGTCAGTCTAGATGGTCCCTTCTGTGTCTCGAGTCTATGCGTCTAAGTATGAGTATGTTCTGATTTTTGAAAAAGCATGCACAACAAGACCCCTGTCAATTTGTAACCCCCTTTTATCAATGTAAATTGCAGTGTCATAATAAGTGCTGGGAGGCAGCAGCCCACCTTGATTGGTACACAGACATATCACAGGACTCACCAGCAGGATTGGTTTTAGACAGCAGGGTTTTGCCATGGTTCACTAAACTACCATCACCTTGTATAAATCACCTGGAATAACATTGTGATCTTCCTGCTAAGGCAGAAAAGAAAACATCTAAGATTAGGTGTGAAGGGACATCTCCTCACACTGGTGTGAAGGAGACTAAGGAGCTCCACTGGGCCTGTTCCATGCTAATGAGATGCACCTGCAAGGCTTGTTCAGCCTAGAAGAGGAGAGGTTTAAAAGGGGGTAACTTAACACAGGAAGGGGTGGTGAATAGGAAGAAACCACCTCATCCAGACGTTGCTGGTAACAGAGATAGTGCAGCTGGGGAGGAGACAGCTGTGAGATGCACCACTCCGGAAGCCATCCTGACTGACAACAAAGCAATGTGTAGAGCCCTATGCAGTTACAAAATTTATACCCGCGAATGTGGATTATCCACGGAGTTACAGAGCGCTAGCGACAACAAGTGAGACCAGCAGGGCCTTTGTCAGCAACCAGGCCAGGAACTGCAGCAGTGAAACAGCAGCATGTCGGGCTGCCACTTGCAGGAGCCAGCGCCCATCTTACATAGCTTGTCCGCTGTGGCTGTACCGCCTCCAGCCCAGCTCACTGGAGCTGCCATCAGGCTCACCAGCAGCTGTCCCTGGTCATGCTTGTGTGTGCAAGCAGTTCGTGCGCTCCCAGACAGAAGTACCTTCCTCACAGTGGTATGCATCTCCTGCCCAGGAGCAATTAACCCCAGGTCAGGGGACACCTTTATAACATGGTTGTCCTGTGACTTGGTTACAGCATGGTTAAAAGTTATAACTCGGCTGGGACTTCTTAAGCTTGTTACAGGGACACAGTTGGACCCAGGTATGCTACAAATCGTGTTATAACAAAGTTAGATGACGACTGTGTTGTTACCAGGCTCTCTCACTTGGCTATAGTTGTAGCTTTTTAGGTATTATCTCCCCTAATCAGACAATACACCAAGTTCTTCAGGATTGCTAGTGTAGACTAATACAGGCATTTTACCATGTCTTCTACACCTGCTTCAAGAGCAGGTGTAGAAGACATGGTAAAATGCCTGTATTAGTCTACACTAGCAATCCAAACACCTGTGGAATTGCACCAGTGTTAGTGCGGTGGTGTAAGGTTTCCCCCAAACTGTCAGTGCAGACTATGCCTTATAAAGCTTGAGCGTAGGAAACTCACTTTAATGCAATGGAGGAAGCTGCTCCGTTATTACTCCCATTTTATTTCTATGTTACTTGTCTACTCTTGCTGGTTAAAAGATGGTGTTACACTTGATGATAGTTTTTCCAGTTATTGGCTACCTCCAGTAATGCTTTAAAATTTGCAAGTCACTGCAGTTTGATTCAGTCATCTTGTATTTTTATTATACCTCCAATTTTGATGTCTATGCACTTTGCAGAGGTTTTTTTGTTTTAGTCTATTTTAAAAACAAACAAAAAGCCTTTGGAAATCCTAAACACCCTTAACTGGGCTATAACTTGCAGGAGTCTTCATGGCTTGAAAACTGATAAGTGCTGCAGTGTTGCTATTGAAGCAGTTACCTCATCCAAAGTTTGAGAAGTTTTCTGAATGGTAGATGTATCAAGACACAGCAGGGGGAAGGGACTTTCCTTGACCACAGTGGTGTTTTGTGTTCCAGGGTTTTAGAGTAGCTGGGGAGAATTTTTACAGGGCTTACATATATCAATGCGCTCTTTATATTCATCAGAGTGCTGTTATATCTATTATAAAGTTCCCCAGGGGTGTGAATAGTGAGTTCCTGCCACTGCATCTTCTATCTCTCAACTCAAGAATTGACTCCACGATAAATGCAGTGGCAAAAACAGTATTTTCCCCATTGATTACAGTTAGCATCATTTACTCAGGGTAAGAGTGGGGAGAAAAATCTACATGTAAGCAGCAGTCCTCTATTTAACCATAGAATAGTCACATGCTCTCCAGACTGTTCAAACTGCTGTTAAAATAATTTCCCTCTCCCACATCGCTGCCTATGGTAGAGACCAGCAGCAGTGAAATTCATGTTACCCTGACAGAATTCTTCAGTCCTGACATAGAGAAACCACTGCTTGGTGAGAGGAGAGTTCATTCTCCATACTTGTATAATCCTGGCTTCTCTTTTCAGAGTAGCAGCTGTGTTAGTCTGTCTGCAAAAAGAACAAGAGTACTCGTGGCACCTTAGAGACTAACAAATTTATTTGAGCATAAGCTTTCGTGGGCTACAGCCCACTTCTTCGGATGCATAGCTGGCTTCTCTGCTACAATGGACAGCACATGGACCAACTGGTGTCCTTGTGATGCTGGTTTTGTGTGATGTGCACAATAGTTTGCTAGGAACTGAACTGAGACTGACAAATTGGTGACCTATGGAAAATAAAACAGCCACCAGGTAACAGACTCATCACTACAAACATGGATTGGAAATGACATACTGAATGTAAAAGTGAAAAGCCCTTCTGTAATTCCTTGATCAGTCCAGTCCTGCAGAGAGAGTGTGTTGACAGTATGTGATGGTGTTGATTGTTGAGCTAGTGAAAACATGATTAATTATTGGGAGGGAGACAGTAAAATATGTTTCTTCACAGGTTCACATCTCATTGTGTAGGAGGTGACATCAACGGAGTTACACCAATTTACTCCATCTGAGGATGTGGCCTATCAATTCTCTCTCTTTCTCCTTTACTGTAAAGGAGCTGCAGCAGCGCAGGAGCCAGCAAACAGAGCTGTAAACAGGGGAGTTTGAGTGGGAGTTTGCAAGGGAGAGTTTGGTGGAAGACTAAGAGAGGCAGGCAGAGGAACAGACAGGCTAGTAAAGGGAGTGTTTTGGTGCTTGTTGGGTGTTTGTTTTGCTGTGGGTGGTGGTGTTTGTTTCCTGGACTAACAGGATTTAGGTGTGAAGGTTATGACAGATACAAAGGTAGCAGTGGTAGTGGAAAACACAAGCTGACTGGATGTGGAAGCTGCAGCATGTACATGATCCTGGAGGGGGTACCTGAAAAGAGTTGCATCTGCATGAAGTGCCACCTAGAACAGCTGAAGAAAGGAAAAAATCCAAGGATTGGAGATGCAGATGGAAACTGTGGTTGAGTTTAGAAGGGAGTTCGAGCAGATGATGAAGCGAAGACATGAGGAGGCTGAAGGGAAAAGCTCAGACTTGCAGATGGAAGCAGGACCAAAGAACTCTGAGGGGAGACTGCTGAGTGAGGAAAGTGGACAGTGCAAGCATATGACTAAGAGAACGAGGCAGAGGAAAAGAATGGCTAATGAAAGAGAAATAGAGCTCAGGAACAGGTTTGCAGAGTTGGAAAATGAAGAAGGGGCACAGCAGGTAGTTGATGAAGGTGAGAGGGCAAGGAAGAAGAGAACAGCTAGTCCTGTAGGAAAAGGGGAAGAATCAATGGAGATAACAGCACCAAATATGAGCCCCAGAAGGATACAGGATGGATTGCAAGGGAGAACAGGAATCGAGAGGACTTGCAGCCAGAGAGAACGGGATAGACCAGAGAATCGCACCATCACCAGGAAAAGGCAGATCTACATCACTGGGGACTCCTTACTGAGAAGAATAGGCAGGCCTATAACCGGAACTGATCCAGAGAAGAGAAGGGTCTGCAAGGTGCTAAGATATGGGATGTGGACTTGAGGCTGAAGAGGATCCTAACGGGAGTGGGAAAGAATCCACTGATTGTCCTTCATGTAGGAACAAATGATATGGCTAGATTCTCACTGGAATGTGAAGGGAGACTATGCCAGGCCGGGGAAGATGCTTAAGAAAATCGAGGCTCAGGTGATTTTCAGTGGGATTCTGCCTGTTCCTAGAGAAGGGCAACAAAGGTGTAACAAAATTATGATGATCAACAGATGGCTCAGGCAGTGGTGCTATAAGGAGGGCTTTGGGATGTATGGCCACTGGGAGGCATTCATGGACAAAGGACTGTTATCTCGGGATGGACTTCACCTGAGTAGGGAGGGAAATAGACTTCTAGGATGGAGGCTGACACAACTGATTAAGAGAGCTTTAAACTAGGAATTTGGGGGAGATGGTTGGGAGGTGTCCAGGTAATTTCCACGCCGGCTTTTAACATTGAGAGAGAAGAAAACGAAGTAAGACAGGATACAGCCATGGGTAGGAGAATGGGCATAAAGAGGAAGGGTAGTGTAGATACCAGTCTAATAGGTGATACTGGTGATAGAATGTCTGTGCCTAATTGGGTAAAGAATGTGAGCAAAGCCAAACAGCAAAAATTAAGATGTTTGTACACCAATGCTAGGAGCCTACGTAACAAAATGGAGGAACCAGAGTTACTGGTGCAGGAAGTGAAACCGGATATTATAGGGATAACAGAAACATGGTGGAGTAGTAGTCAAGATTGGAGCACAGCAATTAAAGGGTATATGCTGTTTAGGAAAGACACAAATAAAGGCAAAGGTGGTGGAGTAGCATTGTATATTAATGATGAGGTAGACTATAAAGAAATAAGAAGTAATGAAATGGATAAGACAGAGTCTGTCTGGGCAAAAATCACATTGGGGAAGAAAGCTACTAGAGCCTCACCTGAGATAGTACTTGGGGTGTGCTTTAGACCACCAGGATCTGATTTGGATATGGATAGAGACCTCTTTAATGTTTTTAATGAAGTAAATACTAATGGGAATTGTGTGATTATGGGAGACTTTAACTTCCCAGATATAGACTGGAGGACAAGTGCTAGTAATGATAATAGGGTTCAGATTTTCCTGGATGCAATAGCTGATGGATTCTTTCACCGAGTAGTTGCTGAACCAACAAGAGCGGGTGCCATTTTAGATTTGGTTTTGGTGAGTAGTGAGGACCTCATAGAAGAAATGGTTGTAGGGGACAACCTTGGTTCGAGCAATCATGAGCTAATTCAGTTCAAACTAAATGGAAGGATAAACAAAAATAGATCTGTGATTAGGGTTTTTTATTTCAAAAGGGCTAACTTAAAAAAATTAAGGAAATTAGTTAGGGAAGTGGATTGGACTGGACTGGACTGAAGAACTTGTGGATCTAAAGGCAGAGGAGGCCTGGAATTACTTCAAGTCAGAGTTGCAGAAGCTATCAGAAGCCTGCATCCCAAGAAAGGGGAAAAAACTCATAGATGGGTGTCATAAACAGATAGTTAAGGGTTAATGTCTCTTTTACCTGTAAAGGGTTAACAAGCTCAGTGAACCTGGCTGACACCTGACCAAAGGACCAGTCGGAGGACAAGATACTTTCAAATCTTGGTGGAGGAAAGTCTTTGTTTGTGGGTTTTGGGTTGTTCTTTGTTCTCTTTTGGAGTTAAGAGGGGCCAGACATGCAACCAGATTTCTCCAATCTTTCTGAAACAGTCTCTCATGTTCAAAAAAAGTAAGTACTAGATAGAAGGCGAATTAGTCTTTATGTTTTCTTTATTTGCAAATGTGTATTTTGCTGGAAGGATATTTTTTCCTCTGTTTGCTGTACTTGTATCTTAGGCTAGGGGAGAGGGATTCCCTCTAGTCTATATAAGCTTAGACCCTGTAAACATTTTCCATCTTGATTTTACAGAGATAATTTTTACTTTTTTCTTTCTTTAATTAAAATCTTTCTTTTTTTAAAAATCTGATTGATTTTTTTCCTTGTGTAAGACAAGGGGATTGAGTCTCAACTCACCAGGGAGTGGTGGGGGGAAAGATGGCGGGGGAAAGGTTAATTCCTCTCTGTTTTAGGATCCAAGGAGTTTGGATCAGTGATCTCTCAGGAAAAGTCTGGGAGGGAGAAAGAAGGAGGGGGAATGGTTTATTTCTCTCTGTTTTAAGACCCAAGGGATTTGGGTCTTGGGTTCCCCAGGAAAGGTTTTTGGGGGACAAAAAGTGTACCAAACACTATATTTTGGTTGGTGGCAGTATTATCAGATCTAAGCTAGGAATTAAGTTTAGAGGAGTACATGCAGGTCTCCACTTTCTGGATGCTAAAGTTCAAAGTGGGAATAAGACCTTGACAACAGGAGATGTAGACCAAGCTGGATGAGCAAGCATCTCAGAGAGGTGATTAAGAAAAAGCAGAAAGGAGTGGAAGATGGGAGGGATCAGCAAGGAAAGCTACCTATTGAGGTCAGAACATGTAGGGATAAGGTGAGAAAGGCCAAAAGCCATGTAGAGTTGGACCTTGCAAAGAGAATTAAAACCAATAGTAAAAGGTTCTATAGCCATGTAAATAAGAAGAAAACAAAGAAAGAAGAAATGGGACTGCTAAACGCTGAGAACGGAATGGAGGTTAAGGATAGGCATGGCCCAATATCTAAACAAATACTTTGCCTCAGTCTTTAATGAGGCTAATGAGGAGCTTAGGGATAATGATAGGATGACAAATGGGAATGAGGATCTGGAGGAAGATATTACCACATCTGAAGAGAGAGGTTTAAAGGAGGTATTTGAAGGGGGCAAGAGAGTAATTGTTCCAGGCACATGAGGGGCAGTATGACAGAAGTCACAGAATAGGAGTGGGAAAAGCACACAAAGGGAGCAGTAAAATGAGCGGATTAGGAATAGGATAAAGTATAGGAGTCAGATTAGGAAGAATGAGAACAGAGATATAGACTGGGGCAAGTTTATGTAGGGCCTTGTATGTGAGGATGAGGAGCTTGAAGTGATGTTGTAAGAGACAGGAACCCAATGGAGGAATTCAGAGACCAGGGTAATGTGATCAGAGAGGGAAGAAGTAAAGATTAACAGCATTTTTCAGTATCTTGATACTCATTAATGGAAACATTATCCTAAAAAAAGGTTTGGGGTGAAAGGATGTGCAGTGGTGGTACATTTCATAGTAATCCCGCCCTAAACAACAGGAATAAGAGAACCATAAATGTCTGTCTAAAAGAAAATGTAACTTCAGTTTTCGCATAAGTTTTTCTTTTATTTGCTCTCTGAATTATTTTTATTACTTTTTTTTTTCAGATCACTGGGAGCTCAGAAAATGCCACTGTCATTATCAGTGGGGCCAATTCAGATATTTCTTGGGAGAGCAAATTTCAGTCCCCGCCCCTGATATCCCTGCCCTTCCAGTACTCACTTGTTCCCCACCTTACCCTAGCCTCCTTCCACAGGAAATCCAGGTTTCCCTCAGCCGGGGAGTCTCTGCTGTCTCTTACCCGCAGAGTGCGTGAGCTGGTGCTGCCGGGAGTCAAGTTCTTAGTTAACAACTCCCCTGCCCTCTGTTACACCCCTCGTGCCAGGTCAAAACACTACTCAATGAAATTTGACTTGGACACCCATCTGGAGGAGGCGTGGCTGGGTCAGATTTCAGTGGCAGTGCAATCACACAGCCAGAGTTATTCTCCAGACCACTCTGGCAGAAGCAGTACTGATTTAGTACAAGACCTGTGCTTAAAGAGTTGTTGGGCCATGGTCCCTATGACTCCACAGCCTATGGAACTTTGAACAAGTGCAAAAAACTTTGGACTGGCACTATGGTGATTATAAAGGGTTTGGATGGTACCTGAACATCAGGCTAGGTACACATCGCCATCAAATATGTCAAGAACTATAGACTGAAATAAAAACAAAAATCTACAGTGCATTTTTAAAAAGGTGCAACTACTTCTTCTAAAATGGGCTGTGTTTACAGTGGCCAACCCTCCAGGATTGGCCTGGAGTCTCCAGGAAATAAAGATTAATCTTTAAGTAAAATTATGTCATGTGATTAATCTCCAGGAATATGTCCAACCAAAACTGGCAACCCTAGTTGTGGTGTTCTTCTCTCTAATTGGATATATTAATATAACAATAACCCAGTGATTGGCCCTCTTCCATTTTTTTCCCACTCTCACACTCACTCTTAAACTTGTGTGTGGGGAAGACAGAATGCACATGCAAGTGGGTGAGTAGAGCTGCTGGGATACCAGCTTAGAAGGAAAGGAGAGTGTGCTATATAATAATAAAACAACATGTGCCTAACAAGGCATGTGCCTAGCATACCCCATATGTTTAGCTTGTATTGTATGTTGTAATCTCTTCATACATGCTTTGTCTTGCTTGTTTTATTTAGGCCCCATTTTTGCCACCATATCCACACAGATCTGATTGTAAGATCAGAGCTTTAGATTGTAACCTTTAGAGCTGAAATTATATATTCTTTGTGACCTGTAAGGCACATAGAACATTTTTTTATGCTGGAAAAGTAATGGGAATATTTTACTATGTTTTCTCTGCTTTTGTTAAATTTTTGTTAAACCTCATGAAACCTACATATTTTTTATACTTGAATTATTTCTTTAAGGCTTCACACATTGCATAAACAATCACAAATGTCTAAGTCCTATGAGGAAGTTGGGTTCACCCAATTATAACCCTCATTTCTGGGCTGCACAACGACGATCACTCATAGTATATAGAAAATGAAAAATGTCCTGTAGAGACTTGAGCTGGGTTGTGGGCACAGGGAAATAGTGGGATTGTGAGCTCTCTGGAGCAGGGACAGTGTGAGCCTGAATCGCCACTCTCCTGCACCGTATGTCACCATTTAAATCAGTGCAAAATAGGCATAAAATGTTACCATTCTGATCTGGTAACACTTTTCATCCACATTGCACTCCCTCTGCTGTGGTATAAATGACTATGCGAGATGCAAGGCAATGATGAATCAGGCCTTCTTTTTTCTTGTTTATACAGGGCTACGCTCTTTTTAGAGTCCTTAGGTGCTGTTGCAACAGAAATAATAATAAAGGCAGATTTTAGGATTAATTTTTAAAAATCAGTTAAAATCCCAGATGTGGGGGTGAGGAAAGAGAGTGCATTTGACAGGGGAGCAAGACAGGGAGTTGAAACTGATAACCAAAAAGTGTGGTCTTTTATTTTTGTACCCTGTGGAAATGATCTTAGAACAAGAGTGGGCAAACTTTTTGGCCCGAGGGCTACATTGGGGTTGCGAAACTGTATGGAGGGCCGGGTGGGGAAGGCTGTGCCTCCCCAAACAGCCTGGCCCCTGCCCCATCCAACCCCCCCCACTACTTGTCCCCTGACCACCCCCTCCCGGGACCCCTACCCCAACCATCCCCTGGGATCTCACCCCCTATCCACACCCCTGCCCCCTGACAGGCCCCCCAGGACTTCCACGCCTATCCAACCCCACCCCCGCTCACTGTCCCCTGCCTGTCCCATCCAACTGCCCCCTGTCCCCTGACTTACCCCTGGGACCCTCTGCTCCTTATCCAACACCCCTACCCCGCTCCACACCCCCTTTCCTTGCAGCTCAGAGCAGCAGGAGCTCACAGCCCCACTGCCTGGCTGGAGTCAGCCATGCCGCTGCGCTGCCAGGCAGGAGCAGTGAGCCAGAGCACTGGCGGTGCGCTGAGCTGAGGCTGCGGGGGAGGAGGGACAGCAGGGGAGGGGCTGGGGGCTAACCTCCCCACCTGTGAACTCAAGAGCCGGGCAAGACAGTCCTGCAGGCCATAGCTTGCCCACCTCTGTGCGAGGACAACTGAATCCTTCATGTATAGCTTCAGCTCATTGACAGTATTCAGGGCAAGTTGTATCAGTTTTAGGACCAGTCCATCCAATGAAAAGCATGCATTTCAAACCCAGAAGCCCCTGACAGAGCTTTTCCAGACACACTACAGTACACAAGCACCTTGTTTTGTCCAATGCATTATCCAGTATGTTTGTGGGAAATACTTACACTTTCAAAGTGATATTGAAAATCACTAATAAATTGGCAGTTCAGATTTGCTTTCAATGTGTGTGCTCACCAAGAAGAATGGTAAGAGATTGGAAGTTTCGTGTGTTTTTGCGTAACCAAGGAGGGAGGGAACATCATTTGGCAAAAACACATTGTCCTTTGGTGGAAATGTTATTACTTTGTTCCTGAGAAATAGGCTGAGTATACTAACTGTATAGCAGTGTTTACTTATGTAATTTGTGCTGGATAAGGATGGGGAAATCTTGTTGCAGAGTCCAGAACTCTGCTTCTTCCTGCATTTTTTGAGGTTACTATCCAATAGGAACCATCTTCTTTATATCAAAGGCAAAACATGTTCTATTAAGAAGTATTTTTATGAGCGACAGGGATAAATAATCTCTGGCAAGAGGTGACTCCATCAGAGGCAGAGAAATCATTTCCAACCTCTTCTTCAGTTCTGTGGCAGAATTTTAATAGGGGGTCCCTTCAGGTTTCCTCTAGCATATAACTGCATGTTTCACATTGACCTACATAAAGCCTATCATACACAAATAGCTAGGGATTTGTTTCACTTTGTTTCAACTACTACTCCCTATGTATATCAATCACTGAGTCTTACTCTCTGCCAATAAATGTCTGACATTGATTTGTGTACGTTTTTCCCCCTCAAACAAGTTCATAGGAATCAAAATTGTATTCTCACTGTGCACAAAGGAAAAAAAATTAGAGGGAGCATTGCTCTATAGTTTGCTTGCTTGTGCCAAGCTGTGTGGCTAGGAAATGCAAATATGCACTTCCACCAACTGCAAAAGAATGGAAATAAATCATAACCCAACATTATATAAATGATCCTATAAATCCAGGTTTGGGGAAACTGATGTATTTATATGACATGCTTTGAACAGCATGAGCTTTGTTCCTAAATACTGAAAATCTATATAGGGGTTTACTTAGCATCAGATTGCTAATTCTGGCAAGCATACATGATTTGTACAGAAGTTATGCTGCTGACATCAGTTTAAATTATGAGGCAAAAAAGAGGTGAAGGGTACTGAGAAACTTTGATAGAAACAAAATAAAGATTATGGACCATGCTTCTGCAACTGAAGACAATAGGGTCATTGTAGGAGTATGTTTTGCTGGAGCAGGCACTGACTATTAAAAAGTCAGTTCTTAAAAAAGGCGAACGTTATCTAAGCACAGCAATGACATTACATACTTTGTACTTATAGATCCCTTAGATCCAAAGTGCTTTGCAACATTAATTAATGTTCATCAAAAGATCTCAAAGCAGTTTACAAACATCCCTTAGCTTCACAACACATTGAGATAGGAATTATGCCCATTTTACTAACTGGTTAATTGAGTCATAGACAAGTCATAGACAGAGTTGCTACTTCAGTCTGAGAGCTGAAGTAGGCTCTATGAGCCTAGAAATGGGAAGACTGCAAGACTTGGGTATCAGTGAATCTTTTGCCCATGACCTTCCCCAAAACCTACTGTGCAGAATCATGCAGAGCTCTGCACTATGGGTGTGCACAAACCCTCTAAAGCCTTCCAAAATAATACCCTTCTGTACCCAACCAGTGAAATTACATGGGAACAGCAAACTGCAGACATTAAGATCTGTGGGGGGCCATGCCTGCAGATGGTCAACATTAGCAAAATGTCTCATGGCCCACAATCAGATTACCCACATGTGGCCCATGGGCCGCAGGTTGCCCACCACTGGTGTATAGCGTCCTCTGTACCTGCAGAGGTGGGGACGAATATCATTATATAGCTGCATATATTCCTTTTAATTCTCTGAAGTTTCAGAGAACTTTCCCTGCAGAAATTATCCCATGGTTGATGTCCACTCTTTTTAGTAGATCAGATATAACCATAAGGCCTGGCCCTCCAGGCATGAGGCAAAATCCCTTTGGAGTAAGGACTGCAGGACTGGGCTGATAGTATTAAATCTTTATAAGGGAACTGTTGTCACATGTACATCAGAATATTCTGACTTCTGCAACAGTAAGTTTGGTAAGACCATATCTCTGAAGATTCTGTTACTCATTTGAGATGTTGCAAACTCAATAATCAAATCTGCATCAGATTTTTGCTAATCCTCAGATGTGAGAAAAGTCCAAGAGCTCATCCCTATGCTCATAATGATCAAGAAAGCCCATACGGTTTAAGGATGGATTCTTAAAATGGCTTCACAAATAGCTTTACTTCAATTGGCATATCTGCCTGCCTTTTGTCATTATGTAAGCAGTGCCTTTATAATGGTGGTGTTAGTCATCCTCTCTGAGTCTTCTCCAATCAGCATACATCACGTTCCCCCCTGTGCACATTCAATTCTGAGCAAAATATAGCATCTGTTTTTTCCTATTGAATGAATGTTTACTCATGAGTAATGGTGTTTGATAGTGTTAAGAGGCTTTGTGTTGACCCTGAAAAATGAGGCAAGTTAGATACCCATAACACCAGGTGGTGAAATAATTGAATGCTTATATAAGAAATGCTTTGTTCAAGAAACCCAACAGTGGATTAATGGCCTTATCATCATTATGCTCAAGAAGTGTACTTAATTTTCAAAGTGGCTTGAAATTTGAAAGGGGATTCAAAGATCAAGAGGATGTCTTAAGTCATTCAGGGACAGTAAACAGGAGTTGCTGTATCTAGGGAAGGCAAACGTGGGAGCAGATTGTGAACTATGACACTTGGATTCTATTGCGGATTCTGTGACCTTGGACACATCACATATGGTCTGATTTTTCAGAGGTGTGTGTGTGCTCCATAGCTCTGAAGCCAGGCCATTAACCTCTCTGAGCCACAGTTTACCCTCTCTATACTGAAAATAATATTGCTTACTTCACAGTTATGCTGTAAGGCTTTATTAATTAATGTTTGTAAAGTCCTTTGAAATCATCAGTTGGGAAGCACAGTGTGACACCTCAATATTCACCACTGTCATGTAGTTAGGATATGTTTTGTACAAAGTATGCTTTGTGAGATATCATTCTAAAAGTCTTGATCTGCCAGACATTAATATATCATTGAATTGTATGTGCTGTTGCCGTATGTGTAATTGTGAAGTTTGGCTATGTATGTGTTACTGAAACATGTGAGGTTGAAAACACCCACAAGCAGCCGTTCAGATACAACAGTAATAAGGCCAAACAATGTTAGTGGCTTATTGAGGAAATGCATACAGGCACAAGGATTACCCCAGGAACTGTGTACAATAGAAACCTCTCAGAGGTAGCACTACACAATGGGAACTGTTTAACCCGGGTCACAGCAAAAGAGTTTTCCAGCAAGTGGGAAGAAGATACAAAAGGGGAACAATGACATCATGATGATACCTTATTCTCTCTATAACAACACACCTGGAAACACCTGAGGAGTAAAGACTGAGCAGGGAGGAAGTGATGGTCCCAGGCTAAGGTATGGCAGGCCTGTGTATGAAAACCTGGGAAAGCCAAGGCAGCTTGTGCCTTAAGAATCTGCCAGCCTGTTTATCACTCAGGATGAGAATTTGCTAATTCACATCCTGCCTATCTAGTATGTTAAGCTAAGTTTGTGGTTTTTGTTTATTTACCAGGTAGTCTGCTTTGATATGTTTGCTATCACTTGTAATCACTTAAAATCTATCTTTTGTAGTTAATAAACTTGTTTTTGTTTTGTCTAAAACCAGTGTGTGGAAATCATAATGGGGAGGGGGCGCAAAAAGCTATTGCATATCCCTCTCCGCATTGAGGGAGAGGACAAATTTTATGAGCTTATGCTGTACAGTTCCTTGTACAGCCGAAGATAGCATAATTTTGGGTTTACCCTTCAAAGGGAGTGTGCACTTGAGTAACTGGGCAGTTCCTTAGCTGAGCTTTTCCATGCAGAGCTGATCTCAGCATCTGTGTGAAGCTGCAGCTGGATGTGTCCCTACCCGTATGTGTGTTGGAGGGGGCTTGAGAGCCTGTCACAGCAGTACAGTGTGAAAGGGGGCCCAGGGTGGTGGGTCAGGCAGGCTCAGTGGTACCCCAGTTCCAAGTGGCACCCTGAGGGGGAACCCGTCACACACAATAGAACTGCAAAGTATTATCACTGGCCAAGAGAAGTGAAGTCATATACTCAAATAGACAACATTTCTTTGTTAGTATGTGATATCTTTTGAAAACGACATCTAATCAGTTCCAACAATTCAGGGAGTGTTCTAGATATTGAAGAGCAAAACCCTATTGATTTTCATGAAAACTGGAAAAGTCTAATTTCCACTAAAATCACCATTTGGTCACTCTGCATACAGGAATGAGTGACCTTAGGGTTAGAGGGAGGATTAGTGGGCCCTTTTTAACTCACTCCAGAAAACCCCTCCTCAGCTGGGTTCCTTGCCCCTCCCCACTCTGGCCAGGCCCCTTTCCCCCACCCCCAGCTGGGCCTGTCACACCCCTCCCCCCCCCCAGTCTGATCTGTGATCCCTCCCACCCTTAGCCTGAACTTTCCAGTTTTCATCAAAATCAATAGGATTTTGACTGGGGGAGCAGGAGGGGCTCAAAGCATGGCAAGGGGCCAGCTGGTAGGGGGAGGGCCTAGCCATAATGGAGAGCCATGGGGCACACCTGGAGGGACTGGCTGGAGTGTGGGTGAGCTACTCAGCCATAGTAGGGGTGAAAGTCCGCTGGGTGTACAGTTTAGCCTATATAAGCAACAAAGTGTGTGACCCTCTAGGTACCTTTTTCTAATGCAGCATGTTTTCCCTTGTGGTGTAGTGATATAGTTGAGGTAAGAGAGAGTCATATTTTTTCCTGACTTAGAACAACTAAGCAGAGCATAAAAACTTTGTGAGGAAAACAAAAGTACAAAGAATTGGAGGTGCTTTTTCCTCTGGGATATTTTGTTTTATAATATCTAAAACCAGACAGAAAAATTTAAAATTTTGAGTAAGCGTGCAAATTTCAGTGACTTGCTATCTGAATCCTGCTCCTACGGTATCTGAAGTCTGAGGGCCAT
The DNA here is from genome assembly GCF_025201925.1 of Gopherus flavomarginatus. Classification (NCBI taxonomy): domain Eukaryota; kingdom Metazoa; phylum Chordata; order Testudines; family Testudinidae; genus Gopherus; species Gopherus flavomarginatus. The sequence goes on from NC_066621.1 coordinate 55,159,872, forward strand.
GCCACCACCTTTATAAGTGTTGTCCCATTGTTGTCAAGCAAAAGAACATTTAGTGTTTGTGCTGAACAGAAAGCCAGTGATACTGTTGATTATAAACCTAATGGAATGTTAAGAATGTACCCTTACTTTCCCCAAACGGTTACAGTACTGGAATTTAAGTACTAGGAAAAGAACACTGTATCCACAGCAACGTGGAGACCAACTTTTTAACTTTTCAGCACATTAACAAGTCAATGATTTTCCTGTCAGCCAAAGACAAATCCAGAGCCCTGTGCCCAGCCTGAGTAGCCGAACTAGGATGTGAATAGATATGCGGGATAGAGAAGAGAAACACTCACTGCCACTTACAAAGCAGCTCCATGACCACCCTGCTGAGGTAATGACAATCTTGCATGGCCCAAAGGTGTCTCAAGCTGGGCATTTAAAATTAGTGGACATGTCTGAAAATGTTGATGTCAATGTTGCCTCATATTCCCCATTTATACAATGGAGATAATAATACCTACACTTGTGAAATTCTTTGAAATCCTTGCATTAAAGGGCTTGTATAAGTTGAAAGTGTTATTACAGAGTGGAGCTGAGGCAAGCCTTATCCACTTACGCTCAAATGTTTAAAAACATCTGTGCAATGCACCTGGATTGCTAACCAGAGAAAATCAGCAGTGTTGAACAATGCCCAGAGTCTACAGAACAAAGTGATAAAAGACAAGAATATAAACTGTTCTAAAACTACCAAGGAGTATATTACCTGCAGCAGATGCTATTGCTTCTGCATATTTAATTCCAACCAAAACACTTACTTCAGAGTCCTCTGTTAGCGCAAGTCCGGATTCAGCTTTGGTGTAACTTCATTTCATTCCATGGATGAAATCTAGGCCCCATTGCAGTCAATGGCAAAACTCCTATTAATTTCAGTGAAGCCAGGATTTCACCCCATGAGTTGCTTCTACTTATACCAGGACTGAACTGAGCTCAGTAAAAAAAGCCCTATTAGCTCATCTGGCCCTTACTCTTGCAAAGTAGGATTCTTCCATATAATTACACTTTAGTGTTCTGTCCACGCTATTTTCAGGTGATGTCTCACTATTTCCATTGAGAGATTATTCCACATTAATAGATCTAATTTTGGGAAATGTCTCTAACTTCAGCCCATTCTATCTAGTTATAGTCATTTTAATTATGCTAAATAATTCATCTCCCTCCTTCATTCCCTTGCTGTCCTTACCTTGTCCCTTGTCTTTAAAATCCCTCATTGTTCATTCCTTTTGCAAATTAAACAACAAATAAAAATAAAAATTGGACTTGTTCTTTATTTTGCTTCATGCTATCAAGTTTTATTGCTTTAAAAAGACAACAAACAGACAACCCCCTGCTTATTTTTTACATTAGTGATTGAGAGCATGTTTGCTCTTGAGCACTCTGTTGTGACTGGAGAAAGAACTAGTGAAATGATGACAGCAGAAGAGCCAAGAGATTAGAAACTGAGGGCTTGTCTACATCACAAAGTTGCAGCGCTGGTGAGGGGGTTACAGCGCTGCAACTTAGGAGGTGTACACATCTGCAGGGCACCACCAGCGCTGCAACTCCCTGTTTGCAGAGCTGGCCATACTCCCGTTTTGTCTCGGGTGTAGAGGATCCAGCGCTGGTGATCCAGCGCTGGTAATCAAGTATAGACACTTACCAGCGCTTTTCTTGACCTCCGTGGAATAAGCAGGTATCCCAGCATACCTGAGGAAGCCTCTGGTAATCAAGCTGGTCTCCTTCCCCGGTTTGCTCTCACGTTCCCCGAACCCGAGCAAGCAGGTCTCCTTCCCTGCGGTTTGCAGGGTGGTTCGGGGAACGCGAGAGCAAATCGCAGCGAAGCTGGTCTCCTTTCCCGATTTGCTCTCGCGTTCCCCGAACCCCCGAGCAAGCAGGTCTCCTTCCCTACGGTTTGCTGGGTGGTTCCGGGAACGCGAGAGCAAACCGCGGCGAAGCTGGTCTCCTTTCCCGGTTTGCTCTCGCGTTCCCCGAACCCCCGAGCAAGCAGGTCTCCTTCCCTGTGGTTTGCAGGGTGGTTCGGGGAACGCGAGAGCAAACCGCGGCGAAGCTGGTCTCCTTTCCCGGTTTGCTCTCGCGTTCCCCGAACCCCCCTTGAAGCCGCCCAACAGCGCTGCAGTGTGGCCACATCTAACACCACTTGCAGCGCTGGTTGCTGTAAGTGTGGCCACTCTGCAGCGCTGGCCCTATACAGCTGTACTAATACAGCTGTAACAACCAGCGCTGCAAAATTGTAGATGTAGACATACCCTCAGTAACTGAGAAGGGGGATTTTTAGTTAGAACGTTCAAAACTCTGTTTTTGTTAACACCTGTTTAACTTTAGTGACTAGCATTTTATAACAAAAGACTTCTTTGTTGAAGATCAAGTACCCCTGCCTCTTCAATTAAAGGTCTGAGTGCTCACAATACACATACTCTGAGTCATCCCGGAAATTCTCCAGCAAAAGCATGGAAGACTAGATTTGTTGTTCCTCCTATTTCCAGCATTTAAGTGTGGTATTCAGAATTTTTTCTAGTGTAGAAATTACATTCTTAATTAGAGCCTTTAAGCAAGGAATACCTTTGTACATTTCTCTGGTTGTACTCTCATTGTTATCCAGTAAATAAAGTTTATCACTACTCTAGTTAGCATTTTTTATTAACTACTTGTAGCATGAAAGGTATTTGAAAAAAAAGCAAATTAAATGAAAAGCCTTATGATATAGATGATTATAATTCAAACTATACCAATTAACTGGTTGTGGTTAAACAAATAGATAAAACATGTTAAATTATTTATATTTATCACTAGATGCCAGTTTAGTAAGACTTCCAGGTGAAATTTATTTGGGTTCACTATCAAGCTGCAGCAAAAAAACTTCAGGACCAGACTTCAAAGAGAAACTGCTGAGCTTCAGTTCATCTGCAAATTTGACACCATCAGCTCAGGATTGAACAAAGACTGTGAATGGCTTGCCAATTACAGAACCAGTTTCTCCTCTCTTGGTTTTCACACCTCAACTGCTAGAACAGGGCCTCATCCTCCCTGACTGAACTGACCTCGTTATCTCTAGCTTGCTTGCTAGCATATATATACCTGCCTCTGGAAATTTCCATTACATGCATCTGAGGAAGTGGGTATTCACCCACGAAAGCTCATGCTCCAAAATGTCTGTTAATCTATAAGGTGCCACAGGATTCTTTGCTGCTTTTACAGATCCAGACTAACACGGCTACCCCTCTGATACTTGAAGCTAAATGAGTACAATTTGTTATGAATATCTGCTATTTATCCTATCTCTCCATACTGCACTGTATTGTTGACTAAAGAATGTGCATGTACTTAGCATATAAAGGATTTACCCACACTAGTACTCTACAATATATTGTTTCTTTTAAATCTGCCTTCATTTGAATCCACTGTCACTCTTTTAATTGCATAGCAGAATGCTATTTTTCTGCCCAATAATATATGTTTATATTGGCCAACCCAAGTCCTCATTTTTATAGTTTTGATGGGATTCATATAAGTACCATAGGTAGACAGACTGTACTGACAGTTAGTTATGTAGCAACGAGACTGTAACAACATGTAATCCCAATCTATTCTCCTCTTCCAAGTCGACCAGCAATCTGACACCAAAACTGCATCCCAGCCTCCCAAAAAAACCACAATATAATAACAGCAGCACTCTCTTGAATAAACCACCTGTAGCTGGAGGCAGCATGTATTTAAACATGACAAGAACACAAACATTTCAGAGTGTAAAGATTACTCAAGAGAAGGCATTCAGAGAAAACACACAAAGTCCTGCAGACATATTTTTGATAAAGTAATACAATCTTTTGGAGTCCAAAATGAACCTGTCTCCCCCTGGTGGTATTAGATTAAAATGATATTTGTGAGAGTTTTTTTTTTTTTAATCTTAACTGAAGCTTTTATACAAGTTCTAATTAATGTGGAAACAGGGTTTAAATCCTGCTCACATTACACTCTTGAATAGTCTCAGTGAGAGCGCTAGTTCTAGTTGTAAGAGTAAGGTAAGATGGATTTAGCTCTAGAATTGCAACTATTATGCCATGTTAGCTAATAATTGTTGAATACCTTTGAAAATATTTTCTTAACTTGTAATTATTTCTGTCATCTGTAAAAGCTAGTTATCCAAAAGATAAAATAACTTTACATGCCTTTAAGATATTTAACCATTAGCCCAAATGTGAATGTCTCTTATAGTTTTCCTGAACAAGGTCCATATCCTGCATGCAGATGAGTAAGTTTCCTCATATGAGTTACAGTACTTTGAGAAAAATAAAATGGTATATTTTATTTAGTTATTAAAAATTAAGATTTCCCCCCTTATCCTTTATATTCTGTATATATAGTACAAACTAAGAACCAAATTGCACCAAATCTTTATTTTTTTTAAATTGATATTGGGTCAAATCCTCAGCTCCAAATCAGAATAGCTCTATGGATCTAATTCTCTATTTTTAAAGCAGTTGTTCCCAACTACTGATCCGTATGTCAGTATTAGGATTTTAAGCTTTTGTGACTGGCATGCTATGCTCCCCATTCCTATTTTATGGCCTAATCCTATTCTACTGATTTTGATGGGAACAGGTTCAGGCCCTTAATGACCAGTGTGTTTCCAGTAACAACCTCCCATTCAGTGAAGTATAGTTTAACTTACAATTGTGTTTGAGCTTACTCTCACCAGTTAATAAAAGCTAGCTAGCAATACAAATAATACAGCTAAGATCTTGGTCAGGTAACCGAGAAGAGTCAGCTGAATTGGTTGTGAATAGCTGTTTAAAAGACACTAAGGTGTAACTTTGTTGAAGTTTTTTAAAAAAATCTATTTTAATATCTTCATGTAACCTTAAAAATATTTTTTTGTTATGTACATATTTTGTCTTTTTGCACTGGGCATACATAAAAGTTGTATTGTGTCTTGAATATTGTCAGAAGAAAGGCATTTGCAAGCTTTACATTGGTTATAAATCATAACACTATTCTCATAATTAGTTGCACAATGTTATTTGTCTTTTGCATACATTTATTCTGTTATTCTTCTGTGAAAACACTGCAGTGAAATGAACCTGAAACTATATTAAACTAAACATGGGTGTAAGCCAGACTATCAGATCCCAACATTGGTGTGAGGAGGTCAGAAACCAAATTTGGATCCTGGTACAAATTTCACAGCTACTCCTACTTATATAAAGGACAGAAACAGGACCCCAAATAAAAACACTCCCAGAATTTGGACAGTAAAATTAAAAAAATACAGCTCTGAATTTGGAGCTAGAACTATTCCTGTTTTTAACCAAGAGAACTAATGCCATATAACAAGGAATTCCATCAGTTTCAATATGCATTGGATCAGACCCTATAAGCTTAATATATTTTTGTGAGAAATTAGTTCTAGGCAGCTGACCATTTGTTTAATTAGAAGTTCATAAATCCATATTTGTAATTATTAATAATGTATCATAAAACACCAATATTGATTTTCCTACAAAATAACTATATTTAAATAATAAAAAGATGTAATACAAAACTGCAGAGGAAAGAAATATGCAGTTAAGACAAAACATATATGAGAACCAAACTTAGTGTCCTACAAGTGTCAAGGATGGTGAGCATAGCAGTAGCAAAGTTAATCCTTAAAAGACATTTTTCCCAGTAATTGGAGAAAGTGTTTATAGTGACAAAAGTTTGTTAACGTATGCTTTGAATTTACAAATTTTATTTAATAAAGGACCAACCTTTATTTCCAATCAGTCTGCCATACAAATCTACCCTTACAAAACATGTGTTTGAAAAAGGATCCCTGAAAATGTACAGGGTAATTTAGATATTTTATCAGTGTATAACTGATAGCACATACAGTGACAAAATAGTGACACTGGTTATACATGTATACAGCATTTATATGTTCACATTAGTGATTTCCTGTATCATAAATACTTTAAGGGTGACACCATTCTTTGACTCAAGGCACAGAGAGGTCATTATAATTATACCTTTATAAACAAAGCTGTGGGCTGTGTCAGCATTCCCCTCATCAGTTCAAATAAGAATGGGATAATTTTGTCCAACCTACAAGCTTGCCTTGTGCCAAGTAGTTATGATTATAGAAGCAGAACCACTTGGTTGAATCCACTCATCATTGAAAGTTAGACTGCTCAAAAAAGGTGTGTTGGTGCCATAACACCCTAGGTATAAGAGAACCCCTGCTGGACACATAACAAATAGGAGGCAGGTTCCAAAAGCTGGATGGGAACTCTATTAAAGTATATCTAATGGTACAAAGGCAGGGAGTGTAAATTTAATGTGGATGTAGTTGAGAAACTATGAACATCGTACCACACATTGAAAAGAAATTGTATAAAAATAGCAAACAAGAAAAGGGGATATTTTAGGGTATACAAGGGGATCAGTACCTATATACCATAGTGATGGGCACTATAGGAATGTGTTTTAATAGATTAGAGTAGTTAGTTAGGTAATGAGTTATGATGAGATAAAAAAATATAGGCTTAATATCAGGAAGCTTTCCTGACAGCAAGAACCCCTGCTGCTTATGATATTTAATCTAGACTAGGAAATAGACTTGATAATAGACCAAAGAGAATAATTCTGCATTGGTCTGTGAAATGGACTAAATTACCAAATTAGTCCCTTTCTTTCTCAAATTTCCATGACTCATATTTGGTTCAGTCCCAGGCAGTCAGATTTTAGGTACTATCTAGCACCTTCGCAGTGTTTTACAGCTATAATCATTAGAAGTCCAATCATGTAAGCCCTCTATAGTAGTTCTGAATGCACAGTGTTTTCACTATCAGACCTAAAGGTCTTGATCCTATTGCAAAGTTCCCATTGATTTTAATGGTACAGGATCAGAGCCTAACTGATTAATCCTTACAATAAGCAGTCAGATACTGCCATGGTGGGTGCCAATATAAAAACTAAGACAAGAGTATATTCCAAGTAAGCAATATATATGTAATTTCTTCATGAACTGAACAATTTACTGACAGTTTTTCATGTGCCATCTATCCTGGATTATATATTTTGTTGTTTTTGGGATCTCCAGAAATGTCAAAAGTTGTTCATTATCTGAATAAAATAGATAGTCACAGTGAATTATTCAATCATTGTGAGTGACACATCTTGGAATGTAGAGAATACGGTGTCATTCTCTTGTTAAGTTTTTACAAAATTAATACTGAAAAATAATATTTTTGTTACAGTACATATACTGCATTTTATTAGATATAATGAGATGTTATATTTGCCTAACCTTGGTCTAAAATGCCACATATAATACTTTTGAACATACAAAAACAATTTGTACTTTTCAGAGATTATTAAAACAACATTTTTATTTCTTTTTCATTCTGACAATTTAGAAAAATTCAGCACTCCAAATGCTGATAATTTGGGGGCTATAAAATATTTTGTAAAGTTAGAGTAAGTGAATATTTATTTAATAGATGTCCCTGATTACATTATAGCCTTTTCCACTGACAAATGATGAAATACTTACTTCTGCTATTAAAAATCACAAGCTATATATATCTAACTCTATTTTACTAGCGTCATTCCAAAACTCTTAGTTTCATTTATTTTCTCTTCCCCAGAAAGCACACTCAGTACCCTTCCTCCACAGCATGTGATAAAGGAAGTTCATTGTATTTGTACTGAACTGAAGCCCAGGAGAAGGACATGTTTGTTATGCAAGTTTCCAGTAATTCTGAAAATTCTTACTCAGATCAGATGATAAGAAAAGGAAATTAGGTTGAGTAGCACCTCCCCCTAAAATCTCTTCATCTCTTTGGATAGAGCAATTTATTTTGATGACAATATCCAGCCTTTTGAGAGGTATATACAGCCAGGTCAAAGATTTTTTGGTTCAATTAAACTGAAGGTAGTCTTTAAAATATGTCCTTATTGGTACAATGTGCTTTTCCGGGAGATATTTAAAATCTCCCTCAGTTCTTCCACATTAAAACTGACACAGCCTCACAGTCTGTGCTGTTTGTGCAATGACACAATAGACATTTTCCTGCCTGTGCAGCTCATTGATTTCAAGAGAAAATTTTCACAATGGTCTTTCTTGAGTAGTGTTTGAAAGCTGTGTGCAAATCACCAGTTTATCCCAGGCCCCATTTGAGACGGCCCCCAAACTGAGTGGCATTGTGATCTGGTGTGCCACTCAGCTTTGGCCTGGCAACACATTGACAGGGGTTGCTGCTCATGTTACTTACTGAACTTTGGCCCAGCAGCCCCTTGATTGATGTTAATATGACCCTGAAAGCAAGAGTAGTTCAGTTGTGCATACCACCTGAAAAATTTCTGGCAGGGATTTTTGTTGCTACAAAATACACGGGCTCTGCAGAACTGGGATACCCTCAACATGAGCCAGATCTGGCCACAACATAAGCTATGCTGTCTGAGCCACAAGGTGGAATCTGCCCCCTCAACCATTACAGGAACCAGCCTGTTGCGTATGGAGGTAGGTTCCAGTATAAAAGGGGGCAGTTGGAGCTGGCTGGCTGCCCTGCCACCTCCCCCTGGGGCTGTGAGCAATAGGCCATGGTTCAAGTGACTCAGCCCCCCCACGTTATTACAGCCACAACAATGACGTAACAATAACAACACATGTGAGCTCACGCAGAGCCCCGCCCTTGCGCAACAGGCCACGCTCCGCCCCCGTCCGCAGGGTCCCGCCCTTATTACCCCTTTCCCCGCCCCCATCAGAGTCGTTCCTCCTCCTGCCCGTCTCTTCAGCGCCTGGGCTCCGCCCCCAGGAGGCGGGCTCGCGGGCTCGGCCGGAAGTGAGCGCACGGTGCGGGGGGGTTGGGCCGGCGGCGGCGGCGGGGGGCTTGTCCCTCCAGTGACTTTATCTGCGGCGGTAGCGGTAGCAGGGACGGGAAATGGCCGCTCCTGCTGGGCAGCGGCGCGGCGAGGTGAGAGCGTGGCCGGTAGCCGGGACTCCCGGCCCGTGGGGCGGGTCTCTCCGTCAGGCGGTTCGGTGCCCGTGGCTGGTCCCGCGCGGCATCCGGGGTGCCCGGGCTCGCCCTCTCCCCGGGGCTGGGCCCCCTGCGGCGCCCGGCGCCCTTCCCGCCGAGACCCCGGCATCGCCGCCTCGTCCCGCAGCCACCAGGGCGCTGTGCCTGGGGCCTGCCCGGCCCCTGCTCGGGAGCCTTCCGCCGGGGCCACGGCCAGTGAGGCGGGCGCCGAGGAGTTGCCTGGATGCAGCTCCCGCCGGTGCCGAGCGGGGAGGGGGACTGGCCGTGTCGGCACCTCTCGCTGCCGCCCCCGGGCTCGGGCCTCCTGCCGCCCTTGGTGTCGGTCCCCCGGGGCTCCGAGCTGAGCGGATGCTGTGACCTCTCCGGGTGACTTTCCGCCTCACAGGGGCGGCCGGGCCCGGGACGCAGCGGGGCAAACCGGCACAGTTAGCCTCGGCTCTGAAGCCGTCACTGTAACTTGCTTTTCCTTTACGTGGGTTCAAATTTGTCTGGGGCGTGGGCGCCCATAAACTGCCACGTAAAAATGCCTAGTAATTTCTCTCTGTTAATTGCATTATTTCAAGCAGTAGAACAACACTTTTTCTAATCGCAAGATTTTTATTGCAAGATCTGTTGAATAACATTTATCATTTATATAGCATCATTCACCCCTAAGGATCTGATTGCATTTCAGAGAGTGTATATGATGTCAGGGTTGCTACCTTGGGTGGACTGGAGAGGGTAGATGTTAACTGCTATATAGCTTAGTGAACAACCGTGAAAGCAAAAAAAATACTTTGGTGCTGCATACTGAATAAAATGTATAGTCTTATGTAAAGTACAACCCCCACCCCTCCATGCCAGTGTAGAGTATGTGGCATCTCAGTTGTCATCTACAATACCCACAAAAGTTAAACTGCATTTAACTTGGTTTATTGCATCATGGATGGCCAAGGAGCTTAACTGATCACGTGTTGGTGTTTGACCCTGTTCCAGTTAAGTTGAGTATTTCAACTCTGATTCTTAAACCACTAAGTTGTCTTTTTTTTTTTAAATTACTCTTTAGACATAATCACTTTCCACTTTGACAGTACATAAATGATTATGTATTACATGTATGTCTTACTCTTTATTGAAGCCAAGAAAATATAAAACATGAACATGTGTTTTTGGTAGTATAAATAACTTTTTTAAGATTGTCCAATACTTGGAGAGGAAGGATGGGTAAAGAGGACACTTCCAAGAAAATAACTGGAAGAGGGAAATAAGATATGGAAGAAAGGAAAACTAGTCTTAGTGATGTTTAGAACTACTGTGTTAAATGTGCCCCCTAAAACAGTGAAATGAAAGTGATGGTCTTTTGCTGACTAAAGATTTAAGATGTAAAAATAACTAATGTATTTGGGTTGAGGGGAATCTCCTATTTTGGAGAGATGGATGTAAAATAACTGACAATCCTAAGGTTTCAGAGGAGACCTTTACAGCTCCTATTGAGAATGTAGTATGTGCAGCAGTCATGAGTGAAATCCTAAAGAAAATGGAAGGGAAGGATAAACTGTAAGGGGGGAAAAATGAAGTTACAAAAGGGAAGTACCTTGACGTCCACTGGTAATGCTTGTTAATTCAGAGTGGAGTTCAGTCTCTTATTCTGGCAGAGGCTGTTTTCTTTTCCCTGTAATACTTCATCACTCTATCTGATGCAGATTAGACCTGAAAGAGAGGTTTCTGTGGTTGCCTTGAGGGAGAAAATAGGTTAAACTTAGTTAGGTTATTAGGTCCTATCCAGAAAAATGGAGAAGGACAGAGGGGCAATTGAAAGCAGGAGAAACTGAAATGAAGTGCAGTGAGGAAGGATGAGCATGAATAAAGGAGTGATGGAGCAAGGAAGCTGCACTGAAGAAAAAAGTGTGTGGTGGAAGAAGGTTAGACCCAGAAAAGAGAGAAATGAATGCTTGCTTTTAAACGGGTGAGGTAGTCATTTTTCTGTTGACTAGCTATCAAATGGTGGTGCTTTTAAAGGAGTATAATCACCTTTAAAATGTATTTCAGTCTGAAAATGGTTTACCTGCTGTTACTTCTAATAACACCTAGAGAAAATCAAAGTAAAAAGATTAGTCAACATTTTTTCCCCCCGTTGGCTTACTTTAACTTAAAATGCTTTATGTAGTGAGTTTTGGATCAGCTTTGATTTAATTTAAATCTCGATCCTGCTAGCGGATTGTCTGTGGTGATATGTATCCTCGAAGAGTACCCCTGTTGATGGGGCTTTGTGGGGCATAAAGGTTCACCTGCACAAATAATCAACAAAAATAAATGTAGGAGGAGAGTCTAGTCATTTTTCTCTCGTGTGGAACATTCCACAGTAATCAAGAAACAAGCTTCTTAAAAATAGGAAAATGTCATTGTAAAATCACAACAATTGTCACAGGTCTTTGGGAGCAGATTTAATACCTGAAATTTAATTTAACTTTTCTCTTTAAATTGACTGGATTTGAAATTGATGGTGTTCCTTACCCTCGATTGCTAGTTAGAAACACTATTTTAGTTTTATCTGTAGAGCCCTGTGTGGATAAAAATTTTGTATCATCAACTGATCTGTGATCTACAAATATGGCCTGCGTATAGCTGCATCTGTGGATATCTACAGATATAAAGCGGATTGCTGCGGATTTGCAGGGCTCTAGATCACTACTTTCAATAAATAGCTTCATGCAATTAACTAGTTTTTTGTCCAACCCATTGTCCGTTCCTCATTGTGGTAATGTCTCTGTATGGTCCTTTTAAATACCATCTAAAGTAGTAAACTAGGATTTGAAATACATTTTAATTCCTAGAGTCAACGATATCACTGAACTCCGGTCAGAAAAGTACGTTGAAATGGAATGTTATCTAAAAGTTTATAAACAGAGCTGAAGTTTAATGGCAACTTATAAAGAGTTAACAATTCTTGATGTAGTAAACAATCCAGTGTATGAGCAGCAAAGAATCCTGTGGCACCTTATAGACTAACAGACATTTTGGAGCATGAGCTTTCATGGGTGAAGACCCACTTCGTTAGATGCACGGCTACCCCTCTGATACAATCCGGTATATGGGATTTGCTTTTTCTTTAGAATTCCAAACCCCACCCTGTAAAATGCAATATTACATTTTCAATTTAACCTACTGAAGTAAAAAAAGTTTCTTTGAGTTTTTTGACTGCCTTTTAGTATCTATGGTTGGTGCAGAATTTACTGTAGCATTCCATTTTTATTGGGGAAAGTACAGCAAAGTTTGAAGAAAAAATTGTTAAAGAATATAAATCAGTTGTATGGATGTGTAGATCTAACAAATTTCTGTACATATTTAAAAAATGGGGAAATGGATTTTTAGCTACTTGGCAAGGCTAGATAGTTCATTATTTATCCTCCAACAGTCAGTGACATAACCTCTTAATACTGCACTCTTTGTACTTTTTATACCTCAGAAAAGGAAGTTGCAGTATCAGTTATTGCAGGAGAGTGCAGAAGTCTGGACTCTAGATTTGGCAAGTAAGTGAAGGAGGAAATATTTGCTGAATGTACTTATAGTAATGAAATCTGCACATTGTGAAAATGATTTGGAATCAACTTTTGGCTTTTCAAAGTGCATATGATATTTTTGTGGGAAAGCTTACCCACAATAACTTAACTATTTTAATGTTAAGTGTTAAGTACAATGCAGATTCCATAAACTCTGTGTAGCAGGTGGGAAGGAAGTAGGTGGCTCAGGACACTTGCAATAGGATATACTGTCATCAGTTCAGACCTAGATGACAGTTACTTGTGGAGGTACCAAAATAATGAAGCTATGAACTCAATTTATACCAACTCATTCCACCAAGGTAACCACATAGTGATAACAGTACTGACATGTGGCTTACTCCTGGATTTTCTGGTTGAAGTGCCTTGTTAGGTTTTCTCAAAAGCTTGTACCAATCTGGGACTCCCTGGGGTAAAGGGTATTTTTTGAACAGTAAGGCTTTTCCTCCTCATGTTTTTTCCCTTCTTGTGAAGTTTGCCTGCTGTGGAGAATACCATGCTATAAATTCCTTGCCATTTGGTTAGTACTCTCTCAAGTGTTTTATTGCTGCATATTATTTTATACAGGTTTTCCCCGCTATCTCTTAAAGGGGCGATTATAGTTTTTCCTTAAAAAGGAAAAGTCTGTACATTCTTTAAATTCAACCTAAGTCGTCATTATGTGTTCAGCAAATACACAGTAGTTTAATTCTGTGGTATTTAAAAGCAAAACAACCATAGGGAGTACTTTTTAAAAAACACACAGCCCAAGGCGTTGTCTACGCTGCCACTTTACTGTGCTGCAACTTTCTCACTCAGAGGTATGGAAAAAACACTGCCCTGAGCACTGCAAGTTTCAGTGCTGTAAAATGGCAGTGTAGACAGTGCACCAGTGCTGGAAGCTACTCCCCTCATGGGGGTGGGTTTTTTACAGCACTCGAAGAGCTCTCTCTCAGCGCTGGTGCTGCGACTACATAGTCACATTTTAATGTTGCTAATGAAGACATACTCTAATTTTATTTTCAAGAAACTTGGGCTATTATACATCAAGGCATTACTTTAAAAAGGTTGGAAATGTACCTATATGTTACCATCATTATTTAGTGCTGGAATTTTTGGAACGTCATTGGGTGGTCAGATTACTGATAGTTGTAAAGTTTCTCTTAGAAAATGACTTAAAAAAATAATATACACTGCTTTTGAGTGTACTGTTGTGTACCTCACTGTAATGAATGATTATAAATAGGTTAAATGAAATTGTGATCAATATCTCATATTTTGGGACAGGAAATTGCTGTCCAACTCTGCTTACATAGATCAAGAATGTTAACTGTAGTGTGAGCAGCTGGTGAGATTACCTCTGCTTGGTGTAATAGGGTTTCTCTATAGAAAAGACATCTTTGTAATTCCCAGTTAATTTTTTTTATCTGGATTTGAGGAGTTTTCTAACAAATTGAAGTTTAAAATTCTGGAAAAATGAAAGTACTCTGGAATTCATTTGGATTTTCCACCCAAAATTATAAATTCATTCCTAATCTCAGTAGTGACATTGCTGTTAGAATGTTGTACACTACTAGTTTTCCTGTTTTGGTAGGCAAAATATAATACATTGTAACTTGGGGAATATCATGTTCCTGCTGGGTAGCCTTATCTGTAGAAGATAAGTCTAACGTTTTCATCTGGCAGTTTCCTCACGACCTTAATACTGATACAGCTTTTAAAATAGTTTTCTAATAGTTTTATAAAATGATCTACTTGGAGATCAGTATTGAGTAAACATAAATGTCAGCGTCTGAACGTTTTTTGTTAAAGTATTGCTTGAGGGGAAAATACTCCATTCATTCGGAGCCATGAAAACAGGTTGCATAATAGTTGGCAGATGTATGGCTTAGTAAATCTAATCAAATAGCAGTACACTTGCTGTAAATAAGTTTATTCACTCTTATTGCTAAAGACAGATTAATTCAGTTCTGTCAAGTGGAGAAAAAAGAGCACTATTTTGGATGTTGTTCAGTGTGAAATTCTGATTCCATATGCTGTCTTTGGAATCTATAGCAGAAACAGAACCAACAATTAGGTGCTTCTGTGCTCTTTCACTGTCAAAGGGGATGTGGGGCTCAATGTTCCTCTGAGTGGACAGGAGCAGAAAACCCGTGGACTTAAGATAGAGGGTCCATTTTATGGCATCCTGTCTCCGGCCTCACAGAAGTCCTTATCTGGGTGCTACACCAGGATGAGATTTTGTGGGTGGGGACAGGGTCAGGGCTTGAGGTACAGCTCAGCCACTCATGCTGTGATCTGTTCCCATTCTTTGGTGTTTCGCTGTAGGAATTAATGCTGATCCCATCAACTTTATGCATTTTAACACTGGAGTTGCCCTCAGGTGACCCTGCTGCCTCTTTTTTTTTTTCCTGCTGTTTTCTGAGGTGGGAATGGTTTGTTTTTTCTCTCCTGGAAGCTTGGACATGGGGGTGACCATAGAGTTAGAACTGGGCAGTGGGGTGACTGATACAACTTCTCCCAGAAGTGGAGCAAGGAAGCAAATAAACCAGTTAAGGGATTTGCCTTGTAACTTTAATCAAACTTGGTTGTTAGATAGAACTGCGTCATTGTCCGTTGGTTGTATCATCCAAAGTTATTGGAGATAATGTGTACAACAGTTACAGCCCAGGTCTATGTTGACATAATTGATGCTAATACATAGACAAAGTACACAGGTATCTTAGTTCAACTTCAGATGCAGGGGAAAATCAGTGACTTGGAAAAGGGAAACTGTCAGATTTCATTTTCAAATAAAATATTGCAGTCAATTAAATTTAAAAAAAAAAGGTATTTGACAAATGCCATTTAAGTATTTGGATGGAGAATTGTGCTCTTGAAGGTAAATAAGTGAATACCTAGTTTAAAACTACACTTGGGACCCGATATAACGTGGGTTCGCATATAAGATGGTAAAGCTTTGACACACTGCTCTGAGCAGCATGTTAAGGGTGCCAAACCAGGCTGGGGCTGAGGGGTTTGATAAGGGGCAGAGGGTCTGGGGGGCAGTTGGGGCTTCCCTGTGCCCCCCCCCACCAGGGTCTTGGGGGAAGGAGCTGTGGGAGGGCACTTTTGGAGACACTGCAGTCCCAGAGTGGCCCGCGGGCTTAGCGGGGGGCCAGGAGCAGCCGGCTCTGCTTCCCTCACTTCGGCCCCAGCCGTGTCGCTTGGGGGAAGGGATCCCCCCCACAGTCACCAGCAGTGGCGGAAGCCGAGCAGCCTAGCCCAAGCCTGCTTCACTCCACCAGCTGCAGCGCTCCGTTTCCGGCTGCAGGTGAGTACAGAGGAGGCATCCTTTCCCCAACCTACCCACACTCACCAATGGCAGGAAGAGGAGCATTGAGGCTGGGAGCTGGCAGAGTGGAGTGGGCTGGGGCTGCCTCACTCAGCTTCCTGCCGCCATTGAGTGCAGGGAGGGTGGGCGTCATTTTCCCAACCTCCTCGCACTCACCAGCAGTGGGAAGCAGAGCAGCCCAGCTCCACTCCACCAGCTCCCAGCCGTGGTGCTCCACTTTCCACTGGGCAGATGAGTGCAAGACCTTTCCCCAGCTACCCCCAATGACACCGCTTTCCTTGCCCCAGCCGAGCGGGCTGGGACCACATTGCTCTGCTTCCCACCACAGGTGAGTGCGGGGGGGGGCGGCATCCTTTCCCCAACCTCCCCGCACTCATCGACAGTGGGAAGCGGAGCACCACGGCTGGGAGCTGGAGGAGTGGAGTGGAGTGGACTGGGGCCACGCTGCTCTGCTTCCCGCTGCTGCCTGTGAGTGCCTGTCGGGGGCGGGGGTGGTGGTGGATAGGGGTCAGAGCAGTCGGGATGGGGGGGTTGGGTAGGGGGTGAGGTCTTGGGGGTGATTAGAGAGGGGGGTCTCAGGAGGGGGTGGTCAGGGAACAAGGAATTGGGGGCAAAGCAAGTTTAATATAACATGGTCTCAAATAAGACGGTGAGATTTTTTTCTCTCAAGGACTGCGTTGTATCAGGGTAGAGGTGTACATTCTAATGGTATTGGGTGCAGTATATCTCAGTAGTTGAGATCAGAGCAACAATTTTGAGTCTTTTGGGATTACTTCCAGTGTTTGGAAGACTTGACTGAAAGCACAGTTACACCTTGCTGTTAGCTAGGCCTAGAGCTTCCAATGAATTCCAGTTGTCACAAACATCTTTCATGAATTTTTAACACAAGATCAGTAACAATGCAGGAATCTCTCATGTCTTACCCTGGGATTTGAATTTAAATGTAATGCTGCTATGAATCCTAGAGCCTGAGGGAAAAAATGTTCTACTCTGATCACTCACCCTTCTGTTCGCAAATCTTGCAGAAGTTTAAGTAGGTACTTTTAATTGCCTTCTGAATTTGATAAGCTACAATTTTAGGCATTTTTCACTCTGGTGTGTAAGAAATTTTGGCAGATGTGCAGTCCACATTCAGAACCAAGTTAGACAGTCTGTTTTGTATTAGCTAAAATTGAGGGAGCATTAGCTATGATATATTAATCATATGAATTCAACATTAAAATGTTGGCATACATGAAATCAAGTCCTGTTAAAGCTATTGCAGTCCCATCAAGTGCATTTGGATTTTTTCCCCCAACTACTAGAAAACTGCAGTCCAGTTATACCAATGATGCAGAATCGGAGAACAGATTTAGACATTTGGTTTGGCTTTCTGAGTACCCTGTCTAAAGACAAGCCTTGAATGCTGTGATCAAACTAAGTGTGTGCGCAATGATTGAATGTCTGCCTGTTAAAAATAGAACTAGAAAGGAACTCTGACCACCATTAATATACTTCTAACTATCCTATCCTTCTTGGCTGTCGGATGTAATTGGGGGTTAGTTAAAGTATGCAACTGTTGACTACTTCATTGTATGAAAGTGATTTATGATAGAAGATCTTCTTTGTCTATTAATGACTTTACAAGTTCCGTTTTCTAAGGATGGGCTTACATGTTGCTGTGTATTGTCACAAAGGTGGTGGAGTAGCCTTGTACATCAATGATGAAATTAAATGTAGTGAAATAAGAAGCGACGGAATGGATAAGACAGAGTGTCTGGGCAAAAATCACACTGGGTAAAAAAGCAACTAGAGCTTCCCCTGAGATAGTGCTTGGGGTGTGCTACAGACCGCCGGGATCGGATTGGGATATGGATAGAGACCTCTTTAATGTCTTTAATGAAGTAAACACAAAGGGGAAATGTGTGATTATGGGGGACTTCAACTTCCCGGATATAGACTGGAGGACGAGTACTTGCAAGAATAATAGGGGTCAGATTTTTCTGGATGTGATAGCGGATGGATTTCTTCATCAAGTAGTTGAAGCACCTACGAGAGGGGATGCCATTTTAGATTTGGTGTTCGTGAGCAGTGAGGACCTCGTAGAAGAAATGGTGGTAGGGGACAACCTTGGTTCGAGTGATCATGAGCTGATTCAGTTCAAACTAGATGGAAGGATAAACAAATGTAGATCTGGGATTAGGGTTTTTGACTTCTCGAGGGCTAATTTTAAAGAGTTAAGGAAATTAGTTAGGGAAGTGGATTGGACGGAGGAATTAGTGGATTTAAATGTGGAGGAGGCCTGGAATTACTTTAAGTCACAGCTGCGGAGACTGTCGGAAGCCTGCATCCCGAGAAAGGGGGAAAAAAACCATGAGCAGGAGTTGTAGGCCAAACTGGATGAGCAAGCAACTCAGAGAGGGGATTAGACAAAAGCAGAAAGCTTACAGGGAGTGGAAGGAAGGCAGGATCAGTAAGGAAAGCTACCTTGTGGAGGTCAGAACATGTAGGGATAAAGTGAGGAAGGCTAAAAGCCACGTTGAACTGGAACTTGCAAAGGGAATCAAAACCAATAGTAAAAGGTTCTACAGCCACATAAATAAGAAGAAAACAAAGAAAGAAGAAGTGAGGCCGCTATACACTGAGGATGGAACGGAGGTTAAGGATAACCTAGGCATGGCCCAACATCTAAACAAGTACTTTGCCTCAGTTTTTAATAAGACTAGTGAGGAACCTTGCGATGATGGAGGGATGATAAACGGGAATGTGGATATGGAAGTGGATATTACCGCAACTGAGGTAGAGGCCGTACTTGAACAGCTCGATGGGACGAAGTCGGAGGGCCCGGACAATCTCCATCCGAGGATATTAAAGGAACTGGCGCGTGAAATTGCGAGCCCGTTAGCGAGAATTTTTAAGCAATCGATAAACTCGGGGGTTGTGCCTTATGACTGGAGGATTGCTAATGTAGTTCCTATTTTTAAGAAAGGGAATAAGAGTGATCCGGGTAATTATAGGCCTGTTAGCTTGACATCTGTAGTATGTAAGGTCTTGGAAAAAATTTTAAGGGAGAAAGTAGTTAGGGACATAGAGGTCAATGGTAATTGTGACAAATTGCAAGACGGATTTACTAAAGGTAGATCGTGCCAAACCAATCTGATCTCCTTTGAGAAGATGACGGATACTTAGATAAAGGAAATGCGGTAGATATAATTTACCTAGATTTCAGTAAGGCGTTCGACACAGTTCCACACAGGGAGCTGTTAGTTAAATTGGAAAAGATGGGAGTGAACATGAAAGTTGTAAGGTGGATAAGGAACTGGTTAAAGGGGAGACTCCAGAGGGTCGTATTGAAAGGTGAACTGTCAGGCTGGAAGGAGGTCACCAGTGGAGTCCCTCAAGGATCGGTTTTGGGACCGATCTTATTTAACCTTTTTATTACTGACCTTGGCACAAAGAGCGGGAATGTGCTAATAAAGTTTGCGGATGACACAAAGCGGGGGGGGTATTGCTAACACGGAGAAGGACAGGGATACTATTCAGGAAGATCTGAACCACCTTGTAAACTGGAGTAATAGAAATAGGATGAAATACAATAGTGAAAAGTGCATGGTCATGCATTTAGGAATTAATAATAAGAATTTTGGATATACGTTGGTGGCGCGTCAGTTGGAAGCGACAGAGGAGGAGAAGGACCTTGGGGTACTGGTTGATAGCAGGATGACTATGAGTCGCCAGTGTGATACGGCTGTTAAAAAAGCAAATGCGATTTTGGGATGCATCAGGCAGGGTATTTCCTGCAAGGATAAGGATGTGTTAGTACCGTTATATAAGGCGTTGGTGAGACCCCATCTGGAATACTGTGTGCAGTTCTGGTGTCCCATGTTCAAGAAGGATGAATTCAAACTGGAACAGGTTCAGAGACGGGCCACAAGGATGATCCGAGGAATGGAAAAACTGCCTTATGAAAGGAGACTCAAAGAGCTTGGCTTGTTTAGCCTGGCCAAAAGAAGGCTGAGGGGGGATATGCTCGCTCTATATAAATATATCAAGGGGGTTAACGTTAGGGAGGGAGAGGAATTATTTAAGTTTAGTGCTAATGTAGACACGAGGACGAATGGGTATAAACTGGATATTAGGAAGTTTAGACTTGAAATTAGACGAAGGTTTCTGACCATTAGGGGAGTGAAGTTCTGGAATAGCCTTCCGAGGGAAGTAGTAGGGGCAAAAGACTTTCCTGGCTTTAAGACAAAGCTTGATAAGTATATGGAGGGGATGTTATGATAGGATTGTTAATTTGGGCAATTGATCTTGAATTACCACCAGACACGTCTGCTCAATGGTCTGCGGGGAGATGTTGGATGCGATGGGTACTGAGTTACTGTTGAGAATTCCCTCTTGGGTGCTAGCTGGTGACTCTTGCCCACATGCTCAGGGTTTAGCTGATCGCCATATTTGGGGTCGGGAAGGAATTTTCCTCCATGGCGGATTGGCAGGTGCCCTGGAGGTTTTTCGCCTTCCCCTGCAGCGTGAGGCACGGGTCGCTTGCTGGTGGTTTCTCTGCAGCTTGAGGTCTTCAAACCATTTTTGAGGATTTCAATAACTCAGTCCTGGGATAGGGGTTGTTATAAAATTGGATGGGTGGGGTTCTCTGGCCTGCCTTGTGCAGGAGGTCAGACTAGATGATCAGATTGGTCCCTTCTGACCTATGAGTCTGAGTTTGAGTCTATGTATAGCACTGCACTGTACGTGAGAGCGAAGTGTTGATATCAGACCAGGGCCTAAAAATATCCACTTGCCCATGGAGACTGGGAAGCCTTTTCCAGGAAAAGAATGAGTGCCTGTGTCCTCAATTTCTTCAAAACTTAAGTTTTTTGCTTATTTAAATCCCTTTAAAGTTTGAAAATAGCCTGTGTAAACTGATGCAGTTTTCTGATAAATCAGAAAGATAATATTGCATTGCTTCTGCTGCTCTTAATTTTTCCAAGCAGCACCAAAGTGAAAATTATGTAATTCTTGGCAGTTGCTGCTGACCAAAGGGTTCTGAATAGTGCCAATGAGTGTGTTTAATTTCGTTAGCTTTCCCAAGCAACAGCAGACTAATACTTTTAACTCAAAGCAGTTTTCCTGCTGCTATTCAGGAGCCTCAGGCCAACAGTGAAACTGTTACAAATGGTACCAATACTCAGAGCTATGTCTAGCAGTAGTGCCTGGAGTTTATTCAGAGGATGATCAAGAAGTATAGCAGGCTGGAGAAAGATAAAATAGTGGACACTTCTCATAGCACCCAAGAATCTCTGGTGTTGAGAAAGTTTGGTCTCTCCCTTCCTCCCTTCTAGTAGTTGGGAGGAAAGGAAATGAGGGTTAGAGCTACACATCCATCATCTCTGCACATCTGTTTAACTAGCCAGCTGCTGGTGTAAAAGTGAGGGAACCTGGCACTGCACTCTGCCTCCTCAGCAACTGGTGTGAGAAGTAACTACAGGGTTAGTTATCTGTGGCAAGTAGGTTCAGTCCTTCAGTAGGTGACTAGTAAATATTTGGAGAGAAACCTTTTCAGAAAACTGTATTGCAATGTTCTTGCAAGAAAATTGTGAATAAATAAGTGTGCACCATTTCAAATCAGTGGGCATAACAAGCATGCCTTTACCTTGCATCAATGGAGTACAGTACTCTATTTGCTTTCATAGAAAATGCCTTGATTGCAGAGGTGTCTAGAATAGAATAAAACCAGTTTAATTCACCGCAAATTCCTATACAAGTCAATGATTTTTCTAACGTTGCTATGCCCCTTGTGACTTATCTGAAGTGTCCTTGAGGGAGTAGGAAAACTGGTGACCTGAGAAGCTGTGTGAGACAGCCATAACAACTCTCATTTGCGACCATATTTTTTTAAATGTGCTGGGAAAGATGCAAAACATCTGTTTGGTACTTAAAACATAAGCATATTTATGCAAACTAGTAATAGGATAAATTTACAAAAGTGTGTGTAACACTCCTCCTCTTTAGTCTTCACAACTGGAGAATTCCATTAACATGTAAACATCCATTAGCATAAATTAGTTTTAAGTCAAAGACTAGATTTTGGGGGAGGAGAAAAAAGCCTTTGTAAAACCTACTACAAATAGGGAACTCTTCCAAATTTTCAATGTAGTGTTCTGTTTTTCAGCATTTCCATAAACTGCTGTCAACCCAAACACCACAGCAGAACCTGATGGCAAGTTGACCTGTATGTTCAAGCTGAGCAAAATGTAAAAAATAAACAGTATGAAGGGGAAAGTAAATTAAATTTAAAAGAAAATATTAGTAAGAAAGTAGGACTGTCAAGCGGTGGAAAAAGATTAATCATGATTAATCACACTGTTAAATAATAGAATACCATTTATTTAAATATTCTGAGATGTTTTCTACATTTTCAGATATATTGATTCCAATTACAAGACAATACAAAGTGCAATGCTCAGTTTATAATCTTGATTAAATATTTGTACTGTAAAAAGATAAACAAAAGAACTAGTATCAGTTCACCTCATACAATTGCTGTAGTGTAATTTCTTTATCATGAAAGTTGAACTTACAAATGTAGAATTTTTTTATATTATTGCACTCAAAAATAAAACCATCTAAAATTTTAGAGCCTGCAGTTCCACTCAGTCCTCATTCTTGTTCCTCCTTTAGAGGAATCTTGCCTTATTGAAGGGCTAAGATTCTTTTTATCTCAGCAAGTCAGTATTCTGGAGATGGGAGGGTGAGAGTTGTGCAGGAAAAAGGTGAATTCTTCATGCTGCTCCAGTTGTTTCTGGGTTCACCTCCTGTCTGCAGAGAGTTTCATCTTAGAAATCTGCATTCAGTGCTTGAGGAGGGTTGGGTGGGGAGGACACAAGCAATGACTTGTGCAGGAGGAGGATCCAGGAGGTGGAAAGGGTGGTTTCTGGTACCAGGATTCCTCTTTTACTGAGCCAGATGGGCTCCCTTCAGCTGAGCAAGCCCTAGTTTGCAAGGGAGGGTAGATTATTACCTAAGGGACTCTGCATGCAGCAGGGGAGGAGAGGCTGGTGCAGTGAGACCCCTGTGAGCCAGACCCCTGTTCTCTATGGGTATCCCCTGGAATGAGGGCCCAGCTGAGGGGCCCTAGAGCACGGTGCAGGGATGTTGGTCCCTGGAGTGAGGAGCCAGCCAGGGGCAATGGCACATGGCAAGGGGGGTGGGTGTTAGCCCCCAGAGTGAGGGACTGGCTGTGAGCAGTAAGGCATGGTGCAGAAGTGGGTGTCGGTCCCCAGAGCGAGGGGGCTGGCCAGGAGTAATGGGGGACAGTGTGGGAGGGGTGTCGGTCCCTGGAGCTGGGGGGCATGGTGGGGTCAAGATCCCCACCTCTCCATGGAGCTAGGATGGGAGCCACTTCTCATTTCCTCTTCTCTTCCTGCCCTCTGGAGGTGGGTTGGGTTATTGTGCTTGATGGGACACTGCAGCCAATTATGCCATTCCTGCCCAGAGGTATGTGATTAATGCTGATTTACAAAAATTAACCCATTAATTTTGTTTTCAGTTAATTGTAGGCATTAACTGTGATAGACAGCCTACAAGAAAGTTTGTACACCTCTACCCCGATATAATGCGGTCTGATGTAAGACGAATGCAGATATAATGCAGTAAAGCAGTGCACCAGGGGATGAGGCTGCTTTACCTCATGATATCCGAATGTGTTACCGCAAGCGGTTCCTTTGTGCGCGTGCGCACACACACCACTGTTACTTGCTGTAGCCATCCCCACCCCCAGCTCACCTCCACTCCATCTCCTCCCACGAGTGTACTGCAGCTCTGCTTCTCCCCCAGTCAGCTGTTTGACGCGGCAAGCATGGGAGGGAGGAGAAGCGAAGCTATGGCACGCTTGTAGGAGCCGGCAGAGGCGGAGGTGGCCGGGGGGTGGTGTAGAGGAACTGCTCCAGCTCACCTCTGCTCTGCTGCTGCTGCCTCCTCCCATGAGCACGCCGCTCAGCTCCACTTCTCCTCCCATTTTGTGTCCATTTTACACTCTCTTTGCACTAGAATATACAACTAGGTAAGGTTCAAAGCAATGGGGGAACTGATTCATTTGTTTTGTAGCGTGCATCTTTATAGGGTATCATAAGCTGGTGGAGTGGATCAGCTGGCTTAACAATCAAAATATTTAGTGCAAATTTCTTCCTAAAGGCTTTATTGTGAAGAGCTTATTATAAAGTTTTTTTGTTACAAAGAAAAAAAAAAAGGCCTTTGCTTCCCAACCCTGCTTTATTATTTCCTCCCCCTACCTGTAGCAGTTTGAAGTCTAACCACAGAATTTGGGTAGTCTTTGCCCTGTCACAAACATAAGACATTTACTTAAAATAGACTTTGACACAATGTATTGTGCTTTAGGATGGCTTGGATTAAGCTTTCAAATATTGGTTGCATATATGTTGTGAGTTTGACTTAGTTTTTCAAATAAAAGGATATGAATTTGCTTTTATAAGTTTAACAGGGACCTGAAACTAAAATGATTAGTTATAGGCGTAAGAGGTCTGACGAAGCAGGTATTCACCCAGGAAAGCTCATGCTCCAGAACGTCTATAAGGTGCCACAGGATTCTTTGCAGGCAAAAGAGGGAATCCTTCATCTAAGAATTTTTCGGTTTTGGGAATGGTAAATGAAAATTAGTTTCAAGGACTTCTTTTTCCCTCTAGAACATAATTGTGGATTCTTAGCTGGAGGTCAGGAAAGCCACTCTCCTTTTTTTTTTCCATATGGATTTCTGCTCTGTACCATTCTCTCTTCCTCCACAGAAGTAATTATGAATGTAAGAAGATTAGTCATTTATGAAGAGCTGTTGATTTGTAGATCTATGAAACCGTTTATTGATTTACAGATATTTCATCGTTCAGTAATGGAGATGTCGTAGTCTTTGTTCGCTGTCTGCATACTTGCTTGTGAGGTACTCTTATTGTTAATCTCAATTTACAGCTAAATCAACTGTAAATTCTTAAAGGCAGTGACTGCCTTGTATGTACAGTGCCCCATACATTGCAGGCTCTACAGCAATTATTTATAATAAGCTTTTGGCACTGGATGTACTTCACCAAAATGAATTTGTTTGCTGCTGTAGCTTTCCATATGTCTACTTCTGTCACAACAGGTGTTTTTAGGACATGTTGATTTCTCTGTGCCTTTTTATAAATACCTTTGCAAGTCACCTCAAAAATTGATCTTTTACTGCTTTATAATAAAGAAGAACTAAAAAGTTCAACAACAAGAAGGCTTATTTTATCTTAATGTCAGGAATGTCAGTTCTGGTCTTGCTGGAGGGCTGGCTTGGGAGCTAGAGATGATGCGTATTCTCAACCCTTAACTGAAGAATGAGGGTGTAAAACCTTGGATTTCCTCTTTCCAGAACATTAGTCATTGAGGATAAATAGTTGTAATAAAAGCCTGAAGCAGAGCTGTATACAGCTGCATTAAAAATCTCGTCCTGTCCTCAAGTTACCTCAAGAAGGCTCAGCTTTCAGTCTTCTGGCTTATGATTTTATTTCACTAGTGGTCTGGATTCATCCTGTGTAGAAAAACAACTTCTGATTTTAAAAACAGAATTTTTTAAAGGAGAAATTAATATAAACTTTGTACATTATAAAGAACCAAAAACACATAGAAGTCCAATTTGTTTCCCTTTGCAGATCATTGTACAGTTTATTTAGGTGCCTAATGCTCTCCATGTAAAGGGCATATCCTGCCCAGTAATGCTATGCTTTGCAGAAACTCATTATTCGTGATTTTTTATCTTGCTATTTAATATGCATAATAGCTCAGCTGCTGTTGGTGAAAGTTTTCTAGTTCAGCAGCTAATTGCCCGTGTTTAACAGCTATAGAGGAAAGTGGAAATAGGTATAGTATGGTAAACACTGAAAATTCAGACTCAAGACCAGAGTCCTTGTGACAGTCTATTGTACAGTAGTGATGCTTTTTTAAAATGTTACAGTTCTTCCCAATACTAACCAATAAACTGGAATAGTTTGGCCATGGGATTGCGAATCAAACACTAGCCTTGCACTGATTTGCTCTCTGGCCTTGGGCAGTCATTTAGCCTCTCTGCCTTCATTTGTGTAATGAGGAATAATACCCATTTATTTTATATTGCTCTTGTGGGAATTAAGTATGAATGTAACTAGATATGTTGCTTGTATATGACAAAGCATTTTCTAAATGCTTAATTTAATTATGATGACAAAGTATGATGAAACTCCTCCAGAGACTGTGAAATCCTTCATCGTGAGTTTAGCGTTGTTAATAGTGATGCCTCTTAAGTATGGTATACTGTGATCATCAATAAGGCCCTACCGAATTCATGGTCCCATTTGGTCAGTTCCACAATCATGGGATTTTAAAAGCTGTAATTTCATGATTTCAGATATTTAAATCTGAAATCTCACGATATTGTAATTGTAGGGGTCCTGACCCAAAAAGGAGTTGTGGAGTCACAAGGTTGTTGTGGGGGGGGGGGGGGGGTTGCAGTACTGCCACACTTATTTTTGTGCCACTGCTGTTGGTGGTGCTGCCTTCAGAGCTGGGTGGCTGGAGAATGGCAGCTGCTGACCAGGAGCCCAGCTCTGAAGGCAGAGTTGCTGCCAGCAGCAGCGCAGAAGTAAAGATGCTGTGGTATGGTATTGCCACCCTTACTTCTGTGCTGCTGCTGGCAGGACACCACCTTCAGAGCTGGGCACTCAGCCAACAGTTGCCACTCTCCAGCCACCCAGCTCTGAAGGCAGCGCAGAAGTAAGGGTGTCAATACTGCAACACTCCCCTCCAAATAACCTTGTGACACCCCCGCACCTCTCCCACCCGCAACACCCTATTGGGTCAGGACCCTCAATTTGAGAAACACTGGTCTTCTCCTGTGAAGTCTGTGTACTATAGAATAAAAGCGCACAAAAGACCAGATTTCATGAGGAGGGAGACCAGACTTCAGTCTGTGACCTGTTTTTCATGGCAGTGAATTTGGTAGGGCCCTGATCATCAGTCTGACATGTCCTTATTGCCTTTTTAAACTTATTGGTGGCAAACTGGAGGAGGTCCTTCTGGAGTGTGCATCGGGAACACTTACTGACTTTGGTACTCAGGGTCCCTCAATACATTTGTAAGGGAGGGAGCTTTTCCCATATTACAGATGGCAAACTGAGGCATAAAGAGAGTATGTGACTTGTCCAAAGTCTCTCAGATTTCCGGACTTGAAACCAGGTGTCCTAAGTTTTGGGCTACAGCCCTAACTACTGGACCAGCATTCACCTCCACTCAAAACATAACTGCTCTTTGCATGACATTGCAATAATTTATTATGTTATCAGCAAAGAGTCCAACAAAATTAAGCTCTGAACTGTGTTTATAAAATTTGTATCTAATTTAACTACACAAATCCAGTCAGAATAGTAGCAAAGGTTTGTAACTGGTTAGAAATCTAGAAAATATGATATTATGAAATGGGTTGAAACATAAAGCTTTAAACTTAATGTACAAATTATGCCTGTGCATGTTTTTCTAACTTTTTTTTTCTGTTCAGGTCTACTGAATCTATTCTCAAAGTCAAGGACCAAAGATTGTTAGGCACAAGGGACTGATCTCTTAAATGGACATCTGCTTTCACATTATGGCTCAGATATCCAGTAGCAATGGACAGCGTTCATCTCCTTCATTGGGAACTGCAAGGACAAAAGATGTGGACAAAGAAGAGGCATTGCAGATGGAAGCTGAGGCACTAGCTAAGATGCAAAAGGAAAGAGTGGTAACTGGCAATAAGCAAACTTCTGAGTCTATAAGCAACACCAGACAAAAAGCACAAACTCATAATAAACAGGACCATGATCTCATGGTGTTTCCAGAGGCTGTTGCCAAAAAGAGGGTGGAAGATAAATTAAGCACTGTTGATATCGATAAAATGACCCATGCTGAATTAGAGAAACTGCTGCTAGATGAAAGTTTTGAATCTAGTAAAGTACCTGCATTACCAGCAACTCCTGTTCTGAGCCCATCTTTTTCTTCACCATTTTATATTGGGCCTACTGGTCAAAGAGGACAGTGGACACCTCGGCTACCTGGGCCTGTGACTTGCACTTTACCTCCTATTTACCCATCAGCTTCTTACAATAAACAAGCTGGTGTATTTCAGAATGGCTTCCACCTAAGCATGTCCACCTATCAATCTACAGAACCTGTTTATCTTAGTCTTCCCGGGCGGTCTCAGTACATTTCATACCCATTGACAACTACTACACCTTTCCATCCACGAGGAAGCCTGCCCATGTATCCTCCAACACTCACGCCAGAAATGGCAAAAGTGTTTGACAAAATAGCCAGCACCTCCAAATTCTTGAAAAATGGGAAATCCAGCACTGACTTAGAAATGACTGATTTTAAGTCTATAGTACCTAAACTACCAACCTCAGAAAACTCCAGTGATATTAGTAAATTTGATTGGCTGGACTTGGATCCTTTAAGTAAACCAAAAGTGGATAATGTGGAGATTTTGTGTAATGCAGAGGATGATGCAAAGGTGACTTCGAGTACAGTTGCAGAAGATCCATGGGATGCTGTGCTACTAGAAGAAAAATTGCTAGTAACGTGTCATCTTGAAAGAAAAGTGAATGGGAAATCCACTGCTGGGGCAACAGTTACAAGAAGCCAGTCTTTAAACATTCGAACAACTCAGCTTGCAAAGTTACAGGGCCAAACGCCACAGGTATAATCTTCATTATTTCAAATTGCATTGTTAAACTTTCTAATACTGATTCGATATCTTGCAAGATATTTAGGTGCAAATTTTAATCTGTTGTCATTAATATAAACCATAAATGGAGTCTTTTAAAAAAACTACTGGCTAGGGTAAATCTTCAAATAAGCCAGCACTCATTGGACTGTTGTGTGTAATTTTGATGAATTTTGGAATAGTCAATACTGCTCTTTTAGAGTGATCCTAACTCAGTCTAATCCATTTTAAGTAGTTGCCTCCTAAGCAGTGTTTGTGGTTAACTGAAGTTGTGAAATGCATTTGCTATTCTGTGAACCCCTTCAGTGAAAGGAAGTGTGTGATTCAGAGTGTGTTAAATAAACAGTTTCTCTGGATTTTATGTTAAATCAATCAGTACAGCAGAAATTACCATACAATCTTCATAACATTTATGTAACATGAGGATCACCCAATACATACATTTCAACTTTTAACTCTGTAATTAAACAATAAGCATACTCAAACTGTTGCCCTTGCTTCTGGAACTCAGACACCTCAGCGAAAATTATTAGGCAGATAAGTATATAAAGTTCCCCACATTCATGTTCCGAATGAAAATATCCAATAGCTGTAATGAGTAGCTGCAGTTTTGTTGTCCTGTTTTTAAATTCTATTTAACAAGTTCAACTTCGAGCATGCTTGTCACCAGTGAATTCTAATCTCTTCTAAATCACTCCTGAGGGCACATCTACACTAAAAGCGCTACATCAGCGCAGTTTCACTGCTGTACCGCATCTGATGAAGACTATCTATGCTGATGCTCTATGCTCACACCCTTGAGCAACATAAGTTTAACTTAAGTGGTTGTGTGGACCTACCCTCAGAAGCAGCTGAATTAGAACCTCTGATCATTATGGACCAGTTTGGGGGTCATGTAGTAATTTTTTTGTCAGAAGAGGTCATGGTGCAGTGAACTCGCGGAGGAGAGCAGGGATTCCATCCTTTGCTCTCTTCTAAATATCTTGAAGATTGAAATGATTCGGAGCAACTTAGCTGCTAATGTATGGCATTGGCCTGACTTTCAGAGTTGCTGAGCATGCACAACTCCCTTTGAAATTAGAGATACAGGTGGTCAAAACTTCTGACAATATCATAAGCAGACAATAGGCTGCCTGCCCAAGCAGTTATGTCAGTGAAAATTTACATTCCATGCTTTCAAAATCAGGGCTGCAATCCATGTTGCACAATCAAGTCAATTATTAAAAACAAATAACTTTTAATAAAGTTGATCTGCCTGCCAAGAGAAAATATTGGGTGTTTTTATGATGTATAAAGTAAGCACAAGTTTTTTTTTCCTCCCCCCCAGAAGGTTCCTTTACTTTGATATATCTGTGTGTCAAGTCTAGTAGTCTTCCTCTCCTTTTTTTTTTTTCTTTTGGTTGGAGGATTTAATGGATAGCTTAAATCAGTTATCACTAGGGCTGTCAAGCAAGTAACAGAATTAATCATGCAATTGAAAAGAAAGATTAATCATATGAAACAATAATAGAATACCATTTCTATAAATATTTTGGGATGTTTTCTACATTTTCCAATATATTTTCAATTATAACACAATACAAAATGTACAGGGATCACTTTATACTTATTTTTATTAATATCTACACTGTAAAAATGTTTTTCAGTTCAGTTAATACAAGTACTTTAGTGCGGTCTCTGTCAAAAGTTGAACTTACAAATGTCGAAATGTGTACAAAAAAAAACTGCATTCAAAAACAAAACAATGTAAAACTTTAGAGCCTACAAGTCCACTAAGTCCTACTTCTTGTGCAGCCAATTGTTGAGAAGCTAGGGTGTTGTTTTTTTTTAAACACTTGCAGGAAATAATGCTGCCTGATTCTTCTTTACAATGTGATGTGAAAGTGAGAACGGGGTCGCATGGCACTGTTGTAGCTGGCGTTGCAAGATATTTATGCGCCAGATGCGCTAAAGATTCATATGTCCCTTCATGCTTGAACCACCGTTCCAGGGGACATGCATCTATGCTGATGGTGGGTTCTGCTTGATAACCATCCAAAGCAGTGCAGACCAATGCATGTTCATTTTCATCATCTGAGTCAGATATCACCAGCAGAAGGTTGACTTTTTTCTTTTTTGATGGTTCATGTTCTGTAGTTTTCGCATCAGTGTGTTGCTCTTAAGACTTCTGAAAGCATGCTGTACACCCTGTCCCTCTCAGATTTTGGAGGGCACTTCAGATTCTTAAACCTTGGGTCAAGTGCTGTAGCTATTTTTAGAATTCTCACATTGGTACTTCTTGTATTTCCTCAAATCTGCAGTGAAAGTGTTCTTAAAATGAAAAACATGCTGGGTCAATTATCAGAGACTGATAACATGATATATATGGAGAAATACAATTCTCCCCCAAGGAGTTCAGTCACAAATTTAATTAATGCATTATTTAATGAGCGTCATCAGCGTGGAAGCGCATCCTCTGGAATGGTGGCCGAAGCATGAAGGGGCATGCGAATGTTTCACATCTGTCACGGAAATACTTTGCAATGCTTGTTACAAGACTGCCAGGCGAAAGTCTATTCTCACTTTCACATCACGTTGTAAATAAGAAGCAGGCAGCATTATCTTCCATAAATGTAAACTTGTTTCTCAACAATAGGCTGCACAAGAAGTACGACTGAGTGGACTTGTAGGCTCTAAAGTTTTACATTGTTTTGCTTTTAGAGTGCAATTATGTAACAAATGTTTCTACATTTGTAAGTGGCACTTTCATGATAAAGAGATTGAACTACGGTACTTCCGAGGTGAATTGAAAAATACAAATATTTGCACTGTAAATGATAAAATGGTAATAAAAATATCAAGTGAGCACCGTACACTTTGTATTCTGTGTTGTACTGTAAATCAATATATTTGAAAATGTAGGAAAACATCCAAAATAATTAAACAATAGAATACCAATTTAAATTAACAGTGCAATTAAAACTAGGATTAATTTTTTGTTAATCGCATGAGTTAACTGCAATTAATCGACAGCCCTAGTTACTACAGAATGTTATCTTTGCTGAAACTACATTCCTTGGATAAGCTATATAATTAGCAGACATCTTAAAGATATATAGGATTTCTTGTTTTAAACTGCTAGGAATATGTAGCCATGTGACTAGTTTTAAATCCTTGATGGGTGCTATTACTTTAATGTGAAAAAAATTAAATCAGTTCAAAGCCGTTTACTATTTTCCAGTATTGCTAGAAATTTAATCAATGATTCTTGGCACAATGTGTCATGAATGCTGAGGCAAGGCAATAATTTTAAGTATTGTTGCATTGACTCATAATAATTCATGAAGATATACACTTCTTCCAGCAACTAACAACACACGTTTGCCAAGTGTATTGCTTTATTTTCTTTATCTCCAGGAAAAAAACATTAGCTTGGTGATTTAGACTTTCTGGTGTTTCTGTGAAAGTGCACTAAATCAAACTGGTCATACAGTGGCATTATAAAAATCAGTGGTGTCGCCATCTGAGAGGATATTACAGAATTACAAAGGGTCCAAAGAAGAGCACTGAGAATGATTAGGAAGGTGCAGGACTTTCATTTAAAGAGATTGAAGAGGCTGAGATTGTTTATCTTGAGAGAGGACATGATGCAGGTATACAAAATAATGAATGGGTTAGAGTATATATTGGAAGCTTTTGTTGTCCTTGTCCTGTCATAACGTAGACAGGTGACAAATTCAAAACTGATGTTTTTCCCACATTGCATAACTAGACTGGGGAACTCATTGTCACAGGATGCTGAGACCAAGATCTTGAAGGAATTAAATGTTTATAGGGATGAGAACAACCAAAGTTTTTCTTTAAATAAAAATATTGGAAGTGAGATGAGAACCTCATGCTTCAAGCCTTACCTATTTTATTAGGGATTATGATGAGACCTTCGTGGCAGGCAGGTTATCTCCCGTCTGCCTACTGTGGGGTTTCTTATGCTTTCCATTGAAAGAATCAGTGTTGACCACTGTCAAACAGGGTGCAGGACTTGATGGACCAAGGGGCTAATTCAGTTTGGCAATTATACCTTTAAGTGGCCACATTTGCTTTCCTGAACTGCCATCTCTCCAGAAAAGTCTTTCACTATAGAATTCCTCATACTTGTCAAAAGAGACAATAAAATCTCTAAAGACTTCAGCAGGAAATTTTCTGCTATAATTCCCCCTTACAGTCTGCAACGTCATATTTGTGGAAAGTGTGACCACAGAAAAGGGATTTAGCTGCAATACTAAAGTAAAATTCAAATGCCTGCTTTGAGAATTATATCATACACCATCCACACAACATCCAAACAGAACAAAGGTATGGCTCTTCTGCTGGATCTCTAAAATACTTGTTATAAAGTTAAATATATTTCTAAATTTGCTCCCTAAAATCTTCTCCAAAACGTTCCTCTAACCATGCTCTTTCTAGAAAAAGTATTGACAAAACAAAAGAACAAAATACTTGTCATCCTTAATTTTCTATTGGTAATATTCCTGGCATCTCTGAGTATTTCCTGCTGTTCTGGGCTGGTTGTCATATTTTGGAAGGCTTTTTCCCACCAGGATTCCCTCTATTTTATAAGAGACTAGAGGTTTGAAAAGCTGATGTGTGAGGAGTAGAATGTCAGTATAAGTGTCTTCTGTGTAATTCTAACCTTTGATATCTGTGAACTCATTCTTCATCTAGTCGGTGTTTTAAAAACAAGGAAACTGTTTGCCTCTCTAACTTCTGTAGCCAGCCCTTTAACAATGACACCATATCGGATGTGTTTCCCAGAAACATCAGGTTCATCATGGCCTTCAGACACACTATTATGGCCTGTGATAAGTCAATTGTACTTGTAAATTGGATCAATATTTGGATGTAAAACCTAAGAAAACCTGTGATGCTACAGGAAGTTTGTGACTCATTTTATTGACAGTTTTCCTTCAGTCATTCCTAATACCTTGATTGAGTACTGGTTCAGTAATGTTGTGCTGGAGGAGCTGCCATATTTTGTATGATCAATAAAATGAATGTCTTGTTTACTGGTTATCAGCAATCCCATAACATTTGTCCATAGGAATGGATTATTAACCCTAGTCAAACTTAACTTGAGTGACTACATTCTGCCTCCCTAAACACCCCCCTGGAGTTCTAGTGGGGTGAGGTGTTTGGTTGCTGTCTTAAACAGTTGTGTGATGTTACCGAAATGGCAATGTTGTATCACGTTATTGGAAGTGATCCCTGTGTAGATTGTATTGTACAGCTTAAATTCAAAGGTTTTGTCTAAATGCAAGATTACTCTTTTTGAAAACTTTGAGTGTGGTTATAGCTTACTGGGTAGTGTGTTTCACAGAACAAGTCATCCTTTTCTTGGTGGCTTAAGTGTGATGAAACACTTTTTTACTTAAGCTATGCTGTGATATTCTTGACTTAAATTCAAGTGTGTTTTTTCCTTATTTGCAGTTTACATGATGTGAATTGAACCTTTATCATGGGTTTGCCTTCCTCTTTGTATGCTAACTTCCTGTTTCTTTGTGCGTGATTTGGTATTGTGTGTTGCTGACTTGATCACCTAACTTTGAAAAAGCTGTACTGGATTGCTGAGTTACTTAGATCATTACCTTGAAGTCCAGTCCACTTTAAAAAAAGTTAAAAGTAGTTGCAAGTGTTGCACCTGCAACCAAGTCCACATTCCAGTTTTTGTGATTTTTTTTTTTTAGCCTTTGTCCAATTTCCTTAAATTGTACATAGGAACAGGGATTAGTAAAGTCCCAAACAGTGGAACTAACTATTCTATTAAATGCCCAGAGTAAACTGCTGATTTTTTTTGTTCCGTTTAGTCTGTAACCTTTCAGCTAAAGTTAACGTCGTCACTAACTATAGCTGGTTAAAACAAATTTGACAAGTGATTTGTGGTCTCTTTAAGGTACAAGGCAAACTAATATATAAAATGTTTCCAAACTCAGTTTACAAAATAAACTGTTTATAAAACAACAAACAGGACTACTATGGACTTATTTACATGGCACAGCAACATGAGTTAGAGTGTGAGTGTATAGCACACCAATGTGCTTAACAAATAACTGGCTTGTGTAGACACGATCATGAACTAAAAGTTCCTTAGTGCATATTAACATAGTACCACTTCAGATGGGTCAGTTAGTGCACAACAAATCTAGAAATTACACCCCTCTAGTGCAGATTGTTGCATCGTGTAGACAACCTTATGACATGCAATTTTGAGAGCTGTAAACTTTTTGGTCTAGATCAGACAAGGTTGGATCACCATGTTTCTAGTCTGTATGTATGTATAAGTAGTTCATTTAATACATCATGAATTTAAAACTTGACAAAATGAGTGTATAATGAGCAGCTGTTACCAGTTGAGCAGGTTAATTAGAAACATGTTTAACTCAAGATTCAATATTTGAATATGAATAAATGTTAAGTTGACTTCCTGAAGTACTGGCAGCTACTGTTTCTACATGTATTACAGGGTTTTTCATAGAATTTTAAAACTTGAGGATGCAATGTGAATTACATAACTTACATTTTCAACTGCGCAGTACTATATACAATGAGGACCTCATTCTCTGCCACAAACGGAACCCCAGACTGATATAATTAACCCAGAGATGTTTACCCAATGCCAGAGGTTCCTCTGGTTGTGCAGAGATGACTTTACCACTTGTCTTCCATGATAACAGGAAAAAGAGGGTGTGGTTGAGGGAAAGAGAATGGTGCCAGGATACCCCCTTGCCACTCTTGGCTGCATTTCAGCTGTCTAGGGTGATTGGTAGTCAGTGTAAGTTAGAGCAGATCTGAAACTGTCCCAGCATAGACCTGCAGCAGGATAAAGTCAGTGTGAAGATTTATTTTAAGTTAGTTTCATGAATGCATGTGTATCCTGACCTGCTTTCTGTACAGATCAGCCTTGCCCCAGTCCTACCAATTTAAAAATGGCTTAGGCCATAATCGATGTAAGTAATTGGAGGCTAGCAGACAAGACATATAGTAAAATAGTTGAAAGATGGGCATCATGTGCACTCTTTCTCTTGCTTGTGGAAAGATGACTGGATTAATGTTTCTAAATGTCACTGAGAAGCATTAATCGTTACTTCCAGCATCAGTTTAGCTTCAATAGCAAAATGTCAGGATTGAGGCAGTTTAGGAAATCTTGGATGTGGGAGCCATCTCTAAGGGCCATTTTAATTTAGATAATCTGAAATTAGGAGGAGGAGAGAGATCCACTGATTCACTTTGTATTGAAGTGTGACTGTCAAGCACATTTCTATGTACTTTGTATGTATGTCTTTAAACAGTCACACCAGAGATCTAGCAGAGAAACAGTCAAGTTACTGCTTCTAGTTACTCTCCTTTGTTTTAACTAGTGTACAGGAGAACGATGCTCGCTATGCAATGGCTCCATATTTTGAGGTGGTTCTAGCAATTTTCTGCTAAAATTAATTGGAATTATAATTTAAATATCTTGCAGAGAAGTATTAAAGGTAAAATGTGACTAATCAAAATATCCCAAAAAGTAAAACTTTTCAAAGTAACTTCTGTGTTTAGCGATGGTATAATATGTCTGAAGTTTAGTGTACTTTTTTAAAAGTATTTCTTTTGATTTACCTTTCAAAGCTTGAAACACATTCTAAAAAGACATAAGTTACGAGCTGCCCCAGTGTGACTATATGAGTAACCCTTCCCTGCCCACCAATCCAATGCATTACGCAAGTCTTTCATAGGGCATCCATTCTTCCTAAAAAGCCTTGAAAAAGACGAGGCTTGCAGAATGTTCTGGGGGGAAAAACAAATGTGCACTGTCCAATCCTGAGTGTATTTGAGTTCCTGAATTGAGTGGCCTTCCATTGTATGCACTGTGTCCACAAATATAAATGGGGGCTGCTAGCTTGGGCACTTCGTCATTTCACCTGCTTTTACTATAGAAAGAGAGGCATTGTCTAAGGCAGTGGTTCTCACTGTAAATGTTTGTGGCCTGTCACAACCAACTAAACAGTGTGGGGGTGGAGACCTGGGGGTAGTTTTGGTCAGATCCTGCCCAGTATTCACCCCACAGTGGCAGCTCCTGTGTTGTGGGGCTGGCTGCACTTGGCTGTCAGCTCTGTGCATTGCAACCTCCGGGATTGCAGCGCCACTCAGGTTTGGCCCTGCCCCCTGACTAGATCAAATTTTGTGAGTGGAGTTGTGACCTGGCTCGTGGAGCTTGAGTGCCACTCACTTAAATTTGGCCTACCCAGACACCTGTTGTCATGGTGGCTGGGCCAAACCTGAGTGGTGGTGGGACCCCAGAGGTTGCAGTTAGGGATGTAAAGGGTTAACTGGTAAGCATTAGGCTTACCATTAACCAACCTTAACTGGTAACCCTGTGCATGCCAGCCAGAGCAGCCCCAGCACTGGTGGCCCCGTGCAAGCCAGAGGGACCCAGCCACACTGGGGCAGCCTCAGTTAAACAATATAATTTTAATCATTTAACTGGTTAACTTTCTTAAACAATATTTACATCTCTAGTTGCAGTGCCTGGATCAGGGAGGTGAGCCCAGCCAGCCCTGTGGGACAGGAACTGCCACACGACCCTTGGAAACATTCTGGTGACCCTATTTGGGATTCTGACCAATGGATTGAGAAACCCTGGTCTAAAGTGCACAAGACCACAGTACCTTGTTAGATGAAACTTCTAACTAGTCTTTGTGTTCAGTCCTTTGAATTTGGAGAATTGGAACTCCCTTCAAGGGATCTCAGACACAAATAATCTTCCCACCCTTGCAAATCTTATTGCTTGTTTGGGGAGAGTGGCCAAAAACATCATGGCATTGGAATTATTGAGAGATAAGAGTGAGGCCAATACCTCTGCCTTTACACTCCCCTCAACTACCAACAAATAAGGAAGAAAGTTTTGGTTGACTGCAATCAGCAATTCAGACTTCATC
Organism: Gopherus flavomarginatus; assembly: GCF_025201925.1. Taxonomy (NCBI): domain Eukaryota; kingdom Metazoa; phylum Chordata; order Testudines; family Testudinidae; genus Gopherus; species Gopherus flavomarginatus. Next base: position 55,197,476 of record NC_066621.1, read on the forward strand.
ATTCTTTATGGTCTTATTTCAGATGAGTCATTTTGAACATTTTTCCTTCACTGAGATCTGGTTTAATGACACCTACAGTACCCTTTAACATGCTAGTCACCCACAGTCTTCTCACTGTAACTCAAATCAGAAAGGATCCTAAGAAGTAGAGGAGTAGTCTTACTACCCTCCACATTGGATTTAGAAGATGCACTACTCCGAAGGAAAAACGTTCAAATGCCTTGATATGAGACAAAAGATATAAGACCAGTAATTGCAAGTGAAACAACAAATTCAAGTTACCAGTGCTTCCTTCAGAGAATCAAATCTCTTATCTTGCTGAAAACTCTGATAGCAAATTGGTATAGTTGCAGGCTACCACACTTGATATCTGAAAAGCTGCTTCTGCCATTAAAATAAAGCTAGTGGAGATAGGTATTTTGCAGTTTTTACTACAGTGTAATTTAACACTGTTTTGAAATATCAAAGGTTGGCTTTACACACACTCAATAACGTGAATAAAAATTCCTTACTATATAATAAACAGTATATTGCATCCACAGAAGCATAGGTGCTTACACGTAATGCCTAAATACACTGATAAGAGTAACCCAGCAGATCAAGATTGATTAAACAGGGCCAGTTTGTTTGTGTGGTAAGTAACATGCACAGTTGAATGAAGAGCAAATGCCAATTGTGCATGTCTCTTCATAGTGGTTATTTTGCATGAAGTAGAACATTTTTTGCTATGGCATGGCTATGTGACATAACTGTGCCTTAAATTGGAATCAAATGCATGATTAAAGTAACTGGTTCAAAAATGCTACAGTGGCAGAAGGCTCTAAAGCTAAAATCCTAATAAAATGTGTAACTTCAACATAATCATATTTATACATACAATAGCTTTATATTTAAATAGCTTTATCTGGTATAACAGATGTACATTTTTGCCAAGAGATGAACTTGAGATTTTTACAGAGTTCACTAACAGCAGCTGTCGGAATGTTTGGGCAGGTTATTACATGAAAACATTGCACTGATTTCTGAAATAAACTCACTTGTATCTTTAGTCTACTACCACAAAAGGTACTTGTATTTTAGACCTTAGAAGGTTAAAGTAGAAGTCATAAAATTGGAACTAATATAGGATTAAACATTCCCATTGAGTATTGAACAGTAACGTTTCAGCTTCTTCAGGAGTAACTACAGATAGTCAATTTTTTCCGTTGCCTGGAGTATTGAGAGTAGTTGAGGAGGGCAAACATTCCTCTGTATCCCCATAAATAGTCTTTTACCTATCTGCTCTTGAGATAGTATCTGGTCAAGAGTTGGTCTTACTAGCACAATGCTTAAATTCCCAGTGACCTGTTTACATCAGATCTTCCAATATTTCTGTTGCTTGATCAGAACTGGTGTCAATAACTTACAGTTGTAGTCAGTAACACCTCACCTCAGCAGTGTTGCCACCCTCCTTAGCCTGAAGGCTGAACATGTTTCAAAAAGGTCAGGGGGCCTAAATTAGTATTTGGGGGGGGGGGGGGGGGCGGGCGCAGATTTCTTGTTTGTTTTTTTTCTGTTCCATTTATGCTATTTAACCAGTCTGAGGGGAAACTTATGTCATCCCAAAATTCCCCTTCAGGAAGTCTTAGTAACTGTAGTGTTAACATACCCTTGATGCAGAAGGGTATGTTATGTTAACTCAGGCAAGGAAGAGGGAATGGCTGGAGCATCTTTCTTCTGCTGGGGACAGCCAAAGAATGTTCTTCTGAGGAGACTGTCCACTAGAACATCCCCAGACTGTTGGGTCAGAGAAGCAGAAATCTTTAACTGGTGGATTCTAAGCTGCTTTCTTCTCCCATGTGCATGTTCTCCCTTCCTTCCCCCCAGGCCTCTGTGTGGGAAGGAAGCCATCCTTTGCTGCTTGATGCTTGAGTAGGCTCAGGCATAATAAGTAAAGCTTCTATCATGTGCTTCCTGGGGCTCCCACAGTGTCACAGGGGAGCAGGCAGTGGAGCAGCCACGGCTGCTGCAATTATTTTCCCCAAGATGTAGTGCAGGGGTGGGCAAACTTTTTTTTTTTTTTTTTTGGGCCTGAGGGCCACACTGGGTTTTGGAAATTGTATGGAGGGCTGGTTAGGGGAGGAGCGTGGCCTTGCCCCTGCCTCCTATCCACACACACCTGCTTCTGGCCCCCTGATAGCCCCCCTGGACTCCTGGCCCATCCAGCCCACCCCCAGAACCCCTGCCCTGCACTGCCCCATCCAACCCCTCCTCTTTTTCCTGACTTCCTCTGCCCTGTCCATCTGCCTCTGGAACTCTCACCCCTGACTGCCCCCTGCCATCCCATCCAACCCCCCCTCCTTCCTGACTGCCCCCCCGGGGCCCCAACCCCTATTCACACCCTTGACCCCCATGCCAAACTCCCCTGCCCTGTATCCAATCCCTGCCCCCTTACTGCGCTGTTTGGGGCACCAGTGGCTGATGGAGCTGCAGCTGCACCGCCCGGCTGGAGCCAGCCACGCAGCACAGAGCACCGAGTCAGGCAGGGCTCTGCAGCTGCTCTGTCACCCAGAGCATTGGGCTAGTGGCAGAGCAAACTGAGGTTGCAGGGGAGGGGCTCCCAGGCCAGGAGCTCGGGCTGGGCAGGAGGGTTCCGTGGGCTGTAGTTTGCCCACCTCTGGTGTAGCGTGTGTCCCAGTGTGAGAACTATTGAACTGGGAAGAGACAGCAGTTGCTCAAGGTATTGCTGCCTTGCATCTGGGCTGCAGTGGTGCTTTCTTCTTAGTAATGGGGCTGATTCAAACACTTCAATTTAAAAATTGCTGGAAATAAATTGGAATCCTCTGAACACAGTTGCCCTCAAAGACTGCAGTGTGGAGTCTCAGGGGTCACAGGGAGAGCACTACTAGAGCTCATACAGAATGCTGAAAGTTACTGATTTGTGACTAGTGCCATTCTTCTTACAGCCATTATTCAATTCATTCTGCCCTCTGACCAGGTGGAAGTTGTACCATGTCATAAAATAGAGAATAGACCTAATGTCCTCTCTTGGCATTCCCCTAATAAAATGGGATAGAAAGTACAAGACTGACTATCATTGTATGTGTGCAGTATCTGCTACATTTACTTAGGCCTGGCCTACACTGGCGGGGGAAAACAATCTACGATATGCAACTTCAGCGACGAGAATAGCATAGCTGAAGTAGACATATCTTAGACTTAGAATCACTCACTTTGCATCCTCGCAGTGTGAGATCGATGGCTGCTGCTCCCCCGTCAACTCCACTTCCACCTCTTGCCGTGGTGGAGTTCTGGAGTCGATGGCAGAGCGACTGGGGATTGATTTATCCACATCTACACTAGACATGATAAATCAATCCCCAATAGATCCATCACTATCCGCCAATCTGGCAGGTAGTGCATTTGGAGAGTTAGCTGTCTCATATCTTGGCTATAAACAGCTATCTAAGCCAGATTACATGCTTCCATGAGTGTTCCCTTTCCAATTTGCTAATGTTGCAAAGAATCAGTTCTGATATTTTAAATTGATACAAAACCAAGTCAATCATAACAAACATTAATTTTCTTATTACATGTTTGCTAATATCTGTAAATTCACATTTCATGTAGCTGAAATCTAGTTGGGACACAACATTGCTTTGAGGTTTGACTAGTGATCTGAAGATTTATGGGAGTATGTTTTCAACCAGTTTAAAGTTTTTTGTTTTATCCTTTAACTGTAGCAAGACAATGGGACCACTAGCCTGACAACAGAAAATGCACTTCTCCAAGATATTGAAGGGCGGAATCAAGAGCTGGCAGCTTTTTGTCAAGCAGTTACCAAGTAAGCAGTTACTGATTGCAAATTAATTCTCAAATAATTAAATGGTGGTGTGTGTTGTCCTGAGGTTTGAAATAAATATCCAAGTTCAAATATCATGAACTTCCAGTAATGTTAACAGGACTAGCCCTGCACATTTTGCTGCGTTAGGCAAGCTTCAGTATGTCTTTCTCCTCACATCGGTCTGTTCTGTCCAACCCCTTTTCCTTTCTTTCTTTGGTGCATATTTTAGCATTTTTGGCATTGTTTGTTTTCTGTTTAGTAAATGTCTCTTGCCTGCTCTTTTCTTATTGATCTACTGATATGACTGAGCGTATTCACTTCCTGTCTCTTCCTGTTCCCCTACACACACTTTTCTAAAGTACAGGTTCTTCTTTTCCTTCTTTGTCTCTCCTTTTCTATTCCTTGCTTTCACTTGGTTTTTCAATCTCTTCTCGAAGTTTTTAATTCTTACCTCTTCCCAATCAGTTCCTCCCTTCTCACCCTCCCAATGAGCCCTATCTCTACACTTGAAATGCATTCAGTCAGTCGTTGTCCCCTGGCCCCAACTCGAGACACACAGGCTGCTGCCACCTCCTTCAGACAGGCATAAACTTCTTGAGGAAAGATGTCCTCGGCCTTTGCCCTCCCCGGGCAAGAGACCTGAAATCCAGGCTGACTGCAATGATCAAACCTCAACTTGTTCTCTAATCTAGTCTCTCACCAGGGAGAATGAGTTGTCTTAGTTTCTGTTTATTACTGGTATTGGAGAAAGAGGTATCGAGGAGCAGGGAGATGCTGCTCAAGGGGAGCAGAATAAAGCAAGGAGAATGTAAAGACCTAGGAGGAGAGAAAGAGACAAAGAGAAGGTAATAAGGGAGACTTTGTCTCTCTCTCTTCTCCCCCTCACCCCCCCCCCCCCCGACTTGCTTTTCTGCTGCTCCCTCAACCTTTCCTCTGTGACCAACTACATGATTTGCAGATAGGGTAGGGCAAGTCCTACATGTTCTTGAAACATTTAAGAAGTGGAATCCTGAATATTTGGTTTATCTTAAGATCCTTACAATTTTGTATCTGTACTTCAGTAGCAATCTCTGTTTTAGTTTGTTTTTGTGGACTGGGTACTGCATGATCTCAGAATCTGTTTGCTTTAAAACTATTCACAAGATCCTGAATATATTGTATTCTTTGTAGGGATATGTCTGTGAAAGATGCATCCAATTAGTCAACTAGTATTGCTTTGAATATTTCATTCGCTCTGGTCGCTCCATCTCAAAAGTGACAAAGTAGACAAAGGTCAAGAGAAAGATGACAAAAATGACTAAAGGCATGGAATATTACTCTTCAGAGCAGGGACTCCTTTCTTTTGAATTTGGAAAGCACCTAGCACATTCTGGGTGCTATTATTATAAGTGTAAGATTTTTCTATATATTTAAATGCACTAAAATTAGGAATATTTAGTTTAAAGGAAATTAAGACTTAAAAAGTAATGAATGAGATAGAGATTGTCGGTTGCTATCATTTACTCCTTCTCCAAATACAAAAAGGGGGTATACCTTTATTTCATTGGGTAACTTTGTATTCTTCAGTTTTATTTACACAACTCATAATTAACCTGAGGAACTCACTGCTACAAGATACTGAGGCAAATTGTTTTGAGTATTGGATAGGAATAAGAATGTTTTTTAACATGTTATGATTAAATATATCCACTTCAAGACTTAAACCACTAACAGCTCTTCTGTAGACTGCCATATAAGGGATTTCCATTTTTCTCTGAAGCATTTGTTGTTAGTCACTGTCAGGATACTTAACTACACAGGTAGGATACTTTGCTAGATAGACCAGTATAATTCCTCTGTTCCTAATGTCCAGTAATATTGCTGTAATGTCAGCAAAAAGTTAGTGACTTTAAATATTCTGCCTAATTCGTAATAGCACTTTTTGGTGGCTGCTTCTTACTGAAAATAAAGTTTACTTCTGAGAACATATTTTCTAACAAATGAAGGGGAAAAAATTATATACCTCTCTCTCTCATTAGCAATTTGGTTTACAAGACTTAAACAAAATGAGCTCCCTTTTCCTCAATTTTTTTTTGCCCTTAGCTTATCTCCTTTTTATTGCTTCTTTATTTAAATTTCAGTGTTTGAAATAATCTGATTTGAACAGTATATGTCAGCAGTGCCCAAAGACTAAACATTTTAGAGTGCTTTGAGGACTTGTATTTCAAAAGTATTGGTTTTTTTTAGCTATGAAAATTAGTTGTCTTGTGCAGATGCTACAGTATAGTTTGCTCTCTTAAATTGTAACTTAAAGTTAAACATGGAAATTCAGAACATCATGCAAATATCAAGATAATGGGTATCAATGAGCTTAACATGTGAAAGTAATCTCTTGCTCCAGCATACACGCGGTAATTTTAAACTAGTTGCTCATCTGTTTTGTTATGGGCAGTTTTGGGGTGCAAAGAGCAGACAAGTCAAATGTTTCTGAATCTACAGCTTAATTAAGAATGAAAAAGCATTTTCAACTTGTTGGCCTTTGGTACTACTTTCAGACAAGTCCATTGCAGCGCATGACAGACAAGGGCTTATACATAGACTATTTCATTAACTAATAAAACCCTCTTTGTTTACAGATTGAGGACCAACTTTCCCTATAACAATCAGCACACAAATCCAGGCTTTGTGCTGAGTCCAGTCATGCTGCAAAGAAATATAAGTAGGGAGAATGCCAGTATCAAGGTTTCTATAGAAATTGAAGGATTCCAACAGCCAGTAACATTTACATGTGATGGTAAGTGTTTCCATTTTATAGTTCACAGTTCATTTTTGTAGTTCAACGGATTACTAATTTATTTTAATAAATTACTTATTCCTTTGAATTTAAGTGACTTCTGAAAGTCTTAATTATAAATATTGAGATGGCGCACTCATTCCAAACCTTACTTTTTTGGTACTTAATGCCTTTTCATGGAAAATTTTCCTTTTGGACTTTACTCATCCTAGTTGTGAATTAATTTATTTTTATTTTTTTATTCAAATATATTTGAAAACACTGAAAAAGCTATTCAGACTTCACTCAAAGCTGTTTGAGGCTGTCTACAGGGTCAGATAGACATCCTTGCATAATGTAATATTCTGCTCACACTTCAAAAGTTATTTTTGCAATTATAAGGGCTAGAGATTTTTGACTTAAATTAATCATTTAGGTTTTGGAGCACATGATGGCAGTCATCAAAAAAGTGTGGATTCAGCAAGACCCTTGCAAATCAGCCCAATTCAGTCACAAACAGCGCTCTGGGAATTAAGGTCTAACCTGTCTTGAAGGCAGCAAAGATTATGTCCCAAGACTGCACGATATATTAAAACTCAGCCATAAATGTGGGTATTAACTTTTAGCAATCCTCGGTAAGGAAGTTAGGTGACAACTGCTGTTATCTGTCCTACCTGAACAAGCAGGAAATACTGAATGGCATGTGGAAGGAAAGAATCTGGGCAGATAAGAATCTTTGACCTCTGGGCAGCTAAGAATCTTTTCCCTGAAGGTTAATTATCTCATAGGCAGCCGGTTTAAAACAAATAAAAGGAAGTTGTTCACATAGCGCACAGTCAACCTGTGGAACTCCTTACCTGAAGAGGTTGTGAACACTAGGACTATAACAGCATTTAAAAGAGAACTAGATAAATTCATGGAGGTTAAATCCATAAATGGCTATTGGCCAAGGTGAGTAAGGAATGGTGTCCCTAGCCTCTGTTTGTCAGAGGATGGAGATGGATGGCAGGAGAGAGATCACTTGATCATTGCCTGTTAGGTTCACTCCCTCTGGGGCACCTGGCATTGGCCACTGTCGGTAGACAGCTACTGGGCTAGATGGACCTCTGGTCTGACCTGTTACGGCCATTATTATGTTCATAAGAAAATGGGTGTCAGAGCACTCCCCTGGTGTTCTTCTCTGCAGTAGCTGAAACTGTAGACGTCTAGAATTTTTACATCCTTCACAAATGCCAAAATACACTGCTGTTGTAGCTGCTACATTAGGCAACTCAGAATGAGAACATATGGAACCTCAACTTCCTGTACTGGTTTCTACCAGCATATGGATATTTCCACTGAATAATAGACTCTTCTGCGAGATATGAGAGAGAGTACTTTCTTTGCTGTAGAGCAGGGGTTCCCAAACTTGGTTCGCAGCTTGTTCAGAATAAGCCTCTGGCAGGCTGTGAGACACTTGGTTTACCAGGTGCAGCTGCTCGCAGCTCCCAGTGGCCACGGTTCGCCATTCTTGGGCAATGGGAGCTGCGGGAAGCAGTGGTTTTCTACGTTACCTGTCAGAGCTGTCTCCTGGTCCCTTAGTAACATACTTAATTTTCTTCCATTAAAGTTGGGTCTAAACCAATGTTCCAGTACAATAAGGATTCCTGTTTGAGATGAAAATTTCTGTGTGGTGTGTGTTTGGTTTTTTTTGTTTGTTTTTTTAAAAACAGTGAGTTCTCCTGTCGAGCTTATAATAATGCAGGCACTGTGCTGGGTACATGATGACTTGAATGAAGTGGACATTAGCAGCTATATCCTGAAAGTCTGTGGTCAAGAAGAAGTTCTACAGAAGTAAGCCAACTTAATTTTTATTAATGTTTTAACTGTCACTCAGTTCAGAACAGTTACTAGAAAATCTATCCATTAAATGTGTAAAAGTAAATTTGCAAAATTTGAATTTAATGAATATTAGAATTTGAATATTACTACTTTCCCTTTGTAATGGGGGGGTACAGGGGAGGAAGTGTGTGTGCATAGGTACTATGTCCCTGCAGATTGATTGATCTGGAAACTGGCTTTTCTGTTCTAGCATGTATTAGCCTTTTGTGCTCTACTACATCATACGATGATCAGTTCCCATTTCTATATTCATTCCACTCTCCTCATGAGAGTAATCCTTCAAAAGTTACACTGGTCTTTGAGCTTCTTCTGGCTTGGTTACGGTAGCTGTTGTGTGACTGACTGAAGTGGGGATGACACAGTCCGGGGGAGGCATTTAAAAAGCTATAGAATTTTAAAGTTGCTTGAGTACCACACTGCATTTCAAAACTGTTAAGTACCTCTTTGCCTGGTCAGCAAATAAATGAGAACATTTTTAGGTCTCAGTATGTCCGCTCTTCCCTGCACTGAATTCACTTTTTAACTTTATGTAAATCACCTTATTTGCCTCTCCAGGGCTAGTTTTCACACTTCAGCTCATATTTTCTTACCTGAACTTCCTGTTTTCTGAGCCTTCTTCATTAGAAACTGCTGTTGGTGGATAAAGTGCTGATTTAAGCAAGAGGCTGTCAGATCATAAGGGGTTGAACGAAGTTCATACTTGCTTCAAGTTCAGTAAAAGCTAACTTCGGGGTTTGGAAGGCTGCCTTGTAATGAGAATCCTGTTTCCACTAAGACTGTTTTCACAATCTTAGACTCTGATGAACATCTTGCAAATCTTGTCATGTGTTGGATCGTGATATAGAAATGGAAATGATATATCAGTTGTTTTGGGGTTTATAGCCCCTCCTACTCACTTTAAAAATAAAAGTGCTGTGGAGGATTAGACTGAGTTAGGAGGCCTACTCATCAAAATACAAGCTACATTTGCATTCTTTATTGATGGTAGATTCTAGTTACATGTATATATTGTCATTTGGGAAAATTTAGGAAAAAATGTTTTGGCTTTTCTGCCTTTAACAGGCTTTAGGCCTTTTCCTAAATTGCCTTCTCGCCTCTCTTGAGGCTGTGATATAAGGATCCCCCCCGAGTGACCTTTTTTACTTCTGAATGCTCTTTCAAATACGATGTGGAACACATTTGGAAAACTTACGTAGTCTTTTCTAAACTTACGTAGTCTTTTCTAATCTATCATAGATAAGTAGTATTTTGGGCTGTTTTCTGGGTTCATAACCAAGGGGGAGACCTCACTGCACAAGTGAAAAGTAGGAGGAAATTAAACTGGGGGTTAGAGAATCTTAAGCATTCTGTGGTGTGACTGAGGTTCTCAAATTCTTCATGGATTTGAAAGAAAAAAATTCAACAACCAAATTCTCCTTTGTTTCAAATCTGTGAAGAAGGCTTTGTAACTGGAATTTCTTGCTTCTCTTCGTGGATAAGAATTTTAAAGAGACTTGTGTTGTATGGGATCTGTTTCCTGTTAATATCTGAGCATATGCTGGGATCCCATATCCTGCAAAGTGAGGGGAAACTAAGATAACTTGAGAAGCTTCCTAGAAATCTGTCTCTTCCTCATCTAAATCATGTGGTGAATGAGTGCTTGTATGCAGGCTTCTAGGGTCTTTGACTATAGTGAGAGAATAACATAGTTTTCAGCTGATATTCAGATGTCAGCAACCTGGTAAATTAATCTGTAGGCATAGAAGGAATTGATTTTTAAATCAGAATTAAGATGTACTCTTAAATACTTTTTGGAATTGGCAGTTGACCATGCACACTTCTGGAATTCTATAAATTGTTACATTTTAAGATCACCTACATCCTGTGGTAGTCTTAATTCTCTTCAACGGCTGAAAATTCAGAGATGTTCTGCAGGACTAATGCTGAATCAAGATATTAATGTCTAACCTAGATCTTTTGTTTTTCAAAGCATTTCTAAAGGATGAGGACTCAGGGCTATCTTGAATATTTGAGTGCTGGTTTAAAAACATTTTTTGCATATTTTGAAATGGCGGGTAACTACTGTATTCATTCATTTAACAGTAAGCACTGTGTAGGAAGTCATGAATACATTCAGAACTGTCGAAAATGGGATGAAGAGATTAAACTGCAGCTCTTGACCCATAGTGTAGTATGCAGAGATCTGGCACGAACAGTAAGTACAAATTAAACTTCCAGTTATAATAATCCTGACTCTTATGTTGCTGAAACTGTATATGTAATATTGCCATGCTGGAAGGGGAAGGTGGAATATACCTCCAAATGGTAGTTTAAAAAAAAAAATCCAAAAAGGATTTACAAATCAATGTAATCTCTTAAACCTCTGGATTGGATTTTGAGAGCGTAAGAAGAAACAACAAAGGTTTTTATGGTCTTTATATGCTTGCTGACACGTTTAAAGGGGATGGAAGTGGTGGTCAGTTAGTGATCTGATTGACACATAACTTTGTTACGTGAGTAACAGAGTGTAGTTAATCCACATAGTGTTGTGCTGGACTTTTCTCCTCTGAATAGAGGAAATAAATTAAACACGTATGGATAACTGTACCACTTTAGACTAACTTTTCAGGTGGGAATTGATGTTTGTGTAGGAGTGAGTAGAGATGAGGCTGGTCTTTTTCAACTGTCTCCTTTCTGAGTTAGGAAACCTCCCCACCACTGCTCTCCCACCTGCCCCAACCAAGAAGAAAGCAGTGCTATTGAATAAGGCTGATTACTATTTGCAGAAATTAAGCCAATTACACAAACAGGGCCCCTTCGACTTGCAGGATTCCACTGAGGGCAGGTCATGAATAACTGAATACTAAACTGGCTCTCATGAAAAGTGGACTCTAAGAATCCGTCAAGTCCAATTGTTTTGTGGAAAATCTATTCCAAAATGTTTTGCAATTTTTGGCTTATATTTATAGAAGTAAAGAATGGTCATCTGGATAAAGCACACACCAGAAGAGAGATCTGGACTTCTGTGACTCTAGGAAATGGAGGCACAGAGGGATCAATCTGTGCTTGCCTACCTTAAAGGGATGTTGAGGTTTCGTTTGTTTTCAAACTGCTTAGAGGGCGTCAGATGGAAAATATTTTTGCAGTGGGAGCTGCTGGATGTAATCAGTGGGAATCGCTGGGTGCTCCAGTGTTTCTGAGAATTGATTCACTTATTTAAGTGCTTTAAATATGGATTTAGCAGCGTAACTTTAGGCATCCATTTTTAAATATCTTGGCCCAGTTCCTTTTTACAGTCTTTGCATCTAAAAATATTGTATCTAAAATACTGGTTTACATTTATAACTTGAATGAAGGGAACCGTTTTTTTTCATGTCAAATACTGACTGAATTACCAATATTTTCTCATTACTAGGATGAAGATGATAGGACACCTACAAATTTAACAAAACACCTCTACAAAACAGAAAAGCCTTTCAGAGAAAATATTTCAAGGTAACTGTGTGTAATTTACAGCCTTCATGATAGTCATCTTCTGCTAAATTTTCAAACAATTTACTGTATTTGCTTTTAGTGAGAAGGTGGTATATAGTATGAAATTCCACTTGTACAGTAATTAATCATGTCTTCCAGGGGTTCTGTTGAAGAGCTCCTAGAGGCTTACCATACTCAAAGTGACATGGTTCTTAAAAACGAGGTAAGATACTCTTCTTTTTTTCTAGAACAAATTCTCCTTCAAATAGTGCTATACTAAAGCTTGCATAAGAATGATCTTGTAGTCTTATATGCATCTTAACTCACCTTCTTGTATTGAGAGAGTTACAAAAACACTAATGGCATTTAAACCAAAAACTAACAAGGTCTTTCAGTTCTGCCTGTTAAAATCAGATCCCAAGTTCTAGGCTTTCAGATCTCCTTTCATGTCTCTCTTCCTCATCATACACGATTAAAATAATTGGTCATCTAACCATAAGGGTAAATGGTGTGGTTTTCCAAGCATTGCATGCCAAGTAATTTTATCCCCTAAAGTGCTAAAAATGTATAGCCTAGAGCAGGGGTAGGCAACCTATGGCACATGTGCAGAAGGCGGCACACAGCTGATTTTTCAGTGGCACTCACGCTGCCCGGGTCCTGGTCCGGGGAGCTCTGCATTTTAATTTAATTTTAAATGAAGCTTCTTAAGCATTTAAACTTTATTCACTTTATATTAAAGACTTATAGAAAGAGACCGTCTAAAAATGTTAATGTGTTATCAGCACGCAAAACCTTAAATCCGAATGAATAAACGAAGACTCGGCACACCACTTCTGAAAGGTTGCCGACCCCTGGCCTAGAGAAATAAGGGCAATAGGCCAGATCTTAATGATTGTATCTCATTGCCAGTTCAGAGATGATACCTCCTGGTTTTTAGTCCTTTATTGGCTCTTAACATTCCTTAGAGGACAGCATGACTAAAGAAAAGTAAAATTCTCATACTTGCTAACTATGAAAAACTGAAAATCCTATGAAACTGAAGGAAGTATTTAACTTGGTTATTTAGATGGTGGTTAAAGAATTACTCATTTATAAAAGCAATTTTTTTTTCTTAAACTCATCAACTCACTGTAGGGAACAGTCTTGAAACAGGCAGCTTAATTAAAATTGAGAGTCTTGTACTTAAATTAAATCCTACTGTTTCGTTTTGTTTACTAAGATTAGACTATGTATTCCTGGAGAGAGATAAGCTAAACAATCTTTTGCTTAACAGGAGAAACAGTTAGTTAGTATCTTAAACAACAGTAGTGTTTACATATCACCTTAAAATAAATTTAAGGTTATAACTCAAATCTAATCTACTGATAGTGCTTTTACATACTCAGGCTCACCACTAGTGTTGAATTCTTGGAGGTGGTGTCATATTACAATGTTGAACTGGAAGATTATTTCTTCTTGACGCAACATGGTGGCTTCTTTGCTCTTTGGTGTCTTAGCTGTTTTTTTGCTGCTTGTTTGCTGGCTTGGATGAGATGAGATGAGGTGGATGAGATGAAGCTAAGAAGAATGCCAAGAGCTAGTATACAAATTCTTGGCTTTCATAGCCTTAGAATCAAAGAGGCACCTCTTTCAGGGGCATGCTGGACCCAAATATATTCCATTGACAGCTTTATTGGCCCAGTTATATGTGAGGACTTTGGTAGCATATAAGCATTCTGGGAATGTGTAAGCAACAGGGTTGTAATTCAACTTTATGGTTCAATCAATTTAATAAGAGTCAAAATTCCATTTTAAATTAATCCAGATTACAGCTGTTTTTTCTGTTAAAAAATATTTCTTAAATTTAAATGATTCTTAGTCTTTAAACTTATCAATAAGTGGTTATCAAAGAAGGTATTGAATTTTCTTCATCTTTGGAGTAATTGTTCTTGCCTTTCTGAGCTTGGTGAACAAGTTGCTTAGGCCTTGCCAGATAACTAATTCCATAAACAATGTAAATACTTTTTATGTTCAAGTAGCTTATGTTAACCATTAATAGCAAGGTAAGTGGATTCCATATTTTTCTCTCACTCTATGGAAGATTTCTAAAAAGGGTTGTCTGCTTTTTTTCCACCTGTAAAAGAAGCTGTTCCTCTGTGGGATCATAACACTGTGCTGGCTTCCCTCATGGGACCTCCATTTGAGCACTTAGCAACTTGTTCCCTGTCCTTCCTTTTGCCAAAAGACAGTCTTGTTCTATTCACAAGGAGAGTAAGTGCACTGCAGGCCCTAATGGCCTGGCCTCTATACACAGTTTTTTCAAAGTCGAGGTGTCCTTCAGACCACACCCAAAATTTGTCTAAAGTGGTTTCACAGTTTCACCTTCAACCAACCAGTAAACTTACCTGTATCTTTTTCCTAAGCCTCATTTGAATGCAGATGAGCAGCACATTGATTTGTTGGTTGTATGATGATCCTTGGTGTTCTATCTGACAAGCACTAAACTTTTGTGCATTGCTTCAACTTCGTGTCTGAGTGGATCAGAAGAGGGGTCCTGCACACAGATGATTTGCACATGGATTACGTCCTTTATTATGACAGCGTGTGGGCTAGCTCAGACTACACCTCCCGAATAGACTGATTCATTTGATGAGAGCCTAGGCAGCTTCAGTCATGTTTCTCAGTGATGTGTCTATATTGGACACATGCAGGGCCACTACCTGGTATTCCTTGCATACTTTTACCAAACACTATGCTATTACAACTACCTGTAGATCAGATGCAAGCTTTGGACAGGCAGTTCTTCAGTTGTTCTAAGTAGACACTGAGCCCAACCTCCTTCCATTACTGCTTGACTCACTTGAGTGAAATACATGTCTGTAATTACTCAAAGAAAAATGATCTACTTATGCTGTAATTGTTCTTTGAGAAGTGGGTGCAGACGTGTATTCCATAACCAACTCTCCATCCCATCTGCATCAGTCTCCAGTTTTGGCTTTCAGTGTGAAAGAATTGAGTGGGGTTGGGACAGCACTGCTGATAAGTACACCGGGGAGGGGCTGTGAGGGTTCAAAAAGGCATGTGTGCTGCCATGACGGTTGCTACTAAGCCAAGTTCTCCAAGCAGACACACGCGTGCATGCTGATCTTCAGTTACATAGTCACTATTCTCACTCTGGTCTCAGTCACTGCCCAGTTTTGATAGTGGATGAGGCAAGGCTGTAAGAAGCTAGTGTGGAGCACTTCTGTCTCGTTGCAAAAAGTTTGGTGTGTGATGATTGAGGTAAGTTTTCTGCAGACCATTACCTCAATAAGAAGGGAGGTTAAATAGTGTAAAGTCTGAAGCATGGAGCCACACAAGGAATGATAAGTCTGCGTTTGAACAGAATCATTGTTTACTCATACTATTTCTCCTTCACATTGAATCACACTCCATTGGAGCCAGTGGACTTACATGAGCTGAAGATTTGGTCCTAATTGTGTCTGTACCATGAAATACAGATGTAAAAGGAAGATGTGACTAGAAATCTTGCAAGCTCTTTCTGGGAGGTTATATACTAGGATCCATATCAGGCCTGTGATTCATACCTTGGTAAATGAGGCATAAGCAGTTTAGTTCAAGGAAAAATTCTTGACTTGTACTTTATAAGTTGATGTCAACTCATGATTTCAAAACCATGATTTTTAGTTTAAAAACTTAACTTCTTAGTGGAACTGAGCAGCTATATCTGTAGATCATGTCCAAAACTGTGTTTGTTTTTTCTGACTTCCCCTCTAACTTTTTTTTTTTTGGACTGCAGCAGTCTCAGTTTCTGCAAACATAATCAAAATTCTTCCTTTCTTTGTCTGTTTACTTTTCTCACTAGAACCAACAGAAAGCAGTAGATCATGTAATCAAGGCTGTAAGAAAAATCTGTTATGCACTGGATGGAGTAGAAACTCAAGCAATAACAAACTCTGTAAAGAAGCTGAGGAGGGCTGTTAATCTTCCAAAGAGTAAAAATCCTGAGGTAAGCATGTTTATCATGTGAACTTGAACACATTGTATCAATGGCATTCTGATAAAATACTTCTATCAGTATTTATTAAAGTTTCAGAGTGGTAGCCATGTTAGTCTGTATCAGCAAAAATGACAAGGAATCCTTGTGGCACCTTAGACTAACAAATTTATTTGGTCATAAGCTTTTGTGAGCTAGCCCTCTAAGGTGCCACAAGGACTCCTCGTTTTTATTAAAAAGTTATTTCAGAAGCAGTGATAACTGAAACCTCCTGCAATATTTCTAAGTAGGGTTGACTTTTAAAAATAAAAAGTTTAAAGGGACATGTCTACCAAATATGGAAGGCTTGGTTAAAAAATTCCCTCTTCAGTCTGTTCCAAAGAATATTTGGTGGTGAACTTTTGACATCCTTTATCTAAATAAATGTTTTTGAAATTACTGTGAGTAATATTTTCACATATTATATGGGTACAATATAAGAACCTGAGACTGTGCTGTGTGGACTTGTGCATGGCAGTGGGTGCACTAAATTCGAATGAAGCTTTAATGATTAGTTAATGCCCTTCTGCAGTGATAGGAACTTTTCTTCCTTTCTTATGAGCAATGATCAGCGTTCTTGTCTGTAGTGTGTAAACTACCAATTGCACTTCAAAACTCCCATCTTCTCTGAATATTGAGATGCTCCTAAATGATGCAAATTCTCATCCAAAAGCCACCTTAATTGACCAGTTTGTTTCCGTGAAGTTGGCTTACTTTTTGACAAGATCTGACTTAGCTATACCAAAAGGGGATCTTTATTAGAAGGAATAAAACTCTGCCAAAAACGCAAAAGCCAGAGTTTTGCAGAGCTGTGCCTTTTGCTGTCCTACCGCTAATATACTGGCACCAACCTTCCTGGGTTCACCATTGTGATGGCGATAGTATTTGTAAATTGGTTGTGAGATGTATGCTTAGATTTCACCAACCAGTTATCAAATGTAAACTTCTCAGGCACTATAACAGCCTAAACAGTGAGTCAGACAGTCCCCTTCAGACTGCTTCTGAAAAGTAAAATTTGGCATGGAAGTGTAGAAACCCTGCATAAAAATGTCTGTATTCCATGGAATGTCACAGGAAGAAAAAGTTACTCCAAACATTACTGGATCAGTTTCCAAAATTTCTTTGCTCCATAGCCTAAAAGAAAACTTTGAAAATGAACATGGTCTTTAGAATGTAAAAATCCTCACATACAGAGTGTGGAATCATGATTTCATAATAAAAACTTGATGTACTTCTGTTATCTGTTTTTAATATAAAAAAATCTTCCATTTATTTGTTGCAATAAATATTTACTTAGATTACCCTTGTTACAAGTAAGTGAAATTCACTTCTGGAGAAGGAAAAAAATTGCATTTAATTGGAATTCTCTAATAGTCTCCATTGAAACTCTACATACAATGTTTAGCAGTTGCCACGAGTCAAGGGGTAACAATAAACAATAGATCTTTGGATAAAAATATACATACAATCATGTAGTAGTAATGCTTGGGGTGTGTGTATATAGCACTTGTTGTCCAAGGTTTTCTGAGTGTTTTATAAATAACGTGGAGACATGGCAGCCTCTGTGAGTGAAAATATAATTTGCTCTTTTGTGAAAACTGATTTTCCAAGCTTTAAGATCTTTGATAACTACAAGGTTCTTAGGTTTTATCTATATTTATAATCTAAATTGTCTTGTCGGACTAATTTGAGCATATCAGCAACAAATAAGTATATAACAGAATTTCTTGACACTCCTATGAAGTGCATAAGATTCACTTCATGTCTTAAATTTAGCTGTCTCTGGGATCAGTTGTCAGTTATTTAATCATTTATAGTCTCTTTACCTGATTTTAGGACAAGAAGTTAAAAGGAAGTTTTTAGTTTAGTGTAGACTAAGGGAGAACTTGCACGGTGAGCGTTTATTGGAGTTGGAATTTGACCAGCAAGCCCTCATTCATTTTGTCTAGGCATGTGAATCTCCTGTGCATTTTATTCCCAATTTCTGCAGCCCAGTATCTTCCACCATTCTGGAGGATGCTTGGGCTGCTCTATCTCTTGCAGGCAACTCAGAGGCCAATCAGTGGTTTGTTTTTTTTTTTTGTTCCACGTGGTCTGGATATGCCCCGTCTGCTCTTCTCAAATCCTCTGCCTCTATAGCAACAGGCAGTGGCAGGGTTTGGTGTGGGGGGTGGTTTGTGGGTGGCTTTTTTTTTGTTTTTTTTTGCTCCCACCCTTTCTCATATTTTAACACTTCTGCCTAGTTTTTTGGGCAGTGGGATCAATGCTCTTCTGCGGCATTTCTTCTTCTCACTGGTTTGGTTTAGCCCTCCCTGAGCCTTTGCTGCAGCATTTCCATGCTGTCTCCTCTGCCCCTTCCAGGCATGGCAGAGCAGCTGATAAAGCACCAGGTTAAATCCAAACAGTGCTTTATAGGTGAGGCAGCCTTCTCCAGGCTCAGCAGATGTCAAGTTGTGCCCAGCCTTCCACCCCTAACTCTGGGGTTAGGAGTCAAACAGGCAGGTGGGGTCCCCACCCACTGAGGCAGCTGCAATTCTAATGGGGCGAGGAAAGGACCAGTAACCCCAGTGCAGAGCAGGGAGAGGCTCTGAAAGCGAGAAGGACCCTGATCACTCCACTCAGGTAAGTCCCAGTGGACCCCTGCTGAACAAAGAGTGGAGGCTTGCAGGACCAGAAGTCCCAGCCTTAAAGTGGGTCCTCAACACCTTGGAGAAAGAATCAAAACTTCTAGTCTGTGTCGCTCATTCCCAAGCTGACTGGGAGATCTGAGGGGGGATGGGACCCAGTAGGACAGAATTCTGAGTCAGACCTCTGAAGAGGGCTCCCAGGCCACAGGAAGACAAGCTGCAAAAGGCCTTACCAAAGTTGCAGCAGAGCTACAGTTCCAAAGTGACCTAAAAAGGTGAAGGGAAAAAATCTAAAGGAAAGAAGCACAAAAATCCAAGAGATACAAGTTGTTGTCATCGTCCTCCTTCCACCCCTTTACTGATGAAGGTGAGCTGTCTGGCTCTGAAACCTTCCAGGGGGTGATTAGGGATAAAAGGAACAAGCCTGATAAGGGCTAGCATGTTAACAAGTGCGATGTCAGGCTGTATAACATTCAAGAATTGAATGGGGTCTGTCGATTTGAGATACCAGTGGGTGACACTGCTGTAGCAGGATAGGATTCTTCCCTGAAAAGTGGGGTTCTGCCCTCAAGACTCCTGGATAGAAAGATGCCGGTCATTCTTAAAAAGGGCTTTGAAGGTTCCTCTGCCCCCCTCCCTTCCCACCATCTCGGACAATCTGCTTTGGAAGAGCATCTTTCCTGCCTGGAAGATCTCAAAGCCCTTGAATAGAGATCAGCCTGGCTTTGGCTCCACTTCAAAGAAAGTTTCCCTAGCAATAGCGTTTGTAGCCAATGCCTCAGTAGATGCAGTGAGGTTCACAGCTTGAGCCATGGCTCTGAAAGGTGGATACTCACTAAGCAGGTCTGTGCTTGGCCAGGTTTACAGGCTCCATTCTTTTTGGAGAGAGGGTGCATAAGGTGATGGCTGACAATGTGACAAAATACAACATAGTTTGGCTGTCAGAGAGGCACTCCTTTCATTCCTTATCCTCACAGAGGTGCCAGCAAACAGACATCAAATTCCCCAGGGGAGAACAGTGGAATTGAGGTCTGGGGGAAAGTCTAGAGCATCGATACTCAGACCTCAGTGGTCAGGAGCCAAATTAGCAATCAGCATTACCCAGAAGTGCCACAGTAGTGTGAATGCATGATATCATTTTCAGCAAAATGACTGACTGACCAGGTATTATTATTTTATCAACTACAGTTGGTGAATCTATAACCAATCAGGATGCTTTTACTAACTCATTCAGTGTTTTTAATATGTGCTGCAAAGAGCCTCATTAGCCACATTAAAGAGGCACTTGCGAGCCTCAGTCTGAGTATCATAGAACTGGAAGGGACCTCGAGAGGTCCCCTAGTCCAGTCCCCGGCACTCATGGCAGACTTAAGTATTACCTAGGGCATTGCTGACAGGTTTTTGTCTAACCTGCTCTTAAAAATCTCCAGTGATGGAGATCACCTCCGCCCTGCCAATATCCACTTTATGACAAAGATGGCAGAGACCTGTGCCCAGAGCTGAAACTAGGAGGAAGGATTTCCCATTTCCTAAAGGAATGGTTTTCCTCAACAAGTGGGTCAGGGACATAGCAAGCCAGGAATGCTCACCTCATATGTTCTTCATCCAGTTACCCAGTTCCACTGACCCTGTAAAACAGTCTGATCCAGACCAAAATATCTCATATTCTGGATATTGAAGTGATGATGCCTTTCCTCAGAAGAGAGGTTCTCTGGGTTCTACATCATCTTCATTGTGCAGAAGCCCATTGGGGGTTGGGGAGGGAGCTATCAGAGCCATTCTCTGCCTCAAAAGGTAGAGTAGATAGAGACCCTGGCCTGGAGGACGGGGAGAGGAATTCTTGACTTCAGTAGATCTAGCAGAAACTTATCTCCATATCCCCATCATGCCATGCCATCACAGACTTCTGGGGTTTGCTTATGGCAGGAAACCTCAGTACTGAACACTCCCATTCAACCTGTCCTGGGTTCTCAGGGTTTTTACAAGGATGTTGGGGACAGAGCCAGAATCAGGTCACAGGGAACTCACCCCTTCCTGGATGACATCCTGATCAGAGCTCCATCACAATCCGTATCACACAGGGGCACGTGTCTCAGACATTTAATCTCCTCAAGGCACATGGCTTCATAATCAGTGCCAAAAAGGGTTCTCTGGTTCCATCCAGGAATTTTTCTTGTTCTAGAGCTTCAGGAGGCTTACCATAACGCTATGTCTCAAACTGCTGGTACTCCTGATGTCCTGCATGGGGCTCACTCCATCAGCACAATCGCACATCAGAAATCTTCAAGCCTTCAATCTGTTGGTGTGGGACCACTCCCTGGAACATGTGAAAGATCAAGTATGGGTTCCAAGACCGGTGTTCAATTCTACAGTGGTGATCAGCCCACAGCAATGTCTATGGTGGCATGCCTATCTGACTTGCAGTTCTTTAAGTCCTCGCATCCGATGACGGGCTGGAGAGTTTACTTGGAGACCCAAATAGCCCAGGGCCTCTGGAGCCTGGAGAAAAAGGCTCACAGCATAAACTTCCTGGAACTGAGAGAAGTGAAGCTAGCTCTGCGACGGTTCCAGCATATCCTAAGGGGGAACCATGTCTTTGTTCAATAAGACAATGACAACTACAGTCACATATAAACAACCAAGGGGGAACAAAGAGGTGACACTACACACACAAACAGTGCAATAATGAGGTGGGTAGAACAGTTCCTCTTTTCCCTCTGAGCAATCCATCCCAAAGGGGGTCTGAAGTAAAAGGCAGCCTGGCTCAGCATGGTCAGCAACTCCCAAGTGGTGCCTAAATCAAGAGGTTTTGAATATCCTTGTTTAGATGTTCACTCTCCCTTCAACTGACTAGTTTGTGGATGGTACTAATGCGAAGAGGCCAGAATACTTCACAAGAGAGGCAGACCCAGATCCATGAGAATAGATGCCTTATTGCATAGTTGGCTGCAGGGACTATTTGCCTTCCCTGCTACTGGAAAAGGTGGTCCAGAAAATAAAACAAGAAAGGGTGACGGTAATACTGGTAACTCATTGGCCAAAGAGATCTTGGTACTCAGACCTGATAGAGATGACCTCGGAACCCCCACTTCAACTTCCACAGAGACCAGACATTCTCTCACAAGGTTCTCTTCTTCATCCAGACCTAAAACAGCTTCAACTAACAGCCTGGCTGTTGACCAGAAAGCACATCTGTCCTCCATAGTTAAGACATTGGTTTAGTCCAAAGAGAGTATTGACACTAAAAGCAAACTCCTCTATCTGGTCCATATGCAGCAATTGGTGCCAAGAGCACAGTGCAAACCCAGGAATTCCAGCCATTCTGAACTTTCTCCAGAAACGTAGATAGGCATTGCAGCCTGGTACCATTGCATGTCAGGTGTCCGCTCTTAGTACCATGCAGTTCGCAGGCTCCTTGGGCTCCCTGATGGACAATCCACAGGTTAACCACATTCCTTCACAGTCTGATTTGCCAGACCAGTGGTCAGGCCACTCTTTCCCCCAAATGGGACCTACTGCTGGTTTTGAGGGCCCTGACAAGCTATCCCTTCGAGCTTCTGACTTCAGTCTTTTATTTTTCCATTAACACTGATTTCTTAATAGTTGTCAGATCTGCCAGGTGGATTGGAGCTGGCAGCCTTAACTGTACAGGAGCTGTGTGTTCAGGACACCAGAATCCTGACTTCCTTCCACACTTCCCAAGAATTTTTTGTTCTTTCATTCTGTCTAAACCCATAATATCCCATTGAAAAGGAGTGGCACACTTTAGATATCAAAAGAGCATTGAAAAGTTCTCAAGCATACTGAATCCACAACAAGATTAGACTCCCTAGTCATATCCTTCCACGCTAAATGCCATGGACTTAAAGCTTCCAAGTCTGCCATTGATAGGTAGATTAGACTGTGTATTGTGGAAACCTACAGATCATCAGAGGCTCCTGTTCCAAAGGGATCAAGTTGCTTTTCATGAGATCCTTAGCAACCTCATGGGTGAAACAAGCAGGTCAATTCACTTTGGAAATTTGCAAAGTGGGCCACTTAGTCTACAGGTAACATCTTCAAAGCACTGCAGGGTGGACCTTCTGTCTTCTGCAGAGACCTCCTTTGGCAGGAAAGTGCTGCAGGCAGTAGCCCAGAAATAATACAGACTTGAGCAAGTTCACAAAAAGGGCAGGGTACTTCTTTCCTACCAAACTTGTCTCACTGCTCATTGCTTCTCAGATGTCCAGAATTGTGGGGGAGACAGAGCTGCAGAACAGAATTTACCACTGATTTTTTTTCTGCTAGCAGCGTCTCCCAGCCTGGATGGCTCATGAGTCCAGGGTCAGATATTAAGTGGAATTGTTACTGTATGATTGTCTTGGTCTAAGGTACAGTTATTTCATTGTCTCTGGAATACTTGTTGTCATGCAAGTTTCACAGCTTCGGAATAACTCGTCTGGCAGCCAGCAGGAGCAGAGGTGATGTGGCCAGATCGTGGAGCACCAAAACACTGATCCTTCTCTGAGTTGCTGAGAGAGGAAAGCAGGCCAGACATGCAGAATTGTGTGAGGTGCTCCTAGCAGAAAGGAAGTTATCAGTAGGAGGTTTTCCATTCTGTGCTACAGCAGTACCCCTTCATCACATGACAGTGATGTAATGGAAGATAGAGCATCCAGGTATTGCATCATATTACAAGTTG
Source organism: Gopherus flavomarginatus (assembly GCF_025201925.1). NCBI lineage: Eukaryota > Metazoa > Chordata > Testudines > Testudinidae > Gopherus > Gopherus flavomarginatus. Next base: position 55,220,708 of record NC_066621.1, read on the forward strand.
CTTTTTACACAAGAAATTGTTAAAAAGGAATAATGGAACAGATACAGAAAAATAAGGCGCTAACTTCTAGTAGGTCTCATCAGTTATTCACTGAACAAAAAATAAAATATAGAGGCTAGCTGTATGGTAAAGGTACTTCTGATAGAATACATTTTTGAAAAAGTTTGGTGCTCCCTAGGTGTATAAGTTCGTGCTTTACACTAAATTTGTTGCATAGTTTGAGAAATAAGTCTCATATCAAATAAAAGAAATACCTTGACTGTTTCAGTTTTTTCTAGCAGTGGTATATTGACCATAACAGTCCTTTTCCTCTGGAGTAGCTGATCTGTATGCCACCTTTGTGTTCCCCTAGTCCCTTGGTGTAAGTTAGAGCACCCTCAGCACTACTGATTTTATTCTGGTTTTTAATGGTCCTGTAACAGTTGTTACATTGATTGTGGCTTGCCAGAGCAGTTTGCTCTGGTCTTGATCACTCGCTGTGAATCCTCAGGTACTCACATATGGTAGCTTTTATGGACTTTTTGTGCTAGAAGAGTGCAAAGGGACCAAAGTGTGAGCCTAAATCTGGCCCAGTGTTTCACGTATCATAATGTGTTTAAACTACAAAGCTTGTCATTGAGAAGAACGGCAATTAGGATTATTTAGATGTAAGCTGCTTCAATGTTTTTCTGAAATTTGCCATAACTTATTGTGCAGGTGTCCTTAAAGCCCAGTGATGACACTAGCAACGGTTCAGTTGGTAAGTAACTTTTTTAAATCTTATTTCAGAATAGTTTTCAGATGGTTGTTTTAGGAAGATATGCATTAAAGATGTATTATAATCTAGGTTCATTGCCGCCTGAAAACCCTGTGCAAGTGAGCATAGACCAGTTGACTGCAGCAGTCTATGCCCTTCTTCATCTCCACTTTAACTCAGGCTGCAGTAGCAGCAATTCTGCAACAAAAAATAGAAGCACTAAGGAAGCATGGACTGCCACAGAGCACCTGCAATTCACAATATTTGCTGCTCATGGAATTCTTACCGGTTGGGTGTCTAAGTGAGTAATTTATTAAACTAATGTCCCTTTTTTACAAATCAGTTATCTCTTGTTCTTTCTGCTTCAACATACTGACTGTTCCTTTCCAGTTATGAAAAATACTACTTGGTTTGCTCTCTGACCCATAATGGAAAAGATCTGTTTAAACCTGTTCAGTCCAAGAAGGTTGGCACATACAAGAATTTCTTCTATCTGATTAAATGGGATGAACTGTAAGTAATTTTAGTACTTCTGCTCCTAAAATATTCCTGTCTTTTTTAATTATAGTATTTTCTAACTATACTTACATAACATACTGTTAGCTATCTAAGCTGCTAATTCTGTTGAACTCCTTAGTAAAATTATACTTTCCATTATCACAAATGTCTGACATGTTAATACTATCTGGGTTAGAGTAGCACTTTACCCTGTTTAATTTTGAAAGTGTGGGGGTAGAGGGAAGAAACAAATGCTCTCTACTAATATGCTGATTGTTCACATTTCTAAACTGTTGGAAAACTCACATTTTAAAAAACTCCTCCTCCCTTTTTGTGGGCACAATTTGCACCTATAAAGAGGAAAACAGGAAAAAGGCTTCTTCAGTTATGGCCTAAATATCTAGGGAGGAAAAAACTTGTTACAGTATTGTAAGTATTCTGGAAGCTTGCCTTCTCATTGGAGTCTCTAAGCATTTTTCAGTGATAAGCTAATCTTCGCTTAAATGCAGGCGGTGTGTTTTAACACTTCTTTGCAATGTATGACAATAGTTGTGCATATATTATAATTTTAAAAATCTTAGATGGGAGGGCTGTCACTGGCAGGAAGGCAGACTCTTTAAATGCTCACTAAAGAAAATCAGATTTTTTTGCTATTAAATCTTACCTTCTGTGTGGGAGAATGTTTAACTGTCCTTGAGTTAATCTAGATTGGGGGGGGGGGGAAGAGGGGCAGGTAATGCAGGAGGAAAAGTGTGCATTGATGGTGGTCTAATCCTGGGGGTTAAAAATTAGCTCCCCTCACCCATTCACTGTTTGTGTTTCAGTACCACCACCACTCCACCCCTGTCACACTTAAATCAATAAGTGTCCAGAAATAGGCTTTGAGCACCTTCCTCTTTGTTTCAAATTATAAATTTAAATACACAGTTCAACTCTCCACTTCTACTTGGCAACATCTTGTAATCCAAATGCTACAAACCTACACACCTACCTATACCCTAGTTCCCTATCTCTTCAAAGGCCAGGTTAAACAAATGGGCATTGTGGTCAACAAAATCCTGGCTATTTTACACCAGGGCAGAACAGTATTTCAAACTCCCTGGAATTCTATATAGAATGACTAAGCAGTTGCCTTCTGTTATACGGAGGGCTCTAACCTGAGCGTCTCTGCTGATGGTAACTGGGCAGCGTATACTTGAGGGACAAGTGGTCTCTCAAGCTAATTCCAGGTCATTTAATGTAGGAAGTGTATAGGGTTTTGGCATATAAAACTGACATTGCAATAAAGCTAAAGAATACTTCAAGGCAGGAAAAATAATTGTGAATTTTACTCTGTCCATTGAATTTTATTAGTGTTTAGCAAGATTTGAAGGTTCTGCTTTGTGTGCCATTTCAGTACATGTAAATGCTTACATGAAACAGCACTTCGTTTGGATGGAAAACCTATTGTCTCAAAGCTTGACTTTAATAATAAACTTAGAAAAGTAAAGCTGTTAAACCAAATCTGTAGGCCCTGATAGTGAGCAAAAAGAAGTGGAAAAATTAATACTAGACAGTTCAGCTCCTTGAAAAGAACATGTAATTTTACACAAATCTTGTCCATTAAGAGGTACTTTTGAACTTAGATATGATGCAGGATTGTTGCCTTGACCTTTCAGAAATTGCGCACAGTCAGCTTGTGGAACTCCCTTACCTGAGGAGGTTGTGAAGGATAGGACTAAACAGCGTTTAAAAGAGAACTAGATAAATTCATGGTGGTTAAGTCCGTAAATGGCTGTTAGCCAGGATGGGTAAGGAATGGTATCCCTAGCCTCTGTTTGTCAGAGGATGGAGATGGATGGCAGGAGAGATCACTAGATCATTGCCTGTTAGGTTCACTCCCTCTGGGGCACATGGCATTGGCCACTGTCGGTAGACAGATACTGGGCTAGATGAACCTTTGGTCTGACCCCGTACGGCCATTCTTTTGTTACTGACACTAGAGATATGATGCAGCGTGTGAATAAATGAAATTTGCATGTTAACTTTCAACACCAATTCACTTCCTTTGAGAACAAAAAGCATTAACGTATATTGTAACTTCCTTTAAAGATTCTAATGCTTTATCTTTTCTTCTGAATTGAGTCTTCTTTAATATACTTTTATTTTACAGAATTATTTTCCCCATCCAGATTTCACAGTTACCATTGGAATCGGTCTTGTGTCTCACTCTGTTCGGAATATTAAATCAAAATAGTGGAAGTTCACCTGATTCAAATAAACAGAGAAAGGGCCCAGAGATGTTGGGTCAAGTTTCTTTACCTCTTTTTGACTTTAGACGGTAAGCATCCAAAATGTGTTTGTTTTTAACTAATGACTTGGGCATATAAAAGGATTTAGATGATCCCCACAAGTGCACAAGCTGTTTCTTTGCCATTGTTTTTAATAGAATGATAAAGGTGTGAGGTATAGACTGCTGCATTGGAAGTTACTTTTAATTAGATGTGAAGGATCAACATTAAATAGAAATCTGCTTTTAAGATGCTGCTATTCAAATAGTTCTGCATTCTCCTAACAGACAGACTTGTAGGATTGGTTTGATAGGCTGTTTGGATGATACTTAATAATCAAAGAATGTTCATATTTCACCCACAGCATCTGAAGAAGTGTGGTGTGTTTTTTTTTTTTACCACAAAAGCTTATGCCCAAATAAATCCGTTAGTCTTTAAGGTGCCACCGGACTCCTTGTTTACATGATAGTTTTCCCAAATAGAGACCACAGTGGGTAGCAGTACTTCAGAGTGGCAGCAGTTTGTAGCATAAGAGAGCATCCTTGAAGCAGTCCACTGACATCCAGCATAGGATCTGGTGAACAGTAGATTACATGTATGTAAGTGTCCACAAGTGGTGTCCCACATTGTCTACTAAATTAAAATTGTACTGTTTTCTCCACTGACTGAGAACAGTCTATAGGGAAGGAGAGAGTAGCACTTGATGAACCGCATCAGGGCCATTTGGCTAGAAGGTATGAAAGGCAGATGAGTTCACTATGTATGCAAGTGTTAAGCAGACAGGAGCTGGTAACAATGTGGTGGTAGAACAGATTTGGTCAGAGCAGAGCAGCTTGCTTCTAGCATGCTCACAGGGTGTGCACACACAAGCATTGGTCCAACCATATGACACGAGTTGTACAGTGCAACACAGCATAGAGGGCGAACACACCAAGCAAGTAAAGCAGACACCACAGAGCAGCAAGCTCTCTGAAGAAAACACTTATTGCTTAACATGTCTTTTTTATGGGTTAGTTTTGTCCTAGCACAATACTTTGGTGCTGAAGTAGACTGTAAGTTTCCTCAGTGAGGCATTTTTAGTTCTGGGGACCTCAATTCATTCTCTCACAAGGCCTCCAATTTCTTCCCAGTAGCATTACTCTTGCTTTAGTGCAGCTAAATTCCATAGCTTTGCTCAGCAGGAGTTGACTCAAAGTTAAGAGCTTTCATCCAGCTCATCACCTTGAACAAATTAGGGCATCAACAGAAACCTTTTTTCAGCCAGGACATTGAGCTTGTATATGAACATGTCTTTGGGACTGTATATCATGGAGAGAAATTCAGTTCTTGCAGTGCTCTTGAATGGAGATTGGAGAAAAAGAGAGAGGCTCTTTAAAAATGGCATCTGGGACTCTCCTTTGCATTCCTTTTGTGAAATTCAATTTTTAGTGGTCTAGAAAGCAGTCAGTCTCTTCGAGTCTCAGGTTTTCACATGATAGCAGTAGCTGGTCTTATTACTCTGTAAGTTTTTTTTTGTTTTTTTTTCTTATTTTTATTTTATGATAAACCATATCAAACTTTGAAAGAACTAAAAACTCAAGTGCAGTGATGCCTCTAATCCTGTCCACAAAAAAAGTGGATAGAATTGATTTATACATTTAAGCTGCCTTAGTGTTGTTAATGTAGTACACTAATTCTGTAAATTGCTTATGCAGTAGTTAAAATGATTATGGAAGCTCTGAGCAAAACAAATATAGTTTGTATGTAACAAAGATCACTTCCAGCCTATCCACATTTAGGAAAAGTTTACTGGTTCACAAATTTACATCTAGAGATTAGACAAACTAGAACTGAAGGCTTTCTAGTTTTACAGACACTGAGCAGTGGTTTCTTGTTGTAGACAGTGAAACTGTTGTGACTTTTTTAAGTAAATAATCTGGGATCAGATTAAAGGAGAGTGTAAATGATCAAGGTATTTAATTTTCTGTCTCTTTTTTAGAATAGTTTTTATGTACCAGTAACTAGTGTTCTCCCCCTGTGCATTCACATTTATTTAATAGTGCTGGATTCTTTTTGCAAAGGACTTAATTGACAATATAGATCTGGGGACATTGATATCATTAATGCTGGACACACAGCTACATTCACAAGAAACTTCAGTCGTTAGTTGTTGGTGCTGGACACTCGACACTGAACTCAGTGATAAGCTCAGAGACCTGCATACTGTTAAAGATGGACATAAAGCTACATCTAGTGCAATGTGACCCTGATCTTAGTCATGGCCTCTACTCTCTGCAATAGTATGAATAACAACTTTGAGTGGCTCTTTAAAATGAATGCTGGACTTACACCATACCAATTTTAGTCAGCTCAGTCTGAAGACCCTCCACCATCAGAAGGGATTTTGAGGCAGCTCTCACAGGCTTTGCTGATCCACACAGTGCCTCTGCCATAAAGAATCTTTCTTCATTTTTTTTAAATGAAAAGCAGCAGTCTTAACTATAAACAAAAGTAGGTACAAACAGGGGCAGCTTTATGTATTTTGCCACCCCAAGCACAGCAGTCAGGCGACTTTCGGCAGCACGCCTGCGGGAGGTCCACTGCTAACATGGATTCGGTGGCATGCCTGTGGGAGGTCCGCCAGTCCCAATCCTTCGACATACCTGCCACCGAGTTGCTGCGGGACCGGCAGACCTCCTGCAGAAATGCCGTCGAAGGCAGCCTGACTGCTGCTCTCACGGTGACCAACAGGCCGCTCCCCGCAGCTTGTGGCCTCAGGCATGCATTTGGTGCACTGGTGCCTGGAGCCTCCCCTGGGTACAAAGGGGCAGGAGACGATTAAACCTAAGGGAAACATTTTTGAACACTGAGTTTTAAACCTTCAGCTGTTCAGCAGGAACTAAAAGACAGTTGGAGCCATTCCACTTGGAATCCTCCATGAGGGAGGGGTAGGTGGCCAATATAGGCTAAGAGATTCTAGACACTCATAAGTGGGAATATTCAGAGGCCTCATGGAAGAAGAATCAAAAGATGGATCAGACATTGTTTACCAGACTTAATGACTAAAATATGGATTAAAATAACTTTTACAAGGTGTAGTGAGTTTTCAATTAAAGGAATGTAAAGATAAAGTGGTAAATGTTTGAAAGCTCTGTGTCATTGAAGACCACTGGCCCAGATCCAAACCTTGCTCAAGAAAGCTGAGGAGCAAAGCTCAGGCTGGAGATGCAAAGGTAACCTTAGTCACCTTTGTGCTCCTCTGATCTTGAGCTGATCTGCCCCAGACTAGTCCCCAGGCACAGCTTGAAGGCTTTGGCATTTTACCCTTATGGTTGCTGACTGGTGTAGGTCTACACTGCAGTAAAACACACCTATGGCTAGTCTTGGTTAGCTGACTCAGGTTTTCAGGGTTTGGCCTATAAAATTGCAGCATAGACATTTTAGACTTGGGCTACATTGCTATTTTTCAGCCTCAGAGCCCAAACCAGCTGCCCTGGGCTATGACACTTAGTGTCAGATTTTTTTTCATCGCAGTGTAGACTTGCTCTGAGACCATTTCAGCAGCTGGGATTTCTGCAGCACAGGAGTGCTCTGACCATACCCGCTTCATGAAGAAGTGATGCATTACAGTGGTCGTGTGCTACCTGAGGACCCCCTATTGTCAGGGACACACAACTGCCCTTGTACAGCTGAGGAGCTGGTCCTATGATCCTGCATCTAAGTGGTTTTTTATACCAAATAGGATAGTGCTTATCTTCAGCTGAATGTCAAGTTGTCAGTTATGTCGTATTGTTGGGCTACTTGGAGAGAATCCTATCAATAGTCTGAAGAGCAGAGAGATGGATATATCATATGTAACGTGTGAGAACTATTTCAGCTCCCTGAAGCACAAGGATCCAAAAGAATGTTGGGCTAAAGTCGGATGAATAACTTGCATACAGTAGATGTGGCAATGCTAGCGCAGACTGACAGTGGACTACTACAATTGAATGCAGGCCAAGGTAGTTGAGGGATACAAGCCAAATACTCCAGCTGCATTTTCAAATAACATCAATAACAAGGGGATCTGAAAATTGCTACTCACTAGAACATTGAAGATTCAAAGGTCATTACTATGCTGTGAGAATCTAAAGCCAGATTGGAAGCACTTGTGATGAAGTGTGGGTTTGGAAAGGATACAGCTCTTCCATTCTTGCTACCACATAAGGGAACTAACAAGTGCTTGAAAGAATACTGTAATTCTGTGTTCATTTGTTCTTCAGTGGCACAATTAGCTGGTGGTTGGGTTTTTTCATTATGAATGTCATATTAATAAAGACCAAGGTATCACTGCCTCTTCTCTTCTCCCTCTTCCTTCCCAGCCCCTTCTCCCCAACAACTGAAGGCTTGATCATCCCTTTACATCTTTCTCATGAAATTAAACTGTATTGACTAAAGATTTTTTTTTGACTACTTGAGGCAGGAATTATCTGTTCTATTCAATGCCCTGCACACAGTTAGAACTCTGTAAATATATAATTGCAGCGATTCATACTAATTAGTATAATTTGTTAGTAGTAATATGAAGTTATTAGCAAAATGTTGCATCTGCAGCTAAACCAATATGTGTTTTGATCGAATCATAGAAGCTAGAGATGAAAAACGATCCCAAGTCCTATCCCCTTGTTGGTGCAGGATTGTTGCCTGTAGAATATTTACTTTGTCTGCAAGCTTTATTCGCTCCACATGGGCAACCTGTGCTCAATTTTATTTATCTGAGAGGCTAAACTTTTTTCTCTTAGCCAAGTCCACCATTTTAATATTGAACTTTATCCTTCTGCCTCAGCTGGCTTACAGCTGCTCACAGGTTCAAGCATTTTGAGGACTTGAAAAATAAATAGGGAAGATAGATGAACATATATAGGAGACTGAAATTATTCTTAGTAGTGATCATATTCTTTTGGCTGCGCAGAATCACAGTTGCCAACAAGTGGCATGCTTCCAGTGTTCCCTCTGAGTCCAGAAGCTTAATATAGAACCTCTTTTTGGAATAAAAAGTTTCTTCTTTCAAGGAAGGTTATCGTTTGAGAACATCTATGTTTTGTGACAAATTTTTGCCATTATAGAGAACCTACTGATAGTCCATTTAAATTATGAAGATATAGCAGATTAATATTTCTATCATTTGAGAGCTACCATCTTCTAATGGGTGTTTGCACTTCCCAGATTTCTTACTGTTTCTAACAACTAACTTTTTGAGGAGTAGACACAAGATAGTTACTGAAATACTGTGTGCTTTTTCCTTTGTGTTCTTAGTTCGTTAACTTGTGGGACTAAGCTCTTACACTTTTGTACTTCATCACATGTGACTACAGCATCAGGAACTGCCCATAAAAGAGGAAATCTCATGGAAAAAATAGTTTTGCAGGTAATATTTTTTTCTGATTTACTTTAGTGTTTTTGTTTTGAATTGAATACATACTGTTTGAATTCCATAAGTGATCAAGAACTTCGTCTGTTGGCAGAAATAGGTTGATATCACTTGGGGGGGGGGGGTGTGCGGCACAGGAGCCTCTTCATTGTGCAGGCTATGGTAGGTGATACCAAACCAAAATACCAGTGTAAAAACTAGGGCTGTCAATTGCAGTTAACTTATGCAATTAACTTGAAAAAAAATTAATTGTGATTAATCGCAGTTTGAATCTCACTGTTAAACAATAAATACCAATTTAAATTTATTAACTATTTTTTCCTGTTTTTCTACATTTTCAAATATATTGACTTAAACTACAACACAAATACAAAGTGTACAGTGTTCACTTTATATTTTTATTGCAAATATTTGCACTGTAAAAATGATAAAAGAAATAGTTTTTCAATTCACCTCATACAAGAACCATAATTAAGTATCCTTATGGTGAAAGTGAAACTTACAAATGTAGATTTTTGTTTGTTACATAACTGCACTCAAAACAGTGTAAAACTTTAGAACCTACAAGTCCACTTGGTCCTACTTCTTATTCAGCCAATCACAAAGAGAAACAGGTTTGTTTACATTCACAAGAGATCATGCTGCCAGCTTCTTGTTTACAATGTCACCTGAAAGTGAGAACAGCCATTCACATTACACTTCTGTAGCTGGCATTGCAAGGTATTTACTGCCAGATATGCTAAACATTTGTGTGCCCCTTCATGCTTTGGCTACCATTCCAGAGGACATGCTTCCATGCTGATGACCCTGGTTAAAAAAATGCATTAATTAAATTTTGACTGAACTCCTTGGGGGAGAATAGTAGGTCTCCTGCTCTGTTTTACCTGCGTTCTGCCATGTATTTCATATTATAGTACTCTCTGATGATGACCCAGCATGTTTTTAAAATGAACACTTTCACTGCAGATTTGACACAATGCAAAGAAGGTACTATTGTGAGATTTCTAAAGATAACTACAGCACTCAGCCTAAGAATCTGAAGTGCCTTCCAAAATCTGAGACACAGGGTGTGGAGCATGCTTTCAGAAGTCTTAAAAGAGCAATACTCTGATGCAGAAACTACAGAACCCGAACCATCAAAAAAGAAAAATCAACCTTCTGCTGGTGGCATCTGACTCAGACGATCATTCGTCGCTCTGAACTGCTTTGGATTGTTATCGCGCAGAACATGTCATCAGTATGGATACACGTCCTCTGGAATGGTGGTTGAAGATGAAGGGACATGAATCTTTATAGAGCATCTGCTATGTAAATATCTTGTAACGCTGGCTGCAACAGTGCCATGTGAATGTCTGCTCTCACTTTCAGGTGACATTGTAAACAAGAAGCTGACAGCATTATCTCCTGCATATGTAAACAAACTTGTTTTGTCTGAGTGATTGGCTGAATAAGAAGTAGGACTGAGTGGACTTGTAGGCTCTAAAGTTTTACATTGTTTTATTTTTAAATGCAGGTTTTTTATACATTCTACATTTGTAAATTCAACTTTCATGATAAAGAGATTGCATTATAGTGCTTGTGTGAGGTGAATTGAAAAATGATTTTTATACAGCAAATATTTGTAATAAAATATAAAGTGAGCACTGTACACTTTGTATTGTGTTGTAATTGAAATCAATATATTTGAAAATGTAGAAAATTTAAATGGCGTTGTTTAAAAAAATTAATCACAATTAATTGCACTGTTAATCACTTGACAGCCCTAGTAAAAACAGTGGTCAATGATCACTGATGCAGTAGTTCAGCGCTAAGGGAGCCGTTTCAGCTTTCTGAAAGCTTTTAAAGACTAGCTTCTGTTTTAATTTTTCAGGTTGACTTTCCCTCCCTGGCTTTTGATATCATATACAGAATTCCTCAAGCTGCAAACGGTTTGGTACATCATTCAATAGAAACATTGGAAAAAAATGTAAAGGAGCGTCTTCTTGCTATCCTTGCCAGAGATGGCACCCTTGGGTATGTTAATATATTGTAGCAATATTTTCTTTCTACATGTAAGGAACTCTGTGAAGAGGGAATTAAGTCCATAACTTTAGTTAAATTTCCTCTGTAGTAGTCTGAAATATTAGTTTAGTGTTTTTGAAGTCCTGTGACTGGCTTAAGTGTTCTGTATGTACCTCAGAAAACCGTGGTCTTGAAATTACAACACCTACTTGTTTTTTCCACAGCTTGTACCCTGGCATCTCCTTTGTTATACTAGACTTTTTTCTCTTTTTGACGCCTTTCTGCAAAATGTGCTTGCTTGGAGCTCTTCAGACTGTAAGACAGTGGTGGCAAATTAATGATCTGGCAGGTGCTGTGAATGAATTTCTGGCTTTTGGGAGATGGACAGTGGATATTTAACATGTGGGAAGGCTACGAGAGAACTGGAGAAGGAAGGAGAAAATGACACACTAGAGTTTTAAGGGGGGCACCTGATAATGTTATAAATGCCATGTCTGTTAACATCAGTGCCTCTATTACAACAGGATTACTGGCCAGGATTCTATATTTAAAATACACTTAACGTTCTTAACTTCATAAACAGCACAACAGTCTCCATTAATAAGGCTGAAATGCTGTTGTGAGGGGAGCCTCCTATGTGACTATATCCTGACCCTTTTTTTTTTTTTTTTTTTCTTATCTGGGAAGGAGATGGGACACAGTGTTGCTTGTTATCACCTAAAACTTGTCCCCCTTACTAAAGGCTGACACACAATCTACAGCCACATATGCCCCATTTCTTTCACATAAATGAGGCTTGTGTGCAGCTCTCATTAGGAAGAGTTTCAGTTGAACTGGAAACACAAGAACCCATTTTTGGAGGGAATGTATGTAGTAAGTTGATAAATAGGTTTCCTGAAGCTGCTATATACGGTTGAGAGATCACTAGGAGAAATTAAGATATTGTACATGACAGTCTTCCTGTGTCATCTGTGCTGAACTAACACTGCAGTATGGCATTCGGCGCTGCTCCCATTTTAGATGAAACTTAAAATGATAAAGTTCCGATTGCTGCTCAAAGCAATCTACCATTTCAGTGGTATCTTCCTCACTGCCTACTTTAAACTTTTAGGTTGTATTCAAACTTGGAGGTAGGTGAAGTGACTTATGTATGTACTTTGGCAAGTGCTTTGGTATTCTTCAGAGTAATGATAGTCATTCTTATAAACTAAACTGCTGGTTGAATTGTCTGCAGGCTATCAAAGGAAGATAAAGAATTTTTGTGGGATAAGCGACATTATTGCCATGGACACACACACAGCCTTCCAAAAATATTAGCTAGTGCCCCACACTGGGACTGGACAAGTCTTCCTGAAATATACTCACTACTTCAGCAGTGGCCTCCCCTACCTCCTTTGACTGCTATGGAACTACTGGATTCAAAGTAAGTGAACTCCATACATTATATTGGGTGTCTAATTTTTTCCCAGTGTTGTATTGTGCAGATAATTAGCATGCTAATTTGTAATTCACTGTAGAATTGGACATCAGCTGTTGAATTAACACAAGTCAATGTCCACTGCACAATCTGTAATTTTGTTAATACGTTATGGCCTCCATTAACTTAAATTGTTTCTCTTTGGCTTGCATAGTTAGAGATAGCTACTTAATGGGTTTCTACTTTTAAAAAAAAGTACACAGAAAAGGTTTGCCAACAAAAAATGACTTCTAAACTATCATTGATAAGAGGATTATCTGAATTTTCTTCACTTGTAAAATATAGCCTAAATTTTTATACCAAAAAACCCCTTGTCTGCGTTTCAAAAGCTGATTTAATTTCTTTGATAAACTCAGCCAAATCGACATCCTACTGTGACATTAGAAGAGTAGACTTAAGTGACTCAACTCAAAATCTATCCTTTTACTATGAGAATAGGTTTGCTGTCTAAGCAAGCTGCTAAGACAAATTGTTAGAGAGTAGGTATCCCTGGACCTGTGTGTTTTATACTTTTTCCTTCTATGTGGAGAGCCTGATACTGTTGGGGGCATGCAAGCACTGCAACAATTAAAAAAAAAAAAAAAAAAAAAAAAAAATAGGTTAGCTCCCAAGACTTAGTTGTGTATCTCTGCTGAAGTTAAAACAAACAGTGAGTGTGGACCTGTGATACTCTTGCAGGTTTGCAGATCAGGAAGTGCGAACCACAGCTGTGAATTGGATTGAGGCAATAAGTGATGATGAGTTAACAGACTTCCTCCCTCAGTTTGTGCAGGTGAGATTTATTGCTGACCCTTTTTGTACATTTTCCAACATTAGAACTCTTGATGAACAAAAAAATCTTTTTTTGTATATTTTGCGTGTGAAAACACACATCTGGGTCCTTTTTCAATTAGTGTTGCCATTAGATGGCTAGGTACAGAGAGGTGCTATGAGTGATATTAAATAAGTTACTTAGTTTACATGCTGGGTTAGGTAGAACAAAAAATAGAATTATACTCGCACCTTCTGGATTCATGAGACTTCTATGTACTAAATGGTCACTTCTTAAACTTCATCTTTACATAAAAACAATAAAAATAAACACAATGAAATGAAACATATATATAAACGCATAAGATGGAAATAGCATATAAATAACAACAAAATTCAACATTCATTATTTGCAAAACCTGGTAGGGAGAAGTGGGGGGAGGGCATGACCGCATAAAGGTAATGCAAAGCATCAATTATTAAAATGACTACATAGGTAAATAAGTGAGTAAACAACCTGTGAGTATCAGGGACTAATACACCTCTACCCCACTACAACGCTGTCCTTGGGAGCGAAAAATCCCTACTGCATTGTAGGTGAAACCAGGTTATATCGGGGTAGCAGTGCCAGGGCTCCAGCGGTGATTTATAGGGCCCCAGACTCCCTGCAGCAGCTGGAGCCCCGGGCCCTTTAAAGCGCTGCTGGAGCCCTGAGGTTACCGTGCTGTATGCGAACCCGTGTTATATTGGGTCTTGTTATATTGGGATAGCAGTGTATATACTAGACTGCAAAAGTAAGCAATAATTTTCATGTATGACCAAACATCCCAGTATTTTTTTTTCCAAGCACTTCTATTAGATAGTATTTTTTCCAGTGCAATAGTAGAGTGCTCTCACTAACCCAGTCTGTGTGTATGAAGGAGGAATTGAAGATTTCCATCTTCTCAAAATAACTTTTGGCCACTACAATAGTTACTGCAATCCATTTCTTCATGCCATCTAGTAATAACAAGTCATCCAGCACCCCTATACTACACAAGCTTGGACAAAGAAGGATGGTGACACTTCATGTTTTTGAGAGCACACTAAATATGGTGATCTGGAACACATGCATTTTTGACAGGATAGAAGATGTGTGAAATGTTGACATGTGGCTCTTTGCATCTCCAACATTTGCCATGTGTTACCAATTGAGACTTAAACAAAAATTCTGGAGTCCAGTAATGCCTGGTTTTTGTGTTTTTGTTCTGGAAGAATTGTAAGGATAAAGAACTTGTAGTATCTTTCAGGTTAAGCCGGTTACCTTCCTGGATTTCTGTTGTTGTACTAAGGCTAAGTTTGTTTTTTGTTTGTTTCCCCTGTTTTTCTTTCAGTCTGAGATTGAGCATTAAGCCACTTTAAGCAGTTCCTCCAAAGTTAACTTTGTTTCCTTATTTCTTAACCTATTCTTCTAGAGGTGAGAGAGTTGAAATAGACCAATTCTCTCCTTATCTTTTCATGAATCCTTAAGCATGGCTGCTGAAAGAAGGAACTGAGACACAGTGGTATCTATTGTTTGGTCTCCCTTGATTATATGATGATGATGATTTATCACCTTATATCTTTAATTTTTGTTAGACAGTTTGGATAGAAAAAGGATTAAGTGTGGAGTTGGCCTTGATCCTGAGGCACTGGTTATCCCATAGTGGTATATGAAGAGAATTAGTAAGATCAGACGCTGTAATCATCTTAACACATTGCAGGATGTCCTATGTAGAGGCAAACATTGGATTTTTCCCTTAACGATGTGGGTGGCTTCTTAAAGTATAGAAGAGAAGGAACCAAATGGAATAGCTAAGCATGGTGGTTTTTTAGTCTCAAACCAGGCTGGTATGTATACAGAGGCACTGGAGAGGGAACCACCTTTACAATAGGACACGTTCGAAATGCTAGATAATATAGATGCAAATCTGGCAACCCCATACTTCCAGTTGCCCAGAATGTTTTAAGGGTCTTGGGTGACAAACGAGGCTGTTTTTATCCCATATAAATTGTATATGCCGATTTATTGAGCAAAAAGCGAGGGAGTGACCTTGAAAGGCAATAGGCCAATGACGTAAGTCAATCAGCCAAAATAAATATCTGCTCATTTGTATTCTCCTGAGTAAGGATAGAGGTGGGAGAAATGTTATTACTTACATCCTTGGTAATTTGTTTTAATATATAGTCTATTGGTCACTCTTTGAAAAACTAATATAAAAGACACACCTGAAGTTGTAGTGGTATTTTGATCATCTAAACTTTCACAGATCTGGAATTAATAGCCAAAGCTAGTAGTTTTACTCTGCTCTGAACCGCTAAGGATCCTGTGGCCACCACTGAACTTCTAATGTTATAAGTAACCCCCCAAAACAACCACAGTCAGTGTATAATCTAATTTTTAAAATTGATTTTTTTCTTACATTTTAGGCGTTGAAATATGAAACATACCTGGACAACTCTTTAGTCAGATTCATTTTGGCTCGGGCATTAGGAAATATTCAGATAGCACACTGTGTATATTGGTAAGAATGTCTGTCTTTATTTATTTAATTAGTCAGATTGGTGTTTTCAGAACAAAGTAATTTGCTGTCTAAATGCTAAAATTTCATTAATGTGTGACAGATCAATAGACGTTACATCAAGTCAGTGTAATGTGCAAAAGTGTTCCTTGTAGTAAAACCAAATGAATCCGTAAGAACCAAACACACACAGTTCTTAGTGTTACTGATTTACAGCAAGTAGTGTATGTCTGTGCAGTGTTGTGTAACAGACTTTTTTAAAAAAGGCTTACTATTGAATGGTTTAGAGGGGAAATATTGCTTTGTAGGGAAAACTACTAACTTAAATACCTGCTATTTCAGGCTTCTGAAGGATACCTTACATGATGCAAAATTTGGGGTAAGGTATGAGCATATTCTTGGTGCCTTCCTCTCAGTCTGTGGGAAAGGACTGAGAGAAGAGCTGGAGAAACAGACCAGACTGGTACAGCTTTTGGGAGTGGTAGCAGAAAAAGTAAAACAAACAAGTGGATCTGCTAGGCAGGTGCGTATGCTTAACTTTTTAGTATTATGTGTTAGAGGGATACAACTGACTTGAATTTCAAGTAAATGTATTCAGCCTCAACATTAAATACATCACTGTATAAAAGTATAGTAAGATATATTTAATCAACAGATGTTAAATGTTTCGTCAACAGAATTGTGCATGTAGGAAAAAAAACACACACACTTTTGTCAATGACTAATCTTCAACTGCTAGCCATAGCTGTGTGGGAGAAGTGGTTATGATGGGAGGAAAGGAATTGGCAATGAAATTGATGTTGCTATAGAATTTGGCCCCTTCTCTCATAATATATGGGGCCCTGTCGATAGGCTGCTAATGCAAATTTATAATTTTATAGATTCAGTACTGAAATTTCACTAGCATGACATTATGGCTGTACTGGTGGGGTTATGGTTTCTTTTGGATGAAAAGTAAAATAGATGTTATGACTGTGTGGTAACTTAAAATCCCATGGCACTTTTCAGGAATTAGGGCATTGGCTCTGCTGTTCTGCATAATTATTTTTGCTTGTCAAAAATTTCCCTGTAGGTATTTTAATGGATTAATGTCAGTTCTGCATGTTTATTTTTTTGCTCTCAGGTTGTCCTGCAAAGTGGTATGGAACGTGTACAGTCCTTTTTCATGAAGAACAAATGTCGTTTGCCTCTCAATCCCAGCCTTGTGGCAAAAGAATTAAATGTCAAGGTACAGTATAGAAAGACTCTTTTAAAATCAGCATTACATGCTTGTAATTCCTGAAAATCAACATGCAGAAAGGAATATTTCATGTATATGAAAAGTGTTACACTGGTGGGGAATCTTTTTTTTCTTTTTTTTTAATAGAGCCTTTAAAACCAGACAATTAAATTAGTTGCGAAGAGAGACAACAATTATGGAAATATTTGGTACACAGCCAGACCAAGGTTTGATTTAACTTGCTACTTCATCAGAACCTAGTGGAGCTCTCCTTACATAGCAGCAAGGACCTGGTCATACATGAGTCATAAAAACATTGTGTGAGAACAGAGGAAGTTTCAAAGCATGTGAATGGAAAAGTTAGACAGCCTCCAGCAATGGTCAAAGGAGAAGGAAATGTACAAGACTAAAATATTTTGATGTGTATCTAGTGGGATGGAGCTAACTCGTGGTGTGATTGGATGTGTTCCTCAGATTCTCCATGCTGGGGAGGCAAAGATTCTATTTTAAAATAAGAGGTTTTTATACAACTGGGAAGGTTAGTGAACACAAAGCTGCAGAAACATATGCAAGCTCTGACAGTCTTCTGAAGCATAAGTTGCATACACTGTTTTGTATGCTTAATAATACAACACTTATGCATTACACAATACATATGCCAAAATTGTAAAATAAGATTATAATCCCATTCCCTTATGAGGCTGAAGTTATAAATGCAATCAGAAGACTGTCTGGAACAAGAAAATATTGGAGTTTTGAATTCCATGCTGTGAAAAGAGGAACTGTATCTCAAATTGTAGAAGCCTCAACACTGCTGACACTTAAATCAGAAACCAATGGAAACTAGAATTTTCCAGGAGACAGCTACAGTAATATGATTCTAATGGGTGTGGGGCAGAGAAATGACAAGCTGTAAAACTTCTGAATAAATGGATACCAAAACAAACTCGCATGTACTGAACATTGGTCCTAATCCCCATGAGGGACCTGGTGGAGAGAGTGAATTAAAGGAACTATACTATGTAATCAATAGAAAGTAAGAAACTGAGAGATGGGAAAGCTCCAAACTTGTATTCTCTTCAGATCTCAAATTTTACAGTTCAGAGACAGCAGTAAATCCAACTTTGAATAGCTTCTTCAGTTAGAATGTCAGTCCGTTTTTTATTCATTCTTTATTTTGTTAGGATATTTTCTGTCTTGCATACTGGCATATGTACAAACATTTCATAAATAAGTCAAGGGGTTCCTGCCCAAAGGAAGCAGATGTATTGTCCATAATCATCTTGGTGAAAGAGCCTGAGTACCTGCATGGACTTACACCATTTGTTGGTTGTCTAAACTGACTTTTTGTCTAATAAAGCCAGTAAATCCAATGCTCTGCCTCTAGCCCAGAGATGTTCAGATCTAGGGATTTTGTCTAAATTGTCCAGACTGTCTAAGCTGTTGTGACAGCACATACGGAGAGACATGACTTGTTTTCTTTGTGGCATGTTTATCCCACCAAAGTCAGGGTAATTGTCCTGTCCATCATACAAGGCCACCAAGAGGGAAGGGCAAAAAGGGTAGCACAAGTGGCATTGTAACCTGGCGCACACAGTCACAGCACCACTCACTGATAATTGGCCTGGTGGCCTCTCTGTTGTGAGTGATAGGCAGCTGGGCCAAAAGCTGAGTGGCATTGTGACCCCGCGTACCAGGTTGCAACACCCAGAGCGGGGAGCTGGGGCCAGAAACCACTGCTGCCAGACTAGTGTGATACAAGCACTCTCCAACACCCCAACCTCCGCTCAGTGTTTTTGTTTTTGGAAGGGTGGGAGGCCTCAGTTTCATATTTTGTGTCAGACCCCCAAAAAGCTCTCTGCAGCCCTGCCACCATATTTTAGGAGAAATGGGAGATGGTGTGCAGATTTCTGAGAAAGTAATGATTCCAACCAGGAAGACAACCTATTGAAGATTTTTTTAATCTTTCAAGTTATGGAATATATTAGTGATACTTGCATATTCAAATACACATGTGAATTAAATGTTAAGTCAATTGATTGTATACAAGCATATAAGACATTGTTAGGGAAGAGACAGAATGACCAAAAGGAGGAATGTAGTCACTGCTGTTAACTAGCAGGCATGTCAGAACTGGGCATTCAAGAGATAGTGATTGGAAGATTAAACTCCATTCCAAGATGTTAGGTGTATAGTGTGATGAATCATGGGGCAATGAAACATTTTTAACTATGCATGTCAGATGTAAGTCTGTTAAATATCAACACCACAATTTAAAAATCTTGTGGGTCTCTCAAAAGCAGCAACATTTAGTTACCGGTTGTGTGATGCTCTCAGGAATGGGAGTATGAGACCACACACTCTAGAGATAGTACTTTGTGATATATTGCCACTTCATCGGTCTCAGAACTTGCGT
This sequence comes from Gopherus flavomarginatus, assembly GCF_025201925.1. Taxonomy (NCBI): domain Eukaryota; kingdom Metazoa; phylum Chordata; order Testudines; family Testudinidae; genus Gopherus; species Gopherus flavomarginatus. The sequence goes on from NC_066621.1 coordinate 55,240,004, forward strand.
TGTTATAGGGTGTGCAAACATTCCAAGTATTAATAACTTTGTCTGACATGCTAGCAATTTTAAATTATCTCTCGGCAAACTATTAACATTCTATTTGATTTCTAAGCCAAAAATGTTATCAGTCATCCTTCTAAGGATTAAACTATCATGTACTTGCAGGCATGTTCCTTCTTCAATTCTAATGCAGTACCACTAAAAGTCACATTGGTGAATGCAGATCCTCTGGGAGAAGAAATTAATGTTATGTTTAAAGTAAGTTTGGTTTTTTCCCCCCCTGTTCTACTGCAGGAAAGAGATGGGGTTATGATAACTAATGCCAACAAAACTAGCTAGCTTTGCCATGTATCTACAGGCTATTAGCTGCATCTTGAGTCTTCTCTCTATATTTAGAAACCGACTTAATTGGATGAATGAAAATAGCTAATGCCACGAGTGGTTCACATTTGTAGAAGGTTGAAAACTTCTTTATACTTACATGGCTCCCATTGTGGTCATATTAGTGCTCCACAATCTTTAATGTTTTTATCTTCACAACACCCCTGTGAGGTAGGGCAGTACTATTAGCCCATTTTACAGATGGGAAATTGAGGCAGATACATATTAAGTGACTTTCCCAAGGTCACACCCTGTCCATAGTGGAGCTAGGAATTGAATCTGTTTCCCAAGGCCGAGTCTAGTACTCTAACCATTACACAAGCTTACCTCTCCTCCCCTTCTTGGACTGAAAGTGTAACGTTTAAAAAGGAAAAATACTATGCTCATCTTTCAAAGAGAGTATCTCAAGGGCTAACTGAGATGGCTGAGTATATTGTGTATATATAAAATGCCAATTTTCAGTTTATACAAGCTTCATTGTGGCCCATCATTTACGCTTTCTCTGCACCTAAGGAAATAAGTCATTTGCAATTTAAGAAGAAAAGTATGGTTTGTCTTACTGGGGATATCTGTCTAGTTCATTGTTCAAAGTATGCTTTCTCTGCTTATTTTTATTTAAGGTCGGAGAAGATCTGCGACAAGATATGTTGGCTTTACAAATGATAAAGATTATGGACAAAATCTGGCTGCAGGAGGGACTGGACCTGCGGATGGTTATCTTCAAGTGCCTCTCAACTGGAAAAGATCGAGGTGCAGTAGCCAGATAGACAGTGCCCAATGTATTCCTGCAGTTCTCCCCATAAAGGGCTCTGCAACACATTCTTGGCAGTTAAAAACCCACCAGTTTCTCATGAATGGCAGACGTATGTAACAATGAATGTTAGCAGTAGACCCCCAGAAGGAAACTCAGCACTTCAGCAAGAGTGCTTTACAAGTGTAATAGTATTGTGAAACAAAACTGATTGGAATCACGCAGTACTTGGATTCCATTTTGTTGGATATACGCTTCTGCTCTTGACCACTGAGCTCCTCAGTGATCCTTACAGGTAAAGATTAGTGGAACAAACAAGATACGTGGAAATGAGAGAGAAAACAAATTAGATGCAGTGGAGAAAAACACAACTGAGAAGGATGAAATACAGGAGCAATGCTAATTCTGGCATGCCATATAATTTCAGAGATCTTGAACTGCTAAAATGTTTGAGGCCACTACATCACATCAGTCCATCAGCAAAGATGAGCAAACTCACAGGGAGACAGTTAAGTTAAAATCAGTACTTGTGTACCTGTATTAATACTTTCAGCTTTTAAAAAGGAAAATTTTAAAAATCCAATAAATTTTGCACCACATACTATGTTTACATAGGAATGAGGCAGCCTTTTCTTCAACACTTGTTCTGACTGGATTTGATTCACAATACGTTAAATGCCTTGGAGCTTAAATAGTGGAAGGTGTCCTTCACAGGCAATTGACTAATGCATTGTGGGCCTGATCTTGAGCAGCACTGAGAACCTGCAACTCTCTTTGAAATCAGTTGGGTCTGACCCAAAGGCACTCACAAGAGCACAAATGACAACTTTAGGTACTATAAATATTGACATCCAGATAAATGTGGCTGAGAATAAATTGCTTTTTGAATACGGAAGCTTTGCTTTTAGAATGTACAGAAAGCATTTCTTCTGTACATTCCAAAACTGTGCTCTAGATTGGCAAACCATGTAATACCTCATTCTTTTTTCTTGTCAGTCTGTTTTAAAGTATTTTTTTAAAGTACTTTCAGTGTTATGAACAAAAATGGAAGCTCTGCTATAGATTTGTGCCTGCTACTTCCCCTCCTCCACAAAACAAAAAACCTACTATCCAAATAGGGATTTGTGGTTTAGCTAAAAGAATTTTCTTTTTTTAATAGCCACTTTCTCCTAAATAAGGCCTCTTGTAGTGCCACGTATTGAGTGTTTTGTGTTGCTCTAGAAATAAGTCAACTTAGAGCCTCTTCTACTCCAGAACTTCACTTATACTAGTTAGTCATCTAAATTACTTGAGTGCATGTGAGATGTTTTCCTGTCATTAAGTAATGATTATACCCAATACTAGTTTTACACAAACTGCATATTTAACCAGCTGATGGTTTTTTAAATCAAAGTAGGAGTTACCTACAATATTCCACAAACCTTAACTGATTATAGTAATAACACATGCTTAATTTAGCTACATATTTTTTGTAGTATACATTGTAAAATTGCCTGCAGAGAGGTTTAGCAGACTAACAAAGTTCACAAATATTTTTTCACTGCTTGAGACTGGGATTGGGCTCTACATTTTAAAATCAAATGTCTTCAAGATACTTCATACCAAATGAGAGGTAGTGGAAAATATAATGTAAAAACAAGATTTAAACCAGAGCAGTAGTCTTTGATGTGTGCTCTCTCCCTCTCTCTATATAATACACAACTTAATTTTTATATATAGGATTGGTGGAGCTTGTTCCTGCTTCAGATACACTTAGGAAAATCCAAGTGGAATATGGAGTGACAGGATCTTTTAAAGACAAGCCACTTGCAGAATGGCTGCGAAAGTATAATCCTACAGAGGAAGAATATGAAAAGGTAACTTCCATAGTCTTCCTTCAAAATGGTAAACATTTTAAGTTCCAGGAGAATACAACTCTTATTCTGATTCTGCCACTAAATAAGTTTTCTAACAATCTGTTTGAAGCTATTCAGGATGTTGAATTTTCTGTACTGTATACATTTCAGAAAAGAAATCAAAATTGACTGTAGGATTGTAAAGGAGGCTTTTGGAAATGGCAGTTTAATGTTTCATTTCAGATATATCTATTAAAATGCCTTCTAAATGTAGGAAAAATTTCATCCAAAATTAAAAGTAGCGGCGAAGCATGACATTCAGGGCTTGTCTACATGACTTAAGTCAACTTAATTTTGTCAGCAAACAGCCACTGCAGTAATTGAAGCAGTGGTTCATGTCCATACTTGCTCTTTCAGTCGGCGGTTCATGTCCTCCGCCAAGTGTGTGGGGCATTGTGGGACACTGACAGCTGGATCCCAGCAATCCTGGGGCTCACCGCTGAGGCCCCACACCTGTGGCTCTGATGGTCCAAACTGGCTGACAGCTCTGGCTGTAAGAGCCAAGGGTGTGGGGGAGGGCTCCAGCTGTCAGCCCCATTCAAGGCTGACAGCCAACAGGTGATGTAAGTAACAGTGTCTACATGGACAGTACATCACCCTAACTATTTCAGCATAAGCACTATGCCTTGCGTGGAGGTGGAGTTATGGTGGTGTAGCGGAGGACTTACCTCAGTGGAATCTGCATTGTAGTGTAGACACTGACATAAGTAGGTTGATGTAAGCTGCCTTATATTGATCTAACTCAATAGTATAGAACAGGTCTCAGTTTTAATCTTGAGTTAGAAAATATGACCCCTTCTCATGCTGTTTCTCCTTTGGATGCAACATTTCATCTTTACCAGGCAGGGGTATGCAGATTTGGTAAACAAAATCTTTGGCCTTTACTTGTACTTTATCTCTGAACAGCCTTTTGTCTGCCTTCTCGCCCCCAAAAACCAAACAAGTTGCCTCTCCTCTTAGCAGTACAGCATACAGAATTTTTTCCTAAATAAATAGCTTCCCAAGTAGTCTGAGGGAAGTTTACTTAAGAACTGTCAGCTGCCCAGAGCTCCATCCATGTTGTTAAAAAGTGAACTCTGAATGATAAACTGAAGTACATTTTTCCCATTGGTAGATTCATTCTGATCTCATTACTTTTTGCTAATTTCAGGCTTCAGAAAACTTCATCTATTCTTGTGCAGGATGCTGCGTAGCCACCTACGTATTGGGAATCTGTGACCGTCACAATGATAACATCATGCTTCGAAGCACGGGACATATGTTCCATATTGACTTTGGAAAGTTTTTGGGCCATGCACAGACGTTTGGTAGTTTTAAAAGGTATCTTCTACAGTTTAGCTTTTGAGAATGCAGGCAACTTCCCTTTTGCATTTTTCCTCACACGATTAAACATCTGAATCTGTTATCACTGTCCTCAATGTGAACTTAGTATTGTCTTCATTGAGTTCCTCTGTATGTGGGTCCCACTCATGGTGCACTTGTGCCTTCTGCACAGGAATGCAGAAAGCTTTCTCTAGCAGTGTCCACTAGGGGTTGGACATGCTCTTCCATTTCCCCACACAAGACCCTAAAGGGCGGGATGACCAACTGCCAGTCAGTTTCTTCTGACCATCCTAGCAGAGAGTTGGAACTTCTGAGTGTTCCTTTGTTAGTTTTTAGACTGTAGTTTAGGAGAAAGTTAGTTAGGTTTTTTATATTTTCTTTTATTGCCTCTTGGCTTAAAAAAAACCCACAATCCTGGGTTTTAGCCATGATGCCTCAACCACGCTTACTGGATTTTAAATCTTGCCTGTTGCAAAGAAGAGTAATTCCACTTGAAGACAGTCACACATGGGAAGAGGGAGAAGCGTGTGACAGCTGGAGTCCTTCCCTGGCAGGAGGGAGCAGTAAAACTGGCAGACCCAGAGAAGGAAGGGAGAACCAGAAAATTTGGAAAGGGCTCAGGGAAAATGCAGCATGGTACTAGGTGGAACAGACCTTGATTGCTGACTAGAGGGCCCTGGAAACAGAACCCGGAGTAGAGGGTGGGCCTGGGTTTCCTAACCAGTCACTGGGGAAGTGGCACCAGCAGGTCAGTGCATAAGACGACTGCCTGAGCCTGTTTGGGAAAAGACTTCCCTCCCCAGAAAGGAAAACCACAATAGTGACCTGGCCAGAGGGCCAAGTCACAAAAAGGAGGCTGCAGTTCCTGGAGTGAGAGGGCAAACACTGCTGGAGGAGGGTGCAGCACCTGGCAGAGCTAATTCACGGGATGGCCAAGAGGAGGCACCACCAGTAGTGAATTCACCTTGTGACAAGGATCTTCATATTTTCTTCCCCCCCGCATCAGTCATCAGACTCCTAAAAGGTTTATATCCCCTTTTTCCACGAGTTAGAAAAATGCCGCCTCCTTGGCATTTTGAGTTTAGGGTTTATGGCTTTAAGACTCAAAAAGACATTGCATAGCTTGTTTTATTCATCATTTATCCATGAAAGTGGTGTTTCTAGTGGCTATTACTTCAGCCCCCAGAGTTAGCTAAATCCAAGCTGTCATGTCTACCCACCATATGCTTTTTCATTAAGATCTCATCCCAAATTCATACCCAAGTTAATACAGGATTTTCACATTAACCAGTATATTCACTTATCAGTTTTCTATCCTATGACTCTTGCTTCTCCTGCATAATTAAAACAAAACTTCACACTTTGGATGTCAGAAAGAACCCTCTTGTATTACCAAAACAAGACCATTGAGAAAGAAGCTTAGGTTGTTTGTGGAATATGGTAAAAGGCTCAGGTCAGACCACTTTACTTCAGCAGGTTTCCACTGATGGAAATATGTAGAGCAACTCTGTGGTTATTGGTTCCCACAGTTAGTGGACGTTACTCGTTAGAGAAGAGCTGTTCTCCAATCTTTGTTCAGATAACCTCCTAGTGCTCACCTCCAAAGAATCAAACTGCTGGCTAATTATAGTAAGTGGGATCCATATGCACAAGAGCTCAAAGATGAAAGAATGGTTACTCACCTTATAGTAACTGATTCTTCAAGATGTTCTGTGTATGTGGATCCCACGACCCACCCTCCATTTCTGCAGCTCAGTCTTATCATTGGGACTCTGGGCGGCAAAAGAAATTGAGTAGCAGTTGAGGTCACCCCTCCCTTTATGCTCTTGGGTGGGGGAGCAAGAGTGCACACAAATAATATCCATGACTCCTAGTGGACACTGCTAAAGAACTTTCTTAACTCCTGTGCAGAGGGCACAAGTGCACCATGGGTGGGATCCACATGCATACACCATCTAGAAAAATAATTGACTGCAAGGTAAGTAACTGTTCTTTTAGGTTGAACCACTCAATTTCCAAAATCCATTTTGGATTCTCATTGTAGACTACTGTGCTTCTGCAAAGTCTCTACAGTCTCCCCCTGGCCATCAACTTTGTTAGTTACAAGTCTGCTTGAACGCCAAGATGTGAAGGCTGCTCCTACATACTAGAGATGTTCCGTGCATTTAAAAACCTAGATGCACAAGTGTAGCTTTAAAGTAGTTCTGTTACTATTCCAGCAATTGGAAGACCCAAATGTGCTAATTGGCACAACTGTCCTCTGACATTTCATTTCTATACTTTCAGGAATATCACTTTTTCCGTAAGGATTTTATTTTATAAATGAATTTCCTGGACCAAAAGAGCTTTGCACAAATCAGTGAAAAACCTAAGAAAGCTGTTTATAAAGCAAACATTTTGGAACCAGGATATTCTAAGATGAGGTTAGTGTAGCTTTTTTAAATGTTGAGATTGTTTGAGGGAACTCCAACTCTGACCGGATGACCCCAGCTACCGTGTCATAGCTATGATCACCAAGGAATATCCGTGTGTAACATGGCATACTTCTATATGCTGTTTTAGAGGGCATACAATTATATATTGCATGATGGAGTACCCTAAGCTTTATCAGGAGTTGAAAGAGGACCCAAGGGTATTAACTGCTATCTACTTTAGAGTGTTGAAGTAAAGTGCACTATCTGGGTCACAGACCAATGGTGAATGAACATATTCCTATAATGTATATGGAGGATGAGTTGATAAGGTGAAGAGGAATAGAATTGTTTGGATGGGTGGATCATTCTTATGCGCTGGATGATATTCAGTATTAGTATGGAGTGCCGGGTTGTCTCCTTAACATGCGGTGCCAGAGAGCTCCGGTGCTGAGGATCTCTTAGACTGGAGTCCTTCCTTGCCACCGTGTCACGTATCAATGCCAGGGCACTCTATATGGACACGCTCGGTGCTGGGTCCTGGTGGTCCGCAGCAGACTGGGGATGAAGAGCAGATTCCATGAGCAACTGTTTGTCGGAAATCTCGCTCCTTTTCTGGGGTGGAAAGCCCTGCAAATCTTGTCTGGTGTGCCTTCCCTAGACAATTCAGACGCGAATCGTGAGGGTCACTTGTTGGCATAGGTTTACTGCAGGTTCCACAGGGTTTAAAGCCTTGGGCTCATGGCATGTCTCGGAGCCCAAGCCGGGGGTTAGGGATTGGGAAAACCCTGCTCCCAAACCTTACTATATACACTATCTACTAACTACGCTATGGAAAGAACAGTCAGGGAAGCACTTGCTAGGCAAGCAATCGCAGTTCCAACGACCATCACTGGCAGTAAGAAGGAACTGAGGAGACGGGGTCGGCAGGGTCCTATATCCAGCGCCATGAAGGCACCACTCTTGGGGGCGCCTGACGGGAGCTGCTACGGGAGAACTTTCTGACGACTGTGTACATGGTGCGCACGCACCTGATTGAAATTGACATGAACAGGCACTTGAAGAACTTAACTTTAATTCCTTGGTGTTTGGATGTTTTCAAATATAATTGATTTACATGTACAACTTTAACCTATCTTAAAGTTTTTTTGGTTGGGAATTATTTTCTGATGTTACCTGGTCACAGAGGAAAACTTTGTATTCATGCATTATTAAATATGATTTCTAAGAATATTCTTCCCTTTGAAATCATGGCTGTAATATTAGAATTAGCAAGAATGGATCATACCCTGCGAGTGAGACTGACCTGCTCCCTGCAAGTGCAGTGATTTGATTAATGCTTTTAGTTCAAGCTCTTGGAAAAATACTGCTTTAGAGTAGTAATTACATTTAGCAAATTGCAACTAAAAGTGCATGAAAGTCCAAGAAACAGTCATTTTAACAAACTCTGTATTTTGGTTTTTTTAAACAGGGATCGGGCTCCTTTTGTGCTAACATCAGATATGGCTTATGTCATTAATGGTGGTGAAAAACCTACTATTCGTTTTCAATTGTTTGTGGATCTCTGCTGCCAAGCTTACAATTTGATCAGGAAACATGCAAACCTCTTTCTTAACCTGCTTTCACTGGTAATAGTTTTTATTGCACATAATTTTCTTGTAGTTTAACTGTGGATTTGAGTAAATTTACTCCTAGGAAGTTATAGCCTCTGATAAATCCAGTCTATACAAAAAACCTAAATTGTTGGCATTTATACTTTAGAATCACTTCTAAATGTGCTGTTACAAGCCAGAAATTTAGTAGTGTTCCTGTGGAAATACTGGAGGTACTTGTTACTGAGATTTTTTACGACTTAGTTTTTGCACTATGGGAAATAAAATTATAGCATGAAATTCCTACCTCTTACTTTAGTTTTAGCTTCTGTAGTAACTGCTAAAGAGTAAGAATGCCAAAACTAATGTTTCTTCAACACTGATGTTAACTGCCACACAATGTGGTGGTGATGGGAGTAGTTGTTGGTTAATAGCATTAGTATTTAATGTAGTACCCAATGCCCCAATCAAGTCTGGGGCCCTAATGTTTTAATTATTTAAATATAAAAATAGATTTGATATTCTTTCCAGTGTAAGAATAGTAACTTGTCTTCTATAGATGCTTTCTTCAGGTTTACCAGAACTTACTGGAGTTCAAGACTTAAAATACGTACAAGATGCTCTTCAGCCCCAAACTACAGATGCAGAAGCTACTATCTTCTTTACAAGGTACTAAATAAGTGACAAGTGAAACAGAACCAAAATATATAAACTCACCACTTTTTTTTCCTATTAGAAGCTCTGCACTATACTAAAACACTGTAATACTTACAGCTTATAAAAGTTCAGTAGTCTTGAAATTATCATAGTTATAAAATAAAATACTAATCTGTTATCTATCACTAATTTGAGAGATGTACAGAACTTCATTTTCTCAAATGCTTAAATGTTGGGGTAAAATGTTGAGCCTGTTTTACTTAGATTTTTTTTTAATAGTGAATGTTCTAATACGTAAAATGCTGGGAGTAGTGATTGATGGACAGCCAAATAAAGCTGTTAAGCTGACTTTCACATTCATGAGGAAATATTCACTAATTGATTCCATAGCTGATATGACTCTTCTAAAGCTGTTTACAGTGGGAACCCTCTTATTGTTGTGAAGAACAACTCTTACTGGAACTGCAGCTTGCCATATTTTGGAAACAGTTCAGAAATCTAATTACAAATATTTTCACTGTATCCAGTTTTCACTAAGTGAACTACTGGATCTCCTGCAGTATATAGTTCATTGATCATTTAACCTAAATAAATGAAAAATATGGTATGTATACAGCCTTGACAAACTCTAGACGACCTTTCTTGTTCAATCTTTAACTTTACCCAAAATTGGAGTATTGGATATCCCAGTGCTTGCAGAAATGTTGTCATGTTAATGGACCAGTGACCATTTTTTGTCAAAACATGATGTGTCCTTTTACCTCAGTGGGGATTTGATATATTTTAGAATTTGGAAGCTAAGGTGCTGACTAACCAAACTGGAATGTGTGCTCTGAATATGTAATTGTGCTCCAGCATTTGAAGTTACTGTCTTTTTTTTATAGGCTGATTGAATCCAGTTTGGGAAGTGTTGCCACAAAGTTTAATTTCTTCATTCACAACCTGGCTCAGCTGCGTTTTTCAGGCCTACCTTCCAATGATGAGCCTATTCTCTCATTTTCTCCCAAAACGTATTCACTTAGACAAGATGGTCGAATCAAGGAAGTGTGTGTGTTTACGTACCAAAAGAGGTACAACCCAGATAAACATTATGTAAGTGTGTGGATTTTATTCCAATTTGTAAATACTCACTATGCTCAATGCCACCGTCAGGCTTCCTCTCCACCATTCACTTTAGTCACATGTTCTCCTCTTCCAAATAAATTCAATTCTTATCAGCAGAGAATTAGTCTATGCCCCAAAAGTAAAACATAGCTATTCCTAAATGGGTTGATTCCATTGTTTCTCTCAGCTGCCTATTTACCTGCCAAGAATGGGAACAGAACATTATAGTGCACATAATTAATTTAGTGTAGAATACATTAAGGCTTACTATAATTCTTCCTAAATAAAACATTATAACCAGGAAATTAAGAGTTAAGATTAAATGTAAAAAAAGGACACATTAAGGTATGGAGAAAGTACAGTTAGTGTATCCAAACAACCCTATAGTAACACTATGCAATAACAATATGATTAAGGCATTTAGTATTTGGGGATCCAGATTAAATTGTTTTTAAAGACTCATTAGATTTTTTCCTCATGGTGTCACTACAGTTATGCCCTAACTGCATTTCCATACCTTAATGTGTTTAACTCTGAATTTCTAGTGTATAATAAAATATATAACAAACTATCGTGTTCCTCTTGGAATGTAGCTGCTCTGCCAGTCTGTTCAGAATCTTTCACTTGGGGCTTTGAGAACCAGAACAGACTCTAGAGGCAGCAAGCATTGGAATCTGCCACCCCAAAATTGAGAGACTCAAGCCACAGATTTTGATCATGTTGGACAGGCTGATTTCAAGACCCTCATGATCTTTGAGAAAGCAAGCTTATATTTGCAACTTAGTGCAACTCTGCAAATATGAAACCAACTTCCAAAGTTAATGTATTTCTGATCCAGTGTATAGTGCTCTAGTCTAGAATACTGGTCTCAGGCTGTTGTCCTAATTAACATTTCCTCTAAACTGTTATCCTAAAGCAAGAGAATGAATTACTGTATATACTTGTTCATTTGCCTGTTCATTTATAAGCCAGTCCCCCAAAATGGATAGGTAAAAATAGCAAAAACTGTAAGACCCTTTCATATGCCGACCGTATATTTCAGGGATTGGAAAACTTTGGCTCCCGGCCCATCAGAGTAAGCTGCTGGCTGGTCAGAATGTTTTGTTTATGTGGAGCGTCTGCAGGCATGGAGCCACTCAGCTCCCTGTGGCTGCGGTTCACCGTTCCCAGCCCATGGGAGCTGCAGGATGTGGCAGCTCCCATGGGCTGGGAACGGTGAACTGTGGCCACAGGGAGCTGAGGGGCTCCATGTCTGCAGATGCTCCAGGTAAAGAAAACGATAATATATTAGATATTTAAATGATTCCATACAGTTTAAAACGATCAAATTTTGCTGTAGACCTGCTTATAAGCCGACCCCTGCTCTTTGGTGTGTCTTGTTATACCAAAAATATTCAGCTTCTGAATGTGTATGTGGTAGATACCAACTGATAGCAAAGTATATATAATCTTTCATCTAGTTAAAATTATGTGAATAATTCTGTAAATTAGGGGCAGATGCACCAGCTGGGGAAGGTAAAATAAAAGCCCAAACTACAGTTCGGTGCAAGACTCTTTCCTCAGGTCTGGCTTTATCCTCACAAAAGGATTCAAATAAAGCAAAACAACTAAAAATGCTTGGTCCCAGCCATCAGAGGCCTTTCTAGATTACAGCAAGCTAGAAGGAGAGAGGGCACAGCCTTCCCCCAGGATAGCTTTTCCTGCTAATGACTAGGTCTCTCGCCAGATCCCTATGGAGTGGCTTCCTTCAGGGTCTGACCTAAACCCTCATCTTTCCCAGACTGAGCCTGGAGAATTTCTTTATATAGTTTCCAGCAGCCAGTCACATAATGCCTAGGTGACCAAGCTCCATGATGTGTCGAGACGACCACTCCAGCCATCCCTCTGTTTTTAAGGGGGCTATATCACTAACGTTCACTGGCCACACCTGTGTTTAATTCATGTGGTACAAATGAAGTCACTGAACTTAAATTTTTGATCTAGTTGACCAATGCAGGGTATCCAGCAGCAGCTACTGAGACCCACAGCACTCCAGTACTGCAAATATATAAAGATCTTCCAACATGCCAGATACAAAAGCCAGCTGCCATAAGCAATCTTCAAGTAGCTACATATGATTAGTGCTGAAATCAAAAGGAAGAAGGATAAACTTATTGGGAAAGGGCTTTTCAGTTGTAGTAAGTTTCCTTAATTTACACTAAAGGCTGATTAATTGAAACTAGGAGAAAAAGTGAGATTAGATTTCATCAGCCTTGCATCACTTTGAGGCATGTAGTCTAGATAAACTATAATACTTGATAATATACTGATGGAGTCACTGTAATACATCTTCTTCTTCGAGTGCTTGCTCATATCCATTCCAATTAGAGGTGTGCGCGCGCCACGTGCATGTTCGTCGGAGACTTTTTACCCTAGCAACACTCAGTGGGCCAGCAGGTCGCCCCCTGGAGTGGCGCCGGTAAGGCGCCTGATACATACCCCTGCTGGCCCGCCCGCTCCTCAGTTCCTTCTTACCGCCCGTGTCAGTCGTTGGAACTGTGGAGCACGGCTAGCCGTTCTCCACCTCCCTAGCGTTTCACTCTTCTACAGTATAGTGTATATAGTTCTGTAATTATAGTAATAGTTGTAGTTATAAAGTTAGTTAAACGTAGTTGTAAATAGTTATAAAGAGGATCGGGGGTTTGCCCCTTTTTCCTCCCCGCGGTGCCGGGGCCCATGCCTGGTTCACCCGGCTTTAAGCCTTGTGCGGCCTGTCATCGGCCGATGCCCACAGGAGATCCGCACGACTCCTGCCTGAGGTGCCTAGGCGAGTCCCACCTTGTGGACAAGTGCCGGATCTGCAAGGCGTTCAAGCCCCGAACGAAGAAGGAGCGGGACAGTCGCCTCAAGCAGATCCTGATGGAGGCAGCGCTGACTCCCCCACCGTCGGCACCGACTCCGGCACCGGGGCCAAGTGTCGCCTCCGCTCCGGACCGCCCGGCGCTGGCAAAGGCTTCAACTTCCCGCTCGGCACTGGCCCGGCACCCTAGCCGGCACCGCTCCCTCTCCCCGAGGAGCAAGAAGCACAGGGCTCCTGCGGTGCCTACAACTGCACCGCAGTCTGAGTGTGCCTCCAAACCTGACCGCCCGGCACCGTCATCCGCCGCGGCACCGAGCGTCGTCGCACCATCGACTCCGGCTCCTCAGGGACCGTTGAGTCCGGTGCATCTCAGCTCCCCAGTGAGAACAGTGGTTGAGCTTGTCGCGCCCTCCACGCCGGAGACTTTCTCCGTTGCACGCGACTTCATCGCCCTGACAGAGCCCGAGCTGCCCCAACCCCCAGCACCGCCGGTGCGGGTTCTCCAATCGATGGGCAAGCCCACCATGGTGTGGCCGCATTCGCGGGCACTGCTGGGCATCGGTCCCGTTCCAGATCGAGGGACCACTCTCAGCGTCGCCGCTCGAGATCCAGATGCCGCTCGCAGTCCCGGGACCGCTACCTGCGGCACCGGTCGTACTCGTGGCACCCTTCAAGATCCCGGTCGCCGTCGTACTACTCTCGGCACCGGTCTAGATCGCGGCACCGACATTCCTACTGCAGCCAATCCTGGCACAGCGGCGTGCGGCACCGGTCGACCTCCCGGCACCGAGCTGGTAGCAGGTCCCGGTCCAGATCGAGGTACCGCCATGACTCCCGGTACCGCTCGCCGGCACCGCGCAGCGACGTCGGGATGCGCAGAGGCCTGACGCAGTCATCGACGGCTCCTCCATGGCCTTCAAGGCACTCGTCCGCTTCTTCTCATATGGACAGCGCCTCTTACGGGGGTTCGGATGTGCAGGCCCCCCTGGACCAGGGACCACCACAATGGTCCTTTTGGACGCCCTGGGCATACCACCAAGCCCAGGGCGAACCTTCGGGCCCCGCTCGCTCCGGCCAATCGGAGCATCGTGCACCAGAGGCAGCAGGCCTCCCCCCTCAGGTATGGAGGAAGACCCTACGGATCCCCTGGCGCAGCAGGATGCTCGGGAAGTGGAGGTCCCTCTGGACGAGGCTTCCGTTCAGGAACCACTCCTCCCTGGGGTGTCTTCTTCCTCGTCTCCAGATGAGGCGGTAGCGGGCACATCTTCATCAGGGCCCCTGCCGATTGATCTCCGGGCACATCAGGACCTTCTGAGGCGAGTTGCCTAGAACATAAACCTTCCTGTCGAGGAAGTCCCGGAAGTGGAGGACCCGGTGGTAAGCATCCTCTCTGCGGAGGCACCGACCAGGGTAGCCCTCCCCTTCATCAAGTCGATCCAGGCGAAGGCAGACACCATCTGGCAGTCTCCGGCCTCCATTCCACCCACTGCCCGCGGAGTGGAAAGGAAATATATGGTACCATCCAAGGGGTATGAGTACCTCTATGTACACCCTGCTCCTTGGTGGTACAATCAGTCAATGAGCGGGAACGCCACGGCCAACAAGCTCCTGCGCCAAAATCCAGGGAAGCCAGGCGCATGGACTTGCTGGGCCGCAAGGTTTATTCCGTGGGAGGCCTTCAGCTCTGTGTGGCGAACCAGCAAGCCCTCCTGAGCCGTTACAGCCACAACACCTGGGAGGCTGTCGGCAAATTTACGGAACTGCTGCCCCAGGACTCATGCCAGGAATTTTCATCTCTCCTGGAAGAGGGCAGGAGGGTCGCCAGGACCTCGCTACAAGCGTCCTTAGATGCCGCAGATTCGGCAGCAAGAACACTGGCATCAGGCGTAGCCATGCGCCGTATATCGTGGCTGCAGTCTTCCGGACTACCGCTGGAGCTACAGTACATAATTCAGGACCTGCCATTCGATGGGCAGGGCCTTTTTTCTGAGAAGACGGATCCCAGGCTACAGAGCCTGAAGGATAACCGGGTCATCATGCGCTCACTGGGAATGCACATGCCCCAGACTCAGAAGGCCATTCCGCCCCTACCATCAGCGCACTTACCCCCCGCCTCGCCCCAGACAACATTTCAACCGGAGATGAGGCCGGCCGAACCGTAGACGTCAGCCAGGTCCTCAAAGGGGTAACACTTCTGGGTCCGACAAGCCACCGCAGGGACCCAAGGTGAACTTTTGAGGGTGCGCCCGAGAGCAGCTTACCAATCCCTTCCCTGGATCCACTTCATTTCCTCAACCGCCTCCGCCCCTTCCTGCCGTCATGGTCCCAGCTAACTTCGGATCGTTGGGTCCTGCGTTTTTGGCTCATGTCCCCATGCAGGAAATCTGCTGTGCGGCCACCTGGTTTTCTGTGCACACCTTCACATCACGCTATGCACTGGTCCAGCAAGCTAGAGACGATGCTGCTTTCAGCGCAGCGGTTTTACAGTCCGCAACGTCTCGCTCCGACCCCACCGCCTAGGTAAGGCTTGGGAATCACCTAATTGGAATGGATATGAGCAAGCACTCGAAGAAGAAAAGACGGTTACTCACCTTTGTAACTGTTGTTCTTCGAGATGTGTTGCTCATATCCATTCCACACCCGCCCTCCTTCCCCACTGTCGGAGTAGCCGGCAAGAAGGAACTGAGGAGCGGGCGGGCCAGCAGGGGTATATATCAGGCGCCATACCGGCGCCACTGCAGGGGGCGACCTGCTGGCCCACTGAGTGTTGCTAGGGTAAAAAGTCTCCGATGAACGTGCACGCGGCGCGCGCACACCTAATTGGAATGGATATGAGCAACACATCTCGAAGAACAACAGTTACAAAGGTGAGTAACCGTCTTTTACTATTAAAACTTAAAGCGTGGTGAAACTTCCTGGAGTCTTAGTGAGAATTATCAAGTTGCCGATGAGTGAGGGTCTCTGGTATTCCTTGATCTAATCAGGTAAATTTTGGAGTTCTTACTATTAATTTATTAAATTGTAACCAAATTTCTAAACTGCAAATCCTTGACACTATGAACATTTTCCTATTGACAATTTAAAATTCTTTTTGCTTTTCCTGTCCCTTCTTCCCAAGCATGAGAACTTTCTTAACCTTTAAGATGACCTGCTGTCATTTTTGTTGCCCTGCACAGCACTGTCTCTTAAGCAATAACCATCCTGTGGCTTGGTGATCAGTACCGCACATAGTGTTATGAATGGATTTATGTAGATTTGTATATCACATTCTACATGTTGTGTATACTATCCTTTTAATAAAATCTAATGTCTGGGTTTCCTTTAACGGCTTCTCCGCACTGGTCTCATGGGTTCATTGATTCTTCTTCCCCCACCTCCCCAATAATCCTTCTTTCATTTTCATGACAACAGCCTGGATAATTGTTTCCTGTGGAACATATGCTCTAGCTTGATTTATTGCCACATAGTGATTAAACTGCATTTATAGAGCCCTGCATGGATAAAAAATTTGTATCCACATCCGAGTCGCATACATGGTCCGTGGATATCTGCAGATTTGCAGGGCTCTATGAACTTGCAGTCTACCAGCCATATTACATTTTTTAAAAAAAAGTTGAATCATTGAGAAGCTGAGGTGTTTGTTATTTACTGTCTCCAGGCTTAGTATTTTCACTCCTAGAAATTATGTTCTGCTTATACATTTCAAAAGTATTTTAACTCTTTGATTCACAAAGCTCCTAAACTGGTTATATTGATAGGATTTAGACTAGGACACTAATTATTGTCACTGCTGAAAACTGCCATGGAAACTTTGCATACAAGATACTTTGCCCAACTGATGAAAGGCTAAACTCACAACTCTATTAAAACTGGCTTGGTGTGTATATCTGTACAAACCCAAGTCCTGGTGTGGGATCTGAACCCAGAACCTCCAGGTTTAGAAGGGTAGAGTAACTACTGAGCCAGACTGGCACTATTTTCTTTATCCGTATGCACTAATACATAGATCTACATTACAAGATGGACATATTTAATGTCCTTTATGAAGACATTAGAGGGGTGGGTGGGTGTGGTGTGTGTATGTGTATTTGTATATACATATATAAATAAAATAACTACAGTTAGTCTTAGATTTTTCTGTGCAATATTTGTCTTCTATTTGGGTGGAAAAACAGTTGCTATTAATGGCTTCTTTAAATATTCTGGTTTTTTGGCAGATCTATGTGGTGAGAGTCTTAAGAGAGGGGCAAGTCGAACCAACATTTGTCTTCCGGACATTTGATGAGTTCCAGGAACTTCACAACAAACTCGGTATTCTCTTTCCTCTTTGGAAGTTACCAGGGTATGTTCCTAATTAACTAAGATACCTCATGTCCTTCATGTAGACAAAGGAATTTTATATTTTCGTTTCATGGAGTTTTTTCCAGCGTTGGCATAAGTGTGAAAAGGGGAAGTTCTCACCCTTTACTCTGCTATTGGGCTCACATCTGGAAAGATATCTAATCATAAATGACAGCAAAAACTAGCAACTGTGCCTCTTTGAAGAGGGGAGGTGTTTCTTTGCTTAATTGGGCCTGGTCTACGCTAGGGGGCAGGGTCGATGTAAGATGTGCAACTTCAACTACGCTATTCCTGTAGCTGAAGTCGAACTACCTTATTTCGACTTACCTCCTGTCCTCACGGCACGGGATCGATGGTCACGGCTCTCCCCGTCGACTCCGCTACTGTCATTTGCCCTGGTGGAATTCCGAAGTCGACAGGAGCGCGTTCGGGGATCAGTATATCGCATCTCATCTAGACGTGATATATCAATCCCTGATAAACCGATACCTACCCAATACCTACCCACCAGTCTGGCGGGTATTGTAGACGTACCCTAAGACATCAGCTTGCTGTGCTTGGTTTTCCTAAGTTCAAATAATTCAGATATACAAAGCATTTCTTATTTTAAGACATCTTTAGTTTCCTTTTGAAAGTGTCACAGAGCTGCCAACATTTGGGTCACAATTATTTCCACAATGCCCTGATAAAATTGGAATGAAAATTTGGCAGGGAGTGGCCCTTTTTGTAAGGGATGTACCTTTTGCCATCCCTATAAAAATCCACTCAAATTAGGCCAAGATATAAACCTTTGAAAGATCAGTTTGCATATGTTCAGTAGACTTCTTATATTTTAGTAGCTAGATTCCCCAAAGACTTTGTCCACATTGAACATGCTCCAGTCCATAACTGATCAGGACTTTCTCTGCAATTGCTGCTGTAGGCTGTACTAGGGCAGGATCTGAGAGCAGGGAGCCTGTCTTTCCTGTGCTCTGTGATGCCCCTGCTGGGCCAACGTAGCATGGAGGAAGAAGCTACCTGATTCAGACAAGAGCTGGACCTGTGGGTGGTTGACTGGGATAAAGTCTCTCTGTCCCTCTGCTGTCAGCACATCTCTGTGAAATCCACTGGGCAAGTGTCCCATCCTGCTATGGTGCTAGTCCACATGCAGGATGATAACCTATCAATCAACCTGCTGTCAATTACTCCATTAGCTCAAGTGGCAGAAATCTGTACGATGGCTCTCAAGCTTCCAACCCTGATGAGAACCCATGTGTGTCGACATGGAACTTCTGTCTTTAGCTTTTTTAAAAAACCTAGGAGGTTACATACACACACACACACCCCACACCATGTTAAGGTTGCAAAGTTAAACACTCAGAAGTTAGGCAGTGCTAGAATTAAGGGTGGCCAGGCAACCTTAATTCGGTTTGTGTATCAGCATTATGTAGTCATTGGTTACATGATATATGCTAATTTTTTTCATAGGCTCCCAGCCTCATTCAGTACATAGGCTGGACCTGCTCGGGGATGAAGGGGATTATGTGGTGAAGGAGGTTGTGTAAGACCCCTGCTTTATAAAGTGGTAGGTGTGTGTAGTAAATGAGGCTAGAGAGGGCAGGAAGACAAAGGATGGTCTCATGATTAAGGCAGCTGAATGCTGCCCTCGAGATTTGTATCCTGTACTTCTTTCTGTCAGGAGTTTCTTTGTGATGCTGGGCTAGTCACTTAAACCTTTTCACAGATAGTGACTAATTGTGTGTTCAGTTTTGTTTGGGGTGCTTGACTTTAGATCCAGGGGTCTAATTTGCAGAAGGGCTGGACAGCTGCACCTGAAGTCAGTGGAAGCTATGCTTTAAACATATGAGGTATTCTGAACTACATTGAACAATGAGAAAACAAAATAGTGACTAGCTGTTTATTAATTGTGCATTGAATAAGGCAAGGGTCTTGTGGAAGGTATGTCTGTGATAGTATGTGATCACGTACTTAAAGACTACATCACAACCATATACACAAGTTGAATTAAATTTCCACCTTGACTCTGGCACTTCCGAGCACATGGCTTTGCAACCTTAATGATGTTTGAATGTATTTTTTTGTGTGTAATGTTGAATATAGCAAATGTAATGGTGTGTTCATAAAGCAAATACACTACTGTGCTTTGTTTCAAGTCATTGCCAAGAATACATATCAGCCATTCAGGATTTAAGTTGTACTTAAATCTTAACTTACATTAGTAAAATTAGCAACAAAACGCATCTTGTCATTCTCTTGTAGCTTTCCTAATAAGATGGTTCTGGGAAGAACTCATATAAAGGATGTAGCAGCCAAAAGAAAAGTAGAGCTGAACAGCTACATACAGAGTTTGATGAACAGTTCAGCAGAGGTGTCAGAGGTGATGGCTCAAAGCATTTAAATAAAATTAGTTCTCTCTCACATTTTAGTACATTTTAAGCTAACATGTAACCTTTTTCCCAAATGCAGTGTGATCTTGTTTATACATTTTTTCACCCTTTACTTCGTGACGAGAAAGCTGAAGGAATAGATGGAATAGCTAAGCCTGCAGGTAGGCACACAAGTTTTGGGGGAGTAAATTGAATGACTGCAATATAACACGAAAAACTTGAAAGTACTGCACAGTATAAAATCCATCTTTTGATTCCTCAGCTTAACTGTTTTGCCCTCACGAAAAAATAATCAGTCTTCATATCAAATTCGAGTGTCCTTTACTTTGAAAATGTCTTTCAAGTAAATCCTACACCATATGGTTTCAGATCAATCAAAATAAAAATTGCACATAAGTGAGAATTTCTTAATTATTTTTAATGCTTTTTATTAATCAGATCAAATAAATACTCCAATTCTCTCACTCTAATCCTCCATATTGATTCCTGTTAGAATACCTATTCTTTCTGGGTACCCAGACCTTGCCAATTTTGGAGGTAAAAAGTTCCTGACTCACTGATAAAAACTGAAAAAAGGAAGTGAATTTGGCATAAGTCTTACATTTGTCAGTTTTCAGTACACTTAATTAGCTTGGTACAGTGGTACTGATGGACAATTGTGTGAAGGAAAATAACTTGTGTCGGTATTTTTAAGATGCAAGTCCATCAAGTCCTACCTCAGGCAAAGTGGGAGGAGAAGTAAAGTTGTCTATCTCGTATAGAAACGGCACTCTGTTTATCATGGTGATGCACATTAAAGACCTGGTGAGTGAAGAAAGTGAACCAAAATTTCACAAACTTGTATTATATGAATAATTCATATAGAACGCTGTCGGATATTGGGAGGGGGGTGTGTGACACAGAATGGAAGTATCTTCTTAAAACACATTTGTCTTCTGTTAGTCTGATTATGAGCAGTTGCTCATATGTTAAGTAATTGAGGTGAACATAGACTCTAGTGCATTTCTTTGGAGGAAAAGATACTCAAATGGAATACACTAAAATAGAATGAAGGCTAGTTGTTATGCTCTATTTACAGGTTACTGAAGATGGTGCAGATCCAAACCCTTATGTAAAAACATACTTACTTCCAGATATAAACAAAACATCAAAACGCAAAACCAAAATTACACGAAAAACAAGGAACCCAACATTCAATGAAATGGTAAGAAAAAATCAGTTACCTGGTAAAGATTCCATAACTTTCTTTCATAAATACATGCTGGTGACCACAATTATTTGAAATCCTGGTAAGTCAGTCCTGTCAAACATCTCAGTAAATTGCTTTGCACTTCTGAAAGCTTTGTACCTTATAAATGTGCACACTCCTGTTCCAGATTTATTCCCTCCCCTTATCCCAAAATCCAAAAAAATCATAACTCTGGAAGGGGGGAAAATATCTTAGGCAAATATTGACTGGCATATTCTCATTAGAATTCACAAAATGCATTGACCGTAACCTGCATCACTTGCTCTCTGGTTGCTCTAAACTGATTGATTGGATTTAGCAATCTTTTCACTTACCCAGCACCTTGCATCTGAGCTCCTCGGGATACTTTAAACATGAAGTTACACAGCACCCCTCTAACAGATAAACATCCCCTTTTTACAAAGGATAACTGAGATGCAGGCTTGCCCAGGGTCACACAGCAAGTTGGTAGTAGATCCAGAGAATAACCCAGGAGCCCATCTGTAAATCCCTTTGCTTTAATCACAAGCAGTCCTTATAAGTTATTCTGGATATCTAACAAACAAAGTGTCTTGGCTTTCGTTGGCTGTGTTCTTTTCATAGCTTGTGTACAGTGGATACAGTAAGGAGACTTTGAAGCAGAAGGAACTTCAGCTCAGTGTGCTCAGTGCAGAATCGTTGCGTGAGAACTTCTTTCTGGGTGGAGTTATGCTGTCCCTGAAGGATTTCAACTTGAGGAAGGAGACTGTTAACTGGTATCAGCTGACTGCTGTGCCATATCTGTGAACTCCTACAGCAAAAATATAACAAAAGTGAAACAGTTCTGCACACTTGTGCTTTGTGCAATTTTCCTACTTGAAAATAACTTGGAAATTTTTTAAATGAGACTCTGCATTTCAACATGTGTTGGACCAAGCTGAAACCACAGGATGTCTAGAAACCACCTCTTTTAGGCTTATGTGATAATATCCAAGCATTAATGTAAATTAATTTTGTAATCATAGTACTTGTGGGTAACTAAAGTTTTAAACCATCCCTGGAATATTCAGGTAGTTTATTCTGGCTTTACTGTATCAGTTCAACCACGTTTAATCAGTTGCCCTGTGGATATAGTACAAGTAATCTTTTCTGTTACCTGTTATATTATATATGGCAAGGTGCTGTAGAATGCCAGAGGAAAGATGTGGGGCGTTTATGATATAGCCGCTATTCACCATTGGTGCAGCAATGATCAGTAAAATGTCAGTGGTTGCACAAACTGTCAGAAATGAAATTGGACAGAACAGATGAAAAAATTGTTACATTTGAATCTTGAGATTAAATGCATCTGAAACATTTATCAGAATGAATGCCCATAATGGAAGCTGTAGATAATGGTGCCTTACCTTATAATTCAAATGCTTCTTGTATCTGTCTGAAATTTAAAAATATTTACCTGTTAGCCAGGTTTAACAAACTCTTACCCAGCTCTTTAAAAGAGGCAGATTCATGACACCGCCTACTGAATCTTTTCTTTGGGGAACTTATTCAGTTTCCTAGACATAGTTTGAATTTTATACCAGCTATCTGAGTAAGATTAGTCAGTTCATTTAAGTGAAGTCCTCTGTGCAAGTCACTGATGATTTGCAAACTTTGAATGAAGACTGGTTGTTGGTGGTGCCACATGAGTTGTGGTCTTCCAGCATTTTAAAACAGTTCTTAAAATTTCAAGGACCTCTGTAGTGCAGTTAGCAAATGCATTAGCGATTCATCTAGGGACTTGGGTTCAACTATCGGGTCACAAATGATATTTACACATAAGAAAATACCTTACCCCACAACTTCACATAATTGATTCTCCCTACTTGAAAAACATAGGACTCCAATAGCAGATATGTTGCAGATCAGAAATGATTTGCATTGGCAGATATACTTGGCTCAGACTAGTATTGTCAGTTCCTCACCTCTTGTAAAAATAACTATTGATAAATTTTATTCCTTTGTGATACAACAATATTTAAAATCATAGGGTGCAAATACAATTTACTGTCTCATGCATGTGATTAGTTACTCCACTGGGTCTGGCTGCACTACATGTATAGGTTTCTTATTCACTTATCAGTTTTATGGTGACCAGTCTGTTCTCTTTGGACAAAGCTGTATGAAGACTGTGTAAAATCACAACATAATTTTTAGCACTATTTTAGAAATACTTTTCAATGAAGGCTGACAGTGATAAACTATAGTACTGACTGTCACTTGCAAGGAACTTAAAATATGCAATGATGAAGACACAGGATAGGAAAGTCACAATCTATTTTATTTGCCCACCAATAAAATGCTCTTTAGATACTTCCCCTGCCCCCCTTCTTCCTGCCCCCCACACAAATACAATGACCAACCATCTTTCCAACCCAGATGAGCAAAGTACAATTGAAAAGTACATTTAAATCATCTTTTGGTGCCTAAAACATTCATGGTCCAATTTCTTAGGAATTATTACAATAAAAATCTAAGAATGTCTGTCTTTCTGAATGTTAAGCCGGGTTGTTACTAATAGGAGCTAGTTAAAATAAAATCCAAAATCCCGGTTTTATTAGCTATCGCGTGCATAATTTTTTCCTTCAGTATATAGCATGTAAATAGTAACATACAGTAAATATAACTAGATTTATTTCCTGCTCACTTGATGCTTTTGAGACTTATTCCATTCCATCATCAAAACCACAAGTCACGTAGACACAGGAAAGTAGACTACTGTTTTTGTGAAACGTTCCATTGTTAAATAAATTGAAAGCAATACATACTGCCTTTTTGCAGTGTTATTACAGCACAGTGTCTTACAGCACAAAATATAAGAAGCAGCTTAATGCTTTTTTAAAAATTTGATTTTGCGACTTGACAAGATGTCTGGACTTAGGTTAGAAAATATGTAGTACTGTGTGATTGTTAGCATTTGTCCTGACCTCCGGTTAACACTGTTCTTCATAGCTCAACTGATTTCTGTGCCTTTCCCTCCCCTCTTACAAAATTCACATTGGCTCAAGCTTTTTAGGATCATGGCTTTTATTTTTTGTCTGTAAAATCTAGTCTTGGGTCCTCACCAAAATATTAGAGAAACAGCACTGAGTTTGCATCTCTTTGCACTACTCTTGGGTCAAAAAAAATCAGTGGTCAAGACTTGTGATAAACTGTTTCTTTTATTATTAAAGGATAAATAAAAATAAGCATGATAAAGGAACATGCTAAAATTGGGATGAAATTTGCCAGTACACTCATTTGATGTTTTTAAAATGAATATAGTCTCAACAGCTTTTTATACCTTGTTTGATCTAGTAAAAAGATTGCATTTTATGCAACATATGTGGCCTGCAGCCAGAAATAGAACTGTCTCCTAAGGATCCTATGTTTTGATATTTGAAAATAACAGCTTGCTCTACGAACAGTTACCACCTCATTTTCTCTACTAAATAACCTAACATAGGACTTTGCACTGATATTTTTTATTGCCTTTTTATGATCTACAGGTACCTCTATGTAGAAGCATGTGTGATCTTTGATAAAAAGTTGATTTCTCTATTTTTAAAAATAAGGTTGTGTAGACATCTCAATATCTTGCCTTAAAGTGACTGCTCTTTCTAGGATTCTAATATGGTGACTTTTTTTTTCACATTAAATAAATCTTATTTCTGGTATTTGCAGGATATGTATGTTACATAGACAGGGAAAATGTTTGGGCAATATTGCACCCATTCTAATAATCCACAGGAAATTAACTTCCTTGTGTGCTATTTACTCACATACTGTGATTAAAATAGTGTAAATATTTCATAGATGGTATTGGTAAAATTCATTGGGAGCAAATATGGTAGTTTGCCTCACATTATCTATACATCTGTAAAAACCAAATACTTCAGTTATACTGATAGCTAATAAAGATGCACAATATTGCCATCAAAACCCTACCTGTAATGAATGGGTTAAATGTGACTTCATAACTGTCTTACAATTACATTAAACACTATTCTGGAATAAAACACTTGTGCTGTCTCCTCCCTCCCTTCTCCACTCAAACGGAAACCTCTGAAGCCAAACTCTACCCTAAGATGTGTGCAACTGTATTTGAAAGCCAAAAGGAAAAAAGTCTACATGTGTCAAGATAGAACTTAGCCTTAAGTATTCAAAATCCCCAGGGCTGTATTGTGCATGCTTGACTATAAAGCTAAAAAGCAGCAGTTTTTTTAGGATGTCTGTATTAAATTAACCCTAATAGTGAGCTTTATAAAAATCCTAGTTGAAACTTTCAATGCAGGGGATTTAGCAGGTATTTTCCATGGCCTTATGGTTAGGGGTTCATTTGTGTCATGAAAGTCACAAATTCTGTGACTTTCCATGACTTCTGCAGGGGCCAGTGTGGCTAACCCCAGGGCTGCCCAAGCAGTTGGCTTTGGGGCCAGCTGCTTAGGTGGCGTAGGGGACAGCCAGACTTGCTGCTGTTGCTGCTGCTGGAGTGGCCCCACAGCCACCCACACCGACCGCTGCTCGGGCAGCCCTAGGAAACTAGCCCTGGGGACTGCCTCAGCAGCTGGTGCAGCTGCTTCCCTGGGGTGGTGGTCTGTCATTAGTCATCTCCCTTTCTGCTCCTCTGCCCCCCTGGGCAGCTGGTGCTGCAGCAGCAGTGACCTCCACATTTATAGTGGTGTCACGGACAGGTCACAGGCCTGTGAATTTTTGTGCGTTGCCTATGACCTGTCCAAGATATACTATATTACCCATGACTAAATCGTAGTTTAACTTATGGTTCACTTAAGCATATTCTATCAAATTCGGGGTTAGGGTTCCTCTCCTCACTGTGAAACCTCAGCACGGTGATGATCCCCTCAAATTCTATTTGTGTGCACATAAAATGCAAAACACTAATTTCTGCAGCTGGATGGTGGGAAAGGGCTGGAATCATCCTTAGAAACCTTAAGGAAGGGAGAGTGTAGAAAAAAAATGATTAAGAGTTGTGGTCAATAAAAATAAATTAGCCCTCTCCTGAACTTTGAAAAACGTAAACTCTGTACATAGAGCTATGAAATCCTGAGTTAGTGCACTGGCAATCAGCAGCAAAAACCAAAGGCTACAGTAATACAGAAATCTTCGATTTCCAACTATCTCATAAAATTAATACTACTTAATTCACTCAGGAATGAATCCTTCCATTTCTTAGGCATGCATGTATGACTCTTAGTATGTTACTTCTCCCTTAAACCTGACACAAAAAAAAAAAAAAGGGCATCATAACTGTAAGATTAACCTCTAGGAAGAGTTTTAAAACCTGTATCAATCAGCTCAAGTCAACAAAGTGGTTAATTATAATTTGTCCATACTGGATTAGAAGTCCAGTAACACTCAGTGAATAATGGATAAAGTAATATTACTTGTATTCAAAAGACTTTCCTCTGAAGGCTTCAACATTTTTAGTGTATTCCTCCCTCTACAAGCACATTTGCACCAACTTTTTCCTAAAAGAATCCTAGTGTGGTTAAAGTTGTGAACTAAACAAGCACACCTTTCAAGCAGATATACAAAAAGGTATTGTAATACACATGTTCAAGGATTTATCTCCAGGAGTTAAAGTAATTCTAACAATTTTTTTTAAAAGTTCCAATGCTTTTTTGGATGGGAGTAACAGGGATAGGATAGGGGTGCAGCTGCAGTTGTTTGTGCCAGTCTTATCTATCAATACCTAACAGAGCACTGCAGGCTCGTGAACATGATGCACAGACGTTCTGAGCAAAACACCTGCTGGATGCTACCAGAGTAAGTTGTGCATGGCCCATCTGGGGCGGACAGGAAGGGGTTTCTTCACCTGTCAGGAGCTGAGTGCATGATATAAACTGCAGCACGCGGTGTCCTGACTTGCAAGGAAAAATGAACCATGTCACATACTCTAACCTTTTGCATATGAAACTTACAACTTGTTCGAAATGGCAAGATTCAAAGAATTTAGTCAACGCCTGTGGAAATGTCACCAGGAGGAAATGTTAAGAGAAAATACTCACTTTAGTACAGTGAGGATTAACCAGATGAGGAGGCTGCACTACTTTTCTAGGGTACTAGATTAATGGGAAGGAATCTTGCGTGGCAGGTTAGGACTATTGGCAGTGCTGTTTGGAACAATCTTTCACCACCTGTGCCTACTCTGAGCAGGGAGGCGACTTATGCACATGGCCCATCCCTGCTGTCACCCTCTTCCCCGGCCGGCTGTTTACGCCACTGTGGCATCTTGCCAGAGTGGCAGAGGCGAGTGCTCTGGGGCCAAGTGAGGTGAGCAGGTGTGGGCGCAGGCCCCGTCTGCTGAGGGCGCCCAGGCTTTTACCTTCCCAGCGTAGCCGGGGTTAGAGACGGGGCCCTGTTTAGAGGCTGGACTCTCGGTTAGTGCTGCGGGGGGGGGAAGGGCCCTTCACGGGCCCCGCGCTCCCGGCCCCGCCGGCGTTGCGTGGAGACCGTCCCGGGGTCTGCTTGCCACCTGCTGCTGTCAATGGCGCGGGGGAGGGTCGATTACAAACGCTTCCCGGGCTCCCAAGCGGAACGTCCCGCCCCCTCCGGCCTAGCCGCGGCGGGAGCTAATGGGGCGGGACCCCCTCCCGGACCTGGTTGTGCCCGGGGAGCCGCAGTGCATACTGGGAGCCACGGAACGCGAGAGGAGAGCGCCTCTCTGGTAGGCCGGAGCGGAGAGGGCGGGGTTACGCGTTGACGTCTCTTCCGGCGGACGGGGTGAGCTACAGCCCCCGCCTCCCTCTGCTCGTTCTTTCGCTGCCCGGCGCCATCATGGGTCGCATGCACGCTCCGGGGTAAGCGGCGCCGCCGGGTTTGTACCGGGGGCCCCGCGCGGGGGGCCGCGCCTAGCGCAGTGGGAGCGGCCGGAGTGTCCCGGCCCCGCGGCGCGCACAGAGACGGGCCTGGCCGGGGCGGGCAGAGAGAGGCCGGGGCGTCCGGTCTGGCCCTCCGCGGGCCTGAGTCCCGCTTCCGAGCCCGCTGGCGCGAGGGGCACGTGTCGGGTTCGGCCTCGGACCGTGGACCCCGCCCCCCGGCAGCGCTGGTCCCTGCACCCTGGGCACCGCCCGCCCCGCAGGCTGCCCCTGCTGCGCTGCAGGAATAAGCGCGCGCCTGCCCGCCCAGGCCCCGAGTGTCGTTTGTAAACCCCCCTGTAACCCCCCCACACACACACACACGTTTCACTGTAGTGCTCGTTAAAGACCTCGTCTAGCTCGGAGCAGCGAGGCCGGTGGCTGTGGGCAGCGCCGAGCAGTTAATGGGGTGGTCACGCTGGTGAGGGCTGATAGATACATTCCCCCAAAGGAGGGAAAGGGCAGCTTGGGAAGGTAGGGCAGATACACGGAGTGGGCTCGGCAGTAGTGACCGTGGTAAGTTACAGTCCCAGGGATTGCCACATACATATGTCGCCCTGAGATCTAAAATTTAAAGATTTTTTTCTTTTAATTTTTCCACTCAGTATGGCATGCCTCTCTTTTCAACAGGAAGGGCTTGTCCCAGTCAGCCTTGCCCTATAGGCGCAGTGTGCCCACAGTAAGTAAACACCTTGGTTGCTTGTCGTATTACTTTCACCTCTTGACCATTGGTTTGACTTGAGCTTAGGTTTACAGTGTTAAAAAGATCAGTTTTTCACACCCGCTTCCAGTTTGGTGGATGCAGCTTTATGCCCCCAGTGAAAAAGTATGTAGATATGTAGTTGAGGTAGTTTGGTGTCTAATCTTACCAATTTGGCCTGCGGATTGTAGAGCTTTTAAATAGAAAACTAGGTCCTACAACCTAGTGGCTGCCCCATTTCCTTGGAAAGAGTTTGTGGTCTCCATAGTTTATGGGACAGTTCTGTATCTTTCCAGTTACTTTTACAAAACTTCTGTAGGCAGTATGAGAGACAAGGGATTGACTATACTTGGAGAACATATGGCTTCCTAAAGACATGTCTGCTAATGGACACAGGAAACTTTAACTGAAGTTGTAAATTTAAAGCACACTAACCACTTATGCAAATGCGTTCATTCAGATGTAGTGGCCTTACTTCATTTTAGCTTCATTGTGTAAGTGAATTAAGCTAAGGCCACTTCATTTCTGAAAGAGAGCATTCTCACAGGAGTTTAATGTGTTCTATAGTCATAACTTGAATTAACTGATAACTTTCCTCAACATCCTCTAAGAATGATCTTAACTAGGAATAGAGCACTGAACCCTGCAGTGCTGCTACCAGAGCAGTCTTCCCTCAAGAAAATCTTAAAAGGAAGTCAATTAGAAATGTTAGTCATTTAACTTAATATATTTTTAATTAAAAATAGTTTTCCTTTGCAAGTTATCCTTTTAAGTTAAAGATCTACACAAACTTTAACTTGTTAGGCAGATATTGTTGTCCCATGCACAAAGTAAACTAAAAATATGGAGTAACTTTTCTCCATCTTAATTTCTAGTGATAGATAATGGAGTAATAGAGAAGGCAAACTAGCAGTTTTTAGGTTTGAGATCCTCTATGGCTCCAGTTAAATTTCAGTAATTCTAAATTCACTTTATAGATTTGTATGTAATTGTTTTGTTTGGCAAATCAGACAGTAAAACCAGGTAACTACTGGAGACCATATTTGAATATCCAGTTGGAGGGGAACTTCCTTGGTGTTACAAACCTGAGTTCATTTAGTCTCTTTTAGGTTTTCTTATCAGATTGTTGTGGAACTTCAGTTTTCCACATTTTGTCAGGTAGTGTTCTGATCACTAAGGCAACCCTTTTTTTCAGACCACGAAATGCCTTTTAACAAATCACTCACCAGAACCATTTTTGATTGACCTCTGACTTGGAATTTTACCAGAACTGTTTTTTGTATGTCACCATGTACAACATGATCATAGTAGTTGCATTGCTGCTATGGGTTCAGTGATAACTCCCTGGTGATGTAATATTTTCTTTACTGTTATGGTGTAGTGCCAGTCCAAGTTTTATTGTGCTCTTGGGCACCACAGAGCAGTCTATCTCCAGCCACTAGAGGAGACTGTAGAGTAATCATGTGGATGTGTGCTTCTGATGATTAGCCCTGACAATTCCATGCATGCTACATGCCATTAGTGAAACATGCTAAGAATATCCCCTTTATAGTGCACATAAATATTTAATAGACTATTATTGAATTT
Source organism: Gopherus flavomarginatus (assembly GCF_025201925.1). Lineage (NCBI taxonomy): Eukaryota > Metazoa > Chordata > Testudines > Testudinidae > Gopherus > Gopherus flavomarginatus. Next base: position 55,270,069 of record NC_066621.1, read on the forward strand.
CAAAACTACTAGCTGTGTAGTTTCTCCTATGTAATCTATACTTACTCATCGCTGACTTTTTACAATTTTTTTTCTAGTGGTTAAAACTTACTTCTGATGATGTAAAAGAACAGATCTACAAACTGGCTAAGAAAGGTCTGACTCCGTCACAGATTGGTAAGTTTTATGAACTCTTATGAAGAATGGATTTAAAATTGCAAATCTGGGTTTAATTCTCACTTTTGCTAAAACTTCTTGGTGACACTGGACATCTTAATGTGAAACCTTACTGTCTGTCTGCTTTGATCCCCTCACCCACCCCTGTACAATAGGGGAGGTCTGGGGAGCTCGGTTAAATTAATTGTTTGTAAAGTGCTTTGTGGTCCAGCGGTTGCATTGCTCTGGTAAGATGTAGGTCTCACTGTGATGATTGTTTTCCAGCCATTCGTAGTTTCCACCAGAAAGGTTTTCCTTAATGTTGGCTAAACCTTCCTTGGATGTCTGAGTGAGCCTTTGGAATAGTAGCACTTGTTAGCATGTTTTTCCTGGTATAAAGTATATAACTTTTAATTTCAGGTGTAATCTTAAGGGACTCTCATGGTGTTGCCCAAGTTCGTTTTGTCACTGGCAACAAAATTTTAAGGATCCTTAAGTCCAAGGGACTTGCCCCAGACCTTCCAGAGGATCTGTACCACTTGATCAAGAAAGCTGTTGCTGTTCGTAAACATCTTGAGAGAAACAGAAAGGTAAGCTCTCATTGACCCAGGTCTTTGAGGAGGAAAAGAATGTTTAAAAAAAAAAAAAAAAAAAGTTTTTCACCAAGATAAAGTACTGTAAAAACTTAAGCTAAACCTGGAAGAGTCTTTGAACTAATTTTAGACACTTTGCAATAATCAGTTGGATTATAAAGCTTTATTTGCTTTTTCTTCATTTTTTTGAAATATATAAATAGCAACTCTATTGTAGCTTCACTTATTTCATTAGATTGAATTTTGAAAATGACCCTTATGATACTATTCTGAAATTGCTATACATATTTTAATTAATATTATATATAGTTATACAAAGGGCAGATCAGTTTTTGATACTTAATGTTGAGTTTGTTTTCTAATCTTTACATGACTGGTAACTTTGCAGCCTGAGCAGAGATTTTCAGTATGCTTCAGGAAATGTTGGCCATTACTTCATCTGAGTAAATGTAAAGGGCACAGCTGATAAAGCTGAGACTTTTATTGCCTATAAACAATACAAACAATTTTGGACTTGCCTGTCTTGTTAGCACAAATGCTTATCTTATGCTTAAGTCTGCATGAACTTGATGGGTCAAAGAGCAGGATTGAACTCGAAAGTGGCCCTTTACAATAGCTGTGGGTAATACTGAAATAGTTCCCCGTTCACCAAGTGTAAATGGATCACTTTGGATGTTATAATGGGAATTTCTTGATTTGATTGTATCTTCCTTTTCTTTTTAAGGATAAAGATGCCAAATTTCGTCTGATTCTGATTGAGAGCAGAATTCACAGGCTGGCTCGCTATTACAAGACCAAGAGAGTACTCCCACCCAACTGGAAGTAGTAAGTGTTTGTCTGTTCTCTTGTCATTTCCAACTTGGAGGTCCCACAGGCCTAGTTGACAGTAGAGTTGAGTCCCTCACCCTCATTCTAGGCAGGACTGTGACAGATATCAAACTTAGCCAGGTTAGAACATCCAGTAAATTTGTAGGCTGATAGAGCGACCAGCATCAGCTAGATTATTTATTATACAGTATCATATATAAACTGCAATCTCATCTACCTTGTTTCAAACTATATATTTTTAATAATCTAAAATTGCCTTTCTCTCTAGTTCCCACATTATTTCCATTGCTCAGGTCAGACAGCTCACTATGATGATTGATTTTTTTCAACCATTTGCAGTTTCCACCAGAAAGGTTTTCCTTAGTGTTGGCTTAACCTTCCTTGGATGTCTGAGTGAGCTCCTGTGATTCTGAAAAGCCCAAAATCAGCTAGGTAGACTGTTAAAAATTACTAATATTGTAGCTGTTCTTTTCAGTGAATTATAGCAAAGCTGATTTGAAGCAAAGTTTGTTTCAGGTTTTTTTGGACAACTGAGTTATCTGAGAAGTTGCCACTGCAGTAGCAATATCCAAAATGAGAGGGAAATAATTGTCTTTTTCTTTTTTTTCTTTCAGCGAGTCATCCACTGCCTCTGCTCTGGTCGCATAAGAGTTCACTCTTCTTTTTACTGAAATAATAAAGTCACATTAAAGACCTGTGTTGTCTTCTAAATTCTGTGTGGAAGTTTCAATGAATTATAAGTTTGTGGAAGCTGATGTAAATTATATCTAATATTATATAAGGGTGCTTGTTAAAAATTGAAGGTATGTGTAGTATACTGGATCATGTTTGGACGGATGTGAAGTGAACTGGATCATACCAGCTGAACATATTTTACGTGGTTCTCATTGAAGCCTGTGTCTGATCTGTGAAGCTAGTGACAGTAGCCATCTTGTTGCTGTACGCCCAGTTTCTGAACTATTTGTTCTTACCTTGTGGTGGTTTTACAATAACACATGTTCCTCTTGCTGCCGCAACTTAGAAAACAGGTAAACAATTGATTTTCCTTTTCTGTTGTGGCAAATTCAAATTGAGTTGCTGCATTTCAGTCTGGGAAAGGGTTGGAAATATAACAATTGAATCCAGGCCTTGTAAGGAGAAATTGACTGGTCTTTGACTATTTGTTAGGCCCTCTTAATACCCATAATTTAATGGTTTCTGTATTATATGAATTTTGCAGAGCTGGGATTCCCATGCCCGTAGCACTACTTGAATCTAGGGTCTGTGCTGTTAAATCAGCCACTGATACAAGAAAAATAAATAACCCAGTTGCAGTTATACACGTTGATTGGAATATAGTGGTATCTGATCCATCTTGTTTTAGTAGATTAAGAAAACCAGTTGTAATCCTGCTCTTGTGCCACTAAAGTCTGTCCATTGCCCTGCTCACTGCCTTTTTAAAAAAGCAGGTTTTCAAATCACTTTTGGAAGGTTACAATTTTTAAATATTTTGGTTAGATGGCCTGACAAAGGGAAAAGTTGGGTTTGTGCCCCCGTAGGCTTTCTGTATATATAAAGCGGAATTTCTTACCTTAAAATGTTAAATCTAGTATCCTGTTTTATTGGAAGGCCTAGACGGGATTGAAAGTTTCCACAAAACGATCCTTACCTGTTGTAAGTTGAGCTCTCGGAAAGGGTGGTTGATTTCAGGAGCAAGCTCTTACCAGAGAGGCCTCCTTCCTCAGTGGCAGTTCTCCAGTCCAGCTGTGTTCCTCTGTTGACTTGTGCTGACCTAAAAGAGCTTACACAGTACAGCAGCTGAGGTTGCTTATGTATATAGTAGAAGGATTTGATGCAAGATGGGGATGGATGACAGGATGCGTCACTTGGTGATTACCTGTTCTGTTCACTCCTGGGGCACCTGGCATTAGCCACTGTTGGAAGACAGGGTACTGGGTTAGATGGACCTTTGGTCTGACCCAGTATAGCCGTTCTTATGAAATCCAGTTGGCTTAGGATGCTGTCCTGGGACTGGCTATCAAGGTCTTGCTGTGTCCCACTTCCTGTAGACAGTGCCTCTGTAAAATTAAGGTACTAGTACTGCTCTACCTCATGAGTGTTAAGAGGATAAATATATCAAAGATTGAATAGCTCAGCTTTTATGGTAATTGGTGTCCAAGTAAGTTAAATTGCAGCAAGAACTTTATGCAATAGATTTTTCCTTGTAACCTACTTGGTCCAGTGGAACACTTCACTGCTTCAGTTGTCATCTTACATCTTGACTGCATTACAACCACTTCTTTCCAAGTAGGATTACTGAGCAGAGACTGCCCAGCAACTCTAATCTCTACTCTAGTTTGAAAGGGTAGGTGCAAGAAATAGTAACTCTAAGGAGTTCTGAGATTTTGATCCTGCTGGTTCTGCAGATGCCCACTTAAAGGAACTGTTCTGCAGAGGCAAAATACCCGACTGTTAATGCTGAAGCTCTGCTATAAATTGTCTTAGTAATGGCCAAAGCTTATTAAGGAAAAAAATTTTGCTTCTCCTTTTACAGCTCCAGTTTGTGAGACCCACAAACACTACTTAATTTCTCTGTATGTCTACCCTCGGGTAGGAAAGCTTTATTATCCCTATTTTACAGGGGGAACTGACATACATAGGCAAAATTGTGGCCATAACCAAAAATGTTGGCATCAGATGTTATCTAGAAGTATTAGTAAAATAAAGTTCTAAGTCCCTTAACCACAGGCCCATCCTTTATCTTTCTGCAGCTACCACTTCCTTCCACTGTTTTCTGTCTCGATGTTAGGCTTGGTCTACACTACAGAGTTAGACTTCACAGCTCTGCTCTACTGCAAGGGGCTCACAGTTGGAGCTGTGAAATTAAAAAAGGCTGGTAGGCTCCCTACCATGAAATTGAGCCTTGCTACAATACAATATTTGTATTGCTACATAATCACTAACTTTCATATAGTCCGCTATGAACAGAGATGAGACCAACCCTTGTAGTTCAAATGCTGAGTTGGAAACCATCCAGATTTCCCCTATGGGTTAATGTTAGTGTTCCTGTTCAGTCCTAACGCTACCAATGTTGTCAGCTCCCCCCAGCCATCCTCCTGGATTCTAATGATTCAGTTCTGGAAATACATTGTGGATGCTATAGGCAAAATAATACAATTGAAGGAGACTGATAACCTTATAGTGAGCCTGAGCTGTTTTTTTTCTGTCTATGCAACTCCTTCGTTAACGATTGTGCGACTTTTATAACAGAGTTTGTCCCAATGTCTCTGCCAATATTTTCCTTCTTAATAAACTTCCTTGAACTTGTTCTTTGCCTGCCTGATGCCCTCTGCCCTAGAGGTGGTTGCATTTCAGCAGTATTGTATGTCTTGTGGGCAGCTTCAGCATGTAAAATACTTTGAGATGTAAATGCAATTAGTTATGAAAATTATAATTCACAATTCCATAATGCCTCTGAAAAGCACAGGTGCGTGGGGAGGGGAGATGTCTGTACTGTAATCGGTAGAGGACTGCCTCAAGTGACTGCATATGACATACCCACACTTCTAATCTCAGCCATACACCCACTGGTACTTAACTTTGGTGTTATGAGATGTCTTGTTATGCACAGTCCTGGTAGGTGGCGCTCAAGAATATATACCATAGGGCCTGTAGTTTGTAGGACCAGTAAAACTTCTTGTGTATGCTGCAAATAGCTTTCTTCTTTTTGTGCAGCTCTTTCCAATAGCACCTGACAGATCTGGCCTACTGTGCTGATGGAGGTGCAGGAGCGAAGTGAACAGCTACTATCTTGACGTGACAGCAGCTTGTGGAGTTGGTGGGAAGAAAGAGGAGGGAGGTACCCCTTCTGGCTCTTGGTGGGGGAAGTTTCTGTAGCCTCACTGACTTACAAATTGCAGAACCATTCCTGTGCTCACACCTTCAAGTTAGCGTGACAGCTGGAATAGCCATGGGATTTGAAGACAGGCAGTATAGTCTCTAAGGCCATGTTGTTAAGTGACCAGAGCTCAGTCCATTCTCCCTGCTATATCCACTGAGCTGTGTTGCCAAAGTGGAGCCTGAGTTAAAACCTGCTATTTTCAATGTTCTCAACTTTTGAAAACTGTTTAAGGGAAGGAGGAGGTTGGAGAAAGTATTTTAAAAGTACAGAAGCCCCTCAGAGACCTGGGGAAGGGAGGGGTGGTAGACTGCAGCAGCATTTGTTCAGACACATTAATTTAGAATGTATGGGAGGTAAATTAAGAACAGAGCCTCTGTATTATTCTCCCCAGTGGATTTAGCTGGCCTGAAGATGCTGCTACTGATCAAAGTAAAATAATGCACTAGATATATTTTTAAAAGTTGGACAATTTTAGGACTAGTATTTCATCTGAAGACTCAAATCTCAGATTTCTGAACAGGCCTACAAAGACTGGCTGCTGGAGGGCCGAGACCACTGCCTATCATGCTGACCAGTATCCTCTCATCATTTCCTAGTGCTCCCCCATTTGTCTATATCCGTCTGTTTCTTGACTTACATGTGGACCATAAGCACTTTGGGCAGGGTCATTGTTTTTGTTCTATGCTTGTACAGTGCGCCTAGCACAATGGGGAGCTGGTTTGTGATTGGGCAGGAGCAGCTGGCCGATGGTCAGCCCTGGCCCTACCGGAGCAGCTGGCCAGTGGTCAGCCCTGGGGCCAGAGCAGCATGCCCCTTCCAGCAGCAGTCCCACTGTTAGTCCCCCACACATGCTTCTGGGTATTTTTAGTAAAAGTTAGGGGCAGGTCATGGGCTTCTATGAATTTTTGTTTATTGCCTGTGACCTGTCCTTGACTTTTACTAAAAAAAATCTGTGACAGAATCTTTAACTACCATTGAGAAAGGAGGGGTGTCCCCATTACATAGCAGGTGTGGTGCATTGGCCTGGGTGTGGTCTCCTGCCACACCCAGGGATTGTCTTCACTGCAGCGTTAACCTGGCTCTTACTCATACAAAAACCTCTCTCCAAGCATGGGGTGTTTTACATCCCAACTAGCTGACTTGTCTGGAACTATAGGCTAAAACCCATTTTCAGCTGGGATGGTAACCTACCAACTTTGCAATGAAGACACAGACTAATCCACTTGGGGATGTCATAGTCCAACCCCTTCCCACAATTTCCATGACATAGCCAAGAACAGGTTCTCTCACAATTCACTTGGAACGAATCATAAAACGATGCAACCTAGTGCAGTGCAAAGCACCATGGGATAGAACCCCAGAAGTCCTACTGACACACCAGGGTAAGAGCAGCACCCAGGAAGACACTGATGCCAAATGTGGCCATGGGGAAAGGATTGTTCTTGTTCTCTAAAGCATCAAGTATCCACCTCTGCTGAACACCTAACAGACATCTATGAGCAATAGTGTGCACTGAAAGCATGGAGGGTTAAGCAATGCTTACCCTGATTTATCAGGCACTTTTACATGAAACTAAAATCTGTGTCTCTGAACATAATTTCACATGGTAGTACCACCTCTGTCCACTTTTGAGACATCACTTTGCAATTGCTGACAGTCTGACTTGGAATGGTAAATTCTACATCCCTAGGAATAAATCAGTATGTACTTGATATGCATGCATAATTCCTACAGTTATTAAGAGAGAAATAGAGAAAAGGTGAGGGTGATAATATACAGAGGGGAGAAGGAAGCCTCTGGTTAGTTAATGTTTGCAGGGTGCTCTGAAGATTTTAAGTGCTGTTTGAGTGCTAAGTATATATTTATTATTATCCTGAAGTATTCTGTGGTATGTGACTGTTTATTCTATGATTCCTCCCCTGTGAAAGACAAACAATGAGGAACCATACCTCAGATTGTGAGAATCACCTTTAATATTTGCAAAAATGTATAACTGTTCAGAGCTCCATTTTCACATCTTTCTATGACAAATAGATGACTTTTCCTCAGGTAATTTATTTCAAATAAGGAAACACAAACAAAAATTATCTCAGTGATAAATCATGGCTGCCACTAGACTGCTGAAAATATTAAGTGAAAAACAAAACACTACCTCTCAGCACATGTATGACTAACAATCGGACAGGGCAGGAGCAGATTAATGGTGTTTGGAAATGTAAGGCTGCAAGTTATGCTGTTCTGCTTTCTCTGGAAAAAATACAGAACTTCAAGAATGTGTTCTCAGTCAGCATTTCACTACCTTTTCGAAGTCTTCAACTTCAAATCACTGTATGTAAATAACAAAATGTGTATAAAACTGATCTTCCTGATTCTCTGGGGAGAGGAAAAGAAGTATCTACTCTTGTTCTTCCTGGCTAATAAACTGGAAAATAAATATGCCCATCTGCAGATCTTTTTGAGAATTATCAGAGCTGTGAATGTCCCTGCACTCAAAACAGATCTGTGGTTTGGCTCCTCCCATCACTTTCAGACTGGAGGGTATCTGATCAGTCAGTTTCTTCACTGTTAATGGCACCCTTACAGCAAGCAATGTAGTTAAAAAACATTGCACGCGTTTCCTGGAGTTCAAGGGCCTCCTCCTGCTCCCACTCCCATTGAAGTAAATAGAAAAATTCCCACTAAATTCACTGAAAGCAGGATTGGGCTCCCAAGTTTTCAGGGTTGCTGGTGGGTTTGGTTTGGGCTAATGCAGCTGTGCATTCATGCAGCTGTTTTGTTTCCTTTTCAATGCTGGAATCAATCCAGTGAAAAATTTGCTCTGTTGCTGGGCAGTTCCTTGCAATAACTCTGCATAATTTGCATGATAATACATTGCCTTGCCATAGTAACCTGCAGTCACTGCATGCCTTGGCAACACTGCACAAATGGGATGTCTGCAAACTGTGCTCATTGCCCTTTTATTCTTTTGGAGGATTTTTTTTTAAATACTTTTGAGTTTGATAGGCTACGTTTTTTTTTTCCTCCCTCCATTGTGACACAACTTTTTTCCTCCAATGCAAGTTGGAAGGCTATAACGCTGTAATGAACAGTGTGGTGACTAGTGCAACCTCTCCCCTTTCACCAGCAGGATTTATTAAAACCATTAACCAGCACAGGTCAAGTAACTGGAATTACATAAATATAAAAGGTTAATGCTAATGGCAGTGCAAAACACATCAACTGTAAATGCTCTCACTGGCATAGAATTTTTGGGAGATTGCTGAGTAGTACTAATTTAGCTTTTAGGACAAAAGGAAGTGAAGCATGCTTCGTTACATCTATCTGTCAGCCTGAGAAATAGTGTGGCAACTAATTACTGCTAGCTTTGCTTTGAGCAAGTGTAGTACCTATATTAAAATACATTGTCTGGGTTTTCTAGCAAGGGCCTTTGGGCTGGTTTTGTGAGCTAATATTTTATTCTTTTTGATGCTGCTTAGTTAGGACCCTTGTCTGGGTCAGAATTCTCATTCTTCAGCACCCAGAAGGGGCTTTCAAGTTGAGCAGGGCTGTTGGGGACCAGTGTCTTTTATGGTTCCTGCAGGTTCTTTGTGATGGAGATTAGAAATTTGCATAGATCCCTTAATGCCATGTTACTCTGGTGTAGGTAGTGGGCAGCTCCTATCTTGTGCTGGAGAAGCTGTGGTGGGAAGCATGATAGCCATAAACAAAAAGTTCAGGTTAACTGAACAGTCAAGTTGAGCCAAATTCCAAAGCACCAGTTCCAGTGTGGATGATATTGGCAGTTTGGGATTTGGATAAGCATTTACAAACATTGGGGAAAGGGGTGGAAAATCATGAAGACTTTATGTAAGTGGGTCTGTTAAAGATGGCCAGTTGGAATATATCCAGCATTTGGGCAGGTAAAATTCAAATAAGAGAAACCCTGACTTCCCCCCACAACACACACACAGTGAAAAATGTGATGCTCTATCCAAAACAAAATTCCACCCCCATCCTTGCTCACCTCAGTGAAACTGCATAAACAAATTAGGACTGAACATTATTAACCTTTTATAAACTGCAGCTATACTAATACTTAGGAGTAGTATAGGGCATTTCATTCATAGAGCTCAAAACACTTTGCAAAAGAAAATAAGTATGGTTATCTCTAATTTACAGATTGTACGAGGGAGGCAAATGAGGCACAGAGACCTGTGCAAGCAGAGCCAGGAATATCCAGCGCTTCTGTTCAAGCTCTCACACTGATTTTCTATCATTGCAGTATATCATTTATATCCTCTCATTTCATTGGAATGACTCCTGGTTTATACAGGTGCAAGTGAGTAGAATCAAACTTTAGGTCTCCTGGCTTTCAGACCAGTGCTCCAAATCCTGCCTCGTTAGCACTCCATCTATATTACATTATTGGCTAACAACAATACTTCTGTAGTGCGAGTCAACCAAGGATCTCAAAAGGCTTTACAAGCATTAACGAATAAAGCTTCTTGACGTTCCTGTGAGGTCTTGGTAGTCCATCGATCCGATGATGACAAATCTGAGCAAATCATCTATTGTTGGTCTCATGGTGTGCCCTCTGATGGCTATACCTGCCAATTCTAGAGGTGCACATTTTGCTGCAGATGGTGCATGGGAAGTTCGCAGTCAGTGGGTTGTGCGCTGCTGGTGCTCTGTGACATTGTTCGCATGCCTCTTGTAGACGCCGGCAGCGGTGTTCCTCAAAGGCGATGCAGGTACTTCTGACGGTTGCACGCCACTGTGTTCTGTCGCTGGCAGCGTCCTCAAGGTCCCTGGGTTTGATACTGCTATGCTGCAGATGGGCTTTGATGGTGTCCTTGTAACGTTTCCATGGACGACCTATATGCTGGATGCCCTGGGAGAGCTCACCATAGAGAAGCTGGCGGGGGATTCTGTTGGCATCCATTCAGCTGACATGACCGGTCCAACATAGCTGTGACTTCATGATGGTCATTTCGATGCTTGTCATCTGGGCTTTCTCAAGGACCTCAAGATTAGGCACTTTGTCTTGCCAGCGGATCTTCATGATGTTTCGGAGGCAACGCATGTGGAATGGTTCGAGCTGCTTGATGTGACGCCTATATAGTGTCCATGTTTCGCACCCGTACAAAAGAGATGAAAGAACAGCAGCTCGGTACACAAGCAGTTTTGTTGACATCCGGATGTTGTGGTGGTTTAAAATTTTGACATGCAGATAGCCAAGTGCCTGGCTTGCTTTGGATATTTGTGCGTTAATCTCATTATCCAGTGATCCATCACTGGATATGACACTACCCAGGTATTTAAAGTTCTCCACCACTTTAAGCTGATTGCCATCAATGGAGATACTCAGGACAGAAGCATTTGATCCAGGTACAGGTTGATGGAGAAATTCTGTCTTTCCGAGGCTGATAGTTGGTCCGAAGAGTTGCGAGGCCTCGGCAAACTTGTTGACAATGTGCTGAAGATCATTTTTAGTGTAAGCCATAAGGGCACAGTCATTGGCAAAGAGTGTCTCAAGAAGGAGGTAGGTAGAGGGGATTTAAATGTTACTCTAGGCATGACTGTAATGCAGCCACTTGTGGTTTGGAATGCAGCAGCTGTTAAGCACCATGCCCATGAGTAAATATTTGCTGGGTCGAGTCCTTCACGCTCAGAGTACTACCTTTGCATTTTCCATCCTTAACCTTGCAGTGTTTTTTTTTCCTCTCTCTTTTTTTTCTTTGCATATAAAATACACAGTCTTTCGCCCTTGCTCCATTTGGCTGGATGCTAAGGGTACACAAATGTTAGCCCTATACCAAAGCAGACAGTATGTCAGTTAGCAAGATACACTCAATTGTCTACAGTTAATAGGGTGACCAGATGTCCCAATTTTATAGGGACAGTCCTGATTTTTGGGTCTTTTTCTTATATAGGTTCCTATTACCCCCTCGCCCCCGTCCCGATTTTTCACACTTGCTGTCTGGTCACCCTAACAGTTAATAAAAGGCAAATACACTATAAATACAAAATGCAGAAAGGTAATAAGATATATGTCTGTTCAAATTAGTCTGTCAAATGTAGCACAGAATTACTTTTTAATTTTACAACCAAAGGAGTATCGGGCAGTTATCTGGAAGCACTAAGGGCCTCTTACTAAAAAGAGGTTAGTCCTAAACTCTGCCATCATCATAGAAAGTTTTTATTTATTTAATTTTTGCATCTGTACAAACATTGTGACATGCTTCCCATAAATTAATCCTGTTACTTTTTTTTAGTAAACGGATTCTTTTGCCTCTGAGATATTATCCCAGTTTTACAAAAAAAATTTTTTTTAATCTGTAGCATGGGTTCCGTGTGACTCGCATTGCTTCCAATGCTAGAAAAACCTCAAAACTGTTACCCATGTAGGTGCTGGGCCAAAGGGAAACTCCCACTGATGTTCCTAGGAGCCTTGTCTGTATCAGGCCTGCAAGGTCAGATCCTTAGATTTTAGTTCCCTGCTGAGGGAGTTTTTTTGTTAAAACTCTTTTTGGGTAGCCAGGGTGGGTACCTAAAGGTAGATCACTGCACTGGGATTTAGGAGACTTGGGTTTAATTCCCAGCTCTGTCACTGACTTGCTGACTGACCTTAGGCAAGTCACTTCACTTCCTTGTCTCTGTTTCCCCCCCTGTAAAATGGGGGTAGTGGCACTGATCTTTGTAAACCACTGTGAGATCTATGAATGAAAAGTGTTATGTAAGAGCTAGGTGCTGCTATTATTCAGTTTAGTAGATGAAAGCATTAAATAATCCTTTAATGATGTTTATGTGAAGGAGGGAAATGTATGAAGTTGCACAACACAACAACACACCCACAAATGAGAGTAGCAGCCATGAGATGCTTTCCTTACTCCCCTGGGTGGGTTACCCATGTTGCAGGTCACATTATGGGCAACAGAAGCCACTGTCTGTTTCCCACTCCCCCTCCTGTAGTTGTGGGCTTGCAGGGGCAAGGAGTGGACAGAGCCACAGCCCCACTCTCCAACACACAGCATCAGCATAGTGCTGTGGAGAGGAGAATTGGTGTATTAGGAATAGGGCGGGCAAAACTAACTTCCTCCACAGAGTAACAAGGAAGCAGGGATAAAACTTAGTCACAGTTCCTGGGGTTTTTCAGCTACCCACTGCTCCTTACTCAGGGTAAACTGCAAGATGCCTCTCTAACCCGCTAATCTCGTCCTTACATAAACTGCTATGAGGAAAGTTACAAATCAGGCCACTTACAACAGAAGTTGGGAGCCTTGGATGTGCTGTATTTCTGTGCCACTTCAGTTGTTAGTATTGTAACCTCTTGACTGATACAATATACTTTGAAATGCTTAAATTATAAATACAGTACAATAAAACCCCAAGTTAACAGCCTTATACAGATAAGTTCTCAGAGGAACTATGCAGAGCCTGTCATTGCTTCAGGAATCTTTAGAAATGCTCAGCTTATCTGCCTTCCACTGCTAGAAAACAGCAATTGCATCACCAACTGCAGCTGTATGATAAATTTCTAAGGGTCACAAGCTTGTACAAAAGATTCTATTTCAGACAGAAGAGATTTGGTTGCCCTTCAGCCTGTTTCTGATCTAATCCACAGCTCAGCCTATTAGAGCTGATTATGACGTGAGAAGCATTCATCCCTTGCAGCAGCCCAGGGCACTTTGATGAAACAATGATATCATTTGAGCAACACAATCACATCCTGCTGCAGAGTTGCTTTGGACTTAAGGAACAATTCGATTTTTTCTTATCCCCCACCAAAACTGAAAAGTTCAAGCTATTTCTTGTCTGCAAGTGACTGTCATCAGAAATGTCAGACTGCAGATATTGAGACTATATAAAATTTAATAAAACAGACGTTAGTCCAGAGTGCCACATAAACCTATAACATACAGAAATGCAGTGCTGTTTATGTAGACAGGAGTTTGACTTGAGAGGCAACTCTCTCTTTCTGGGAAAACAAAAATGTAAGTTTCATTCTCTGGAACTCCATTCAGTTGCTCTGAAGTTTACTCATATTATTTAGTCTTTATTATCAAAGAGTTGTATGAAGGGATTGTGACGTTCCCTCTGGTGTTGTCTGGACTGGTGATCTGCTAGGCCACGCCAGTCCTTGACTCTGGAAACCAGCCTTCCCCTGCTCTGCTGTGAGAACCGCCACCCCTGGGCTGTTCACTCTGGCATGTAAGCCGCTCCCAGCTACTTGCTAGTGAATGACACTAGCCAATATCTCCGATCCCAGAAACAACCCTATGAACCTCTGTCTTGCAATGTCCAGTTATGCCCACTGGACACCGCAAGCTTATATAAGTTTTCAGTTTAACAACGAAATTATGTACCAGGCTTGTTCTCCCAAGGGGAGTCTCTGACACACTGCAAACCAAATGCACTGCTTCAGGTAGAATAAACAAACAGGTTTACTAACTACAAAGATAGATTTAATATAAGTCAAGGCATAACAAGTCAGATTTGGTCAAATGAAATAATAGCAAAACACAGTCTAAACTGATGGTAACACTTTCAATGTCTTTACAAACATATAGATGCTTCTCACCACAGGCTGGCTCTTCAGCCAGGCTCTCCCCTTTGATCAGTGGTTCAGTCGCTTGGCAGTGGTAGTGTCTGCAGATATAGGTGGAAGAGAGAGAGCATGGCAAAATGTCTCTACCTTTTATCGTGTCCTTTCTTTCCTCTTGGCTTTGCCCCCCCTTTCCCCTTTCAGAGTCTGATGAGCATTACCTCATCATAGTCCCAAACTGTGCAAAGGAAGGGGGTGTACACCTGCAGCTCCCATAGCCTTCAATAAGATCAGTGGGTGCTTATCACCTATGAAAAGCAAGCAATCCGGTATACAGTACTGTGACAAAAGGCAGACATTTTCCAGGGGGCTGGATAAATTATTCTAGAAAAATACTTTCCAAGGAATGAAAATTAAAGACAAACTAAAAGAAACTCTCTGTTACCTTTGAGTAACACAATGCTATCAAGTATCAGAGGGTAGCCGTGTTAGTCTGGATCTGTAAAAGCAGCAAAGAATCCTGTGGCACCTTATAGACTAACATGCTCCAAAACGTCTGTTAGTCTATAAGGTGCCACAGGATTCTTTGCTGCTTTTACAATGCTATCGTTGCACAGCTTTCCTGAGACAGCATGATCTCACAGTATTTAATGTTCACAGGAGCCATACTGCAGCCTCATGACAAGTCACAGATCCTATTTATCATGTAGAGTTCAGAGGTTCTATCTCAGTGGCCAGGAAACAGTATTTCTCTTTTAATCTTTCTCATGGACTAAATTATTAACACTCTAGAGAAAAAATGTTATTTAAGGGAGTTGGGAGCAAAGCTACTTTCATAAGTGATATCTTTATTACTAGCTAGTTATTTTATCACTGCCAGATACTACAGCCTGTTACAGGGTGGCTGGCTCTTTAAGGAGATTCAGGCCCAGCCTCACCTGTGATGGACTAGCTACCTCCCAGCTGAGACCAGCTACAGCTCATGTGATTATAAAAGCCAGCAGGTGTCTCAGTTGAATATAGAGAGTTGGTAGTGAGGTTTTTATGTAAGGCCCTGAAGTAGTGCATGATGGAGGTATGTACTGGAAACCTATAGCATGTAGAAGACCCTGGATTAGGAGGAAGGGATGATTGATTTGATGTATTGTACTAGTTTTATGGGGGAAGAAAATAAAGCTGAAGCCCTGAAAAAAAGAGACTGAATACGATTTTAGGTACGATATCATTCCTTCCTAGGCTGAATAGACAGATTAGTAGCATAGATCAGGCCTAGAAAACATCAGGAAGGGAAAATGTAAAGGTGTCCTTCCTCCCTCCCCTCCCCCCCCAAAAAAAGCCTAGTTATGCGTGCATTTTAGTAATCTGGCATCAGTTTCCAGTACATGAAAGGCAAACAAATATTTAAGAATCTGAAAGGAAGGGTTAACAGCCATGGATTGGATAACTCAATATGTGTTAATGAGCCCTGCTTGTAGTTAAATTGATATATTGCTTTGGGATCCTTCAGGGTGAACGAAGCTATATGCTTGCTTTGCCTTCCCCTTGTCCTCCTGTAAGCAAGGTTAGTGTTGCAGACACACAGTGCATGTGTGATTGGGAAAGGAGCTATATAAAGGTAAGATGCTATTCTCTATTAAAGTCAGTGATTAATCATATTCCTAATTCTCTAGCTGGCTTCCCCACATCAGGTTTTCTTGTCCTCTAACACAACCCAGCTGCTAAATGAGGCAAAAGTAGTTACTGTGAAATTTGTATCCTCACTATTGGATTTGAAGAAATAACAGAACAATTGGGGAAAGACCTATTAGCTGATCCAGTGAGAGGTAACATTCTTGAAGCGTCCCTGTGCCTGAACATCAAGGAATATTTCTGAGTTATACAGGTAGTGGGTACCACACTGACCTCTGAGCCATCCCTGTTGCAAGCTGAGCTGGACCTTTAAGAAGAGTGGAGTACCGAGTTTCTGCCCTTATGGTATTTGGGAAGGATCATGTGGCCAAGAGCCAGGCTTGCTGGGACACTTAAGAGCTCTGTTTTGGAGATCAGAATTGAGGCAAGACTTAAGGGGCTCTCCTCTTTCCTCTGCGAGTGGCCAAGGATGTGGCTAGTATTTTAGCCTGATGAGAGGGTAACAAAACCCTGAAATGGGGACTGGGATCCAGCCCTGTTCAAAGAGGTGAAGATTGGGGAGCCTTGAGTGGAGTATGAAGGACAATCCAGCCCTGGGTTAAGAGTGGATGTAAAGAGCTGTGCAAAGGAAGCAATTTGCAGCACAACAGCAACAAAAGTTTTACTGGTCCCACAAAACTCAAAAACTGGTGTTTGTGTGTATAAAATATATGTATGTATACACAACTATTTACATATATACAAACAGAGCACTCTCATAATGCCAGGAAACTCCCCAATACAAAGGGAGAAGAAATCCTCTTGC
The DNA here is from genome assembly GCF_025201925.1 of Gopherus flavomarginatus. Taxonomy (NCBI): domain Eukaryota; kingdom Metazoa; phylum Chordata; order Testudines; family Testudinidae; genus Gopherus; species Gopherus flavomarginatus. Next base: position 55,286,463 of record NC_066621.1, read on the forward strand.
ACAGAGTGGTAAAGGACGGTGAAGCCCTTCCGTGGGGAAGGGCTGGAGGAAATCTGTTAGAGTTGAACTGTAAATTGAGTAAGCTGACAGCATGCTGCGTATATGACTGTTAGAAAGAGAAAACTGAGGCAGGTTGAAGCATCCATACAGCGGGTACGGTAACCATAGGAGGATTCTCAGAGTGGGCTGTGGAGGTGGGAGTCGCCCAGTGGTGCTGGAACTAGAGATGCTGGAATGCTGCCGCACCCTCTGGCTGGAAGTAGTAATAACAAACACCAAATACATGTTTTCCATCATGAAAACCCATGGATTCCCCAGCAGATGGAGAGCTGATATACTGACTTCTACACTACTCTCCTCCTGGGGCAGGAGAGGGAAGAGCTAGAACACAAAGCACTCTGGCTAATCTGAGCTAGCAGATGGCCCTTTGGGGACCATTGTCAGCTGGCATACGTTAGAGTGGCCCCCAAACTCTCTGTTAATTGGATCCAGGGCAGGGTAGAGTGCTCTCTGATGGCCAATTGCTCTCTGTTGTACCAAGTGGAATTCAGGAATGGGAGAGAATATGAATTACTGCCTTTAAATGGCCACAGCAGGAATGATTCAAAGTTTGCCACCTCTTTACTGATAGGAACAAAAAGCTGTTTATGGGAACATGGCAGCCCTCCAGGACTAGAATGTATGTCACATGAAAGCAATGACTTGTCCCAACTGGCCTTTATTTCCTATCACAATACACAATATCTTACCCACAGTAACTTCCAGGAGGGAATAGCAGCTCTTACATGAGATTCATGACCAGTAGTAAACAACGCAAATGGTTACCTCAATGCTAGTACCAGTGCATTCATACCTGCTAATAGTAATGGTTAATAAATTTGCACCCAAAGAAACCTTCACTTCAGTTTAGAGTAGCAGCCGTGTTAGTCTGTATCCGTAAAAAGAACAGGAGTACTTGTGGCACCTAAGGGCTGGTCCACACTACGGGGGGGAAATCGATCTTAGATACGCAACTTCAGCTACGTGAATAACGTAGCTGAAGGCGAATATCTAAGATCGGATTACTCACCCGTCCACACCGCACTGGATCGATGTTCGTGGCTCTGTCGATTCCGGAACTCCGTTGGAGTTGATGGAGTTCCGGAATCGATATAAGCGCGCTCGGGGATCGATATATCGCGTCTAGATTAGATGCGATATATCAATCCCTGAGCAATCGATTTTAACCCGCCGATACGGCGGGTAGTCTGGACGTAGCCTTAGAGACTAACAAATGTAGCCTTAGAGACTAACAAATGTATTTGAGCATAAGCTTTCGTGGGCTACAGCCCACTTCATCGGATGCATAGAATGGTATAAGGCTAGTTATCATAAAATTGCCACCTTCAGGTCTGTTACTGAGTGGCCAGAGAAACTGAAGTGTTCTCCTACTGGTTTTTGAGTGGTATGATTCCTGATGTCAGATTTGTGTCCATTTATTCTTTTGCATAGAGACTGTCTGGTTTGGCCAATGTACATGGCAGAGGGGCATGCAACAGAAAGACTTCAAAAACAGACTCCAACAAGAAACTGCGGAGTTTGAATTGATTTGCAAATTAGATACTATCAACTCTGGCTTGAATAGAGACTGGGAATGACTGAGTCATTACACTACTTGAATCTATTTCCTTATGATAACTATCCTTACAACTCTTGTCAACTGTCCGCAATTGACCATCTTGATTATCACTACAAAAGTTTTTTTCCTGCTGATAACAGGTCATCTTAATTAATGAGCCTTTTAGAGCTGGTATGGCATCTTCTCTGTACGGGTATATATATACTTTTCTTCTATGATCCATTCTATGCATCCAATGAAGTGGCCTGTAGCCCACAAAAGCTTATGCTCAAATAAATTGGTTAGTCTCTAAGCCCACGTCCAGACTAACCCGCGGCATCGGCGGGTTAAAATCGATTGCTCGGGGATCAATATATCGCGTCTAGTCTGGATGCGATGTATCGATCCTCGAGCGCGCTTACATCGATTCCGGAACTCCATCAACCCGAACGGAGTTCCGGAATCGACACAGAGAGCTGCGGACATCGATGCCGCGCCGTCTGGACGGGTGAGTACCTCGATTTTAGAAATTCGACTTCAGCTACGTTATTCACATAGCTGAAGTTGCGTATCTAAAATCGATTTTAATACCCTAGTCTGGACGTGGCCTAAGGTGCCACAAGGACTCCTGTTCTTCACTTCAGTGTTGCCAGTCCCAGTGTTCAAAAATCATATGTCAAGCCCCCAATAATCCTGGCTTACTGAAAATAAGATATTGGGGTTCTTATTCACCTTTTGGATTTTGAACCTTTGGGGTGCACTCTGGTCATGTTTTCAATCTCTTTTTCTGCAAATATGAGGGCTAGAAATGTACTTTAATTAAAAAATAAAATTTGAACTGCTTATGTAGTTACCTGAGACCAGGAGCAGTGGCTTTTTGAGACACACCAAGTACCATCTGATTTGCAGTAACATGATGAGAACTGGCAACACTGAGTTCAGATTCTAAGCCAAAAGCAGGCCTGTAGCTATGACGTTTATGTAATTGCTCTAATCAGTATTCTAGAACATCTGGTTTACTAGCAGCATTGATGTTTGAATGAATCTTATTGCCAACCTTTGTAATCTAACACTGAAAGAGATGCTTGGGGTTTTGTGACTGCCTGGAGTAAATCAGTGTAAAAGTTTCAGTCTGGAGTTCAATGTGTGATATGAATGGTCAGCTCTGTATGAGTGTAACTGTTGTCTCCCCTACACAGTAATTGACTTTAACTGGATACTCTGATTTATCAGGGTTTGTGATAATGGTGGTATAGCAACATGACTGAAAAGGAAAAGAGATTTTTGTGTGTGTAAAGGGGATACGGGGAGAGAGATAATATTATACCACATGTATATGTAGGTGTTATCAATTTCCAATGCTATTGTGCAGACAAGGACACTGGAATCAGAAAGGAGTTGGCTGGTTAAATTCTTAGTTTCTTAATGGCACCATAAAGCCAGCTCACTAGGGCTTGTTACAAAGCTCATTGAAGTTAATGGAAAGTCTCCCATTGACTTCAATGGAGTTTTGCATCAGACCTTAATGACTTAACTCTGGAGGCCTTATCCAGATAAATCTCCCATAGATTTCAATTGGGGGTAGGGAGCAGTTGCCTGAGTGGGGACTACAGGATCTAGTCACAAATAACTATTGGGGTGCCTAGACTTTTTCAGCAGGAGGAACAGATCCCTCCAGCCTTTGCAAAATAATTGATGAAAACTTTCTGGTAAATTTTGCTGACTGATTTCATTGTTGTTGAAGTCACAACTGAACCTCAGAAGTCATCTCTACATGCTAAACGCTTTCATTATCTTTTACCTTCTTAGGGCAATAGTTTTCCATTGCATTATCCAGCTGTGACTCTGCATAAGCAAATGGCATCTTCATGAATATAGTCACTTTAACTTCCCAAAATGAGTGCATATGCGATTTCCATGTAGAATCCTGTATATTTGGGTACCCAAACTTCTCCTCTCCCCGGAAATGTTGAGTGCACAAATAAAGGCACAAAAAAGTAGAGATCCTTCTGGCCCTTACTATTTAGTTTGACCTTGGGCCGGTCTATTCTTCATTACTGCCACTATTGCTGCTATTCTTGTTTAACGAGATAATCCAAATCTCATTTGATTCACAGAGCACTGGATACAACACACTTTATTGAGGCTTTTTTGAGTTCTGCATGTCAACTTAGCTGTCTGCAGTCCTATCTTCTATGAAGGAAAGACACCTAATGCATTTTACTGTTCTCTGTTTCTTAGAAGCATTAGCTTTTGTCAGTGTGTATATTTGAACAGCAGATTTTTTGTTAAAGTAATAGATTTATTGTACATTTTGGCTAGAGGTGTTAACTGAGTATATTTAATAGCGATTCTCAGAAAGAGAAAACTACAGCAGTTTCTGTTCTGCCAAAAAGGTCACCTTTCTTGTGAAAGCAGTAACACAACAACTGTGGGGCTACTTTTCTTGACTGATGGCAGGATGCCAGAGATCCATTGAAAAAAACTCCACTCAGAGGTTCATCATTCCTTTGAGTATTTTACAGTGACACTGGAGAGCCTTGCCGCTGTCTTCTGCTTGCACACTCTTTCAAATCTTCATTGCACCTTGATGCTGCGCACACTTTCCTTAGACATTAATGTTTACACATTATCACTAATACCATGTTGAAGTTTTCTGTGTTCTGTCTTTTTTTGTTTGGAACTAGTCAAGAGCTGCTTAGCTATTAATGTATATGATGGTGTGGTGGTGATTTGAAACAATGAAAAATGGCACAGAGAATTTAAATGGAAACTGTCCCTCAGCTCTTAAACAGTTACTTAGAGTTGTGCTGTTTGTGCTAGCATTTTCTCTATTTACCTTGGATTTTGTCAGTGTAATATGCAGGGCTCCACGTGCCCTGCAATTTTGAAGCCATAAAGTTTACCAGACTATTTGCCCTTTGCTGAAAAATCGTGACCCAAGGACTAAGCTACCATTTAAAAAAAAAAACAAAAACCAAAAACTAGCCCTCATGCTTGCATTTGCTATTCTACACGTATATATTTTATCACTTATGTCTGCAGACAGAGTGAAGCCATAGTTCTGGGAGGTGTGAATTGCCCACAATTGCTAACTCTGGAAGTGTAACAATATTGACATTTAAATTGTCCCTCTTAATTTTGCATCATCAAAGTTCTTATCCTGCTTTCCCTAACTGCCTTCCATGCCTCTCCACTGGCACCTTAAAGACTAACAGATTTATTTGGGCATAAGCTTTGGTGGGCAAAAAAATGTTAGTCTTTAAAGCCTGGTCTAGGCTTTAAAGGCCACCCCACACTAGGTGGGTGGGGGGATCAATCTAAGTTAAGCAACTTCAGCTATGTGAATAACATAGCTGAAGTCGACGTATTTAGATCAACTTACCACGGTGTCTTCACTGCGGTAGGTCAACTGCTGAACCTCCCCTGTCGACTCCGCCTATGCTTCTCACTCCGGTGGAGTACTGGAGTCGACAGGAAAGCGCTTGGTGGTCGATTTATCGTGTCTTCACTAGATGCAATAAATCGACCCCCGCTGGATTAATTGCTTCGGAGGTAAGTGTATACATGCCATACGATGCCACTGAACTCCTCGTTGTCTTTGTGGATTCAGACTAACACGGCTATGTTATGCTATACAAAGAACATGAGATTAGCTAACAATTAAATTATACATTAATTTTTATAATATAAATATAAAATCCTACTCCTAGAGCTACCCCTCTGATACTTGATACCCTAACTGTCTTTCACCAGCAGCCAAGCTTCCCCTGAAACAATCTTCAATGTAGTGTAAAATAAATTGAATTAAGTGGCATAGCCCCTTCAGCAGCTTGCCTGCAGGAGGCCCCCGGTCCCACAGATTTGGCGGCTTGCCTGTGGGAGGTCCTCAGTCCCACAGATTTGGCGGCTTGCCTGCAGGAGGTTCACCAGTCCCGTGGCTTCGGCATACCCCGCCGAATCCACAGGATGGGCAGACCTCCCACAGGCGCGCCGCCGAAGGCTGGCTGCCTGCTGCCCTCACAGGGACCAACAGGGCGCCCCCTATGCTTGCTGCCCCAGGCACTTGCTTGGAGCGCTGGTGCCTGGAGCCACCGCTGAGCCCCTTTCAGGACTGGGTCCATTGTTTGTATAAAGTAACTGCAATCCACTAGTCTAGTTGTAGGCAGTTTCCTCTGGGGACTCGCTCTTGTAAAGGAGAATTACATCAGTGATTATTGGCATCTGTATGGAAAGAAGGAATAATCCTTCCTCACTTAAAGATTTGGTATAATGATTCAAGTTTCCTTTCTTAATTCACTTCTTCCTCCAACTATATTAGGTTGCAGGATAATTAAAAGCTTCAGCTTCCTGTAATAAAGAGTCACTTTTTCAGAATTGCCCAGGTGTGGGTGATTTTTTTTAATAGCTGAGGCTCATTAATGGTCCTGTGTATATTTTTAGAGCTTGGCATCAATCAGGAAAGGTCATTAGATCATTATGCAAGTGACTGAATCAGCAATATGGTATCTTATCTTGTCAAAGTTGTAACTTTAACATTATCAAAGTGATTCAAAGACATTCATTTGCCTTGGATCTAAGTTAAGTTTGCCCCTTTAGAGAGAGACAATACAAAGCTCTAAGGCTACGTCTACACTACAAACTCTGATTGATGCAAGTTATGTTGGCATGCGGACGCTTACATTTACATATTGCTTGGGTACACGCATACTTTGCTACTTGTGTCAGTGCTGTCACCAGGAGTGCTTGGGTCAACGTAAAGTGTGGTGCATGTTGGGTAGGTATCTGTTTCCCAGGTGCTGCTGTCCAGCACAGTTCATTTTGGGAAATTTTTGCAATGTGTTGTAGGGTAGAAATGACTTGCCTAGAGATCTCTGGGAGCTAGGGTCAAGTTCTCAGGACACAATTTTCTCCATCCCATGATACTATCCATATTCCATAATTTTTGTGACTTAAAATCCCACAAACACATGTGTAACTTTTTGATGCCTGGCATCTCTGAGAGAAGCATGGAGCCTGCAGAACTCTACGCTATTCTCACAAATGTTGCAAATACAGGTCACACGATTCTCCTGTATTTGCTGTTCCACAGGAAGTACCTCAGCAACTGGAGATGTGAGGATTTCTTCTAGGACAGGTTGTTATGGGACCAGCGGTGGCTCCAGGCATCAGTGCTCCAAGTGCGTGCCTGGGGCGGCAAGCCACGGGGGACAGCCTGCCGGTCTCTGTGAGGGCGGCTGTATCTATTGGGTGTCTGGGAAGTGGGCGGGCGAAGCCCGCCCACTGCTAAAGGATCCTCCCCCAGCCTTAGGGGAGGAACCACAGGGCCACAGAACCCACTGAGTTCGGGGGACAACTAATAAAAGAACAGGGACAGGAGTGAGGTCAAAGGGTCATAAGAAGGGAACCTGACAGGGACACCGAGCAGAGAACCCCGGACAGCGCCCACTGCTCCTCGAAGGCGTCAAGGGAGCCAGTGGACGCCGCCCAGAGGAACTCCGCCCGGATGCGTGAACGGACCATGGATCGGAAACAAGCCCCACAGTCGCCGGGGTCTCCATCGGCCAACCTCCTCTCTCTGGTCGCGTGGATGGCCTTTTTTTCCAGGGCAAGGAGAAAGTTGACCAGGAGGTCCTGGGACTTCGTGGGGCCACGGATAGGGAGTGCGTAGAGAAGGAGGTGAGGGGAAAAGTGCAGCCAGAAACGTAAAAGGATGTTAATGAGGAGCCGGTGTAGGGGCTGCAACCGGGCGCACTCTAAGTAAATGTGCGCCAGGGTCTCCCTCAAGCCACAGAAGGGGCAGGTGTCCGGGACAGGGGTAAACCGCGCCAAGTACACGCCCGTGCTCACGGCCCCATGAAGGAGCCGCCAACTGATATCCCCAGTGGGCCTTGGGACCAAGGTGGAGTAGAGGCTGACCCACCGGGGCTCCTCACCCTCCAGAGGTGGCAGGAGATCCCTCCACTTCGTATCGGGGCGGGACACGAGGGTGAGGAAGTGAAGGGTGTGGAGCACGAGCGCGTAAAGCTGCTTCCGAGGCGCGGTCTGGAAACGGACCGGCTGCAGATCATGCAGCCGGCTTGCGGAGAAGGGGCAGGGGGGCCGGTCGGGCCTACGGGGCAGGGGCCCGATGAAAAGGTCTGGAGGGCTTGGGGTAGGGGCTGGGCGGGGCGTGCCCTCCCGCAGGACCCGGTCGAGGTAGGCCCGAGCAGCGGGCGGCAAAGCGGCCTCCACCTCCTGGAGTATGCGCCGGGGAGTGCAAGGTCTGGAGAGCCCCATGCGTTGAGCGAGCGTCAGGGGATCCAGCCAGCCTCCCGGGTCATAGTCCAGGAGATCTCCGACCCTGGTAGCTTCCGCCAGGACCAACCTCCGGCGCACCGCGGGGGACTCCGCCACCTGCACACGAAGCTGGGGATTGTGTAGCAGGGGCTCCGCGAGGAGGTCGGCCCCCTCGGTGGCCGCCACGGACCTGGTCGCAGAGAACAGCTTCCAGGTCCGGAGGAGGTCCTGGTAGAAGACCGGCAGCCCGGAGAGGTCTTGCGGAAGACCCCTCGGTTCGAGATAAAGGAGCTGCCGGTCGTATCGGAGCCCTCGGAAGCGGCGCAGGAAGGCGTGCGCCAGGGCTCTCCATGCTGGACTACCCGCACCATAAAGGAGCCTCTGCAGTGCCTGGAGGCGGAAGACGTGGACCTGAGTGCGCAGGCACTTCAGGCCCTGCCCTCCCTCCTCCAGAGGCAGGTGGAGTACCCCTGCAGGGACCCAGTGCAGTCCTGGCCAAAAGAACTCCAGAACCACCCTCCGGAGGTCGGCCAGGAGACCCGGGGCCGGGACCAGGGTGTTGAGCCGGTACCAGAGCATGGACAGGACCAGTTGGTTGAGCACCAGTGCCCTCCCTCGAAGGGAAAGGCAACGGAGGAGTCCTGTCCATTTCCGGAGCCGCTCCGCCACCCTGCCCTGCAAACTGTGCCAGTTCTCCGGCGAAGACGGATGCGTGGCAGAAAGGTAAACGCCGAGATAGAGCAGCGGACCCGCGCTCCACCGGATGGCCTGAAGCGCGGGTGGGAGGGAGCCTGCCTGCCACCCGTCCCCGACCACCAGGCCAGAGCTCTTGACCCAGTTGACCCGGGCGGAGGAGGCCGCCGAGTACACCGCCTGGCAAGCCTCCACCCGCGCCAAGTCACCTGGGTCCTGGACCACGAGAAGCACATCGTCGGCGTACGCCAACAGGACCAGCCGCAGCTCCGGCTCCCGAAGCACCAACCCCGTCAACCTCCTGCGGAGGAGACAGAGGAAGGGCTCGATGGCCAGAGCGTACAGCTGGCCCGAGAGGGGGCACCCCTGCCGCACTCCCCGCCCGAAGCTGACCGGCTCGGTCAGGGTCCAGTTGAGCCTGACCAGACACTCTGCGGAAGCGTACAGCACCTGGAGAAAACCCACAAACTGGGACCCGAAGCCCAACGCTCGCAGAGTGCCCAGGAGATACCCGTGGTCCACCCTGTCGAACGCCTTCTCCTGATCCAGGGACAGGAGGGCGAACGACAGATCATCCCTGCACCCAAGCTCCAAGAGATCCCGGACCAGATAGAGGTTATCGAAGATGCTACGGCCCGGGACGGTGTAGCTCTGGTCTGGGTGGATCACGTCCTCCAGCACGGACCCCAGACGCAGCGAGATGGCCTTGGCGATGATTTTGTAGTCCGTGCTGAGGAGCGAGACGGGACGCCAATTCCGTAAATCGCGGAGGTCCCCCTTCTTCGGCAATAAGGCGAGCACAGCTCGCCTGCACGAGAGAGGGAGGACCCCGCCCTGCAAGGACTCGGCCCAGACGCTGGCCAGGTCTGGGCCGAGGACATCCCAGAACACGCGGTAGAACTCCACGGTCAGCCCGTCCATGCCCGGAGACTTGTTGGTGGGCATGCGACGGAGGGCGTCCGAGAATTCGGCCAGAGAGAGAGGCAGCTCTAGCCGGTCCCGGGCGCCCGCGCTGAGCGTCGGGAGCCCGTCCCAAAGCACTCTGCGAGCGGCAGGATCGGTTGGATCCGGAGAGAAAAGGTGCGCGTAGAAGGTCCGGGCCCTCTCGCACATCTCCGCCGGATCCGTGAGGGGGGCGCCATCCTCCGCCAGAAGGCAGGTGACGTGCTTCTTGGCCCCCCTCTGTTTCTCCAGGGCGTAGAAGAAGCGGGAGCCGCGATCCATCTCCCGCAGGAGGCGGATGCGGGAGCGAACAAAGGCGCCCCGAGCCCGATGGTCCTCGAGGACCCGGAGCTCCTCCCGCTTCTCCTGGCACGCTCCGCAAAGGGATGGATCCTCGGGGCTGGTGGCCAGACGCCTCTCCAGCTCTAAGACCTCCCGTTCCAACTGCCCTATCGCCGCATCCCTCCGTCGGCTGACGCCCCGGGTGTAGTCACGGCAGAAGAGCCGGGCGCGCACCTTCCCCACATCCCACCAGCGCCGTGCCGAGGGAAAGGCGCGCCGCTGCCCTCGCCAGGCCAGCCAGAACTCCCGGAAGGACGCCACAAATCCCGCATCCTCCAGCAAGCTGTTGTTGAAGTGCCAATAGGCCGGCCCCGGCCTCTCCGCACTGAGGGAGGCCGTTACGGTGACGAGGTGGTGATCGGAAAAAGGGGCCGGCCGGACGCTGGAGGACTGGGCCCGTGAAAGGTGGAATCGCGACATGTAGATGCGGTCCAACCGGGAGTGGCACGACCGATGGGCCCCCACCCGGACATAGGTGAACGTAGAGACATCGTCCGGGTGGTGGTCGCGCCAGACGTCAACCAGGGAGTGATGGTTGACGATCTCCCGGAGGACGTCCGCGGCAGCCTGGCTCTGCTCGGTCCCCGAGCGGTCCCGCTCCTCCAGGATGATGTTAAAATCCCCGCCCAGGACCAGGCACTCACGAGGATCCAGGGAGCCGAGGAAGGCGGACGCCTGCTGATAGAACGGCAACCGCTCCGGGGCCGATGTCGGGGCATAGACGTTCACGAGGTTCACCACGAGCCCCTCCAAGCGGACCCGGAGGTGCAGCAGGCGGCCTGGCACAGCCTCGGCAACCCCCAGCACCTCCGGCCGTAGGTCGGGGGAGAACAGGGTAGCCACTCCAGCTCTACGGGTGGTGAGATGGCTGAAGTAGACTCCGTCCCCCCACTCCAGCCGCCAGCTGGCTTCGGCGGCCGGATCCGTGTGGGTCTCCTGCAGGAAAATCACAGAGTACCGCCCCTCCCGAAGGAAGGAGAGCACCTGGCTCCTGCGGAAACCCACCCTACAGCTCCGGGTGTTCAACGTGGCAAAGATGATGGGTGCCATGAGGAGGGCTGGGGGGGATCCTCGCCGGCAGGGACGCCCATGGCTCCCAGTGGGCCGCGCAGCAATCCGTGACCCACCCCGAAGGTGAGCAAGGAGTCACGGAAGCTGCGGACCCGGTAGTAAGTCGCGGCACCCTGCTTCCCAGTCCTCTTGCCCTCCCCCATGAGGGCCCTTGCGGCCCGGAGGATCTGATGAAAATCCCCCCAGCGCTGGAGAGCTAGCGCCACCTTGTTGCGGGAGCCCCTGACGTCTTCCAGGAACTCCCGCAGCTCCTCTCGCAGCACGTGGGGGGGTGGGGTCACTGGCCCCTGGCGACCCACCAGTGGGGCCTCTGGGACAGCCCCGTGGCCCACGGGGACGGGGAGGCAAGGGGCGGACCCCCGACGTGGCGCCCGATGGGCCGACGCCACGCGCTCCGCCCCAGACTCTGGCTCGATGGGGGGCGGCGGAGGGAAGAGTGCAGTCCCGAGGGGGTCGGGGCTGTGAAACGTAAAGGCTCCCTGGGGGTCTCCCTGCGGGAAAGGGAAGGAGACAGCCCCAGGGGCGGCAATAACAGCGTGGGAGGTGAAGGGGACAGGGACGGGGTCAGGAGTAAGGGCAGGGCTGGGGTCAGGAGCAGGGTCGGGAGGAGGGGCAGACATGGGACTCTGGGCCGCAGGAGCTGAAACGTCAGGAGGCGGCTCCTCGCGGCCAGGCGCAGGGGTTTGAGGGGTAGGGAGGGGGTCCCCGGGGACACCGGGTCCAGGCTCAACCGCTGGCAGGGCAGCCTCAGCGGCGAGGGATGCAGAACCCTCAGTGGGGCCCCCGCCCAGGAAGGAAACCGGTTGCCCTGCGCCACCGAGGGATCCCCCTGGTGGCTCGCCTCCTGACCGTGAGGCACCGGCCCTCGCCTCAACAGGCTCGGTGGCCGTCAGCGGGGTGCCCTCCGCGGCCGGGCAGGCAGAAGAGTCCAGGGGGCCCTCGGAGGCGGGAGTGGACGCAGCAGTCGGGGCGATAGGACACAGGGAAGGGGAATCCGGGGTGAGGTTGGCTAGGTCGGGGCCCGCTGACAGAGGGTCGATCTCCCCCAGGGTAACCGGGGTCAGACCCAGGGCCTCGATCTCCTCAAAGAGGGAGGGGAGCTCACCGCCCACCACCCCGGGGTCGTCCCCACTCGCACCCGAGGTGACGCTCACCATGGGTGTTGTAGGGGGCACAAGCGGCACGGGGATAGGAGAGGACTCATCAGGGGCCTCCGCCGGGAGGGACTGCGGAGGAGGGACAGTGGTATTCTCCAGTGCTGCCACGTCTTCCCCAGCTGGGACTGGCATATGGTCCGATCCCGTGGGCATGGCAGAAGGCTCGGTGTCTGCAGCCCCCTTCCTAGTCTTACGGGGGGCTTCCGCATCAGATGGCGCGAGCGGAGCCCGAGCCTTCCGCTTGCCCCGCCTACCCTGTACTAGGGTCCAGCCCTCCATGGCGTCACCTGCGGGCTGGTCGACAGGGGTTGGGTCGGAGGGCAGGGATGTTGGTTCGTGGACTTGGAGAGGTACTGGTGGGACAGCTGGAGGAAGGGAAGATACCCCCTGGGGAGGGCCCTCTCCCACGGCCCGCGGTACCCCTACCGCAGCCTCCTCCACAGGCCCCGCCAGGGCGCAGGCATCGGAGGTGGGGCTCTCCCGCTCGTCTGGGCATGCCGAGGGAGGTACCCCTGCAGCCCGAGTGGGAGCAGTGATGGATTGAAGAGGAGGAGGGGCGACTCTGGGCTTCGGGTGGCCAGGCGCGCCGGCGATGACGGGGCCGGCAGTCTGCCGGGGCTCGGGGGTCCCGGGTGCCCCTCCGAGCTGGGCCAAGGGGCAGTCCCTCCGGACGTGCCCCGTCGCCCGGCAGAGGTAACACCGGGCCTCCCCCGTAGAATAGTGCACCCGGTAATGGGCCCCCTGATAGGGGACCAGGAAGGACCCCTCGAGCGCCTCTCCGCCACGCGCCGCCGGCGGCAGTTGAAGCTGCACCTGCCGGCGGAATGAGAGGACGTGACGGAGGGCGGGGTCCTTGCAGCCCAAGGGGAGAGGGCTCACGATAGAGATGGGCTTCCCCAGAGTCGAGAGGGCGGGTAGCAGGGCGGCATTGGGAAGGAAGGGAGGGACGGACGTCAGAACAACACGGACACCCAGGTCCTCCAGCGGCTCTAGGGGGACGAACACGCCCCCCACCGCCAGGCCCTTCTCCACCGCCTCCTGGGCGGCAGCCTCCGAGGCAAGGAAGAAGACCACCTTGCCATACATCTTGGAGGCCGCCACAATGGCCGTGGGCCCCACCACCCTTGCCAACGCCCGCACGTAGGTCTCCACGTGGGGCGAGGCGGGCACCAGGAGGCAACGGACGCCGTGCTTCCTGGTCAAGGTGGGGAACGGGCCCCGGCCGCCGTAGGTGGTACTGGAGGCAGCGGTCGGGGGAGATGACGTAGCGGCGGGCTGGGGGGCCGCCGCCACCTGGGCGTATGCCCTGGGGGCCGGAGGAGGGGCACCCGCAGAGCTGGTGGAGGGAACAGCGGGGAGGGGCGCCGCGGCCGATGGCGGAGCCGCGGCAGTGGTGGCAGCCACTGCCATGGAGGGCTTAGTCTGCCGAGCAGGACCCTTCCCCTTCTTTTTGCCCTGGCCCTTTCTGCCAGCTGGGGGGGATCCCCCAGAATCGGAGGGGGCGAGGGACGTGGCAGCAGTGGAGGTCACCCCAGCACCGGGCGCTGCCGGCGCTTTAGCGGGAGAGGTGGCAAGCGGTCCGGCAGCGGCGGTTGAGGCTGAGACTGGGGGGTTTGAGGGCGGAGCAGGCGGGGGAGGGGGGACAGGGGTTGTCCCAGGAGTCCCACCCGCCGCATCTCCCGCCATGGTGAGTAGGGAGGGAGGGGAAATACCCGAGAAGGGGAGGGGAGGGAAAGCAGGTCAACCACTCCTCCCTGCTAGGCTGTAGGCAGGGGAGGAGGGTGCCAAAATGGGGGAGGGGGCAGAGAAGGGGACTATCAAGGACTTGGGGGGGGGGCGTCAGTCTCCGACACAAGATCGAAATTCGGCTCCTCTAGCTGCACTAGGGGAGGGGAGGGATACAACAGCAATCGGGGGGTGCAGTGCAAGAGGGGCAAACTCAAACAGAGGGGAAGCACAAGCGCACTAAAGGGGTATGGGCGCACGAGGGGAGGGGCAGATCAGGACGCAGGGGCCGTAGGGAAGGGGAGCAACCAGGCTGGGAGTGGGGCAGAGGGACCAAGGGGCTAGCTTCAGGGCTGGGGCAGGACAAACAAAGCTGCAAAGGGAGACGGGCGGGGCAGGCAAACAAACTGAAGCTGGGGGGGGGCAAAATGCTACAAGGGGCAATGGGGCAGTCAACAAGGGACAAAGCTAGGGGGCCTGTTGCAGAGGGAAAGGGGTCAGTCCAGGGGAGGGGGGGTGCGTGCACCCACGAGCACTTGTGCAAAGTCAATATGGGTGGCTGGCTGCTGCTGGAGGCCCAAAACGGTGGCAATAGGGCGTGGCACGCCAGGCAAGCAGCTGAGTCCCAGAGGTGGGGACCGAGGCAGATGGCAAGCAGTCTGTGGGGGTGGTGGAGGGGGCAGCGGTGGTGGTGGGAGGGGACACAGATGGAGCAGGGGGCAGGCTCCACGCCACACCCCCTGTGCCCCCACAAACACAGTCTACACCCCCACCACTAGAGCACAGTCAAAGAGTTACTCAGTTCCTGAGGGCCCCCTCCACAGTGGTCTCCAGAGTCTTCCTGTGTACTCCCCCAGCAGCCGGTGGTCTTCTCAGTCCTCACCTTCCTCCAGGCTCCAGCAGCTCCCAGGCAAACACAGCTCCAGCAGCAGCAGCAGCAGCTCCTTCTCCAGCAACCCTGGTGGGCAGGCAGGAAGGACCCCACGTAGGTGGTAGCAGCAGTGGTGGTGGTGGTGATGGGGTCCTGGCTTCTCCCCCCGGAGGTGGAGGAGTGGGGGCTGGCCAGCAAGGCCCCCCCACCCAGCAACAGTGGCAGCAAGCGGCAGCAACAGCAGTCCAGCAAAGGAGCACTCCAGCCAGCAGCAGCAGCAGCCCAGGAAGGGAGAAGGGGCTCTAGCCAGCAAGGCAGCCAGAGAAGGGGGAGCACTCCAGCCAGCAGGGCAGCCCAAGCAGAGAGAGCGCTCCCGGTAGCAGAGTGCTGACCCTGCTCCTGCCCTGAAGGGGTGAAAACAGCCCTGGGGGGAGGCTGTGGCTGGGAGCTACTAAGCTGAGCTCATTGGGGAAAGTAGGCTCAGCTGTGGCCATGCCCCAATCAGGCCCAGCTGGCCCCTATAAGAGGCTGTGAGCCAGAGGCCCAAGGAGTCTCTCTCTAGCTGTAGAGGAAGATGGGCCTGGCTGTAGGGAGCTGGACATAAGGTACGTGAGTGAAGCAGGGCTGGGGAAAGGCAGAGGAGCTGGGGAGCTCCAGCCTCGAAAGTCCCAGGCTGCGGCCTAGCATAAGGCTAACAGGTACTGGGGGTTGCACAGGGAAGCCCAGGGGTAGGCCAAGGCAGGCAGCAGTCCAAACCCAACCTTGCCAGTGATGAGTAGGTTGATACTGCAGTCTGCCCCAGGGTGCAAGGGCTAGACAATGACTGGCAGTAGCCACATACTGAGGCAAGGTGGGGATAGTGGGTAGGGATTCCCCAGGGAGGGGAGACCCTAAGACTGAGAGGTTACTGCCAGGGGGCAGCACCCCAGGTAAAAGGGCACCGGGTCCAGGGAGGGACACGGGCCAGAGGACAGGCGGATCACTGGTCTGCAGAGGGCACTCCGGAGCTGGAATCAAGCTAATTCCCAGAAGACACCAGCAGGAAGCGCCGCAGGGGTGAGTCCGCTTGTGTACAGCGGCAGTCAGGCAGCCTTTGGTGGCTTGCCTGCGAGAGGTCCACTGGTCCCGCAGATTTGGCAGCAATTCAGCGGCGGGAACGCTGAAGCCACGGGACTGGCGGACCTCCTGCAGGCAAGCCACCAAATCTGCAGGACTGGGGACCTCCTGCAGGCAAGCCGCCGAAGGCAGCCTGCCTGCCGTGCTTGAGGCAGCAAAAAAGCTAGAGCCACCCCTGTATGGCACATAGTGAAAAAACAATTCAGGGTTATTGGTGGCATTCACGGAGCAGCTGCAAATAGTGGATCGCTGCTTCTGGGCCAGAGAAAAAAGCACTGGCTAGTAGGATTGCATCGTAATGCAGGTTTGGGATGACAAGCAGTGGCTGCAGAACTTCTGGATGCAAAATGAGAGCTGCATTGACAATGGAGAAATGAGTGGTGCTTGTACTCTGGAATCATGCAACACTGATTTGCTACCAGTCAGTGAGAAATCATTTGGAGATGGAACATTCACAGGAGAGACTGTTGTCTCACAAGTCTACAGGGCCATTAATCATCTCCTGATATGCAGGTCTGTGACTCTTGGCAACGTGCAAGACATAATGGTGGATCACAGGGACACTTCATCATATCAGTGTGGGTTGGTTAAGAAAAGTGCATGATGCCTGCATCTTTAAGAACACAGGCCTGTTCAGAGAGCTGCAAGTAGGGACATTTTATGAAATGCCAACAGTGATTCGGGGGGCCCAGCCTACTCTTTTGCTCCCGGGCTCATAAAGCAGTACATTGGCCATCTTGACAGCACCAAGAAAAGATTCAGCTACTGGCTCAACAGGTGCAGATTAACTGTTTGAATGTGTTTTTGGTAGACCAAAAGAAACACTGGCAGTGTTTGTTCACTAGATTGGGTCTCAGTCAGAAACACATCCCAATGGTGTTAGCTGCCTGTTGCATCCTACATAATATCTGTAAAGTAAAGGGGGAAAAGCTGCTGTCAAGATGGAGGTGGTGTGGCAGCTGACTTTAAACAGCCAGACACAAGGGCTATTACAAGACCCCAGTGTGGACCTATGCAGTTGATGGTGGCTTTAAAAGAGCACTTGAAGGATTAGCCGTGGTAGTGGTTTCGGAGTGCCTTGGCACAGCACTGTTCTCCAGCCGCAACCATGGTGAGTATGGCCTGCTGAGGGGTGGGGTCATTTTTTTTTCTCTTGCATGAAGCTATAAAATTTTGGTCCCTATTCCATGGATATGAGCATAGGGCAATGGCATGGAATATTGACACTATTTTCCACAGGTGGTTGTGATTTTAGCTGATATCTCACTTCTGAGGGTCACAAAGGCACAGAACACAGCTGCTATTGGCATTCTGAAGCTGTCGAGGCCCATATGCTATTAGCCTGTTTACTGCAATGGTGCCAGCCAAACTATTGCAGAGTAGGGTGGGAAAGTGTTCTATTGGGGACGAAGCAATCCCTAGAAACCTTCAGGAGAGGATTGCAGAGTATCTCTGTGAAAGTTTTATCAAGATCTCAGGAGGATAAAAGTGTCCTGCATGGCCCCGCCTCCTGCCTAACTCTACAGGGGAATGAAAAAACAGATGCCAACTCTAACTCTGTTGTACTGCTTTTGTCTTAAATTGGGGATGGGATTATAAAACCTCCAGGATTATAAATTAGCTTTCATGAAATCTGAACTCACTTTAAAAACCTGGAGAGATGAAGTACTGTGTAGATTGTCATTTATGTTCCATACAAATAAACATCAGAGGTGGAGATGAGATGGATGACCTGTTTGGAAACTCTTCCTCTCTGTGGAGAAGCCCTAAAAATTCTTCTTGATGAACCAATAATCTCCTCAACAACCCATTCAAACCAGATCTTTTGCAGCACTGTCGCTGCAGCAGAGAGACTGTACAGCTTTCTCTGGAGCTGGTCAATGCTGTTCTCAACATGGGTGGAGTGAACAATCCAATACATTGTGATGGGCCTCTTTCAGTCCTGTTCCTATACTGCCCCAGTCCCTATCAGTCTTGAAACTATTATATTTAGCATCTTTTAACTGGAGCATCCTAGCCTTTCTTTGCTTATCTAGAACTGCAGTGTTAAAAAATCACCAGAAAGTGTCTTGTGTTTAGAGACTGAGGGTTTTTTTTAAACATAGAAAGGAGTTCACTGTCCATGTGACGCTCAGGGCAGGAAGCACTATTCTCCACCAGAGATCATAAAGCAATGCTTCTGCATCTGAGAAGTGATGATCAGATATCAAAGGAAGGAAAAGGGGAATATTTAGTGCTGGACTGAGGCCTGAAAAATCCATACCCCAACAGATGTAGCTATGCTGACCTAACCCCCTGTGTAGACACAGCTATGTAGATGGAAGAATGCGTCCGTTGACTTAGCTACCATTATCTGAGGAGGTAGTATATGGAGAAACCCCTTCCATTGCTGTAGGCTATGACTATAGGCCAGGGGTCGGCAACCTCTGGCACGCAGCTCACTAGGGTAAGCCCCCTGGTGGGCTGGGACAGTTCGTTTATCTGCTGCGTCCACAGATTTGGCTGATCACAGCTCCCACTGGCTGCGGTTCACCACACCAGGCCAATGGGGGTGGTGGGAAGCGGCGTGGGCCGAGCGATGTGCGGGCCGCGGCTTCCCACTGCCCCCATTGGCCTGAAGCAGCGAACCACAACCAGTGGTTGCCGCGATTGGCCCAGCCCACCAGGGTGCTTACCCTGGCGAGCTGCATGCCAGAGGTTGCCGACCCCTGATATAGGCTATGACCTGTAGATACGCCGGTGTAATCCCCACAGTGTAGAGACAGTTCTCTGAAGGAAAAAAAGAACTCCCGTAATGATTCAACACCTCCCTTTCACTCACTCCCTTATCTCTGGCAAGTAAATAGCAACTTTGTTTCAATACATAAACAAAATATTGCATTGAAGTGTGGGCCTAGCTGAGCTTCAGGAAGATAGAAAATTTGGCTCTAAACTTATGCTGGTATAAACTGACACAGCTCCATTGACTTCAGTTTGACCTTGATATTGGTGATGTATTCTTGTCCCTTGTTTCTGTGCTGCCAGAGTGTCTCAAAATATTTAGTATGCTGCACTACATGAATGGCATGAGACTATATCTCAGCTTCTGCACAAAAAGTGACATTGTACATAATTGGCAGCTTTGACAACTCCTGTCTGGGTGCAAGATGGTTTGCTCTGTTAATGAATACTGTGAATTGTGTACAATTGCATACTTTTCATTTACAACACTTTGAAAAAACTCACTTTTGTGGTTTTTAAATCTAAAGAAAACATACCAAACTGTGGGCTGTCCTCTGGGTAAATACCACCTATGCTTTTCCACTAGAAATTTACCACAACAGCTTCTTTACAGAAAGCAGGGTCAGATTTTTAAAAGATATATTTAGGTGCCTAGGGTGACTTTCAAAAGCTCCTATATGCCTAACTCCTATTGAAATCACCGGGAGTTACTTAGGTGCTTCTGAAAATATCACAAGGTACCTAAATACATTTAAAAATCTGTCCTTGGTTTCCTCAGATTTCAGTTTGAACATTGTTTTAGTGATAGGACATAAATGTCCTAAATTTCCAAGCTGAGGAGAAAATGTTACCAGCTGTTTGAACAAGGACAGAAATGAAAGCAACTTTGAAAATCATACTGATGACGATTGCCAAACTTAGGCTCTGATTCAGCAAGGTACTTGAGCATGCATGTAGCTTTAAGCATGGTAGTAACCCCACTGAAATCATTGGGGCTACGCCCGAGCTTAACTGACAAATGTGTGTGAGGGTATGTCTACACTACGAAATTAGGTCAAATTTATAGAAGTTGATTTTTAGGAAGCAATTGTGTGTGTCCCCACTAAGTGCATTAAGTCAGCGGCGTGCATCCACACTACTGTGGCTATCATTGATTTTCGGAGTGTTACACTGTGGGTAGCTATCCCACAGTTCCCGCAGTCTCTGCTTCCCACTGGAATTCTGGGTTGAGCTCCCAATGCCTGATGGGGCAAAAACATTGTTGCGAGTGGTTTTGGGTACATGTCGTCAGTCGCCCCTCCCTCCATGAAAGCAACAGCAGACAATCATTTCGCCCTTTTTTTTTTTTTCTGTGCAGACGCCATACCACAGCAAGTGCGCAGCCAGCTCAGCTCACCGACACCGCCGCTGTTGTGTCCTGGGTGCTGCTGTCAGCAGACGGTGCAATAGGACTGCTAACTGTCATCATACACCGTTCCACTGCAATTCTGCTCTGCTGCTCTTGTCTCAATAGTGAATTTCTCCATGTTGTCTGTCATGTGCTCCTGGATACGTGTGTTCTTCCTCAGGGAAATGAGCATGGTGCTAACCATCATCCTCCACCACTTCCGCTGCAACTCTGCTCTCCTGGTGCCATGAATCTACCTCGCAGGTCCTCTTATCTTTCTGTATAAATATCTATTCTTGTGGCATCCGTCGTCATCGACCACTTCCACTGCAACTCTTCTCTCCTGCAGCCGCCATACCACGGCAAGCATGGAGCCCACTCAGCTCACTGGTGCTGTTGTGAGCATTGTAAACACCTTGCACATTATCCTGCAGACCTCAGATGAGGTGGCCGAGTGGTTAAGGCGATGGACTGCTAATCCTTTGTGCTTTGCACGCATGGGTTCAAATCCCGTCCTCCTCGGATGCATTTAGTCTTCACTCTTCCTTTGTAGACAACCATCTCCCCCTTTGGTACAATGACAGATCAAACATTATCCTGCAGCATGTGCAGAACCTGCAAAAGGAGGCAACAACAGCGCGATCACGATAGTGATGAGGACATGGATACAGACTTTTCTCAAAGCACGGGCTCTGGCAATTTGGACATCATGGTGGTAATAGGGCAGGTTCCTGCCGTGGAACGCCGATTCTGGGCCCGGGAAACAAGCACAGACTGGTGGGACCGCCTAGTGTTGCGGGTATGGGATGATTTCCAGTAGCTGCGAAACTTTCGCATGTGTAAGGGCACTTTCATGGAACATTGTGACTTGCTTTCCCCTGCCAAGAATACCAAGATGAGAGCAGCCCTCACAGTTGAGAAGCGAGTGGTGAGAGCCTTCTGGAAGCTTGCAACACTAGACAGCTACTGGTCAGTAGGGAATCAATTTGGAGTGGGTAAATCTACTGTGGGGGCTGCTGTGATCCAAGTAGCCAACGCAATCACTGAGCTGCTGCTATGAAGGGTAGTGGCTCTGGGAAATGTGCTGATCTTAGTGGATGGCTTTGCTGCAATGGGGTTCCCTAAATGTGGTGGGGCAATAGATGGAACGCATATCCCTATCTTGGGACCAGATCTCCTTGGCAGCTAGTACATAAACTGCAAGGGGTACTTTTCAATGGTGCTGCAAGCACTGGTGGATCACAAGGGATGTTTCACCAACATCAACATGGGATGGCTGGTAAAGGTGCATGATGCTTGCATCTTCAGGAACTCTGGGCTGATTGAACAGCTGCAGGAAGGAACTTACTTCCCAGACCAGAAAATTACTGTTGAGGATGTTGAAATGCCAATAGTTATCCTTGGAGACCCAGCCTACTCCTTGTTCTCATGGCTCATGAAGCCATACACAGGCAGCCTGGACAGTAGCAAGGAGCAGTTCAACTATAGGCTGAGCAAGTGCAGAATGGTGATAGAATGTGCATTTGGACGTTTAAAAGCTTGCTGGCACAGTTTACTGACTAGGTTAGACCTCGGCAAAACCAATATTCCCATTGTTATTGCTGTTTGCTGTGTGCTCCACAATATCTGTGAGAGTAAGGGGGAGACATTTATGGCGGGGTGGGAGGTTGAGGCAAATCATATGGCAGCAGATTGCACACAGCCAGACACCAGGGTGATTAGAAGAGCATAGCTGGGTGCCCTGCGCATCAGAGAAACTTTGAAAACAAGTTTCTTGACTGGCCAGGCTACGATGTGACAGTTCTCTTTGTTTCTCCTTGACGAAAACTGCCCCCTTGGTTGACTCTATTTCCCTGTAAGCCAACCGACCTCTCCCCTTCAATCAGCACTTTCAGAGGCAATAGTCATTATTGTTTCAAAATCATGTATTCTTTATTCATCACACAAATGGAGGGAAACTCACAAAGTAGCCTGGGAGGGGTGGGTGAGGAGGGAATTACCGGGTGAGTTGGTGGATAAGGGGAAGTGGGAAGGGAAAGGCCACACTACAGTTCAAAACTTACTGCATGCCCGTCTTCTGTTGCTTGGGCAATCCTCTGGGGTGGAGTGGCTGGGTGCCCGTAGCCTTCCCTCCGCATTCTTGGGCATCTGGGTGAGGAGGATATGGAACTTGGGGAGGAGGGCAGGTGGTTATACAGCACTGCAGCGGTGGTCTGTGCTTCTGCTGCCTTTCCTGCAGCTCCACCAGATGCCTGAGCATGTCAGTTTTCTTCCCCATTAGCCTCAGCATTGCATCCTACCTCCTCTCAGTGTGCTCCTCTCTTCTCTCATCGCATTCATTTAACGCTTTCCTGGACTCTACCATTGTTTGCCTCTACACATTCTGCTGAGCTCTTTCAGTGCAGGAGGAACATGTAATCACGAATGCGTTTTTTTCTAATCTGCACTAGCCTGTGGGACGGAGATGATAGGGAGAGAGTAGAAACATTTTTGCAGCTGCAAGAGGAAAAAAAGGGAACATTTTAGAGAACAAAGGTAAGACTATTTCACACTGAATCAAGAGATTCACATTACATAGCACATGTGCTTTTGATACAAGGTCGGATTTTGCCTCTTATATTGAGTGCCTGCCGGTTTGGTGTGAGACATCACACACGCTCGCCTGGGCAACAGAATTCGTCTTGAAGTCAGCCATGGTAAGGCAAAGGGTTTCGGCTTCTTCAACCTTCATAACATGTGGGAACAGTTTCAAACAGCAGCACCCTCCTTTCCCATACCAAGCAAAGGCCATTGGGTTGGCCATTTAAAAGGAGAGGCTGTGGTTTTAGGGTGAATGTGCAGCACAATCCAACCACCCTCTTCCAATTCTCTGGGATGATCACTTCACCCCCTCCCACCACGTCACTAGTATCAGGGAAGATCCCTGTCAGCCAAACGTGAATAGCTCAGCATGAACGGACCTCCCCCCACTGCATGGCTAACAGTGGGGATGATTTCTTTTCAGCCAAGGACAAACAGCCCAGCAGGAACGGGCACCTCTGAATGTCCCCTTAAACAAATTTCCCGTATTTTAACCAGGTGACTATGAATGATATCACTCTCCTGAGGCTAACACAGAGAGATAAAGAACGAATGTTGCTTGAATGCCACCAAAGCCTGGGCCCATTTGCTGCAATATTTTGTTCTGCAATGATTCCAGACTACTTGCTACTGGCTCGGCGTGGTAAAGTGTCCTACCATGGTGGACGGAATAAGGCTGCCCTTCCCAGAAACCTTCTGCAAAGGCTTTTAGAGAACCTCCAGGAGAGCTTCATGGAGATGTCCCTGGAGGAATTCCGCTCCATCCCCAGACACGTTAACAGACTTTTCCAGTAGCTATACTGGCCGTGAACGCATCCCAAGTCTTCAGGGCAAATTAATAATTAAACATGCTTGCTTTTAAACCCTGTATTATATTTACAAAGGTACACTCACCAGAGGTACCTTCTCTGGCTTCATGGTCCAGGAGCTCGCCTTGGGAGGGTATTGGCTCCAGGGTGATGAACAGTTCCTGGCTGCCAGGGAGAAGGGATTCTCCACTTGCCTGCTGTGAGCTATCCTCAACCACCACCACCTCCTCATGATCATCCACAAAATCCTCATCCCTGTTGTGTGAGACTCCCCCCTTGCAGGTGTCCACGGACAGTGGTGGTGTAGTGGTAGCCCCCCCACCCTCAAATTGCATGCAGCTCATCATAGCAGTGGCATGTATGGGGCTCTGACCTGGAGCGACCATTTGCATCCTTTGTTTTTTGGTAGGCTTGCCTCAGCTCCTTAACTTTTCACATGGCACCCCTGTATGTCCCTGTTGTAGCCTCTGTCCATCATGCCCTTGGAGATTTTGGCAAATATATTGGCATTTCGTCTTTTGGAACGGAGTTCTGCCTGCACGGATTCTTTTCCCCATACAGCGATCAGATCCAGTATCTCCCGTTCTGTTCATGCTGGAGCTCTTTTGCGATTCTGGGACTCCTTGGTCACCTGTGCTGATCAGCTCGCCACGCTGGCCAAACAGGAAATGAAATTCAAAAGTTCTCAGGGCTTTTCCTGTCTATCTGGTCACAATGGAGCACTCTGGGATAGCTCCTGGAGGCCAATACTATCAAATTGCATCCACACTACCTCAAATTCGACCCAGTGAGGTCAATTTTAGCACTAAACCCTTCGCCAGGGAGGAATACAGAAATCGATTTTAAGAGCCCTTTAAATCGACAAAACAGGCTTGGTCCTGTGGATGGGTGCAGGGTTAAATGGACCTAGCGCAGGTAAATTCAACCTAAACTCCTAGTGTAGACCAGGGCTAAGTAACTTGCTGAATTGAAGCCATGGCTTGTTAACACGAGAGAGTGAGCGTGTGTGTATATTTGTATTGTTGCTTAGCCACTGAGACCAACCTTTCATATTCTACATATAGAGGCTGGAGGAGAAAAATGAGGAAGTGACTGAATTACAAATGAAACTCTGATTCAAAATATCAAATGACTTGGAGCTCAACAGCTTAAGGCATAACAGCAGTAGTATTTCATATCTGGCATTGTGGTTTGAATTTCCTGAAGGCATAAGTATTTGCAAGTGAACAGACTGACTCTTAACTCTGCTCTGATAAAGCTGTCTCAAGAATTGGCTGGCAAGGAGAATTCTGACTGCTGCAAGTAGTAGTGTTTTTTCCTTAAAAGTTGGGCATGAACACTATAGTAAGAAAGATCCACTGAATACTTCACACCTGAGAAGTTAGACTAGTGATCTCTGTTGTTGTTGTTGTTGTTGTTTTTGCTCTTTATCTTATTTATGCCACACTTCAGCAGCCATATTTCTTGGCAGGTGTTTGTTTTGTATTTCCCTCACCAATCAGGCTGTTTTATATCCTTGCATTGTGGTTTTTAGTGCAAAGCAGATCAATATTTCACTTTAAGTTTCGGCCACAAGAGAGCAGTGTTGATGTTATAAGCTGAGGCAGTGTGCCTCTCATAATCTTTTTTTCTTCCATCAAAACATGTTTGAATATTGCAAGTGAAATTCTGATTTAGTATAAAAATGTTCTGAGAGCTCAACAGATTAGGGGTTAAACATAATGAACGATCTTTAATTTCTGATGCTGCTTCAGTCTCTTGGAGGTATAACAACAGAAATGAGTTTAGGATTGTCTTTTTATTTTTTAATAGCTTATAAAATTCATGGTGTTTCACCCTCACACACAGCGTATACAATTTTTTTAATTTTATATAGGCCAAATTCTGCTCTCATGCTGATGCAACCTTTTGTTGAAGTTAATGGAATTTCATGGGTATAAATGAGAGCATAATTTGGGAGGGGTACGTTGTGATGTTACAAGATTTTCAAAGATGCTGAGCTTCACTGAGAGTTACGAATGCTCAGCTTTGAAAATCAGGCCAGTGCTGCTCATTTATATGAACAGGGTCAAATCTTGATTGTCTTGATTTACAAAATTATCACTGAAGAGCATCAACAGTAGATCAAGTTAATGGGAGTTTTGCATGAATAAGCATGCAGAATTTGCACAAGTACATTGCATTAGTAAAGATGGCCTGTGTGTGGTGTTGGCAAGCTATTGGCGAGGATCACAAATACTGAACCATTACAGATATTCATACAGCATTTGTATCTTGGGAGTAGAAATTCAGTTCTCACAGATCAATTAGAACTGTGTAGGGAAAAACACCCCCTTCTTCCCCCCACTTCCCAAAAACACTCCCATCAAGCTGGAAATCACAGATGTGATATTACTTTAAAAGAGAAAACATCCATTTAGTATCTAAACTTTCAATATTCCAATATTTTCCACAAAAATGCTTAATGTGATTTTTTTTTTACTGGTGCAAAAGCTATAGGTTTTGCTCTGATGTAATGAAGCTGATTTGTTCCCCAGTGGAATTTTGCCACTTAGGACAATTAATGATGGTTACATTTGGGTCTTGATCAAATTTACCAATTCTCACAAATTCATGAAAATCTGTGTTCACAGGCAAAAGCTGATAATTCATTATTGCAAGAGTGAACGGAATGACATCAATAAAAAGCAAATTGTTCAGTAAACTTGTACTTACTTATAAAACAGATATGGGACATGGTCTTTGCCTTGAAAGCATAGGCAATGATTTTAAAGTTGTTGAGCACACACACTCCCCAATAACTTCACTTTGAATTATGAATGCTCAGCATCTATGTGAATCAAGACTAAATGAGACACACCCAAGCAAAGTCACAGGACAACAATTTCAGTAAGTGTGGATGAGGGGAAGATGGGAAGGATTACCTGAAGAGAAGATGGGTTTGAATGGGAGCTGTGAGAGAGTGCTTGGCAGATAAAGGTAAAGGGAATGTTCCAAGCATGACAGCAGTGTTTTAAGTATGAAATCAAGAATGGAAAGAATTATGGGACAAATTTTCTGTGGGCATAGAACAACTGAAGTCAGTGGAGTTATATCAACAGAGAATTTGCCTTACTGGGGGCAGATCAATAGGAGCACTAGGAAGAGAACAGGGAGAGAGGGTCTATGGAAGGTGGAAAGGAGTAAACTACAGTGGAGAAGGAAGGTTAAGGAAGTGAGGGGGAGGGCGAGTTGGAGTCAATATTCTGCAAGGTCTTGTAAATCAGGATGAGGATCCTGAATAAGGAGTAGTCTGAACTGGATTTGGATGTCTAACTAAAAATAGCTTTCTTCTCTTATTTAAATACGCATAATATCTACAAAGCATTCAACTTTCTACGTGCTGCTGTGATTGGAATGACTTGCATCCTAAATTAAGAACCATTCATATCTTCTGGATTTTCCTGTACATTTTATGAATGTACCAGAGTATAAACTGTTTTTTTTCAAATCTGATAAATAAGGATAGCATAATACACTTGTGCAAGTTTGAAATGCCTATATTTAATTTCTAGAGGCTGTGTTTTGTCTTGAAGTTTAATTCTCAGTTTGAATAAATGTTGTACAAGGAAGATGTACAGGGATTTTATGCAAGGAAGAGGTATAGGGACTATTAAACCACATTTTTAGAAGAGATTATTCTGTTTGTTCTAATATACCAATGAGCGTCCCCAAGGGTATATTGAACACAATTTCATATGCCAAGGTATTCAGTTTCTACATATGGAAATTACATGAGTGATGTAATGGTAGGAACTGTACCTTCAACTATACCTCAAAATATAGATTGCTTTGAAATTAAGTTAGATTACCTTGCTGATTATAGCTGTAAGCAATAACCATATATTTAATTTAAATCTTAGGCCTATATCCAACATATAGTAATGTGAGACTGATGGATTTGCTAGAGACTTGCAATCTTGTTTCCATTCCATTAATACTCAGGACAGGGAGAAATATTACATTGGTTTGACACATTAATGCGGAAACTAGTGCTCGGAATAAAATCTTATTTAGTATAGTGTTCTAACCATGACAACAGCAAATCCCATAGAATTCAGGTAGAAATAATGAACTTACAGCCACAGCTATCTGTGTAATGTTTGGATTTCACAGAATGCTTTTGGTTAAATTCAAGCTTAATTCTAAATGTCTCATATTTTTTAATGCCCATTATAAAACATGGTCATGAACATTTCACAGATTCTGTAAAGTCAGATTTAATTTTCTGGCTTTGAAAGACTTTTGTATGAGGCTATTAAACCTATTGGCACAATGTCTGAATAAAACATATGTTTTTAGATTAGTTGTTAGGCTGCTCACCCAGTAATAAATCAAGCTGAGTTCTTGATTTATCCTGAAGTTCTGTCATAGGAGAACATCTTGTAGCTTTTGTGCACTAACATATGAAATGTTGTTTAACTTGTGATCAGTTCTTTCCCTTTTATCAGCTGATAAAAATTGGTATTGTCTGTGTGAAGTATGAGCTTACAGGACATTGGTTCTTTTTGTATTTGGAAGTAGATGCAGCCTTTCTGATGGAATTTTTGTTTAAGAATAGAACTATCCAGTACTCCACACTCTTTACATCTTCCCTTCCTCCCTCTACCCCCCACTCCCCAAACAGTAGAGATAGCTAAAGCCCAATTATCTAACATGGGTAGTCTTAATAGGATTATAAATCCTGCACTTGGTACAAAAAATTGTATTGATGGACTGATTTGGGGATCCAAATGAAACTTCAGGCAGTCTGACCCCACAGTGTGGAGCGAACAGTGCCGAGTTGATTTCATGCCTAGTATGTCCACCATTATAATTACTCCTGAGGGAATTCTGCACCACTGTACAATGCAGAATTTGGCAGAAATCAACGTGTGCTCAGAATTTTCTTTCCCCCACCCCAGAAATGGGCTGCAGTACTCCTAGCCACCACTGGACCCAGCAGAGCCCAGCTCACATGTAAAAGACACTGCTGGGAGAGGGAGCTAGAGGGTTTCTGGCAGCTGCAATTCCCAGCATGTCCTGAGGGCACGGGTATTTTTGTGTGTCTGTATTGTTACAGGCATACTTGCTGACAAGTACTTTGAAGTAAATTTACATAATCAAGCCAGTTTCAATTATTTTGGTGAGTTATTTTGACAAATACAATTAGCAGAATTTTAAAATATTGTGTGCAGAACTTCTAATTTTTTGGTGTGGAATCCCCCCAGGAGTAATTGTATCTTTGAGAAGAGAGAGTGTTCTAACCAAAGACCAGGCTATGTGGTTAAGATTCCATTCACAAGGTGGAGTGGCACTGTTTGTTTCAGCCCTTTTGACAGTGCTTGCTCTTTCAGACTACAGGCTTGTTGCCACCTCTGAGAGTTTAGATAGTTTTTAGGGTGTTCCAGAGACTTTGGGGGAAAAATAAGTAAAAATCAATTTTGTAGATGGCGATACTCAGAATCAGCCATTTTATTTCTCCTACTATGCAACTGTGTTTTACTACTCCTTTTTAAAAATTCCAATACAAATTTTATTTTAAAATTGTTTGAAATGAGTTTACTATTTCCCTCCCACCACATCTGAGAGGAGGAACTGGACCTAATCTTCCCTCCCTAATAAGCAGTGAAATCTACATGTAATGCTGAATTAGTCTGTTCAAAATCAAGCTGATGGCATAGTGATGGAAAACCTCCTCAGGGGCAAGACTTCAGATAATTATCCAAATTCTGGCATTGTCCTATGCCCTCCCAGACACACACTCTGACCCTCCCTTCACACCAATGTTTCTTCCCTCACAAATCTGGACTCCTCAAGTTGTCCTACTATGGCAAGGGCTACACTCCATGGTGAACAATTCACCTCTGGAGGCATTTGGCTCTAATTTCTCAGTTTTGGGGGGGCACAATATCAGCTAAATCCAAGGTGCTAGTATCTGCTGGAAATAGGTCACCCTAATTTTTTAGCAGTGAGATCCAGAAACTTTCAACCAGTCCCAATACTTCCTGTTTTATTAAAATTTCAGAAACTTTAGAAAACATGCCAAGTAAAATAAAAAAGCAACTGAATTTCTTAAAATGGTTCTAAAGAATCCTGTACCAGTGTCATGGTTGTTCTAATACCTAGGAGTGTTCTTTACTTGATTCCTTACTATACCCATGTTAATTCAGACATGAAATACACTTATTTGCAGTGGTGTTGTATCTGTGTTGGTCCCAGGACATTAGAGACAAGGTATTATCTTTTATTAGACTAACTTCTGTTGGTGAAAGAGACAAGCTTTTGAGCTTCAGGTCAGACCTGAAGAAGAGCTCTATGTAAGCTTTTAAGCTTCCCTCTTGCATCAATAAAAGTTGGTCCAATAAAATGTTACATCACCCATCTTATGACATATGCTTGGCTTTCTGAAAAACCTGTGCCGTTCTCTTCTTGCACTACATGACCCCATATGCAGCCCTTTAATTAAGCTGAGTACTTCTGTATCATAGACTTTAAGGTCAGAAGGGACCATTATGATCATCTAGTCTGACCTCCTGCACAACACAAGCCACAGAATCTCACCCACCCACTCCTGTATCAAACCTATATCTGAGCCATTGAAGTCCTCAAATCATGATTTAAAGACTTCAAGATGCAGAGAATCTTCCAGCAAGTGACCTGTGCCCCATGCTGCAGAGGAAAGTGAAACACTCCCAGGGTCTCTGACAATCTGTCCTGGAGGAAAATTCCTTCCAGACCCCAAATATGGTGATCAGCTAAACCGTGAGCATGTGGGCAAGACTCACCAGCCAGACACCCAGGAAAGAATTCTCTGTGGTAACTCAGATCCCACCCCATCTATCATCGCATTACAGGCCATTGGGCATATTTACCGCTAATAGTCAAACACCAATTAATTGCCAAAATTGGGCTAGCCCATTATACCATCCCCTCCATAAATGTATCAAGCTTTGTTTTGAAGCCAGATATGTTTTTTGCCCCCACTGCTCCCCTTGGAAGGCTGTTTCAGAACTTCACTCCTCTGATGGGTAGAAACCTTCATCTAATTTCAAGTCTAAACTTCCTGATGGCCAGTTTATATTCATTTGTTCTTGTGTCCACATTGGTACTGAACTTGAATAATTCGTCTCTTTCCCTGGTATTTATCCCTCTGATATATTTATAGAGAGCAGCCTTCTTTTGGTTAGGCTAAACAAGCCAAGCTCTTTGAGTCTCCTTTCATAAGACAGGTTTTCCATTCCTTGGATCATCTTAGTGGCCCTTCTCTGTACCTGTTCCAGTTTGAATTCATCCTTCTTAAACATGGGAGACCAGAACTGCACACAGTATTCCAGATGAGGTCCCACCAGTGCCTTGTATAATGTTACTAACATCTCCTTATCTCTACTGGAAATATCTCGCCTGATGCATTCCAAGACCGCATTAGCTTTTTTTCACTGCCATTTCACATTGGCCACTCATAGTCATCCTGTGATCAACCAATACTCCGAGGTCCTTCTCCTCCTCTGTTACTTCCAACTGATGCGTCCCTAGTTTAAACAATAATTCTTGTTGTTAATCCCTAAATGCATGACCTTGCACTTTTCACTATTAAATTTCATCCTATTACTATTACTCCAGTTTACAAGGTCATCCAGATCTTCCTGTATGATATCCCGGTCCTTCTCTGTATTGGCAATATCTCCCAGCTTTGTGTCATCCGCAAA
This sequence comes from Gopherus flavomarginatus, assembly GCF_025201925.1. NCBI lineage: Eukaryota > Metazoa > Chordata > Testudines > Testudinidae > Gopherus > Gopherus flavomarginatus. The sequence goes on from NC_066621.1 coordinate 55,317,480, forward strand.
CTTTATTAGCACATTCCCACTTTTTGTGCCAAGGTCAATAACTAAAAGATTGGTCAAGAATAGGTGACCAATCTTTTTTCATGTGAGAGAGAGACTCTGGAACAAAAATTAATAATTCCTCTACTTCCTGCTCTTGTTACCTTGCATCCTGAAGGAGGATAATACGGGATTCAAAGGGAGGGAATGCAGAATTTTGAATTTTATGATTTACTTCTATAGTATTTTTAGATTTCTTGTAAGTAGCCTTAGTCAAACTAGTGGTCACCAGAAATAGCAAAGCAGCAAATCTGTTCGCTCTGCTGGAGGATAGTCATCCTGGAAATGAAACTCAGTGCAAGTCCACTTACAGTAAAGTTGGGCTTGAGCTGTGAAGTTCTTATCCAGATCAGAACTCTTCCTAGACTTTGAGGGTGTTTTGATCTGTGGCTTTGATTCAGCCTTATCTATAATGTAGTAGTATTATTACGGTAATACCTAGAGGCCCAAACTAAAATCCCACCTCCAATAACCACAGCACTGGGGAGAAGCTGCCCTCACTTCAATCCTTGTGTCAGCCATGCTGGTGACATAGGAATGAAATCCCTCCTAAGCCCTCTCTTTGGAAGCAGTGAATGGGGACAGGAAATGAGTAGTCAGGATCTGAGTGAGGAAGTAATAAAGGTTGCATGTCTCACCCAGATGTCCTTTTTTCTGCCACTTTGGGCAGAGATTAAACCCAGCCTCAGGCAACTAGTTTCTTAGGAGAGTGATTTTTTTTTTTTTGAAGCCTCATTATTGTTGAATGTTTTACCGGTTTTAATAATGTCTCTTTCATTGTTGCCTTTGTCGTCTTAACCTCTTTGTCACTGAGAACAGTTTGCCAGGATTGTAGGAACAGAGGCATAAAGCACTAGTAATGTGAATTACGCTTGCCCATCTAAGACAAAACTTAGAAATATTAGACACAGTGATGCTTGATCCATGATGTGTAACAGGTACACGACAGTTACTTTAAGAGGTCATCTAGACTGTCCAGCTGCATAATTGGTGAGAGTGAATTCTTCTGTCTTTTACCAATGTAAATTCAGGGTAAATCCATTGAAATGGACTAGAATTTGGTCTAGAATATCTGTCTAGTTTAGTGTCTCAAGTGGCAGATCGTATAAAAAGAACACTGTGTAGTGTACCTGCAAGGTAACAGACTTAAATAATTTGAGCTCTGTACAGAAGAGCTTTAAAAAGGACTATTCATTTATCATGTTGTTGTTGATAACTTTTCCAGGAGCTAGTGTCAGGAATGTCAGGAAAGACAGTGAATTCATATCATGTACACCAGCAGGTAAACTGACTTCAATAAATTGGCCTGGATAAGTAAGAACAGTAGGCAACCTGGGAACTGATTAACATGGAAGGTGGCTGATACCCGAAATAAATTCACAGTAGTTCCATTAAATAGGCAGTGAGATCTTGGAGATGCTTTCTGGGATATTCATATGTAGGATTACCCTACTTGCAATTTAACATCCTTATAGTTTTGTACAAACAACCCTTCCTCTTCCTATGATTTAATTCTGAAATTATACAATCTCTTTTTAATCTACAGTAAAAATGACAGCAATGTCTTCTAAATTAGATAACTCTACACTCTTACTTCTTTCCCTGGCAGTCTTCAGGGGAGAGGCCACAGCTCGCCTTGCCCTCTTCTGCTGTATAAGTATAGTAAGATGCAGTAATGTTCCAAGGCTCATTAATGTCCCTTTCAAATATCATGCTGCTGGACCTCATAAGGTATAGGATATCATTGTAAAGGCTGTCGGTGCAACCCTGTCCTCCTTAATCTAAGCTTGTAATAACTCATATGTTTCAGTGCTTGGCTTCTCCTATAGAGAATTACTAATTGTGCTGAACAGTGCTCATGTGAACAGAATAAATTTCTGAAGGGATTACGCTGAAATCACCCAACTTCTTCCCCTTGAGACCTAAGCAAGATTTAAAATGAGGTATCTGGAAATGGAAATAAATGAATTTATTTATGGCATAGGAGACATTTCAAAAACAAAGATTGCACTCCCTGGGCATTCTCCTCCTCATGTCCAACAACTCTCTGCACCTCACACACATCATGCCCTAGTTTTCTATGGATGTCCCAGTTTTAGATTTCCAGCCTGTTAGAGCTGAAAACAGTCCTTTGTCCCAATTTCAATAAAGTAATTCTTTGCACTTATATAGCATCTTTCAGCTGAGGTACTTACAGCATGTTACAAATGATGATAAAGCCTCTCTATGCCACTAGGAGATGGAAGTGAAATGTAGCAGCTGTTTAATTACAGACTGTAGGGCTGGCTCCAGGCACCAGCATTCCAAGCTGGTGCTTGGGGCGGCAATCTTCAAGGAGCGGCAGTCTCTGTTGTTTTGCCCCCAGCAGCGCGCCGAATTGCTGCCGTGGACGGCGGGGGAAGTCCGTGTGCCCTTAGGGTGGCACGTGAGTTTCCGCAGTGGCGGCAATTCACCAGCAGCTTCTATATTTAGCTGTCGGAGACAGCTTCAGCTAAACATAGAAGCTGCTGCCGAATTGCCTCAGCTGCGGAAATGCGCCTGCTGCCCTAAGGGCACACGGACTGCCCCCGCCACCCGTGGCGGCAATTCGGTGCACTGCTTGGGGCAGCAAAAACTGTAGAGCCGGTCCTGACAGACGGTGATGTTTATGGTCAGGAAGGGTAGAATACTACCTAGAGGGGACAATGTGGGAGGAATGTACGTGAGCACAATGTAACTATTTGAGTTGGAATTTAGCCAGGTACCAAGAAATCTCTAATCAGCACAAGTGAACAGGACTTTGTCTCTACATCTTATCTGAAAGACAACAACACCTCTAGCAGTACAGTGTCTCCGCCGCAAACACCAGGCTGGGCCACTGATCAAAAACTGACTTAGAGAGGAAAGTACCACCTACGAAATCAACTTCCTGCAGCACCTATTTGTTCCTTTGAGGTCTCTTTTCAAAGTACTGACCCAGTACAACCATCGCCACTTCCCTCTCAAAGTGCAAGGTGTATTCCTTTGACCTTGCCTTCTCTAACAAACAACATCCTGTCTCTGTGTGTGTATGATATAAAACCAAACACTTCACTACATGCACTTCTTTCCCTGGGCAAGGGTGAGAGAACACAAACAAGCTAGATGTGAGGCAGGCTGCTTAATGCACTATTGGAAGGCAGTCAGGTACTACGATGAAGAGCTTGGTATAAGAACCTACATAGAACGTTAGAGTTGACTGGTTCCCAATTCAAGGTGGTTTGATTACAGATAATCAGATGATTTCCCAGTGCTCTGCCATCCTTGTGGTATTGAGTTGAACTGTAAGCCTAGCTACGAAGCCTCCTCACCAGTTAACTGTTGTGTAGTTTAGCCCACTGTGATGTTCAGTACCTTGGGGGAACACCCAGCACCCCCATGTTCATCCTTGTAAAATGATTGTGTGGTATCCAGTGCAAAGTTTGTCATGTCGGGTGTCTTTGGAAGGCTCATGATGCAATGAGCATGGTTGTTATAGTGATGTTATAGTAATTGTTATAGTTGTTATAGGGTATAATTTCATGTACACAGTTATGAGGCTGAAAAATGTATCCTCATGGCATAAAGCAAGCCCATGCAAAAACTCTCCAAGAACAGGGAGGCAGTTCACACCTCATCAGGGCAGGTATGGGACAAACCAAGCCCAGCCTCACAGGAACAAAGGACACTGGCCTAGGCAGCAACAAAAGAAGCTGTTAGGGCATGGCTACACTTTACAGATGTAGAGCTCTGTGAGTTAAAACTGCCTTTGTAGAGCGCAGTAGGGAAAGCGCTGCAGTCTGTCCACACTGACAGCTTCCAGTGCACTGGCGTGGTCACATTTGTGGCACTTCCAGCGGCATTGGAAGCGGTGCATTATGGGCAGCTATCCCAGCATGCAAGTGACTGCAACGTGCTTTTCAAATGGGGGTGAGTGGGGTGGAGTGTTACAGGGAGTGTGTTGTGTGTATGGGGGGGGGAGAGAGTGGGTTTTTGGGGTGCTGTGTCAGCATGCTGTCTTGTAAGTTCAGACCCCCCCGATCTTCCTCACCTCTCTCTCACTCACTCAAATCAAACAGTAAATGTTTGCTTTTTCTCTGAGCTGATGAGCAGCCGGCTTCTCCAAAATGGAGCTTTGAAAGGGCATTTCTGCAGCTGATTTCACAATGACAAGAGTGCCCACTTGACTTAAGGGGATTATCGGACGTTTCCGGAGGCTGATCACAGTGCAGTAATGCAACAGCTTGTTCACACTGGCACCGGGGCACTCCAGTGAGGGTGCAGCAAACGTTATTCCACTCTTTGAGGTGGAGAATCAGCAGCGCTGTAGCTGTAGAGTTGGAGCATTCTATGTGCCTTGCTGGGGAGTGAGCTAGGGTGCCCAGGGCTGCTTTATTGCGCTGCAACTCGCAAGTGTAGCCAAGGCCTCTCAAGGGAGTCTCTCCCCTTCCTTTGGTCAATTTGGAACTGTGATGAGGTAATGCTCACCTGACTCTGAAGTGGGGACGGCAAAGCCAAGAGGGAAGGAAGGACATAGATTCATAGATTGTAGGGCTGGAAGGGATCTCGAGAGGTCATCGAGTCCAGTCCCCTGCCCTCATGGCAGGACCAAATACTGTCTAGACATCCCTGATAGACATTTATCTAGCCTACTCTTAAATATCTCCAGAGATGGAGATTCCACAAACCCCTCTTAGCCAATTTATTCCAGTGTTTAACCACCCCAACAGTTGGGAACTTTTTCCTAATGTCCAAGCTAAACCTCCCTCACTGCAGTTTAAGCCCATTGCTTCTTGTTCTGTCCTTAGAGGCTAAGATGAACAAGTTTTCTCCCTCCTCCTTATGACACACTTTTTAGATACCTGAAAACTGCTATCGTGTCCCCTCTCAGTCTTCTCTTTTCCAAACTAAACAAACCCAATTCTTTCAGCTTTCCTTCATAGGTCATGTTCTCAAGACCTTTAATCATTCTTGTTGCTCTTCTCTGGACCTTCTCCAATCTCTCCTGAAATGCGGTGCCTAGAACAGGACACAATATTCCAGTTGAGGCCTAACCAGCGCAGAGTAGAGCAGAAGAATGACTTCTCATGTCTTGCTCACAACATACCTGTTAATGCATCCCAGAATCATGTTTGCTTTTTTTGCAACAGCAGCACACTGTTGACTCATATTTAGCTTGTTGTCCACTGTAACCCCTAGATCCCTTTCTATCGTACTCCTTCCTACTCAGTCTCTTCCCATTCTGTATGTGGAAATTGATTGTTCCTTCCTAAGTGGAGCACTTTGCATTTGTCTTTATTAAACTTCATCATATTTACCTCAGACCATTTCTCGAATTTGTCCAGATCATTTTGAATTATGACACTATTCTCCAAAGCAGCTGCAATCCCTCCCAGTTCGGTATCATCTGCAAACTTAATAAGTGTACTTTCTATGCCAATATCCAAGTCATTGATGAAGATATTGAACAGAGCCGGTGCCAAAACAGATCCCTGCGGAACCCTACTTGTTATATGTTTCCAACAGGATTGGGAACCATTAGTAACTACTCTCCGAGTATGGTTATTCATCCAGTTATGCACCCACCTCATAGTAGCCCCATCTAAGTTATATTTGCCTAGTTTATTGATAAGAATATCATGCAAGACCATATCATATGCTTTACTAAAGTCTAGGTATACCACATCCACTGCTTCTCCCTTATCCACAAGACTCGTTATCCTATCAAAGAAAGCTATCAGATTGGTTTGACATGATTTGTTCTTTACAAATCCATGCTGGCTATTCCCTATCACCTTACCATCTTCCAAGTGTTTGCAGATGATTTCCTTAATTACTTGCTCCATTATCTTCCCTGGCACAGAAGTTAAACTAACTGGTCTATAGTTTCCTGGGTTGTTTTTATTTCCCTTTTTATGGATGGGCACTATATTTGACCTTTTCCAGTCTTCTGGAATCTCTCCTGTCTCCCAAGGTTTTCCAAAGATAATAGCTAGAGACTCAGATACCTCCTCTATTAGCTTCTTGAGTATTCTAGGATACATTTCATCAGGCCCTGGTGACTTGCAGGCATCTAACTTTTCTAAGTGATTTTTAACTTGTTCTTTTTTTATTTTATCTTCCAAACCTACTCTCTTTCCATTAGGCATTCCTTCAGACTTCTCAGTGAAGACCAAAACAAAGAAGTCATTGAGCATCTCTGCCATTTCCAAGTTTCCTGATACTGTTTCTCCCTCCTCACTGAGAAGTGGGCCTACACTGTACTTGGTCTATAAGGACATGATAAAAGGGAGAGAGATTTGCCATGCTCTTTCTCTTTCACCTACATCTACAGACACCACACCCAGTGACTGAAGCACTGATCAAAGGGGAAAGCCTGGCTGAAGAGCAACCAGCCAGTCTGTTGTGATAAGTTTGTAAGGGCATTGAAAGTGTTAAGATCAGTTTAGAATGTATTTTGCTTTTATTTCATTTGACCAAATCTGACTTAAGTTTTGACTTATAATCACTTAAAATCTATCTTTATAGTTAAATATCTGTTTGTTTGTTCTACCTGAAGCAGTGAGTTTGGTTTGAAGCTTGGGATAACAGCCCAGTACATATACATTTCTTTGTTAAATTGATGAACTCATATAAGCTTGCAGCATCCAGCGGGCATAACTGGACACTGCAAGACAGAGGTTCAGGTTGTGTCTGGGACTGGAGGTGTTGGCTAGTGTCATTTGGTTGTACAATCTAAAGAACAGTTTATATGCCAAAGGCTGTGCATGAACAACCCAGAATTGGGGGTTCTCACAGCAGTGCAAGGTAAGTCTGGCTCCCAAAGTCAAGGATTGGAGTGACCTAGCAGATCATCTGTCTGGATAACATCAGAGAAGAATGTCACACCCACCAATATCTAAATCTCACATGAAATAACGTGCTGAAAGGTTGAATGCTCACACCTACATACTCCATTGCTCTATAGCAGGGGTAGTCAATAGGCCACAGGCCAATTCTGGACTGCCAGATGCTTTTGAACGGATTACAAAATCTTTTCATATACTATTTATTGTTATTTTTATTATTTTCTCTGGATTCTGAACATTGATTATATCTGGACCTTGCCAAAAAATAATTGACTACTGCTGTACAGCATGCAACAGTTCAAAGGGTAAGTTCAAACTGGAGTCACCTCTGGGTAGCAAGCTCACATTTAAAGTTAAGCAGCAGAGCATGATAGGAAGTGGAAGATAGGAAAATTGACAGGTCATGTCCCTACCCAACTACTACCCTCTTTCAAAACTGTCAGTAACAAATTCACCTAACCCATCAGTTTGTGCCGTAGTTGAAAAATCCTCCTACCTAATGTCAGTGATAAATGTCCCCAACTCCAAAGCTGTCAAAATCCACTTGTATCCCCTACCTCCTCTGACAACATTGGGTAATGGCCCCTGCTTTTCTCTTTTGTGCTCACTCCCACAGACTTTATGTATTGAAGAATTTTCTTTGACAGTGTCATAACCTAGTCCCAGATTTGGACCTTAGCGTCCAAAATATGGGGGTTAGCATGAAAACCTCCAAGCTTAGTTACCAGCTTGGACCTGGTAAAGCTGCCACCACCCAAAAAATTAGAGTGTTTTGGGGCACTCTGGTCCCCCCAAAAACCTTCCCTGGGGACCCCAAGACCCAAATCCCTTGAGTCTCACAACAAAGGGAAATAAACCATTTCCCTTCTCCCCTCCAGGTGTTCCTGGAGAGATACACACAAGCAAGCTCCATGAATCTAAACAGAGGGATTCCACCCTCTCTATTTCCAGTCCTGGAAACAGAAGTACTTCCCTCTTCACCCAGAGGGTATGCAAAGTCAGGCTAGTAAATCTAACACACACAGATTTCCCCCTGACTTCTTCCTCCCACCAATTCCCTGGTGAGCACAGACTCTCTGTATTAAGGTGACAAATACAGGGTCAATTGCTTAAAAGAAATATGAATAAACAGCCTTATTCAAAAAGAATACAATTCAAAACACTCCAGCAACTACACACATGTAAATACGAAAAAACATATAAATCCCTATCTGATCTTTTGTACTTACAACTGGGAAACAGGAGATTAGAAAGGCAGGAAACAGAGATCCTCTCATAGCCGAGAGAGAGATAGGCAGAAGACCAAGAACAAAGGACTCACACACAAACTTCCCTCCACCTAGATTTGAAAAAGTCTTGTTTCCTGATTGGTCCTCTGGTCAGGTGTTTCAGGTTACTTCTTTCCAGGTGAAAGAGACATTAACCCTTAGCTATCTGTTTATGACAGACAGTGTTTCAATAACAATCTTCTCCGCCCCGCCCCCCCTTGAGTGAAATCCTGTAAGCATCCCCAAGTCCCCATGCTCCTGGTTAGAGAGGTTTTGTTGGAGAGAACAGTGCAATAGACTCCTAGGAGGTTAGGGTCCCACTGCACTGCCCTCTCTACTGTTGAGGAATTGTCTTGTCTGTTCTGACCACATGACTCAGTTTAGTCTTGATTATGTAAACAGGACTAAATGGTTTATGACCACGTTACCAAACTGTTGCAGCTCCGGGACTATATTCACCCACGATGGAGCAGGGATGGGTAAATGGCCCCTGATACCCTAGCTGGGATTCACTGTTAGGATGATGTCACTGACTGCCCTCCTTTGGCATTTCTATGGGGAAGTGGGCAGCTTGAAGTTGTGTTCTGCCCTGGACATGCTCTTCCCTAGCCAGCACAAGGTATTTTTGGTCTGTGCTGGTATGACTAAGTGGGAATTTTGGTAATATTTTTAGGACTCCTATCTGTTCCTCATTTTTCACCATAGTTCGCATTGCTATGCATGGAGTGTAAAAGTTTGACAACTGCTCTTGGGGCAAAGCAGGGGACATGAGGTGGTGAGTCACATAACTCTCTGTGATGGCGTGAATCGTTCTTAAAGGACTGGCTGAAGCCCACCCAGATGAATGGAGGAACTGGAAAGACAACGGGAACCCCAATGGCCAGAATGTTCACAATTAGCAATCAGCTGCCAAGAGGAAGGCAATTTTCTCCCCACCTCTTGGCAGGGCAAAATCCCCATCTGGAGAACAAAAGACAAGGGTGTCATGTGGCTGGGTTAAGCACTGGCCTTTGGAGACAGGGACAGAGACAGTGAGAGAAGGCCAAGAGAGCTTCAACAGCAGCATGGCTCAAGGGAGCCTTGGATTGGCAATGGTCAGGCTAAACACTATCTTAACCTTTGCCTGACTTTGTTAACATAAAGACTTTCAGAGTCTATATGCCAGGTGACTAATAAATTGTTGCATCATTTTGAAAAGACTGCCAAGTGTGTCTGCAAATACTCATCGAGAGCATTGTCCTGAAGGGGTATAGTACAAGCGTCCCACAGAACTCTGGCTTGGCTGGACACTAGCTGCAAAGATCTGTGGAGAGCAAGACAGGAATCGTTAATGTCTGAAGGCCCAGTTTTGGAGTCTTGGAGGCTATGAGTGGGTCGCTATGGAATTGTGTGGGTGCTTGGGGCTACGCACACTAAAGGGGTCACTCTCAAGGGACTGGTTATAGGCTGAGGCATAGAGCAGAACCGTGGATCTGTGACAGCGTTGTCTCTAAGTCTTTCTATGTGGCAGAGGAGTGGCTCTGACCACTTACAACCACCACCACCACATCCCCTGGTAGACTTTCTGCTTCTGGGGACTGCTGCCAGAGTCTATGCCATGTGGAGTAAATCTGAATCCTGGTCTTTACAACAAGTTTTTGATAATGGAGTTAGAACCTGGTTTGATGCCATCTACATAGGTAAGACCAAGCAATGCTATAAAATAATATGATCCCTAACATGGTAGACTTGTCTAAGATGATGGATCCTTTAAAACAGTTTGGCCAGTACAGTTTCATGAGTGTGGAGGAATCTTCTACCATGATATTCCAGGAACTGCGAGAGGGTGAAGGTGTTTGTCGGAAATGAGTAGAGAGACATCTGTGCATGGGAGTGGGTTGAAATAAGGACAAGGTGATAAGAAGGAGTATCCTTGGTAGTCTGAGTTGGTAAATATGTTTGAGCCTCCTTCTTTCATAATGTATTTGGAATTAAAATATTAGATCAAAGTCTAATAGAATAAAAAATTAAGACACCTGCACTCCCCCATCCAGCAGAAATGGTATTGATGTTTAGGTAAAAAGTCCCTACAAATGGTGCTAAAATTTCCTTCATATTTCTACTGTGTCTGCTAGTCAATGTGTTATTTTAATACATTTTAACTGTGGGATTTCTCTACTTGTTAGTTGATTTTATAAGCTTAATAAAAAAGCTACTGTTCTGTTTTTACTTGGCAAAGTGTTCCAGCTGAACCAAAGTCCTTAACAAATTAATCAGATTTTTTTTTTGCTTTGTAATCCTTAGTAATAATGCCTTTTTTCTCATAATTCATGCATGACCTTCTTCACAAAATTCTTTGGGCAAAAACCAAAAAGCTTGTCATAAACGTATCTGATTCAGTGCTATTCAACATGACACAGTTCCATTTCTTATTTTCTTTATTCTTTGGTGAGATAGGATTATGCTTAATCCTTTCAACGGCCTCATATTTGTGATGTGCTGGCGTCTTTTCTTTGTATTGTGTTCTGTTCATTATTACAGAGGCTATTAGAAAGATACGTATAAGACATTTCAAATTGTTGAGCTGGCAAATGTTTATTCTAAGTGGCTTTTGATTCTGAGGGGAATGCCAAAAGGGATTTTAACTGGTTCTTTGTTGTTTGCCTTGCATGTTAATTTTGTTTGGTCGTGGTTTGGCAGAGATATAGAAAATATTTATGTCAATGAAACGGTTTTATTAGATTAAAAATGTCACCAGATGCAAATCAAAACGTTTGGAAAAGCAACTTTATTAATTCACAAACATGATAAATAATCCACACTGTGACCATTCTTTAATCTAAATTTCTTTCTTGCCCGCACAAAAATAGTGTTATTTCACTCCAGAGATACTGGCAAATGGTAAGTAGCCAGACTACAGCTATAGAAAGTTGCAATCAAACATTTTATTACTTGAAATTTGAAAGACTGCTCTACAGAAATGGTTCACTTGGGTGCAGAATGCTAGAGGGGAGGCTGTTTTCCCTTTCAAATTAGGCAGCAGAAATTTTGCTTATTCCATGACAGCTGTTCATGGATAGCAAAACAGAATCAAAGATGATAAACACTAGAATACTTCTCCCCAATTTGTAGAATGTCTCAAGTCTCGGCTCACAAGTTTTTTAGGATATGTAAACAGTTTTAATTTTGTGGGTTTGTGGGGGGTTTTTTAATTACTCAATTTGCCCCCTTAAGCTTATAAACATACTATTATAGTTTTCCAGCATAGGGCTATCCAATATTTGGCAATCTGCCAGACTCCACTTGATACTGAGGCCATGTCTACACTACAAGTGCTGCAGCTTCACCGCTGTAGCACTATAGTGTAGACATTTGCTACAGCAACAGAAGGGGTTTTTCCATCACTGTAGTAAATTCACCCCCTCAAGAGGTGGTAGCTAAGTTGACGAAATAATTCTTCCATTGATCTGTAGCAGGGTTTAGGTCACTTCACACCCCTGAGTGATACAGCAATGTTGTCCTAAATTTTAGGTGTAGGCCAGGCCTGACACTGGATTAATGCTCTGCTTTCTGGAAAACACTTGATATAGTTCCTTGGGCAGAGGAGAGACTTTGGGCCCAATTCTTAGATAGTCTCTTCCTGTATTTGGAGCTTGATCCGTAACCCACTGCGGTCAATGGAAATATTCCTACTGACTTTGGGTTTGGCGATAAACTGTAGGAAGGGGTAGTGAAGCAAGAGTGGCTTTAAAGTAGTGTGGTCTACTGGATATGTCACTGACCTGTGAATGTTTCCCAGAGAGAGCTACTATCATTCAGATACTTGTCAGCAGGAATTCAAATCCGATAAGAGTACGGTACAGGGAATGTAGCTTCCATTTGAGCATATGACAAAACAGAAGGCTTTCCAAATTGTTAGGTAAAATCAATTTTTTATAATTTTGATTAAATTATTAATACATTTAAAAGTAACATTCACTGTTTGCTTAAAATTCCTCTGCTATCCCATAGTTTCAGATGGAGCTGCATTACTTGTCCTATTCTACATGATCATGAAAGCTCCTTCCTCTTTGATTAAGTACTCTCTCTGTGCCCTCAGTCATAATTAGATAAGATTACATTATTGCCACTTGATATTGTGCCAAAATATATTTCAGTGGTCGTTTAGAACTTCCAATCAGCTTGCATGTTGAATTGTAAAGGACGCTTATAACAAATACTGCACACAGAATCATGGCTTGCATGGATACCACAGGACCCTCTCAAGCACAATAGATGCCAGGTGACAGAGCCTGAAACAGAAAGTTTTTCTCTCCATTTCCCTGCAATCTGTGTCGATTTTTACAACTGTGAATAGTGGGTGTAAAATTATGCCATTCTGATTGTTACTTCCTTCTCCATGTGGCTGAGTGCTGCTTGACCCCAGAGCAGCTATCTCAATTGGTCCTAGGGTATGTCTACACTACAACATTATGTCGATTTTATAGAAGTTGATTTTTAGAAATTGATTTTATACAGTCGATTGTGTATGTCCCCACTAAGCACATTAAGTTGGCGGAGTGTGTCCTCGCTACCGTGGCTAACATCAACTCACGGAGTCGTGCACTGTGGGTAGCTATCCCACAGTCCCCGCAGTTTCGCTGCCCATTGGAATTATGGGTTAAGCTCCCAATGCCTGATGGGGCAAAAACATTGTTGCGGGTGATTTTGGATACATGTCATTACTCTCCCCTCCCTCTCTCTGTGAAAGCAACTGCAGGCAATCATTTCGCGCCTTTTTTGCCTGGGTTACCCATGCAGATGCCATAGCACAGCAAGCATGGAGCCCGCTCAGTTCACCACTGCTGTTGCGAGCATTGTAAACACCTCACACATTATACTGCAGTATGTGCAGAACCTGGCTAAGAGACGGCAGCATGAGGATGATTGTGATGAGGACATGGGCACAGACGTTCCTGAAAGCATGGGCTGTGGCAATTGGGACATTATGGCGGCAGTGGGGCTGGTTGATACAGTGGAATGCTGATACTGGGCCTGGCAAACAAGCACAGACTGGTGGGACTGCATAGTGTTGCAGGTATGGGATGATTCTCAGTGGCTGCGAAACTTTTGCATGTGTAAGGCCACTTTCCTAGAACTTTGTGAGTTGCTTTTCCCCGCCCTGAAGCACAGGAATACCAAGATGAGAGCAGCCCTGACTGTTGAGAAGTGAGTGGTGATAGCCCTGTGGAAGCTTGCAATGCCTGGCTCCTAGCGGTCAGTTAGGAATCAATTTGGAGTGGGCAAATCTACTGTGGGAGCTGCTGTGATCCAAGTAGCCAATGCAATCACTGATGTTCTGCTACCAAGGGTAGTGACTCTGGGAAATGTGCAGGTCACAGGGGTGGCTTTGCTGCAATGGGGTTCCCTAACTGTGGTGGGGCGATAGACGGAATGCATATCCCTATCTTGGCACTGGACCACCTTACCAACCAGTATGTAAACCGCAAGAGGTATTTCTCAATGGTGCTGCAAGCATTGGTGGATCACAAGGGACGTTACACCGCCATCAATGTGGGATGACAGGGAAAGGTGCATGATGCTCGCATCTTCAGGAACTCTGGGCTGTTTGAGCAGCTACAAGAAGAGACTTACTTCCCAGACCAGAAAATTACTGTTGGGGATGTTGAAATTCCAATAGTTATCCTTGGAGACCCAGCCTACCCCTTGCTCCCATGGCTCATGAAGCCGTACACAGGCAACCTGGACAGTAGTAAGGAGCAGTTCAACTCTAGGCTGAGCAACTGCAGAATGGTGGTAGAATATGCCTTTGGACATTTAAAAGCTCGCTGGTGCTGTTTGCTGACTAGGTTAGACCTCAGTGCAACCAATATTCCCATTGTTATTACTGCTTGCTGTGTGCTCCATAATATCTGTGAGTGTAAGGGGGAGACATTTATGGCGGGTTGGAAGGTTGAGGCAAATCGCCTGGCTGCAAATTTTGAACAGCCAGACATCAGGGAGATTAGAAGAGCACAGGTTGCTGTGGTGTGCATCAGAGGCTTTGAAAACCAGTTTCATGACTACCCAGGCTATGGTGTGACAGTTGTGTGTGTTCTCCTTGATGCAAACCCACCCCCGTGTTGATCTTTAACTCCCTGTAAGCCAACCGCCCCCCCCTCCACTTCGATCACAGATGGCTAAGGAAACAGTCACTATTGTTTTGAAATCATGCATTCTTTCTTTATTAATTTAAAAAAAAAAGAAAAGAGGAGATAACTGATAAGGTATCCCGGTTAGGGTAGGGTGAGGTGAGGGAGGAGGATAGGACAAGGCCATATTGCTTATTGTAGCCACACTACAAATCAAAACTGTTTGACAGCCTTCTGTTGCTTGGGCCATCCTCTGGAGTGCAGTGGCTGGGTGCCTGGAGCCTCCTCCCTCCCCAGATTCTTGGGCGTCTGCGTGAGGAGGATATGGAACTTGAGGAGGAGGACAGGTAGTTGTACAGTGGATGCAGCAGTGGTCTGTGCTCTTGTTGGCTTTCCTGCAGCTCCACCAGATGCCTAGGCATGTCCATTTGCTCCCCCATTAGCCTCAGCATTGCATCCTGCCTCTTCTCATCATGCTCACTAATTGCTTTTCTGGATTCTGCCACTGAATGCCTCCATGCATTCATCTGTGCCCTATCATTGCAGGAGGACTGCATGAGCTTGGAAAACATGTCATCACAAGTGGTTTTTTTCGCCTTCTAATCTGCAATAACTTCAGGGACGGAGATAATAGAAACATTTGCACCTGTGGGGGAATAAAAAGAGAGAGTAAAACTTAAGATAATACATTTCTGAGAACAAAAGGGAGACTCTTTCACAGTGAATCAAGCAATTCACAGCAGACAGCACACGTGCTTTAGGTACAAGGTTGCATTTTGCCTTTTATACTGAGCACCTGCCGGTATGGTGACACATCACACACGGCTGGGCAACGGAACTTGGTTTCCAGGCATCCATGGTAAGCCAAAGGGTATGCGGGTTTGGCTTGTAATGCCTTGATAACATGTGGGAATGTTTTCAAACTGCAGCGCCCTCCTTTCCCATAGCAAGCAATGCTGGTTGGGTTTGCCATTTAAAAGGAGGGGCTGTGGTTTTCAGGTGGATGTGCAGCACACACCTCCCCCCCATCCCTCCGTGTGGCTATTTGGGATGATCCCTTTCCCCTTCCCCCCACCGCATGGCTATTCAAAGGGATGATCCCTTTTAGCCAACCGCAAACAGCCCAGCACAAACAGGGTCCTTTTTCTGTTCCCTTACCAAAATTCCCCTATTTCAACTATGTGACCATGAATGATATCACTTTCCTGAGGTTAATACAAAAAGATATAGACCGAATGTGGCTTGAATGCGACCAAACCCCAGGACCATTTCCTGCCATGCTTTGTGCTGCAGTGATTCCAGACAACTTGCTACTGGCTTGGCATGGTAAAGTGTCCTACCATGGAGGATGAAATAAGGCAGCCCTCCCCAGAAACCTTCTGCAAAGGCTTTCATACTCAGCTCCCTCTAGGAGAGCTTCATGGAGATGTCCCTGGAGGATTCCTGCACCATCCCCAGACATGATAACAGACTTCTCCAGTAGCTGTACCGGCCACGAATGCATCCCAAGTCTTCAGGGCAAATCAAATATTAAACACTATTGCTTTTAACCCCTGTAGTGTAGTTACAAATGTGCACTCACCAGAGGGGCCTCCTCCGCCTTCAGGGTCAGGGATCCCGCTTTAGGAGGGTATAGGCTCCAGAGTGATGAAAAGGTCCTGGCTGCTGGGGAGAACAGATTCACCACTTGCCTGCTGCGCATTCTCTTCCTCATCCACAAAATCCTCCTCTGAATTGCGTGAGACTGCCCCCTTGCAGGTGTCCATGGATGGTGGTGTGGTAGTGGTAGGGTCCCCCCCAAAATGCCATGCAGCTGATAATAGAAGTGGCATGTAAGGGGCTCTGACACAGAGCAACCATTTGCCTCCTTTGTCTTTTGGTAGGCTTGCCTGAGCTCCTTGACTTTCAAGCGGCACTGCTGTGTGTCCCTGTTGTGCCTCTGTACATCATGCCCTGCGTAATTTTGGCATATATATTTGTATTTCTTTTTTTTGACTGGAGTTCTGCCTGCACAGATTCTTCTCCCCATACAATATTCAGATCCAGTCCAGGGCCAGATTAACCTTTTGTGGGCCCCGGCGCCAAACATATTTGTGGGCCCCTATGTAGTCACTGTGGGCTTCAAGTGTGGGCCTGGTGTGACAGTGCCATTGGTGCCATAGTATACCCAGTAATGAATCTCAGACATTTTTCATTTTGATCATACCTCCATATCACTATATACATTTCTATACACAGCTCCCTCAGCCCCCCATTTTTCTTATTGAACTGTACACCCATATGGGTTTACCAGTGTCCACACTGAGTAGAACTTTCAGAATGATCAGGGAAACTCCCCAAAGATTTGTCGCCTTCCTCATTCAGACCTCCTATAGGTATGTCTCCAGTACTACCCTATGTCACCAGTTGCTGCATGTGGTCCTAGTCTCAGCTCAAAGTTCTAAAGCCAGCAGATACCTGATCAGTTCTGACAAATCCCTCCCTCAGCACCCATCCAGCCATTTGAGCAAGCCACCTGCAAACACTATTTCCCCAAAGTGAGGACTTAGCCCTTGGGATTCTGAAGACACCAGCCTTTCTCCCTCTGCTCCCATCTAGATGCTGGTCTACTACCTGATCACCACTACCTCTCCCCATACTTGTTTCCTTTCTACTTTGGACATGCTCCCCAACCAGCTGGGGCCCCTCTATTCTCCCTCTGCAAGCCTGACCTGCTTCCTCTTTCCCTGCTCCTCTTGACATTCCTTTCCTACTGGTGACCTCTGTTCCTTGAGGTTAACTCCAGTTTCTTTATCTGCTCTAGCTTAACAGCCCCCAGTAGTCACAGAGCCACTTGTAGCTTCTCTGGCTATAGCCATGGGGCCAATTGCCAGAGGCCAGCCTTAGACAGCTGCAGCTACTAGTCAAGGGAGGGGTGACAATTCCAAGGCTGAGCATGCTTGAACCTGCAACAGCAGCACTAGGGACTCTAAATCCTCAGTGCTGTCCCTAGACAGCTGCAGATTCTGGACTTAGGCACTTCCCTCCTCTAGGCCATGGCTTTAAGTACCTGAGATTCCCATCACCTGCAGCAGAGGCCACCAATTCCCACGCACCTCTCGGCTAGCACATAGTCGTGCAGAAAGTGCAGCCTGAATGATTTTGGAGGCTGCAGTGCCAGGAGGTTCCCATCCCTGAGCAGCAGCTCTGCAACAAGCTCGCATACCCCACGTCCGCTGTGAGACCAGGACCCTGTGAAGACAGTGGAGTTACCCTGTGTATAATCAGTTCTGTCCAAAGCCCGTTGAAGTGAGTGGGAGTCTTTTCATTGTCTTTAAAGGGCTGTGTATAGAAGCAAAGGACCCCATTCTAGACTCTAGGAACAAAGTGCATTCTATGCTGCACTGGTTTACTATTGTAACAGGAAGGTCTCACATTACCTAGTGAATAAGCAACACCTTCTACAGCACCTAACTTTTTCTGAGAGGCTTCCCACCCAATTACTAAATGTAAACCTGCTTTGCTTACAAGGGCTGAAAATATCAGGCAGTATGGTCACAAAAGCAAGGCACTTCTGAATTCAGTAAGAATTCTGGATGCACACAGAACACAGAGAGGACTGGTTCCCACATGGTTACAGAACTGCAGTAAAGTGGAACAATTTTCAGCCTGTGTGTTTGGAAGATATCTGGATCCATAATATAAGGCTGTCCTACATGAATGAGGTGCCTTTATTATTCTTTTGTTCCATTCTTTGTTTCTATGGGGAATTTGCCGATGCAATATTACTGTCTTCCTTCTAAACAAACAAAACTAAAAAAAAAATAAATGATGATGGCTGTTGAAAATAGCAATTCCAGTTCTAGTTAGCACTGGGAAGACCCCAGCATTCATTGCTCAATTTTATCCTACTTTTTCTACAGCAAATTACAGTGAATCAGAATATTTGATTTGGGAGACATGAAGTAACAGTTGCCCAAATTGAGCTTGAGTGCTCCTGAATATTGTGGGTGTTCAAATCTGGAAGGCAGATGCTAGATTCCGTTTCTGAATATTAGATAAATCTAGAAAGGAAAAGTCAATTTTTATTTTCATGGCTCAGAAGTGGAAATCCTCCTACGTGCCTGGTACTGTATCTGAAGCTGCCCAGGTCCTCTAGTAGAGCCTCTCCTCCCTTACTTATCATTTTAACTTCTAGTGGGATCCACATATCTCCCTTGCTAGGATTCAGATAGAGGGGTGCACTATCCATTTAGTCCACCCAGTTCCTTCTTTGGGGGTTGCCATGCGAGGTCACACCAGCATCCCTACACCAGTCTGGGGAAGTCTTCTGAGGGTGATATCTGGGCCAAAGCCTTCTATTCCTTGGGCATACTTGTTCCCCATTCACACTGCCACCTCCTTCTAGCAGCCAGCTCTCCATTCACAGCAAGCTGCAATGCATGGAGTCTCTCAGCTTCCCCACTTCTTCCCCCTCCCTTTCCTGTTGATAGCGGCCAAGGGAATGCTGGGAAATGTAATTCCTTCCCTGCTCCAGGGCAGGCTCTCTAGGCAGGGAGCTGACCAAGGAACTACAGCTCCTAGGGCCCCATGGGGTCTCAGCTCCCATGCTGGATCCGGGCTGCTCTGAGGCTTCGTTTCTACAGAGGGGAGAAAGCGAGTGTTACAGGCCCCCTTCTCAGCTTGGGCCCGGCGCTTTGGCACCATGGTAAATCCGGTACTGAGTGTCTCCCGTTCACTGCATAGTGGACCTCGTTTCCGATTCTGGGGGGGGACTGCATGGTCACCTGTGCTGCTGAGCTCGCCACGCTGACCAAACAGGAAATGAAATTCAAAAGTTCTTGCGGCTTTTCCTGTGTACTTGGCTAGTGCATTGGAATTGAAAGTGCTGGCCAGCGTGGTCACATTGGAGCACTGTGGGATAGCTCCCGGAGGCCAATAACATCAATTTGCATCCGCACTACCCCAAATTTGACCCAGCCAGGTTGATTTTAGTGTTGTTCCCCTCACCGGAGAGGAGTACAGATTTTAAGAGCCCTTTAGGTCATTGGAATGGGGTTGTTTGTGTCTTATAAAATCGACCTAACCCTGTAGTGTAGACCAGGGCCTAGAGTTGGTAGGGAAAGCAGAGGAAAGGGGATAGAGAGACAGTCTGCTGCTGACCATCCAGGCAACTGGGGCCTTTTATAGGCTGCTCTTGGAGGAAGCTGCATGGTGAAAGCTCACGTGGATGCTGTTTGGATTTAGTGTCCTGGAGTGGTCTCCTAGTTGTAGTGGGGAAGAAAAGAGTGTTTGGCAGGCCCACCCTCTTTCCTTCCGGCTACCTTCCTCGGAACAGGGGCCTTCTGTATATATATTTACATCCACCATTTTGTCATGTTTTATTTATTTATTTATTTATTTTATTTTGAAGTTCAGTATCCTAAATTTTGTCTCTTAAGTTTGCAGGTAAGTAATAAATCATCCGACAATAGTACAAGGTGATAGATGATCTAATAGGTCTTTTCCATCCCTGTTTATAATTTAATGAATAAACCTAGCAACACGTTGTACTAAGTGGCTAATCATAACAAATTGCTTTGGCATTCACTATAATATACCATTAGCCATGACAAAATATTTTGGCATCAATATAGTGTAAATAAATTTGCCAATTAGTAAGACAATGAAAATAATGTTGGGGCCCATTAGGGCTTCAGCAGGAAAAAAAAATCCCACAAACACTTATGCATGTGCTTTAATCTTAACTTTACTACTCTGAGAAATTTCATTGTAAGTAGTTCAGCTCATGACAGCAACTTAAGCACATGTATAAGGATCAGGGCATTACTTTGGAGGTTCTGATAGGTAATTCAAAAGATCTAATCCTCTACACAGTACAAATGAGACAAAACATAGTACATATCTCAGAGACATCTTGGTTCAGGCACTACTAGAGCACATAGGTGCTGACTGCGTGAAAAAATGGTAGATGCTGAGCATCCATCAGCAGCCCACTTATCTGCTCCCCTTCTCCCTCAGCATCTCCCACCTGCCAGGGGGCCCCACACATCAGCACCCTTCCCTCCCTGTGCCTCCTGAGATCAGTTGTTTCGCAGCATGCAGGAAGCTCTGGGAGAAGTAGGGGAGGAGCAAGGATGTGGTGTGTTTGTGGGAGGGAAGAGGCAGCGTGGGGACTTGGGGAAGGGGTGGAGTAGGGGCGCGGCCTGGGGCAGAGCCAAGGTTGAGCATCCCCTGGCACATTAGAAAGTCAGCACCAGTGCTACAGCAGGCTGCACAGGAACTGGGTTTTATTTTTGGTGACACTGACCACTTGTGTAACTTTGGGCAAGTCATTTTATTTCTGTGCCAGTTTCTCCATCTATAAGTGAGGCCAGTAATACTAGCCCATCTTCTTAAAGTGCTTTGAGATCTATGGTTGAAAAGTGCTAAGTATTATTTCTATGAGTACAGGTTAGATCCAGAAGTATTCCAAAGTCTTTCACACCAGATCATCCCTGTTCACAGAAGAATCTGAATTGCCATTTGTATCTATCTAGGTTATCTTACCGGTGTTCTTCACTGTAATATGTGAGCACTTTCCAAATATTTAAAAAGACACATTTATCTCTCTCTCTTTCTAGTGAGTGGGAAAAATACTACATTAGAGTTAAGGTTATTATTAACTACTGTCCAGAAAGTACTTATTGCAGGAAAATTAGTATAGCTCACTCTGTGTGTGTGTGTGTGTGTGTGTGTGTGTGAATGAATGAATATATATATATATATATATATATATATATATATATATATATATTGTGGAAACAAGTTATACATACTTTAAAATATGTACTTACTACATTATATAGGATAAATATTCAGAGGGAATTCTAGCATAATTGCAACTGGGCTAGCTTGGAAGCAGTGCCGCTGAGAACAGAAATTGATACTATTCTAGAGTAGTTAATTTATCCTGTGCATTTTGGAAACTAGTCATCTGGAAGCACACATTTATTTTAGTATGATATAAAATTAATTAATTACAATCAGTGAGACTCCCTATTTTCTCCTCAAAGAAAGAGAATTGCTTTGGAACAATTTGGAAAATGAGCAATGAAAGATGTATCAAATTGTACCTTTTTAAACTCTATCTTTCCAAGGATCTAAAAACCTTTGCAAACAGGGCTAGCAAGCAAATGTTTAATTTTTGCAAATGCAGAAGCCTGTGGCTCTAGACAAAATATCATTCGACATAACCTCTTGCAAATTTGTAATGTAAGATTAAATGTGCTTAATAGAATACATTTAATTAACTGAATGCCTTTCTGACAGACAGTGGCCTCTGTAAACATTATCTTCATAAACAGTACTGCCAATGACACTGATATAATCTTGAGTCCCAACCATCTTTCTCATGCAACTCATTTTTTTTTCTCCTCTCAGAGGAATACAACCTATACACTTATCCTTGTTAATTAGGCTACATTGTAGGCAATATATTTATCAAGCCTTCCTAATGAGGAAAAATAGCATTTAAGTTTAAAGTTGGCAGACTAAAAAAAAAAATAAAAAATCACATATTAACCATTTAAATCCTTAAATGGTTCTCTCCCCATCACATAGCCATGATGTACAGAAAGCTTCATCCTTCATTGAAACATTGTCATGGATACACTAAGGGAGTGCTGCACTGAGGGGAGGGGTGCTAAAATGGGGCTCAGCCAAAGCCATGCCTCCCACTATATCTAGAACTGTGCCAGTGAATTCCCAATACACTCTGGGGGCTCTAGGATCCATGGCTGCAGAAAGGAGCCAGCCAGAGACAACAGCTGGAAGGGGCAGAAGCTGCAAAAGCAGAGACATTTGGACCTCTGCACATTCAGAGAATTTTCTATAGTTCTCACTGGACTTTCTCTGCCCTGTGCTAATTGTCTGTTTGCTTCAACTGTCGTCCTCCCTCTTTCTCACAGTCTCTTCACCATAGCTTCACTCCACGCCTGCCCCTCTTACCCTCTGCTCCCCTGCCCTGTGCCCCTCACCCATTTTACTTTGTTTATTCCCCTAACGAACTAAAAAACAAAACACACGCACACAAAAGTAGCAGGAACACGATGTTTGCTCCCATCATGTTGTTCACTCTGCCAGAGCATTCTACTTCTTCCCCCACTGTGTCTGTCTTGTTTATTTAGATTGGAAGCTCTTTGGGGCAAGGACTGTCTATTGTCCTGTGTTTGTACAGTAACTAGCACAATGAGGCCCTACTCTTTGTTGGCTCTTAGGCACTGCCATAATAAACATGTTAAAATAATAATTATAAAATGTCAGTTCTCCCTAATGCCCCGATGTACAATAGAAGCCAAATATGGGTGAAAGTCATAACAGAGGCAGTATCATCCTGAATTAAATGTGGGAAGGATTAGCTAATAGACTGAAAAGTACATAACTTTTAAAGCCCTGGCTTTCCCCCTTTCTCTCACTTCTAATTAATTATGCATGGCAAGAACACAAACTGCCAAATCTTGCCCCAAGGAGCTATTGAGGCTGGTAAACCACTTCATCAATCCTGAATGCCTACAACTTGCAGTGGAACTGAATGCCAAGCACCATGAAGAGCTATCATCCTACTTCACTGAAAATACCATGCACGTTTGGGTAGCCTTCTCAAATAGCATGGATCCACTCCATCTATAACCGCAAACCAATAGCTCACCTACATTCCCAGAGTTCAATATGTTCACTCATAAAGAAGTAATGGACACCCTAAAGGAGTCTCAACCCAAGACTTGTGAATCCAAACCATGCCCTTCCTGGCTTGTGCAAGAGTCAGGAACAACAGGTTTCACTCTTCATTAAGCTAGCTAAAACATCATTCAGAAAAGAATTCTTCCCTTCCTTCCAACACTCAATAATCTGGCCAATGCTGAATATACCTGGATACATCTGTTCTAACCAACTACCATCCCGTGTCAAACTTCCCATTCCTGAGCAAGCTCACAGATAAACTAGCCAAAGGCAAGCTACAAGAAGTGGTGGAAGTGCCCTAAAAGTGGGGGTGCCACAGGCACTCAATTGTGGCCCTGTTCTGCACTGCCTCTTCCCCCATCTCTCACTCGCTCCTCTCCATCCCCTCCCCCTGTTGCTCAACCTTACGGCTGGTAAAAGAGTGGGAAGGATAGCTCTCCCACTTTTGAAAGTGAGTGGGTCCTGGCCTCCTGTTCTGCTGCCACTGGCTACAAGCTAATCTAATTGAAGTCAATATTCTAGACATGGAACAATCTGGATTCATGGCAGAACATGGAAATGAAACAGTCTTTAATGGCATGGCTGAATGATCTCCTGTAAATGGTTAAGGTCAGACATTTATTTGCATCCTCTTGAACCTCTCTGCAGCATTTAATACTGACTACGAGATACAGCTGTCTCACCTGAAACAGGTGGCAGAGATCCAGGGGAATGTGGTAAAATAATTGAGTCCTTCCTGGAGGAAGCACCCAATAAGCAGTATCAGGAAACTGCACCACCACTGCTAGACCCCTCAGTTGTGAAGTCCAACAAAGATCAATTCTCTCTCCAGTCCTTTTCAACATCTACATGCAGCCATAGGTTAACTGGTCAAAGGATATGTACTTAAGTGTCAGCAATATTTAAATTATATACAGATCTACCTATCCTGCAGCACTTACAACCATATCACTACCATCAAGAGGACCTAGAGCTTGGAAGAACAGCTGGCTGAAGATGAATCCATACAAGACAGAGGTGATGCTGGTAAGCAGAGGAAAGCATTGTAAGAATTCATATCCATGGTGCAGTTTCTTCTGGTTGAAGGCCCACACCTACAATTGGTCAATTCAGATTGCAGTTTAGGAGTATTCTTGGATTCCTCAGTGCATAAGTTCTCACACAGAAAACATTACTCGCTAATTCTGCTATCATCTCCAGTTGGCTAGGAGACTCTATCCCATCCTGGCGGACAATGACCGGGCCTCAGTTATTCACATCTTCTCAGCTGGACTACAGCAATGTTATATACCTGGGCAAAAAGCCTGCAGCCTTTAAGTGTTGTCTACAGGATGAGTAATAGAGTATGATTTCTAAAATGCACTAATGTGTTGAACATTAACTGATCCATGTAGACCCTGCTGGTGCACTTTAAGACAGTTTTGTTTGAAACAGTACTGAGTCAAACAGCACTGGGAAACCTTTAGTGCACACCAGCAGGATCTACATGGACAAATTAATGAACAATATGTTAGTGTGTTTTAGAAATCACTTCTCCATAGAGCCCACCATGTAGACAAGGAAACTCCAACTAATACAGAATCCAGCAGCACTTTCCTCAGCAATAGAGGCTACCATACTGTCGTCCACTCTCTATGCTGGCTTTCCATAGAATTTCCAATCAAGTTTTAAGATCTTGGTCCTTATCTTCAAGGCATTGCATGGCCTGGGCCCAGGGTATAAAAGACCATGTAAAACTCTGGGATGAAGATTATGGTTGACAACTCAATGGTACAGCTTGTCTGTGCAGGACGAAGAACTTTCTCCATGGCCGGTGCAAGACTGTAGAATGAACTCCCCGAGGAAGTAAGTACCATCACAAACCTCGCCACCTTCCTCTCCAAGTGCAAGGCATGTTTCTTTGAGCTTTCCTTCTCTCACATAAATACATAGGCAATGTAAGAACCCATGGGATTTGCAGGTTTTAAGGCATGTGCCACTTCCTTGTCACTATCAGGGGCCCAGGCAGGGTTGCCACCAAGCAGAACTGAGAGGCTCAGTCCTGCAGGAAGTCCTGCCCTAAGAGGTATGAGGAACAGCAATCTGTGATTCCCTGATTGGCAGCCACTCCCCATATAAACCAACGAGTCATTTCTGGGAGTCGTCTGAGCAATGCTGCAATTCACCTTGATCCCAGACTCCTGGCTCTTGACCTAGGTTTGACTTCCAACCCTGATCCTGGTTTACTGTCTCTGACTTAACCATTGCTGACCCCAGGGAAAGACCCTGGCCTGGCCCCAATTCTTGCCTCACTCTCTCAATTTGGTAATGGACTGTGATTTTGCAGTTGTGACCTGGCCTGGCCCCAGACTGATCTGACCTTTTGGTCCCAATACAGAGCAGCTTGCTCTGTGCCCATAATGTGACCCTGACAGCAACATGTATATTAAGAAACAAAACGAAACAAAAACTCACATAACAAAACAACTCTACCAAAACAAAACACTCCACTGCATGTGATTCTTCCAGTGGGGAAAGGATGAGAGAAGCACCACCAGGTGACATACATTAGTCATGTTGCTCAATGCACTGCTTGAAGGAACTCATACTTTGGTGGTGAACATTAGACCATGAATAGAATAGATATGAGGTTCTCAAACTTTTGGGTCCCAAAGTGGGTCACATCCCCGTTTTAATGGGGTCGCCAGGGCTGGTGTTAGACTTGCTGGGGGCCGGGACTAAAGCCCAAGCCCCACTGCCCAGGGCCAAAGCTCAATGGCTTTAGCTCTGGGTGGGCAGGGCTCAGGTTACAGGCCCCCCTCCTGGGGTTGAAGCCCTTGGACTTTGGCCCCCCTACCCTGGGGTTGCAGGTCTCAGGTGGCCTCAGGCTTTGGTCCCCCCACCTGCAGTTAAGCAGTAATTTTTGTTGTCAAAAGGGACAACAAGTTTGAGAACCCCTGGAATAGATGTTCAGGATTGGTCACATAACCACACGAACAGCACAGTGAAATAATCATGAAAAATGTAGAATCAGTTTAGAAATAAGGTGACATTTTAATTTCTTGAACACATTTTTCAACTAGTTTTAAAATACTATGGCACGTTTAATGATGAGACTAGTAAGGGAAATGTGAGAAGAGAATCATGTCATTATAGAAGTTAGGGATGGAAAATACCTATTAGATATCCTGTCGCTCTCCCTGAAGCTACCTTAGCTAACATTCTGGAAGGAAGAGTGATCTCACTTCATGAATTATACTACCTCATTATTATACTCACATTGGTGAAGGTGGCCTGGAGGAGTTCTCCATAGCTTTCTTCCCCAGCATTCTCTTGATGCTGCTAAAAGTACTAGAGCACTGACATGCCCTCTAAAATGAGTTAGCAGGGATTTGGACCACTCCAGCAAGACAACAGTATCATTTCAGAAAGGGATGGAAGCAGGGCCGGCGCTTCCATTTAGGCGACCTAGGCGGTCGTCTAGGGCACCAGGATTTGGGAGGGTGGCAGACTGCTCTGGTGGACCTGCCACAGGCATGCCTGCGGACGGTCCGCTGGTCCCGCGGCTCCAGTGGACCTGCCGCAGGCGTGCCTGCGGAGGGTCCGCTGGTACGCCTGTGGCAGGTCCACTGGAGCCGCGGGACCAGTGGACCGTCTGCAGGCACGCCTGCGGCAGGTCCACCGGAGCCACAGGACCGGCGAGCTGGCCCTGCGCATAGGGCGCCAAAAACCCTGGCGCCGCTCCTGGATGGAAGGATGCTTCCAAGAAAAAGAAGGGAATGTGAGGAGAAGCAGGAAAACAAAAGGAGTAATAGCCATATAACTCATTTAAGAAGAACATAAGAATGGCCAAAGTGAGTCAGACCAATAGTCCATCTAGCCCAGTAAACTGTCTTCCAACAGTGGCCGCTACCAGATGCATCAGAGGGAATGAACAGCACAGTGCAATTACCGTGTAATACATCCCACAATCCAGTCCCAGTATCTGGCAATCAGAGTCTTAGGAACCCCCAGAGCATGGAGTTGCAGCCCTGACTATTTTGGCTAACAGCCCTTAAGTTCACGGAGGATAGGTCAATTATCTAATTCTTTTATTAACCCAGTTATAGTTTTAGCCCTCACAACGTCTCCTGACACTGAGTTCCACAGGTTGACTGTACATTGTTGTTTAACCTTGCTTATTCACCTTTTGAAATACATCAGGATAGAGAGGAATATACTGTTTAAATTAAACTCTAGGAAAGAGAACAACAAAAGAAACAAAGTAAACTACAAGTCTTTCTATCACTCCCAATGTTTCACAATGGAGCCTCTAGGAAACATACACACACCCTTAAGCCAGAAAGAATATTAACCCTGAAGCCTTCCACTCCCCCCCGCACTCCACCATATCTGGTTTCTTTGACCTAGCAGTCTTTTCCATTACCTCCACTGAAAATACTATAATACTTTGCGGTTAGTGGTTTTTAATCCACGGATTTCAGAGCTTTACAACTGTTCATTAAGCCTCACAACACCGCTCTGGAGTAGGTAAGTAAATGATATGGGAAAAATCTTCATTTGAAATCCCTTTGCTTTGCCAAATGATGTGCAGTTTTCATGTACCCTATATGCAGCCAGTTCCATTAGGTCCTTGACACATGTTTTCACTTTCCCCCTGAACACTGTTTATTATGCTTTGAATTCGAATAAAGCAGGGGAGATGAAATGTAATTCACCCTCCTGAGATAGAAGCTGTGCTACTGCACTGCTAGCAACTGAATGCATCAAGTCCATTATTTCACTTTTTCAAAAATAGAGTCAGAATTCAGTGGGAAAACAGTACTAGTGATAGCAAACTTGTGCTTTCCTAGTAATTGATGAGCCAGCACAACACATAATTGATTTATGGCTAATACTGTAATACTCTTGCCATTTAATGCATTTCTAGAATTGGGCAAGATGGTTATTGTCATCACAGAACTGGAAGGAACCTCAAGAAGTCATCTAGTCCCCTGCACTTGTGGCAGGACTAATTATCTAGACCATTCCTCACAGGTGTTTGTCTAACCTGCTCTTACAAGTCTCCAATGATGGAGATTCCACAACCTCTCTAGGCAATTTATTCCAGTGCTTAATCACCCTGACGGGAAGCTTTTCCTAACGTCCAACCTAAACCTTCCCTGCTGCAATTTAAGCCCATTGCTGCTTGTCCTATCCTCAGAGGTTAAAAAAACCAATTTTCCTTCCTCCTCCTTGTAACAACCTTTTACATACTTGAAAACTGTTATGTCTTCTCTTTTCCAGACTAAACAAACCCAATTTTTTTCAATCTTCCCTCATAGGTCATGTTTTCTAGACCTTTAATCACATTTGTTGCTCTTCTCTGGACTTATTCCAGTTTGTCCACATCCTTCCTGAAATATGGCATCCAGAACTGGACATAATATTCCAGCTGAGGCCTAATCAGCACGGAGTAAAGTGGAAGAATTACTTCTCGTATCTTGCTTATAACACTCCTGCTAATATAGCCCAGAACTCTGTTCACTTTTTTTGCAACCACATTACACTGTTGACTCATATTTAGCTTGTGGTCCACTACGACCCTCAGATCCCTTTCTGCAATATTTCTTCCTAGGCAGCCATTTCCAATTTTGTATGTGTGCAACTGATCCTTCCTTCCTAAATGGAGTACTTTGCATTTGTCCTTACTGAATTTCATCCTATTTACTTCAGACCATTTCTCCAGTTTGTCCAGATCATTTTGAATTTTAATCCTATCCTACAAAGCACTTGCAACCCCAGGGCACCCAGAGGATTCAGGGGGGCTGGGGCAAAGCAATTTCAGTGGCCTCTTCCATAAAAAAAAGTTGCAATACTATAGAATACTATATTCTCGTGGGGGCCCCTGTGGAGCCTGGGGCAAATTGCCCCACTTGCCCACCTTGCCCTGGGCAGCCCTGTGTGCTCCCAGCGCTCTTAAAAAACCCATCTCCGTGAGGAGTGCTGGTGCACTGTCTACGACTGGTGCTTTGCGGTGCTGCAACTTGCTGCATACAGGGCCTGCTCCAGGGTTTTTGCTGCCCCAAGCAGCGGGGGGGGAGGCAGTCGTGATCGGCGGCACTTCCACCGCACCGCTTTCTTCTTCGGCTGCAATTCGGCGGCAGGTCCTTCCCTCCAAGAGGCCTGCTGCTGGAAAGCCCAATGTGTCGCCCCTTCCCCTTGGCCGCCCCAAGCACCTGCTTGCTCAGCTGGTGCTTGGAGCCGACATCCCTGAGCAACAAAGTTGTAGCGCTATAAATTGCCAGTATAGACAAGCCCTTAGTTTCTGAAGGTTTTTTATTGGATGTTAATCACCTTAAGTTAAGTAAATTTGATGGTCTCAATCCACATTAAAAAATTATTACCAGAATTGGAACCCTTTTTGGCAGTCTCACTCTGAAGCCAAAGTATGAATGAATATGAAGAATGAATTACACACGCAGCCCTATAATCTGGTCCCACATTGGTAGAGCAACCTGTGGGAGCCTGTACTGCCATGATCCATAGAGTAAATGTTCTGTGGATTAGAGAACACCTGTTGCTAGAGAGGTCAGTCTGGTTTTGCTAATAAACATTACATTCACCCAAGGAAACAAGGTAAAGAAATTTCCTCAAATTGCTACAACTGCAAAGAGTAAATCTAATTAGCCATGGTACCTTACAAAGCCTGTATAACAGCATCATCATTAACATCAGTTCCTTCTGCACTCTGGAAAAAGGGCAGGGCTATCAGTACAAAATAAAAAGTGGAATTTTTAATTTAAATTACATATTTTTTTGGTTCAGCAACAACAACAAAAGCAGCTTTAATAGCAATCATGACTTTGGGCCAAGGCATTTCCTGGCAAATTAGTCGGTATCTGGGGAGAACAGCCTGCAACAAAACTTATCTTGACCAGTCCCTAGGAAATGCCCCAGGCCTCTGTTAGTAGTACAGCAAAATTGTGCTAAAGTTCCACTTGAGAATTTGCACATTCTCTGCAGATTTGCATACAGTAAGGAGGAGGCTTTGTGGTGGTTTTTCAGGGTCTTCATTTTCACCATACCACAATATGTCCTTACCAAACCCCAGCCAGACACATTATGTTGGATTTTTTTCTTTTTAAAATGGGTGCTGCTCTGACAATGTCACCACCAGAAAAATATGGAAGGAAATGAGCAAAACACCCACATAATTATTGTTGACAGAACACAGCTATAATTTTACCAAGAGTGATATATTGTTAAGCCAGCCATCCACATCTCTGTTAATGAACCAATGATTTTAAAAGTATTTAGTGCCCAAAAGAACTGTACAGTCATTTTGCTTGAGAAAAAAATAATGGAAAAGACATCTGCTGGACTCTGACAACATGGGAGTAATTATTGCTAAGTCTCTGAAGAACAATTAGAATTAGTTTTATTACATTTTTCACTTTATGATTAACATTGTAACTGAAAGAATCAAGATGTAAATCTGAATTAAAAGGAATTTTAAGAGATACTGAGAAATATAATACTTTACAAAGCCGTCTGTGGAAAGACTATACAATGCGGAGTCAAAAAGACAAGTTTACCCTTGTACTATACAATACATTGCTTTGTTTTGTTCTCTTCTGTATTCTGGTTAATTGTTAAAATTGGATTTCAGAGAACTGTGTAATTAAGAAGTAGTAATGAATGTATTATCAACCTAGATGATTGTTGCATTCATTAGATAATCTGTTATAAAAATAGTTTACAACAAAACATTCTGGAGTCTTGTGAGAGTCTTAACTATTAGAGAAAGCACCAATAAAGGGATATCAATGGAGAAAGGGAGATAAACTGGAAGATTCCTGCACCCTGTTCAGTTTATCTGAAAAACACTGATATATCCTGTTAAACTGTAAAGATCCCCAATATTATCACTCCTTGATTGCATAGTAACTTCATATGTAGATTTAAAAAAAATGCAAATTTGTATCACATGGATTTTGAATGGTGTGAACTGTGATGCTTCAGATATAACCAAAAGGTTATAATCCATCAGAGGCTAGAGTAGAAAATAAGAGCTCTGAAAGAGAAAGCAGTACTATTTTAATTGAAGGAAAATACTTAATTTTTATTTTAATTCACATAAAACAACACCAAATTTCAAAGAGATCTTAGTTTTTTTGTACTGGCCCTAGTTATTAAGGTATCAGCACTATTGATCTGTTTCAAATGACTGTATTTTTAAAGCAGGAATGAAAAGGTCTGACATGTATAAATGCATTAAATTTCAGAACAGTGTTTTGCACCCTGATGACCTATTTGATTATAAAGTAAGCTGAGATGCAGAATCTATTTTTGACCTGTTATATGAAGGGCCACCTACACAGACTCAAGAGGAGTGGAGAACATATTGGAATGTTTCTCTTCACCCCTTCTGCGATAGTCTGATTCAATAGTCCAGTCATAGCCAACAATTTAAAGAGCTCTTCTATGCAACTTCAGAACATATTCTTTTCCCCCTTTTTTAAAGCATACCCACATTATTTAGCACTCTGGACAGAAATGGCCATCCAGGTTACTACCTAACAGATCACTGGTATTTAACAGAATAATGGCATTTTATATCTGTGGTTAATGGCTAAACAATAGAGATACTTAGCCAAACTGAGTCTTGATGTAAGAAATAAACCTCACTGAAGTTAATGGAATTGCATCAATTTATATTAGGGCTGAATGTGGCCCCTGTGACATTGTACTCTATATGATTTTATGAAAAGATGCTAATGAGTGAATATAATATAACTGGAATATGCTTCACGGAAAAGTCTCTTGTAAGGTACCATTACAAAACTTATAATCTACTGAGTGTGGTCATGATATTTGTATAAATGTATCACTCTTGTATCTGAAACTAGAAATATGAAATATAACTCTGAGGTCCTACTGTAAATGTATGCAAAGTGTGGGCCATTAATGGTGGTTTGGAATCTTGATGGCTCCTATCAACTAGGACAATTGACTGTAGATGGCTCTGTTTACTTTTAAGTCTTCCTGTATATACATACGTAGGTGCGTGCGTGCGTGTGCGGTGGGAAGTGGGTAATGAAATCTTACAGTGACAGATGATCATGTCACCTGAACTGGAATCCATCTTTAACCTGGTGCTTTTCCATTTAGAAGAATTGGTGGGAACCCAGAGAGGGACAAAAGATTCCCACTGTGTGTAAAGGATATATAAGGGGCTGGAACAGAACAAAGGTAGCTGCAGTCATGAGAAATCCTCTAGCTACCACAGCTGTGCATATCTTTCTATCAGAGTTATAGAGGGCAAACAATTTGAGTTTACCCTTTATAAGCTTTATACAGGGTAAAATGGATTTATCTGGGGTTTGGAGCCCATTGGGAGTTCGGTATCTGAGTGCTGGAGATAGGAGCACTTCTTAAGTTGTTTTCAGTTAAGCCTGCAGCTTTTGGGGAATGTGGTTCAGACCTGGGTCTGTGTTTGTAGAAGGCACAACCAGGCAGGGCACTGAAGTCCCAAGCTGGCAGGGAAAACTGGCTCAGAGGTAGTCTCAGCACGTCAGGTGGCGTCCCAAAGGGGTTTCTGTGACCCAACCCATCACAGCCCTCTTTGTGCAAATCCAGAGAATTCCAATTTTCTACTGAACAAAACCATTTTAAAATACTGTGTTGATACACTGGGCTAGATTGTGGAGTTAACATGAGCCCGGAATAAAGATTCATGTGTAATTGTACTGCCTTCGGAGTCACAGCTTAGTCCCGTCTTCCCTCTTTTCCAGGGCAAGAGTAAGCTACACCAGCCTGCACCTTTGACTTTAGAAAAGTTTTTTCTAACTTTTTTGTTTGGACTTCTTATATCTCCAAAACAAATTAGCCTGCAAACTTGAAAGTGCTAGTGCTGCAGCTTATTTAGTATGGGCAAGGGGTCTGCCTATGCAGAACAAGCTGTAAATCAGGGCTTATATGTGTGTTGTTGTGTTACTCTTGCTGAGGAGAGGTGCCTCAGTGTTACTTTGTGAGGTTAATATGGGAATTTTACAAAGACCTATAATATATAAGAATTTTGATGAGATGGGAGCGCATACCCTACATTAAGATAGGCAGGGAAGGGGTAAACTAGGGGTTCATTAGAGCAAGGTGATGATAAAGAAGAAGCAATCTTTCCATTTCAGCCTGTAAGGAAGCTCCTAGGGTTGGACCAGGTCAGGAAGCAAGGAGAAACTAGGAAATTGACGGTCTTGCAAAGAGTATACTTTGTAAGATAAGTTTCAGAGTGGTAGCTGTGTTAGTCTGTATCAGCAAAAAGAATGAGTACTTGTGGCAACTTAGTGACTAACAAATTTATTTGAGCATAAGCTTTCGTGGGCTAAAACCCAATTCATTGGATGCATGCAGTGGAAAATACAGTAGGAAGATATATATACACAGAGAACATGAAAAAATGGGTGTTGCCATACCAACTATAACGAGAGTGATCAATTAAGGTGGGCTATTAGTAGCAGGAGAAAAAAAATTTTGTAGTGATAATCAGGATGGCCCATTTCCAACAGTTGACAAGAAAGTGTGAGTAACAGTAGGGAAAAAAATTAGCATGGGGAAATAGCTTTTTCCCCTACCATTAATTGGTTCTTGAATAGGGACTGAGAGTGACTGGCTCATTACAAAAGCAGCTTTGTCTCTCCTGGAATTGACACCTCCTCATCTATAATTGGGAGTGGACTACATCCACCCTGATCGAATTGGTTCTGTCAACACTGGGGCCATGGCTACACTGGCACTTTACAGCACTGCAACTTTCGCGCTCAGGGGTGTGAAAAAACACCCCCCTGAGCGCTGCAAGATACAGCGCTGTAAAGCCTCAGTGTAATCAGTGTTGCAGCGCTGGGAGCGCGGCTCCCAGCGCTGCAAGCTACACCCATAAGGGATGTGGTTTATGTGCTCTCCCAGCGCTGGTGCTCCGACTACACGGCAGCGCTTTGAAATTTCAAGTGTAGCCATACCCTAAGTCTCCACTTGTGAGGTAACTCCCTTCTCTTCACGTGTCATTATATAATGCCTGCATCTGTAATTTTCACTCTGTGCATCTGCAGAAGTGGTTTTTTAACCATGAAAGCTTATGCCCAAATAAATGTTAGTCTTTAAGATGCCACTGGACTCCTAGTTGTTTTTGTGGATACAGACTAATACAGCTACCCCGATAGCTGAGGGTAGGGAACAGAAAGGATATTGATGGATGAAATGGAATCCTACTCCCTGGCCTTGTAATAGAGCGGCTATATGGCAAGCAGAAGAGAGGGTGAAGGGCAGAACAATGATGGATTTATAGTGGGGTATAGTAGTGGGGGACATGGAAGTGAGGCGCATTGAATTGGAGGAGGCACAGAACGGGATGCAGGAAAAGGCAGAGTCTTCTCCTATGCATAAAACTTAAAATGCTCAACATATTCTAGATTTAAAACTTTAAGCCTCTTAGGTTTAAATCTGTATCTTACCTGAGGAGGTAGTGAAGGGTAGGACTATAACAGCGTTTAAAAGAGAACTGGATAAATTCATGGTGGTGAAGTCCATAAATGGCTATTAGCCAGGAGGGGTAAGGAATGGTGTCCCAAGCCTCTGTTTGTCAGAGGATGGAAATGGATGGCAGGAGAGAGATCACTTGATCACTGCCTGTTAGGTTCACTCCCTCTGGGGCACCTGGCATTGGCCACTGTCGGTAGACAGATACTGGGCTAGATGGACCTTTAGTCTGACCTGGTACGGCCGTTCTTATGTTCTTATATAAAAGCTTCTCAACACCCTTTCTGCCCCCCATCTCTCTCACAAAGATAATTTCCCTCAAACACACACCACTTGTGAACTTGCAAAGTCTGCAGGAGGGCAGCCCTGCTTTGGAGAGCCTCATAAGTTCTGTTAGAGCAAGGCTCAGCTCCTATAGTCTATATTCATCAAGCTGATTTAAAGGTTTGTGTTCATTTCAAACAAACATATTCACAAACATTTTATTGAAAGTGTTAAGGGTGAAGGTATGTTTCATTGCAGTTCAGCTAAAAATTTTCCTGACCAAAAAAACCCATACAAAAACCTCACCACCACTCTCTTTACAAAAATCCAAACATTAAAAAGTCTGAAAAGTTAAATGCTTTCTACTGCTATACAATTGTTCAGCTCTATCCCCACAAACACTTTATCACAGACCCAGTCTTAATTGTGCTACCTTGTTTTATTCTGTAATGGAAATATGGTATGGATGTATACTGTTGACTTTACATAAAGTTTATTAAATGTGTAAATGCAGATTTTGAAAGAAAAGTAGTCTTAGGATACTTTGGTATGTAATAGTTGCATAAATTCAGTGTGATGTGTAGTGAAGTAGAAAATAATTTATTAACAATTGGAAGGCTTAATCAATTTTTAGTTGTGGAATATGTTTGTGGTGTCACAATTGTATCTAAATAGACTGTTTTCACTATACGTATTATATTGTATAGCAACGAATACATCTAGGGTTTTTTTGTAGTCCATAATGTTAGAAAATTGGAACTGAATTACTTTACTAGGAAATCAACTAAAAATTCATTTTGATTTATGAATATAGTTTTGCAGATTTTAGAGAATTAAGTTAAACTTGTGTGAGCAGTACAAGTGATAGTGAATGATGAACAATATGGCAGTGGGGAACTACCTGCGTATCTTAAGTTAATTTCCAAATTTTAATATCCAATTTTTTTAAAGGTGGAGGAGTTTTGTAAAAAAGGTATAATTATACAGATAACATTAGCTGAACTCCATTAAAAGACATGTTTGACATTAACACTTTCTGATCCTTTTTGTTGTGAATAATCCTTTTTGGCTTAAAAAAAAGCGTATTTAGCATTTTTCTTGACTCTAAGGAAACTTCACTGTTCTGGAAGGAGGAGTTTGAATTTGATTTGCACCACAAGCATTGCTTTCTTTGTGGCATTTTCCCATCTGCCTCACTCAGTTGTTACAATCTCTCTGTTGACCTGAGTGTGAACAATCAATCAGATATCACACTGGGTGTTGACTTGGTGAGCATGAATAATATCCTTAAACAGTATTTGCGGTGCCCAGTGTCTTCCTCCATGCCTTCCACAAATTGTAGAAAGCAATTAAACTTATTCATATTCTTTCCAGCATCTAGAAAAATGAGTAATTTATTCTTCAGACTTTTGGATTCCCCTACCTATAAACTGATCTGATTTACTTTATGAGCTATATTCGTTTTAAGATAGTTGTAGCATTATAGGGTGTGATCTTGCTCCTACTGAAGCCAGTGGCAAAACTTCCACTGTATTTCAATGGGAACAGGGTAGAGACTCATATACACGCACGCACACAATTTGCCTTCAATTTACCTTTATTTTCCATGTCCTTTGGAGCTTACATTCTCTTTCACTCACAGTGTGCCTGTTTTAAATACACAATAAAATTA
This sequence comes from Gopherus flavomarginatus, assembly GCF_025201925.1. Lineage (NCBI taxonomy): Eukaryota > Metazoa > Chordata > Testudines > Testudinidae > Gopherus > Gopherus flavomarginatus. The sequence goes on from NC_066621.1 coordinate 55,353,868, forward strand.
AATGAATGTATGTTAAAGGTACAAAATGGCCTGTAAGAGAGAATATGCTCATGTTCAACCCTTATTTGGCATTAATGTTGTTTGATTATTAGCTGATATTGAAGAACATTGTGGTGATTCCTTCAATTTTTTTTATATATTATTTTATGCAACAGCAACATCAAAGTTAGAAATGGGTGTGTGAAATGTCAGAACAAACAGTTGCTTTCCCTCTTTCTTGTAGTTGTCTCATCTAATTTTTGTACAGCTGTTGATAACTTTTTGCCACACTTATGTCTATTCCCACTGACTCCTGTGGTCCAACCGACAGAGCTCCGTACTATGGGTCAGACATGGGTTTTATTCCCAGCTGTGTCATTTACTGTGACATTGGACAAGTCATCCTTGCTCAATTTCACTTTTACTATCTGTAAAATGAGGCTAATTCTTATTCACCTTTTAAAATTACTTTGAATCCAAAGCTATCAAATGACTATACAAGTGCTACATATTACCATTTGAGATACTGAGCCAGAAAGGGTTAAGAAAAAAAATCACCATTTATTTCCAGGAATTAAATCCCCCAATCTCACTTTTTTGGAGCAATACCTTCAAAAAAGGATCTTGAAAAAAGGAATTTACTTAATTTCCTCAATGACCTTTTCATATTTCTATCAGTCGTTAGTCTGACAGTAGCAGTCTTTTCAGGTGAGAAGTCAGTGTTGGATTTCTGACTTCTTGTAATAACTGCATGCTTGGGAATTTTCCCTTACTGAACTGGACTTTTTTTTTTTTTTTTTTTCCCATGGCCTTGGGGGAAGATGAGCAGGTTGCACTATCTAGAATTGGGTATAGGTGATTTTGTACACATAGCATTTGTTAGGGGGGCTGTATCTCAGGAAGTTTTTGTTCAAATGATCCCAAATTTAGAGGACTACTGCACCCCTATGAGGCGCACAAAATTTCAAGACAATCTGACTCAGCATATGGATTTTCGAGTACTTAGAAGGATTGTCTTTTAATCAGTAAGTGACTTAACATTAACTACTATTACTTCGCTGTAATACAATATTCTGCTTTTAAGTATTGTATATAAAGTTTGTAATATATGAGTGCCAATGCAGCACTTTCTAATAATGCAAAAAAAGTCATGTGCAGTTGTTTATAAGGTATATGAACCTTTTATGTTAAAATACAGATTATGCAACTGCAGACTAGACTCTTGATAAACAGTTCATTTAAGTCAATGGGAATCTCCACTGACACCAAAGGTCTTTCAGTCAGGTCCTTGTAACTCAAAGGGAAACATCTGCCTTCAAGTTAAGAAACTCTTATTTTATTCTTTAACATATATGAAAACTAAGCTGTATATTTGTATGGTTTTATTAAAAAAGCTTGTTGTTGGTTAAAGGACGATAATTAAAAATATTGATATGACACCAGCTGAGATTAAAGTGTGTAAGTGCATGTAACAGAAGTTAAGGTATATCAGCTGAATCATGTAAAAGTCTTTCATCACCATCTGATGTTAAAGAGCAGTAGTAATTCAACATGTCAATATCAGTAAGAGAATTTAATATCTCTGTGGGATAAGAATGGGACTTTAATGTGCAGATTAAAGAGCTCAAATCAATAATGAGAAGTAATTATCTCTGGTAGGGAGAGAAGTATGCAACATCTTTTTCAAAAGTTTATAGCTGCTTACACATTAAGCATCAGAAGCAGGTTTTAATGTTGAACAATGCTGTGTAGAATAGTTTCCTTTTGAATTATTCAAAATATTTTCCATTACGTTACTGAAGACAAGTCACAGGATCATTCCAAGTAGTGGTTTCCACAATGAAGGGTTATTGTTAAACTCAGTTAGTGGTCATTATGAGTACAGAAGTCCAGCCAATCATGCGGGTCTAGAGGCAGTGCTATGGCAGGGAGCTATAGGCCAATTTAACTAGTCCATGCAATTAATGGGTGCAAGGGACATGCCCTGATTCATAAGATTCTACCAGTACTTGGAAGGTGTTAGCAGTGAGGGAGAGGGATTATATGATGTGGTACATGAAGATGTAACTAGGAAGAATGGGATAAAAGAAAAAAAATTAATCTGTACAATCCTGCATGAGCTAGAGGAATAAGACTTTTTCACTTTCAGCATTTGTGAATAAAAGCATAGGAAAGACATTCACTGCTTAAGCGCTCAACAATTCATTAAGCATCCATCTTATGTTTTTCCTGTGTTCAACAGAAAGCAGCTTGCTTTTCAATATCTTTCCCAATTATAAAGTTCTTAAGGCCTGATTCTCCCTGGCTTTTATCTTTTGTGTAGTTATTTGCACCTCTGCAAAATCAGGATGCAAAAACTCTACCCTGGCAGAGTGGTAGGGGTGTGTTTTACATCCACTTTGCACTAGTATATATAGCTCTGCAAGGTAGTGAGGAATCAGAGTAGAAAAACAGGTTTCAATTAATGTCAAGTTCATCTCAGCTCTACCTCTTTCAGTAGAGAACTTAGTTTGCTATATATAGGTCCTTGGAACCTACCTGCATATCAAATGAGACTCCGGAACCAGAGGCCCCCTGTGTACTTTGTATACATTCAAGATCCCACAGTATTTTAGTAAAAGAAGTTTGACCTAGTGACTTTAGCTAAAATTTCCCCTTCCTCAGTGCTGTGTGGGGTATGTACATTTTAACCCTAAAGCAACTGCATTTCAGAAGTGCTGCATATAGGAGGTACTGTGCAACAGAAAGTGCTATGTAAATTATTGCAAAATTCTGCTTCTTTAACGATCTGGTGTTTCCATTCCCTTGGCTGAATAACCACAACCTACTCTCTTCCTACTTTTTCAGTATAGCCACAGGTTCCTGGCAAGATAGCAATTAATCTCCATCATCCTCTTGTCCTCTATATCAAAGGCCTAGACTGACTAATGCCTCAGACTGGGAAACAAGTGGAGGAAGGAATAATAACTTTTTATATTCAATCCCCCAAACAGTCATTCCATCTGCCCTGATTTGTTCCCTCCAACTTGCTGGTTTGCTCACAGAGCCTTCTCCACGGGAAAAACAACAACAGAAACGAGCAGGCAAACAATTTTTTGCTAGGAAGTGAGAGACTTTATGAATTAGGAGAAATCAGAGAATCTTAGGTGCTGAAACAAGGGGTGTTGCTGCACCTCCTTTCTTGAAGGAGTTTCCATCATATACAGGGGTTTACAGTTCGGTTCAATGGCTCTCAGCCTCCCTGCAGAGAATACAGGCTTGGATCAGAGTAAAGAGGGGAACAGACGCATTGTTGTAGCCCCTGGAGTTTGGGGGGAAGAGGAGGGCAGGAATGGGGGAACAAGCAGCCATCGCTGATCAGCAGGCGTTGCACCAGCTTAGGTAAGAGGAGAAGTCAGCCTGTTGCGCCCTGTTCGTGTGGGGGCATTTCAGGCGCGTTGTGCGGAGAGTTTATGCGGAACAGGCCCCGTGAGCCCAGCTCTGTGCGGGGAAGGACTCCCCAGTGGGACGCCCGCACTGTAGCCAGGGAGCTGAGAAAGGACCGGAGCGGGTCTCTCTCGTCCCCTCTGCAGCCAGTTCCCCGGGGAGAGGGAGTCTCTCTCGGCTGTACAGCCAGGGACCCGCCGCCCCTGCGCCCGCTCCCTTCTCCTCCTCTCCCAAGGGAGCGGGCAGAGTTCTGCCCGCGCCTTTACCAGCCGGTGGCGGTGGCGCTGCTGAGCAGAGCAGAGCAGAGCCGGGCACTGGGCGCCAGCCGCCCGCCCGCGCTCCCCTTGGCACCCCCTCCCCGGCCGGCCGGCTGGCTGGCTGTGCGCGAGGCGAACATGGCGGCGGCGGAGGCTGTGGGGCGGGACACTCTACCTGAGCACTGGTCCTATGGCGTCTGCAGGGACGGCCGGGTGTTCTTCATCGAGTAAGGCGCGGGGAGGCGCGCGGGTGTGTGTGGGGGGGGTCAGCCCGTCACTAACAGGTGCATGTTTTCCGCTTCTCCCTCCTAGTGACCTGACCCGCTCTACTACTTGGCTGCATCCTCGCACCGAGGAGCCTGTCAACTCCGGCCACATGATCCGCTCAGGTGGGTGCCCGCCCGGGGCTGGGGGTGTGTCGCGTGGCGCGGGAGGAACCGCTAACGACCGTTGTATGGCAGGGGGTCTCGCGCCCTCCCCAACCCCCCCCTTTTCTCCGGACAGGGAGGCACCTTCAGGGCACCAAGTTCTCACTCCCTCCCTCTCCCTTTGTTCTGCCTCCCCAGATCTGCCCCGCGGCTGGGAGGAGGGGTTCTCCGAGGAGGGAGCCAGCTACTTCATTGAGTGAGTACCTCGCTCCCCGGCCCCCGCCGGCGGGGGGGGGCCCTCCGCGGGGCAGTTGGGCGGCGGGAGCCGCCGGTTTTACGGCTCGCGGGGGGATGGTCGGTTTCTGCGTGTGTGAAATGGTTCCCGCAGCCTGCGCTTGGCTCCTGTTTAATGATTACCGCCAGGGAAAGCGAAAATAAAGGCGGCGGGGAGCTGGGCGCTTGGACGGGGGGAAGGACCCGGCCGGGAGAAGGAAATCCAGGGTCTCTAGCTTTGTCCTGGGCCGGCTCTTGCCTTCCCCCCTCTCCTTGGACCTTTCACTGTTTATTTCCCATTAGCAACAAGTTGCACCGGGCGGGGGGACGATGTCTACTCTTGGCAGTGTTTACACTGCAGGTTGGGCAGCTGGGGCTCTCCCTCGCTGCGCCGGAGCAACGAGCGGCGGCTGAAACTTGGCGGAGTGTTTTGCTCACGCTGAATGGAACGTGTCTGGAGCCGCACCGCAGGAACCAAGTGTTTTAAAAACAATGCTGTGTGAATGAATGGGGGCTGCTGCGGCTTTGCTTCTTAAACGCGACTGGATTTTATTCATTGGTTTAAAAAAAAACAAACCGGAGGTGCATTCTCAGGATGTTTCTGCGAGAAAGGCTTTAAATGATAGTAAAATAGGATGGGAGGCAAGTGAGAAGTGCAACTTTATTCAAAAGCAAATTAACAGGAGCTGGAGGACGCCCATGCTATCCTAAAAGAGAGGATGTGATCACAATTAGGGCATTTGGAAAGTTGCAGAAAATGTGGGGTAAATTATGTAGGTGTCCGAATTTGGGTTTTGATCCCCCTACAGGGAAATTGCAAATGTGATGTATAAATAAATTCTTGTTGCTTTGCATTAGTGGTAATTATATAGACAAGTATTGCAAAGGGGAGAAAGTGGTCTGATGTTTGGGCTTATATTGAAAAACAAACTGGGATAACTTTGTCTCTGTTTCCATGTACGTTATACTGGACTCCTTGCCACTCTGAATCAAATTATGATGGTGCCATAATGAATCTATATTTAATACCTACATTGATTTTGTGTAGGGTCTGCATTGCTTTTCTCTTTGCCCCATAACCCTGTTCATTTCTCCACATTTTTAATCTACTTTTTAAAATCTCTGTTTGGGAGGGAACATGTTAAACTGAACAATAAACTAGAACAGTTGTGGCAGTGCAATAAAATGTAGGATCATTATGTCCTAAAAGAAACAAACCCTCTCCCCCTTATACCTGAAGGAAAGATACTTGCCTAGAGGAAATGTCAATTCTGCAAAACTTGATTCTCTTTCAAAGCTGTGGTGCAGCATACCAGTCACTTCCTGCAAATATTCAGGATATAGGACTATTTAAAAATAAGTGATCATATTCCCATATGTTGGCCTACACAGGTGAAATAGTTCAGGGATGTTCCAAAGTTAAGAAGATCCCATGGATACTGTACACTATTAGGGTATGTCCAGACTACCTGCCAGATCGGCGGGTAGCGATCGATTTATTGAGGATTGATATATTACGTCTTGTCTAGACGCAATATAGCTATCCCTGAACATGCTCCCGTCGACTCTGGAACTCCACCAGGGCGAGCGGTGGTAGCGGAGTTGACAGCAGGGAGCCGTGCCCGTCGATCCTGCACCGTGAGGATGGGAGGTAAGTCGAAATAAGATACGTCGACTCCAGCTACCCATACCTGAGGTTGCTTATCTTACATCGGACCCCCCCCCCCCACTGTAGACCAGGCCTTAGAGCATGCAGCAGAAGTGAAATACTGAGAGATTGACAACCCAAGGACACAATATGCCTTCAAACTCCTAGAAGGTAAATGATCTCAACTCATAAATGGAGTCATTTGGAAACTTCTGAGGTTGTGTACCTGAGGACACATGGAGTGGCTTCTGTCTCCTGTCGTATAATAGCTTGTTTTTTTAAAGATATGGTTCTGGGCTCTTGTTTCAGTTGAATAGCTTGTAATGGGAATTGTCTACTGAAAAAGTTTGCCTCTTGGGCTAGGAAATTTCAAGAAGATGGCTGTCATTTTGCATATCATATGGCTTTCATGGATGACAGGGCTGGCTCCAGGCACCAGCTGAGCAAGCAGGTGCTTGGGGTGGCCAAGGGGAAGGAGCGGCACGTTGGGCCTTTTGGTGGCAATTCAGCTGCAGGTCCCTCAGTCCCTCTTGGAGGGAAGGACCTGCTGCCGAATTGCAGCTCAAGAAGAAAGTGGCGTGGTGGAAGTGCCACCGACTGCGATCACAGCTCCTCCCCCCCCACTGCTTGGGGCGGCAAAAACTCTGGAGCCAGCCCTGATGGATGATGATGTAGTGTTTTTGGAGTGTTCCCAGAAAACCAGTTGTCATTTTACTTGTGCAGCATATGACCATTGAGATCATGTACTTGGATTTGATACTTTCGAGATGCCGTAGTCATTTTGCATCCTACAAAATGTTTTGGATAATTGAGTACTTGGTGCGTTGGCATTCCTTGAAAACTCCTGCTATATAGGAATTTATTTTCTGTCCTTCTATGTGTGTAATGTATATGGTGCCTAATAAGCTTCAGAAAGATTTGTAGGAGTGGGTACCATTCTGAATCGGCTATGGATAGTTTAGGGCAGGGGTCGGCAACCTTTCAGAAGTGGTGTGCCGAGTCTTCATTTATTCACTCTAATTTAAGGTTTTGTGTGCCGGTAATACATTTTAACGTTTTTAGAAGGTCTCTTTCTATAAGTCTATAATATATAATTAAACTATTGTTGTATGTAAAGTAAATAAGGTTTTTAAAATGTTTAAGAAGCTTCATTTAAAATTAAATTAAAATGCAGAGCCCCCTGCACTGGTGGCCAGAACCTGGGCAGTGTGAGTGCCACTGAAAATCAGCTCACATGCCGCCTTCGACACCTGTGCCGTAGGTTGCCTCCCGCTGGTTTAGGGGGAGAGAAGTAATCAGTGTTTTTAGGTTTTCATTCCATGAAGAGAAGTTCTTTTCACTTTGCCTGTGCAGACTGCCATGGGACCTAGAAAGTTGTAAAACTTGCTTTGGATTTCTATTCCAGGAAACTTCTCCCAAACTTCACAGTGTATTCATATTCCTTTTTTAAGTTTAATTTATTTTAGTATAATATGTTTTACTTTTATCCTTTGCTCCTCTTCATGCACATTATTTCTCTCCTTGTAGTTTAGTTTCCCATGCTGACTTTCTTGAATACTTGATTGCTACTTTTAAGTGTTGACTTTATAATGGAGCACATTTAAAACTTGCCCAAGTAGTCCCTTTATTAGTGACTCATCTCTGAAAGCTTGATTTATTCTGGATGTTGTTAATTTCCATTGTCACTTGAAATAATTTAGGAGAAGAATATATACTTTACGCCAGGGCTCCCCAACCTTTTCCGGGTGGTAGGCGCCAGACGACGAGCCACTGAGGACTTTGGCTGGCGGACAAGCATCAACCGAGAAGCAGCAACATCAAGAGGCGTTGCTGCTGGAAAGCCGCAGAAAATCCGTGGCATTTTGGCGGCGACACCTCTTGATGATGCCACATTTTGGGCGGATGTTTCTCCGCTGGCCAGTACGTGGATGCACATAGATGCCCCGGCAGGTGCCATGGCACCTGTGGGCACCGCGTTGGGGACCCCTGCTTTACACGTTATATTTGCGTATTAACATACATGATAATTAGATGCACCTCACAACCATTCAAACACTTTTAAGTTAATCCATTGCATTATACATTAGATGCCATGCAACATGGTGGCACCAGAAAATATCTCATTGCAGAATTAATCCAAGATTAAAAAGGAAACGTGATCATGGTAGTAAGACGGCAATATTTTGATTCAAAAGTAAGGAAGAATTTATTACTATTTTAACTCTGTTTATGGTCTGTTTACCATGAACAAAAATGTGCTGACTTTAAAGGCTTCACTTGGTGATGGTGATTTTTAAAAAGGACTCCAATTTGCTTCTTCATTATTTAGAAGCTTTGACAATTCTGCATTGTATTACAGATGTGTAACTGATTTTTTTTTTCCTTCATAAGGCAAGTCTGTTTCAAGATGTGGCAATTCTATAGTTACCTGCTTCCTACTATTACTTTTAAGACAGGATCATCTTATTCTGGTTTTAGAATTGTCATTTTTTTTCTTGTGTAATCAACTAAAATTATTATATTAAGTGGAAATAAACACTAGAAAATGATATAATAGATTTTTTTCTTGAAAAGGGAATCCTTTATGCAGTATTTATTTTGACTCTTGAGATTAGACTATCAAGAGCTGAACACTCCATTTTTTAGAGTAGCAGCTGTGTTAGTCTGTATCTGCAAAAAGAACAGGAGTACTTGTGGCACCTTTAGAGACTAACAAATTTGTTAGTCTCTAAGGTGCCACAAGTACTCCTGCTCTATTTTTTGTTGTTGTTGGGCAATTATTGAAATATGTGGAAACACTTGAATTTTTGTTGTCTTTCCTCTGTAGTATTGTTTACATGAACACTTCTTAATTAACAGTCACACTAAGTAGTTTTACATTTAAAATGAGAAATAATTGAAAAGGCTCTTTTCTTCTAGTACCTGTTTCAAAACATCTTATTTGATACCATCTTTCAAGCCTAGTTAACCTAGTTCCTTAAAATATCAATCTATTCAAGTTTCAAGGAATACAAATATTGTTAACATTAAACTGGCTCCTTTTAAAGAAAAAAAACCACCCCAAACTAAGCAGCCAAACTCTCCAGCCTATTTTTATATAATTTATATAAACTAAGTAGCAATAATAATGTGTCTAACCTAATGTGAAGCAAAATTGGTTTTACTTTCTAGGGTAAAGCCTCCTTGAGTTCAATTTAATGAAGGAAGAAATCTATATCTATAACATTTTTCATCTCATGGGGTCACTGAATGCTGATTTATGACATAAAAATTAATCAAACCAGTTGAGGAGATGCCTTTCCAAACTGCTGAAAAGACTGGATCTGTTGTTAGAGTGTGGCCCACCTGCATCAATATCAGATAAAGGAAACACATTGATTCTTTTAAATTCTGCCTGATTAAAATATATTAAACACACAAGCGTTGTGGAGAAAAGTTGAAACATAATTATTTAGCCTGTTGAATTTGATTTTTTTGAAAACTGAGCACACAGAGAATACAGTGACTAGGGTCACAGAGCAGCGTGCTACGTTTAGAGAAGCATTGTTTGGGAAGTGATACTATAATTTCTGTTTTCTGCCTGGGAGCATCATGGTAGGTGGACTTATGAGAGCAGAGTACAGTGTAAATTGCCATTATTTTCTGTTTTCTAATGATTGGTTGTAGCCTCAGGGACAGCTGTTTTTCGTCTAGTCATTATAGGATGAGCACAGCATTGATGAATGAGTGAAGCTGTAGTAGAAGTGAATGAAAGCCCTATTAGACTTGCTCAGACTGGTTTCAGAAACTTGAGTTACTGGCATGTGCAGGTGAATTGGCTTGGTAAATTCTCTGCTTGGGGTAAAGATAAGGTGAATGCAGGGAAAATACTGAAACAGTTGATCAAAGTAGATACACACATACTTAAGCCTTAATGTGTGTTCATTAGGTTAGTGCCTCCACTAAACATCTAAAGGAGTTTTAAGCTGAACAAGAACTGGAAGTTCTGTAAATTCTGTTCTTATGTTGCCTTTTTATAGTTTATTAAAAGAACTGAGAGGTATATCTATATAAAATGCTCTGCCCTCTGAAATAATCCGTTCTGATAATTGTAACCGGGCTTTATCTGCCTTTGGTATATAGAAATATGTATGTAAAATACCAGAAGAAATTGTGTACTACACTGTTAAAACCTTCGGCAGGTATGGTGAATAGAACTGACTCTAATAGCACCAGTACGTTCAAATGGCAGCTTTGGTATTGAGAAAACTAAGAAATTGTAACTGGAAATCAGCGCTTAAAATAGCTCAAGATATTTCATCATTGATTTGTTCTTAAGCAATGTCTTTGATCTATGGCTTCTGTACCAAGTTTGACTCTTCTTCTGGGAAGACTGATCAGAACAGAGGTGTGTTTGTGTTCAACTAAAGAGTCATTGTTTATTAACAACTATGGTATTATTCTTTAATGAGTATTCAGTGTTTTTCTGTGTGCTGAAAATATGCATAACACATCTTTCAAGTGTTTTAGAAGCACATGGCTCTTACTAAATATTACACTCAAAAAAACTAGTTTAAAAAAAACATTGTTAGGGTTGCAAAGATAAGCACTCAAAAGTGAGGAAATACTAGAATTCTGGTTGCTTGTGCAGCCTAAATCCAACCTCCATATGCCTGTATCTTTATTTACATGATGGCGTACTATTTTTTTTTCCCCCCACAGGACCCCTGCTATATTTAGTGCTCAGTTAATGAGCAGCTGTTCAACATTTTATTCTCTCCTGCTTGTTTAGTGTGCAGCCTTAGTACCACCCTGTGAGGAGATGGGAGAGTGTGTGGTGGTGGGAGGCACTATGGATGTGTATTTGATGGATTTGGTTAGATCTGTGGGCCGTCACAGAGGACTTGTTCAATCTGATGGTTGTCCAAGATGCTTTCCATTCAGGCTAACTGAGGGAATAATTAATTGTCCGTTTGTTTAATGAGTGCTGAAACAATAGAAGTTACCGCCCAAAGACTAGACTGAATGCAAACACAACCCATGTCCCTGTCCTCATGGGTCCTTGTTTTTAAGAAAGAAAAACTTAGATTTTTATTTTAATTAAATACATCTTTTAATTTTTTTAATTATTTATTTTTATTTATTGTGACTTCTAGAAATCAGACTCATTGTCAGGCACCCAGAAAATAAGGAACTCACAGTTAATGACTACCTGTGAAAAGTTGTGATTTAAGTGACTTGGCTAGCATCACATAGAAACTCTGTGGCAAAGGCAGGGATAGAATCTGCTTCTCTATTGCAGCATTCATCTGCCTTAACCATAAAATCATCCATTCTCTTTCTTCCTGCAATTTCCCGTCTTATTTACTACACACCTTCCAGCTTCTGCAACAAATGAAGCAACAACCTCCTTCACAAACAACCCTGATTCATCCCCAGAGCTGGTCCATCCTGTGGAAAAAATAGATTTTATCATAATGCGTATGCACAAAGGAGATGAATTATTAAGGTTGCATGGGCCACTTTAATTTCAACATTTCCTAGGTTTTGAGCATTTGACTTTGCAACCTTAATGGTGTGTGAGTGTGTGTGTAAAATACATGTATAGAAAGTATAGCATTAGGTTGTAAGCTCCCAGGGTAAGAGACTTGTTTTCCTATTTTGCTGTAAAATACTTGTAAGGGCTGTATATAAAAAATAAATAACAAATTGAATTAAAGCACATAGGATCCAAAATCTGGTTGACTGTGTGTGTTTGCTAACGGTAAAAGTTACTTCTTGTTTAAATGACTTACCACCATATGTTGAGTGCATGTCAGAAATTTTTTCTTTATTTTGTATTCAAGGTTATCATTAAAGTTATGCTAAAAATATCAAAGCATAAGCTTCTAAATTTGTTTCCTGTGTTTGAAGTAATTTATGGTAAATATGAATATCCTAATTCTTACCTGTTCTTCAGGGAATATGTTTTAATTTTGGTTATTTGAAAAGCGGCATTTCTGGTCATTTGTTTGCTGCTGAAAATGTGCTAGATGGAAGATACTCTTCACTGATCACTGAAAACATATTCGCTTATATACTTTTATTGGGGAGAGGTGTATTCATGGGAGCTGTCATAGTATAATTCCCCGCTCTGAACCTTAGCGTCCAAAAGATGGGGTACCAGCATGAATTCCTCTAAGCTTGATTACCTGCTTAGAACCTGTAGCGCTGCCACCAACCAGGAATTCCAGTGCCTGGTACACTCTGGTCCCCCCAAGACCTTGCCCGGGGAACCCCAAGACCCAGACCTTCTGGATCTTACCACAAGGAAAGTAAACCCTTTCTCCCACCCTTGCCTCTCCCAGGCTTCCCCTCCCTGAGTTACCCTGGGAGATCACTGTGATTTAAACTCCTTGAATCTTGAAACAGAGAGGAAAATCCACCTTCCCCCCTCCTTCTCTCTCCCCCTCCCAGACTCTCCCTGAGAGAGGAAGTAATCCTAACACAGAGAGAAAATAACCTTTCTCTCCCCCTTCCCTCCTTTCTCCCCACCAATCCCTGGTGGATCCAGACCCAGTCCCCTGGGGTCTCACCAAAATAAAAAAACAATCAGGTTCTTAAACAAGAAAAGCTTTTAATTAAAGAAAGAAAAAACAGTAAAAATTAAAAATTATCTTTGTAAATTTAAGATGGAATATGTTACAGGGTCTTTCAGCTATAGATACTGGGAATACCCTCTCAGCCTAAGTATACAAGTACAAATTAAAATCCTTTCAGCAAAATACAAATTTGAACCCCTTCCAGCCAAATACACATTTGCAAATAAAACAACCATAAGCCTAACTCGCTTTATCTACATAGTACTTACTATTCTGGACATATAAGAGACTGTATCAGAGAGATTGGAGAGAAACCTGGTTGCACGTCTGGTCACTCTCAGAACCCAGAGAGAACAACAACCAAAAACTAACAGCACACACAAAGACTTCCCTCCCTCAAGATTTGAAAGTATCCTGCCCCCTGATTGGTCCTCTGGTCAGGTGACAGCCAGGCTCACTGAATTTGTTAACCTTTTACAGGCAAAAGAGACATGAAGTACTTCTGTTCTATTAACTCTTAACTATCCGTTTATGACAGGAGCTTTTTACTACTTTCAGATATTCTGATCTAAAAGCCTCTCTAAAATGTGAAGATTTAAAAAATGCAGTTCTTAAATCATTTTTTATTTGTAAAACAAAGTCCATCCATAATCTTTCTGTCTGTCATGTAATACTTTGTTAGAATTTTTTCTTGTGATCGTTAAAGCAGCGTTAAAGAGAACTAGAATCTTGGCTACAATTACTGATGTTAAATTCCCAGACCACATGATTCACAAATTATGTCTCTCTTTAAGCAAAAGCGTGAGTGCTACTGTGTGTTTTAGAAATTCTAATCTTAATTGCACTTCATTTTGAAATACATAGTTTACATATCTCAGAATATGCTTCCTAACTAGGGTTGCCAGGTGTCCTGCTGGTGTGTCCATTTTTTAAAATATTATAAAGTTGGCAGCCCTATACACTGCTCTAATTATAATGCCTGCAGTTTTTTAAGGGTGACCCAAACTCATAAAAGGGAAAAGAATTTTTAGGTTGAGACTGGTGTTCTGTTTCAGGTGTCTCCTTGTACTGTAGGTGTAATGCAGTTATCAAGTTGTGCTGCGTATAGGAATAAATGCCATGATTTTTGTCTGGAGAAGGATTGTTTAAATGAGGCTATTTCTTGCATATGATGAATAATTCAGTACAATAAAACCAATTAAAATAATAGACTTTCTTCAAGTTTTGTGGTTTGAATGCTAGTGAATGTGTATGTACTGTAATAGTTTGCTTGGAAATAAAATAATTTGAAGTTTTGTGGGGAAAAAATCTAAATCTTGTTTTCGAATTCAGCTTTTTCTCTGAGCAGAGAACAAATAGGCTACATCTTCTTGATCCTTAGGACTTTAAAATGTTTTTATCCGAAATTAAATACATAGTCATTCATAGTAATACATAAATTTACATAATGCAGTTTTGTTTACACAATTTTACTGATTTGTAGTTTGAGATGTGGTGAATATATATTATTGATCTTTCACAGGGAAGCATAATGTGTTTCAGCTTGCATAGTGTTAAATGTGATATTACATTATTTGAGTCTTTCTTTAAAGAAAGCAGTAGAACAGTGCTAAAACAATACACACTTAATATAGCCAATGAAATACATCAATTTCTATCCATTTCTAGTGAGGGATTCTAGTGTAAAGTATTATAATACTCTCTTTTGGAACATAAAATGTTCTATGGTAAAGTAAAGCAATGTATTCTTCTTAACTCAGATTTTATCGGTTTTCTCCCCTTGTTGTTTTATAGAATATGCTTCTGTGTTTATAATAATTTTGCCTGCAGCTATGCAATTCTCTGGACTTAGTTGTAGTTCTGAGAGAATTGAGTGGCTAGCTGATTAAGAATAAAATTCTTGAGAGCTACAATATACGGTACAACAATGAGGATTTTTGTTGTTCCTTTCAGAGTCAGATGATTTGATGCTTTTTTTTCCCTTGTGATGTGGTATTAGTTTAAAATATTGTATATGGAATGTCTGTAGTATTTTCTCTTGAAGTTATTGTTTGGTTAGAGCTGTTTAGAAAAGTGTTGGAAAAATTTTTAATTAAAAGCTTGCCAAATTTAAAAAAAAAACTCCAGAAAGCTGTATTGGATAGTATGCAATCTGTTTTACTGGTAAAACCAAAGTTCCTGTCTCTTGGAGGCCAAAATATTTGCGATGTGATTTTTATTATGATGCAGAAGTAGTGTCCACAATGTGTTGGTTGCTATACAAAAACAAAAGGTATAGTTCCTACCTTCAATAATAGAAGTCATGGCTTTTAATACAGCCTGTTGCTTTAATATCTCTTTTTGTTGTTGTCAGACTGCTTCTTTTCCCACATTGTTATGACTGACTGTTTTACAGGATTGCCCTGGGATATTGCATTCAGAAGCAGAACTTACATTTTCTACTCTAAAGTTTTATTATTTAAAAGAGGAAAAAAAAGCTTTTGATTCCCTAGAATTATCTGGCTAGTCTCCTAACTCTTCTCTTTTTGATTGTCTGCCATACCTAAGGACATTCTATGTACTGTAATACTTAGTGATAGTTTTGCTAACTTGTTTAGACAGATGTAAAAACTAGTTACTAAGACAGTATGTGGTAGGGATGAGCTTTTCTGCCTTTTACATCTAATTCCTCCTTCCCCCATGGCTTATATTAGTTTTATCTTTAATTTTAAAGCCTTATGAAATGAATTACAAATACATCCATGAGATAAATGCACTTGAATAGTACAGAATTTTCCGATTTGTGTGTGGTTTACTTAAATTGATCTGGTCAAGGTAACTCCCAGAGGCCCAGTGTTGTGTAAACAGAGGTGAGCACTCTGTGTTTTGCCTTCTTGGCTAAAGTGGTAATTTTGAGTAACTGCATAGATTATTCAAATCTGACTAAGAGCAAAGTGAGCTGCTAATCTTTTGCTATTTTTTTTTAAATATGGTAGAAATATAAAACTACATAACGGACTTATTGGCTTTCAAACCCACAGATTTGTTTCAAAATGGAATATGTTGTACACATTGTGAAATTGACATTTGCCTCTCAAGTGTTCTGCCAGTATTTGTGGTATCAGGTGACAATTGTAACAGTAATAGGCAAAAAAAAAATTCAGATGAATGTAATTTTTTTAAGTTGGTTTCCTGTTAAGCTGCTTTTTTTGTAGTTAAGTATGTACTATGCAGATTTAACCTCTGAACACCTGAGTTCAAAGGGAAAAAGGGGTTGGTCTTATCCGAATGCCTATACTAATAAATCTTATTACACGTAATTCCCCAGAATGGTCAGTCACATTTGACAGTTGGGCTATATCATGAGAGATGCTTCATGAATATCCTTTTGGCTGATTAGTAAAGCAACATTTTCTTCATACTTGCCTGTAGATGAGGTGCCATAATACTAGCTGTTTGGATGGGGAAATAGGATTGACAAAGGTCAGAAGAAAACAGTTACTGCAGAATGAAAGAACATTTTGGTCAGAGCCATGTTCAGATGCCTGGAAAGCTACATCAACAATAAATACCTAGCTACAAAATTGCTCTTAATAATGTGATTAGAGAGTGACTTTCTTAGACATTTACTAACAGTCATTTGCCGTGTATTGATGATTTCCAGGCTTGTTTGCAGCACCGATTATTAAGTCTGGTGTCCGGTTACCTGGATCATTAAGAAAATAGAAGTTAATTGTTTAAATCAGCAAATGATATCCAATAAATGAACAAATATTCCTGGCTCACTGTGTATCTGTCCATTCCCATGTCTCTTTAGGTAGGGATTTTTTTTTTTAAGACTCAGTGGGCTGTGTGCCAGTTGCTTCCTAATATGAAGATTTGCTGCTTATTTTAGCATCCAAGGTAATGATCTTGTTAAATAGGGCAGTAAAATGTCTTTACTTTCTTTCTCACAGAGAACATTTTGTGTCTAGCAGAGATATTCCAATGGTTTTCAAACTGTGGGTCGCGACCCACTACTGGGTGATGGCGGCTCTGGTCAGCACCGCCGTCTGGGCCATTAAAAGTCCCATCGGTGGTGCTGCCCTGCTAAGGCAGGCTAGTCCCTACCTGTTCTGACACCGTACTGTGCCCCGGAAGTGGCCAGCAGCAGGTTCGGCTCCTCGGCTACATGGGACTCTGCGTGCTGCCCGAGTACTGGGGAGCTTGGAGGTGGGAGTTTCAGTTCCCTACTTGTAAAACATTTTCATCCAGCACTGAGATGAATTTATAATAAAACAAAAATAAGTTTATTAAGAACAGAGATTTAAGTGATACTAAGCAAAGATAGTAGAAACAGGAAATGGTAGAAATAATAAAAAAAAAAAAAGTATAACATGCTTCAAAAAGACTGCATGTACCTTTGGCAGGCTCCAAACAAAGTTTTCTCTAAAGCAGTTTTCTCAGATGCAGCTACTTCTCAGCATCACTGACCCACATTGTTGGGAATCCGTTGTTCATGGATGGAAAGAATGCTGACCTCCTTGTTCCCTTAGTGATGAAGAACCAGAATGTATTTTTGCTTCTCCTCCTATTACCGAAAGTTCGTCTTTATCACCAGAGTCTGGATGAACTCCTGGGGCTCAGACTCCAGTATCTTCTCATGCTGAGTTCACATCCTCATGTTAATTTGTTTCTCCTGTTCACCTCTGATGCAAATAAACTGCTTTGGTATTACCATGCTCAATTTATATTAGAGACAGGGAGATAGCTGTCCTCTCTCTTGTCTGGAAGAAAACCTGTTTCTCCCTTTGTTTGGTTACAGACTTTAAAACATTGCGTCAATAACCACTTTTCCTAATATAGTGTTAATACATGAATTTCACAGTATTAATGACTAATGTGTTATCAGCTTTCGTGTGATCTTTCACGACATTCTTTACAAATAGATATTATGACAGCAGTATGTTAGGTGAAGTGAGTTTATCAGGCCTGATGAGATACTGTCAGAGCAGTGAACCACCAGTGGTTTATAGTGTCCATTTTTCAGTATTGGTGGTGCTTGGAATGGTGTAAACAGTACTATAAGTAGGGCAGGGCATTTTTACCAGTGTCACAAAAATGTATGAGACACAATAGGAAGCCACCACTTCACCCACCCCCATAAAAAAATCCCCAAAACAAACAAACAGAAAAACCCAGAACCCCCCCACCCCCCGATGTCTTGTCTGTACATCATAGGGTAACAATAGTAAGTCTAAAAGATTTAGGAGCACAAAATGCCATTGACTTTCAGATTCTTCAAGAGTCTTTGAAAATCTCTCCCCACCCCAAAAGTCTGGAAATGGACCTATGGACAACTGCAATTTAATACATACACATTAGAAAGTGTATAAGAAATTGATCTTTAATTGAACATTCTGTTTTTCAGATATTCTACTTTTCTACACACACTTCCTGTGAACTCAAACCTAGCATTATTGTAGCAGAGTGAGCTGGGCCCTTTAAGGGTTTGTCTTTGCTTCAGAGCTAACTTGAGTGTGGATAACTTCTCTGCAGATGTGCCACTATAGCTTGATGGCGCAGACAGTACAGTGATGGAAGGGTTTTTCCTGTTGCTATAGTTAATCTCCTGAGAGGTGTTAGTGGTGTCTAGACTGGGGCTTAGGTCACCTTTACCACGTCTCTCAGGGTTATGAAATTTTCACACCACTGAGTGACATAGCTAGGTAAACCCAATGTTCTAGTTGTAGACCAGGCCTTAGTCCAACATGATGAGAATAGCCACATTGTAGTCTACTTGCTTCTGTACTACAGTGCAGTGCTATGTGATGCTAAGACTTCTGGGTGTACAGCCTTAATTTTTTAGTGCTAAAGTAAACTGAGACACTCTATAAATTCTTTTGCAGTGAATTGAGAGAAAACTTAGCTATCTTTTCTGAGGATGAGAGCCAAAGTGGTATTTGTCTGATTAAAATGACTGAGTTCTGTGCAGTTACTGCTTGTGAATATGGGGTTTCAGTGCTGAACCCGCCTGCATGAATTGATAAGTGACTAGTGAAGACTAGTGCTAAGAGTGCATGTTGCCACCCTGGGTTGGTACTGAGGGTTTGACCCTGTAAGCGCAGACATTCTGGGGTACAGCAGAACCTCAGAATTATAAACACCAGAGTTATGAACTGACCAGTCAACCACGCATCTCATTTGGAACTGGAAATACACAATCAGGCAGCAACAGAGACCCCGCACTCCCTCCTTCTGCCCCCCAAAAAGCAAATTCAGTACAGTACTGTGTTAAACGTAAATTACCTTTTAAAAAAAAAAGAGAAAGCAGCATTTTTCTTCTGCATAGTAAAGTTCAAAGCTGTATTAAGTCAATGTGCAGTTGTAAATTTTTGAAAGAACAACCATAATGTTTTGTTCAGAGTTACAAACGTTTCAGAGTTATTGACAACCTTTATTCCCAAGGTTTTGGTAACTCGGAGCTATGTACGGTAGAACCTCACTCAGTAGGATGACCAGATAGCAAATGTTAAATATCAGGTCAGAGTGGGAGGTAATAGGAGCCCATATAAAAAAAGAGCCCGAAATATCAGGACTGTCCCTATAAAATGAGAACATCTGGTCACCCTGTCACTCAGGGATCTGAGAATTGTAGTTCCTCTTGGGGTCAGTGATGGTTATGCAACCAGGCACAGTATTATAAGGGAAGCCTATGGCTTAATACAGGGAGACTCATGGAAGTGCAAAATGGCAGAGTGAGTTGGGACAACAGATTTGAGAACGAGCTCCTAGTCACTAACTTCATGAATAATCTGGGTTTCTGCCAAATTGTTTGAACTTGCATCAGTTGCATGAAAATGCACTCAAGAATAATCAGTTAATGAATGCGCTTGTAGTGGTTTAGCATTATAGGTGCAAAGCTTCCCCCTTTCTCTTGAAGGCATAGATATTTGGTGCCTAAAAATGAATGTGACCTGACCTCTTCTCAGAGGCTTTGTGTTATTGCAGTACTTACAAATGATCTGCTGCATTGTTAGTCTTTTGCAGATTAATGCTTAAATAGTGTCATATTTGCTAAAACCTAAGTAAAGCAATGTTCTGCCTTCAAAATAGGTGAAATGTAAGAATGCCATAGCCAAAGTCCTTTGACACAGTGTTACTGGAAAGGTTTGTGATGTACTTGATGTAGAAAAGTAAAACTTACAGTTGAAAGTGTAATATTTAATAGTTCTTCTGGAAACTGACTTCTTGATTGATATTCTTCTGACACCATTATCCCTTCTCTGCTGAGTGTTAGCATGTATTGGGAGGTCAGCAGATAGATGGTTGCTTGCAAATTGATTTCTTGTTGGAGGAGATTTCAGTGATGTGAAGTCTTCAGTCTGGGTATTTTCTTAGTGGTAACTTATTTTATTTATGCTATATACACAAGCTCTTGAACAGAGAAGGTCAAACAGTGTACAGGAAATCCCTTGGCCAAAATGCTAGTGCCCAGTTCCCATGGAGCAACTCTCCCCAAGAACTGATTGTAGGTTAGAGAGATTAAGGCTGAAAGCAAACTCTCCTACTGTTTGCAAGTTACCCAAAAGGAAACTCCATCACAAAATTAATAATGGAGCATTTCTCCAAAGCCTGAGCAATATTTGCTCCCTAAGAAAAATAACTTGTAAAACTGTGTAACAGCCATTTGGTGTCTCCCCCATAACAATATTTTATGTTTAGAGTTCAGTTTTGAATATGAAAATAAATGCATGTAATATTAAATATTTCACTTTGGATAACTGAGAAGTTGTCACCCTTGAAAGTGGAGTGAAAGTAATATTTATATACTGAAAACTACAAAAATATAGCTAATGCGCATAAATATTCAGTTATGCAATTTTACTTTGTCTCCTTTTTATTTTTTGGCTGACATATTGGACTGTTTAGACATTTTCTAAATTACATAAAATTATAACTGAGTATTCTGAAACAATTTAAATTATTTCTGTTGAATTAAAAACTTTGTTTAAATGTTTATCAGATACAGACTTTTTCATTACATAGGAATCCAGCTTGTCAGTGCTGACAGCCAAGAGTAAAGTCACATGCAGTCAGGGCTTTGGAGCTGTGCTCCTGCTCCGCTCCAGCTCCAGGCAAAAACCTGCAGCTCCACTGCTCCGGAGCTGCTCCACGCTCCAGCTCTGGGCTCCGCTCCAAAGCCCTGCATGCAGTGACAAAATAAGATTGTAGATCAGCTTTCTTTTTTAGGTCCAGTAATATTGTAAAACTTTGTTGCAATTAACACTTTGAAAGGCTATGATTAAAACTATGTGAGTGCAAAATAGGCTATTATTTTATTCGAATATCTCTTTAATAAAAATATAGGAAATCTCTTTGGAACTGTTAGATTAATATATATACAAGAATAATTTTGATTACGGGAGATTTTACATTTCTTATATGGAATATAATTAATATTGTAAATAATGATTGTGACAATGTCTGTGAAGAACAGAAATCCAGTTGTAAATCCAGTTGTGAGCCTGATTAATCTTTAGAGGCTTTCTGACCACTTTGAATGTTTATACTTTTTCTTCTTTTTTTATTTAAAAAATAGATTGTACCAGGGGTCGGCAACCTTTGGCACCCTGGCGGGCTGGGCTAGTTTGTTTACTTGCTGCGTCCGTAGGTTCAGCCGATCGCGGCTCCCACTGGCCGCGGTTCACTGCTCCAGGCCAATGGGAGCTGTGGGAAGCTGCGGCCAGCACATGCATCAGCCCATGCCGCTTCCAGCAGCTCCCATTGTCCTGGAGTGGTGAACCGCGGCCAGTGGGAGCCGCAATCGGCCAAACCTGCGGACATGGTAGGTAAACAAACTGGCCTGGACAGCCAGGATGCTTACCCTGGTGAGCTGCATGCCAAAGGTTGCCGACCCCTGGATGGGTTATTGCTGCTTTTTTATGCTGGGTTTATCAGTAGTTTTGAGAGAGGAACTGTGACTGAAATGTATTTAAGTGCTCATTGTTACTTTTGAGTGTGTTCTTAAGGTGATGGGATAAATTATTATAAGTGTACCGGTAAATGTTAAAACTACATTAAGCATTTGGAAACAAATAATTTTATTGCTGTAATTGTAAATCTCTGCATTAATTGCTGCAAAATTATACTAATTTAAAAGAATTGTTTTATTGAAAACAAATAACTGCAATCTGGTACTTGTACATGAAGTAATTAGCAGTTTAGCAAAGTGTCTTTAGCTTCATTCTCTCAGTTTTCCTGTTTTTGAACTAGGAACAATGGACTCCTATAGACTTCTCTCTATAATTCACTTCTGAGTTTTCTCGAAGTCACCCTAATTTAATGTTTTGAAATATATGCTTAATTGTCTTTCTAGTTTATGAACTGAGGTTGGTACTAAATTTGTACCTTAAATTAATATTTTTCTCTAAGTTACAGAAATAAACAATTGTGCTACTGTAATCTGGATTCCACAACTTCATCTCAGCTTGTTCTCTCCTAGGATGTCCTAAGCCTATTGAATGTTGCATGCAGAGAGCCAGTGTGGCACTAATGATTTTCTTACATAGTTAAGTAATCTGAATGCTTGTTTTTAATAATGCTGTTCAGTCAGATTTGGCATGGTTCATTGTGGAATACATTCTTTCTGCTGTTGGTGTAGTTACTGTATTGAGAAGCAAATTTCTGTTTTTTATTGTGCTGTCTCTTTCAGAATAATGCCCTTTTGTACCATGATCTACCAGTTTTTATGATTTGTTTGCTGTCTATTATCTTGACAGCTCTGTTTTTAAAAAAAAGTCTAGGCAACAATCTATTTTATTGATTATGAAAAATGTTCAAAAATACACAACTGTAATGCATAATGTTTTCAAAGAAGAAATGACGAATGAATGAATGGATGCTGAAAAGAGGATTTTCGGAACAAATTTTCTAGGTGGATACTTTCAGCGCATTTTCCTTAATAAATTTGCTATTTCACATTAAGGCAGTGGATCTGTTACAATGCATCTTCTGTTATATAATTCAGCTATAATTTGCTTTTCTCATTCACTGGTAAGAATAGCTTTTCATTCATTAGGAAGGACTTTTTATCTCTAAGGTAACACTTAAAAGTGCAGTGAGGAAATACTCCCATGTTTACCTAAGACTGTCTTTAAAAGGTTAGTTTTCTTTGCAGCTTGTTTCATAATTACATGCGGATGTGTTCCATGCTTTACACTGGTTTATGAAATACAGCGTATGTCTTCACTGCCCTCTCCCTCCCACCCCTCCCCCAAAAAGAAAAGTAAAGTGTGTTCTTAACTCAGGTTAAAATAGCAGTGAAGACAAGGCAACTTGACTTTTAACTCGGGTTAGCAGCCTGAATTAAAGCCTATAGGAGAGCATGGGCAGAACTTGAGCTGCTAACCCAAGTTTAAAACCAAGATGTCTTCATTGCTGTTTTAATCTGAGTTAGTTAACTTGGGTTAGGTAACCCAAGTGAAGAATACACTTTTTTTTTTTAAGTAAAGGTATGCCTAGAGTCAAAAATTTGAGGAAAACTGCCAGACCTCCGAATTCAGTTTTTTACAACGAAACTCTTTGACAAAGAAAACAAATGTGCAGGCAAAGTTATTTGTTGTGTGTAAAAAATAAAAATAAAAAATGAGGGGGCTGCATGTTGATGAATCATTTGTTTCAAAATATAACAATAGACCCTATACCAGTAAAAGAAATTATGGGAACTTCATAATTTACAAAAATCCTTGGAAATTACAAAGAGATAAGTCTGGGCATTGCTAAATCTAAAAGTCCTCAAAAAGTACACCAGGCAAAACGTGTTCAGTATGAAGACTTGATCAGCTCTTTTGACCATATCATGGGATCTGATTATATGAGTAGATTGTCCATCAGTAGACATGGAATATATGTCAGTAGACATCAGACTTGTGGAACTGATATACAAAATATGACCTGTTTTCATTTGTCAAATGTATACAGAGATACTGTTAATAATAATTCACCTCAATCAAGACATATTTAGACAACAGAAAAGCAGATTCTACAGAAGTTTTATAAAGAAACTCCTATCTTGTGTTGACTCTAATAAACTTTTATAAAGCCCTTGGATATCCCAGTGATAGTCATAGCATAGACTTAGTTATTCTTACTGCAGAAGAGTCCACCTTTGTTCAAGACAGTAAATAGCTGCTGAATGCTATGTTCAGGTAGTACTCGTAAAATTGTGATGTATTAAATGACTTTTCCATAAAAAGGTGGGGTGGGGACAAAAATTTGAACATTTATATATGATGTATTGTATCATATCAAGTAACATTATTTATGGCTTCACCTAACATGACTCAGTGTCAGTTTTTTATATAATAAATCTTTTTCCATTGTTGTTTCTGTCTCCTAATTTAGACCATAACTTCCCCTAGGAAAGGCATTTATTTTACCAAAGTGATAACACTATGTATGGATTGGAATATGTCTACGTCTTGTTAAACCTTATCACGTGGCCAAGTGACTCTTCCTATGCAACAGTTTGAGACCTTGCTGTAACCTTTTGTATTTTATAAAAGGGTAGGAGGATCATGAATGGTTGGGTACAAGAGATCTCATACATGACTTTCCCAAACCTTTCATTTGTTCTTATATTATACACATGATTCTCTTGAAATAGCTAGGAGCTGGAAGAGCCTTCTGGACATTGCACTGCATATGAAGACTCCATATAGCCTACTGCTGAGATTTCCGTATCTGTTGCTGTGGCAGGAAACATAGTAACTTTAAAAAACAAACACCAAAGCACAGTAACAGTTAACTAGATGTGCGCTCACGGAGTTGTTTGATCATTTTACAGCCAGTGAGGATGGTATGTATCCATGGCCTATTATAGGAAAAGCTAATCTTGGCAATGACACGCATGTCCATTTTTGCAGTGGTTTGACAGTAAGTCACAATTATTTGCGAAGAAGTGTGTGTACATTTTTGTTTGGAGTGTAGAATGGTTACCTCTAAAATACAGCAGTGTATTTTATTTTTGTGAGACCTACGTATGGTGATCTGGGTGGGGAAAAGTTTCATTTTAACATGAAAACTGTCCTATTTAGAGAAGACGGTGCTTAATTTTGTATAAATATTGTCTGAGCAATAGTTCTTGGACATACACTTGGATTTCTCTTATACTAGGTTTCTAATTTTTGCACTTCAGAGAGTTAGTAGATAGTTCAGATTGTTAAATATTTGTATTTATTTTGATTTGTTTGTCAGGTATCTCGTTTACAAAGATTTAGAAATTAAAAAGATAGTAAAGATAGTATAGCCAATAAAAGCTGACTTTGATAATGATCCCAAGAACATGTTAATTTTTTTCTCCTCTACCTCTTTAAATCCGGCACAAAACCACATGACTGTTACTCCTGGAAGAATTCTGTGCCACTGCACAGAATTCATGTCCTCCCACCCCCCCACAGATTTTTGTTTTCCCAGCAGAAAATAGATTCTGCCAGGGAGGTGCAGCGGTTACACTTTTCCCCACCAGGGGCTGCTGTGGTGTCAGAAGAGAGGGCAGCTGGCTCAGGCCTGGAACAGCTAGACATGAAAAGGGAGTGAACAGTGGCTGCCTTCCTCACCACACATTGCCCCTGGGGCCAGGTGAGGAGGCACAGGATATAGGGAGGACAAGACAGAAGAGGACACATAGAGTTGCTGGGGGGTGGTGGTGTCACATAGACTGGGATTCAACAGGGCTAGTGGTGGGACAGACTGGAATGGGGCACAGGAGCTAGTGGAGTGACAGCAGTGAGCTGAGTGGAGTTGGGGTGAGGGTGCAGGGACACATGGGGAGAGGAGGTGCAAGGACACATGGTCGTGGGCAAATGTGCCTGACTGACTGGGAGAGGCTAGGGGTCAGCCAGTGTCAGCATGTGGAAGGCTCCCCAACTCCCTAAGTATCCCCCGCCCAAAAAACTTTCATATTCCTCCAATCCATACCCAACAGCCCTCCAGGTTCACTCCCAGGCTCCTTCCCAGCAATCACTTCCCTCTCCCTCAGCTTCTCCATTACCCCTGACTCCCACCAAGTCTTTGCATCACGTCTGAGGGGGTGCGGGAAATACATTTAAATACAGTTGAAACAAATTTTTATTCAAAGTGCTGTATTAATATGCCTAGTAAGGAAACTCTTTGTCAAAAAAACATTTTTTGTTGTCTGTATTGTTGCAGACATACTTACTGAAAGGTATTTTGAAATAAATTACCAAAATAATTGAAAATAGCGTGATTATATTCTGTTGTTTTGACAAAATTTGCAGAATTTTAAAATATTGTGTGCAGAATTTTTAATTTTTTGGTCCAGAATTTCCCCAAGAGTAGACTGTTAGCTGAAGAAACAAGTGCAAACACAGTATGATAGATGGTTCCACTGCATTGACAAGGTTATTCTTTCTCTGACAGTCACATCTGTGGGGTTTTTTTTAATGGGTGATGAGTTGTTTGGTGTAAAATAAATGTATCAAAATATTATTTATCTTGTCTGTCTGCCTTGACAGTGTCCTCTAAAAATTAAGTTTATTTAGTCATTATCATATTGATTTTATAGTGCCTATGGCTTTGTGAGTTGGACACTTCTAGAACCATGTTTTATGAAATTTGTGTTTGTTTTTGCTTTCAAACAAAAAATAAAACTGAAGATTCCTTATATCTCTTGAAATTTACTAGACTACTGCAAACACCAAGGGCACCAAATATTAAAAGTGAAGAGTCATACCTCTGAGCAAATTCATAATGGAAGAATGCTTGCTGATGATTTGTCCTGGAGATCACCACAAAAACTGACACCAAGAACATACAGTCTAACCAACAGTGGGGTCTAGCTGCAAGGCAGTTTCTCTGATAGCAAGGTCCCAGAATAGTCAAGAAATTTTACAGACGGTCTTTCTTAATTTTGCAGGGTTTGAGTTCTGCTGGGAGTTATGTGGAAGATTCATATGAACCTTCTTCTCACCACTGTTTTTGTTGGGGGCTGTGCAGATTAAACTTTTGGTTTGGAAATTCAAGAATAAACAGTATTATCTTATGTAAATCAGTGAAATAGTTAGTGTTTGCCTTATCTTACCTCCTACAACCTTATTGTAATCTGTTGTCTCACAACTTTGTACATTGGCATGTTAATTTCTGGTAATTTACTGGTGCTGAGTTTGCGTGGGCATAAACTTTCAATTATAGATCATGTGAGAACAATTAAGTATCACTGTGTGTGCCTCATAGGTTCCATTCAAGCAACTGAGTTGTAATCAACTGAAAAAGTATTAGACATACTGTATTAAGCAACCATCCAGAAGAAATGCAGGAATGTGTAAACAGAGCTCTGATTTGTTTTTGGAGAAAATTGTTGTGGATTAATTGTCACAAGGTGGTAGTAGTACAAAAGAGGAGGAGAACCCTGTGAAAAAGGTAAAGTTAGCAGTAGATGTGTAAGAACAAAACTAGTTATGAATTTGCGAGTAGAGGGGAAGATAAACTACTCCAAGTTAAAACAGAAAAGATGTTAAGTACTCCTTTCTGAGAATATTGTAGCTTTGGGAGTGCAATAGACGTGTACACCTCTAATGATTTAAGCATTCCCTTATTCTAATAGAAGAAGCAATATTGTCAGTACCAGTAAATCTTAATGTCACCCCTGTAATTGAGACATTAAGCTTTAAAGTACGCCTCTATTTACGTCACTGGAATTTTAAAGGCTCCAAAGTCCTCATGACTTCTGAGTGTTTGCTGGAATGTATACATTTTGTCAGTTCTCTGTTTCATGAATTCTGCCAAACAGCTAATAGAGTAGGTACTATGAAATTTATGTAATATTGTAAAAGTGGAGGATTAGCGGGGGAAGATAAGAGGAACCTTCCCAAGAAGAAAGCTTGTACTGGCAGGACAAAAAAGTATATGGAGATTTTAGAAGGTACAATGGTTAGTGTTAGTTATTCTTGCCAAATAATTTAATCTTTTATCCTGATCTTCACCTTTCACACCCTGCCTCACCAGTTCTCAGAAGTCACTTCTTTTCTGCTTTGTCAAACCCACAATGTCTGTCTGTCTTGCTGTTTGTAAGCCTTTGACTGCCGCCATGGTGCTAGCCCACGGTACTGACGGTGAAGAGAGCAGTACTCAAATAAGTAAATTCGACTGCACTTTTTTCTTTTTTATAAGGCCTTGGGAGAGGGAAATATAGGATGCCAAATAATGGCCCACTCAGCTTAGTGTTTGACTAAAAGCAGCTCTTTGCTTGAACAAACTCTGTTATTTAAAGGAATATTGTCAAAACAAGTTGTCTGAGCTACCAACCCCACCTTACATTACTACGCTTCATATATAAAAATATTTTTAAAACCTCACATTACATGGTTTCCTTATTTTTTGCATTTGTTCATCTTGCATGTTGAAACTGGTTATGCTTCTCTTTCTTCAGCTGTGCTTTAGGGCTCTCCTGCACTACTATAATACCTTAGTCACAGTGTTTGGGTTGTAAATGCTATAATGATGTTCAATTAAAAAATTAAATACTTTTCAACGAATTTGAGTCATATAAATGTTTCTCTTTTGCAGTGTTAAACCCACATTTGGGGCCCACAAATGGGAATGAGTTTTTTTTTTAATAAGTGAAGGATTTAAATTTAAAACAAAATCTGATGGGTTTTATAGTTTTACTTCCTGTACATTTTTGATGCTGTATTTGTCTACATGTTTTCATTGTGGTTTAAGTAGCTGTCTTGAGTACAGCAGTGAATTTGTATAATCTTGAGATTGATTTATTCATTTATAACCTTAAATACGTTTCTTAAGATTAAGTCTATTTTTATAATTTGTCCCCTCCACCCCACTCCGTGGATAAAACTTGCTTGGAGTTCCTATGTAAGGAACCTGAGGTTACTCAATTGGGGCGGCTCCAGGCACCAGCATGCCAAGCTCATGCCTGGGGCGGCAAGCCATGGGGGCGCTCTGCCGGTCACTGCGAGGGCAGCAGGCAGGTTGCCTCCGGTGGCATGCCTGCGGAGGGTCCGCTGGTCCCGCAGCTTTGGCGGACCTCCCTCAGACGTGCTGCCGAATCTGCGGGACCGGGGACCTCCTGCAGACAAGCCGCCGAAGGCAGCCTGCCTGCCGTGTTTGTGGCAGCAAAAAAGAGCCGCTCCTGTACTCAATTTTCTTTACAAAGGCCATGGTAAAAGGGAGGATTGGCTTTTACCAAATGTTAAGAACTATGAGGCTAGTCAGTTTAGAAATCCAGTGTACTGGATATCACCGAACACTAATAAGCACTGGGGAGAGATGGAAAAAGATCATTATTGTGCAGTCAAACTCCATGTGATCCCCTGGATAAAGAAATCCAATAGGCCAAAATCAACATATTATCATCCTTTTATAAAAGCAACAATAGAACTTAGCTTTTTAAATAAATTATCCTAAGCTCATACCCATCACCTCTAGTGCCTACAGTAGATAATATAGAATTTAACCTTAGAAAGTTTTGACATTTGGGAATTTATAGATATATCAAAATTTGGCCAACTGTTCAAAGACAGTACATTTAGCTCACTTGATGAAACTTGCAAAAGACATCTAAACTCCAGGATATCAATACCTTGAATAGAGACATTTTTCAACCCACTTCACAAAAAGGCAAACCTAACAGAAAATTGATGGAATTTGAAAAAATACTCTCTACAACCATGAAAACACAAAGGCTTACTCTCCATTCAATAGAGAGTAATCTCTAACCATTACTGAGAGGAAATAACTGCATCCATGGAAAGCTGATGCAGGCATAGACTCCAAAACTGAGAAATCGGAGAACATATGACACAATGGTCCCCACACCTAAATAAACACATTAATAAAAGAAAATCATATTAAAATTCTTTATCCATGATACCTGTTTCCCCATAAAATTCAACAAATTGATGGCACAGGGACAGGAAAATGCATGAGAGAATGCAATACAATGAACAGATTTCTCCATATGTGGTGGAGGTGCCCATAATTAAGAAATTTTGGAAAGCCATTGGGGACTCCATAAGAGACGTAACGTGCCCTCTGTCAGATAAACCCTTAGTATTTTTATAAATTTGTCCAGAAAACTGTGGCTTATTAAAGTTGAAGAATTGATTACTTGTCTCCAACTTGCTTCTAGAATTAACTATAGTAAGTTGATAGAAATGGCGTGACTCCCTTATATCTATTGGTGAATATGAAAAAGTGTAGGAAATTCTGATACTAGAAAAATAAACTCATCAAGTTAGAGGTTTACAGGGGAGAAGGAAGAACGATAACTACTTAGAACGATAACTGATAGAATATTTTGGAGTTGGCTGGAAAACGGTCATCACGCACCACCAAACCTGATGGTTTGAGTCTTTTTTTTTTTTTTTAATACTGTGGAAGGGAGAAACCCCTTCTTCAAAGGTCAAAGTTAAACTACAAAATAAGATATTAAAATAAGGAAAACAGATAGGAGTAAGAAGAACAAAAGCTTAATTTTGTGTTGAGTTTTGATAGGACAACTAACTAACAGGTTTTGCATCTAAAAGAAAGAAAAACATAAGTTTGGACTTAAATATCAGGTAATGAAAGTCTTTAACTGACACCAACTGAAAATATATCTTCCATTGTTGTGTGCAGTGTTGTAGGCTGTCAGTCCAAGGATACTAGAGAGACAATGTGGGTGAGCTAATATCATTTATTGGACCAATGTCTGATGAGAGAGAGAAGCGTTACAATTACTCAGAACTATAGCTAAATACAAGTTCAAACAGATAGTTTAACATAAGAAAGAGCTCTGAGTAGCTTGAATATCATAAAGTTGAAGAAAGTGACAGGTAGCAGGTCTCATCAGTACAGATTTAGGGATTTCCACAGGCTGATATGTAATTGTGTATATATTAGGCTTGTCTATTTAAATGGTAAAATAAATGTTCTGTTATAAAAGAATGGAACTGTTAATTTTTTAAAAAACTGTATTTAAAAATGGTGGAAAACCCCAAAAGGGAATCTGAAAGAAAAAACAAGAAGGCAGCAAATGAGGAGTGATGTATAACTATTTGATAAACAAACTATATTTCCTCCTACCCTGCCCTTATTTTCTGCTTACACTAGGTTTCCCTCTACAAGTCAGGACAGATAGAACTATTTAATAAACATCTCCCCCTCCCAATAAATAAATAAAAAGAGTTGCCCAGAGCTAACAGCTCTTCATGGATTTTTTTTTTTTGATGGGACTTAATACTTTCTTTAACACTCCTGACTTCCATTACCCACTTCGAAAACATTCAGAGTCTTATTGGAAATCATGATCATTCACTGTACTTTTACAGGATTTCAATAATTTATCAAGTCATCTCAATTTTCTAAGTGTATTTAAAAGTACAGTGAGGTGGTATCTTTTTGTAGTTCATATTTTTCTCACCAATGGTAGAAGGATGATGAGTTTTCTATACATTTTTGTTACAAATTCACTAGTTTGTTGCCTTAAACACTAATTATGCACACTGCTTATGGTACCTATGTAAGTATAGGTGGCATTTACAATAAATGAGAAAACAAAGATTCTGTTAATGCAGACCCAGTTCCAGTTTTTCAGACTCTTTGGGAGGTACATACTGTCGGACATGTTGACTGATTAGCATTCAGAGATTAATGTAATGGATTGTTTCAGTTACAAACGTTGAAATGCTATCTGCCTTTAGTATAGCCAATGGAAATAAATACTTTTGGCGATACCGCTAAGAAATTAGGTTGGCTACACTGTAAGATAGTTACTAAATGTAAATTAAGAATGTTAACTTGGCAGATTCAGAATTAGTTTTATCACGTCAAACAACATTTTAATTGTGAAGCACCACTTTGTGCAGGATTTCATGACTAAAAATACAAACCTGAAATGTTTAGTTTTTTAAATGTCGTGCAATTTCATAGTGAAAACACTTTGTGAAATAAGATTGTTGTCTGTTACAGATGAACAATAAACATGCCTGTGAGGTGTAGAGGGAATTCAAGAAAAAATATGTAGAAATGTTTTGGGAATAGTTAGTAAGAGTTCTGTTTGCTAACAAATCATTAAACCATAACAATATCTAAGGGTATGGCTACACTTGAAGCCGTACAGCGCTGCTGCGGGAGCGCTCCCATGGCAACACTTTGAAGTGCGAGTGTGGGTGCGGTGCCAGTGCTGGGAGAGAGCTCTCCCAGCGCTGCAGGCACTCCACCTCCCTATGGGGATTAGCTTACAGCACTGGGAGCTGTGCTCCCAGCGCTGGGGCAGTGTTTACACTGGCGTTTTGCAGCACTGTAACTTGCGCTCAGGGGTGTGTTTTTTCACACCCCTGAGTGAGAAAGTTGCAGTGCTGTAAAGCGCCAGTGTAGCCAAGGCCTAATTGTATGATGTTAACTTAGGGTTTGGCTACACTTGCAGCTGTACAGCGCTGGGAATTAAAGCTGTCTTCGTACAGCTGTGAAGGGAAAGCGCTGCAGTTTGGCCACACTGACAGCTACCAGCGCTGCAGTGTGGCCACATTTGCAGCAGCGTTGGGAGTGGTGCATTATGGGCAGCTATCCCAGCGTTCAAGTGGCTGCAACGTGCTTTTCAAAAGAGGGCGGTGGGATGGAGTGTGACAGGGAGCGTGGGGAAGACACAGAGAGTGGATTTTTGGAGCTGACACTGTGTCAGCTTCCTGCCTTGGAAGTTCCGACCCCTTCCCCCACCCCTCTCTCATTCACTAAATGCAAATAGCCCTCTTTGTTTTTTCCCTCACAGACCAGATAAGCAGCTGCTCCCAAACGGACACCCCTCTTGTCCACATGCCGTGCTGCTTCTCTCCTCAAGCAAACATTCCAAAGGGATCCCTCTGCCTGTCTCTGCTCGAGCAAACAGTAGCTGTGTTTTGTTTTTTAGATAAGCAGCTCCGGGAGCCCCGAGTTCACAACAAAACAAAGAGAGGCATCACAACAAAACAAAGAGTGTTATCTTTACTTAAAAAGCATTATGGGAAGGTTCCGGAGGTCAATTACAGCGTAGTAAGATTAATCACTGTTTACACTGGCACTCCAGCACTGCAGCACCAGCGCTGTTCTCTTTATTCATCTCGAGGTGGAGTACAACCAGCGCTGTAGCCAGGGAGATACAGCGCTGTATGTGCCTTGCCAGTGTGGACGGGGAGTAAGTTACAGCTCTGTAAAGCAACCACCAGCGCTGTAACTCTCAAGTGTAGCCAAGCCCTCAATAATAGAGTTGTAACTGAATAACACCTTTTGTTCCCTGTGTAATGTAGTCCAGGGAAATGGTTTAAGGACTCCTCTGGTGGTTTTGTACACTTTGAGATACAGACATTGTCTGTAGCAGGGTATCTCAACCCCTGGGTTGCAGTACAAAACTGGGTTATCTGAATGTGCCAAAGGGTTGCATGGGAAGCTTGGGGTGCCTGTTTGGCGGTGGGTGGGGGCGGGGTTTGCAGACCCATCCTTGTACTTGCCACTGCAGTGGCAGCTCCAGTCACGTAGGACTGGTGAGGTTCAGCTCCCCACTCCGGGTGTTGAAACCTGGTGCATGGGGTAGCAGTCATGCTCAGTTTTGGCCTACCGTCCCCTCTGTTGTGGTGACAGGACCATCTGGGCTAAATGTGAGTGAGAGGCACTGTCACCCCAGACCTCAACGAGTGGGGAGCCAAAGGAGCCACCGCTATAGTATTTGTGATATACTATACTATAATATGTGTATATTAGAGGTAGTGGGTAAGAAATATTTAGTAAGCTTCCCCCCCACCCCCCACACACTAAAGCTGTTTACTGGGTCATTTACAAATGGATCCTGGGACCGAAAAGGTTGTGAACCACTGGTCTGTAGTGCTATACATGCATCCGATGAAGTGGGTGTTCACCCACGAAAGCTCATGCTCCAATATGTCTGTTAGTCTATAAGGTGCCACAGGACTCTTTGCTGCTTGTACTATATTATAAAATAAGTATTTTGTACTTATTTCCTTAATGTGTATATTAGAGGTAGTTGGTAAGAAATATTTAGTAAGATTCCCTCCGCCCCACACACACACACACACTAAAGCTGTTTACTGGGTCATTTACAAATGGATCCTGAGACCAAAAAGGTTTTGAACCACTGGTTTGTAGTGCTATTGGTATAGCTGTAAATGTACCAGTTTTCCAGTTTAAGAATGCTTTAGTATTACAGTGTAATGCAAGCTTTTTAAAAATCAGTTCAGGTACATCTGACATATGTGGACCTGAGCTTTCTGTAATGTGCTGTCATCTGAGTCAGTCTTGGGAAATATTTAAGATTTTCTTCAGCGCTTGTTTTGAAAGAACATCAGCCGCCTGACAGACTGTGAGCATTTAGAATCCATTGAACACAGAACTGTGGCAATGATGGCTGACCTCAAGGGTGTAGCTGTTGTTTTATTTTTTCGGACTGTGGGTGAATGGTCCCCATCAGAGAGGTGATTGTAAATACCGTATTACTCAGTAAGGCCACAGTCCTGCACCTGTCAAACACCCCTGCCCCACCCTCTGCCCTGAGGCCCCGCCTCTGCTTGTTCCATGCACCCTCCCTCTGTCACCTGCTTCCTCCCACCCTAACTCACTTTCACCGGGCTGGGGCAGGGGGCTGGGGTGTGGGAGGGGGGTGAGGGCTTCAGCTGGGGGCTCTGGGATGGGGCCAGGAATGAAGGGTTTGAGATGCAGCAGATGGCTGCAGACTGTGGCAGGGAGGGGTGTATGGGCTCTGGGCTGGGGTGCGGGCTCTGTGCGGGGCCAGGAATGAGGGATTCATAGAGTGGGAGAGGGATCTGGGCTGGGGTGTCGGAGGAGTGAGGCCTCCAGCTGGGGGCGGTGGCTGGGAATGAGGGGTTTGGGGTTCAGGAAGGGCTTCCGGGCTGGGGCAGGGGGTTGGAGTGTGTGTGGGAAGCATGCGGAGCCTCCCTGACTGCCCATGTGCCTAGGGGCCGCAGGGACCTGGCAGCCGTTTCCTGGGAGTCACGGTAAGCGCCACTGGGATGCCACACCCCAAACCCCCCTTCCGCACCTCAACCTCCCCACCAGCCTGGAATCCCCTCCTGCACCCAATTTCCCTCCAGAGTTCACCTTTAAAAGGAGCCAGATAAAGAGAAATAAAGTGTATATTTTAAAGTCTGGTAATAGAGATTATCACTATCATACCTGGATTACTAATTGTTAGTAACAAAGATTGACAAGTAATCTTTAAAAATTCTTATTTAATACTATTTAGTTGTTACTAGTAATACACAATAGGTATGAATATTTTAAAGCAATATTTATTTTTAATCTGATAACTTCTCTCAGGTATTTATTGTATTTTTTTTGCAATGTGTATTGACTGCTGACTTTAATTCATAGAAATAATTAGTAATCCAGGTATGATAGTGATAATCTCTATTACCAGACTTTAAAATATACACTTTATTTCTCTTTATCTGGCTCCTTTTAAAGGTGAACTCTGGAGGGAGATTGGGTGCAGGAGTAAACTGTGTTATATAAATGGATTATGCAGAATGCTGTTTGCCACTAATCAAGCTGTGGGATGCACCGAGTATAGTGTATTTTAACTAATGTAGTAAAACTTCTGTTCTGTAAAGTCCTCTTGATGCATTCTGGTTCACTGAAGATATTGCAGAATGATGTGTACTGAGATATCACAATTACCATGGATTGCATTAGATTGTTGTTTGTGCATTTTGGGATGCTTGCAATGAATCGGGATGTGCCATGAGTATTTTAGAGGATAAGAGAGAGATAGCATTCTTTAGCTGCTTTATTCCTTCACAAGGACATTATGAAAATATATTTTCAAAGTTCCTCTGTGAAGTTTCCTATTTGGTAAGAATTGTGACCCATCTGTGTCTTCAAGTGGTTACTCCTTCCTGAAGAGGCACCTACTGAAGAGGCACCTACTGATCTATCATGAGCTGATGGGTTTTCTTCCCTACTCCTGTGCACTTCTTGTTTCTTTTCCTGTGTTTTAGATAGTTGCTAGCTCCCCATGTCCTAATGCTTAGATAACACTCCTACAGTCTTGTCTCCACCAGGAAGGTAGAGGTTCCTTTTGGGCTGCTCTGTCTAGGAGTTTAGGCCTTTATTGCTTCTTTATTTTCAGCCTGGCACCTTAGGAATTATGGGCATCTAAGAATAGCTGGAGTGCATTGGCATTCTGGGCCCCTCCTAGCATACTCCCTAATCCAGGAGCTGGCATAGAGCTGTCCCAAAGTTGAACATAGGTAGAAATGCTTTGCCTTTAAGTCCCCTATATGCCAAAATACCTACAAAGATCCTTAGTGAGGCGTGCGGTTGAACATTGGCGCCTGAATTTGGTTTGATATGTTTTCTCCCTTGAACTAATGGGGAGAAGTATATGTGGGGTAGAAAGGGGTATTGAGCACCAAGTAACTTTTTATGGAAAAAAAGGCTGTAAAGTGTATAGTCTAGAGAAACAAGAAATGGTAGGTCAAATCTTAATTCTCTCAGTGCTAATTGAGGGATGTGACCCTCACTTGTTTAGTCAAATTGGGGTTTTCTCATCAGGATCTAGGTCTGACAGTAATTCAAGATTAGCAAAATACTCACAATAAACTTTTTTTTTTTATTATTGAAGAAAGGAAAATAAAAACAAAATAGAATACAAACAATGGTTACTTAAATTGAATTTTTTTCTGTGAAGATCTTTCGACAGAGATTATAATTTAAGAGTGTGTCTGCTTTGGTGGGGACACTCACTTTTCTCCATAAGATGAGACTAAATTATGTTTTCCCCAAAATTAGTAGAGGGTCCTGTCTTGGTATATCACAGTTATAGATAGATGAAGGAATTTCATTTACTGGTTGGTGAATCCTGTTTGACATATCATGGGTAATTTAAACAGTTTATAAATAACTAAGCTAGGTGGTCTTAATTCCTATGAAACTAAAGAAAGCATTTAACTCAGTTACATAAAAGAAGCCATTCCAGGGGAGGGGTCTTGAGAAAACAACCACAAGCTGCCCCTTTATTGTTCCAGAGGGGCCATGGGAGAGGACTCTCAGGGGGATGCCCTTCTCCTCCCCTGGATGGGCAATCTGAATGATGACCTTCCCCCATTTGCCTCTTGCAAGTTCTCCACAAGATTTGCAGAGACAGTGCTATGGCGATGCTGATAGCCACAGTCTGGCCACATCAGTATTGGTTCATAAACCACCTCTGCCTCTTCACTCCCGATCTGCTTCTGAGCCCACCCAGATCTCAAGCAAGATCAGGGCCAGCACCGACATCCCAATCCAGGTATTCTCCACCTCACAGCTTGGTTTTTGGCTGGGACTCTGGGATAACCAGGTCACACTCCACCCTAGTCTGACATATTCTTACTGAAAGAAGAAGGACCTCCACTAGGGCCCGCTATCAGGCCAAGTAGAAGTGCTTCACCTCATGGGTTCGCCAGTGTCGACACCTGCTGCAGTCGGTCCCTATACCCGTCATCCTGGATTTCCTCCTTGAGCTCAAAGCTTCAGGCCTCGCGCTCTGCTCCATCTGGGTCCTCTTGGCAGTGCTCAGTGCCTTTCTTCCCTCAGTCCATGGTGTTTTTGCATCTTACCACTGTCCACTTTCTGAAAGGCCTGCGTAATATCTTCCTACCAGTGTGAAAACCCCCACCTCCATGGGACCTTTACCTTGTTCTCTCTGCCCTCACTGTTACCCACCTGTATTTAGGGCACCCTACCTCTACCCTGCTGAGGACTCAAGGTGTAACCCAGGCAATTTAGGCATCCCACCTTTTCCCTGTTGAGGGCTCGGGGTGTAAGGCACCTATCCTTACCCATGGGGCTCAGGAAGAAACTTAGTCAATTTAAGTATTTCCCCCACCCCGCTTTCCCACGGGGCTCAGGACTCTTCAGGTCTGTGGAGCTTTTTCCCTGTGAAAGAGCCTTACACAGCTGTGTTCTATTTATTGGCAACACACACAGAATACATCTCTTATGCTCACCATTCCCAATATACAGACATATTTCATCCGATGGCCAGTCAGGATCCACTCTCTGGGGGTTCCTGGTGATGCCTCTGCACGTCATGGTCATGCAGAATGGTCAGCGTTCCAGCAGCTTGATGTTGAATGCAGTCTGGAAATGATTCCCAAAGAACATTGTTTTTCATTTACATTATATATGTAAAACTTACTTATCACATTATCCACACTCCTAAATAACAAAAATTTTAACCAGTTACACACTGGCATCTGTGTGTTCTCCTTCCTGCCCAAGTTTTTTACATATTATCTTTCATGCCTAAACTGTAACTTAGTTGTGACCTTCTCTGTTCATAAGAATGGCCATACTGGGTCAGACCAAAGGTCTATATAGACCAGTATCCTGTCTTCCGACAGTGACCAATGCCAGGTGCCCCAGAGAGAATAAATAGAACAAGTAATCATCAAGTGGTCCATCCACTGTTGCCCATTCCCAGCTTCTGGCAAACAGAGGCTAGGGACACCCTGGCTAATAGCCATTGATGGACCTATTCTCCATGAATGTATCTAGTTCCTTTTTGAACCCTGTTATAGTCTTGCATTCACAACATCCTCTGGCAAGGAGTTCCACAGGTTGACTGTGCATTGTGTGAAAAAACACTTGCTTTTGTTCTTTTTAAACCTGCCATCTATTTAATTTCATTTGGTGAACTCTAGCTCTGGTGTTTTGAGGAGGAGTAAATTCACTTCCTTATTTACTTTCTCTACGCCAGTCATTATTTTATAGACCTCTATCATATCCCCCCTTAGTTGTGTCTTTTCCAAGCTGAAAAGTCCCAGGCATATTAATCTCTCCTCATATGGCAGGCATTCCATACCCCTAATAATTTTTGTTGCCCTTTTCTGAACCTTTTCCAATTCCAATATATCTTTTTGGGGATAGGGTGACCACATCTGCATGCTGTATTCAAGATGTGGGCATACCATGGATTTATATAGAGGCATTATGGTATTTTCTGTCTTATTATCTATCCTTTTCTTAATGATGCCCAACATTCTTTTCTTTTTTGACAGTCGCTGCACAGTTTCAGAGAACTGCTCACAGTGACTCCAAGATCTCTTTCTTGAGTAGTAACAGTTAATTTAGACCCCATTATTTTATATGTATAATTGAGATTGTTTTCCAATGTGCAGTACTTTGCATTTATCAACACTGAATTTCATCTGACATTTTGTTGCCCAATCACCCAGTTTTGAGAGATTCTTTTGTAGCTCTCTGCAGTGTGCCTGAAACTTAACTATCTTGAGTAGTTTTGTATCATCTGCAAATTTTAACACCTCACTGTCTACCCCTTTTTCCAGATCATTTATGAATATGTTGAATAGGACTGGTCTGAGTACAGACTCCTGGGGGACACCGCTATTTACCTCTCTCCATTCTGAAAACTGATAATTTATTCCAACCCTTTGTTTCCTATCTTTTAACCAGTTACCAATCCATGAGAGGACTTTCCCTCTTATCCCATGAACGCTTACATTGCTTATGTGCCTTTGGTGATGGACCTTGTGAAAGGCTTTCTGAAAATCTAAGTACACTATATCCACTGGATACCCCTTGTCCACATGCTTGTTGACCACCTCAAAGAATTCTAGTAGATTGGAGAGGCATGATTTCCCTTTAAAAAAAACACGTTGACTCTTTCTCAACAAATTATGTTCATCTATATGTCTGACAATTTTGTTCTTTACTATAGTTTCAACCAGTTTTTCTGGTACTGAAGTCAGGCTTACCAGCCTGTAATTGCCGTAATCACCTCTGGAGCCCTTTTTAAAAATTGGCAGCACATTAGCTATCCTCCAGTCATTTGGTACAGAGGCTGATTTAAATGATAGGTTACAAACTACAGTTCTGTAATTTCACATGTGCCTGTAACATCTGTGACGTATCTCACTCTGCTGGTGTCATGGCACACTACATGAGCGCTCATGGCAACATCTGCCTGCCGGTAACACGCAGATGTACCATGATAGGAGGTCTGTTGTGCTGCTACATGGCGCTCCATTGCACCGGTTGCAGCAGCAGATGCTGCCGTAAGCCATGCTTTATTCTACACAGGTCTCCTTCTCATGTCCTCGCACCCACCTCCACACTGCTCACTGCTCACTACCTACACCCATGTTTGGAATCCATATAGGGACCATAGCTCAAAGAAGATGAGGTTACTTACCTGTAACTGGAGATTCTTTGAGATGTGTGGTCCCTATTTGGATTCCAATACCCACCTTCTGTCCCCTCTACTGCAGACTGTACTGCTTCACGGTAAGAGGGATACTGAAGCAGCATCGACCCTAGTGGTCTGTTATAGCTTCGGCAGTGAGCATGAGGGGGACGCATGGCTCACATGCAGGTCAACAGGCACTGTTATAAAAATCTTCCTGCACATGGTGTACATGCACACGCCACGTTTGGAATCCAAATAGGGACCACACATCTCGAAAAACCTCCAATTACAGGTAAGTAACCTTCTCTTGTCAGTGCATTCTTTCAACAAATGCTGTAAAAGAGTTGTTTTGACCTCCTCTAATGCTGCTTTTGAACAAAGGATTCTTTGATCTTTCTTTAGTTTCTTTCTGCATAGATCTTACAATAAAAATAAAACCATACTCTTTATTTTCTGGATTTTTATTAGTTCTGTCCCCAAGAGATCTATTTTCCCCCTCCTGCTAATGAAGGATATTTGCTACTTCCTA
Organism: Gopherus flavomarginatus; assembly: GCF_025201925.1. Classification (NCBI taxonomy): domain Eukaryota; kingdom Metazoa; phylum Chordata; order Testudines; family Testudinidae; genus Gopherus; species Gopherus flavomarginatus. The sequence goes on from NC_066621.1 coordinate 55,394,080, forward strand.
CCGATATAGGACTGATAGAGCAGTGGGTACTCATAAAGGAAGGTAAAATTAGCTTCCTTACTCATAATTTTATTCTCCCAATTTGGATATTTAATGCTGTATCACAATCTGCTGTGTGCTTATCTATTAGATTGGTTGTGCTTTCCTCTGGGTTTACTTCAATTGTATTGATATGGTGGTATCTGCAGAGAGATAAAACATTGCTATATCTTTATCTGAATTGGCTGTTCAATTTGTTTCTCAAATATGTGTTTTTGCTGGGTTTAAGTTGTCTAACAGTCCCTAGTTTTGTTTCTCAGTCAGAGTCGTCGCTCTGGAAATGAGCACACTTAGGCCTGGTCTACACTACGCATTTAAACCGATTTTAGCAGCGTTAAACCAATTTAACGCTGTACCCGTCCACGCTACAAGGCTCTTTATATCGATATAAAGGGCTCTTTAAATCGGTTTCTGTACTCCTCCCTGACGAGAGGAGTAGCGCTAAAATCGATATTACCATATCGGATTAGGGTTAGTGTGGCCGCAAATCGACGGTATTGGCCTCCGGGCGGGGCTTTTCCTGTTTACCTGGCCAATCTCAACTCGGATGCAGCGGCCAGGTAAACAGGAAAAGCCCTGCGAAATTTTGATTTTCATTTCCTGTTTGCCCAGCGTGAAGCTCTGATCAGCACGGGTGGCAATGCAGTCCCAAATCCAAAAAGAGCTCCAGCATGGACCGTACGGGAGATACTGGAGCTGATTGCTGTATGGGGAAACAAATCTGTTCTATCAAAGCTCCGTTACAGAAGATGAAAAGCCAAAGCGTTTGAAAAAAAAATCTAAAGGCTACACAGTGCTGCGTGACAAGCGTAATGGGAAGCCAGAGACTCAAATGGACGCTCATGGGGGGAGGGAGGGGGTACTGAGGACTCCAGCTATCCCACAGTCCCCAGCAGTCTCCGAAAAGTATTTGCATTCTTGACTGAGCTCCCAATGCCTGTAGGTTCAAACACATTGTCCGGCATGGTTCAGGGAATAGCTCGTCAATTTAATCCCCCCCCACGTGAAAGAAAAGGGAAATAAATCGTTTCTTGACTTCTTTCAGTGTCACCCTATGTCTACTGAATGCTGCTGGTAGACGCGATGCTGCAGCAGTGAAGAGCAGTATCCGCTCCTCTCCCCTCTCCGGTGGCAGACGGTGCAGTAGGACTGGTAACCATCCTTCTTATCAACCCGTGAGCACTCCTGGCTGGCTTCAGGTGAGGCTGGCTGGGGGTGCCTGGGTGAAAATAGGAATGACTCTCGGTCATTTCCAGTAGATGGTACAGAATGGCTGGTAACCGTCTTCATCATAGCATCGGGGGGCTGAGCTTCAATCAGCCCCCTTCCTTTCATGTGTAAAGAAAAGATTCTGTACTGCCTGGACTCTCATAGCAGTGGAATGCTGGGCTCCTCTCTCCCACACCGCTTAATGTCCTGCCTGGACTATCATAGCACCGGGAGGCTGCCTCCCCCTCATTTTATGTCACTAAAAACTCAGTGTTCTTCTTCGAGTGATTGCTCATATGCATTCCAGTTAGGTGTGCGCGCGCCGCGTGCACGTTCGTCGGGAAAACTTTTACCCTAGCAACCCAGTCGGGTCGGCTGGGCGCCCCCTGGAGTGGCGCTGCCATGGCGCCCAATATATATCCCAGCCGACCCGGCCACCCTTCAGTTCCTTCTTACCGCCCGTGTCGGTCGTTGGAACTGTGGAGCGCGGCTTCGCTGAACTCCACACTCCCTAGCAGCTCATTTAGCTTTCGTGGTATATAGTTACTCATTGTATATAGATAGTTTATAGTTGTCAATAGTTAGTAGTTTAGTGCTTTAGTTTAGTTTTTAGTGGTAATGAGGGGATCGGGGTACCCCCCCCTCCCCTCCCCCCACACGGGGAGCCGGAGCCCATGCCCGGCTCATCAGGTTTCAAGCCCTGTGCGGCTTGCCATAAACCTATGCCTGTGGGAGACCCTCATGACTCCTGCTTAAAATGCCTAGGGGAGTCGCACTTAACTGCTAAGTGCTCAATCTGCAAGTCCTTTAAGCCAAGGACCAAAAAGGAGCGGGACATTAGATTAAGACAGCTCCTAATGGAAGCGGCCTTGACACCTTCGCCCTCGGCTCAGAGCGCAAGCAAGCCGGTGAACAAGGGCACCGCAGCACCGAGTACCTCCTCCAAGAAGGCGGCACCGAAGCCGAGCCAAAGCCGCTCCACCTCCCCGAGACCAAAGGCGGCGAAGGCACAAATCGTCTCGCCATCAGCCGCCCCGCAGCCAGACCCTGCGAAGACAGCGGATGGCCCGGCACCGATACCAGCCGCGGCACCGCCCAAACCGGTACCGTCGACTCCGGCCCCGAGAGGTCCGTCGAGTCCGGCACCTGGTAGCTCCCCGGTACAAGCAGTGGTAGAGCTCTCTACACCTACTACCCCGGAGACATTTGCCGCGGCGAGGGAGCTGATCGCCATTACGGAGGCACCCATGCCCTTACCCCCGGCACCGCCGGTGCGGGTCCTGTGTTCTATGGGCAAGCCGACCCTGACCAGACCAGCTTCGGTCAGTGTAACAGACCGGCACCGCTCTAGGTCGCGATCCGGCAAACGCTCAGCTTCAAGACGACGTTCAGACTCACGGCGTCGGTCCCGATCTCGATCCCGATCCCGGTACCGATCGGGCTCCCGGCACCGATCACCTCGTCGGCGATCACCCAGGCACCGGTCGAGCTCTCGGCACCGATCACCTCGGTACCGCTCACGCTCCCGGCACCGCTCCGGCTCCAGGCACCGCTCCGGCTCCCGGCACCGGTCAGGCTCCCGGCACCGGTCGACGTCACGTGCGTCAACTGAGTACTCCCGGCACCGATCCAGCTCACGGCACCGCAGGGAGCACCGCGCCTACAGGAGCAGATCCAGACAACGGCGCTCGCGATCCCGGTCGACCTCCCGGCACCGAGCCGGTCGCAGGTCCCGGTCTCGCTCTCCCCACCAATACCAGCACCGGTCGCCAGTATCCAGAGGTGTGAGGTCGGTCGGCACCGCGGCACCGACCTTTGCAGCACCACCGTGGCCATCAAGAGCCACGTCGGCATCCTCCCATGCGGGTAGTTATTACGAACCTGAAGTACCGCTGGGCGAGTTTCAAGACCCACATACACAGGACACGAGTGCCCAACAGTGGGGCTTCTGGACACCATGGGCTTACCAACAGACCCAGGGTGCCCCCCTACCTCAGCCGCGTCCCGCTACCGCAGAGCATCGGGTGCCAGAGGCCACTGTTTCCCGACCTCCCGCGATTGAGTCGGACAAACAGCCACGTCCAGACTCACCGGGCTGTCACGAGCTGGAAACAGAGGAACAGCGAGACACCGCACAGGAGGACATCATCCCCGGTGTCTCCTCCTCCTCCTCGCCAGACGAGGCAGTGGCGGGGACTTCAACATCGGGACCTCCACCAATAGATCTCAGGGCCCACCAGGACCTCCTCCGTAGGGTAGCACTTAATATCAACCTCCCCGTGGAGGAAGTCTCGGAGGTTCAGGACCCGGTGGTGAGCATACTATCGGCAGATGCCCCTACCCGGGTAGCTCTGCCGTTTATACGGACTATTCAATCTACCACCGAAAACCTGTGGCAGTCACCGGCCTCCATCCCTCCGACAGCTAAGGGAGTGGAGAGGAAGTACATGGTACCCTCTCGGGGGTACGAATACCTCTATGTACACCCTCCCCCCTCATCCCTCGTGGCCCAGTCGGTCAATGACAGGGAGCGTCATGGACAACAGGCACCGGCCCCCAAGTCCAAAGAGGCCAAGCGCATGGACCTCATGGGTCGCAAGGTCTACTCAGCAGGGGCCTTGCAACTCCGTGTGGCCAACCAGCAGGCCCTTTTAGGGCGTTATAACCACAACATATGGGTGGAGGTGGGCAAGTTCGCGGAACTGCTCCCCCACGACTCACGCCCAGAATTCAATGCATTCCTGGAGGAAGGTAAGAAGGTGGCCAGGACTACCCTCCAGGCCTCCCTCGATGCAGCTGATTCGGCAGCCAGAACCATTGCGTCCGGAGTAACAATGCGGCGCATCTCTTGGCTTCAAGCGTCCACACTACCTCCGGAGCTGCAATACACGATCCAAGACCTACCCTTTGACGGGAAAGGCTTGTTCTCTGAGAAGACGGACTCAAAACTGCAAAACCTAAAAGACAATAGGGTCATTATTCGCTCATTAGGGATGCATACCCCATCCACCCAGCGCAGACCCTTCAGGCCCCAAACACGGCGCCCATACTTCCCACCCCGTCAGAGGCAAGACCTCAATAGACGGCGTGGACGCGGGGGACGCAGACGCCAACCCAGCTCCCAGGGAGGCCAGAACCAAGGGCCTTCCAAGTCGCAACCGGGCCCCAAGTCCGGCTTTTGAAGGTGCGCCCGGGGACGGCTTATCAGTCTCAATTCAGGATCCTTTCCCTACTTTCTACAACCGCCTCTCTCGCTTCCTCCCAGCGTGGTCCCAATTAACGTCAGACCGTTGGGTGCTACGCACAGTGAAGCATGGATACCATCTACAATTTGCTTCTTCACCCCCTTCCCGCCCCCCTTCCCAGTCCCTCTTCAGGGACCCCTCTCACGAGCAAACCCTTCTACAGGAGGTTCGCTCCCTCCTGGCGGCGGGGGCCATAGAGGAAGTACCTCTAGCCGAGAGAGGCAAGGGATTCTACTCCCGTTATTTCCTGATCCCCAAATCCAAGGGAGGTCTCAGACCCATCCTAGACCTTCGGGGCCTCAACAAGTGGATGCTCAAGTTGAAGTTCCGTATGATCTCCCTGGGAACCATTATCCCATCCCTGGATCCTGGAGACTGGTACGCCGCCCTCGACATGAAAGACGCGTACTTCCATATTGCCATCTTCCCACCGCACAGGAAGTACCTCCGCTTCACGGTCACACATCAACACTTCCAGTTCACGGTTCTACCATTCGGTCTCTCGACAGCCCCGAGGGTGTTCACCAAGTGCATGGCCGTCGTGGCCGCCTACCTCCGTCGGCGGAAAATCCACGTCTTCCCGTACCTAGACGACTGGCTCCTGAAAGGTTCCTCCCAGTCGCAGGTACGACGACATGTAGAGGCTGCCACGGACCTCTTTTCCCGACTGGGACTGCTGGTCAACATCGAGAAGTCCAACCTAGTTCCAACACAGAGGTTGGACTTCATAGGTGCGACCCTGGACTCTATTCAGGCCAGGGCCTTCTTACCTCAACCTCGTTTCCAGGCGATCGGGGCGATCATCCGGAGCTTGCAAGCATCCCCTCTCACCTCGGCTCGGACATGCCTCACACTCCTCGGTCACATGGCCGCTTGCACGTACGTGACAAAGCATGCCAGACTCAGAATGAGGCCCCTCCAAACGTGGCTTCACTCAGTATACCGACCAAGCAGAGACCACCCGGATGTGTTAGTGACGGTGCCCCCCGATCCTCTCCGCTCCCTCGACTGGTGGCTGACCCCATCGTTGGTATGCGCGGGGATGCCATTCCATCCGCAACAGCCATCGGTGACTCTAACAACCGATGCGTCATCCCTGGGTTGGGGAGCTCACTTAGGAAACCTGCGCACCCAGGGCCTGTGGTCGACCCTCGAGCTGTCACTCCACATAAATGTCCGGGAGCTAAGGGCAGTCCGCCTTGCCTGCCAGGCATTTCTCCGTCACCTCCAAGGCCGTTGTGTTTCCGTACTCACGGACAACACAACGGCCATGTATTATATCAACAAACAGGGGGGAACCCGGTCATCTCCACTGTGCCAAGAGGCCATTCGACTCTGGGACTTCTGTATAGCCCACTCGATAGACCCAGTGGCATCCTTTCTCCCAGGGGTCGAGAACACGCTGGCGGACAACCTCAGCCGATCCTTTCTCTGCCACGAATGGTCGATCAGACCAGACGTCATCCATTCCATCTTCCAGAGGTGGGGGTTTCCCCGCATAGACCTCTTTGCAACCAGGTCCAACAGGAAGTGCCAGGAGTTTTGCTCCTTTCAAGGTCTCTCCCCGGGGTCGATCACGGATGCATTTCTCCTGCCGTGGACCCGCCATCTCCTGTATGCCTTCCCTCCGTTCCCCCTGGTGCACAAGGTCCTCTTGAAGTTGCGCAGAGACAAGGCTCACCTGATACTGATCGCACCTGCGTGGCCCAGACAACACTGGTTCACCACCTTGATGAACCTATCTGTGGACCCCCCAATTCACCTTCCTCTCCATCCAGACCTAATTACCCAGGATCATGGCACGCTTCACCACCCGGACCTGCGAGCCCTTCATCTCACGGCGTGGCTCCTACATGGCTGAGCTCGGCAGAGCTCAGCTGCTCTACGCCGGTCCAACATATACTTCTTAACAGCAGGAAGCCCTCCACTCGCTCTACGTACAGGGCCAAATGGAAACGCTTCTCTTGCTGGTGCGCTTCCCAAGGGGTGAACCCCACGCAGTCCCCAGTTTCCACAATCCTCGACTACCTCTGGTACCTTAAACAGCAGGACCTGGCAACTTCCTCCTTAAAGGTGCACTTAGCGGCCATTTCAGCCTTCCGGCCAGGTGAAGGTGGCCGCTCCATATTTTCTCATCCGCTAGTCGCCAGATTTCTTAAAGGACTGGAGCGACTATACCCGCCTGTACGCCGCCCTGCCCCTATGTGGGACCTTAACTTAGTCCTGAACAGGCTCATGCTCCCACCATTCGAGCCACTGGCGACATGCTCGCTCACACACCTATCATGGAAGACAGCTTTCCTGGTGGCCATTACATCGGCCAGACGGGTCTCAGAGCTGAAAGCTCTCACAGTGGACCCACCTTACACCGTCTTCCATAAGGACAAGGTACATCTACGACCCCACCCGGCGTTCCTCCCTAAGGTGGTGTCCACCTTTCATACCAACCAGGACATCTTCCTTCCCGTCTTCTTTCCGAAACCACACTCTTCTCGGCGGGAGCAACATCTACACTCCTTGGATGTACGTAGAGCGCTTGCCTTCTACATCGAGAGAACCAAGGGGTTTCGGAAGTCCCCTCAGCTTTTCGTAGCGATTGCAGAACGCATGAGGGGACAACCTATATCCTCTCAGAGGATCTCCTCCTGGGTGACTGCTTGCATCCGCACATGCTACGACTTGGCTCGTGTCCCATCTGGCCACCTCACAGCACACTCCACAAGAGCCCAGGCGACATCAGCGGCCTTCCTGGCGCACGTGCCTATTCAGGAGATATGTCGTGCGGCGACCTGGTCATCGGTACACACTTTCACCGATCACTATGCGTTAGTCAGACAATCTAGAGATGATGCGGCCTTTGGCGTAGCAGTTTTAAATACCGCCACATCTCGCTCCGACCCCACCGCCTAGGTAAGGCTTGGGAATCACCTAACTGGAATGCATATGAGCAATCACTCGAAGAAGAAAAGACGGTTACTTACCTTTGTAACTGTTGTTCTTCGAGATGTGTTGCTCATATCCATTCCAAACCCACCCTCCTTCCCCACTGTCGGAGTAGCCGGCAAGAAGGAACTGAAGGGTGGCCGGGTCGGCTGGGATATATATTGGGCGCCATGGCGGCGCCACTCCAGGGGGCGCCCAGCCGACCCGACTGGGTTGCTAGGGTAAAAGTTTTCCCGACGAACGTGCACGCGGCGCGCGCACACCTAACTGGAATGGATATGAGCAACACATCTCGAAGAACAACAGTTACAAAGGTAAGTAACCGTCTTTTTCTTATTCCTGCATTCTTTATTACTTCATGACACAAATGGGGGGGACACTGCCACGGTAGCCCAGAAAGGTTGGGGGAGGAGGGAAGCAATGGGTGGGGTTGCTGCAGGGGCACCCCCCGTGAATGGCATGTAGCTCATCATTTCTGTGGGATCTGACACGGAGCAGCTGTGCTCTCTGATACACTGGTTCTCTAGTACACTTGCCCCATATTCTAGGCAGGTCTGACTCTATTTTTAGAAACCATAACGGAGGGATTGACTCGGGGAGTCATTCCCAGTTTTGCTTTTGCGCCCCCGGCCGATCTCAGCCAGGGGCACCCATGATAGCAGCAGACAGTACAGAGGGACAGATAACCGTCATCTCATTGCCAATTTATGCTGGCAGCAGACGGTACAGAACAACTGATAACCGTCTCTGCTATCATGCAAAAGCAAATGAATGCTGCTGTGCAGTGCTGGAGTATCGCCTCTGTCCGCGGCATCCAGTACACATATGGTGACTGTATTAAAAAAAAAAAAAACTGAACGGGCTCCATGGTTGCCGTGCTATGGCGTCTGCCAGGGAATCCAGGGAAAAAGGGCGCGAAATGATTGTCTGCCGTTGCTTTCCCGGAGGAAGGAATGACTGACGACATTTACCCAGAACCACCTGTGACAATAATTTTTGCCCCATCAGCCACTGGGCTCTCAGCCCAGAATTCTAAGGGGCGGGGGAGACTGCAGGAACTATGAGATAGCTATGGAATAGCTACCCATAGTGCAACGCTCCGGAAATCGACGCTAGCCTCGGACCATGGACGCACACCATTAATTAATGTGCTTAGTGTGGCCGTGTGCACGCGACTTTATACAATCTGTTTTATAAAACCGGTTTATATAAAATCGGAATTATCCCGTAGTGTAGACGGACCCTTAGTAAGGCATTGTAAGTTGGTGAGCTGGCATTAATTAACATAGAGTGCACAAGAAGTCTCTGTGGCATGGGTTTAAAGGCAGACAATGCATTACTCCAGGAGTGAGAGAGCAGCGGTTACCTGTTTGAATGTAAAAAATATATTTAAGGAAACTACTCTCCATGCTTTCCGCTTATGTGAACAGTTGTCCCATGTCTAGTGCCTGTGTATTTCTCTTGTTCAAATTGTAAACCATGGGCAAAAGGACTAAGACTTTTTAAAGCAGTGACCGGTGACTTTGGGCGCTTCAGTATTTTGATGTTTAATGTTGGGACCTGATTTTCCGAAGGTGAGTGCTCAAAACTTTCTGAAAATGGCTGAAGTTGGGCCCCCAAAATCACAAATAGTTTTTTAATATTTTGGCTGTGAAGTACCGGAAATGGGTGACCGGGGTTGGATCACTTGATGATTACCTGTTCTGTTCATTCCCTCTGGAGCACCTGGCATTGGCTACTGTCAGAAGACAGGATACGGAGCTAGATGTAACTTTGGTCTGACCCAGTCTGGCCGTTCTTATATTCTTACTATATGAATTTATGGTTTTATAATATCTTTTGTAATGGTATTTATGCATTTGGTTGTATTGAAAGTAGGAGCTCACCCACAACCTATGTAAATGACTTCTTCAGGTATATATGCTTATCTATAGGCTAACAGTCCTATATATGGTTCTAATGTAGCCTTTTTAAGAAATTTTAAGTGCAGAAGCATACTTTCCTAATTCTAGGTAGGCCAGCGTCTCTTAGCTTTTCTCCCTTTCTGGGTTCTTGTAACTGATGAATGCACTCCATCTTTAGTAGTAGTAAAATTATTTCAAGAGTATTCATAACTGGAAAAATCAAAGAAATAAATTCACACCATACCAAAATCTACCACATTCTAGTGTTACGCTTGTTTAAACCCTTTTTATACGGGCAAAGGACCAGTGTATTAAAAACATTTACTTTCATCCTTCGCAAGTCATTAAGGATCTGATCAATGGCTCATTGAATTTAGTGGAAAAATTCTTATTTACTTCAGTGAGATTTGGATAAAGCTGTAATTGAGCTGTAGAAACTTCATTTACATCTCTAGAAAGAGGAGGAAAAGGGCACAAAATTCTATTCCAGATTGTCAGCTGGATTTTATTTTTATATATAATATGTATATAAAAATTCAACTAGCAGTCTGGATTAGAATTGTATATATCAATTATATAAAAAATCAAGCAGCTTTCGAAAGGGTGTAGCTTCTTTGCTGATTGAATGCCAGTCAGATTGTGGACCTGGGACCCCCTTGTGCTAGTCACTGTTCAAACACAAATCCTTAAGTTGGTCAGGCTGGATGTTCTGTCTGTGTCCATCATTGGTGATCTTACCACACTACTGAGGCTTTTGGTGACCATGTGATTCAGGGCCGCCCAGAGGGGGCAGGGGGCAAGTGGGGCAATTTGCCCTGGGCCCCACAGGGGCCCCCACGAGAGGTTTTTGGGGCCCCCGGAGCATCTTCCTCTCTAGGTCTTCGGCGGCGGGGGTTCTTCCGCTCCAGGGTGGAAGGACTCCCCGCTGCCGAATTACCACCGAAGCGGGACCCACCGCCCAAGTGCCAGGTCTTCAGTGGTAATTCGGTGGCGGGGGGCTCCCACCGCGGGTCTTTGGGGCACGTCAGCGCCAGGTCCCGGAGTGGAAGGACCCCCAACCGCTGAATTACTGCCAAAGCTGGGGCCCCCGCCGCTGAAGACCCCAGGCCCCCTGAATCCTCTGGGCCGCCCTGATTTGATTGCTGGCTGTGCAGCTGCATTCCCTATAAATATGCTTTGTAACTCTTTGGTTTTTCATCCTAAAATGTCCATACCAAGAAAGCTGTTAAAACCAAACCAGTGCTGATAGAGGTAATTCCTGGGTTCAGCTATGAATATCCCCATTGCTGCTCTTTCCTGCCACTTATTATGATGCAACTGACAAAGATGACAAGCACCGAAAATGTCAGTCCATCACTGTTGAGACTTTCTAAGCACCCAGGTTTCATTGTTGCACCACAAAGTTGGTAAAATTGGGGTTCTATAAATTTACAGTTTCTTGTCAAGCTTGATGTCATGACATCTCCACAGAAGAAATTGAAAGGCCCAGAACACGGCAGTGGCTGTTGCTGTATAAGCATCTTCATCTGTTGAACATCCTCTAGCATGGTCTGTGATGGTTCCCAGGTATTTAACAATTGCCTCCCTGCCCAATATCATGTCCAGATAGGTTAATAGTGAGCTTGAGGCTGCTTGTGGTCATAGGCAGGGACTTAGTTTAATCTAGTTTAATAACTAGAATGAACGTTGCTTTTTGCCCAAACACATCAGCTATAGCAATTCACCAAACTGAGACAAGAAGGCAATATAATTAGTTTGAGGTTTAGAAGCAAAATGATATTCAGCTCAATGCCATTTGAAAGTGCCTCCTAGTCTTATCCATCAACCAATGAATGCTGATACTGAACAGTGATGGTGACAGGAATCAGCTTTGCTGAACTCCCATAGAAATAAGAAACCATGCTGTATATTTACTATTATCTTGAACACAACTTTCTCTTCCTTTTGTAGAGCTCTTCTATTAATAACTGCCTTTCCATGGATGCTAAGTTGCTTCCTTAGATCCTACAAGCTTGCTCAATGCAGTGAATCAAAGGCCTGACAGAAGTCCTATAAACAGTGCTGTGCACAGGTTATTAAATTCAGCTGTCCTCTCAAAAAGTTGTCTCAAGATAAAGATCTGGTTATTAGTAAAATTAACAGCTCCAAAGCTGCATTGAGTATGCAGACCTTCTCCAAAAAGTGCATCGTTGATATGAGATATTATTAACACAGAAACTTTCTGTGGAACTGACTGTAGCATAATAGCTCTATAGTTGCTACACTTGACTTTATCACCTTCTTTGAACAGCCACCATATATAGGACTAACAAATTGTCTACTTGCTGAGTGGCAGACAAATATTAAGAGGTGTATGTTCTTTCTTAGCAGCTTAGATCTCCTCAGAGATTAGCCATTTCTTGAGATTTGGCAGTAGTCCTTGAAGGCCTCAAATTTCCGTTTTGAGACAGTTAATGTATTTGTTTTGTTTGAAATTCCCTTAATCTAACCTTAGCTTTCTTATCACTGTCACATTATCTAGTACAGTGGGAATAGCTCAAGGCTGTGGTGGTAACCAAATATAATGTATATTGTGACAGACCCAGGCCAGTGGGGTGCAGGAGTCTGGTAGAGGGCAAATATACTGGTCACTGGGTGAGTAGTTTTCTGTTCCCTGAGTGACCAGAGCAGGGTCTGCACTAGAGTAGTCAGGAACTTGCTAGAACCAATTAAGGCAGACAGGCTGATTAGAACACCTGCAGCCAATCAAGGCAGGCTAATCAGGGCACCTGTGTTTTAAAAGGAGCTCTCTCCAGTCAGATGGGGAGGAGCCAGAGGAGAGGAAGTGCGTGTGAGGAGCTGGGAGCAAGAGACACGAGGAGCTGAGACTGAGAGGGTGTGCTGCTGGAGGACTAAGGAGTACAAGCGTTATCAGACACCAGGAGGAAGGTCCTGTGGTGAAGATAAAGAAGGTGTTTGGAGGAGGCCTTGGGGAAGTAGCCCAGGGAGGTGTAGCTGTCACACAGCTGTTACAAGAGGCACTATAGACAGCTGCAAATCCATAGGGTTCTGGGCTGGAACCTGGAGTAGAGATCAGGCCCGGGTTCCCCCCAAACCTCCCAACTCCTGATCAGACACAGGAGGAGTTGATCCAGACTCTGGGGGAGATCACTGAGGTGAGCAAATCTGCCAATAAGTGCAGGACCCACCACTGTAGAGGAGGAACTTTGTCACAACATATTAAGATGAATAGATTTTTCTTATCAAAGAATACTTTGAAATTTCATGTGAACTTTAAAATCAGATTGATGTTCATTCCAAAAATATTTTGATGGAGCTAGATATCATCACTAAAGCAATACATGTCTCTCTGTCTTCAGACCTGTTGGTGTGTGACACAAGCAACTGAAACGTTTGAGAAATGACATAAGTATGGGACCATTGGGTTTTGTTGCATGGAGTATCTCATTCATTTTTAGCTATGAAACCTGTTAAGGATATTTTCTGCGTGAGCCAAATGAACCTGTTTAAAGTAGAAAACTGAAAAAAGGAATTCCATCATGTGCAATGAGAATGGCCTCATTTATTAGTAATCAACACGGTTTCAGTTCCAGCTCTTGATCACTGTAGCTCTGACCTCTGCCTCTTGAAATGAAGGGAGTTCCTGTTATCCTCCCTCTGTAGATTAGCTACAAGTGTGGGTCATGACACATACTTTGCCAGTGGACTGCATGCTTGTTTACTAGATAGTTTGACCAAGTGGGCAAAGGCATCTAATCTAATTTTTCTCATGTATACTTGCAGTCACCCAAGCCTTCGTGCTATGTTACACAGTGGAGGCGATGGGATTGGGGAGCTTAGATTGTTTTATGTAGCTGTGACCAGACTCATCTTCTTGGAGAACTCGTGTTCTTTCAGGGTCAGCCCTACAAAGGTGGAAGCAGGAGTTAAGGACTCTATTTTGTAGCTGAACCAATGCAATTTCTTTTAAAGGGGCAGGACTGAGTAGTCAAATGTGACTGTATTCCTATGCCACTGTTGGGCAATAGCACAGTATAATAATAGGAGGATCTTCCATTATGCAGATCATCCTGTCTGTCCTCCTTTATAGAGCTAGGAGGCTAATTCAGCTACTAGTTTGGAGAAGCTGTGCAACATTGGGGGAACAGAAGGATTCTTTACCCTCTTCCCTCTATAGAGTTCCCAGTGCCCATGGAAGTGACTAGAGTGGGGGTAGGATTTTGCAGTAACTGAGAAGATGTGTGGCTTATAGTAACTCTGTGAGCTCAGATCAAGCGTGAGTAGTCTTTTGGCTTATCTAAGGCCGTGATCAAGTGTCTTGATGTTTTTGGTCTTTTAGCCTCAAGATGAAAACCTTGTCTGTGTCTCTGGGACCTGGAAGTAAAAACATTATCTAAGTTATATCTAGGATTTGATTTTTACTAAAGTTTTAATCATCTATTTGTACATTTTACATGATTAAGTCTGTTACAATATCTATTTTCAGCAAAATATTTCAGAATGGAGTTTTAATGTATCCTAAAATGCATGCAGTGATATAGGGTAATATTTAACCAGAAGTTTGTTTCTTTGTTGCTTTCTAGTGATCCTCCTCTTCATACTTGTTAGTATAAAGTAGATTAGAAATGGTATAGAGGGACATAAGGCTAGGGTCAGGCATGGAAGTTTAAGTTAGACTAAAGACTTTTTCCACATAAGCAAATATTTGCTCAAATTCATGACCTGAGTTCCATCAGGCTTTTAAATACTGGCTTGGTAAATACTGGTTTACTGTGGTAGTCCTATCTGTAACCCTTTTGTAGTATAACAAACTGAGAAATTCATAATCCTTTCATGTTACAAAATTGTAATGCCTAGCTTTTCAACACACAAAATAAGTTTAAAAGGCATCATTATCTCCTTCTCCCCTACTCCCACTCCCTTGAGGTAAAAACCTTACTTATAGCATTTCATTAGCTCCAGATTATGAATGTTCCTCCTCATCATTCTGAACCCAGCTAAAAATCAACATCAAGTGGACACTTCCATTACTGAGCCAAAACTTGAATAGCTAGTATGGGGGGAGCTAGTAGGACTGCCAGATAAGGTTGTTTGAAACTTCCCATTATAAATCTGGTTTCAGTTGCTTGCAATGTCTACCACATTTTCACTATGTAGGCCGAACTATTGTATTCTGGAGGTCTGCCTTAGGTTGATTTTATTTTTGGTGTAATAGTGAGGGAATTTCAGCTAAAACAATTCAGCCATTTTTGACAAAGAGATTTGGAAAAATACTTTGTTTTGCTCTTGTTAAAATAAATTCTTATGACCTTTTCTTTGAAGTGTGAACTTGACTTTGTAGCCTGGACATGAAATTTGGCAGACAGGACGACTTTTTTGTTGTGAATAAGCCTTCCGCCATCCCCACGAAAATCCACTCAAAATTGACCAAGTTGAGTTTTTGAAAAATCACAGTTGTACGTGCGCAGCAGAGATTTGTTGTTTTTTAGGAGCTGAAATCTCTGACGATTCTGCCTTCATGGCTTGAGCCTCTCAGAGCTCTTGCCTGTGACAGGGCTGTGCATATGCCATCCCCACAGAGCAACTGAGCATACTCCATCCTTTTATAGCTCTGTCAGAAACAGATAGTTAAGGGTTAATGCCTCTTTTACCTGCAAAAGGTTAAGAAATTCACCTAGCCTAGTTGACACCTGACCAGAGGAACCAATGGGGGAACAAGATGTTTCAAAAGGAAGGAGGGAAGTTTCCTTTGTTTAGAGTCAGTT
Source organism: Gopherus flavomarginatus (assembly GCF_025201925.1). Taxonomy (NCBI): domain Eukaryota; kingdom Metazoa; phylum Chordata; order Testudines; family Testudinidae; genus Gopherus; species Gopherus flavomarginatus. The sequence continues at coordinate 55,409,185 of NC_066621.1, forward strand.
TCAGTTTCAGCCGGAGTGGAAAAGATCAAGGAACCAGCCTCTTATCAGAGTAGTAAGTTTTAGAAAGGAATAAATAGGTTTATGTTTATTTTCTTTTGTAACTTGTCTTTGTGCAATTAGGGGAATTATCAAATTGGATATTCTTGTGTGTATTAAGGTTTTCGCCCCGGGGAACATCCTGTGTTTTAAATCTGTTGTCTGTGAGATCAGCTTATATGCTGTCTCCCAGAGGTTTTTTTCTTTTACCTTTCTTTTCTTTAATTAAAAGCCTTCTTTTTAAGAACCTGATTGATTTTTCCTTGTTTTAAGATCCAAGGGGATGGGATCTGGACTCAGCAGGAATTGGTGGGGGAAAGGAGGGGGGATGGTTAAATTCTCCATGTTTTAAGATCCGAGGGATTTGGATCAGTGTTCACCAGGGACTTGGTGGAGGAGTCTCTCAAGGCTACCCAGGGAGGGGAGGGTTTTGAGGGGGGAAGAGATTTTTCCAGGTAACTCAGAAATCTGGATGGTGGCAGCGAGACCAGATCTAAGCTGGTAGTTAAGCTTAGAGGTGTTCATGCAGGTCCCCACATCTGTATCCTAAAGTTCAGAGTGGGGGTGAGACCTGTGACAAGCTCCTACATGTTACTGGACAGCAGATACACTATCCTCACAGAGTGACTGAACATACTCTGGACCAGGCCTACAGTGGCAAGCCAAACTTCTCCTATAAAAGCTGTGCTCCCAGCTAGTTCAGGCTGGGCGGATTTGATAGCAGGGAGCCTCTGTCTGATGTGTTCTCAGTGACCCCTTCTCCCCACTGACTCCTAGGCAGTATGGAGGAGGAAGCTGTCTGATTTGAATACAGAAGTGACAAATGATGGACTAAGGGAGCAGATGTAAAGCAGTATATTTGGGACTATGAGTCAGAGACTGGGAGTGGAAGAAGAAACTGGGACTGGATTGGCTGGGCAAGGAAACTGGCACTGAGAGGCCGGGAGGCGAGGTGGAGAGGGCAAGATGAACTGGTTGGTCGAGGAAACTGGGAGCGAGTGAAGGAATATTGTGCACGTGTATGAGGGTGTATGTGAGTAGGATTTATTGGGCAAGCAAACTTTAATTGGGATGAAAAGCTTGAGTGGAGACTAGGAGTAGAGAGTCAGGGAGAATGAGACTGGTGGAAGAAACATGACGGACAGGTTGGAGAGGATGGGGCATGAAAGGTCAAGCTTGGAGGATATGGGTAGAACAGTCTGTGACCTAGAGTGCACACTCCTCCAGAGCCTAGAATGGAAGTCAGAATTCCTGAGTTCTACCATTCTTCTGCTGTTGTCATATATCTGTGAAACCAACTGGTGAAGTGTTTCATATCCCTGTCTAGTGGTAGTCCACATAGAGGATGACAACCTATTACTGTATCATTTGCTCTGTTAGCTCACGTGGCAGATGTCAGTGTGGTGGATCTAAAGGTTCCAACTCTGCTGATGAGCCATGTAGGTGTCAATATGATGCCACATGATGGAATTTCTTTTTTTTTCAGTTTGCTTTTTAAAAGCCCGGAGAATTAGTGTCATAAAATTAACACGAGAAGAACATTATTAAGGTTGCAGAGCCTCTCTAATATGGCAGATGTTTTTCACAGTACCCTTAAAGTAGCCTGTTTAAGTTTCTTAAAGTTTGGCAAGTGTGTTAATGTCCTGTTAGAACATTGTTTTATATTTTTAGTGTGAAAATACCTGTTTTACTTTTTGTTACAAGTTTCCTTATAAATTTCTGTAATATTGTTTGACTTAAACTTGTTCCTTTTGTGCTGACAATACAGTGCAGTGCATTAGTGTCATCAGTGGAGGATCGAGCTGTGCATACCAACACTATGACAACAACTCATTTCTCATTTTTGAGTCTGTAGGCAGTGTATTTCGTTTTACACAATGGTAGCACTGTTGAAATGCCACTACATTGGTATAGAAGTACACATTTTAATTCATTTTTTTCCCAACATGATCTGGGTCTCCTCCTCTTCTTCTTCTTCTTTTTTTTTTTTTTTAAAGTAGGTGTCCTGTTTTGATAAATTACACTAATAATTAAAACTAAGTTATTTCTATAGGCTTCTCAGTTGTGACCAACTGAGCAAAATAAAGAAGTGGGCTGAGATTTTTGTTCCTGACCTGATAGTATTAACAAGAGGTAGTAATGGATATGAAACAGAAACATAATTTGATATGCATTTATACAGGTTTTTAAATAATTATGATATGATTTTAACAGAACTAGAGGGTCAAATATTGCAGTCCTTGCTCACTTGCCTTACATTAGTAGTTTAAGATGGTATTTCTGTTTTAACAGTACTTGTATTCAGCTGCATATGACTCTTCAATAAAACTGTCTGTTGAGCTATAATTTCTGCTTGGTTATAGCCCAGAAGTAAGTTTACTTTAGAATAGTCTGATAGCTCAGATGTCCAAACTGATATTTGTTTGTATGCATATGTTTAATATATTAATATATATTTCTGAATATATACTGTGCATTCAGTACAAGGTTTTTATTTTTATTCAGTCTTCTGGAGGGTTTTTAGTGAGATGGTTTATTACTAAAAAGCTAAAAAAATTTGAATTGTTTAATATTTTTGCACATGGTTAACTCAAACTTCACATGTGTTACATACATTTTGTTTTGTTAGAAGAAACTCTTCTTTGAATAAAAGATTTTGGAGGTTTGAAGGTCGTATGTTGTGGGTAGAAAAGTGTAATTTTAAACTGTTGGGTGCCAACTAATTTTATGTTAAGAGTTATTAAAATATTGAGTCCGAAGAAACAAGAAATGGTAGGCCAGCTCTTACTGATTTTTTTTTCTTTTATTGCCATATCAGGGACGGACCTCCTGCTATTTTAGTCACAGGCATTCTTTTACGTATCTTAGCAGACATCATTTTTAAAACCAAGCAAAATAATCACAATTATTGACCATGGCTATTTTATTATTAAAGAAAAGAAAACACATTAAGTGAACCAACACGAATGGCAACACAACTGAGAAACTAGTTCCTTCCTTTGTAATCTTCTGTATGTCTCTCTCTGGAGAGCTTTTGGACTTCTTTGAGAGTGGATCTCATCTGGTGTCATTCTTTGTTTGATAAGACTAAAGTATATTGTTTCCCAAAATTTTTGTGAATCCAGTCTTAATATCTTATTAGATAACTAAACTGTTACAACTGGGCATCAAAATTTACGGGAAGGCGAGACCTGGTCTGGTTATGATGAATAACCAGCCGGTGTATAATTGGGCAAAGTAATCTTAACTGAATCCTATGAAATCTACGAAAATATTTAAATCATTTATTTAGAATAAGCCATTTAAAGACTTGTCTCAGGAAAGGTCATATAAAAGTATTAAGAAACTTAGATACAGTTAAATTCCACTCTTTTTCTGTATACCAATGTTTAATCCCCATCTCCTCACCAGGAATTACATGGTCTAACCATTTGGTGATTAACAAGAGAAATGGTTAGTATAGGGTTGCCAAAATTCTAATTTCTGAAAACCAGACACAACAGCAGGAGAGCTGGAACCTCCCTCATCCCTACCTCTTCCTTCAAAGTTCTGCCCCTGCTCGTCTCTTCTCCTGATGCCCTTCCCCTGTCACTTACTGCTTCCTCCCTTCCTCCTTGCTTAATCCTGTGCACTTCTTCCCCCCCCCCCCCCCCCCGCCCCCAGCTGGGCTCCCTCTGGTCCGGGGCTAGTACGGGAACCTGCCTGCCCACGAGATGCAGGTAGGAGCAGGGGCTGGTGTGGGTTGGTGACCCAGTGCCTCCTCCCTTCCCTCCCCGTGGTAACTGGACTTTTGGTGTCTGGTCAGTACGTGTCCCCTTTCAACTGGACTTTCTGGTTGAAAACTGAACACTTGGCAACCCTAAGTTAGTAACTTAGATTACAACAGCACTTTCATTTTCCAACAAAGTTATTACAAGAGTTTTAAAATCTGATCCCTTAATAGTGTCTTAATTAACTTTCTCTCACCAATCCCTGATGAAGTTTTGGGCTGGCTTCTTTTTGAGTCTTCTCTTTCTTAGCTGTCTGTAGGAGCTTGCTTGCAGAGATGACCTAGCTTTATATCAGGATCAAATAGATTTTATAATATATATGGTTACCATTTTTTGAATGTTACCAAAATAAATACCCAGGTAATAAAAGGTTGACGAAACAGAAATACATCTCTTAAAAGTAATAGACACAGGTTATGAATAAGATTTACTAATATTTGTTTGGAAAATATATATATGTTAATATTGATTTTTAAAAAATCTTCTCTAGATCAGAGATTCTCAACCTTTTTCTTTCTGAGGTCCCCTCAACATGCCATAAAAACTCCATGGCCCACCTATGCCACAATAACTGCTTTTCTGCATATGAAAGCCAGGGCTGGTGTTAGGGGATAGCAAGCAAGGCAGTTGCCTGAGGCCACGTGCCACAGGGGCCCCGAGAAGCTACATTGCTCAGGCTTCAGCTTCAGCCCCAAGTGGCAGAGTTCAGGACCTCGAGCTTCAGCTCCCTATGGCAGGGCTTCGGTTTTCTGCCCTGGACTCCATTGAGTCTAATGCTGGCCCTGCTTGGCAGACCCTCTGAAACCTGGATCCCTAGTTGAGAACCACTGCTGTAGAGCATTGTGCTTGACCTCAGTAGAGTTCACTAATTGGGATATAATCTTTATACTTACCTACAACAACTTCCTAATAGAGAGATACTCTGGCTGGAAAAACATTTAAACCACCATTCTGTTGCTAGAACTAAATTTTGAGCTGGAGATTATTATGTAGAGGTCAGGTCATTATAGCTTTGACCTATCATGCTGGCATTTTTTCCTGTGTGTACTTAAAACTTAGTATGAAAGAATTAGCTAAACTGAATCTTGTGCTCACAATTACAGGGAAGCTTTTTGAAAATGCACATTAGCGCTAGCCATAACAAAGCAGATGTGTTGAGTAATCTGCTGCTTTGCTTAATCCAGAATTATAACTGCACTTTACTGGCACAATTATGGGACTAACTGCGCTTCTGGCCCCTTTTTTGGCCTTAGAGTGTGCCCCTCAGGTTTTAGTTGTCTTGCTGTTGCCTGTCTTGCAATGGAATCTCACTATTCCCCCACTGTTAGAACTGCATCCTGGTACAACCCACTGTCAGTCACTTATTACTCTGTAGGCCCATCTTGGTTTGGGCACCTACTTGATCTTCTCTTTGGAAACTGTGATCAGTGATGCTTACCAACAGCCTTCTTAAAACAAAGTATTTTTATTTAGGAGCTAGAACACAGCTTTAGAGAAAAAGGTTATTAAAACAGCCTTTGTGCATATTTAGTCTCATCTAAGCTTATGCTTCACTACGAGCGAAGGTAGCTTTTTCTCTTCAGAGAATTCACGTTTCTTAGACAGCCGAGATCCTTTTGTGGATGTCTCATTCTAGTCTGAGAACCCCTTATCCCTTTCAAACTGGTTTGGGTGTTGCCTAGGAGAGCAACACTGTTGTAAACCTCTGTGTACAAAGTATAGCCTAATCATAGCTGGAAGAAAAATGTGGCAAATCTCTCTACTCCCCGCCCACCCCTGAACGAAATAAATTCTGTGCGCCATAGTCACAGCTTCTGTGAAAAGATGCAGTTCTGAACTCTGTCAGTTCTGAATTTGGTCAGTTGACTTGTTTGAAAAAACATGTATTATTGATCAGTCAAGTTGCTGTCCTAGCAGCTGTAACTTGGATAGAGCACCGTCATTGTCCACTTCTCACAGTCTACTTCAGTCTCACAATTCTTGTGAAAACACAGTACATTGACTTTTACAGTAACCTTGCTAAGAATCCCTTGGAGCAGGTTTCTTGACATCTTAAAATATTCTTGTACAAGAATACTGTAATGGTACTTTTATGGCCTTCACACAGTAGTATCTGAGGGACCCCCATATAATTTAAAAGATTAAAAATAAAAACTGTTCCATGGCTTATGCAAACATTGAAACACGGACACGTGTGTGTGTGTGTGTGTGTGTGTGTTTTTAGTTGGAACACTGATTAAAAGTACAGGCGAGGAGAGCTATCATAGAAGATTAGGGTCGGAAGAGATCACAATAGGTCATCTAGTCCAACTCCCTGTTCAAAGCAGGACCAACCTCAACTAAATCATCCCAGCCAGGGCTTTGTGAACCCGGGCCTTAAAAACCGCTAACGTTAAAAAAAGCTATACTCACGTGTGGGATGCATTTGGTTCTGAATGCTGTATGCTCCGTTTTTATATTTACGTGAATAGGTTCTGTAGTCTAGGTCCAATTCTTGTGCAAGTTCTCTTCTGCACTCATGAGGCTCCTCCTTTTGGTTGGCAATTTCATTGTTCTGTTGGAATATAGCTGCTGAGGGAGGTCAGAGCTGCAGAGAGAGAAGTGATCTCTCAGGTAGCTAAGGTCAATCCCATGGAGAACTTCAAATATTAGTACAGCAACCCTGAACAAGAATGCATATTTAAGTGGGGAGCCAATGAGCAAGTGGAGCCATTAGGGTAACACATTCACTGCAATCTATATTGCTGTGTTTGTACTTCTACATTTTGTACTAAACTGGAGCTTTTTAGGGTTAAAGACTTCGTTCTTAGGTATGACAAGCAGTTTTTGAGCACAGCAAAGAAAGTGGTATGTGCATTATAGAACTTTATGTATGGTTCTCCAGGTGTTGTGTAATCTTTTAAAAGATTTATTTTTTAAAAACAATGTAAATTCTCTCCCTGTCCCTCAACCCCATATTCAGTTGATGATAAACATATCCTAGAAGCAAATCAGAGGAAGAAAGTGTTGCATTAGGCTGATGCCACTGGCAGTTTTCCTTAATTGTTTGTTTTAATGGAAAACTGTTTAGTTACAGAATGCTGATGAAAATTGATTTCATTGTTTTCTGGCTCTGTAGTAGCACATGTGCTGGTAACACACACACACACACAAGCATCCTCCTACCTCTTTTAAATTAATATACTTTTACAATAGATTGTGTTTCACCAGAGACATTCACGTTTGCTGTACTTTCATCAACACAACTGTAAAGTATTCTTATATTAAATTATACTAGAGGCAAGTGGATGTGAATATCTATATTTTAAAATGCTCTAATACAGCTACCAATTGCAGGAGTGCAAATAACTTAAAGTTGCACAAAAAATTGCTAAGAGACATCTCTGGTGGAAATCCTGTGACCGGACATTTCTTCCATTACAGATTTGTTGTGTAGTTCTTCAGTTCTTCTACCATCTTCTTAACTAAACAACACTACCACTATTCCATTAGTGGAATGGAGAGTGTGCTTACAAAACTTACAGATGACACCTGTGACAGGGCAGTTTCCTGCAATATACTGGATAGACCTTATTGAATTAAGTTTTAAGATCACAGGAGTTCATTGTACTGAAAATACAAATGTACATGCATTATTGTGGGATTGTATGTAACGTCTCTGAGGGGTGTGGGAATGGAAGAGACATAACTGATTCCAAGAATTATCTGAAACCATGTGCCAGGTGAGTGAACTTTTTAAGTTAAGTGGATTTTTGAGGAAATCCCTGGAAATTCCCTTCTGGAAATACAAGAACTCAGCCTTTTGAAGCTTTACCCTGAGGAGTGGACCTTTGTCTGCTTATCACCAGTTACAGGAGGACAAGATCAAAGCATAAAAGAGCAATTCTCAGATTCCTGAGTGGGCTTGTTCTGAGCTAACAGCTATTATGAACTTGTGACCACACAGGAAAACCCACTGATAGAGTATAAGCCCTCGTCCAGACTACCCTGCCGTATCGGCGGGTTAAAATCGATTGCTCGGGGATCGATATATCGCGTCTAATCTAGACGCGATATATCGATCCCCGAGCGCGCTTATATCGATTCCGGAACTCCATCAACCCGAACGGAGTTCCGGAATCGACACGGAGAGCCGCGGACATCGATCCCGCGCTGTCTGGACGGGTGAGTAATTCGATCTTAGATATTCGACTTCAGCTACGTTATTCACGTAGCTGAAGTTGCGTATCTAAGATCGATTTTCCCCCCCCCCTAGTCTGGACGAGCCCTACAAGACTGATTCCTCTGAGAGCTCTTACTGGTGTTGAGGTGATCTCTGGTAAACATTAGCATGCATGTAGGTTCTTTAATTATTTTAATGTTTTCTCTGTAATATTTTCACCTTAAGAATAAATGTTCTTGCTTAAAAAACGCTTTGTGGTAGCTATTTTCCAACTTTTTGCTGTCTTCAGTAGGGAAGAGTTTTTTTTTTTTTTTTCCCTCTTGCTCAACCACGTATGACTTTATTTAAAAAGTTTAATAGCTACTGCTTATAACCTAGCCTGTGGCTGGAAGGGGCTTCCTCAAAGTCTTTAAAGCATCTGAGAGCAAGACAAACAAATCTTGTGGACATAGGAATTAGTTGCCACTCAAGACTAAGGCCTTATCTACTCAAAGTTGCACCAGTTTAACTTTAATTGTCATGACCACACGTGCCTTGAACTTGGATCTGTGGGGATCCCAGTCAGCTGATGCCTCCTTGCTTTCACCCAGCTGCTTACTACCATCTGATTGGGTGGAAAGACCATGAAACCTGAAGCTACATCAGGGAAGCCTCCCTTGGGCCCTGGCTGGAGGAAGACTGGGACCTCTGATTGGTCAGGACTTCCTTTTTAAACCCAAAGAGAGGCACACTAAGTTGTGTGCACAACTGAACTATACCTGATTGCTGCTCAAAACCCTCACCTGGCACTACAGACTCCTTAATTCTCAGTATCCTGACCTTGGCCTGACTTCTGGTGACCCAAATAGTGCCTGACCCTGTCTGGATTAGTTCAGTTGGGTCCAGCCTATTTCCGAGGATCCTGAACATGCCTCTCTTGAACCAGGTTTCGGAGTGGTAGCCATGTTAGTCTGTATCAGCAGAAAGAATGAGGAATACTTGTGGCACCTTAGAGACTAAATTTGTAAGTCTCTAAGGTGCCAAAAGTACTCCTCATTCTTTTTGCTGAACCATATTGTTAACCACTCAACCTGGCTGCCTACTTACCGGCCCTACAGTTTGTGTGGATCACAACTCCAAGAGATAGGCCCAGTGAAAGAACGAGGATGGTGTCATTCGGTCAACTTCAGATCCAAAAAGAACTGGGCTCCCTGAAATGGGCAAACTTGCCTTTTGGTGGACAGCCAGCAACCACAGGCTCAAGTTGCACAATTGAACACTGAGAATCAACTGTTGCAGGAGTGGATGAGCAAACTCTGCACTGAAAATACAGTGCTGTGGGCATAACCCATGGTATCAGCCCTGAAAAGTGTCTCTCAATACCCCTGCTGGAATGATTTGATGGTAATCATCAAAGGTTTCTGGGTTTCATGAATCAGTGTTACCTTCAGTTCTTACTCAGTTTCCAGTCCTGCGCTTTTGACCAGGCAAAGTAGGCATGATAGCTAGTCAACTGTCTGGGGAAGCGTTGAATTGGGCCTCCCCATTGTTGGAGGGCATATTCTGGTATTGTTAAAAAAGACATTTTCTTTAGTTGATGTTGACCCTCATTGTGTCCACTTGGCAAATGCTGCTTTAAGGAAGTTGCGGCAGGGACATTTCCACTGGCTTATCACAGACACTGAATGGAATGTGGCAGCACAACATCACCAGTTTTGATGGGGCCTGTGGGAGGAAATTAAGGATGAGTTGTCCTGGGCCTCAAGTCGAAAGATGCCTCCACTCTGATCAGCATCCCAAGAAGGTCTTGTAACTTCAAGTAGCGATCCAATTGTGTGTATCGGAGAGGCTTGATGAATGCCAATACAGCAGGTCCTCATTGAGGGGCAGATAATTTTATAGACATTGCAGTTGCCCACGCCCTGCAAATCACCCTACAGCCTAAGGCCATGACCTGACATCAAGACTGACAGCTTACCTCTACCCTTGAGACCTGTATAATTTTAAAAAAGGGCATTTCCTGCTTTCCCACATAATGTCATTCTTCTTTCATTCATTGAAGCAGTAGATATCAATGCTATGGGAATGAACAATTTTTTAAAAATACAGTTAACCTAAAAGTTTGTTGCAGTAGCTGGAGCCAAGTGTTAGATCCTTCCAGGAAGTTTATAGTTATTTTCATGTCAGCACGTTAATGCTTCCCCCCCAACCCAAATCTTAGGTAATTATAGTCCAAGAAGCAAATTCAATCACAATTATGACATAATTGGCATCATTGAGATGTGGTGGAATAGTTCACATGTCTGGAATATTAGTATAGAAGAGTACAGCTTGTTCAGGAAGGACAGGCAGAGAGAAAAGTGAAGAGGTGTTGCCTTGTATATCAAATATGTACACACGTGTGCTGAGGTTGAGACAGATGTGGAGGGCAGACCTATTGAAAGATTCTGGGTAAGGATAAAAGGAGTAAAAGAAAGTGTGATGGTAGAGGTCTACTACAGACCATCAAACCAGGAAGGAGAGGTGGATGAGGCTTTTTTTAAATAAACAAAAATCATCCAAAGCACAGGTCTTAGTAGTGATGGGGGACTTCCACTATCAGACATCTGTGGAGAAAGTAATCTGTGCCCTGCTGTATTATCACAAGTTCTTGTACTGTGTTAACAGACAAGTTTTTATTACAGAAGGTGGAGAAATTGACTAGAGAGAGGGGCTGCTCTTGATTTCAATCTGACAAATAGGGAGGAACTGTTTGAAAATCTGAAAATGGAAGGCAGCTTGGGTGAAAGTGATCATGAAATGAAAGAGTTCATGATTTCAAGGAATGGTAGGCAGGAAAACAACAGAATGAAGAAAATGAACTTCAAAAAGGCAGATTTTAGCAAATTCAAAGAATTGGTAGGCAGGAGCCTGTGGGAAGTAAGTCTAAGGGAAAAAAAATTCAGGAGAGCTGGCGGTTTTGTAAAGAGACATTGAGGGCCCAAGAACAAACTATCCCAATGCATAGGAAAGATAGGAAATATCATAAAAGACCACTTCCCTTAACTAGGAGATCTTCAACAACCTGAAGCTCAAAAACAAAAAAGTTCATAAAAAAGTGGAAAATAGTTTAAACTACAAAGGATGGCTATATATGAAAAGAAAAGCATGTGGGCAGAAAATTAGACAGGCCAAGGCACAAAATGAGATTAAACTAGCTAGGGATATATAGGGTAACATGAAAACATTTTACAAATACATTAAGCCAGAGGAAGACCAAGGAGAGAGTAGGCCCATTATTCAGTGAGGCAGGAAAGACAATAACAAAAACCACAGCAGTGGCCGAAGTGTTAAATGCCTTTTTTTGTTTGTTTTTTCACTAGAAAGTTTAGTAGTGATTGGATGACTAACATTGTGAACATCAGTGTAAATGCAGTAGAATCTGAGGCTAAAATAGGGAAAGAACAAATTGAGAATTACTAAGGGCAGGTCTGCACTATAAATTTACAGTGATGCAACTGCACCGCTGTAGTGCTGATGAAGATGCTCTAAGCTGAAAGGAGAGAGCTCTCCTGTTGTCTTAATAACTCCACCTCTGTGAGAGGCGATAGCTATGTTGGCAGGAGAAGCACTTAGGTCAGTATAACTGTCACTCAGGAGTCTGGATTATTCAACCCCGCCCCCCCCGCCCCCCGAGGGATGTAGCTATGCCGAAGTAATTTTGTAGTGTAGACCAGGGTCAAGAAAAATTAGATGTCTTGAATTCAGTAGGGCCTGATGAAATACATCCTGAAATACTTAAGGAAGTGGCTGGAGTGATCGCTGAACCATCTCAGAGGATGGGAAGAGGGCAACTATAGTATCTATCTATAAAAAGGGGAATAAGGAGAACCTAGGGAGTTATAGACCAGCTTGCTTAACTTCAGTACTTGGAAAGATAATGGAGCAAATAATCAATATCGTATCAAATGGGATCCTGCAGGGATCTGACCTGGGTCTGGTTAGGGTGACCACAGAGCAAATGTGAAAAATCAGGATAGGGGGTTGGGGGTAATAGGAGCCTATATTAAAAAAAGACCCCAAAATCGGGACTATCCCTATAAAATCAAGACATCTGGTCACCCTAGGTCTGGTCCTACTCAGAATGCCTTCAGAGCTGGGTGCCCAGCCAGCAGCTGCTGCTCTCTGCTCTCCTTTCAGTGCTCAGTGGTGATATATGTACTTGGGGAATGGAGGGGGGTAAACAACTACAGACACAAAGAAGGGGGGCTCGATCAAATCAGTTTGAGAACCATTGTTCGAGATGATACTTAGCCCTGTCTCAATGCAGTGGAATGGACTAGATGACCTATCAAGGTCCCTTCCTTCCTACATTTCTATGATTCCTTATGTATTATTATTATTATTTATTATATGTTGTGGGTGCCAAATTGAGCATTTTACTTAGTAAGCCAAGTATGATCTATAGAACTCAGTTTCTATTTCATCTATTGAATCAAATGTCCTGTTTTTGATAGTTTTAATCAGTTTTTAGTTAGAGATGGGTCTAAACTGGAACCTCAGATCTTCCTTCTCCCCACACCACTTGGTCCCTGAAGATTGAGACTTAAAGCCTCTAAATAAAACCCTCGCTATATTTTCATCCTGGCAAGATTTAAAAAAAAAAAAAAAAAGATTTTTACAGGTCTTGTTTGTACAAAACCCAAGAGCAGACAATCTTCTCAGGCTTCTGCCATTTTGAGCCCCAAATCTTGAGTATTAGTGCAGCTATATTTGCCTCCTTTTGTTAGTAACCCTTATTTTAGGCAAAGTTTAATCAGGATCCAACTCTGATTTGAAAGAAAATGTATAGTTTAATAGTTGTAGCATTTATGATCTAAAACTGTGTTACCCTCTAAATTTTAAATGGTAGAAAAATGTCTTGAAAGATTGTGGCCAAGAGAATCATTAACCATAAATTAAAAAATTTGCTTAACTATTTTCTAACCTTATGTTTGCTATCCCAGTTCATCGAGACACTGTACATACTTGTCAGATATGTCCTTATTATGTTTATAGCAACTTTGCAAAATTGTTTTAAAAAAATCCAAATTCTTTTACCAGTTCAAGTGTAAAGTCTTCACCAATCTTTTCTCTAGTGATGGTAGGTATAGCTTGAGTGGTTTGGGGGTGATTTTGAGTGCAGAGTTCTGTTCCATGTTTTGTATCCCTTTAGAGGAGACAGTAATGTCTGTACGTAAGCATACATGGATTACTAACAAAACATTGTAACATAGGTTTATAAATTAAAAAAAACTCTGAGAAATCAAAAGTAAAGTGAGCTTTTTATGAGATAGTCATATGACCTTCAATACCATATTATCTGAGCACCTCACAGTCTTTAATGAAACAGCCCAGTGAGGTAGGGAAATGGGAGCTCTGTATTGTTTTTTGCTTTTTCAGTTTTATATTCTCCTATCCCACAGTTGACTTTTCTTCTTAAGCACCTTCTAAATGACGGAGCATTGTTCTGGTGTGTGGGGAGATACTTTTGTGTTTGAAAGTCTATGTGCTTTTAAAATTCAGGCACAAAATATTTTATACCATTTTGTAAACAAGAAATATAAAAGCAGCCATTCAAATTTCCTGCTCTAGTGGGAGGATGTGACTTGTACAGGGACATCACGTACATTCCATTTCATTTCATGTGATGTAACTGGTGACATTTAACTCAAGGTTTTCACTGTTTTACTTAACATTCATTTTATAGACCAGCTTAGCTCAAAGATGTGTATAGTGAAAATCTTTCCTGAGAGATGGCAAATATATTTTATTAAATTGTGGAAAAGAGATGTCATGGTACAGAATGGGTTTCTGCCATAACTGCATGCTCTCCAGATGTTTCAAACCTAAACCTAATTACAAGAGAAATACTTCTAAATGCGCCAGAAAGAAGAAGGATTATCTGACTAGTCTCAGTTCCTGGTGAGTGGTTTTAAATGATCAAATTGAATACTTTGCTCTGTCTGTTGGTTCTTTTTTCATGCACTGAAGAATGCTAAATCACTATTATTCAGCACTGCTGTTGGTTGCTATTATCATTTCAAGGTTGAAGTTTAGGAGAAGAGCCTGTTTGTTATATATTTTTTAAAGTTTACTGATTTCATAAACCCTTTTTACTGTTTAGTCAATTTTATTAAAGAAGTAAGTTTGTCTGCTACCTACTTTCAGATCCTAGATTTGATATTGCACAGTGATATTACTTAATGAAACCAACTGAGAGCGTAAGAACAGACCAGATTTTTCTGTGGATAGTTGAACTAGCTGAAATATTTGTTTGAGAGACTTTAATAATTTTTTTAATAAGTGGTGAGTAATTCTGCTGTTGAAAACTTTCAGTACAGATAACTAATAACACTAAAAAGCTTTTTTTGATCCACACTTCAAATATATAGTGTGGACTGATGGTTGTTCGTGGTGGTAATATTGCTGCCAGAGTTTTATTAACCACATATTTCCTCTAGGAACACTCTAGTAAAACAATGAAGTGTGAATGGTCTTCACTGACGAGAATTCACTAGTAAATATACAGTGTGGTCACAGTGAGAAGTGACAGAAAATGTAGACTCCACGCTAGCCATGAATTGGATGTGGTAAAATAGGAAAGAATACTAATTCTTCTGTGAAGAATGTGGCTTTTAAATTTATTACACATCAGGCAATTCTCCTTAGAGACTGTTGTTTATACCCCAAAACACTTCATACTAGAGGTACCAGATCATAATTACTCTTTCATCTTCATGATCACAAATCATGTCATGCATCTCTTCTGTTGGAGATTTTGCCTTAAACATACAAGTGAAGTGGAAGATTGGAATGAATTCTAATAGTTCTGAAAAATGATTATTTAAAAAAAAAGGTTTTTTTGGACAAACAGGTTTAGCCAAAATGAAATTTCAAAAACCATCTACAGGCATAGCACAAAAATGAAACTTTTTTCTAACTGCATTTTAAAGAATAAGTTTTATGATGAATGGTCCATGAAAAGTACTCAGGATATTCATAAAATAGTATTTTGAGTGCATGAAAAGTCCAAAGATATCTGTGCTCAATTTGACTGGAGAAGATAATAACATTGAAAGAAACACGTTATTGTTAAAATAATAAAAAAAAAGTCCTCTATTTTGCTGAAACATTTTAGATTATTAAAACTAGAAATTGTAAAAAATCCTTTCCCTCTATTCATAGTTTACTTCTTGCACTTTTCCGTTTGAATAGTAAAAGTAGACTGTTTATTTTTACTTTTGTTTCCTCCTTTATGGTTCATGATCTCTCTCCCACTTGGAGAAGTGCGTCTGTGTTCCTGATGGATAACAAAATGGAGCAAACAAAAGGACTAGAAATGCTCAGTCTGTGAGGAAAAGCTTTTGTGAACTGTAGAAGGGAAACCTTCCCACAACTAAGCCCTGTCATAACTGTTTCCTGCCCACAGTCCCTCTGTCTGTCAGGAAAAGGAATTCTGAGTCTGGACGGTATGTTGAAACTACCACATCTCTTTACACCAGCCAACATGGCTCTGGACGCCACTCTGTAAAAAGTCCTCTTCAGTGACCTGCACTTATGAATCAAGGTTTTTGTTTGTTTGGTTTTTTTTGCCCCAACCATACCTTGGTCAAGAAGTTTGTTCCCTCACCCAGTACTGGATTTGCCATGGGGCCGGGCTCACGGTCCAAAGGGTCCCGGCCCACCCCACTCTCCCCCGCACTACGCTCTCTCCTGCAGAGGCAGAAGCTTGATGCTGCTGGCTCCTGGGTTCCTGCTGCAGCAGGGCAGGCTCCACTGGCAGCCAAGCTCCTCCCTCACTTCTTCCCCTAGCATGCTGTGTTCTGTCCCTCCCCCTCTCCCTCCTGATAATCTGTTTGCTGGCAGGAGAGAGGGGGAACAGCACAGCCAGCAGTGTCCTCCCCGCTCCAGGGAGGAGGAGAAGAGGCGAGGGCGGGGCCTTGGGTAAGAGGGTGGAATCGGGGCATACCCTCTCCAGCACCCTGCCGTGAGCACCCACCTGACCCCCAGCTCACCCCCCCAGCCCTCTGCCCTGACCCCTGCACCACCCCTTACACCTCCCCAGCCCCCTGCTCTGACTAATGCACTCCCCCAAATCCCCACCCCTACCCTGAGCACCAAACAGAAGCTCCTGCCCACACACCCCATTCCCACCTGCACCCCTCACACCAAACAGGAGCTGCCTTAGATAAGCACTCCTGCGCCAACCCTGAGCCCCCTTCCCTCACCCTAGGTCCTGGCCAGACACGGCATCTCAATGTTTTTTACATTTTTTTATAAAGCGCTCTTATCCAAAGCACTTTACAATAGTTAGCTAATAGTACAAACAATATTTGGAAAGATCATTAAGTGGTCCATTGAGACCCTCTGCGATTTTGAAGTGATCTCTGGAAAAAGAAGTTAGACTACAAGAACAATCAAGGTACCTCACTTTATTTTAAATTACTTCCTATTACTTATGGGAGGAGGATAAAGAAAAAAAGAATGAAAAACGAGGGTGGGGGGGGGGAAGATGAGAGAATGTTCTTTTTCTTGACTGGGTCCCCAAAAATGAAGCTGAGCACAGGGCTGGGGAGCCCCACTAATTCTAAATTCACCACTAATTGTCATGTCACCTGGGCTGGCGATACTGTGTTGACTGATCCCCACAGTCTCTAACCTACCTAGGCAGTATAGCAGACATGGCCCTGCCCACTAGCTCCTCTTCACTCCCTAGCCCACCCACCACTTGCTTCCCCCCCACTCACTTAAGGCTTAGCCCTCTCACTGGCAGCCGTGTTGCCAGGTATCCAGTTTTAGTGGAAACTCCAGTACAAAATGGGGCCTGGGTGTCCAGTTAGCAGTGCTGACTGGAAACTAGAAGTCCGGTTATAGGAGTAACTACATTAGCCTCCACTCCCAACACCCACCCCAGCGGGCCTGGAAGACTACCTGTACTGCTGCTGCGAGAGGAGGGGCAGCTCAGTTTAGAGAGAGACGAAGAGAATGGGCTAGAACCAGGTTGGTACCCGCTGTATGTGGGCAGGGATGGGGGGTGGGGGTCCTGTTTAACCCGCCGCCCCCCCCCCCCCCCAGCCCTGCTGTTCTTCAGTTTACCGAGGCCCCTCCCTTGCTCCAGGGACCAACCCTAGCTCCCTCACCACTGTGCTTTTGCCCCTGGCCCCTTTTACAGTCATTTCCCGGGGGGCCCACAAAAAGTTAATCCAGCTCTGCCCCCATCTCAAGTTCTGCAGTGGGTAAATCTCTTGGCAAGGAATCTGGCATATTGTCTTGTTCCCTTTCTTTACAAGAGTAGGATCTGGGCTCTTATATGGATGAACCTCCACATTTAGAGAGGTCAGGATCCCTAATGGAAATTGGATAACAAATTTTCCATAGCTGATCAATTTTGCATTCAGCTTGTAGTGCACTAGAACAATGCCATGAAGTTGGTGTTGTGAACACTTCTGGGGAATATGAATTTTCATAAAAACTGTTTCCCGTGTGAATTTAAAACAGTATTTGCAGTAGGCTTGGAAACACCTATTTTAGTCTTGGGTTTGGACCTGTTTTTGCCTGACAGTGTCCTCTTCTTTTCTGCTGCATGAAGAATAGTTAATGGCAAAGATTTTTTTAGGCCCCATCTTAACAGCTTTGCAAGATGAGGGCAAATTATGTATGTTTCTCTAGTGGACCACAAAGTGTGCTACCATTCTAACAGTTCGCATATAAAATATAGTTACCATAAGTTACGGAACATTATAAGCATCCAGGCAGATCTTGTGGTTTCACAGGAAGTCTCTCTGTCTGTGTTCAAAAAAGACTAGAGGAACCTGTAGAGGAAGTGGTGGTTGAATTAATTTAAGACCTGAAATATTCAAAGTTTTTGGTGCATATCTGTGTGTGAGATTTAGAAATATCCTTTCTAAGTAAAAATTCAAACTTTCAGGGAAATTGTTTCTCCACCCAAACCACTGCTATAGCTTTGGTGGTGGTGTTAGTAATAACACCACTCACAAATACAAGCTCAAGCCAAATTGCAGCAATTTTGGCACCTGTCAACGTACCTGACTCTTCTCTCCAAGTACTTTACTGTGCCTGATTTGTCTAGTTAATTTTACTTCTGTGTAAGGGCTATATCTATGATCTACCATATACACGGAAAATACCAGAGATCCCTGTCCCCTGGAATGGTGTTTGAAGTGTGAAGGGACATGTGAATCTTTAGCGCATCTGGCACATAAATACCTTGCAACGCCGGCTACAACAGCACCACGCGAACGCCTGTTCTCACTTTCAGGTGACATTGTAAACAAGAAGCGGGCAGCATTATCTCCTGCAAATGTAAACAAACTTCTTTGAGTGATTGGCTGAAGAAGTAAGATTGAGTGGACTTGCAGGCTCTAAAATTTTACATTTTATTTTTGAATACAGTTTTTTTAACATTCTACATTTGTAAGTTCAGCTTTCATAATAATCAACTTTTCATAATGCACTACAGTACTTGTATTATGTGAATTGCAAAATACTATTTTTTGTATTTTTACAGTGCAAATACTTGTAATAAAAAACAAATAAGGTGAGCACTACATGTTTTGTATTTTGTGCTGTAATTGAAATCAGTATTTGAAAATGTAGAAAACATCTAAAAATATTTAAATAAATGGCATTCTATTATTGTTTAACAATGCAATTTATCGCGATTAATTTTTTTAATTGCTTGACAGTTCTAAAAAGGAGTAATTTTTGTGTTGTGTCTTTTAAATATAATGAGCTGACCCAGGGCCGTGGATGTGAAATACTTTGCAAAAGTCTCATTATAACGTAACAGTCTTACTTGTCTTAAGTCAATTTCCTAATATGTTAACCTTATCAGTATATCAGGGTTCAAGTTAGATTAAATTCTATCAGCGGTTCTCAAACTGTGAGTTGAGACCCTGTTTTAATGGAGTTGCGAGGGCTGGCTTAGGTTTTCTGGGGCCAAAGCCCAAGCCCCACCATCCAGGGCTGAAACCAAAGCTGGAGCTGAAGCTTCAGCACTGGATGGCAGGGCTAAGGTTACAGGCCCCCTGCCTGGAGCTGAAGTGGTGGTACTCGGGTGGGCTCTGCCTATGGTCCCCCCGTCGTCTCTACTCCTAGGATTGTGTCATAATTTCTTATCCGAAGGTGGTTACATTGCAGTAAATTTGAGAACCCCCTGTTCTACATCAATAAAAGTAGTTTGCTGCTTTGCTAAATTCCAGTAGAATCAGTAAAGTATTTATACCTTATTTATCTACTGAGCTTATTGATTTAGAAGTATAGTAGTTATCAATATAAAAGATATTATTAAAATGACACTTTTTAAATCTTGTTTGTATTTCAGAAGTACACCTCTACCCCCATATAATGTGGTTGTGGGGAGCCAAAAATCCCTACCGCGTTATACGTGAAACGCCGTTATATCAGGCTGCAGTGGTGATTTAAAGGGCCAGGGGGCTCTCCGCAGCAGCAAGAGCCCTGGACCTTTTAAATCACTGGTGAGCCCCACTGCCACAGCCCTGGAGTAGCAGCAGCAGGGCTCCAGCAGTGATTTAAAGGGCCTGGAGTTCCCCACAGCAGCCGGAGCCCCAGAGCCCTGCTGCTACCATGCTTTATGCAAACCTGTGTTATATCGGGTTGCATTATAGCGGGGTAGAGGTGTAGCACAATGCATTGTTTTTGTATAGAAATTTTGAGACACTGCAGTATTTTCAGCATTATTACTTACCGTTAAACTATAATATAAACTAATTTTGAAAAGTTTCTTTTTCTCTGAGGTATTTATATGCCTTGCCAGGTAGTGCTGAATTTACAAATGATGTAATCAATAAAGCTATTGAGTGCATAGTGGGCAGTGGATCAAAGCAAGTGAATTTTCCTAACTAAACAGGTAGACATTTAGAAACGTTAACATTTTCTGAAGAAGAGATCTTTGTGGCCTGAAAGCTTGCCTCTCTCACCAACAAAATTTGGTCCTGTAAAAAAAAACCTACCTCACCCACCTCAGTGTCCTGGTAGATCTATTTGTGGCTTATTATCCAGAAACTATATGTGAATTTACAAAAGACAACCTGGTTAGATGCGATGTTTTAGAAATTAGGCAGGACTCTGCCGAACTGCAAGCTAAAGAGGAGCATTGAAATTAGTTGCAGCTCATTCCTATGAAATGTTGGCATGCTTGGAATTTCAAAACCTCTCCATTATTTGATTTGCAGCACAGTGTGTTTCTGATAAACAAGAGGAGTATGCAGTATTTCCCTCTTAGATGAGTTTCTTGCAGTTTTCCAGTGAGAACTGAAGAACTAACCAGAAGATTTTCCATAGTATTTCTTAATATTCTACAAATCTAGTAGGCCGGTGTTACACTTGGAGAACTTTAATCAGTGTGGCTGATCTGAGACAGTGGATGGCCTCCAAACAATATTAGGGAGGATGGAGTGACTGGGTATAGTTGTTTTATATTTCCTATTTCTACAGAAATGGCCATCTTTGTGATAGAATAGGCCTCTCAGTTGGCTGCCAAATCATCTATTACAGACTGCAGCAATGTAAGAGAAATGCAACTATTATGGAGCATCCAGAACACCAAATCTTTGGTGTATAGAAGAGGTGATTGAAAATCAGGATTTTTTTTAGCTCATATTACTCAGCCTTTTCCAACAAAATTCCATCCAAACATACATACTTGCAAAAAAGTGTCTATTTCTTAACAACATCTCCCATGGTTCAGGTACATTATTTTCTTTGCCATGTTTACTAAGGGAATGACTATCAATATTTTTGATTGTAAACTCCTCAAGGCATGGACTGTTCTTTCTTTTCTTGAGAGCCCAGCAAACTATCTTAGTTCACTAAACACTGGATACCAGAATGTGGTTCCTAACAGTTTTTTACCATTGACATCTTGGTTTAAATATTCTTTTGTTTATTTTCTTGGAAAATCTTTCCCTTTTTGTTTCCCGCTCCTCAATACCCAGAAAAGTCAGTGCTACATTTACTTATGACTATGCTTTTTCTACCCTTCTGTCAGTTTATACCCTTAGTAAATACTACTTCTTCTTGGCTTTTTATTAGCTGCTTAAAAGTCATCTTGAATATTGAACAGGTTACAGGTGCACCTGGAAATAAATTTGTTTCTGTTCAGATTTTATCTGTTTGGGATCTGTTGGTAAAATATACACCACTGTAGGAGACAACAGTATATGAGAGTGGCCTTGTCTCATTCCATATTGTGTGAGTAAATATTTAGGATTTTTTAAAGAAAATATGTCCATCCATTTTCCAGGAGCACTCTGTGGCATTGTGCTGCCTTAAATTGTCAGTTTAAGTGCAGGACTAAGTGGAATCCCTATAGAATGGGTAAGTGGTTTTCTTTCATTACTGTTAAGAGATAAATGCTAGTCTCTCTAATATTCTGTTGCTGTGTGATACAACAGGTATATGCTGCTGGAAAGAATTCAGTAAAGGAATCAGCGGTGTCTACAGAAATTAGGAAACTAGACAGTCTTTAAAATCCATTTACCAAAGTGTTTGTGATGCACATTTCATAGCAGATGAAATATTTATAAATACTAAGCAAAGAGAGTAAATTCTCCCATCATGTCAGAAATCTTTAAATATCTTTACAGGAAAGTTCACTGTGATATGTTTTGTATTGCATGATCATTGCTCAAAGAATTTGTCTACTGTTCTTAAATGGAGACTAAACTTGTCCTAGCAGTCTTACCAACTGAACTTAAACTACATATCTGAAGTCAACTTTTCAAATACATTATCACTTCTGGTATAGCTTTCTGATTTTGGGGTTTTCATCACCTACAGAAGGTGATTGTTTCTACTGATGCAAATCATTTGCATGTGGAGACATATGAAGTAGTGAGTATTTTAAATTGTGTGTTCAGTGAGATGTTCTATTGGGGTAGCGTTTTGGTTTTGGATTTTTTTAAAATGTATGTTCTGCTATTCCATTACGTTGGAGAAAGCAAGGTTGAAGAAATGTGCCTTGCATTTGGAGCAGAAGGTTGTGACATTTATGATAGTCTTTAGTTTTTATGAAGGTTTGTTCCATCGTCTTGGACTGACACCTGGCATAGCTCAGTCTCTTGCACAGATACATTTTTACCCTTATGATAGAAAATTTGATTGTGTTGAGTGGAGTTGCTGACAACAGTCTTCATCCTGGTGTGTTGGGTGATATGCTGGGCCCAGGCCACTGAGCACCTTGAAGATAAGGACCAAGACCTTGAATATGACTTGATATTCTGTGGAAGGCTGGTGTAGAGTGTGGATGACCGATTTGATATGCCTGTAGTAGCCTGCATTGCTGAGGAGCTGTGTTGCCATATTTGGTATTGGAGCTTCTGAAGAGGTTGAAGGCTTTATCTGCTGGTATTGCTTTGCTGCAGTCCAGACAGGAGGTTACAAAGGCATGTGTAACTGAGGCCAGGTCATAGTCTGTCAGGATGGCACAGTCTCCTAGCCAGCTGGAGGTGGTAAAAAGTGTTCCTTGTGAACACTGCTATTTGAGAGCTTACTGTCGGTGAGGACTCCAGTAACACTCCTATACTATGGACCAGTGGTCCCCAACTTTTTTGGCTGGTGGGCGCCAGCCGAAGGACCACTGCAGCGGTGGAGCACCTGCCGAAATGCTGCCGAATTTTGGCGGCATTTCGGTGGCGATGCCTCTCAATGACGCCACTTGTCGCCGATAAGTGATGTCATTGAGAGGCATTGCCCCCGAAATTCGGGAGTGATGCCTCTCGATGACGTCACTTTCGACGGCAAGCGGTGTCAGCGAGAGGCGTTGCCCCGGAATTTTGGGGGCGACGCTTCTCGATGATGTCATTTGTCGACGGCAAGTGGCATCAGCGATAGGTGTCGCCGCCGAAATGCCGCTGAAATTTGGCGGCATTTCGGCGGGTGCTCTCCCGGGGGCCAGGACGCGGGCGCATTGACGCCCGTGGGCACCGCGTTGGGGACCACTGCTATAGACTGAGTGTGTACCTTCAGCCAAAGGAGTCTGCATCATAGCTGCAAACTTTTCAAAACACTTTCCTCTGCTCACTAGCATAACCTCTGTATTGCTTGGGTTCAACTTCAGGCAGCTGTTCTTCATCATTAGCTGATTTTGTCCAAGCACTGGACTATCTTGATGGTGATTGTAAGGTCATATGTAGGGGAAGTGTCACCTGCATGTTTCTGGCACTTGAGTCTGTTTGGTCTGACCAGTTCCAGTTAGTGGCTACATGTCAGTATTGAATAGGATCAGTGAGAGAACTGATCCTTGGGGGACTCCAAAAGTTAGGCATGGATCTAGTGGTGGAGATTCTGTTACTTATCCCTCCAGGAAGGACTTGAACCATTTTAACACATTCCCATGTACCTCCCTTAAGTGTCTCAAGTGGAACACCAGCATCTCATAGTTGACAGCGTTGAATGGTGCAGAGAGGTCCAGGAGGATGAGAATGGATATTTGCTGATTTTCCATTAGCAGTAGGGACCATCAGTGCCACTAAAGCTGTTTTCCATGTCCTGTCATGGCCTGAATCCTGACTATGCCAAGTCTAGGATGTTAGTTTAACTCTTAGTTAAATTATCTTTAAGTGCTTTAAAATGTCATTTCCATTCATTAAATCATCCATGGTTTGATCAAAGAAGGTGTCTAGTCTCATTTCCCCTGCTGTGGGAGAAGACTGAATATTCTAGCAGGTTTTAGGAAAATTTTCAGATAATTAAGACAGAGCAGATAACCTATTTGATTTTAAAAGATTTTTGCATGCAAACAGTCAGTGGAAAGGCAAGTCAAACACTCACCAGTCTCTGAATCCTCAGACAGCTTTCTCTGAATTTTCCACATCCTCAAATTCATTTTCTTTATCTCATTTACTTTGAAATCTCACTCATTTCAATGGCTTTTATTTTCTTTCCCTGATTTGGTCAGAATTGTTTCTTGGTTTTCTGCATAATCTTGATTTAAAAATAAAGTAAAATCAGGACACGGTATTTTTTTCAAATCTGTTCAACATTTAAAGGGCTGAACCTAAGACTTGAAGTTAATCTAATACAACGCTTGATCTTAGCTCGCCAAGCTTTTAAGTACAGTTCATTTACATTAATTCAAGTTAGTCCAGAGTATCTGGGAAATAGGCAGAGTAAACTCAATACAAAAGAAAGTATCTACACTTTACCAAACAGAATTGCAAATACGTTTATTAAGAAATACATATTAGTATTCCCAATGAGAATATGCAAAGACATTTAGAAAATTGTCTGCTGAATACCCTTCTGAGTTTCTATTAAGTGAAATGTTCTACTGTTGTGTGTTATCCATGAGCTCAGAAATTTTGAAAGGTACAATGAATGATAATGCCATGAATAAAAGTTCATCTTTATGTCAAAAACACCAGAATTAATTGCTAAGTACAGTTTAACAAAAGCTAATATGAATGTTTTAACTTCTTGGTCATGATTTTGGGAAGAAAATTTAGACTGCAGTAGAGAGAATAATCTTATTAATGGATCCTCACTCTTGGAGTTTGATGCCAGAAAGATGCTACTCCCAAGTCTGGCCATGTTTAATATTGTATGATGTGTCTCCTTTGATTCAGTTGTCTTGACATCCCTGGCATTTGGTCTTCTAGCTAGTATACCCTGTCTTTATCGTTTTTTCAGAGTAGCTGATTACAGGCTGCAGAAAATATGTTCACTTATTAATCTAAAGCATTAGGGTGATGGAGGTCTTTATAATTCCATATAATAATAATTTAAAATTGTGCTAAAATCTATTATGGCTTTATTTGAAATGCTACAAAGATAATTCTAATAAAGAAACATGCTGTTCTTAAAATGGAATGCTGTGGGCAAGAATTGAACATAGTTAATGAAGTATAACTAGGTAGAGGCCTGCAAATCCTGTGGATACCCACTTTTTATATCTGCGGACCATGTTTGTGGATTGGATGTGGATAAAAATTTTGCACAGGGATCTATAAATAGCAGTTGACAATACTTCAGAGGAAAGACTTTTCAGTAGTTGTTCCATTATAATATAGTCTTGATTTAGGGATTGAAAAGACCGAAGTATCACAATGCTAAGCACTGCTTCTTCATTGGATTAATATATAATTTCTAAAATGAAATTCACATGAATTTTTACTGAGATGAATTGAATGACTGTTCTTTAGATGTGTTTTTAGTATGCCTCTGAATGCCAAGTGGTATAGAAAGTTTTGTTGCATTGTTAGGTTTGGATTAATGTGGGAGATAATTCTCATTTGGGAGATTAACATGTCATTTTTATAAATTCTAAATCTAAGAAATTGTAAAATGTTAATATTTAAAGCACTCAACATCTAAAAGCTAATTTTTTTTCCTGATGCGCTTAAGCCTAATTTAAGAAAAAACACCCTAATTTTGTGTATCTGCACCTGAGCCATGATGCCTATAAACGATCAACCAGGTAATAATATCTTGAGGGGCAGATGAGAATACCTGGCAATTCAATGATTCTTGCAAATGGCTGCAAAGAAGACAGAGGAGCTAATTTCATCAAAACTCACTGAAAGGGCGTTAATATTATTCCTAATGCTACAGCAGATTTAGTAAACTCAGAAGCTTGTAGAGTAATCCCCTTTGTAAAACAATGATACTTTTCATACAAACTTAACATTATCAAGAATCATTAAGAGAGTAGAGCAAAGCTAAAACTTGCTTTATATGATCCACACAATTGTTTTTAGTGAGTAAATGCCTATTTAAATAATAATAATATAAGGTAAAAGCAGCAAAGAATCCTGTGGCACCTTATAGACTAACAGACGTTTTGGAGCATGAGCTTTCGTGGGTGAATACCCACTTCCTCAGATGCATGTAATGGAAATATCCAGGGGCAGGTATATATATGTGTGCTAGCAAGCAAGCTAGAGATAACGAGGTCAGTTCAATCAGGGAGGATGGGGCCCTGTTCTAGCAGTTGAGGTGTGAAAACCAAGAGAGGAGAAACTGGTTCTGTAATTGGCAAGCCATTCACAGTCTTTGTTCAATCCTGAGCTGATGGTGTCAAATTTGCAGATGAACTGAAGCTCAGCAGTTTCTCTTTGAAGTCTGGTCCTGAAGTTTTTTTGCTGCAGCATGGCCACCTTAAGGTCTGCTATAGTGTGGCCAGGGAGGTTGAAGTGCTCTCCTACAGGTTTTTGTATATTGCCATTCCTAATGTCTGATTTGTGTCCATTTATCCTTTTCCGTAGAGACTGTCCAGTTTGGCCGATGTACATAGCAGAGGGGCATTGCTGGCATATGATGGCGTATATTACATTGGTGGATGTGCAGGTGAATGAACCAGTGATGGTGTGGCTGATCTGGTTAGGTCCTGTGATGGTGTCGCTGGTGTAGATATGTGGGCAGAGTTGGCATCGAGGTTTGTTGCATGGATTGGTTCCTGAGCAAGAGTTATTATGGTGTGGTGTGCAGTTACTGGTGAGAATATGTTTCAGGTTGGCAGGTTGTCTGTGGGCAAGGATTGGCCTGCCACCCAAGGCCTGTGAAAGTGTGGGATCATTGTCCAGGATGGGTTGTAGATCCTTGATGATGCGTTGGAGGGGTTTTAGCTGGGGGCTGTATGTGATGGCCAGTGGAGTCCTGTTGGTTTCTCTCTTGGGTTTGTCTTGCAGTAGGAGGCTTCTGGGTATACGTCTGGCTCTGTTGATCTGTTTCCTTATTTCCTCGTGCGGGTATTGTAGTTTTGAGAATGCTTGGTGGAGATTTTGTAGGTGTTGGTCTCTGTCAGAGGGTTAGAGCAGATGCAGTTGTACCTCAGTGCTTGGCTGTAGACAATGGATCGTGTGATGTGCCCGGGATGGAAGCTGGAGGCATGAAGGTAGGCATAGCGGTCGGTGGGTTTTCGATATAGGGTGGTGGTAATGTGACCATCACTTATTTGCACCGTGGTGTCAAGAAAGTGGACCTCCCGTGTAGATTGGTCCAGGCTGAGGCTGATGGTGGGGTGGAAGCTGTTGAAATCATGGTGGAATTTTTCCAGAGTTTCCTTCCCATGGGTCCAGATGATGAAGATGTCATCAATGTAGCGTAGATAGAGAAGGGGTGTGAGTGGACGAGAGCTGAGGAAGCGTTGTTCCAAGTCGGCCATGAAGATATTGGCATATTGTGGGGCCATGCGGGTGCCCATAGCAGTGCCACTGATCTGGAGATATATATTGTCATCAAATTTGAAATAGTTGTGTGTAAGTATAAAGGCACAGAGCTCAGCAGCCAGTTGTGCTGTGGCATCATCAGGGATAGTGTTCCTGACAGCTTGTATTCCATCTGTGTGTGGGATGTTTGTGTAGAGAGCCTCTACATCCATGGTGGCTAGGATGGTGTTTTCTGGGAGGTCACCAATGCATTGTAGTTTCCTCAGGAAATCAGTGGTGTCGCGGAGATAGCTGGGAGTGCTGGTGGCATAGGGTCTGAGCAGAGAGTCCATATATCCAGATAGTCCTTCAGTGAGAGTGCCAATGCCCGAGATGATGGGGCGTCCAGGATTTCCAGTTTTGTGGATCTTGGGTAGTAGATAGAATAACCCTGGTCGGGGCTCTAGGGGTATGTTGATTTCTTCTGGTGTTAGTGTAGGGAGTGTCCTGAGTAGATGTTGTAGTTTCTTAGTGTATTCCTCAGTGGGATCTGAGGGAAGTGGCCTGTAGAATTTGGTATTGGAGAGTTGTCTGGCGGCCTCCTTTTGATAGTCAGACCTGTTCATGATGACAACGGCACCTCCTTTAT
This sequence comes from Gopherus flavomarginatus, assembly GCF_025201925.1. Taxonomy (NCBI): domain Eukaryota; kingdom Metazoa; phylum Chordata; order Testudines; family Testudinidae; genus Gopherus; species Gopherus flavomarginatus. The sequence continues at coordinate 55,436,929 of NC_066621.1, forward strand.
CAGCCTCTTTGATGATAATGTCAGGGTGGTTTCTGAGGCTGTGGATGGCATTGCGTTCTGCACGACTTAGGTTGTGAGGCAAGCGATGTTGTTGTTCCACGATTTCTGCCTGTGCACGCCGGCGGAAGCATTCAATGTATAGGTCCAGGCTGTCATTTCGACCCTCAGGAGGAGTCCATGTGGAGTTCTTTTTCTTGTGCTGTTGGTGGGAGGGCACCCGTGTATCAGTGCACTGTTCAGTGTTGTCCTGGAAGTATTCTTTGAGTCGGAGACGGCGAAAGTAGGCTTCCAGATCGCCACAGAACTGTATCATGTTGGTGGGGGTGGCAGGGCAGAAAGAGAGTCCCCGAGATAGGACAGACTTTTCTTCTGGGCTGAGTGTGTAGTTGGATAGATTGACGATATTGCTGGGTGGGTTAGGGGTACCACTGTTGTGGCCCCATGTGGCAGGTAGGAGTTTAGACAGCTTACAGTCCTTTTTCCTTTGAAGAGAGGTGAAGTGAGTAATGTAGATCTCCTGTCTTATTCTAGTGAAGTCCGTTTGTATAGAAGTTTGGTTATTAATGAGAGTGTCCACGTTGGAGAGCTCTTTTTTGATGTTTTCCTGTTTGCTGTATAGGATGCTGATCAGGTGGTTCCTCAGTTTTTTTGATAGAGTATGACATAATCTCTCACTGTGGTCTGTGTAGTATGTAGATAACAGTGGATTTTTTACCTTTAGTCCATTTGGTATGATGTCCATCCGTTTGCATTTGGAAAGGAAGATGATATCTGTCTGTATTTGTGCAAGTTTCTTCATGAGGTTGATGGATTTCCATTCCATACGGCTAAATGCAGTGCCTTGCATGGTGTCAAGTATCAGAGGGTAGCCGTGTTAGTCTGGATCTGTAAAAGCAGCAAAGAATCCTGTGGCACCTTATAGACTAACAGACGTTTTGGAGCATGAGCTTTCGTGGGTGAATACCCACTTCCTCAGATGCATGTAATGGAAATATCCAGGGGCAGGTATATATATGTGTGCTAGCAAGCAAGCTACCTGCCCCTGGATATTTCCATTACATGCATCTGAGGAAGTGGGTATTCACCCACGAAAGCTCATGCTCCACAACGTCTGTTAGTCTATAAGGTGCCACAGGATTCTTTGCTGCTTTTACAGATCCAGACTAACACGGCTACCCTCTGATACTTGACAATATAAGGTAGACAAGCATACTCTTGCAATTTATAATTGCAAACATGGTTCATAATTAATTACTTTCTAATGCAATAGGATCAAAGACTGTATTTAGGTTCGCCTGATTCTAGGGATTACATGTTGTGTGGATTTTTAAAGGAGGTGTGCACTGCCATGGCCACTGTCACATCTCTTGAACTAATAAGGGTAGTCTATTAGAATTAACTGAGGTAGGAGCTGGTGTTTTGTATGTAGTTTGTATGTTTTTAAGGGCAGTTACCTTCCTGGACAACTACAGCTAAAATAATTCTAAGCACTTTTCTGAGTATAGATGAATGTTTACCATAATTGTTTAACTACTATATGGCTATGTATATTAGAGCATCACCTAGTGCCTATTCTTGTTACAGGTCAGTTGTGTTTCACTGTAACATCCTCTTTTCATTTATTTAAAAAAAAAAAAAAAAAAAAAAAAAAAAAAAAGGATGAAATGGTGAGCTACTGAACTATTTTTAAAAATCTCATTAATAAAATAATGTTGTTCCATCACACCTCGTAGGGTTTGGAAGAGTTGTAGATGAAGAGCTGCTTGTCTTTTAATATTACTGATGTATGTAATATAGAAGATAAAATATTACTGATGTATGTAACATAGAAGATAAAATAAAAAAAGAGCAAGTAAAAAATCACTTAGAAAAGTTAGATGCCTGCAAGTCACCAGGGCCTGATGAAATGCATCCTAGAATACTCAAGGAGTTAATAGAGGAGGTATCTGAGCCTCTAGCTATTATCTTTGGGAGATGGGGGAGATTCCAGAAGACTGGAAGGGGGCAAATATAGTGCCCATCTATAAAAAGGGAAATAAAAACAACCCAGGAAACTACAGACCAGTTAGTTTAATTTCTGTGCCAGGGAAGATAATGGTGCAGGTAATTAAAGAAATCATCTGCAAACACTTGGAAGGTGGTAAGGTGATAGGGAATAGCCAGCATGGATTTGTAAAGAACAAATTGTGTCAAACTAATCTGATAGCATTCTTTGATAGGATAACGAGCCTTGTGGAGAAGAGAGAAGCAGTGGATGTGATATACCTAGACTTTAGTAAGGCATTTGATACGGTCTCGCATGATATTCTTATAGATAAACTAGGAAAGTACAATTTAGATGGGGCTACAATAAGGTGGGTGTATAACTGGCTGGATAACCGTACTCAGAGAGTAGTTATTAACAGCTCCCAATCCTGCTGGAAAGGTATAACAAGTGGGGTTCCGCAGGGGTCTGTTTTGGGACCGGCTCTGTTCAATATCTTCATCAACGATTTAGATGTTGGCATAGAAAGTACGCTTATTAAGTTTGCAGACGATACCAAACTGGGAGGGATTGCAACTGCTTTGGAGGACAGGGTCAAAATTCAAAATGATCTGGACAAATTGGAGAAATGGTCTGAGGTAAACACGATGAAGTTCAATAAAGATAAATGCAAAGTGCTCCACTTAGGAAGGAACAATCAGTTTCACACATACAGAATGGGAAGAGACTGTCTAGGAAGGAGTATGGCAGAAAGAGATCTAGGGGTCATAGTAGACCACAAGCTTAATATGAGTCAACAGTGTGATACTGTTGCAAAAAAAGCAAACGTGATTCTGGGATGCATTAACAGGTGTGTTATAAACAAGACACGATAAGTCATTCTTCCGCTTTACTCCGCGCTGGTTAGGCCTCAACTGGAGTATTGTGTCCAGTTCTGGGCACTGCATTTCAAGAAAGATGTGGAGAAATTGGAGAGGGTCCAGAGAAGAGCAACAAGAATGATTAAAGGTCTTGAGAACATGACCTATGAAGGAAGGCTGAAGGAATTGGGTTTGTTTAGTTTGGAAAAGAGAAGACTGAGAGGGGACATGATAGCAGTTTTCAGGTATCTAAAAGGGTGTCATCAGGAGGAGGGAGAAAACTTGTTCACCTTAGCCTCCAATGATAGAACAAGAAGCAATGGGCTTAAACTGCAGCAAGGGAGATTTAGGTTGGACATTAGGAAAAAGTTCCTGTCAGGGTAGTTAAACACTGGAATAGATTGCCTAGGGAAGTTGTGGAATCTCCATCTCTGGAGATATTTAAGAGTAGGTTAGATAAATGTCTATTAGGGATGGTCTAGGCAGTATTTGGTCCTGCCATGAGGGCAGGGGACTGGACTTGATGACCTTTCGAGGTCCCTTCCAGACCTAGAGTCTATGAGTCTATGTCTCTGCTAGCCAGTACTATCACTAAATTCACAGTTTAAACTGAAAACCTTTCTGAAACTGTATAATTTAAGCAGTTGATAAACTTACGAGACATTAACATGCCAAATGCAGGTGCAACAGCTGGGGAAGAGGAGGAGGAGAGGGAGGGAGTCCCATCAGCAAGATTTGGTATAACACCTATTACCATTATCATGCAGTGGCGTAGTCGGGTTTTAAGTGTAGGGGGAGCAAACATAAAAAAGGTGCCCTTTCTTGGGTGCTCCTCTGGCCACGCCCCCGGCTCCTCCTGTCCTCCCCCATTAACCCCGGGGCTGGCTCAGGACTCCTGCGGGCTTCCCAGAGGTGCGGATTACCGCCCCCCCCCCATCCCTGGGAAAGTCTCTCCTGCCCAGCGCGCTCTGCAGGTGTTCCCCGCCGAGCTGTGCCACCCGGCCCCACCCGCGGGGGCCTGGCCCCCAGGCTCCTGCGGCGCATCAGGGCCCCCCCGTCCAGACAGCGCGGCTTGCGCCCCTGCCCGGGGAGCCCCTTGCCCGGACCCCCCAGTGCAAGGCACTGGACCCTCGCCGCTCACCTTCCGTCCTGCACCGCCGCCTGTCCCCGGCCTGCGCTCGGTGCACTCTACGCGGGGCTCGCCAGCCAGGTGGCCTTAAAGGCGCAGGGGCCCTTTCGCCTCCCCCCGCCTGCTGCACTGGCCAGGGAGCGCTTGGCCCCTGAGCCGCCGCCGCAGAAGGTGGTTGCGGCGATGTTGGGGCCACAGCGTGGGGCGTGATGGCCGAGCAGCCGGCCGCCTCGCTCCTCCCGGTCGCGCCTGCCGCCCCCCCATGGCTCCTCCGGCTGTTGCTGCTGCCAGTGCTAGCCCGGCAGGCGCCGCTTCCTCGCCCGCTGCCCCATGGCTCCTCTGGCCGTGCTGCTGCATTCTCACTTTGCTCTCCCATATACCCCAGCCAAAATCCTACCTGCAGTGGTGCTGATGAGGGAGCTATTTGCTATTCTCACTCAGCACTTCCTCCCTGGTTGCTGCCATGGGAGGCTACATTTTTCTGATCTGCTGGTTCCATGGCCTGTTTTTTTGCATTGTCTTCCCATGTGAACAGCTTCATTATGTCTGCTTCTGTTGATAAGGAGAGGCAGATTGAAATTGACATGCCTGTTGTCTGTTTCCTGCTTTACTGCTAGGCTTCTGAAAAGATGCTGAGAAGCAAACCCATATTTTGTTAATTTCACTCTGCTGCTGTTTTTGAAAGCTATCAGTAGCAAGACATGCACTGGAGATGTGTGCATACTAAGGATCACAACACTGCATTGGACTCATTTGGAAGGCTTTCTTTGCACCCATAAGGATTAGAAATGCTTTTCAAATGAAAGCTTAAATGAAGCAGAAGTTTATATTTGGGCCTGGCCCACATATCAGGGAAAGTTTCCTATTGAGTTAGGCATGTAGATTTTTCAAATTTTGATTTGAGTTTCAAGTTCACCATCTATCACATCAGCATAATGGTTATCTCAGAAGAACACTGTGAAGATAGATACATTAAATATTGTGACATGCTCAGATATTAGATAAACAGGGGATACATAAATACCTCCATCTTTCTTTAGAATTTCCAGCAGTACTCATGTTTATACTTGTAATTTTAAACCCTTTCTTACTTAACTTAGTCCTTAGGTTCAAAGATCAAAAAGATACGAAATTCACAAAAAGGAGAAATGTGCTTAAGATGAATGAAGGCTTCAGATTCAAGAAATGCCAACGTTACTATTCTTTGTAATTGTACTGAAAAGCAATATAGCAAATTATCTTCATGTAAGCAAACAAACTATTTTCACAATCTGTCCCTTCCTGGAGAAAAGGGATTTTTCCTTTAAAAAAACATATACATGCATTTGATTCCTTCCCAATAGGGAATATTGGGGGAAAGGCAGGAAATAGAGCCCCAGATTTTTTGATTACCTCTTACCAGGTGGTGCTGAGCCAATATTATTTTCTCTTGTGAAAGTGCCTCAGACCTCTGACCTGTTGTGCCAATTCATGCTGGTGTAAATCCATTGGTTTGTTATCAATTATTTCACTGTTAGGTGTTCTGCACTTCACCAGGTCACTGTTAATAATGATGTTTAGTTAACCTGAAAGCCTATTCCTAGCCTTAATTTCTGTTTTTTTTTTTTTTGTTTTTTTTGTTTTTTTTTTTTTACAATAACATAGAAGATAGAGGTTTAATAAACTGTTTGGGGGTCTTGACTGCTATTCACTGAATACATGGTAAATGAGTTGCTTCCGATATGACTGCTAAAGCCCTTGTCAGGTTAATTTATTTATTTATTTATTTATTTTTTTAAACAACGAAAATGGGTTACAAGTTGAGATGAGTGAAAATCAAGCCAAAGAGCAGCTCACTGATGAAAAGGTTGTACTTTCATTCTTGGTAGGCCCACAGATTAGATTAGAGTTCAACAGTGGGTCTTTTGTTGCATAACCATGTTTGTAATTAAGACAGTGGAATGTAGTATTGGTTTTACCGAGCTAAATTCGGTTTCACTGAATTCATTTGTTACTGATTTTGGTGTAAATCATGTTCACGTTATCTCCCATACCCACGTCAGATCTTGTTTTTGGAATTTGATTCAGCACTGCTTGCTATCATTTTCATAAACATAAAATAATTCTGTTGTGTTTTGTTGGAGGAGGGGAGAAATTGATACAAACACATCATTGAGCAATCTTGTATCTTATTAATTTTAAAATTTATTTTCTTTAGGTAATCTGGTTTAAGAATTATGACACTTCAAATTCTTTTACCTTCATGTTTATTAGTAAAGACAGCTCTTTCTACATATATTGCAAATGCAAATTAATTAGCCTAGTGACATATTTGAGACCAGAATCCATTAATGGGCTTCAGTATGCCGTGCCTTAGGTCGTTCAGTTTTAAATGTTTGATACTCTAGCATTCTACAGAGGAATCCATTATCAGGACCTCTTAACTTTCTCCAAATGCAGCCCTCCTCAGTTTTATGGAATTAAACTTCACTTTTTAAGGTGACAGAGTCAAAAGTTGCAGTTAATTACAGTGGGTTTTGGCAAGTGTCCCTTTGTTGTGGGTTTTGTAAATTTAGTGTGTGTGGGGGGAGTGGTCGTTTCTGTGTTTGGTTGAAACTGAATTTTCAAGCTCTCCTTTTGGATGGCTTGGGGTTGGGATGTGGGGATTTCCCCTTTTCCTTTATTACCTTTTTTTTAAACAGGAATATTTTGCTTCTAACAACTATTTTAACTTTTAGACTTCAATCATGTGCTCTGCCAGCTAAATATAAAATCTTTTAAAAATATTTGATGCTTTAGAGGTAAAAAGATCCTACCTTACCTAGCCAAGTATCCGGCTGTAAGTGCTTGACATTTAAAAGTTAGTGTCATGCTGGTCTATGTATCAGAGGGGTAGCCGTGTTAGTCTGGATCTGTAAAAGCAGCAAAGAATCCTGTGGCACCTTATAGACTAACAGACGTTTTGGAGCATAAGCTTTCGTGGGTGAATACCCACTTCTTCAGATGCATGTGGTGGAAATATCCAGGGGCAGGTATATATATGCTAGCAAGCAAGCTAGAGATAACGAGGTCAGTTCAATCAGGGAGGATGAGGCCCTGTTCTAGTAGTTGAGGTGTGAAAACCAAGAGAGGAGAAACTGGTTCTGTAGTTGGCAAGCCATTCACAGTCTTTGTTCAATCCTGAGCTGATGGTGTCAAATTTGCAGATGAACTGAAGCTCAGCAGTTTCTCTTTGAAGTCTGGTCCTGAAGTTTTTTTGCTGCAGGATGGCCACCTTAAGGTCTGCTATAGTGTGGCCAGGGAGGTTGAAGTGCTCTCCTACAGGTTTTTGTATATTGCCATTCCTAATGTCTGATTTGTGTCCATTTATCCTTTTCCGTAGAGACTGTCCAGTTTGGCCGATGTACATAGCAGAGGGGCATTGCTGGCATATGATGGCGTATGTTACATTGGTGGATGTGCAGGACAAATGAACCAGTGATGGTGTGGCTGATCTGGTTAGGTTCTGCGATGGTGTCAGAAATCAGGCAGAAATCGTGGAACAACAACATCGCTTGCCTCACAACCTAAGTCATGCAAAACGCAATGCCATCCACAGCCTCAGAAACCACCCTGACATTATCATCAAAGAGGCTGATAAAGGAGGTGCCGTTGTCATCATGAACAGGTCTGACTACCAAAACGAGGCCGCCAGACAACTCTCCAATACCAAATTCTACAGGCCACTTCCCTCAGATCCCACTGAGGAATACACTAAGAAACTACAGCATCTACTCAGGACACTCCCTACACTAACACCAGAAGAAATCAACATACCCCTAGAGCCCCGACCAGGGTTATTCTATCTACTACCCAAGATCCACAAACCCGGAAATCCTGGACGCCCCATCATCTCGGGCATTGGCACTCTCACTGAAGGACTGTCTGGATATATGGACTCTCTACTCAGACCCTATGCCACCAGCACTCCCAGCTATCTCCGTGACACCACTGATTTCCTGAGGAAACTACAATGCATTGGTCACCTCCCAGAAAACACCATCCTAGCCACCATGGATGTAGAGACTCTCTACACAAACATCCCACACACAGATGGAATACAAGCTGTCAGGAACACTATCTCTGATGATGCCACAGCACAACTGGCTGCTGAGCTCTGTGCCTTTATACTTACACACAACTATTTCAAATTTGATGACAATATATATCTCCAGATCAGTGGCACTGCTATGGGCACCCGCATGGCCCCACAATATGCCAATATCTTTATGGCCGACCTGGAACAACGCTTCCTCAGCTCTCGTCCACTCACGCCCCTTCTCTACCTTCATTCACCTGCACATCCACCAATGTAATATACGCCATCATGTGCCAGCATCTACGAAAAAGGATAAATGGACACAAATCAGACATTAGGAATGGCAATATACAAAAACCTGTAGGAGAGCACTTCAACCTCCCTGGCCACACTATAGCAGACCTTAAGGTGGCCATCCTGCAGCAAAAAAACTTCAGGACCAGACTTCAAAGAGAAACTGCTGAGCTTCAGTTCATCTGCAAATTTGACACCATCAGCTCAGGATTGAACAAAGACTGTGAATGGCTTGCCAACTACAGAACCAGTTTCTCCTCTCTTGGTTTTCACACCTCAACTGCTAGAACAGGGCCTCATCCTCCCTGATTGAACTGACCTCGTTATCTCTAGCTTGCTTGCTAGCATATATATACCTGCCCCTGGATATTTCCACCACATGCATCTGAAGAAGTGGGTATTCACCCACGAAAGCTTATGCTCCAAAACGTCTGTTAGTCTATAAGATGCCACAGGATTCTTTGCTGCTTATGCTGGTCTATGAATTTGTTGCCGTGAAAATTTGGCTATAGAATTAAAATGTACAGTTTCTAATGGAGGCACTTTTAGAATAATTTTGTTTCCAGAATCATGGTTTCTACTCTATATTATGTTGGTTCTTCTTTCACAGCTAAGTTTAGATCACATCCTTTTCCCAGAGTTAAACTACCAGCCTATTTAAAGCAACAGAGAGATTGTAATTGAAATGTAGAGTAATAAATACTACCACTGTCCCCTGGGGAAATTTTGAATTTAAGACCAGTAATTCTTCTGTTAAAGTGAAGGATTTACTATTTTCTCAATTTATATTTTCTGTTTACTACTGAAGGATACAGGGATATCCTTTTAGGATTCATTCTTTGGTGAAAAAACCCCCACCAGCTCTGGAAATGAGGTGAAGTTGTACCTCTGATTTGTCAGTCAGAGCTGTGTATTTAATTATCCTGCAGAAGATTATGAAGAAGAAAAAATGGAAGGATTTACAGCAGGAGTCTATGGCTAGAAGCCATAACTAATAAATGGGATAAGTTTTGGTTTAAACTATTTTGTCTTCATTTGATTTGTTATATGCTGATTATCTGTATTGGGAATGTACAGCCTAGAACTTGAGACACTGGTAGTTCTTGTTTCTGCTTTAGCCTGGTAAACATAACCACTCCCTCCCTACCCATCCATAAATTAAATAAAATAACGAATAAATATATCTATATCTATCTTGGGATTTACCTTGTACTTACGTAACCTGATTTTGTATTACAGAATGGACCTTGGCTGCCGTCCTTACCATAACATAGATAGAATGTCATGGCATACCAAGTATAATATACAAAGATGTACTGGATATGCACATTTTTCTGGTATACCTGGTTTTGTTCAGTGTTGACCAGTTACACATTCCTCCTGGTCTTAGTTTATACAGAATAGACAAATCTCATCTTTCTTCTCTGTGTGTGTTCTCCAATTTCTTATCCACTTCCAGAAGTGGGATAAGTGGCAACTTGCCTGAAGGATTTGTAAGATTCCTTCATTTAACTGCTGTGGTGCCTGAACTGAGGAATAGCAAGAATTGGCCTGCTGTTTTAGGGCCTGTCTATACGAGTAAATTGCACTGGTATAACCTGAACCAGCTTTTAAACCAATATAATTAATTCAGTGCAAAAGGCTGCACAGCCACTCCTGTTTTGGTTTAGCTTAAACTTATTCCTAATCAATGTAACCTAAACTGAAATAAACCACTTTTAAAGCGAAATAAGCTTGTCCACACAGTTTTTTGCACTAGTTTAATTTCACACCTTAAGTTATGCTAATGACATTTTTTTTTCTAGACAGACTCGTGGCAGTCATTTAGTGCTGTGGATCAGTAAGACAAAATGCAGCACTTTCAGTGTCCTCATATCACAGCTGTATTAGAGGTTTTAAAGTTGTATTTATTTCTAAGAAGTCATTTGAGCTTCTTCCATCTTTGAAGTGATGGCATTACTCTTTGTAATGCCCAAACATTTTAAAATTTGAGGGAAAATAATTCATCTGAATTTCCTAGAACTTCAGTGAAAGTCTCAATTTGCCAGTTGTTCATGCAAATAGATGTTTACCTTGCTTTTATAGTTTATAAACAAAACCTTTTTCTTGATAAATGAATTGCGTTGTAAGTGAGGTGCCTCCACAAACAGAGACCTCAAAAGGCAAAATGTTCCGCAGTCTGACACTGCTCTTGTCTGAGTAAACTCTATGCAGTACTTTGCAGTAGTGTTATTGAGTGAATAAAAAGCTAGTAGATAAATACATAGGTGAGAGTATGAGAAAAGGATGGTTTACAGCTAATTTAAATACTTTCAAGAGCAGTTCTGATTTCACTGTTGTTCTTGAACAAGGGGGTGGGTATGTTGCCACTAAAACACAATTCGGGATGGTTTATGCTGCCATCATGAGGAGATCTCTTAAATATGATTAACTTCCTCTGTACATAGGTGTTTATTCTGTCACTTAAAAATAATTCAGTATCATATAGGTGAAAAGGCAGATGCAACCATATTTAAAATTTCTTGAACAAATTTGTGGCATTAATAGCATACTGTGAATTAAATTCACTGTAAGAAGAGATGATTTTAGAATCTTCCAAGCCCTGGCACTTGGAAAATGTAAGGTGAAATGTAAGACAGAATATTTGTGTTCATGGCTCTGTGTTGCTGATGCACAGCCCAGCTTGCAATAAGCTTTTTTGTGGGGTTTCTAAGAAAAGATGCATAAGAATACCCTTGCATTTTTCCAAGAAACGAACAGACTGTGGCACTCAAGTCAGAGAACAAAAATTCTTCCAAAATAACCAACCCACTTAGAGTTTGGATGTAGCACTTGTTTGTATTTTAAAGTATTCTACTTAATGTTTGGGAACTTCGGTAATGGCTGGCAATGGGCAATTAAAAATGGGAAACATTATAACTAAATTATAGTAATTATTTTGGTATATTTCATCAGAGTATACTAAAATTTTGGGACAAAAATTTGAAAACCACACCAAATATGGGGGTACACAGCAATGGTCTCTGATGTTTGACTAACATTCTGTTTATACAGTCTCAGTGCACAATAATAACCCCGTTTGTGTATTTCACAGGTTAATTATTTGTTATGTAATGTGTTATATCTTTTTCGTTCCTTTGAGTGTCCTTTTCCCCTTTGTATTGTAGGTCAGGAATGCCAGATAACTGTTTTCTCTACCTTCTTCCCTTCTCTATACTGTTCACATACATCTGTTTTCCCTCTTTAAATAACCCTAGAATGTTCTACAGTAAGAACCCAAAATCTGTTTATATGTAACCTCACTCTCTCTCAACAAAATAAAACAAACATACAAAGACCCCCAAGACCCTAGCCAGCCAGCCAGACTAATTTCTACATTGTTGGTTGCTGTTTTGGAATCTCCTTTGTTTCTTCATCCTTTTTAAATGAGGTGACCAAAACTGAAAATGAATAATTAAAGTTTGAATAAATCAACATATGTAACACATTTGTGGCCAGTTTCTTTTCAAAAACATAGCCAATGCAATTCTCATGTTTTCAGCATTTAATTTTCATTCTCTTTCAAACTTGCAAAGGGCTATTATTAAAAGTTACATCAGTTTCTTTGCTGATGATATCTTTTTCGATTATATTGGAGAACAGATTATCCTGTTCCTTCTCCTTTGTGTTTGGCTGCTGACACTGATTTTTAGAGAAAATCATGTAATATATTAGTAAGCTTTTTAATTGTAAAAGTTTTGTTTAAATTTCAGTTTCAAGGTTTTATGTTTCTGACCTCTCAGATTTACATCATAAATGGTAAGAAAACCTATTTGAGAGAGATACAAGGAACCCAAATGGTAGATATACCCAGAGCTACTTTTGGGTGATATGCCAGTGATTTGGCCACATGTAATTAGTATGCTTTTGTTAGCTACTGCATATTTGTGCTAGACATACTTTTTTAAATAACCAAACTTGTTTTATTTAATTTCCTAACTATACATACTTTTGTATCCCATATCATCAGTTGCTGCAGAAGATGGTATTGCTGTCTGAGATCAGAGCTGATCCTAATCTAGTCTACTCATCTGTAAGAATGGGGAATTAATTGCTTTGCACTGATTGGCTTGTACTTTTTTTTTTTTAACTGACATGTAATTTCTTTAGGGTGTATCCATCATCAGAAACTGAGAATGATGGATCAAGTGATTTTTTTTCTTCATTATTTGGTAGATGTTTCAACATGAAAGAAATTTAACCATTAGACTTTGACAATACCAAAGTTTTGGTTTTGGCTTTTAGGGGAGGGGAAGTTGCCTTCCACTCTGCAAGCCCTACTCGATTGGAGAATCAAGTAATGAGTTGCTGAAGTTATATGGATTCAGGCTATGTATGTTCCAAGCACTTGCTTCCCTTAATGATGGCATTGAGTCTAAACAATTATAAATATTTGGTTTTGTTGGCTTTTGTCATGTTTAGTGAAGTTGATGCTTCCATATTAATTTTTGTTACAAAGCTTAACTTTACCTTTTTTACTGAAAGCATGGTCCACGCCTCATCCCTCTCAGATTTTGGAAGGCGCTTCAGATTCTTAAATCTTGGGCTGAGTACAGTAGCTATCTTTAGAAATCTCACATTGGTACCTTCTTTGCATTTTGTTAAATCTGCAGTAAAAGTGTTCTTAAAAAGAACATGTGCTGGGTCGTCATCCAAGACAGCTATAACATGAAATATATGGCAGAATGCAGGTAAAACAGAGCAGGAAACATAACTATTCTCCTCGAAGGACTTCAGTCAAAATTTAATTAATGTATTTTTTTTTAACGAGCATCATCGGCATGGAAGCATGTTTTCTGGAATGGTGGCCGAAGCATGAAGGGCCTTATGCACGTTTAGCATATCTGACATGTAAATATCTTGCAATGCTGGCTACAAAAGTACCATGTGAATGCCTGTTCTCACTTTCAGGTGGCATTGTAAACAAGAGACCAGCAGCATTATCTCCGGTAAATGTAAACAAATTTGTTGGTCTTAGCGACTGGCTGAACAAAAAGTAGGACTGAGTGGACTTGTAAAACTTTAGCGCCTACGTTGTTTTGTTTTTTAGTGCAGTTATATAACAAAAAAATACATTTGTAAGTTGCATTTTTATGATAAAGAGATTGCATTACGGTACCTTTATGAGGTGAATTGAAAAATACTATTTATTTTGTTTATCATATTTACACTGCAAATATTTGTAATAAAAATAATATAAAGTGAGCACAGTACACTTTGTATTCTGTGTTGTAATTGAAATCAATATATTTGAAAATGTGGAAAAACGTCCAAAATATTTAATACATTTCTACTGGTATTCTGTTGTTCAAAAGTGTGAATAAAACTGCGATTAATTTTTTTAATCGTGATTTATTTTTTTGAGTTAATTGCATGGGTTAACTGCAGTTAATTGACAGTCCTACTTTTTATTAGAAAAAAGAGAGGACTTCTCAGCTGAGTGATTGTTTTGGTAAATTGAATGCTAGAGTGATTTTTTACTTGTGTTAGAATCCCCTAAAGACAATAGTTTATAATGGAAACTTCATCTCATTCTAACTATCACAGTAGGAACAACTACTATAAAACCAAATTAAATTACCGCTTGTACTTTTCTCAATATTCTGAGGTTATAGAGAATGTTAACTAATCTTCAGTCTATTGTATAATCTTCAAAATAACAGGCTTTAATGTTCTTGGAAATGAGAAAATGCATTCAGTTTTTGGAATTTCAGTATACGTGCGAAGACAATGCTTTGGTCTTTATTCAGGTTATATTGCTGAAGCTGAAAATATTAGTCTATTCTCAGTTTTAGCACTTATGTTCTACATTTGCAGTATAAGCCTAAGATTTGTATTTTTTCCATTTTAGAGCATCACCTAGTTTTGTGGGTTGCATATTGTGCACTGAAATTCTATGGTTATAATTCCCTACATTCTTTCGTGTGAAATATTATACATCAATGCACTGGTTTCTGTTTGAATTTCTGATAAAGTTAGTATAACCAAACCAGCTGTTCCCTTTTTAAATAGGCCTTGATTGTCTGGTAATTTTCTTTGAAGTATAATACAAGAGATTTGTAGGTTTTGCATTGTCTAACTCTGAGCTTGGTTTATGAATCTCTGGCACAGCTTTTCTTTTAAGAAAAAAATAAGGATCCCAAGGACACTTCTAATGAGGGATCCAGCATTTTGTGTAATTATAATTTTCAGGCAGTATTGTAGGCTGCTTCTCAACCCTGTCCTCTTTGAAAGCATGATTAAAAATACAATAAAAAATAAGAGTAGTTACTTTGATAATGAGAAAATCCAGAATTATGGTAGTAAGGATTTTTAAAGATAGAGAAATAAATGAAACATGAGTTTTAGAAGGGATATAAACTTTTTCACCAAGACATACACCAATCCCTAACTAAGAAAGTTGAGAAGAAATTTTCCCGGTAGACCTGTTGAATATTTTCCCACTTCACATTTCTTATACTTCCTTCTGCAATATCTGGTATTGGCTACTCCTGCAGAGAGCCTGCTGGACTAGATGGATCATTGGGCTGATCAAGTAGGCCAAATCCTAAGTTTCTAAAATACTAGATGTCCGGGATGGAAGCAAAGAGTTGAGAGTAGCAGAGAAATTAAAGAGATTGTTAGGATAGAAATCATAAAATTGATGGTTTGGCAGAGAGGAAGAGAATGAGAGATGAATAGTGGCAATAATGGGGAGGGATAGGTCAGTGGTTTGAGCATTGGCCTGCTAAACCCAGGGTTGTGAGTTCAATCCTTGAGAGGGCCATTTAGAGATCAGGGGCAAAAATCTGTCTGCGGATTGGTCCTGCTTTGAGCAGGGGATTGGACTAGATGACCCGCAGATGTCCCTTCCAACCCTGATATTTTATGATTCTATGAATAAAGGGAATTCGGAGAGCATGGAAAGAAAAGTGGCCAGCACAGTGTTCAACATAGTATGTGGAGAGGCAGTCTACATCAAATAAGGATATTAATGAAAAGAAGCAATACCTAGCAGAATCACTTGGGTGGTTGTGGGGCAGTTTCTTGGATGTCTATTAAGTTACTATTTCTATGGCTCCATCTTTATCCAATGCCAGCTACAGAGACTAATAAGTATGAAGTTGTATCTTCTCTTGCTTCAAGAGCTTCATCACTTCTTCCCTCTCCAGAGCGTCCCAAACATTACCTATGTGAAATGGACAGGATTCTTGGTAGTTTTACCACAGTCCACAATGTGTTTGTAGTTTTGGGAGAGTTTATGACCTTATGGCCATTTTTGTTTTACTTTTTATAATATTAGTATACACATCCAGAGCACTGGGTTCATTAAATACAAATGTAAATAAAGTACTTCATGTTTTCAGGGTTTAGAAACAGTGCATAATGTTTCCTGTGACTTTCAGTATTTCATTTTATGTAGAAGTATATTGGTCAGAAATGCACATCAGAAGTGGTACAACTTTGTTCTGATCTAGCTGTAAAGCTTGTTTTTATCTGTCCAGTTGTTTCCTAATCTGACTATGTCCTTAGGAAAAATAACTTGACATGTTTTTTTGATGGACCATCATACCATTATGATGTCAAAGCAGAAAATAAGTTATGATATGATTCCAACTCAAAATACAAAATGTTAGAGGAATGTGGTGCCCGCAGTTGATGAGTTTTTACCTTGTGAGCTCCTGCAAGTAGATGTAATGTCATTTAAAAAATATTTGTTGTACAGTGTGGCCCATTGCTTCTAATTACAGTAAGAACATTCTATATGCTGGTAGGTTTTGATAATAACGCTTAGTATTTATACAGGGCTTTATATTTTCAAAGCACATTACTAACCTAAATCCTTACAACTCTCCCATCAGGTAAGTTAGGAATTACAGAATCATTTATACGCATGTGTGTGTGTATATAGATACTTTATAAGTATGAGAAATTAATTTTTTCGTGTTCTCACTGAGCAGAAAAAGCAAGAAAAATGTTTGCCAGGATTTACAGGTCAACTGGTGCAAGATGGCATTTTTTTTAGTCATCGTCTATTGCATTTACTTTCATTAAGTTGAATATACTTTACGTAAAATTAAAATACTTGACTTAAAAAAATTAAAACATTCTTTGACTCTTGAAAAATTATCAGGAAACTTTTAGAAACTTAACAGCTTGGCACGGCATTTTTTTTTCATACAAGCAGACATCTCATTGCCTATGTGAGGAGCTGGATGCATTTGAAACATGATTTGAAATAAGATATATGTCAACTTTATATGAAATTGGTTTACCAATTTATATACACAAAGTTAATGCCGCTAATTTCAAAAAGATTTGGAAATTAAGTTTCTAAATAGATTTAGTTTCAGTGGTGCCACCCTCTTGGGTGGACACTCCTAAACCAATGTAATGGATTATATTAGTTTAACTTATTTTAGTAACAAGCTCAGTCTATGCAGCCACCTCTTAAACTGATTTAGGGTTTCACCAATTTAAATCAATTTAGAAACTAATTTAGATAAATTGGTGCAATTTTTGTATGGAGCAGAGATTCAAGAGGGGAAAACAGTAGTGTGAAATGTGGATGCTTTTTTCAGTGAGAGTGGGATGAGGCATTAGAAATTCAGAGAAATCAGCAGTTCTGTCTTAACCTGGAAGTAGACTTGAATCCTTATCCCCAAACTGAATTTTTTTGAGCAGTTTAAAAAAAAAAAAGGAGGGAGGGTGGAGAGAGAGAGATATTGAACTTTGTCCTTTTAATTACTGTGCTTCGCTGCCAAATACTTATTAGTGTATGCTTGTGGTTTGCTGACAGTGTGAGTGGTCAGTGACTGACTGACAAGCTGATGGTTGCAGTAGTTGCTTCTTTACAGCAGATACTGTTACAAGTAAACAATTATAGGTGTGTATTTTGTCACCACATCATTATTTGATTTGTCTTTGGACAGCTGGAAGTTGTTGGCTGAGACAAACTATCAAATTTGGCGTATTATATATTTTAGGAGATTTCTGAGAAACCTGCTATTCAAAACTACAAGGAAAATGGTATACTGCCCTTTATTAATACTCTGTCAATTATTTTAGTTGAATTACTCGGACTCTTACTTATACCTTTAAAAGTAAGCTATTTATTTAATATTATGTTTTTATAAATCTGTTTTGTTATGAGAATATCTGTTTTGAAAATTTGTTTTCTTATCCTGAGCAATTAGAACAGTTCACGAAATATATTTTTGGCATGTACTGTTAATGCTATGGCTTCTTACAGCAATTATATTGCAAGCTTGTTAAGTTTTTAGAGAACGGTAGGCTTGGGATTTGTCATTGTGGAGTTTGCTGTGAGGTTGATTGTTGTCCTTTTTAGAATTAATATTTTTGCTATTTCCTTTTGTGAAAGTGTGTAAATATGAAATTATATATTGTTTTGTAAAAGTAATTGGTGAAGGGATACAGAAGAAATTCAAATGCTTTGTGGAATAGTTGGATTCATCCAGTGATCTGAAGCTCAGGTACAAAGCTCAAGGAAGTTATAAATACTGCCAGGGAATTAGTTTAGTTATTTCTTATAATTTATCAAACATAGTATTCTCCATATTTGTGCATGTGTCCTTTCCTTTCTACTATTGGCTTTTTTTCACAACATCTTATACAGCTTACTTTTTTAATTCACGTGAGATGACATGAGATTTTTCAGTTGCTGTGAGTATGAATCATTGAGTCCTTATGCTTGAGAGGATGCTTCTGAATATATTTAGGTCGTGTTATTTATTGTGAGGTTTTTTTTTTAGAAAAAAGACAATGTATTATTCCAGAACAGAGAAATTTCCCACATCATCGAAACATTTTTTCTTACAGTTGTACTTTGGAAAGATTATAACTTTTTGGTTTCCAGGAATATCTCTGGGTTTTGCCACTCCAGAATTTTTACATTCTAAAAAAATGTTTAGTAATATGTCTGTATAGTTAAATATATGTGACAAAACACATTTTATGTTGCCAATTATTTATGAATTATAAGATTTATTTGTAGTCCATCTGAAGGGGTGACTTATCTTATAAAACACAAACTATTTTAGTATAATAGAATTTTAAAGGATACCAAAGCATTACTTGGGCAATTAATTGGTGAATAGTTTTCTCTCAGATCAAAAAAATATGACAAAGAATACACCAGAAATAATTATAAATTCAGTTCTTAAAGCAGCACAGAATGCAATGGTTAAACAATAGTAAAGGCTTTGCAGGATGAGGCCTGAAATTTTTGATGTTTTGGTGAATAAGATAGATGTAACTCAGTTTCCATTTGTATGCAAAACCATTGTTTTCTCATGTTCGGTTTTATCTATTAAATTAGAATGTTTGATTATGTCATTTAAAGTTCTAAGAATAAGAACATGGAACAAATGTAAGCATCATAAATGCAGCCATAAGCCTGTTTAATTAAGCAAAAGAAAAACTTCCTCAGAAAAAGTGAGATGAGGAGCTCTTAGTCAAAACTATGTATGTCGTTCTGTAGTCTTGTATGCAAAAGAAATGAGAGAGAGGAACAAAAACCCCAAACAAACAAAAAAGACTCCTGACAGGCCAAGTCCATCCTTGGGGTAAATTTTATTGACTTCAATGGATTTACACTGTGAATGAGTTTGGTCCATTGCTTTTAATGTTCAAATTAAAATAGGTTCAGATTACTGTAAACAAAGACATACACACAACTTTACATATAAGAGTTCTTAAAATACTTTGTCTTTCTAGGGATTAATTTATTAACTTTCCTTTTATCTGAGATTTATTTTCTGCATCCTCAAAATGACCTTCAGCCTGTTCTTATATGCCTGAGCCAAACAGTGGCAATACTAAAAATATTTTATCAAGAATATTTCAGATTGTTTGTAGAAGGGATGTTAATTGAATGTCAGCCAGCTCTGTTTAGAAAGTCTTAATAAGGAAAGATTATTTTGAAAGCACTCTCATTATCACTGCATTGACTGAGTTTATTTGTAAGCCTTATCTTTTCCATTACTTCTGTTCTAAGGGCTTGTCTACATCAGAAAGTTGCAGCGCTGGTGAGGGAGTTACAGCGCTGCAACTTTGAAGGTGTACACATCTGCAGGGCACCACCAGCGCTGCAACTCCCTGTTTGCAGCGCTGGCCGTACTCCCGTTTTGTCTCGGGTGTAGAGGATCCAGCGCTGGTGATCCAGCGCTGGTAATCCAATGTAGACACTTACCAGCGCTTTTCTTGACCTCCGTGGAAGGAGGAAGCCTCTGGTAATCAAGCGGGTCTCCTTTCCCGGTTTGCTCTCTCGTTCCCGGAGCCCAGAGCAAGCAGGTCTCCTTCCCTGCGGTTTGCTGGGTGGCTCCGGGAACGAGAGAGCAAACCGCGGCGAAGCGGGTCTCCTTTCCCGGTTTGCTCTCTCGTTCCCGGAGCCCAGAGCAAGCAGGTCTCCTTCCCTGCGGTTTGCTGGGTGGCTCCGGGAACGAGAGAGCAAACCGCGGCGAAGCGGGTCTCCTTTCCCGGTTTGCTCTCTCGTTCCCGGAGCCCAGAGCAAGCAGGTCTCCTTCCCTGCGGTTTGCTGGGTGGCTCCGGGAACGAGAGAGCAAACCGCGGCGAAGCGGGTCTCCTTTCCTAATACAACATTTAAAATGTTAAAATTTGAAAGCAGAATGAGTGAATTTTGATCTTAAAACTGTAAACCTCTTCCATAACAATCCAGATATACTATACATGACAGCATAATTTAAAATAAATTATATATGAGATCATGTTATAACTGTCTTCAACATGTATAAGTCTGATGATGTAGCTCTTATCAGAGTCCTTAACACACAACACTGGCTTCTAAAAGTAATAAGATATTATGTAAGAGTAATGGTCTCTTGAGAAGATTGCCTTCAGGTTTTCTTGGAAGTCAAAAATAGACTTCAACCATATCATGAACATGTTATGTATAATGAAATACATTTAGAGGGGCAGGGTTAGGGTTAGGGTAAACAAAGTACAGTTTGGAAACAATGTAGTCTTAGGTTGTGTCGAGATATTAAAGGCAACATTAGTTAATATTGCAGTGTGTGAAAGCAAAGACATAGGAACTTTCTGGTAGTTCAGATATCAGTAACCTTAATCTAGAATAATCAATATGTATATCTGTCCAGTATAAATAGTCCTCATATAGGATAAAGCAGATCAGTCCAATTTCAAGCTGTGCTTGTTTTTATTTGCAAGGCTGTTGGATGTTATGCTTCCCAAACTCAAAGAATAAAGCATGTTATTTTAGTTCAGATAATTTACTTCAGATTTAAAAAAAACAAATAAATGAAAATACTTTATGAAGAGAAGCAACAGTGATATGATGCCATATTTTTACAGTGCCTCCACAATGGGACTCCTGGGGCCCACCGAAATATATTGAATAAAAATGGTATAATGTTTATGATTCTTTTGCCTGTATTCATTCTGGGCCTGTCCAAATTCTGCTGAAATCTGTAGTCCTGACTTTTCAAATTTGGGAACATATTTAGCAATCAAATCCTGCTTTCTGAATGTTGAAATGGGCGCTTACATGCCTAAGATAAGTATTAGGGGTTCTTGAATGCCAAAAATGCAGATTTGGACGTCTGAAAGTACTGACATTTGAAAGCTGCAATTGTAAATTATTATCAAACAAGTTGAAACCAGTATGGCAGGTTTTCTTTGAACTCCCAAATGTAAGGTATTACTGACAGTGCATCTCCGCAAGAAGTATAAGACTGTTAATTCAGTTCTTGTTGAACCTCCTTCCATGTTTGGAGACTCTTACACATATATGTGACATTCCCCAGGGAACAATCTGGACTGTTGAACATACTGCTCTTAATTCTCTATCCTGGTGTGCCTTTTACACTGCTTTGTTGTCAGAACATCCATTCCTGGCTGATCACACAGCCTTTAGCATGCAGTTTCACTCCCAGCTAAATACATGAGCACTCTGACCAGTCACTTATGAATTACAAACAGGACGACAAATGGAGTTCCCCCCACACTTTAATCCAAACTCGCTGGTTAAGATAAAACAATAAGATAAGTTTATTAACTACAGAGAGACAGATTTTAAATTATTACAAGTGGTGATACATTAAAGTCAAGATTGGTTACAGAAGAAAATCAAAGGGTAAAACACAAGCTAATACCTTACTCAGTGGTCCCCAACTTTTTTTGTCTGGCAGATGCCAGATGACGAGCCATGGAGGACCGTGGCAGTGGATGAGCATCCGCCGAAATGCTGCCGACAAGCATCATCATTCAGAGGCATCACTGCTGAAATACCGCCAAAAATCAATGGCATTTTGGCAGCGACGCCTCTGGATGATGCTACCTGTTGGTGGCATTTCAGCAGATGCTCGTCCGCTGGCCAGTACTCGGGCGCTCTTAGATGTCCTGGCGGGCGCCATGACGGACACTGTGTTGGGGACCCCCGACCTAACTTAACAAGCTAAGCCAAAGGTTTTCTCTCACCATACACTGTGGTAAATTTCAGAGGCTGGATCTCCTTTCAGCCTGGGACCCCTCCCCCTTAATTCAGTTTTTTGAGAGGAGTTGATGTCATAAGCAGAGAAGAAAGAAGAGAGAGGTGAAGTGTCTCTCATATTTATACCATTTTCACCTCTTTGAGGGTTACCACCAGATGGGGTGCAGGCAACAAGTAGTCTCTTGTGGATGTGAGGGTTGAACCGTCCCTATAATGAAACACAAATTTATTGTTTACAGCTTCCCATTGCTGGAGAATGGCTGCATAAGCCTGTGATAGCTCTTTAACACCTGGCTGGAGTGCCAGTGAGTCTTTATCTGTGAAAAACTTGTTTGGGCCTGCTTTACTTAATCTTGGAGCATGTTATAACAATTCTATACAGTAGCATCTTGTAACTTTACAATCAATACTGATACACATTTTACCAGGGCAATAATGTTCAGCAGATTAAGACATTTCAAATGATACCTCACAAGGCACACTTTGTTGGTTATATATTGTGGATTATATATGTATTTTTGTTGATTGATTATATATTGTGGATCATCTACAAGGACTGAAAAAAATTCTGGAGTAAGTGTCATGGGGCTTGAGATTGCCCCTGCACATGGTGCTGAAGGATTCGATCCACCAATTTTGGGTTAACCAACATGCTAACACAGAAAAAATAAATTAGCAACAGAATTTATCTTATTCTTGTAAAAGTGATGACCTTAATAGTATATACCATCACAATGAATAAGCCTATTAACTACTTCATGTAAGAGAATGGAATCCTATAACAACCCCCCCGCCCCGCCCCAAGAACATTGTATGAATAAGTAACTGAACTGAGAGAAATCAGACCTGCAATCTTATTGTCCTCCCATCCACCTCTCTACCCATTGTACTACAGTCATGTACTGTGTTCATCCATGTCTTCTTCCTTTTCTTCCCTCCCATACCCTCTCTTCATTTAGAGGCTGTTGTTTCTCCTTTGCTGTTGACCTCACACTGTTTTTGCTTTCAGGTAAGCATAAGTCAAGTTGTTAGAGTCATAGCTTGCTCTGCCATTAACTTGTGATGTGACCTGTCAAGTTACTTAAGGTATGTCAGTAAAGATTCGGCTTCTTTGGTGCTGTCAATGGTCTAAGCTCCTCCATAGACCAGGTGCAAGTTTAATAACATTGTGTCATCAAATCCTGTTTACAGCCTGACATTCACCTCTCTGACTCAAGTTTCCATCTGTAAAATGAGGACAATTCAATATCTGTTTACTTGTTTGTAAGCCTTTTTAAGATCCTCAGCTGAAAGTTGCTGTAAATGTGTGTGTATTTGTGATTCCTTCTCAGGATGCCCAAAACCTCCATACTTCAGTGAGAAAAAGATTTGCTGGTGCTAACCTGGGAGACAGCTTCCTGTCACCTCAGGCTGTTAGCTACCCCAGACAAACTTCTCAGAACTTGCCAGCCCTTACTTTTCCTTATAGGTTAACGCACTGTGTACTCCAGTTCCTGAACGTCTCAGGAGCATCCCTCTGTAATATCCATCCTTCGGCACTGGACACAGAGAAATTACCAAGCTCACTGTCTACCAAGAGACACTGTACACACTAGCCTGTTTGGTCCAGCTGATTCAGTTAATATTACAAGACTGAGATAAACATATTCATGCTTTTATTATAAATGTATTAATAAAGAACAGTGATTTAAGGGATACTGAGTAGGGGTAGTGGAAACAGAACTGGTTACAAATAAATCAAAAGTATAACATGCTTCTAAGAGACTAAGCGTAACTTTAGCAGGCTAGACTCCTACTCAAACAGTTCTCTCCCAGTCCTTTTGCAAGCTTGCTGATTTTCAGTCAAATTAGGATCCAGAGTTTTCATTAATCACCCCCTATACCAAGAATGTTCCTCAGCAAAATTGGATAATGAAATGTTGTTTGCTTCTCCTTATAGTTCCCAAAGTTTATTGTCTTTGCTTCCAAAGTCAAGATGAACTCCTGGGTTTCAGACTCCGCTGTCTTCCAATGCTGATTTCACATCCCCAACCAACAAGTTTTTCCTGTTGACTTGTATGCAAATACAGCTCCTGTTGTATCTGGCTTCACAATTCTCAATTTACATTACAGAGAAGGAGATAACTGCTTTCCCTCCTGTATGGAAGAAAACCTGGCTCTCTCTTTTGTTTGGTGACAGGCTTTAAAGCATAACACCAGTAACTGTCAACAATTCCTTTTATAGTGTTAATACATACATTTTTGCAGTGATATTAATGATAAGTGTGTTACCAGCTTTCATATGGTACCTTAAAAGACACACTTTATAGATGAATACTATGACCGTGATGTCTTAGGTGTAGTGAGTTTCTCAGGCCTGGTAGGAGTTGCCGACGTAGAATAATGAACCACCAATGGGCCTATGTGCCTCAGTATTGCATGATTTGTCATTTTTCCACTTGAGTGAGCAGATAAAGATTGCAAGGAAAATAGGTTTACCTATATTTAGCAATGGCAAAAATGTTTTTGTCCTTATCATTTGCCTATGTGCTTTTCATCCCATTAATGGTACAGAAGAACATCATCTAAGAAATCTGCAGTGAAGCAGTCACAGCAGGATTTAAAACTCTAAGGATTGATTATGCAAACGTTTATGCATGTAAAGACCACCTACATAGGTAATGGTTTTCAGGATTAGATCATTTAATGCCTTTGTTTGAGATTCTTTACTACTGGAATTAATAATACTATGCAATTGTGAAAGTGAACTTTCTTTATATAGGTTTTATGATAAAGGCAATCACTTTAACAGGCAGGATCCACTTAGTAAAACTATATGCTTTTTTATTCCCAAGATTGGGATGGGTTTCAAATAAAATAGGTTTTATAAAGTCAAAAGAGTTTGATTCGTAACTATATCAGATACTATGCCTTTTAAACAAGATTATTTTTCTCAAGTAGAGAATCAGTTTAGCAGGAATATGGAAATTGCCATTGCCATTGGATCAGACACTTAATTCATCTAGTCCAGTATCCCGTCTCCAACAGTAACTAGCATGAGATGTCTCCAAGGAAGGGACAAGTGAGCACCACACAGGCAGATGTGGAATAATCTGCTTCTCGAGTGACTCTCCTCCTAACTCTTACTTGTTATAGATCTTAGGCCCTGAAGCATGAGAATTTATATCCCATGAAGCTTCTTTTTGGTTTTTAATATTTTCTGTGATAGCTTCTGGATATTCTTGATGTCCACAGAAATGTCCAATTCCTCTTTGAATCTTGATGAGTTCTGGGCTTCAAATATTGGGATGGGGTACCACTGAGCCCTCTGACTCACCAGCCTGGGCTCCCCCTCATACTGTGCTGCTGTGACAAGCTGTAGATTGCTCCCTCTCTTACACTCCCACCAGCATTCACATAGGTAGGGACACACACAGCTGCAGTTACATGCAGGCACCAACCAGCCACTGCATGAGCCAACAATAGAGAAGCTACAGCCAAGATAACCCCCACTTTCCAGGCATGCGCCCACCCACTGGAGTATAAACCCAAAATTATACTGTCTTGCACTGCACAGGTATCTGTACAATCTAAGCTCATAAATAATTCACCTCGCCCTCAATGTGGAGGAATACGCAATAAGCATGTTGTTGACCAAGCTGAGATTTTCCCAGACACTTCAGTCAAAGGCACACTGATTTAGATAAAGCAAAAAAACAAGTTTATTAACTACCAAAAGATAGATTTTAAGTGATAGCAAACCGATCAAAGCAGATTACCTAGTAAATAAAAAAAACCGCAAACTAAGCGTAAAATACTAGAAAGATTGGCAATGAATATGCAGTTTCTCACCCTGGCTGATGATACATGCAGTCCACTAGATTTCCATACACAGACTAGAAATCCTTTCAGCCTGGGACCAGCACTTCCCCCATTCTTTAGGTGTTTCCAGGAGTTCTCTTGTGTGGAGAGTGATGCCCCTAGATGATGTCACACCCCACCTAATATAGCTTTAACGTATGGAGGGAATCCTTTTGTTCCAAAAACAATTCTCACCCAGTTTGTGGAAAAATACAGGTATCAAAATGGGGTTAAGTGTCATGTGATCTGGTCACATGCCCTTGCTGAGTCATAGCAACCATTACTTACAAGCTGTCTAGAGCATTCGCAGGAAGGCTCACCTGGTGGGGGATAAGCTTCTCCTAAGGCCTGTTTTTCCTAATGCCCCATTACCCTGAATAGGCCCTTCACAACCAGCTGTCTGGTCTGGAAACATTTGGCCTTGTGGATGTCACCCAGGTGTAATCATATTTTGAAATACTGATACATAGTCAGCATTCATAACTTCAGATACGAAAATGCTACGTGCACACAAATAGGATAATCATATTCAGCAAATCATATCTTTTCCAATGACACCTTACATGACCCATCTTAAAAAAATGCACCATAATTATGTCATAATCGTATCAGAATCATACCTCCAGGATGAATATGGGCCATTGTGTCACAAATATGTCCTCTAACAAATGAGTTTCACAGTCTAATTATGCAGTGTGAGAAAGTATTTCCTCTGATCAGTTTTGAATTTGCTACCTTTCAGTTTCATTCAATGTCACTATAGTCTTGTATTTTTGAGACAGGAGAATACACGTTCCCAAACAATCTTCTCAATACCGTTCATTATTCTGTATACTTTAGTAATGTCTCTTCTCTAAAGAACACAATCTTGATCTTTTCAATCTCTCTTCACACAGGTTTTTCCATGCCTCCTACTCATTCTTGTCGCTGGTCTCTTGACCCCTCTTCTAATGCTGCAAAATCATTTTTGAGATGCGGATGACCAATACTGAATACTATTTCAGATGAGGGCAAACTCCTGATTTTATAATACTGTTATTTCTTTATTATTCTCCATTCCATTCTTTACCCATCTTAACATTTAATCTACTCTTTTTGACAGCAGCTTCACACTGAGCCTAGGTCTTCATTGAGCTGTCTTAAATGATGACCATGTCCTCTTCTTGAGCTGACAGTTAATTTAGAGCCTAGTAAGGTAGTACACATTTCTCCCTCTTATGTACATTGTAACTCTATTTTAAACTGTTTTTTCAGTTAGTTTGCTAAGTACATTAGGGATGATCTCAGGAATTACAGACCAGTAAAGACTTTTTAAAATATAGGTGTATAAGATTTGCTATCCTCCAGTCATCTCCAGTAGCCCTTTTTAAAAAGTGTGTGCATATTTTTTCTAGCAGTTCATTCTTAAGGTAGTTTAGAACTGTTGTATACCATCTGAACCTGGTGACTTATTTTGTTTGTTTAACCTTAATTTGTTTCAAGCACTGTAGTTTTCTTATTTGGTAGTTTGAGTGGAACATTTTATAGTCCATCAAACAGTATCAGTGTTTTGTTAAGTTTATCTTGATTGGCACTGGCTGTCAGTTTAAAACGCAGAAATAAAATATACATGTGATCAGACTCGGAATGAAACTTTTATTTGTCAAGTAAATATAGATCCAGGAAGTAGATTTGTACATAACAATAAGCTTGCATGAGGAAAAATATGCCCGGTTAGTTGGTCTGTTTTTTCGGTTTGCAGATATGCTTGTGTGTGGTGTCAATATCTACACTCACCCCTATTCAGAAAAACTTCCATAATGTTAAACTAGTATGTTATAATGGAGGGATCCCACTTTTAAAAATATATTCCAGTTTCAAGTCTGTGGTCTGCTTATAAACTCTCTTCCCAGTCTTAACTGTTGCTTAAAGTTGTCCAGTCTTTTAAGTATCAGGTTTATTCAAATTTAAAAATGTGGAAGAAGCAATAGAGTTCTTACTGTGAGCTGCAGGATCAATTAAATTTCTGATTTGTCTTTTTATAGTAATTAAAAGTGGGAGGCCACAGGAAAAAAATCAAGTATCCTGAGACCCACACCCTTAAAATATTTTAGCTGCTCTTCCTTCACAACACACCTTTAATCAGAGGGTTTCAAAGATGTAATTACAAAAACTGTGCTTAACAATTCACCTTTGCTGTGAGCAACTATTATCCTCATACATGTGGTGAAGTGGACACAGAAGAGCTAAATGCTGGAATGGTGGATTTCCTCAAACATATTGGAGCTCAGACCCATCTAATAAGCATTCCAAGATGTAAAGACTTTTTTTTTTGCTCTGGGGTAACTACACCAATGTTTCAAACTTAGAGTAAGCTTCACTAGCACGTCTCTTTTGACACCAGTGCAGTGTGTCTATGCTAAGAGTTTGCATCAGTGTATTTGAAGTGGCTGGCTGCAGCAGTGCAAAACTTGCCTGTTAAATTAAGCCAGGGGTTCTCAAACTGGGGGTCGGGACCCCTTGGGGTCACGAGGTTATTATGTGGGGTGGTCGCGAGCTGTCAGCCTCCACTCCAAACCCCACTTTGCATCCAGCATTTATAATGGCATTAAATATATAAAAAAGTGTTTTTAATTTATAAGGGGGTGTCACACTCAGAGGCTTGCTATTTGAAAGGGGTCACCAGTACAAAAGTTGCAGAATCACTGAATTAAGCCCTATGTAAGGCATAAAGGGCAGGGATTTCCCTACACCCCCTAGGGTGTGTGTGTGTGTGTGTGTGTGTGTGTGTGTGTGTGTGTGTGTGTACAGTCCCCTTTTCTCTCCTCTGGATTTCACCATAACCACCCCTCCACCCTGGTCAACTAGTTACATGCAGTGTTGCGTTGGGTTGGAAATTTGAATTGAAATTGAAACATTAATACACACTTTAAAAGCATATATGGTATATGATAAAATACATGTACCTCAAAAAGCATAATAGATTTTAAAAGTATGAAGAAAGACTAGCTTCCTCACACAGCTGTTGTTTTTCATGACAATGTCAGTGCATTCGTTCTGGTGATGTTGACTAACCTTATAATTTCAAATAATGATTCATAAGCAAGGCCTGAATAAACTCTCTTCTGACAGCTGGTGATGAACTGGGGGTGAGGAGAAAAGCTTCAGGACCAGACTGTATTTACATGAACACATCCACTCTGCCTAGGTATCCATCAGACAGATGTGTTGCCCAAGTGATCAGTTTTCGCTGGTGTTCGATTATAAATCACTTTAGTATTGAATGCAGGGGTAATTAAATGTTGTTGTTGTTGCATGGGTAAAGGAGGCAGCAGAACTGTGCTTAGCCTTTCCTGATTGATGGGATCACCCTCAGTGCTTAATTTGTGCTAAGGCTGAGCCCTGGCATCTCTAGGCTTGGCAGTTCATAGCCCCTGGACCTCTGGGCTTGCCACTTCACTGATGAATGTAAAAAACTTGCTTGAGGCCTGGCACCTCTTAAGCACTGGTCACCCTCACCTGAACTGACCTTGCTAAGCAGGAGGTTTGGATGCCAGATCCCAGTGGAGGGGAGGAGCAGGAGGGAGACAGGTGTTTTGCTTAGTGGTGTGGGCTCTGCCTAAGTGTCACGGGCTCTATTTAACTTGCCCCCTCCCCTGTTTAAATATAGAGCTGATTAGGCTCCACAGAGAGTCTTTTTTTTTTTTAAGTGACCACTAGAGCTGAAATCACTGATAATCAAGTCTAGGTGCTTAGTCCTGCTGCGGGACAGTGTTTCTGTGGATGAGACTGCCCATCATGCACTAGCAGTGAGGTTCGCCCACTGAGAGCTGAAATCATGAGAACTGAGTAGAACCTCAAGAGACAGACTTGCAGAGGTCACAGTGGCAGGTGGCAGCAGAAGTTGGCGGCACAGGGCCATCGGCAAGGCAGCGGTGGAGTGAATGGTCACATGACGAACAACAGCAGCCAGAGTGAGTGGCTGGAGTGAGCGCGAGCGGTTGAAAGAACAAGCAGGGTGCTTGCTTTCTCCCTCCCACCCAACCTCCAGGGTTGGAGGTGAACTCACACGAAAGCACCTCTGAACTCTGGGTCTCCACTGACCAAGGACAACTACAATAAGTGGGGTGTAGTGGAGGGAGATGAGAGGGGCACATTAAAAGAATATTTGTTTGGACTATATTTTACTGCTTCAGAATGCTAGATTTGTGACTGGGAAACTTGTATAAATATATGTTTCCTAGTAGGTCAAGATTTTTAAAATGCATTATTTGCCAAAGTCGTTAGCTCACATCATCGCTATCTTGAGAGGTTATGTTGGGAAGTTTCTGTGCTAAATTTTTTTTATTATTATATTATAATTAAATTTTGCATAAGAACGGCCATACTGAGTCAGACCAATGGTCCATCTAGCCCAGTGTTCTGTCTTCCAACAATGGCCAATTCCACATGCTTCAAAGGGAGTGAACAGAACAGGCAATCATTGAGTGATCCGTTTCCTAGCATTCACTCCCAGCTTATGGCGAACAGAAGTTAGGGACACTCTAAGCATGGTATTGCATTCCTGACCATCCTGGCTAATAGCTATTGATGGACCAATTCTCCATGAAGTTATTCAGTTCTGTTTTGAACCCTTTTACAGTTTTGGCCTTCATAATATCCCCTGGAAAAAAGTTCTAAAGGTTGACTGTGCATTGTGTGAAGAAATACATCCTTTTATTTTAAACCAGCTGCCTATTAATTTATATTGTGTTATGTGACAGAGTTAACCATACTTTCACTTTCTCCACAGCAGTCAAAATTTTATATACCTCTACAGTATCAGATCCCCCCCAGTCGTCTCTTTTCCAAACTGAAAAGTCCAAGTCTTTTTAATCTCTCCTCATATGGAAGCTGTTCCATATCCCTAATCATTTCAGTTGCTCTTATCTGTACCTTTTCCAATTTCAATATATCTTTTTTGAGATGAGGTGACCAGAACTGCACACAGTATTCAAGATGTGGGAGTATCTTTGTTTTTCATAGTAAAAGTGGAGGAGCTTGGTTTGTTAGGCCGATCAGCAAAGCCAGTGCTGACAACTTATGTGAAAAGGCTTCAGAACACCAAGCCTCTGGACCGCAGGGACACAGAAAGCCTTAGAAGCCAGTCACTGTAAAAGCCAATTTTAGAAGTACTTAATGAGGCTTTTGAGAATGCTCTAACAAAAACACAGTTTACGTGAACAAATTTGGCTTTTGCATCATACTTTCTATTTAAGCAAGAGATACTACACACTACAAACTGGAGGCCAATGTTAAGTCCATTGTCACTTGTTAATCCTGAAGTTGGACACCGGTTCCAAACAAGACTGACAAACGCTCACTATCTTTCTGCAAGAAACTCAGCTAACTGGTTAGAAGCATGTGATATAACAGCGAAAGACTCAGCAGTTGAAAAAGTGAAGAACTCTCTCACCACATTCAAAAAATGTGCATACACGGCTGATGAATGTACTTATGCAAATGGTAATCAAGTGTTAAGTCATTGTGGTTATCTTTATGTCAGTGGTAGTCCAATAGATGCATTTCTAAATGTTCAGCTTAGAGAAGATACATTGGCTGCATCTGTGAAAACCCACATCTTCGAAGAGTTAAATGCTTGTAAATTGAACCCCAAACAGGTGGCTGCTTGTGCATTTGATGGAATTGCAGACTTCTCTGGAAGACATAGTAGAGTACAAGTTTTTCTCAGAGAAAAGCAGTCTCTTCTATACACACTGTGGGGACCATCTATTCCAACTAGCACTAGTATGAGCTGCAGAATCTTTAAAAAAACATTTAAAAAGCCATCAATTTAATGTCTTTTTTATACTCTTTTATTTTATTTTATTTTATTTTATTTCCTCCCAGCAAGAATCCAAAAGGACTGAATGTCTTGGGAAAAATAGAAGATTCATTGGGACAGAAGTTCAAATTAGTTCAACCTGGGAAAACCTGTGGATTTCTCGTGAGGAGCTGTCCTTGGCTGTTGTCTTAAAATTATTGCAACAGTTATTACTGGCTTTGGAAAGTATTTACTGAAATGGGACAGACCTAAGTAGTGAGGCTGGTGAACTATTTTTGCTACTAAATTCAGAGCAGACTATCACCATTCTCTCTCTTGTAAGTCTACTGATGAAGCCACTTGGGTTATTAATGCCATCCAGGCTTCTGCAACAACAGTAGTAGATCTTTGTCCAGCAATAGAAGCTACACTTGGATTGATTGAAAACATACTGGAAGAAGCTAAGACTTCTGTCCAGAGGCTGACTAATGAAGGCACTTATATTGAATCCATATGTGAAGTGGACAAGAAGTGTTTGTTAATCCAGCTGAAAAATTACATAGACTTGATTCTTATAAATCTACAACAGCAACTTCTGGATTCTACTCAATGTCTGCCCAGCTTTTATGGATGCCTGTTGTCACAGAATTTGGGGGGAGACAAGGCCCTGCATCTCTGGCTTCCTGTGATTTACCATGAGTGTCAGCCAGCCAGTAAAACAGAAGGCTTATTTAGATGACAGGAACACAGTTCAAGACATGTCTTGCAGGTACAGACAACAGGACCCCCTCAGTCAGGTTCATCTTGGGGGGCCAGGGGAGGCCAGGAGGTTTGTCTGGCCTCCCTTCCATTTTCCCAGCCAGCCCCAAACTGAAACTCTCTAGTCCCTCCTCTCCCTTTGTCTCTTTTCCGGGCTAGGAAGTCACCTGATCTCTTTGCTCTCCAACACCTTCTGTTGGCACCTTTGTAGAGGAGGGGCCCAGGCGATTAGTTGCCAGGAGACAGAGGATCGGCCATTCTCTGTGCAGACCATATCACAGGGGCCCTTTTGGACTCTGCAGCAATCACACATCCTGATTCCCCCCCCACCTAGATACCTAAGAAATGCATAGGGGAAACTGAGGCACCCACACAGTATTCAGAGAAAACATTAAGAACATTCCCACTTCATCACATCTGTCTTATAAAACACCAACTGTTGAGTGGAATGAGGCACTACCAGCCGTGGGCTGCCATGTGATCAAGACAGAATAGAGAATTTGAACACAGAGTGGAATGTAATACAATGAACAAATGAAGATTTGACTTCAACTACTTCTTCATCATCACTAGTGGTTTGACCCAATCTTTGTGCCATGTTTCGTGGATTGAAAGAAGTAGGAATACCTCTCTTGCTACTCCCAGTCACAGTAGCTACAGTTGAGCATTCTTTTTTCTCATTGAATGGAATTTTGTGTTCTGAAAGAAGTCTCCTGCTGCCTGATCATGAAGAACTGGAAGTGTACCAGACATATAAGACGCCACCAAAGATGAATGCATTGCATTCGAGAAATTCATTAACAAAGTTGTGCAAAATCACAAGAAGAAAACAAGAAGGATTTAGATGTAGTGCTTCATAGTAGGCTTAAGTAGCCAACTTTAATTTGCATGATGATTTTAAAACATGAGTTAAATCTAATAAAATGATCAAAACATTTTTCAGGTTTTACTGTGGTGCCATACAACTTACCTTCGCCCTCATGGTCTCACCCCTTGTCGGTACTTACCTCCTGTAAATTCAGACACTCCCCCTAATTTCAATCCTGGGAAAAAACATAAAGCAGATTTGTTGGATGAAATGTGGAAATCTTTAACTTTACATTTTGATATGAACAAAAAACCAAACATCTTAAAATTGGTTGATTTCACTATCAGATCAAATTTGCTCTGAAATGTAGGCATTTTAGGATACAACACACACACCTTTTTTTTGAAGGTCATCTTTAAACATTACCCTTTGCAGGCCAAACTTTGAACCATTTTCATAGTGAATGAGAAACTGACCAGAAATTTAAAGTAAACAAAAATGAAGTTGATTCCTTTTTTTATTTCCAAGATGAGAAACAAAAAGAAATCAGAAATAGTAAATCATAATTTAGATGTTTTAAATTCCCCTTTTAGTATTTTTGCTAGCATATGTAAGGAAATGTGTTTTTTAACCTCAATGTCCTTTAAAATTATATGGTACTAAAATTAAAACCCACATCCATCCTCCATTTTGGCTTATTGGAAGGACATGTACAAATTCTTCAGTGTAAAACTAATAAATACTATGTATGGTTCAAACATTTTCAACATAAGCATTATGGTACTGTACTAGAATGGAGAGGCTTTAGTAACACTGCGTTGCTCATGTTTTTTTCCTGCTTTTTATTCAGTTTTTCTCCCTTCCTCTTTAAGAGGAAAACACACACACACTTCAAAATTACTTCATTTATATTCTCTGTTGCCTAAAGAATTTTGTCAGTATGATTTTAAAAAACAAAAACAAGAAACACAATACCTTTTAGCTGAGTTGCCAGAATAGTGGGATATGGTTTCTTTTTAGCACAGAGGGATTCTGTCATATTGCTATAATGCGGTGTGATGTTGATTTGAGATGGTTGATAAAATAACTATATAAATTGTTAGGGTTTTGTTGAAATGATTCTGAGAATTTTGTAATAGAGATTCAAGGTCATATCCTAGATCTTATATGCATTTCCAAGGGAGTTCTTGTCATGGGACTAAAATCATGTTTCCCCTGCAGTCTTGATCTTCTTTAGCTGATAGGAGGGATTTGCAGCATTGGCAATAAGTTCTGCTGGTTGCTGGCTGGCTGCCAAACCAAGGCTGCTGTTTCAGACAGCAGGTCTCTCTCTTTTTCTCTTCAGCCTTACATGTGCTTTCTTTACAAGAAGGATGCACTGCAGGATTTTATTTCTGATTAGAAATGAGAGAGACTCTTTTTTTTTTTTTTAAGGAGATGATTACGTTTGTAATTTTGTGTCATGTGATGTCATGAGGGTGTTGGCTTTTAGGAATTTCAGGAAGAAGTAGTCTGATATGCAGTCAGAATTTTAAGACCTTTGAATATGCACTTGGTTTCTCTTCAGTTATCCTCTGAACAAGTCTACAGATGGATGTTTGTACTTAATTCTTTGGTAAGGAATATGGAAACACTTTAAGTGGGTACAATTCGTAAAGGCAATGTGTAGTCAGTCTCTATTTTCAAACTCTGTTCCTGAACCAGGATATCCTTTCTACCAGGTGTCAGACAGGTATGTATGTGTTTTCAGTTTTCATTCTGTTAATGTTCTTATGTAAAGCTGTACAATAGTGTCTGTCTTGCTAGTAGCAATTTTAATGGTTGGGTGACTGAAAATGTGTTAAATTAGAGAAATAAGGAAATCAAATTTGCATGTGCTTTGTATGTGCCTGATCTATATGATTGAGTTTTCAAAATCTGTTTTCATTTTAAGCAGGAAGTTTATTTTTATGATCAGGGTTTTATCTGAGGTCTTAAGATTACACTAAGTGTTTTGAAATCAGTGCTTCATGAACAAATGAAATTTTAGCCATAGAAATTTTTTCCTAAATAGTTAATGTATTTGGATCATTTATTGGAAGGATAAATTTCGATATTGCTGAGAATTGGAATGTCATGCACACATTTCTAGTAAACATTGTTTGATCACATGAAACAATTTCTTAGTGAATCACTCATGCTAAATAATGAGTTCATTCATGTTTGTAGTTATGCTTTATAAAATGAGACACTTCACAAAACGTGCATATTTAAAAAGCTGGTAAATGCGGATTTTCAGATGATTTCTTATCATGTATGCTGTTTAGTGTTTACCTTTGTCATACATCTGATCAGTTTGACCTTTTTCACAGTAAGTCCCAAAATAACTTTTGTCAGACATACTGACAGTGAAAGAATTAAAGTTTAAAAAGTCATTATATTGTTATTGCTAGTACTGAAGATTGCAATATACCACAGAACAATTGGAGTAAATTTGTTGCATTCTCAACCTTTGATAGTTAAAATACCTCCGGTTTCTGGCACACCTTTCTAAAGGAATGCGGTCTTTGTTCATTGTGTCTGTTTGAAGTCTGTGACTTTTTTATGGCTCAAGAATGACACAGAGTGAAAACTTGAGTTGAGCCAGGAGCTTGTGCTATTACACATCGTTTTGTAATGTATTTGAAGAATGGTGTAGGAGAATAAGTTAATAATGAACATGTTCATATGCAGAGAATGCACCTTGCAAATAGTATTTATAAAATGTTTATTCAAACAGTGGTTTCTCTTAGTGTCATAAGGAATAATGTTAGATCACATTCACAAGCAGAAAACTACTTAATAGGTGAATGTGCATATTACCTAGGAAGCAGAAACTTGAAGACTTAGGGTTGGTCTACACTGCAGCTCACATCAAGCTAATTATGTCAGCGTTTGTACTACAACCTTGCTCCTGTCAATATAAGTTCCCTACTAAACCACTAGAGGCATGGGGCTCATGTTGGTGTAGTTAGGGTGACATAGTGTGAGTGTAGACGCCGTGGGTTACTTACATCCGCTGTTGGCTGTAATTCTTGTAAATCTGATAGCTCCAGAGACGGGGTGGTGGTGGGGAGGAGGACACACTTCAGCTAACGCCTGGCTTCTCCTGGGCTTCTTGCTCCCAGTCAGGCAGCTGCCCAGGCTCCCCGCTGCCAAGTCAGGCTGTGTCCCGCTGGGCTTCTGGCTCCCGGCTTTGAGCCAGGCTGCAGCCGCTGGGCTCCCGGCTTTGAGCCAGGCTGCAGCCGCTGGGCTCTCAGCTCTGAGTCCGACTGCACCCGCTGGGCTCCTGACTCCCTGCAGGTAGCCAAGAGCCCAGGCAGCTGCCATGCTCCTGGTGTGGAGCTGAGTGTCTGGGTCGGGTGGACAAGCCGTGCTCCTGGTGAGGAGAGGGAGCTGAGAGTCTAGGGGGGACAGCTGAGCTCTCGGCAGGAAGTAGGGGGCAGCCGGACTCCCAGCAGGGAGCTGTATGCAGAGTTGAGAACCCCAGCTCTCAGCCCCCCAACACTGCTCCTCCTAAGTTGGTGGAAGTGCTCCAGGTGAGGTTGTGCACCACTGACAGAAGGGCAGTGTAGACATGAACCACCTTAGTAATTACTACAGTGGCTGTAAGTTGACTTAACATAGGTCAACTTAAGTTTGTAATGTAGACATGCCTATAAACACTACATGATACATATATGCAGTTCCAGTGTACTGCATTTTTTGCCCCTCATGATGCCACAGCAGAAAATCACATAGCACTACCAATCTTTACAGCTAAAGGTGCCAGTAGGATTTATCACTAGAACCTCTGCTAGCATCTAACGCCAGCACTGGTGGCTGCTGGGGGGCTTTCAACATCCACACTACTATTTTTAGCACTCCTACTTTGAGCCCCACTAACACAAATCTGTTTTCCTCGGCTGGGAGGCTTATTCCCACCTGGAGTGTAGACAAACCCTTGGTTCCTGTGCCTGACTTCAGAGGAGCTGAATTCTGACCAGAGTAGTGCCATCCTTTCTTTTCAGCTCTTCTTTGAGTGTTTGTTCATGTTCATTCCACATTAGGTGTGCGCGCGCGCTGCGTGCATGAGCGTTGGAAACTTTTCCCTTAGCGGTACTTGTTGGGCTGGCAGGGCCCCTGCCTAAGCGGCTCCACTGCGCCATGCATATATACCCCTGCTGGCCTGACGCCCCTCCAGTTTCTTCTTACAGTTCATGGTGGCGTAGGAACAACCTCTTGCTCTCGTAGGAGAAGCAATCCCTGAGCTGTAGAGTACTTAGCTGCTATCAGTTCATTAACATTCTATTGTTGTGGACACTTAATAGATTAGGTGCTTGGAGGCTTCCAGCACCTATCCCAGGCCGCAGGCTCATGGGTTTAAGACTTGTGCCACGTGCCAGAAGCCTATGCCGGTTA
This sequence comes from Gopherus flavomarginatus, assembly GCF_025201925.1. Taxonomy (NCBI): domain Eukaryota; kingdom Metazoa; phylum Chordata; order Testudines; family Testudinidae; genus Gopherus; species Gopherus flavomarginatus. Next base: position 55,474,368 of record NC_066621.1, read on the forward strand.
GTGGCCCCCACGACTCCTGGCTATGTTGCCCGTAGGAAGCACACCAAACAGAAAGATTTAAGATTTGCAAGGCGTTTAAGCCTGGAACAAAGAAAGAGAGAGACTTGCGCTTGAAGCAGTTGTTGATGGAGGTAGCGCTGCAGCCATCGGGCCCAGAGCTCCCGACACCGGCTCCAGCCTCCTTGGTGCGGAGTGCCCCGGAGTTGTCAAGAGACCCGGTGCCGGACAAGCACCACAAGCTGTTGGCCCCGGAGAAAAGTAGGCCTCAGCACCGCTCATCCTTCCTGGTGTGGCCCAAGGCCAAACCAAAAGAAGGGCGTAGATGTTCCCTGCAAAGGAGACCGGTGCCATCTAAGGGCTCAGGCACTGGAAAGAGCGGGACAGACATTGGACCAGCGCCACAAGTCCCTCTGAGTCTGATCATAAGTGAACTCAGTGAGGACGTTGGACTCGAGGGAATAATGGATCAACCCTCCATGCCTGACACCTTTGAGGCAGCAAAGGACCTCATCGGGTTGGCAGTGATGAGCCCCCTCCCAATCAGGAAGAAGTCTTCAGCATCCGAACCCGCGATGCCGTCGAGGGGAAAGCCAGCAGTGGTGCGCTGTTTGAGGTCACCATCCCAGCATCACTCCTAGCGTTGGTCCCGGTCGAGCGTCGAGTCTGCGGACTCTGTTATCCCAACGCAGAGGGAAGCCTCGGTACCGGAGGCGAGTCAGCGCATGGGGTTGGTGGAAGGAACCCGACGGTCTCTGACACCCTCCAGAGGCCGGCACCAAGAGAAGGCAAGTTGACCATCGCCAAAGGCCTCCGAAAGTCACCAGTCCCAGTCCCAGTCCCGCGAGCAGTGGTACCAGTTCCATTCCCAATCAGCAAGAAGCCTCTCATTGACCTCCTGCCAGCACAGATCGACGGCACCGCCGTGGCCTTCGCACTTGGCATCGCCAGAACCTGATGCCGTCTTGGGCCAGTACAGTTACCTGCACCGGGCACCGGACAACAGAAAACACCTGGCTGGATGGCAGCCCCAGTGGGGACCACCAGGACACTGGCCCTTCTGGACCCCCTGGGCCCACCACCACCACCACCAAGGGGCTCCCCCCAGGGCCAGCTACTCGGTACACTGGTCCTGGTCCCTGCACTGATGCTCCTCCGTGCGGGAAGCTACAGCATCCAGACTGCCTGCGCTGTCATTGAGCGAGAGACCAGAGAAACCGGCACTGAGTCTGGGGCCGCCCCAGGGTCAGCTATCCGGGCCTGAGCTGGAAGCCCCTCCTTCGGGGGAGGGGGAGCAGGAGGAAGCGGAGCAGCTGCTAACCTCCTTATCATCCACACATGAAGCGGTGGCAGGCACAGCGGTATCAGGACCTCCGCCAATAGACCACAGAGCTCACCAAGAGCTACTGTGTAAGGTTGCTCATAACTTGGGGTTACAGGCCAAGGAGATAGTGGAGCAGGAGGACCCCATGGTGGACATCCTGAGCCAAGAGGGTCCATCCAGAGTAGTGCTTCTGCTTATTAAGACCATACAGTTGAACTATAAGACTATATGGGAGAACCCATCCTCCAGCGCCCCAACAGCCAAAGGTGTGGAATGCAAGTACTTCTCCCCATCAAAGGGGTACGGTACGACTTCTTGTTTTGCCACCCAAGTCCATATTCCCTGGTAGTCTTGGCAGTAAACAAGAAAGAGTGCCATGGGCAGCAGGCCCTGGCCCCTAAGGCCAAGGAAACGAAGCGCCTGGACCTGTTTGGCAGGAAGGTGTATTCCTCAAGGGGCCTCCAGTTGAGGATTGCTAACCAACAGGCCATCCTCAACAGGTATAACTTCAGCTCCTGGGTGGCAGTGGGGAAGCTTAAGGACAGCCTCCCGCAGAGTTCCCAACAGGAGTCTACGGCGCTCCAATAGGCCAGGCTGGAGCCAAGGCCAACATAAGTCTCAGCCCAACCCTAAACCAGGCTTTTGAAGGTGTGCTCGAGGACAGCATACCAGACCAGTCACCGGATCCATCCCCTTGTTTCTTGGACCGCCTGTCCCTCTTCTCCCGTGTGTGGTCCGGTATTGCGTTGGACCGCTGGGTGTTATGCACGGTGCAAAGCGATTACAGGTTGCAGTTCTCCTCCGTGCCTCCCCCGCCCTTCCCTGTCCCTCTTCAGGGACCCTTCTCACGAGCACCTCTTGGAAAAGGAGGTTTGCAAGCTCCTAGAGGCGGGGGTGGTACAGTTGGTACCAAAGGACCTAAGAGGGAAAGGGTTCTACTCCCACTACTTCCTCATTTCCAAGGCCAAAGGAGGCCTGTGTCCCATTCTGGACCTGTGCGGGCTCAACACGTTCCTGGTCAAGGCCTGGTTCTGGTTCTCTAGGCACCATCATCCCTTCCCTGGATCTGGGGGACTGGTATGTTGCCCTCGACATGAAGGACGCGTACTTTCATATCACCATCCACTCGGCACATCACCTATTCCTGTGCTTCACTGTGAACCAAATACATTACCAGTTCACGGTTCTCCTGTTTGGCCTAGCTGCGGCCCCATGGGTGTTCACAAAATGCATGGCGGTGGTAGCGGCCTTCTTACGGAGGCAGAAGGTTCGAGTTTACCCATACCTCGACAAGTGGCTCCTGGCGGGCCGGTCCAAAGAGGAGGTTCGGTCCCATATGCAAGTGACCCTGAGACTATTCTGCATGCTGGGGCTCCTTGTCAACATCCCCAAGTCCATCCTCATTCCAACACAGAGAGTGGAATTCATAGGGGCGGTCTTAGATGCGGTACAGACAGAATCGAGCCTCCCAGTATCACGATTCCCGACCATCCAGCAAGCAGTGAACTCCCTATGCTGCCTGAGGTTCCTGGGCCACATAACAGCATGCACACGTGGTCAAGCATGCCAGACTGAAACTCAGGATGCTGCAGGCTTGGCTCGCCCATGTATACTTCCCAGGCAGGGACCTCTTGGACTTGGTAGTGACAGTCTCGAGGGGAGTGTTGGACTCTCTACAGTGGTGGCTGTCCCAGACCGTGGTTTGTGAAGGCATCCCCTTTTCTGCACAACAACCAGACCTGATGCTTGAAGGAAGCATCAGACCTCGGATGGGGTGCTCACCTAGGAGACCTCATGTCATAAACAGATAGCTAAGGGTTAATGTCTCTTTCACCTGAAGCACCTGACCAGAGGACCAATCAGGAAACCGGATTTTTTCAACTTTGGGTGGAGGGAATTTTGTGTCTGAGGTCTTTGTTTTCTGTCTGCCTGCTTTCTCTGAGCTTTGGAGAAGTAGTTTCTGTTTTCTAATCTTCTGTTTCTAAGTGTAAGGACAAAGAGATCAGATAGTAAGTTATATGGTTTCTTTTCTTTGGTATTTGCATGAATATAAGTGCTGGAGTGCTTTGATTTGTATTCTTTTTGAATAAGGCTGTTTATTCAATATTCTTTTAAGCAATTGACCCTGTATTTTGTCACCTTAATACAGAGAGACCATTTGTATGTATTTTTCCTTTCTTTTTTATATAAAGCTTTCTTTTAAGACCTGTTGGAGTTTTCTTTTCTGGGAAATTTCAGGGAAATTGAGTCTGTACTCACCAGGGAATTGGTGGGAGGAAGAAATCAGGGGGAGATCTGTGTGTGTTGGATTTGCTAGCCTGATTTTGCATTCCCTCTGGGTGAAGAGGAAAGTGCTTTTGTTCCCAGGACTGGGAACGGAGAGGGGGAGTCACTCTGTTTGGATTCACAGAGCTTGTGTCTGTGTATCTCTCCAGGAGCACCTGGAGGGGGGAAGGGAAAAAGGATTATTTCCCTTTGTTGTGAGACTCAAGGGATTTGGGTCTTGGGGTCCCCAGGGAAGGTTTTTCAGGGGGACCAGAGTGCCCCAAAACACTCTAATTTTTTGGGTGGTGGCAGCAAGAACCAGGTCCAAGCTGGTAACTAAGCTTGGAGGTTTTCATGCTAACCCCCATATTTTGGACGCTAAGGTCCAAATCTGGGACTAAAGGTTTGACACCTCAGGACTAAGGGCTTGTGGTCGGGAGCGGAGCGGTCGCTCTACATCAACGTGAAGGAGCTCAGGGCGGTTCGTTTAACCTGCCAGACCTTTCATGCCACTTTGAATGGTCACAGCATGACAGTTCTGACGGACAACACGACCGTCATGTTTTGCATAAACAAGCAGGGCAGAGGCTGCTCCTCGCCGCGGGGTATATATGCTTGGCTCAGTGTCGCTGCTGAGGCGGGGGCCCCGCCAGCCCACCGGGTACTGCTAAGGGGAAAGATTCCAATGCTCATGCACGCGGCGTGTGCACACCAAATGTAGGATAGACGTGAACACATCTCGAACAACATTACGAAAAGGTAGGTAACAGTTTTTTCTTTCCTCCTCATGCCACATATGTGAAAAAGTTAGAAATTTTTAAAAAGTAGCAATTCAGCAGGCAACAACTGCTCCTTAGATCCAAGTGACCTGAGCACTTATCTCTTTCTGCTGTTTAGAATTGCTGACTCTCACTACTCCCATAATGAGCTGACGGGGGTGGGGGGTGGGGAAGAGGTGTGCATAGGTGCAGATTCTGTGGGTGCTCCAGGGCTGGAGCATCCAAGGAAAAAAAAATTGCCAGTGCTTAGCACCCACCAGCAGCCAAGCCCCCCCCCACTCCTGCCCACCTGAGGCCCCCACCAATCAACTCCTCCCCCTACCTCGCAGCACCTCCTGCATGCTGCAGAGCAGCACTTGGGGGAGAAGGTGGGAAGAGGCGGGATGGGAAAAGGTGGGGTGGGGCCTTGAGGGGAAAGAGTGGAGTGGGGGTAGGCCCAGGGGTGGGGTGGGGTGCGGGTTTGGAGAAACGGTGGAGTGGGAGCAGGGCTTGGAGTGGGGCAGGAAGAGGCAGGGTGGGAATTGGGGAAGGCCTGGGGCTGAGCGGGGTTTGAACACCCCCAGGAAAAGTTAGAAGCTGGCCCTTGTTTCGGTGTGTATGTGAAATTGCCATTAAGGAACTCCCAGAATTCACTTGTGATGGGAGAGAGTAGACTAAAGCTTTGTCGACACTGGAACTTCATCAGCAAAACTTTTGTCATTCAGGGGTGTTAAAAAACAAAACAAAACAAAAAAACCCCTAACCCTATCCTGCCATCAAAGCCGCTGACGCTCGTGGGAGGTGGAAGCTTTTTGTCGGCAGGAGACCTTTCTCCTGCCCACAAACAGCAGCTACACTGTGTGCCTTTTAGCAGCATGGCTTTGGCGGCATAGCTGTGTCACTAAAAGCAAGGTAGTATAGACAAGGCCTGGGTCCCTGGACATCCTCTTCCCCTTCGTGAACTTTGATTCCCCATGCTCCCATAACTTCAAATGCTGAGGAAATATTTTAAAATGGGAAACCCTTGTAAATTAGTTACATAATCTGAGAATTACTACAGTACATAACCGAAAACATTTAGAGAGATCATTTAAATATCTATTTTGCATGTGGCTGAATAAGGACAAATTCATTTAGTTTCACAATTTGTTAAATCTTAACTTGCAACTGAATCTTTATTGTAACACTGACAAGGAGCTGTGCTTCTTACAAAATACCCAGCCTTTGAAAATCTTTAATGATTTAGGGCTGTCAAGTTGATTATCACTTTCTTGTGTTACCTTGTTTAGTCCATCTCCACTGTCAAATCTCCTGTTTTAAGCTAGTGAGTTTAATATAGTTTAGTCTTGCTTGTACAAGTGGGCCCAAATTATGTTCTGTTCTGTACACGTTCTTCTGCCACCCTCGTATCTGACCAGATTTCAGTAGCACAATAAACATGATTGATATTTGTGTGTGGTTCAGTCTCTCTCAAATTTAAAGTATGCAGACATTTCCTGGGTTCAGCAAGGCTGCCTTATTCCAAGTTGTAACCAAGCCTAGAGCCCTATGTAGGCGTCCGTATGGATCAAACTCCCTCAAGACTGGCTGGTTGCTAAATTAACAGGAAAGTGGCATTAATAAAAATATTTGCTGCTTTTATAGCATTGAAAAATCTGCTTCACTAATTGTAGTTCATGACTTTTCAGGAATGGTGTGTGTTTGTGTATCTTTAGTTTCATTGTCATGGTATTATTTACGATCAGTCACATGTCTTGTCTGGCAACCAAAAATGTATCTTTGAGACTAAGAGATAAAATATCCCACTCACAGAAGCAACAAAGTAATGTATAATGCAGTTGTGTAGTTTTGCTTGCAGGGAATAAACTTTAAACTCATGCTGCTCTCTGTGAACGCAAAATAATGGGAAAAGCTATTAAAGATGCAGCATGTTGCAGGATTACTATACCTAAAGTTTGTTCTGATAGCTCAAGCATATAATCAGAGTGATTGAGAGATGATATTTAATGTGTGGGCTAATGTGACGGTTCCTGTGGCAATTACAGCAATTGTTTACCTGGAAAAGTAGTCTTAAATAAGAATTTATTTTTATGTCTTCAGTGTGATCAATCTTGTCGTTTTTTAAAAAGAGGTTGAACGTGTTTTTGTACGTTAATATTTTCGTTTATTTAATTTCTTCTCATCTCTCCCTATCTGTTGTATGTCAGCTGGAAACAAGCAGAAACAAGCAGAGTTAGCCCCATTTGAGCTGGCAGCAATTTGAACTGTGGTTGACCAGTGGTCTATAGACAAAACTTTGAAACCACTTTCCTAGTTTATGCTACACCAGGGGTAGGCAACCTATGGCATGGGTGCCGAAGGCGACACACAAGTTGATTTTCAGTGGCACTCACGCTGCCCGAGTCTTGGCCACCGGTCCGGGGGGGCTCTGCATTTTTAATTTAATTTTAATGAAGCTTCTTAAACATTTTTAAAGCCTTATTTACTTTACATACAACAATAGTTTAGTTATACATTATAAACTTATAGAAAGAGACCTTCTAAGAATGTTAAAATGTATGACTGACACACGAAACCTTAAATTAGAGTGAATAAATGAAGACTTGGCACACCACTTCTGAAAAGTTGTCAACCCCCACGCTACACCTATGTTTAAACAAACAGCAGTTATGAAACTTTGCTTGTGTATAAGTATTTTATCCAGTTTAACCTGTGTTGCATTGTATTAGATGTGAAGTAATGCCTTCCTTGGCTCTGAGTTTAGCTTTCTGTGTTGCTCAATCATATTACCTTCTGGGTCCCTAATTTCTCTTTCCAGAATTCAAAGCATGGCTTAGGTTAAACTGACTATAAGGGTGTTTTCATGATTAATGAAGTTGGGATCCTCTATTCATGAACTGTTCTTGAAGAAAAAATGAAATGAATTGCATATATTGCAAATGGAAAATTTAGACCTTTTTTTTCCTATTTGAATTGTATGATAGCTGACACACTTTAGGTACAGAACTTAGGTAACTTTTTTTCTAAAGACCTTGATCTTGGCTGCCAAAGAATCTTAATTGAGATAAGTGGTACAGTATTTGGCTTTTTTAAGAACCATTTGCCAAAACATTATTTCAAAGGAATGTTAAACCATCCAGTGAGTAAAGTATAAGAACTCCAGAATGTGATGTTGAGTTGCTTGTACTCATTTTGCTTGATACAGAGAATTTTATTATATAAAGGTAACTTACTTTTGTTATATTTTTGAACCATTTTATATTTCTGTTATTTAGTGGAATTATTAAAATAACAATTTTTTGTGAGTTTTGTACCAAAGTTCTTAAAGGGTGCTCGAACTGTAAACAAACAGAATATTTCCAAAACAGCAGAGTCTAAAAGAAGGCTTTTAAAGAATAGAAAGTTCAGAGTTATATATTCTTTCCATTACCCTTTTGCCTCATATCAGCCTGATGGTTTACTTTTGGAGCTATAATTATTTTCCCTTTAACCATATTACCTCCCAAAGATACATGTTGTAGCCACCATTCTTCAAATCGAAGACGATTGGATGAGACATCCATTTTTGCCAATCAATAAAATTTCTTAACGGGCCAGATAGATCTTTTGAATAGTGCAAAGTGCTCTGTTTTGCTGAGGGACTGTGAAAGTGTTAGATCAGCTAGCCCTGGAAGTTAAAGTGACACAGGAAATAGAATCTGAGTCAACAGTATGGCCAACCCAGAGCAGTACTTTTAGGATACTTACAAGGATAAATCTTGAGTTCTTCTTTGAATGTGTCTCTCTATGGGTGCTCCGCAATAGGATGCATGTGTACCTATGTCTTCTCGACTGGAGAATGCAAAGCGGTAGCTGTGGGCCTGTGACTGCACAGAGCAGCACCATGCCCCTCCAAATGAGGGAGTATAAGAAGAAGTGGGCCTGCTGCCTCTCAGTTCCTTCTCAACTGCCTGCAGTTTGAGGCTGAGAGATTGCATGTCCATTGATTCTACAACTACCCACCTTTCTTAGTATATCAGTTATTCCTAAAATTTACTTACTTATTTTATTTAGTTTTATATAGATATGTTTAGAAGGGGGGTTACTCCACTGCCCTTTTTTGTCTCCTCCTTTGGGTCACAACTACTTCAGGATATGCCAAAGGTTTAAGCCCTACCAGACCTGCCACAGGTCTTCTCCCCATAGTAATGAGCATTTGAACTTTCACCCATAGGTGCTGACTCTGTGGGTGCTCCGGGGCTGGAGCACCCAGGGGGAAAAATTAGTGGGTGCTCTGCACCCATCAGCAGCCAAGCTCCCCCACACTGCGACCCATCTTGCCTCCACCTCCTCCCCGAACGTGCTGTGTCCCTGCTCCTCCTACCTCCCAGTACTTGCTGTCGCCAAACAGCTGTAGCAAGCTCCGGGAGGGAGAGAGGAGGAGTGGGAACGTGGCACGCTCAGGGAAAGAAGTGGGGCCATGCTGGGGATTTGGAGAAGGGGTTGGAATGGGGGTGGGAGAGAGCGGGACAGGGGTAGAGTTGAGGCAGAGCTGGGGGCAGAGGGGGGTCGAGCACCCACCAGTGCCAGTAGAAGTCGGTGCCTATGCTTTCACCCACCTCCAATCTGAATGTAAGATTTGTATGGACTTTAAAGGCAGGTCTTAGAAAGATGTAGAGGCTAGACTGAAGATCCTTCCAATTCACTAGCCCCAGTGAGGTCATTTCCCCCTCCCATTCGTTGTCCCCAGAGTTCTTTGGAAGAAGCTTCTATTCCAACTATTTCCTAGTTCCAAAGAGGGGTGGAGGATTGAGATGTATCCTTGACCTGAGAAACCTGAAATATCCTTTGCAAGCGCTTCGGGATGGTGATGCTAGCCACTATAATCCATTTCTAGATCTAAGAGACTGGTTCATCATCTTTGACTTCCTGGACACTTACTTTCATGTAGCTATCCAACCATGCTACAAATGTTTCCTATGCTTCAAATTAGGCTCAGACTGCTAACAGTACCAAGTCCTTCCCTTTGGACTCTCCACAGTCCTGAGGGTTTTTTCAAAGCAGTGGTGGCCCATTTATGTCAGTGGAGCATAGCAGTATTCCCTTACTTTGATGTTAACTCCTTAGAGGTCAATCAGCTCTAGAGGTCCAGTTGACAACCCCCAGGGCTCTAGATCTTTACAGTATTTGGGTCTTCATTACATCACATCATTAGAAAGAAGTCTACATTGACCCCAGTTCAAAGAATAGTCTTCACTGGAACCACTGTAAACCCCCTTACTGCTCTGTTCAGTCTAATCTTGACAATACAACACAGCCAGCAAGGACCTGGCTACAACTCCTGAGTCATAATTTGGCCTCTACTTTCTTCACATCTCATGTGAGACTGCACCTCAGGTGTCTTGAGAGATGGATGAGGTCTGTTTACACCCCGAATAGACACAGTCTCTCCAAACGTTTGTCAGTGCTTCAGAAAGTTCTGGATTTTCTCAGTTGGTGGAAGGATCCACTGGCACTCTGCAAGAGAACCCCTTTCTCATATCCTCACCCTCAAAGATCATTACAACAGGTGCTCCTTCTTTGAGATGGGGGGCCCTCACCTCCAAAGGGCTACAGCCAAGAATAAGTGGTCCTCACAAGAGGTCACACTCCACATTAACATTCTGGAGCTGAGAACAGTTTGTTACATTTGCCAATTTGTATGAAATGATTTGCAACTTGTTTTTAAGGACTATGTACATTAAAAAGTCAAATTTAAATCAAAATTCATACTAAACTTTGGAAATGGGGACATACTAAAACAGAGAAGTATTTTGCTTTGGATGTTGCAAAGTTGCACTGATCTTTCTTCTCATACTCTCTGCTACTTCATTTATCTGTTTACTGTTGACAAAACCATTGTCCTCTCTGTGAGACCAGTAGTCTAGGGGATAATCTTTGGTACCTCCCTCTTGCTGCACACATCTGGGTAATATCAAAACTTCTGCCTCTTCCTTTCTATCTTTTTCTTTTGATCCAGACAGCCAACTCTCCTGTTTGGACCCTCATCATCTCTTTGATTATCGCACTCTTTGTTTTATCCTCCTTAACATCTACTTTGTCCCCACTCCAATCCCTACAAAATTCAGGTTGTTAGGTAATCTTCCTTGGTTGTTGCTCTGATCTCATCATCCTCTTCTTTGAATCCTTCCAGTGGCTCCTCTGTTTCACTGCAATAAGTTCAAGCTTTCTGTCCTCACCTTTAAGGCACTTCTTAAGTTTATTCCTCCTTACTTGTTCATTATGGTTTTTTTGCTGTGTTCACCTCTGCAAATGTTGCACTAGTGAGAGTGATTGAGAAATTCTCGCTTTTTTTATCCACTGTCTAAAATTGTCTCTGTATGGAACTGCGGGATAAGTCCCAAGAGTACAAGTGGTAAATAATATAGTGTAGTACTGTTTAGTATTGTTACCAGCAAATATTTGAGTATATTATGCACAGAAGTTTGTAATGATTCACCTTATTGGCTTTGTTCTCAAGAATTACTAGTTTTTGTGTTCAATGTATTCTGATGTAAGTTGACATTTTGGAATAGGACATATATTTTTTTTTCTTCTCTAGTTTTCTCTATTCCTCAGTGCTATAGAAGGATGGTCTGTGGGAAAAGAAAAGTAATAAAGTAGAATGTGGCCCTTTAGCACAATTTGTGCTTTTTTCTTCCAGCCACATGATATGAGTTCCAGATGGTGTATCAGAGATGCAGAAATATCATTTATAAAAAATATCTTTGTTGTACAACTATCCAAGGTAATAAAATGAAGTAAACACTCAGAATATGGCCTTGCGTCAATCAACTTGTTGAACATGTGAATCTCAGATCCTAATTCTTAATTGTTGAAATTAAGATAAGCAGTGCCTATCTATTAATACTTGCCAAGAGTCCTTTTAAAGTTTATTTTATTCAGTCAGTAGCAAAATATTTCTCTCCTATGGTTTTATTGCTGCTGTCTGCCAAGCCTGCCCTTTTTCAATGCTGGAAACATTAGAGAAGTCTGCAGTGGATTTGCTAATGTAATTTTTCCTTTTGCTGTTCCATGTGCCACTTGATTGCATTTTCTTCTGCCCTCTCTATATATTATTTTCTGCCCACTCCACCACTGAAGGCTCATGATTTGTTATGTTTCAGATTCCAGAAGCTCGCAAGGGACAAGCACCCTGCATTTCCAGGACATCTTATATTTAAAACTGAGTTGACTAAATCTCATGGTTTTCCAGGCTTTCAAATATAGCTTTCCCCCTCAGCCTCCACCCGTTATACTGTTCAGTATTTGTACTTTCCTACATTTGGACAATGAAAATAGATTTGTTGTTTGTACTTTCTGGTGTTTATGCACTAACAGAATGCTGCAATGTTTGGGTTAGAAACACTGATGGGGTATGGACATTTAAAAGAAAATTTCCTTTTTTGAACAACAACTTTACATTCCCATCTTGAGATGCAGCAGTGAAGTAGTTTGGACTGATGGAACATGGTAGTATCAGTGCCTGTTGGAGTGGTGTTGGACCTCAATTTCTTAGAACAGATTGTACCAGTCCTGCTGCCTTCTTAGTTTAGTTAGGGTTTAGGTAGTTCTTTTTTCTTTTATTTTCCTTTGTTTTTGGTTTTTATATCCCCCATGAGGGGAAAGGCGGGGTACAGCACTTGTTCTGATATGTTGGAGTCAAAGACCAAAAAGCTAGGGTTCAAGAGGTGTACCCTTCTTGCCCTGGTGTTTTTCCTGCTGTGGATGCACATGTGTAGTGTTCAGCTTGTTTGGGGGAAGGTCATTTGCCTTCTCTTTGCTTCATATTCAGCACGTTAACCCCAAGGGTCGGAGAGGAGCATCTGAATTTACCTGCAAGCTATGTTATTGAAGTGGTTAAACCTGCTGGCTCTGAAATGTACAGACCCATAAGTGCTGGGAGGTGAGCCTCAGATCCAACGACTGACTGGGTTAATAAAACTCACAAAGGTTTGGCACAGGTGTTGGCCTTCTTGACCGGTGCAAAAGTGTCACAGCTCCTGCCATGGAGGGGATCAGCCGCTTAAGTTCTGAATGGAGTCCAGACACTGCCACTGTCTGAGGGCCCTCTGGATGCAGATCTTCTATCTGGTACCCAACCCCCCCTCCCCTTGAAAGTTGTGACTATGTGGTCTCCTGCCCGGCCTCTCTTACCACTACTGGCCTCTCAGACTCCATCCACAGCTCGGACACACATGATATAGTTTCCGGTAACTGCACCTGTATTTCTTCCCTGAGGTCCATTCAAGGAGTGGCCAGTCAGCTCTCTAGTCTCCAGCTGTCACCTGTCTCTGGGTAGAGACCCTAGTCCTACTCCCTTATGATGGTGTGGTTTTACAGATGCATAGCTCCCTGTCTCACATTGTTCTATCTTCACCAGCCCAGTCTGCCTAATGACCAGCGCCTGCACATCGTGTTCTCTCTGAGGACTATGAACAGTGCATTGCTGGTAGTTATAAGTTACCACACAGCTCTTTCTAAGCAAGAGCATTGATTCCTAAGGTATGTCTGCACTACAAAATTAGGTTGATTTTATGGAAGTTGATTTTTAGGAATTGATTTTATACAGTCGACTGTATATGTCCCCACTAAACACATTAAGTCAGCAGAGTAGCAGTGCACTGTGAGTAGCTATCCCACAGTCCCCGCAGTCTCTGCTGCCCATTGGAATTATGGGCTAAGCTCCCAATGCCTGATGGGGCAAAAACATTGTCACAGATGGTTTTGGGTACATGTCATTACTCTCCCCTCCCTCCCTCCCTCTGTGAAAGCAACTGCAGACAATCATTTTGCACCTTGTTGCCTGGGTTACCCATGCAGACACCATAGCACGGCAAGCATGGAGCCCACTCAGCTCACTGCTGCTATTGTGAGCATGTAAACACTTCGCACATTATACTGCAGTATGTGCTGAACGTGGCTAAGAGACGGTAGCACAAGGACGATTGTGATGAGGACATGGTCACAGATGTTCCTGAAAGCATGGGCTGTGGCAATTGGGACATCATGGCAGCAGTGGGGCTGATTGGTATAGTGGAACGCCGATGCTGGGCCCGGCAAACAAGCACAGACTGGTGGGACTGTATAGTGTTGCAGGTATGGGATGATTCCCAGTGGTTGCGAAACTTTCCCCCATCCTGAATCGCAGGAATACCAAGATGAGAGCTGCCCTGACTGTTGAGAAGCGAGTGGTGATAGACCTGTGGAAGCTTGCAACGCCTGACTGCTACCAATCGGTCGGGAATCAATTTGGAGTGGGCAGATCTACTGTAGGGACTGCTGTGATTCAGGTAGCCGGTGCTATTACTGATGTTCTGATACCAATGTGCAGGGAAATGTGCAGGTTATAGTGGATGGCTTTGCTGCAATGGGGTTCCCTAACAGTGATGGGGCGATAGACGGAACGCATATCCCTCTTTTGGCACTGGACCACCTTGCCAACCAGTACATAAACTGCAACGGGTACTTTTCAATGGTGCTGAAACATCCCTTGTGATTCACCAACATCAGTGTGGGATGGCCGGGAAAGGTGCATGAGGCTCGCATCCCAAGTCTTCAGGGCAAATCAGATATTAAATACTATTGATTTTAAACCCTGTACTGTAGTTACAAATGTGCACTCACCAGAAGGCCCTTCTCTGCCTTCAGGGTCGGGGATCCCGCCGTGGGAGGGTATTGGCTCCAAGGTGATGAAAAGATCCTGGCTGCCTAGGAGAATGGATTCACTGCTTGCCTGCTGTGCATACTCCTCCTCCTCTTCCTGATCCACAAAATCCTCCTCTGAGTTACGTGAGACTCTCCCCTTGCAGGTGTCCACTGAAGTGGTAGGGACCCCCCCTAGAATGCCATGTAGCTGATCATAGAAGCGACATGTATGGGCCGTTTGCCTCTTCTGTCTTTTGGTAGACTTGCCTGAGCTCCTTGACTTTCACATGGCACTGCAGTGTGTCCCTGTTGTAGCCTCTGTCCATCATGCTCTGTGCGATTTTTGGCATATATATTAGCATTTCTTCTTTTTGGCTGGAGTTCTGCCTGCACAGATTCTTCTCCCCATACAGCAGTCAGATCCAGTGTCTCCTGTTCGTTCCATGCTGGAGCTCGTTTGCGATTCTGGGGGGACTGCATGGTCACCTGTGCTGCTGAGCTCACCATGCTGACCAAACAGGAAATGAAAGTCAAAAGTTTCTGGGGCTTTTCCGGTATACCTGACTAGTGCATTGGAGATGAAAGTGCTGTCCAGAGCGGTCACATTGGAGCACTCCGGAATAGCTCTCGGAGGCCAATAATGTCGATTTGCGTCCAGACTACCCCAAATTCAACCCAGCAAGGTTGATTTTAGCACTACTCCCCTCGCCGGGGAGGAGTACAGAAGTTGATTTTAAGAGCCCTTTAGGTTGATGTGGTTGCTTATGTAGATGCATTCATTATAAATTTGACCTAACGTGTCTAAATTCGACCTAAGCCTGTATTGTAGACCAGGGCTAAGATAAAAGTGTTAAAGAGAAAACATAAAAACAATAGAATATTTCTATACACATGCTAAAAGCTTACTAGAGCTCACCCATCAGTCTTATGAGGCCCCTATAGGCCAAAGTCTTTCCAGCTGTTCAGCAAGTGTTGTCCCCTCTCCTCCAGCCCATGTCAGAAGGCCCTGTCCATTTGCTGGTTCTGGGCATCCTAACCTGGTGGCTAGACCCCACTCTAGTCTGTGCAGAGATGCCATTCCACCCAGCTCAACCCTCGATGGCCCTAACCACGGATGCATCATCTCTGGGTTGGGGTGCCCACCTCGGGGGACTTCACACTCAAGGCCTCTGGTCGTCTAAAGAACAGGCTTTACACATCAATGTGCAGGAGCTGAGAGCAGTTCGCCTAGCATGCCAGGTGTTTCGAGACCATCTCCAAGGCCATTGTGTACTAGTGTTCACTGACAACACAACGGCCATGTTTTACATTAACAAGCAGGGAGGAGCATGCTTCTCCCTCCTTTGCAAAGAAGCAGTCCACCTTTGGAACTTTTGCATAGCCCACTCCATCGAATTGGTAGTGTCTTTTCTCCCAGGAGTCCAGAACACCCTGGCAGATCACCTCAGCAGATCTTTCCTGTCTCATGAGTGGTCGATTCGCCCGGACGTCATCCATTCTGTTTTCCGGAAGTGAGGGTTTCCCCATATAGACCTATTCGCCTCCCAAGAGAACAGGAAATGCCAGGTGTTCTGCTCCTTCCAGGAATGCTCCCCGGGCTCCCTCTCAGACGCATTCCTGATCCCGTGGAATAGGCATCTACTTTATGCCTTCCCACTATTTCCACTCGTCCACAGAGTCCTACTCAAGCTCTGCAGGGACAGTGCCCACCTGATCCTGATTGCTCCAGCATGGCCGAGGCAACACTGGTACACCACGTTGTTCGACCTCTCAGTGGCAGACCCAATTTCCCTGCCACTCTGGCCGGACCTCATAACACAGGACTTCGGCAGGCTTCCCCATCTGGACCTGCAGTCCCTTCATCTCACAGGTTGGTTGCTGCGTGGTTGAGCCAGTCTGAATTGCGTTGCTCTGCCTCGGTCCAACAGGTGCTCTTGGGCAGCAGGAAGCCTTCCACTAGGATGACATATCTCGCCAAGTGGAAGCGTTTCTCCTGTTGGTGCGCTCAGCGTAACTTAGTCCCCAGGCAGGTATCCGTTCCCACTATCCTGGACTACCTCTGGTCCCTAAAAGAGCAGGGCCTAGCGGTCTCTTCCATAAAGGTGCATCTGGCAGCCATTTCCGCCTTCCATCCGGGAGAAAATGACCGATCAGTCTTCTCTTACCCTATAGTCTCAAGGTTCCTCAAAGGACTGGAACGTTTGTATCCTCAAGTTAGACGCCCGACCCCTACCTGGGATCTAAACCTGGTGCTAGCCAAGCTTATAGGTGCTCCTTTCGAACCACTGGCTATCTGCTCACTGCTGTACCTTTCCTGGAAGACAGCCTTCCTCGTCGCTATTACTTCGGCGAGACGAGTATCTGAGCTTCGGGCTTTGACAGCGGACCCCCTGTACGCTATATTCCATAAGGACAAGGTACAGCTGCGACCGCACCCCTCTTTCCTCCCTAAGGTAGTATCTGCCTTTCATGTCAACCAAGACATCTTCCTCCCAGTCTTCTTCCCGAAGCTGCACTCATCATGTCGGGAACAACAGCTATGCACCCTGGACGTCTACAGGGCTCTGGCCTTCTATATCAAAAGAACCTAACCCTTCCGAAGGTCACCTCAGCTCTTTGTAGCTGTCGCGGACCGGATGAAAGGCTTACCAGTCTCTTCCCAATGGATTTCTTCTTGGGTAACATCCTGCATTCGCACATGCTATGAATTGGCTCATGTTCCGACTAGCCACCTCACCACCCACTCTACTCGGGCGCAAGCTTCATCTGCTGCCTTCCTGGCCCACGTCCCCATCCAGGAAATATGTCGGGCAGCTACCTGGTCATCGAGTCACAGTTTTGCTGCACAGTAAGCATTGGTTCAACAGTCCAGAGATGATGCAGCATTTGGCTCAGCAGTTTTGCATTCTGTAACATCTTGCTCTGACCCCACCACCTAGGTAAGGCTTGGGAATCACCTAATTGGAATCGATATGAGGAAGCACTCAAAGAAGAAGAGACGGTTACTCACCTTTTGTAACTGTTGTTCTTTGAGATGTGTTGCTCATATCCATTCCAAACCCGCCCTCCTTCCCCTCTGTTGGAGTAGCCGGCAAGAAGGAACTGAAGGGCCGTTAGGTCAGCAGGGGTATATATCCAGTGCCATAGCAGCGCCACTTCAGGGGGCGCCCAGCCGACCCACTGAGTGTTGCTAGGGTAAAAATCTTCCGACAAGCGTGCACGCAGCACACGGACACCTAATTGGAATGGATATGAGCAACACATCTCGAAGAACAACAGTTACAAAGGTGAGTAACTGTCTCATATATGCATTTCTCAGCCGCTGTTTCCTCATCATTGCAGAGCATTCTTTGGGCTAAGACAGGGTTGTCTCAGGCTCCAGCTTGAGCCTGAGCATCTACACAGCAATCTAGTAGCCTGCAGCTTGACCCTGGGCCAGCCACAGCTGTGTTGTGGATCTTTGATTGCATTGTAGTCATATCCTTCAAGTGCTGATAGTCCTTAATGATTGACTATTGCTTCTGGTCTGGGAGGAACATGCTTAAAGGCTTGTAAGCAATGACGGATATACAGAAACAGGCATTTGTGATAATAGCAATTTTCACAGCAACAACTGCATAGTTTCATAAGCAGAAATCATAAATTGTATATAGGTTCCCCAAATCTTCATAACTGGTCACTATGAATTTGCATAATCTCGGGTGTTGTGCCGTATGACTGGAGGATTGCTAATGTAGTTCCTATTTTTAAGAAAGGGAAAAAGAGTGATCCGGGTAATTATAGGCCTGTTAGCTTGACGTCTGTAGTATGTAAGGTCTTGGAAAAAATTTTAAGGGAGAAAGTAGTTAAGGACATAGAGGTCAATGGTAATTGGGACGAACTGCAACACGGATTTACTAAAGGTAGATCGTGCCAAACCAATCTGATCTCCTTCTTTGAGAAGGTGACGGATTACTTAGATAAAGGAAATGCGGTAGATATAATTTACCTAGATTTCAGTAAGGCGTTCGACACGGTTCCGCACGGGGAGCTGTTAGTTAAATTGGAAAAGCTGGGAGTGAATATGAAAGTTGTAAGGTGGATAAGGAACTGGTTAAAGGGGAGACTCCAGAGGGTCGTATTGAAAGGTGAACTGTCGGACTGGAAGGAGGTCACCAGTGGAGTCCCTCAAGGATCGGTCTTGGGACCGATCTTATTTAACCTTTTTATTACTGACCTTGGCACAAAGAGCGGGAATGTGCTAATAAAGTTCGCGGATGACACGAAGCTGGGGGGTATTGCTAACACGGAGAAGGACAGGGATACTATTCAAGAAGATCTGAACCACCTTGTAAACTGGAGTAATAGAAATAGGATGAAATACAATAGTGAAAAGTGCAAGGTCATGCATTTAGGAATTAATAATAAGAATTTTGGATATACGTTGGGGGCGCATCAGTTGGAAGCGACGGAGGAAGAGAAGGACCTTGGGGTACTGGTTGATAGCAGGATGACTATGAGTCGCCAATGTGATACGGCTGTTAAAAAAGCAAATGCGATTTTGGGATGCATCAGGCGGGGTATTTCCTGCAAGGATAAGGAGGTGTTAGTACCGTTGTATACGGCGTTGGTGAGACCCCATCTGGAATACTGTGTGCAGTTCTGGTGTCCCATGTTCAAGAAGGATGAATTCAAACTGGAACAGGTTCAGAGACGGGCTACGAGGATGATCCGAGGAATGGAAAAACTGCCTTATGAAAGGAGACTCAAAGAGCTTGGCTTGTTTAGCCTGGCCAAAAGAAGGCTGAGGGGGGATATGCTCGCCCTATATAAATATATCAAGGGGGTTAACGTTAGGGAGGGAGAGGAATTATTTAAGTTTAGTACTAATGTAGCCACGAGGACGAATGGGTATAAACTGGATATTAGGAAGTTTAGACTTGAAATTAGACGAAGGTTTCTGACCATTAGGGGAGTGAAGTTCTGGAATAGCCTTCCGAGGGAAGTAGTAGGGGCAAAAGACTTTCCTGGCTTTAAGACAAAGCTTGATAAGTATATGGAGGGGATGTTATGATAGGATCGTCAATTTGGGCAATTGATCTTGAATTACCACCAGACAGGTCTGCTCAATGGTCTGCGGGGAGATGTTGCATGCGATGGGTACTGAGTTGCTGTGGAGAACTCCTTCTTGGGTGCTGGCTGGTGACTCTTGCCCACATGCTCAGGGTTTAGCTGATCGCCATATTTGGGGTCGGGAAGGAATTTTCCTCCAGGGCGGATTGGCAGGTGCCCTGGAGGTTTTTCGCCTTCCCCTGCAGCGTGGGGCACGGGTCGCTTGCTGGTGCTGTCTCTGCAGCTTGAGGTCTTCAAACCATTTTTGAGGATTTCAATAACTCGGTCCTGGGATAGGGGTTGTATAAAATTGGATGGGTGGGGTTCTGTGGCCTGCCTTGTGCAGGAGGTCAGACTAGATGATCAGATTGGTCCCTTCTGACCTATGAGTCTATGAGTCTATGAGAAATATAAATGCATAACCTCACAGGTGTTGGTCTCTGAAAGAGCCAGCCCTCGAGAACGTACGCCTAAGGATCCAGTACTTCTGATTCCGTGCACTGAAATGCAAAAGTATATTTACAAAACTTGCAAGTCAGAGCAAAGGGTAATACTGCGTGCCAATGCTGTACTAAGGATCTGTACAGGAGGCTACACAAGGCCCATACTCCAGGTTAAATCCCTGGAACTGGGGGATGCAGGTCAATCAATAACGCTCACCACCAGCTAGCCAATGGGTGCCAGAGATTCTGGGCTGGAGGGAGGAGCTACCTGGTGTCCCTCATCAAGTATCTCCCATGCTGCTAGAGCTGTCCCCCCTTGGCACAGGCCTGTTTAACTTCTCTGACATATTGAGGTGAGTGTGTGGAATATAAATTATTACATATTAGATGAGGCCTCTATAGCATTGGCTAGCAAGACACTATATACCAAATATAGACACATGTTTATGATTCATTGACCTTCCTAGGTTGTGTTCCAGTGCCACGTATGGTGGACTCAAACTCGCAATGTCAAGAGTTACTTTCAACTCGTCAGATTTCAGTCACAGTCACCTGTTCTGTTTACAGTCTGCATTGCAATGTTCATCACAAGAATTTGACAATTCAGAATCACTGAACTTTCTGGGAGAAAAACCTGCACATCAGCATTCTAGAATTAAGAGTAGTAAGTTGGATTCTCCAAAATCCTTTTACCCACAACTACATGACAGAATGGTTCTGTCATTACCAACAATAATACAGAGAATCTTACATAAACAAGCACAAGAGAGCACATTCCAGCCAGCTGTACAAAGGGTCTGTAGATCTTAATGAGTGGTGCATAATACAGCAAATTTATCCTATAACTCTCTAAGGAGGATATATAGTGGCAGATTAGCTGAGAATTACACAATGAGCGTGAATGGTCACTCAAGAACATGGTAGTAAATGACATCTGTGGGGGTATCTGGAGGGAGATAGATCTATTTGCAACAAAATATAATTTCAAATGTCAGAGGTTTTGTTCCAGCAAAGGAGCAGGCAACCAGTCCATCTCGGCTATGTTTCTTCTAGACTGAGAGAATAGGTCTCCTCTATGTGTCTCCCCAATTCCTCTAATTTAGAAAATTCTCAGGTAAGTCAAACAAGGTAAAGCAAGGGTTGTTCTGATTGTCCCATTCTCAGTGAGATCAGTGGTTCTCTGATCTACTGCAACTGTCAGAAGAGGTTTATCTGTCCTTCCTTGCAATTCCAGACCTACTGACCCTCGGAGGGATTGGATTTGTCATCTAGACTCTCTCTCCACATGACATTACAGGCTATAGGACTTTGGAGATCTAGAACTGTCTTGTTTGGAAAAGGTACAGGACATTCTGTTGAACACCAGGAAGCAGTCAGTTCATCTGTGCTATGATCAGACGTGGAAAAGTGTCTCTCTGTGGGTAACCAGAGACCAACACAAACCAAGCTTTTGCTTCTTTTCAATTCATAATGGGAATGCTTAATTTTAAATATCCGGATTTTTCATATCATCTTTAAAAGTGTATCTGACTGCTATCTTGGCTCATCACCACTTAGTTGAGCAAAAAACTGTATTAAGCCATGGTATAATAAAAAGATTCTTGAAGGGTTTAGTGAACCCACGCCTATATGGGACCTCACTCCTACTACTTAGTCCGTAATCTTCCCTTTGAACCCATGAGAGAATGTTTCCTGTTTTTTCTCTCAGTTAATATAGTTGTCGTTGTAGCTATTACATTTGCCAGAAGAATGCATAAGCTGCAGGCTCTTATTGCTCACTCCCATTTTATGGTCTTTCACAAAAAATATAGTGGTACTTTGTCCCCATCCAGAATGGCTCCCCTCTCTGTAATGAAGAATAATATAAACACACCTGTTCTTCTTTCAGAAGAGCTTGGAGCCCATTCAGCTAGAGCGAAGGCCATTTCTATGGCCTTGCTTAGATATGATCACATAATAGAAATCTGTAGAGCTGCCTCTTGCAGTTCAACTCATATTTTCACAAAATATTATTATTATTCCTTGGATTTGGCATCTAGATCAGCTAAACAATGTGGTAAAGCAGTATTCATCTCTGTTTAACTAGGCTTCCTCATCCCACCATCCATAGGGAGGAGCTTTGATTATCAGAATCCCAAGAGTTGGAATATGCAGAGGCTATTCAAAGAAGAAATGAAGATTACTCATGTTTAGGATGACCTTTGTGTATTCAAACTCATGGTCCACTTTCTACTTGCAGTGTGGTGGGAAGAACTGAGTTGGATTATTTTATTTTATTTTTTACTACTTGTAACCATATTTGGAGGGTGGTAATATTAATTTAAATGCTGTCTGTGAGACACTGTACAGGACAAAGATGAAAGGTAGTCATTAGTCCCTGCTCCAAAGAACATACTGGTTAACTACTAAGTCAAAGTTCGTATATTGGCATTGATACTCAGAAAATATCTGAATAGTGAATCTATCCCTCAGCATATGGGAAATCATAGGGATATTAGCATTCAAACTGTTCTTTTATTGATATATATGACACTCGGGGGTGCAGTCCAGACCAGTGACGGCTTGTCACCCCTGCTCTGCAACCTGGCATGCCTCACAATGCTTTGCTGCTGTAGATCTCAATCTGGGCTCCTCACAAACAGCATACAGATTACACCATTAGTGTGTATGTATAGCCACACAGCAACTTGGTCCAGCAACTCTGACCCGGCAGCCTGTTAGCAAACACCAGCCACAATCTGGCTTCCAGCAGCCTTGGTTACTACTTGGAGGGTGACCCCAACACACTCCTAGTCCTGAAATTTCCCCCCAAATGTGTGTTCTGCACTGTCCAGACGTGTTAGTTCTGTTGCCCTTCTAAGGGGATCAATATACAACAGTTTGCTCCCCTAAATGAAGTTATCCAAATAAATCACAACACTGCATTAGTTTTAATGAAATAATAAAACAAGTCCATTTAACTACAACGAGAAGTTTTTACAAGTATAAAGCATTAGAGGGCAGAAATGGTTACAAGAGAAATACAGACAAAATGCTCGCTAGGACTAAATTTAACAAATTAGACTGGGTTCATTATAAAGTCCCTTATCACGTTTCCAATAACATTGCTGACCAGATTCTGAGGCCAGGATCTGCTCCAAAAGTCCAATGACTGTTTCTTTTGTTGTCTTAGGTGAAAAGGAGAGAGATGAATAGGGAGAGAGAACTTGAGGTGCTTTTTCTCTTGACTTCTATAGTTCAGTCACCCTTTGAAATGCATTTTCCTGAGGGTTGCCCCTAAGTAAAGTTCATTCCTGCTGTGAGGACAGAGACATCTACAATTTTGCAGCGCTGGTTGTTACAGCTGTATTAGTACAGCTGTATAGGGCCAGCGCTGCAGAGTGGTCACACTTACAGCAACCAGCGCTGCAAGTGGTGTTAGATGTGGCCACACTGCAGCGCTGTTGGGCGGCTTCAAGGAGGGTTAGGGGAGCGCAAGAGCAAACGACGGGGAAGCAGGTCTCCTTTCCCGCGGTTTGCTCCAGTGTTCCCCGAACATCCCCCCCCAAGCAGGTCTCCTTCCCCGCGGTTTGTTTTCGCGTTCCCCGAACCCCCGTGCAAGCAGGTCTCCTTCCCAGCGGTTTGCTCCGGTGTTCCCCGAACCCCCCTGCAAGCAGGTCTCCTTCCCAGCGGTTTGCTCCAGTGTTCCCCGAACCCCCCTGCAAGCAGGTCTCCTTCCCAGCGGTTTGCTCCGGTGTTTTTTGAACCCCCGTGCAAGCAGATCTCCTTCCCCGCGGTGTGCTGTCGCGTTCCCCGAACCCCCCTGCAAACCGCGGGGAAGGAGATCTGCTTGCACGGGGGTTAGGGGAACGCGAGAGCAAACCGCGGGGAAGGAGACCGGCTTCCCCGCGGTTTGCTCTCGCGTTCCCCGAACCCCCCTGCAAACCGCGGGGAAGGAGACCTGCTTGATTACCAGAGAGGCTTCCTCTGGTACGCTGGGATACCTGTTTATTCCACAGAGGTCAAGAAAAACGCTGGTGAGTGTTTACACCTGATGACCAGCGCTGGATCACCAGCGCTGGATCCTCTACACCCAAGTTTCAACGGGTGTACGGCCAGCGCTGCAAACAGGGAGTTGCAGCGCTGGTGATGCCCTGCAGATGTGTACACCTCCTAAGTTGCAGTGCTATAACTCCGTCACCAGCGCTGCAACTTTGTGGTGTAGACAAGGCCTAAGAGACACTATAGTCTCACTGGTCAGTTGAAAACTGCAGTGGCTTTTCTGTCCATATTGCAACCCCAAATGTTTAAAAATAATTAATCAGGCTCACTAAAGTCATGAGATTGGCTTTAAAATCATGAAATTATGTAAAAATAATAATTTGGTGTTATTTTTATTTGCCGTCTGCGTTTTGAGCCTTTACTGGGGTCACATTTTGAAGCTTTCTACAAAGCCATAAGGGCTAGAAACGTCCTTTTTCTTTAAGAATGAAGGCTGAAATCATCACATATCCACTTGACTCCAGGAGCTAGGGCTTTAAGGAAAACAATAATTATCATGAGACTCATGACAAAATCATGAGTTGGTGTTTTTCTTTCAGCATTGCTACTTTCCAATCACAGGCGCTGACTTTCCATTGTGCTAGGGGGTGCTTGACCCCTGACTCTGCCCCAGGCCCCACCTCCACTCCATCCTTTCCCTCAAGACCTCACCCCACCTCTTTCTGCCCTATTCTGCCCCCTTCCCCAAGCGCGCCTCAACCTCACTCCTCTGCCTTGTCGCTGGAGCCTTCTGCATGCTGCAAAACAGCTGATTGCAGCAGGTAGGAGGCACAAGGAGGGAGGAGGAGGCGTTGATTGGTGGGGCCTGCTGGCAAGCAGAAGGTGCTTGGGGGAAGGAGAGGTGCTGATGGGGGGGCTGCCAGTGGGTGCAGAGTACCCACCGTTTTTTTTTCCCCGCGTGCTCCAGCCCTGGAGAACCCACAGAGTTGGCGCTTATGTTTCCAACTACACCTCTACCCTGATATAACTCCACCCGATATAACAATTCGGATATAATGCAGTAAAGCAGTGCTCCAGGGAGGCGGGGCTATGCACTCTGGTGAATCAAAGCAAGTTCGATATAACGCAGTTTCACTTATAACGCAGTAAGATTTTTTTGGCTCCCAAGGACAGCGTTATATCGGGGTCGAGGTGTACATTTTCCTCCTAAGGAATACTTGTGTTTCAGATACATTTTCCCCAGATACATTTTTCCAGCCTGAGTCCCTTTTTCTTTTTTTCCCCTTCCTGGTGTCCATAACAACTTGAATCCAACACACTCTGCATATGAAAGATGTGTTGTTTTAGGATACATCCCTCCTGGATAATTGATAAAGGCCTACATTTTCAAAAGCGACTAATGATTCTGCATGCCTAACTTCTGACACCATAAAAGGACCTGTTTTTCAGAGGGCAGGTGCTTAGCACATCTGAAAATCAGATGCCTGAAGGTGTCAGAAATTGCACACACAAATATCATTAATCTCTCTTGGTCTAACAGCTATTCCTGCAGCACTCCTGGAGTCAACCAAGCCTGCTTCTCTTTTTCATGCATACACCTTGCCTCCTTCAACTCTGTAATGTTTCCCATAGATTTTGCTTTAATCTGCCCTGACATTGCTTTTATTTTGGTTCACATTTTATGGGTTAAAGGACAACAGGATGACCAAAGTGATATACACCATCATATACACACACAAAATAATATCTGTAGTTATATATCTGTACCAGCTTATAACTAAGGATATGTCTATGCTATGCAGCTTTTAGCAACCTGACTGTGCCGCTACAACTGTGCCGCTAAAAGGCATGCAGTGTAGCTGCTGTTTGTTGGCAGAGGAGTGCTCTCCTGCCGACAAAAAAAAATTCCACCCCCAACGAATAGCAGCAGATTTGTCATCAGGAGAGCGCTCCTGCCAACAAAGCACTGTTCTCACCAGCGCTTTTCGTCCATAAAACTTTTGTCATTCGTCTGTGTGTGTGTGTTTTTTCAACACCCCTTAATAACAAAAGTTTTGCCAATGAAGTTCCAGTGTACACAAAGCTTAAGGGGTAGTTTTTGTGTGTGTTGTGAGAATATCTGGAAGTATGTTAAAATGCAATTCTACTCTACTCTCAATGTATATATGTCCATAACTAGAGAATACTGTTGTTTTAATTTTTCTAACAGCATCTTTTCATATATATCCATATGATCATATAGTTCGTCTGGTGATGTTGACAGTATCCTGTGATATAATCAAGCATCAGGTCTATAATATATATTAAAGGATTTAAGTTGAAGACTACAGTTATAAAAAAAAATTTAAAATAAGATGGCCGTGTTAAATTTAAGATGCTTTAACGTGTCTACAGTTTTATAGTATTTTAACTTCATTGGGCATGCTTTCTTATTTATTTGTACTCTATCAAAATCTAAGCAGAACTTGTCATTCAGTAAACATGATACAAATAACATTTTATTTTCTGCAGGTCAGAACTCTGATGCTTGTTTGCAGATTCTGGCATCTTCTGTTCCTACACATTTGTTTTTTGGAACCTTGGGGGATAGATTACTTGTTTAGAATAAAAACATTATAATGGGTCATCTCCCGATTTACAACATAACTTAATGATCCAAATATTCCTGGAGTATTACTGCCTGAAAAGCTATAATGTATGAAGGCATCAGCTGAAAATAATGGCAAAATGTGAAATGATCAAACTGCATCCATTTGCCAGCCAGTTAAAGTAAATCATTCTGATGTGGTTAGATTAAATAGCTGCTGTCATTCATGTGTAGTTTTATCCCTAAGGGAAAACTACACCGAGACTTCTTTCTGTCATCCCTTTGTATGCTTTTATGAGGGAACTGAAAACATTTTGCAATCTGAGGGCCAGAATCTGCATACTTTCACTCAGCAGTAGTTGAGTTAGTCAGTGGGAGTGCTCACATGAATAAGGATTATCTTTAAGATTTTGCAGAAACCAGCATTTACAATTTGGACAATGGATGAATTAATTCAACTTTTAAAAATATATATACAATATGTTTAAAATATAAATATTTAAAAGCAGGGTTTCTTTATTTGTCTTTTTTCCCCTGCGCTCTCTCATCTGACTGGTTGCTTGGGGTAAAGGGAACATTAATAAAATAGTCTTCAGCTTTGTCTGTTTCTTTTTTAATTAAATGTTTTGTGATTATATTTATTTAGATAAGTGAGTCCCTGACTAACATTTTGGGTTTCAACGTGAGGTGCAAACTTTTGAAACTTACTTTGTATTGACGTCAGAAGAATTTTAACAGCCATCTTAAAATTCAGGTTCACAAAAATGTTTGGTAAACAGGCACTGTTGAGTGTTAATTTATGAAGTGCTGCAAAGAACATAACACTAGGGAAGGAAAGAGTGGTAATGTGTACATGGCAAGGTTATTCTTGAAATCTTAAATTAGTATTTTGCTGCCTTTTCATTCTGGGTAACGTTTTGGTAAATGTTTTCATTCAAACTGTCAGCAGAATGAATGGCAGTAATTAAAACCCCCATTGTCTTTTTTACTCAAGGAAAGCTTTTTGTTGTTGTTGTCATGGTGACACTTGAGTGACAGCTTGAAAGTGAGTAATTGCTTGTGAGAACTTTTTTTATAAACATTTAAAATGTTTCAGAAAGATTTGTAAGACAAAATTGCAGATTTCCGTAATGGGCTTTTAGTATAAAGGAAAACTATCTTGATGGTGGTTTTGGTGCAGCAATTTTTTTGAATAAGTATGTCTGAAATATCATTGCTAATTGCTTCATCTTCAAAAATACAGCACATGGTCTCATGAAGACCAAATGGATAATTAGGAACTGTTAGTTGATAAAACCATTAAAAATTGTCAGCTCCCTTCAAGTATATTACCTTATATGGATTTGATTTTCTTTTAACAGCCTTTCTTTTTACAGTTAACTACCATTCCTTGTTTTATGAAATGCAATGTTATGACTTTTGTACTTGACTTCTGTATTGCATTTATAGCATCATGAAGACCAGAACATGTTTTTGAAATTAGAGATTTTACTGTGTCATTTATGGGAAGCTTTTCTTGTGGATACAAATGTTTAATGAATTCAGTTGGAAGATTTTGTTGCAAAAAACTGTCTTAGAGCTACGTTTAATTTCTAGAGCCTAAAGATTTTGAACTTCACTGTTGATACACTTCTGAATACCGTGGGTCCATGAATTTAGCAATGAAGTTTTATACTCTTGACTTTACAATTTTCCCAGTGTTTTTAACTTATATTTTATGGTGTTTCCTAGTTTTTTGTTTTTTTTTTAAAAGGATGGGTGGTAGTATTCGGTAGTGTGCAACTCTAGTCAGGCCCATATGCATTATTATCAGGGTTTGAATCCAGAACCTTCAAATCCATATTACAGGTATCCATCAGTCCAGCTAAAGAAGAAACTCACTTAGCTGACAGCATTAGTAGGATTTTATCCTCTCTGAAACACGCACAGGATAGGAATTTAACCATTTGTTAGACAGCAGAGAAATGCTGGGAATCAGGGTTTCTGGGCTCTACTCCTGGGTTTTGGGGAGAGGTAGGAAAGTGGTCTTGGTTAGAGTATGGGACTAAGATTTAAAACTCTTGGGTACTATTAATATTTATATAGTGCTTACTCATGTGTGGGTCTCAAAGTTAGTTATGAAAGAGTAGTCCTTGTGACATTGCACTCCATATGTTTTATGAAAATATACTTATGAATGTGAATATAATGTAACTGGAATATGCTTTATGCAAAAGGTCTCTTGTACGGTATCATTACAAAGCTTATAATCTACTGAGTGTGTTCATCGTATTTGTGTGCATGTATCATCCTTGTATCTGAAGCGATAAATATGAAGTATAACTCTGAGGTTCTATTATAACTATGCAAAGTGTGGGCCATTAATGGTGGCTTAGAATCCTGAGGGCTCCCATTGACTAGGACAATTGGTTGTAAATGGGTTTATTTACCTGCAAGCCTTCCTGTGTATGTGTGGGCCACCTCATGGGTAATGAAGAATGAGGTCTCACAGGACATGTGACCATGTCACATGATACTGGAATCCATCTTAAATCTGGTACTTTTCCATTTAGAAGAATGGGTGGGGACCCAGAGACAAAAAATATTCCTGCCTTGTGCCAAAGCTATAAAAGGGGTGAAACAGAAGAAAGAGGGCTGCCAGTCATGAGAACACCTCTGCTTTTCATCTGAGAAATCTGCTAGAACTAACAAGGACTGTACCAGGGAAAGAATTGGGCCCAGACTAGGAAGGAGTCTAGTTTGTGAAAGAAGCTTATTGGAACATCTCTGAGGGTGTGATTTTACTTGTAAAGAGTTTCTTAATGTATTAGGCTTAGCCTTGCATATTTTTGCTTTATTTTGATTGGTGACTTACTTTGTTCTGTCTGTTATTACTTGAATCTACTTCAATCCTACTTTTTATACTTAATACAATTACTTTTGTTTATTAATTAACCCAGAGTAAGTGATTAATACCCAGGGAGCAAACAGCTGTGCATATCTCTTTATCGGTGTTATAGAGGGCAGACAAATTATGAGTTTACCCTGTATAAGCTTTATACAGAGTAAAAACAGATTTATTTGGGGTTTGGATCTCATTGGGAGCTGGGTGATAGGTGACCTGCTGAGCAGTTTTTGGTTAAAGTCTGCAGCTTCAGGGTCGTGGACAGACCTGGGTCTGTGTTGCAGCAGGCTAATGTGTCTGGCTCAACAAGGCAGGGTTCTGGAGTCCCAAGCTGGCAGGGAAGACAGGCTCAGAGATAATTCCACCATGTCAGGGGACAGTCCCAATGGGGTTTCTCTGACCGAAACCATCACAGTCCTATTCTAGGCATGAAAGTTATCACATACTTTTGGCATACTTGTTCTGAAAGGCATTGAGTGTAGTGGGTAATATTTGGGTCCATCACAAACCTTTGTTCTGTTTCCAAGTCGGCCAGAAGTGACCTTGTGCAACCTCCTTACGTTTTCTTCTCTAAAATACTTGTCTGCCTCTTAAAATAGGGATATAAGTCCTTGATCAATAAGTATTGTGGAGTACAAAAAATTATTAAAACCAATCTTTGGAAGAGGTAAAACTGGAACTCATGGTGCCCTGGCTTCTAGCGCAATAGAATTTTCATAGGACAAACGGTATTTTGATGGGCAAAAGCAGGCAGGGGATGGTCTGTTTCGATCATATAGCAATGCAGAAAGATGGGGCCTGGCTGCATACACAGTGTAACTGGAACATTGAGAAAAATCTGGAACAAGTTGTACTGAGCATGTGTGTTGGCATTTTTCCACAATTTCTAATTTGGCCAAACAGGACTGACTTTCTTGAAGACCGTAACAGGTCTGGGATTTTATTACCGAAATTTTGTGTCTACATAATTAAATTTTTGAGGTTTCTTAAATGCTTTCAAATAAGTTAGAGCTGACTCCACTCATATAAACACGTGTTAGAAGAATTAGGTGCTATTGTAGTATATTCCTAGAACACCAGAAATAAGAGATGTTGAGGTGATTTAATATGATTGACCTTCTTTTGTTTGTTTGACTGGTCATAAACTAGAGAATGGACAAGAGCAACCAGAAGGGCCAGTTAACCAAGATGCCATCACCCATAAAAACAAAGTTACTGGGAAACTGGTTGAGTGAAGTATAATGAGGGGAGAATGTGCTACTGCGGCTGTGTTCTAGAACTCCAAAGGAGAGTTCAAATGTTGCAGTTGCATAGCAAGTGCTTGATAGTTTTTCACTATTAAAGATTTGGAGAAAAAGGAGGAAAATATTAAGGAAGCTTATAGGACCAGTGCAATTTGAACATAAGCCATTTGCTAGGGGGCAGCAGAATATCTGTCCCATCTGCTTTTAGGCGTTTAAAATGTTTTTCAGTAGTACAGGAGAGCCTTGGACTTAAGAGAATGTAAGGCTGACAGGAGGCTCAGATGTTTGATAACAGAATAAAACCATATATATTGATTCTGAGGTTTTAAATTAAACAGTACTTTTATTTCTAATTTTATTGTGGAGGTTCTAAGCTCCATCATCGAAGTGGAGTTGGAATTTCCATGTATTTAGTTCATTTTATTTATTTTCAGTGAAGCTCAGATAAGTTTTAGTGGCAAATTTGAACCACTTCCATTATTAATTTTGAGGACAGTTTTGAAAAAAATTATTTACTCTGTTTAAAGTTGTAAATATTTGTAAGTGTTTTAAAATGTCTCCCTTTCTAAACTGCACCTTTTTGGATCATTCTAGCTCAGACAATACTCTTATTTCAGATTTATAAGTATGAGTAGATCTCTGTTACAGAAGTTACACTGAAACCTCTGATAATACTAATGTGTTTATATTCATCATAACATTAGTTTTTTTGGTATTGGAGGAGATGGAGATCTCAGTGTCTATTGTGGATATATGGGTGTTGGAGAGAAATTGCCTTCAGGTGCTGGGATTATCTGCAACTCCTTTAGCAGAGAAGCTTTAGTGGGAGTGCAGGGGGCAGAGAAATCCAAGTGAGGATGCTGAAGAGCAGCTCTTCTGTACATGAGCAGAAAGAAGGGGGAAATCCAAGTGCTTACATGTCTATTCTAGCCAATGGACCTGCTAATGCTCATGCATGGGGGAATCCTGCACTTGTGAAGTAGAAAGGATTTGTTGCAGTAGCATTCACCTACTGCAGAAACTTATCAGGTCCCCAGCTTCTAACACACCAACCAGTCCAGTCTTTCAGGTGGTAGGCCCTAAGCATTGTCTGGTTCCTCGGTTGTGAAATCGGTTTTGCTGCAATAGAGCCTAGGCACCTTGCAAACTCTTTATTCTCCTCGCCCAATACCATAAATCCTCGCCCATGTCAATCAACTTCCTCTGCTGCCATTGCCACATCCCCCTTATGTTCTTTCTGTATTCAACATTACTCATTGCCCCTGCCTCTCACATGCCTGCTAAACACTACCCTTCTCATTTTTTACTTAAAACGAAATTACCTCTTGAGGGGGAAAATGAACTGTGAAAAGCCACCAACAGCCTTAACTCTGGTCCTGTTTCACAATGTTCTGTCATCCATTGCAATTTGAAACCTTAACTTTTAATTCCTATTACACATATTCATTTAGCTTCTAGACCAGGGGTAGGCAACCTATGGCACACGTGCCAAAGGTGGCATGCAAGCTGATTTTCAGTGGTACTCACGTTGCCCGGGTCCTGACCACCGGTCTGGGGGCTCTTTATTTTAATTTAATTTTAAATGAAGCTTCTTAAACATTTTAAAAACCTTATTTACTTTACATACAACAGTAGTTTAGTTATATATTATAGACTTATAGAAAGAGACCTTGTAAAAACATTAAAATGTATTACTGGCACGTAAAACCTTAAATCAGAGTGAATAAATGAAGACTCGGCACAGCACTTCTGAAAGGCTGACGACCCCTGTTCTAGACAGTGTCTTCATTATGTGTATGTTAATATTTTTCTATAAGTATAAATTACAGGATGGCATTGTGGCCCAGTAGATAGAGCACTGGGCTGGGACTCGGGAAACTTGGATTATTCCTGGCTCTGCCACTAGTCTGTTGTGTGATGTTAGGCAAGTGACTTGCTCCTCCTTGTGACTCAGTTTTCCACCTCTGTAAAATATAGATAATGAGACTGACCTGTTTTATAAAATACGCTGAGATCGATGGATAAAATATAAATTTATAAAATATGTTTAGTTTAAAAAAAATCTACTGCAAGTTACTTTTAAAACTCAGGAGACTTATCCTTTTTTTTAGAAGAAGCCTTGCAAACAGTTTGTAGGTTTAAAAAAAGAGAGCTAAAGGAAGAAAATGTGTGTATTTTCTAATAATGCTAATATGGTACTTGAAAATACATATGCCTTTCTGTATATTTATCATAACCTTAGTCCCAGATTTGGACCTTAGCGTCCAAAATATGGGGGTTAGCATAAAAACCTCCAAGCTTAGTTACCAGCTTGGACCTGGTACCTGCTGCCACCACCCAAAAAATTAGAGTGTTTTGGGGCACTCTGGTCCCTCTGAAAAACCTTCCCTGGGGACCCCAAGACCCAAATCCCTTGAGTCTCACAACAAAGGGAAATAATCCTTTTTCCCTTCCCCCCCTCCAGGTGCTCCTGGAGAGGTACACAGACACAAGCTCTGTGAATCCAAACAGAGTGAATCTCCCTCTCTGTTCCCAATCCTGGAAACAAAAAGTGCTTTCCTATTCCCCAGAGGGAATGCAAAATCAGGCTAGCAATCCAACACACAGATCTCCCCTTGATTTCTTCCTCCCACCAATTCCCTGGTGAGTACAGACTCAATTTTCCTGAAGTAAAGAAAAACTCCAACAGGTCTTAAAAGAAAGCTTTATATAAAAAAAAAAAGAAAAATACAAACAAATGTGCTCTCTGTATTAAGAAGATACAACATAGGGTCGATTGCTTAAAAGAATATTGAATAAACAGCCTTATTCAAAAAGAATACAAATCAAAGCACTCCAGCACTTATATTCATGCAAATACCAAAGAAAAGAAACCATAGAACTTACTATCTGATCTCTTTGTCCTTACACTTAGAAACAGAAGACTAGAAAAAAGAAACTACTTCTCCAAAGCTCAGAGACAGCAGGAAAACTGACAAAAGACTCAGACACACACTTCCCTCCACCCAAAGTTGAAAAAATCCGGTTTCCTGATTGGTCCTCTGGTCAGGTGCTTCAGGTGAAAGAGACATTAACCCTTAGCTATCTGTTTATGACACGCCCCCCAAATTGCAGACAGTGGGGAAGCTCACTGGCGGCGATTTCCTTCTAGAACTTGAAAATAAACAGATTAATACAACACATACACCTTTACATATACTCCTAAGTATATAACTAACAGACTTCTACATTTTAAGAACACTTTTTAACTACTGAATTCTGGGAAACTCTCACGGGAGAGTGCATCAGCAACTTTATTAGAAGCTCCTGTGATGTGTTGAATTTCAAAATCAAAATCTTGGAGAGCTAAACTCCAACGAAGAAGTTTCTTGTTGTTCCCCTTGGCAGTATGAAGCCACTTTAGTGCAGCATGGTCAGTTTGTAGTTGGAACCGCCGTCCCCAAACATATGGGCGTAGCTTTTCCAGGGCGTACACAATGGCATAGCATTCCTTTTCACTGACTGAGCAGTGACTTTCCCTCTCAGACAGTTTCTTGCTGAGAAACACGACAGGATGGAAGTTGTGATCTGTTGCTTCCTGCATGAGCACTGCTCCTATACCACGCTCAGATGCATCTGTGGTTACTAGGAATGGCTTGTCAAAATCCGGGGCCCTGAGCACAGGGTCAGACATGAGCGTCGCCTTAAGCTGGGTAAAGGCCTTTTGACACTCATCAGTCCACTTAACGGCATTTGGCTGGGTCTTTTTGGTCAGGTCGGTCAGTGGGGCAGCGATTTGGCTGTAGTGTGGTACAAATCGCCTGTAGTATCCGGCCAAGCCTAAGAAGGATTGGACCTGCTTCTTGGACCGTGGGACAGGCCACTTTTGGATAGCATCCACCTTGGCCTGTAGGGGGTTTATGGTTCCTCGACCCACCTGGTGCCCCAGGTAAGTCACTCTGTTTTGGCCTATTTGACACTTTTTGGCCTTAACAGTTAGTCCTGCCTGCCTGATGCGCTCAAAGACCTTTTCCAGGTGTAGTAGGTGTTCGGGCCAGGAGTCTGAAAAAATGGCCACATCATCGAGGTAGGCAACTGCAAATTCTCCCAGTCCAGCTAGTAGACCATCTACCAGCCTCTGGAAGGTGGCGGGTGCATTTCGAAGGCCGAAAGGAAGGACATTGAATTCATACACCCCCGCATGGGTGACGAATGCTGACCTCTCCTTGGCAGGTTCATCTAGCGGTACTTGCCAGTACCCCTTGGTTAAGTCTATTGTAGAGATGAACTGGGCACGTCCCAACTTTTCCAATAGCTCATCGGTACGTGGCATTGGATAGTTGTCCGGATGAGTTACAGCATTTAGCTTACGGTAGTCCACGCAAAAGCGTATTTCCCCATCTGGTTTGGGTACCAGAACCACTGGAGATGCCCATGCACTGGTAGATGAGCGGATTATACCCATCTGTAGCATGTTATGGATCTCCCGTTCTATAGCAGCTTGGGCATGAGGAGACACTCGGTAGGGTGGGGTTCTGATTGGGTGAGCATTACCTGTATCAATGGAGTGGTATGCCCGTTCAGTCCGTCCTGGGGTGGCTGAGAGCAATGGGGCGAAGCTAGTGCACAGCTCCTTGATTTGTTGCCGCTGCAGACGTTCCAGGGTGGTTGAGAGGTTCACCTCTTCCACGCCACCGTCTTTTTTTCCGTCGTAGTAGACACCGTCAGGCCACTCAGCATCATCTCCCTGGACTGTAAACTGACAAACCTGTAAGTCTCTGGAATAGAAAGGCTTGAGAGAATTAACATGGTACACTTTAGGCTTTAGTGAGGAATTGGGAAATGCTATGAGATAGTTTACAGCTCCCAGGCGCTCTTGGACCGTGAATGGCCCTTCCCATGATGCTTCCATCTTATGGGCCTGTTGCGCCTTCAAGACCATAACCTGGTCTCCTACCTTGAAGGACCGATCTCTAGCATGTCTGTCATACCAGGCCTTTTGCTCTTCTTGAGCATCCTTTAGGTTCTCTCTAGCAAGGGCTAAAGAGTGTCGGAGGGTGCTTTGTAGGTTGCTTACAAAGTCCAGAATGTTAGTTCCTGGAGAAGGCGTAAACCCCTCCCATTGCTGCTTCACCAACTGTAATGGCCCCTTAACCTCGTGACCATACACAAGTTCAAATGGTGAAAACCCTAAACTGGGATGTGGTACAGCCCTGTAGGCAAACAGCAACTGCTGCAACACTAGGTCCCAATTATTGGAGAATTCGTTGATGAATTTACGTATCATGGCCCCCAAAGTTCCATTGAACCTTTCCACCAGGCCATTGGTTTGATGGTGGTACGGGGTGGCAACCAAGTGATTCACCCCATGAGTTTCCCACAGTTTTTCCATGGTCCCTGCCAGGAAATTAGACCCTGAATCTGTAAGGATGTCAGAGGGCCAACCTACCCTGGCAAAGATGTCTGTTAGGGCCAGGCACACAGTGTTAGCCGTGGTGTTGCCTAGAGCCACTGCTTCTGGCCATCGGGTAGCAAAGTCCACTAAAGTCAGTACGTACTGCTTTCCTCTGGGCGTCTTTTTTGGGAAAGGGCCCAGAATATCCACAGCTACTCGCTGAAATGGGACCTCAATTATGGGGAGTGGCTGGAGAGGGGCCTTGACCTGGTCTTGAGGCTTTCCCACTCTTTGGCATACCTCACAAGACCGGACATACTTGCAACGTCCTTGCCCATCCCCTCCCAGTGGAAGGACTTCCCCAACCGGTCCTTGGTTCTGTTCACCCCAGCATGGCCACTGGGATGATCATGGGCTAAGCTTAAGAGCTTCCCCCGGTACTTAGTTGGAACCACCAACTGTTTTTGCGGCTGCCATTCTTCCCGGTGTCCACCAGAAAGAATTTCCTTGTATAAAAGTCCTTGGTCTATAACAAACCGGGATCGATTAGAAGAGCTGAGAGGCGGTGGGGTGTTCCGTGCCGCCGCCCAAGCTTTCTGAAGGCTGTCATCTGCTTCCTGCTCAGTCTGGAACTGTTCCCTTGAGGCTGGGGTCACCAGTTCTTCCTCAGACTGTGGACTTGGGCTTGGTCCCTCTGGAAGGGATGTAGGTGATGGGGTTGTTTCCATTGCTGGTGAACCGCTCTCCGCTGGTGCACCTGAGGGTATTTCAGGCTCTGGCTGAGCCTTTTGGGTATGGCTGTCTGTTGCTTTTGCCAGTTGTGGCTCGCTGGCGCCCACTGGCGTTGAGTTTGAAGATGGGGTTGCAATCGCTGGTGCTGGTTGCTGTTCCAGTTCCGGGCCTGGGACTGGAGATGCTGTGGCTGTTTCAGTGGTAGGCATGGAATCCGGGTCCACTACCTCTGTCTGGGTCTCTGGTAACACAGACGGGGCGTCTGTGGACGGCTCAGGAACAGGAATGGATCTGGAAGCTTGCCTGGTTTGGCTACGTGTAACCATTCCCACTCTCTTGGCCCGCCTCACCTGGTTGGCCAAGTCTTCCCCCAGTAGCATGGGGATAGGATAATTGTCATAGACTGCAAAAGTCCACATTCCTGACCAGCCTTTGTACTGGACAGGCAGTTGAGCTGTAGGGAAGTCTACAGCTTGTGACATGAAGGGGTAAATTGTAACTTTGGCCTTTGGGTTGATGAATTTGGGGTCAACGAAGGATTGGTGGATAGCTGACACTTGTGCCCCCGTGTCTCTCCACGCAGTAACCTTCTTTCCGCCCACTCTCAAATTTTCCCTTCGCTCTAAGGGTATTTGAGAGGCATCCGGGCCTGGGGATCTTTGGTGTGATGGTGGTGTAATGAATTGCACTCGCATGGTGTTCTTGGGACACTTGGCCTTGATATGTCCCAGTTCATTACACTTAAAGCATCTTCCATCTGATGGGTCACTGGGCCGAGGTGAGTTACTGGAGACTGGTGAGGTTGAAGGGTAGGGTATCTGTGGCTTTACTTGGGTGGTATGTGGGGTCTTTGGCTGTCCTCGGTTGTAGGGTTTATTGTCTGTGTGCCCCCTGGGGTAATCATTCCCCTTGACAGTAGCTTTCTTGCTTTCTGCCAGTTCCATCCATTTGGCTCCAATCTCCCCCGCCTCAGCGATATCTTTGGGATTTCCATCTTGTATGTACCGTGTGATGTCTTCAGGAACACCATCCAAGAACTGCTCCATTTGTATGAGGAGGTTCAGTTCTTCCAAGGTTTGAATGTTGTTTCCTGTTATCCAGGCCTCATAGTTTTTTGCAATGTAGTAGGCGTGTTTGGGAAATGACACCTCTGGTTTCCACTTTTGGGTTCTGAAACGCCGACGGGCATGATCTGGGGTTATCCCCATTCGGTATCTGGCCTTGGTTTGAAAAAGTTTATAGTCATTCATTTGCAGCTTAGGCATTTCAGTTGCCACCTCTGCTAAAGGTCCACTGAGCTGTGACCTCAATTCTACCATGTACTGGTCTTCGGGGATGTTGTACCCAAGACAGGCTCTTTCAAAGTTTTCCAAGAAGGCCTCGGTGTCATCACCTGCCTTGTAGGTGGGAAATTTCCTGTGCTGTGGAGCAATATTTGGCGCCGGGTTGTTAGGGTTGGCTGGCACAGGCAGCCCAGCTTTTGCCAACTCCAGTTCATGTTTTCTCTGTTTTTCCTTCTCTTCATTCTCTTTTTGTTGTTTTTCCAGTTCTCGGTGGTGGGCCGCCTCCTCTTCTTCTTGCTTCCTTCTGTGGGCCAACTCTTCTTCTGCTTGTTTCCTTCGGTAGGCTACCTCTTCTTCTTCTAGTTTTCTTTTGTGTGCTGCCTCTTGGGCTGCTTGTTCTCTTTGGTAGGCTGCCTGTTCTCTTTGGTAGGCTGCCTGTTTGATCTGTTCTTCTCTTTCTTTCATCTCCATCTCTTTTTGTTTTATTTCCAGTTGTCGCCTGTGTTCAGCTTCTCTGAATTGTTCTTCGGCCTCAATTTTTGCCTTAGAAGTCATGATTCCTGTTTTCTTGTGTTGGGGTGCCCTCCGGTGTTTATCTTCTGAACTGCAGGTTCTCTGTTGCCTCCTGAAGTCTGCCTAGCAACAGTGCCTTTAGCTAATTTTCCTTTTCTCTCTCTAGCTAATGTTCAATGAAGGGAAACCAGAAAAACCACTTTATTTGCATGCATATAAGTGCTGGTACTTGCCTCCTAATGGGAGGGCTATTGCATGACAAAAGACCCTCAACAGTTTGGTAATGGCTTCTCGCTTAACATGCAAGCCACAAACTGCCAGAGAGAGCAGAAAAAAAAAATTCTCTCTGGTTCCCTTTTAAAACCAACTGTTTCTCTCTGCTAAAAAGCCCTTAGCAGAGAAGAGAAAAATATAATATTCCTACTGGCTTCTGGATTCTGTCTATATCCCACCGCTTCCACCATATCATAACCTTAGTCCCAGATTTGGACCTTAGCGTCCAAAATATGGGGGTTAGCATAAAAACCTCCAAGCTTAGTTACCAGCTTGGACCTGGTACCTGCTGCCACCACCCAAAAAATTAGAGTGTTTTGGGGCACTCTGGTCCCTCTGAAAAACCTTCCCTGGGGACCCCAAGACCCAAATCCCTTGAGTCTCACAACAAAGGGAAATAATCCTTTTTCCCTTCCCCCCCTCCAGGTGCTCCTGGAGAGGTACACAGACACAAGCTCTGTGAATCCAAACAGAGTGAATCTCCCTCTCTGTTCCCAATCCTGGAAACAAAAAGTGCTTTCCTATTCCCCAGAGGGAATGCAAAATCAGGCTAGCAATCCAACACACAGATCTCCCCTTGATTTCTTCCTCCCACCAATTCCCTGGTGAGTACAGACTCAATTTTCCTGAAGTAAAGAAAAACTCCAACCGGTCTTAAAAGAAAGCTTTATATAAAAAAAAAAAGAAAAATACAAACAAATGTGCTCTCTGTATTAAGATGATACAACACAGGGTCGATTGCTTAAAAGAATATTGAATAAACAGCCTTATTCAAAAAGAATACAAATCAAAGCACTCCAGCACTTATATTCATGCAAATACCAAAGAAAAGAAACCATAGAACTTACTATCTGATCTCTTTGTCCTTACACTTAGAAACAGAAGACTAGAAAAAAGAAACTACTTCTCCAAAGCTCAGAGACAGCAGGAAAACTGACAAAAGACTCAGACACACACTTCCCTCCACCCAAAGTTGAAAAAATCCGGTTTCCTGATTGGTCCTCTGGTCAGGTGCTTCAGGTGAAAGAGACATTAACCCTTAGCTATCTGTTTATGACAGTATTGTTCTCCAGTATTTTGTTGTGATTACTTATAATGACTGAATTAAAGGAGAAGTGAAAAGATGTAAAACCTTAAAGCCAGTTCAGAATCATAGGAGGCAGTTTCTCTTCAGGCTTTGCTACAGTTAATGAGCAAACTGTGGAGCTCTCTCTACAGTATTGCTCCCCGAACAGTGTTTTGAAAGAGCAGTGGTTGTATACATTTATACATGTATACATTTATGATGATGGCTATCTCCTTCACCCCCAAATCCCTTCTTTTTTCCTGAGGCATCTGGAGTCAAACAAGATTTTTTTTAAATAAACATAAACGATTGATTTGTTTTAATATTTCACAATTTAGCATTCATTATGCTTCCCAATATATTTCAAAAGTTTTGGATCTTCTTTGAAATACTGTCTAAGACAAATAACATTGTAGGGTTCTGGTATCCTGATCCTGCAAGGTGCTGAGGTTCAGCTACTTCTGAGAAATGCGAGTGCTTCTCAGGATCAAACCTAAATTGAAGATATTTCAGCACATTTTGTTTCACTTACCCTGTAAATACCTCCCCGTCATGTCTTGTTTTAATGACCATGAACTGTTATCATTTTCCGCTGCTCTTTTTTCTAATTGAAATGCAAAGTCCCTTCCAGGAGATCTACAATACAATCGACATTAACAGGACTGTATGCAGATGATCTACGCAAAAATTTATAGACCAGTATACTGCAGTCAAAGTGTATCTTTGACTGGTCCCATGTGGTTTGTGAGAGAATTATGTAAAAAGATGCCAGACATATTGCCCCAAATATGTCTGGCATAGTATAAAATAATTCAGACTGTTAGTTTTGCTGTATTCAGTCTAAACATGTCTAGATGAAAGAGAGAACTGAATGTACTTTCCCAACATATAGATGGAAATAACCTGGCTCTAGAACCATGTGACACTATTTGGCTTATTGCCCGTGATTGTGATACAACTCATTATGTACAACAGTTTTGTAAAAAGACTTTATTATTTTTATTGACACTTCAGATTTTCAGACAGTTATGCAGTAGTTTCAAGCGTCATCAAAGAACCAGGCAGGTCAAACCCACAAGGATCTAGACAGACACATTAAGTTGCACTAATTAAGTAGTAAATGAAACTGGCCCTTAAAAGTAAATGCTGATGTATATATTTGCCTTATATCTATTGGTTGGTATTAATGAACTAATGAAAGGGAAATTTAAATTAACATTTTTCTCTTTGGCTGGTCAAGAGGTAGTTGTAGAACAACTGGTTTAGTGAATGTCAAGATTCCTTCCCCACTCTGAACTCTAGGGTACAGATGTGGGGACCTGCATGAGAACCTCCAAGCTTAACTACCAGTTTAGATCTGGTTTTGCTGCCACCACCCAAATTATTTATGGGTCATTTGGGAAACTCTGTCTACATTCCCCCCCCCAGAATATCTCCCTCCCAAGTACTCTAACCCTTCCCTATGTAGCCTTGAGAGACTTCTCCACCAAGTTCCTGGTGAACACCGATCCAAACCCTTGGATCTTAAAACAAGGAGAAATTAACCATTCCTCCTCCTTCCCCTCCCCCCCACCAATTCCTGGTGAGTCCAGATCCAGTCCCCTTGGATCTTAAAACAAGGAAAAATCGATCAGGTTCTTAAAAAGAAGGCTTTTAATTGAAGAAAGAAAGTTAAAAATCATCTCTGTAAAATCAGGATGGAAAATAACTTTTACAGGGTAATCAGATTCAAAGAGCCCAGAGGAACCTCTCTAGCCCTAGGTTCAAAGTTACAGCAAACAGAGGTAAACCCTTTAGCAAAAAGAATATTTACAAGTTGAGAAAACAAAGATAAACCTAACACGCCTTGCCTGGCTGTTACTTACAAGTTTGAAATATGAGAGACTGGTTCGGAAAGATTTGGAGAGCATGGATTGATGTCTGGTCCCTCTTAGTCCCAAGAGCGAACAACCCCCAAAACAAAGGGCACACAAACAAAAGCCTTCCCCCCACCAAGATTTGAGTGTATCTTGTTCCCTTATTGATCCTTTGGGTCAGGTGTCAGCCAGGTTACCTGAGCTTCTTAACCCTTTATAGGTAAAAGGATTTTGGTGTCTCTGGCCAGAAGGGATTTTATAGTATTGTACATGGGAGGGCTGTTCCCTTCCCTTTCTAGTTGTGACAGTGAACATGCCATTTTTGTATATAAGGCACCTGGCTTTTTGATGTAGATTCATTTGTTCCCAAAAGTACCTTACTTTAATCCTTGGGGTATATTTTTTCTTCTGTACATGCCTACACAGTTTCCTTTAAGAATAGCAGGAATTCTTTGTTTTTAAGTTGAGGCTGTATCCTTTAGAGTATGAAACTTTTTTCTGTAGGGTAAAATAGATCAGTTAAATTCAGATGCATTATTTTAACTTTCATTTCTTCTAATAATCTTCCAGAGAGACTAGTAAGCAACATAAATGCTCCCTTATCTTGTAGCTGAGGATGTTGCCTTTTCAATAGTCAGTTGTGCTCTGCAGCCTGGGAGCAGGAGAGTCTCCTGGTAGAACACTGCTATTAGATCACCGACCTGGTTTGAAACACTTGGAATTTTATTGTGCTAGATTCTTGACTTACAGTCAAATATCAGCTGACAGCAGACTCTTATTTCTATTTTCAAACATTCACTCATAAAAGCCAGACATAAATTTCATAATCCTGTACTGATTTGTTTTCATTGTTTTTAATGAGAAGTGAGAAAATTAATGCTTTGGCTCTGAGTCAGGAAAGTATAATTATTCAGGACAGCACTTAAGAATAAGCTAACAGTTAAACATGTGTTTATATGCTGTACCAAATAGGGATGGACTTAAGCATGTGTGTAAATGTTTTTCTAAATCCGGGGCCTTTGTATCTGAGACAAGTGAAATGAAAAATCTTATTAATAGAATTCCTAAATTCTTTGTCCTTACGTGACTGTTCTTTTTTAATTTTTAAAAATATAATTTTATTTAATTTTTACAGTAATGTTTACCACAATGTGTGTGAACTGAAAGCACAGTCTTGAAGTG
Organism: Gopherus flavomarginatus; assembly: GCF_025201925.1. Classification (NCBI taxonomy): domain Eukaryota; kingdom Metazoa; phylum Chordata; order Testudines; family Testudinidae; genus Gopherus; species Gopherus flavomarginatus. The sequence goes on from NC_066621.1 coordinate 55,516,887, forward strand.
TATACTTACAAAAAACTATCAGTATATTCCAATAAAAACAATGATAAAATTGGAATAAAGTGATCTGATTCTCTAAAAAGAATGCATAGCTGTGACGATAAAAATCATCATAGCTCAGAATATGAAGCTCATCCTTTTAATAAGCACACTGCGGAAGATTTTTTTAAAATAGTATTTGACTATAAAAATTTAAAACTATAATAAAGTTCCAAATGCTTTCATGCATGAATTACAGTGTACATATTGGCAGAGTGTTTCTTATGGCACTCAATATGAATTAGTACGCACACCATAATAACCTTGTCACATCATGTTGTTTAAATGTCAAATGCACCATTCCAGAAGCTAGTAACAACAAATGTTCTCCATTCTGTGGATAATAAAACATGATTATGAGGAACAGGAAAAAAATTGCTTCTGAGGTCTTCATTTTACCCTTCTTAGTATTTCCTTCACCACATCTCAATGATGATGCCCTTTCGTTTATATATGTCCCTCGTTCTTACTTTATATAACATCAAGTTGTTTTTTCCTTTTCCTTTTCATTACACCAAGTTAAAGAAAGAGGCATTGTGCCAAAATGAGTACTTTACATAATGCAGTTAATTTGATTTAACATGCCAATTTATTTAACACAATGAAAAACTTATTTATTATTCCTGACCTTCTGTAATCACTTTAATCTAGTATTAAAACTACATTTTCATTTTGCATCTAACTCCCAAGGGCACATTCTGCTTGGCTTTCCCATTTACATAGTCTCATTGGTTTCCACAGGACAACTTGTGTGAAAAAGGGAAGCAGAATGCGACCCTTCATTTTTATGTTTCTGTTGATTTTTAGTGTAAAATGGTCTTAGAAATTATTTTTGTTTTCTTGAATTCAGACAGCAAGATCTACGTTTCCACTAGAAATGGCCAGAATACTTTTTTAAAAGAACATTTACTTTAAACTAGAATAAAACTTATCTTCCACTGGAAGCCATATGATCATCCTAACTTTCAGGTTTTTTTGCTAGCATTTGCATCTTTAGTCTAAATCCAATTTCTGGTGAGTGAAGCCTTGGAAAGCCTAGTTTGAATTAAATATATTTATTTTACATACAGCTAAATTTGGGGCTACAATTAATAGAACAGACACTCCCCCCACCCCATTTTTCTCTGGAGTGGATTTAGCCTAACGAACGTTAATTTCAAAAGCAGACCCTGGCAGCTCTAGCTGAAAATTATGGTTGCTGAAGAGGAAGCTGTTAGCACAACCAAAGCTTTTTAATTTATTTTTAAATTAATTAAAATTAACAAGAACAATTAAGGGACGAAATCCTCTTTCTAACTCCCCACCCTTCTTGGACATAGTCTCAGTAACTTCCCTGGATCATTAAGTTCTGATCTGCATGTCATATCAGCCTAACTTGGAGCCTTTATCCAGTGACATTCTTCCCTTCATTTCTAGATCATTTTATAAAAATATATTCAGTCATTCAGACCTCTATTGATAATAGTTGGCTCATTATTTCCAAATTAAGCCCATTTGACTGTTGTTTTCTCATTTGCCAATAATATAATTTCCGTATCAAGAACTTACGGGCTCAGCTCTTACAGGGCTTACACAGACAAAACTCCCATTCAAGTCAGTGGTAAGGACTGTAAGATGAGGCCAGAGTAAGGCATGCAGGATCAGGTCACTTCAGGATGCCAAAGCAGCAAGAGCTATCTCTGCTTCCTTTGTTAGGAATAGACTCTCTCTTCCCGTGCAAGCTGTTCATGTCAATATAATGAAGAAACTGAACATCATTATTGCGTTTGAGTGATGTTTGTACATGAACACTATTTAAAGTACAACTTAAAGTAGTAAATAATAATATGTAATTTCTGAAATGCTAGGTGAAACTTAGATAGTGTCTGTATTACTCAACATAATGAGAATACATTGTCTTTTTTTCTGCCAGATTGTCTTGTTAGGGAAAATGTCTTATTTCTGAATTATCTCATATGAAATATTTTGCATTAGAATGTACAGTTGTCTTCATGCATCACACTTTGTGATAAATGACTATCAGCACCTGTTATCTTTCTGAATTGCACTTGCCATCTCTTTTAACACTGCTTATCTCATGATTTAATTTAGATTTTAGAATAAAATGGTACTGAAGAAATTGTCTGTAATATAATGACAGTGTCTGGGGCAACTGCTGAGAGAAACAAGGTTTCCCTGAGTCATCCTGTTGTCAGGTGGTTGAACCCTACATGCAGGTGCAGTATAATTATTGCTGAGTCAAGCAAGCAGCTGAATTCAGTTAGCACCAACCAGCTGTAAAGTAAGTTTACCTAGGACTTCAGTCAAAAAGTCTGCTAGGAGAAAGCCTATCAATAGCCAATCTCAGAGAGGAAGTTTTGGCTGAAGATTCTTACTATTTAAGTTAATAAATCCAAATCCCATGAACTGGTAAACTGCAACTTCATAAACTGCTTTCATTTTGTTCACAGCAGGGTTCTTACACTGATAAATTCATATTATGCTTATATAGAGACATGTCATCTTGTACAAGCACCTTGGGTTGGGAGGGGCATCTAGAAACATGTGATCTCCTGAATAAGTTTGTCAGACAGCAACATGTATTATTTAGGCAGATACACAATTTTTTCTAAACTGCTCTCAGTTCTAACTACTTCCTTATTTTTAAAGATAATACCCTTTAGGAGGTCTAACTGGATGATCAGAATTTTTCCTTCTGGCCTTGAAATTGAAGAATATTTGTTATTTAATTGTATTGCAATAGCACAGAGACCCCAAATTTTGCTAGGCACTGTTACAAACATAAAGTAAGAGACAATCCCTACCTTGAAAAGCTTACAATCTAAATACGTAACACACATTTTAGGACCTGTACAAATGGAGAACTGAGGCTCAGAGAAATTAAGTGATTTGGCAAGGTCACATAGGAAGTCTGTAGTAGGGCTGAAAACTGAACCCAGATCTCCTGAGTCCCAGTCCAGTACCTGAGGCACAAGATTATCTATCTTCTGTATTTATATAGCACCTGCTCTCAGTTATGTGCTTGGCACGAAAGTATAAAGAAAAGCTTGCTTCATCAAAGGTATGCTAATACAGTAGTTGTTGGTGTGATTGTAGCTTGCATACGCATATCTTTGCTAGCTTTAATCTAGAGGAGCACTTCTAAAAATAGCAGTGACAATGTGGTGGCATGGACGCTGGCATGGGTTGTACAAGTTCTCTGAGAATGGAGTTCATACTCGCGTTGCTAACCAACGCTGGGATCCATGCTGCTGTGACATCACTATTATTTTTAGCAGTGCTAGCTAGATTAAAGGTACCTCAGGTATGTCTTTCTTACTTCCGATTGCAGTATCAACATACCCAAACAAATTACATGTTAAGCCCCTCATCCTTTATGCCCTTCCATATGGGTGGAATCCTGTGTCTGCGTGGTGCCACATTGAAGTCAGTGGCACTCTGCATGAGTTCAGGGGTCTGCAGATATAGGACAGGTACTGATCCTGCAAGCAAAGTGAATTGAGAATAATTGAAATTTAATCATTTAATAAAATTGTAATTAAGTTAAAAAAATAATGACACAGTTGATTTTTAAGCAGTATTTCTCATTAAGTCAGTGATGAATTCTGCTAAAAAATCAACACATTTGGGTTTATAATATTAACTGTGCTTGTTACAAGTGTGGATCATTTTTAATATCAGTTTAACTGATGTGTTTACTACTTTACATTATATGATTAAATGTAAGTTGTCAGCAAAATCATTTTTTATAAGGATCGGATAAATGTGACCAGCAGGTGTTCAGAGTGATAATGACCTTCATGTGTGCCTATAGCTGGCTAATTGAAGCTAAAATGGGATTGTAGCTGAAATTAAATTAGCACCCACATAGAAGAGAAGCCTCAGTGAGGCTTCCCAATCAGGGGTGGCTCTAGCTTTTTTGCCACCCTAAGCATGGCAGGCAGGCTGCCTTCAGCAGCGCGCCTGCAGGAGTGCCTGGTCCTGCGGATTCGGCGGCATGCCTGCGGAAGGTCCACTGGTCCCGCGGCTTCAGCGTACCTGCTGCCGAATTGCCGCCGAATCCGCAGGACTGGCGGACCTTCCGCAGGAACGCCACTGAAGGCAGCCTGACTGCCACCCTTGCAGGGACCAGCAGGGCGCAGCCCCGCAGCTTGCCACCCCAGGCACGTGCTTGGAGCACTGGTGCCTGGAGCTCCGCTGTTCACAATAATTGAGGTGTTAGGATATACAGGCTTTGGTCAGTTAGTACCCAGCTATTTTAATATGAGGGATTCTCCATCCAGAAATCTTGGTACAGTATCTCATAACTGGATTGGGTCCCAGAGGAAAGTGAGTATCAAAGTCACAGCCCAACAGCAATTTTGTGTGTGTGTGTGTGTGATGATTACTAAGAGCCTAGACTTTTTTCAGAGATGCAAAATTCAAGCAGAGGGAATGACAGACCAAGTGACTGACTACATTAATCATTGTACTGCTTGTAACAGCTTGGGAAAATAGCAAGGATGCTTGAAGGAGAAATTAGTTGCATGCTTTTCAGGTTATCTGCTGTTCACTTAATAGAATCTATACAACTAACTGAAGTGTATTTATTCAAATTAGATGTAGTAAAGACTCAGTAGCATATTCTACCCTGAAGATGGGACATTAGTAGAAATTATGTCTAGTTCCAGCTGCTGAAAGTTCAAAAGCATGAATTATTGAGGAAATCTGTATAGTTTTTTGGTATTGCTTAGAGATGGTTTGAAACTATATATAATGTTCAGTATAAGGTAAACCTAATTCAATCTTCTTGTTTAAAAGCATTGACATGCCAAGCTCTAATTTAAGGGCACATTTCTTTGATGCCCTGTGCTGCTTTGTCCTACACTGGGCTGTGTAAGGGGTTGTAAATAGAGCACCTGCAGGAGGATGCCTGTGCAGCCTCAGAAGTTTTATCTACACTGGCCCCATGTTGGCTAGTATGCAGTGCTGTTATGCAGGAGTGTTGTGAAACTGCCTACAGGATAAATAATATGCAGATAATATCCTAGCAATGCTCTTCAAATGGCACAGGAGGAATGCAGCTGATACTTCAACAGAATAATGGGGCACAGAGTCCCTTATAGTTTGGAGTTCGTTGCAGCCTTACTTTCTCTAACCCAGAGATGGTGATGCTTGATTTCACCTCCCCAGTGAACTCTCACTTGGAGGTTGTCTACATAGAGAGTTAATGCACAGCAAGCCAAGGTGTGAATCTTCAGTGCACTAGCTTGTGAATCTTCAGTGCACTAGCTTGCTGTGCACTGACTGACTGGTGTGGACCCTGTTACTATGCACTAGAAATTCCAGAGTGCAGTTTGCTGTTCTCCCATTTCAGAAGTTAAAACAGAATACTGAACTTTTAGTGCACGGTAGCAGGGTCCCCATGGCCAGTTAATGCACGACAGGTCAGTGCTCTCTAGATTCACACTCTGGCTTGCTGCACGCTAAGTCACCATCTAGACAAACTCTTCATCTTCATAGGATCCAATTACTGGCCTTCTGAGAAGGAAGTGTCCACTTCTCCCTTCTAAGAGGTGGCAAAAATAAATAGTTGTGCTCTTCATGTATTCTGAGAGGAATTTGCCTTCTAGTTGTCCTCCTCTGACAGTGTGGCTTCACATCAGGCCCAATTCAGAATTGTCCTTTGAACACACGCTAGAAGTATGTATGTGCATGTTTGTTTAGGTGGGGGAAGAAATTCTCACCCCCCTCCCCCACACAAAGCCAGAAAGGGAGTTGTAGGGATGGGATTTTCTACCTATGCCCACAGGCAAGTTGAAAGGCTAGAAGGTGCTTCTTTGCAGACTCCTGGGGAATTTTTGAGCCATTGTATAAAAGTGTGGGCAGTCCCTGCATGTACCCTTGTGGCCCAGGGTGGCTCTGGAGGTATGCACCACCTTTATTTCCCTTGTATGGGCAGCAGTAGCTAAGTTTTAAGAGCCCAAGCAAGGAGAAGCCAATACAAATTAACAAAAATAGTATGTCATGTTTTTAATAAGGCTTCAGGACAGGAGCAATTACACAAACAGTTCAGAAGATTCTCCCTCTGGAGCCTCGTTCAGAGCTCCCAGGCTTCAGGTCCATAACAACCTCTGTGAGTCTAATTTAGGCTGGTCTTCTGGAGCCTAAGAGAAACTACCACACACTGCAGTCTGCATGGCTTCTGCTTTCCTCTCTTGTGCCAGCTTCCTCATCCTGTTTATATAATCCACCAGATTAGTATCCTTTCATTGAGACACATGGAATGCAGACACCCCTTATGTGATTCTCTGGCTATGCCATAATCCTCTTTACAGCCTTAACCTTGAACCTTGCACCAGCTCTCTGCACTCAGGTGAATTTCACTTGGTGTGTGTGCAGTATATGTATTGTATCAAGAGATAACTCTTGAGAACACACAAGGGCTGCAGAAGAGATTATTTAATAATTTAGATTTATTTTTTATCAGATCTGTCTATATCCCTAGAAATTAAAAGGCATGAACATAATGTAAGCTATTGATATGAATTATGGATCCTATCATGAAGAGATTGTTCTGAAGCTATGTAATCATGGCAATTTTTTTTGGAGAAAATGTGGTTGTTTCTATCATCTCCAAATGGGTTTACTTGGTGAAAAAATCCATCTGTCAATATGTCACTAAATATGGATTCCTGAGTTGAGTAGAAGAATGAATTCTTCATAATCATCTCCAATAAATGAAAATAGTGTACCACACTTGAATTACTCACTTATATCTTGTAGAATGAAGCAAGGAAAGGTTATATCGTTTAGATCTGTTGCTGAGTATGTTGTTGTACTTTCATGAGATTAATGTTCTAATTTTTAAAAATAGTTTATTTTCTCTATTTGTATAAATGATCTATGGCAATTTTTATATTTTATCGTGTTTTAGTTTGTATAAGAAAATGTTAAAGAAAATACTTCAAGTTAATTCTGTTGCAGTGTTTGTGTGACATGTTCGGAAAGGTCTGAGGAAACCTGAATTTTTCTTTCTCTGGATGACCTGAGGCTCTAGAATTTCTCCACTTTTATACAACTATATTGTTAAACTTTAACCTACAAGGATAATTTCCCCTCTAAGTTATTCTCTGTACTAGTTTTGATTAAGGTCATTGGCAGTTTATGTAACCATAGGGATAACTTTTTAGTTTGATTATTAAATGTAATATTAAAAAAGACATGTCTGGATTCCAAGGATCATAATTTAACTAGCCAGTATTTGGTGTAATCTAGACAGAAGAGTGATTGTGTGGTTGTCTTGTGTTTCCAACTAATGAAATTGCATATTCACTTCAGTATTAGGATGTGAATTAGACTTTCTCTGTGTGCACTATAGAGGTGCATCTGGATAACCATAAGGGAGGCATTTGGGTAAATGACTTACCTTTTAGGCCACGTCCAGACTAGGAATTAAAATCGATTTTAGATACGCAACTTCAGCTACGGGAATAACGTAGCTGAAGTCGAATTTCTAAAATCGAGATACTCACCAGTCTGGACGGGGCGCCATCGATGTCCGCGGCTCTCCGCGTCGATTCCGGAACTCCGTTCGGATTGATGGAGTTCCGGAATCGATGTAAGCGCGCTCGGGGATCGATACACCGCGTCCAGACTAGACGCGATATATCGATCCCCGAGCAATCGATTTTAACCCGCCGATGCCGCGGGTTAGTCTGGACGAGGGCTTAGTAATGTTTATCAGCTTCATATTTTAGATTGGCCCCATAGGAATTATGATGCATTGTTTAAAATTCACAAAAAGCTTTCTATCAAGTAGTGATTAAAATGAATGTATTATTTGATGATTTTAGATTCACCAGTGTTTGACACAATACAAAAAAACCTTTGAAGGAACAGAAGGCTGATTGAAAAGAATTCTTACTTCCCTTTTTTGGCTCCCTTCATGTTTTTATATGGTCCCGGTATAGGTGGTTTTAATTGTAACAAAATAAAATTAACATTGAATTTTTATGTAAGTGCACATGATTTGCAACAATGTTGTATAAATGGATTGTAGCTAACATGGAGCTGCTGTGTAATCAAAAAATATAGATAGATAACTAGATGCATACTTTGCTAAGTCACATGCAGTAAGTTACTGTATAGATATTTTGGGTTATTACTTTCCTGTATGAATGCATTAGCTTAACACAATAGGGAGCTGTTGGAAAAACAAGGAAAAAGGCAAGACAAAGGCTCCCAGATAAGAGCATCCTGGCACACACTTGAAAGGCAATATGAAAAGTTATTAAATTAAAGCCTTATTTTTCCAGTGCTGGGAGTATTTTGCCAGTGCTGGGAGTTGAGTTGAAAGGGATACTAGGTGGTTAAAAGGACCCTATGAAGAGAAAGAGGGAGGATGACAGTGCAGTTCCTGGTGGCTCAAACTGAGATGAAAGAGAGAAAGGTCCTGCAGGAGTGTCTGAATGCAAATAGAGGCTTTCCCCAGCTTCCAGGGAATGGTAAATGCTAGGAAAAGACAGGCAAGTGTACAGACTATTTTGAGATCTGTTTCTCTGAAATCTTTGGTTCTAAATAAAATACTTTGCTTTAAGAAGACTTTCTGGTGGACACCACTGTCATGGCTCCTAGAGGGAAGAGAATTGTGGATACTTGAACTGAAGTCAGGCCTGCTCAGATAATCATGGTTAGCGCCTGGGTACTATAGCCTGTGGTGGTGATCTGCTAAGCTCAGCCCTAGAAGGCCCAGTACTTGACACTACACAGCCCAAGATCTTATCTGAAAGTGGGAGAACCTTACGATTCCACACTGAGAGGTGATGACACAAATCCTGAAACAGCGCTGCATCCTGAGTCCCAGAAGCCCAAGTCAGCTGGCATGGGCCAGCCACGAGTGCCTAGCTGCTGTGTAGACACTTTCTCCCACTTTCGGCTGGGACTGGCCAGCCATGGGTGCCTCGTTGATGTGTAGACATACTCTTAAAGACCAGGAGGGGTCAGAGGTGTAGTTATCCCAGTAGCTGTGTATATTATATAAAGTATATAAATATAAAGTATTATATTAAAGTAATTTTGGTACATCTTGGGTATTTCTTCATTGTAGGTTCTGGTACTCTCTGGAAGATGAAAACAAATAGTCTATATAGTTCAAAACTGTGAAGTTTTGGTTTTAATGGACAACTGTTTTTAACAATTTTGCATAGACTTACCACTCCCGTAGACAGATGTGCCCTAGTATTAGTATCATTTGCCAGACAAAAGCTTGATATGTAGCTATCAAAAATGACACAATCTATTTTATACTTTTTGTATATTTTTATATGAAACATTTAAATCAGTTTTTCTAAATACAGTAAAACCTCACCTCCGGAATGGAGGTTGTTCGTAACTCTGAAAAAAATGTTATGGTTGTTCTTTCAAAAGTTTACAACTGAACATTGACTTAATACAGGTTTGAAACTTTACTGTGTAGAGGAAAAATGCTGCTTTTAATCATCTTAATTTAAATGAAACAAGCACGGAAACAGTTTCTGTACCTTGTCAAATCTTTTTAATCTTTTCTTTGCTTTTTAGTAATTTACATTTAACATAGTACTGTATTTGCTCCCCTACCCCACTTCCCCACTTCAGCTTGCTTCTGCCAATTGTGTATTTCTGGTTCCAAATGAGGTGTGTGGTTGACTGGTCAGTTTGTAACTCAGCTCCCTTTCAGAATAAATGTAAAAAGCACCTGAGCTTCTTTATGGAATAGATAGCTGAAACAATAGGGGCTTTGCCCAAAACAAACCCACGTGCAAGGCTGGAGTAGTAGTTGAATCAAGGGCCTGGTCTACACTGGGGGGGAAGGGGAGAGAGAATCAATCTAAGATACGTCGACTTCAGCTACAAGAATAGCGTAGCTGAAGTCGACGTATCTTAGATCGACTTAGATTGACTTACTTCGTGTCCTCGCAGCGCAGGCTCAACGGCTGCTGCTCCCCTGTCGACTCTGCTTCCACCTCTCACCCTGGTGGAGTTCTGGAGTCGACGGGGAGTGCATTCTGGGGTCGATGTATCACATCTAGCTCAGACGCGATACATCAATCCCCGATAGATTGATCACTACCTGCCAGTCATACCCAAGGAGTTTCTTAAGGGGCTAATAAAATGCAGGGGCAGAGGGTGATTGGATTTTGGAACTTTGTCTCTGTGGGTGTGAGACTGAAATACCAGAGAAAAAGTAGAAAGTCAAGGAGATAGCAGAACAAATACTGCGAGTGTGACCCTGGGAAAAAAGCCGAGAGAGAGAGCTTTTTGGGAAGAGTGCTGACTGTGAGAGGAGAAACTGTCTCCTGTTTGATTCATCCTGCGTTCAGGTAAACAGGACTTTGTACATTCTTAATAAATAAACAAGGCTGCATCAAAGAAATATGTGACCTCAATTTCTCCTCCTAATGGAAACTACCTGCTAGACCGGAGTGGCCAACTGTGTCTCCGGATCCACATGCGGCTCTTCAGAGGTTAATATGTGGCTACTTACATAGGCACTGATTCAGGGGCTGGAGCTATAGATGTTAACTTTCCAAAGTGCTGGGGGTGTTCACTGCTCAACCCCCTGCTCTCCCTCAAGCCCTGCCCCCATTCCACCCCTTCCCCCAAGACCCCTACCCCTTCCCCTGAGCCTTATATGCCCTTGCTCCTCCCCTCTCCCCCCCCCATAGCCTCCTGCAAATGTGAAACAGCTGATTGCGGTGGGCAGGGGGAGGGGGGAATAGGCGCTGATTGGGGTGGGGAGCGGATGGGGAGCTGCTGATGTACTCTTTGGCAATGTACATTGTTAAATTCTGGCTTCTTCTCAGGCTCAGGTTGTCCACCCCTGTGCTAGACCTTGAATTTTGGCTAACCAGTGAGGTTAAAAAAAAGAGAAAAAGTAGCAGTATCAACAGTGGACTTATAAAGCAGGGTGTGTGTTCACATTATCTTATGTAAAGCTCATTGATTTTTTAAAAATAGAATACAAAGGGCTTTAGATAGAATTAGTTGCCATTTTGTTGATGTAGTTAATGCTCTGTTAAGTTTGAATAAAACTCTTAAACAGAAATGGGATATTTAAAAAAATGTTTATGTGTGACTTGTGGGTGCCTTTCTTTTTCTGCATAATGTGGAGTGTCTACATTGCAGAACTTTGTTAGCTACATGACACACCATCTTCCAATTGTCCTGGGGGGGGAGGGAGGTGCTGAACCCTTGCTCAGCTCCAGGCCCCTTCCGCGCTTCAGTCTTTCCCCCGAGCTCCCACCCCTGGCTTGCCTCTTCCCATTCCCACCCCCATTCCACCCTTTCCCCCAAGGCCCCACCCCACCTCTTCCCGCCCCTGTTCTGCCCCACCTATTTTCACCTCCTCCCCTGAGTGCACCCCATCTGCGAGGCGCTGGGAGGGAGGGAGGGAGAGGAGTTGATCAGCAGAGCCACTGGCAGTCAGGAGGCGCTGGAGGGAGAGGGGGAGCTTGGCTGCTGGTGGGTGCTAAGCACCCGCTAATTTTTTTCAGCGCCTGTGCTACATGATGATCTGCCTCAAAACAGACAAACTAGGCAGTTTGTACTGTTGCTCGTGGGAGAACTTGGTCAATAGAACAGCTGAGAATGATGGGGGTGGGAAAAGATCCCATCTAGCCCCTATTGCCACATAAAGGATAGCCCTAATGTTACCTTTATTGCTGCATGGAAGAAAATCTGTCTCCTGTTTCTTTCTTTGGTTCTGAAGACTCTGAAGGGATATGAATTGTTTGTTCTGGGTCTTCTCATGTCAGAATGATGCCAATTCTTTGCCCTACTGAAAAGATTTAATGGAAAATAAATATTAACAATAAATAGTGCCACTTTCTGTCTGGCACTGGAATTTTTAAAAGAGCTCTTACCAGAAAGGAATAAAACATGAATGACTAATCGATCCTGTACTACAACTTTAGCATGAGATGCACAGTAAATATAGATGGTATAAAGAAGGGGTTTTTTTTTACATAAAAACACAATCTGTTGGAAAATCAAGAGGGGTGTGGGTATGTATACATATACACACATGCTTATATAAAGGAAAACTGCAAAGTACTGTAGGCTCAACAATTGAATCATGCTATACAATGTTTTTTTCAAAGATAAAGTAAAAAAAAATAAAAATAAAAAAGCCTCCAAACCAAGGACTGCAACATTGGGAGAAACTCAGCTTCCTGGATAGATGACCTACAACCATCTAACTCACAGAATCATAGAATATCAGGGTTGGAAGCAGGGCTGGCTCTAGGTTTTTTGCCACTCGAAGCAAAAAATCCCAAAGAAAACAAACAAAAAAAACCCCTCTGAGAGCGCGACTGCCAAAGCAAAAAAACGAATAAAAAAAGCCCAAACCCAACAACCCTTATTGCTGCCCCTGGAATTGTGCCGCCTCAAGCACGTGCGTGGTTTGCTGGTGCCGAGAGTCAGTCCTGGTTGGAAGGGACCTCAGAAGGTCATCTAGTCCAACCCCCTGCTCAAAGCAGGACCAATCCCCAACTAAATCATCCCAGCCAGGGCTTTGAAAAGCCTGACCTTAAAAACCTCTAAGGAAGGGGATTCCATCACCTCCCTTGGTAACCCATTCCACTGCTTCACCACCCTCCTAGTGAAAAAGTTTTTCCTAATTCCAGCCTAAACCTCCCACACTGCAACTTGAGACCATTACTCCTTGTTCTGTCATCTGCTGCCACTGAGAACAGTCTAGATCCATCCTCTTTGGAATCCCCTTTCAGGTAGTTGAAAGCAGCTATCAAATCCCCCCTCATTCTTCTCTTCTGCAGACTAAACAATCCCAGTTCCCTCAGCCTCTTATAAGTCATGTGCTCCAGCCCCCTAATCATTTTTGTTGCCCTCTGCTGGACTCTTTCCAATTTTTCCACATCCTTATAGGGCCCAAAACTGGACACAGTACTGCAGATGAAGCCTCATCAGTGTCGAACAGAGGGGAACGATGATGTCCCTTGATCTTCTGGCAATGCTCATAATTGTACAGCCCAAAATGCCATTAGCCTTCTTGGCAACAAGGGTACACTGTTAACTCATATCCAGCTTCTCACCCACTGTAACCCCTAGATCCTTTTCTGCAGAACTGCTGCCTAGCCATTTGGTCCCTAGTCTATAACACAGCATGGGATTCTTCCGTCCTAAGTGTAGGACTCTGCATTTATCCTTGTTGAACCTCATCAGATTTCTTTTGGCCCAATCCGCTAATTTGTCTAGGTCCCTCTATATGCTATCCCTACCCTCCAGCATATCTACCACTCCTCCCAGTTTAGTGTCATCTGCAGACTTGCTGAGGATGCAGTCCACGCCATCCTCCAGATCATTGATGAAGATATTGAACAAAACTGGCCTCAGGACCAACCCTTGGGGCACTCTGCTTAACACTGGCTTCCAACTAGACATGGAGCCGTTGATCGCTACCCATTGAGTCCGATGATCTACCCAGCTTTATAGTCCATTCATCCAGCTCATACTTCTTTAACTTGCTGGCAAGAATACTCTGTGTTTTCAATTTGTTTTTGATCCCAGGTATGTTACCCTTCTACTCCACCTGCGTACTCTGTTCTTGTGAGCCTGCAGGATAACAAAGTTGATACAAATCCTGCTCGTGGAGAGAAGATTTTGATTTGAAAAAGGCTTCAGAAGTAGAAGTTTCATTAGTGCAGGAACGCTTCAAAAGCTCAACTCATACGAGAGGAGCTGTTTTTTTTTCTGCTTTCCAACTGATATAAAGAATGTGATAATTCTGAATCTGAATGTATTGAAAAATTATTACAAAAACTTAGGCAACGATGGTCTAGACAGTATTTGGTCCTGCCATGAGGGCAGGGGACTGGACTCGATGACCTCCCTTCCAGTCCTAGAGTCTATGAGTCTATGATATTAATAATGAAAGAGTTGTCCTCTTTTTGTACTTGTTTATTTATAATGATATTTTTAGCTGTTTTTCTCAAATAATAAAATTAGGAAATACAGATTAGTAAGATGTATTTATGTGCAAATAAAACTATTTATCTGTGATTTATCAGTGCCTGAGGTAACTTAAGTATTTCCATTTTACAGATGGGAAAATAGAAGTGCACTGAAGCAGAGTGTTATGCTTGAGATCACACAGATGAATGCAGCCAAATCATTCAACCCTCAGTGCCGTGCTCTAGTAACTGGGTCACATGGCATGTTGAATTCAGTTCTATGAAGTATAAATTGGAAATACCTTCTCCTTATGATGCTGAAATTTATGGTCAACATAAAAAAAATCATCCAGAAGAAAATATTTGAGGTTGTGTGAATTATACTGAAGGCGAATATGCTAATTAAATGTTTTCAAAGCTGTTCTGTTTAGTTTTCATAGTTGTCATATTAAATTGTTTCAGCTTTCTACTTTATGGCTTAGTATTAAATGAGAGTTGAAATGCTGGAGGATTTGTATTCATTCCCATTCTCAGACCTGTATTAGTAGATTGTGAGATTTATTGTTATTTAGGTTTCATATAAACTGATAGTTTCAATCCCTACTGATGAATTTTTAAAGTACAGTATTATATAAGCACATAACGTTTTATTTTAGCCAATTAATCTTTTAAACTGCAACTTCCAGAAGATTTAGGTTTTATAAAAGTTTTCTTCAATTTTTGAAGTAATTTTGCGCTAAATTATTTGCAGATTGTGTAATTGACCATTTTGTGGCAAATCTTTTCATTATTTTTATGAATTTTGAACTGTATTGGTTGGTCATGATTGATCTCTTAAATTGTGCTTGGTATTGGATTTGGTTACTAGATTTGCTGAGACTAAACCATGTGGTCATGAGAGTTAGCGGAAGCTATTGTGGCTTATCTTCCTGTGAGAGAGAGAGAAGGGGGCTGTGTTTTGTGTGTTGTGAGACAGTTGCCCCCTACTTGATTTATGCTTTTTGTTATGGTGAAGCTAGTTTACTGCATAGATTTTTGTAAAAAGGTAAAAAATACTTTAATTTCACCCAGTCTAAGTCTTTTCATAAGGGATATTTCAAAGGTGCACAATCTCTGGTATCAAAATATTATATTGATGTGTACTCTCATACAAGGTGCCAACACTATTCCTTCAGTTTTATATTGGGGGGGGGGGAATGCACATGATTGTAGTGATTGATTAAGACAATATCTTTTGTGTGGCAGCCACACTAATGGAATCTTTCTTAATCTACTTACCCACCTGGTTTTGTTGCTTGTTGGAGTCAGACTCAATGTATCAGTACATTTATAAGTGGGATCCTTGCGATGGCACAGAATAAATGTATGATGCTCTTTTAATTTGTAAAGCACAGGAAATCAGTAACCTTTCAAGAGCTGTCAAAATAGCATGATTAACTTGTTGCAGAATGGTGTACAAGAGTGGTATATTTTCAAAAGATGGGAGGGAGGTTCTTTAGTATTTGAGAATAAAGTTCAAAACCAGCCTCAGATGGTTGCTGTTGTTTTTCTTAAATGTTTTTGTCTTAACTGGTTTTTAGATCTGGTGCGACTTAGAAAGTTTGTGCATTACTTAAATTGTCCACGAGTAAAAGTAGCAGGAGGGTTTCACTTTTATTGAATTTTTACGGTTTTCTTTGAATTCCAGTCAGAACAGGCTCTTTTACTTGCAACGTGCTTGAAAAATATTAATCCAAGTACAGAGGGGCATGTAGTGATAGGGTTGGAGAAGAATTAAATCACATGGTGTCAAGTATCAGAGGGGTAGCCATGTTAGTCTGGATCTGTAAAAGCAGCAAAGAATCCTGTGGCACCTTATAGACTAACAGACGTTTTGGAGCATGAGCTTTCGTGGGTGAATACCCACTTCCTCAGATGCATGTAGCGGAAACCTGCCCCTGGAAATTTCCACTACATGCATCTGAGGAAGTGGGTATTCACCCACGAAAGCTCATGCTCCAAAACGTCTGTTAGTCTATAAGGTGCCACAGGATTCTAAATCACATGGAGAAAGATGGAGGGAGCCGCAGAACCTGATGGCATTTAGCTGTCATGTATAGCTTGTTCTGACTTGCAGTCCTTGTGTTCTGTGGACCTGATGAGGCAAAAACAGCTACATTTATACCTTAGAGGCCCACAGAAATGACTATTTTTCTTGGCCATATGCTATTGGCCATGGTATGATGTCTGTTCTTGTATTCGGACCCTAAATATTTTTAGAGTAGTTATGTAAAAAGTATCACTTTATGTCTTATTTGCCAATGTAAAATTAATGTCTTAAATGTAGGTAATACAGTTCTTGAAATAGCTCAAATAGGTTGTGAAGAAACTTTTGAAACTCAAAATGCCTATTGTAAGAAGAGAAAAGACTGTTATATCTCCTTTCCCGTCTGTGATAGTCTATTGCAAAATCGTACTTCCCAAAACTCAACTAGTGTTGGTAATATATTTTGCAAGAAT
This sequence comes from Gopherus flavomarginatus, assembly GCF_025201925.1. Taxonomy (NCBI): domain Eukaryota; kingdom Metazoa; phylum Chordata; order Testudines; family Testudinidae; genus Gopherus; species Gopherus flavomarginatus. The sequence continues at coordinate 55,533,353 of NC_066621.1, forward strand.
GAGTCAGTCAGGCTGGGACAGAAGTTAATGTTTGTATACACTCTCTACAGCTAAAATGAACACAACAATACACATTTTAAAGTGTTACACACACACTCACTCACTCACACTAAAGAGGTTTCAAAAAGAGCTTTGCATATGAAGTAGGTTCCAACTTTAGGGTTATTTTGGCTATCCTCCTTGGTGCTGAGAGAATATAAATCTGGTCTCAAGGTTAACTTAGTTTTCTGAATGGTTCTGGATTAGTTCCAGTATATAGTTTTTCACTTCTAGGTCAAATCTACCCTGGATTTATAATGACTGAAGGTGAGTATGTGAAGGCAGTTTTGTTTAGGATTGTGAAATGTGTTGGTGGGTTCAGTACATTTCCTAGTGAGAAAGTGATGACATCACAAAATCTGCCATCACAATTGGCATCTTTGTTGGCAGCCTTAGCAGAAGTATCAAAGATTGAAAAAGCATGAAGACTTGACCTAGAAAGAATACTTAAAGCATTTGAAGAGAGTGTTAAAACTGCTTGGACCATATGAAGAAAATAGAATTTGGCTGCTGCTGCTGTGTTTGTTCAAATTTTAAAAATACACCTATAGATACCCACTCTGCACTTTGTGTGCATATCCCATAAATCACAAATTACGACATAACGAGACAAAAGATGACTAAGAAAACTATCCCCTTCAACCCACACTTTCTTCAACAGCTTTAACAAAGCTGTAGGTTTCTCCCTTTATTGTACCCCTGGAAGATATCAATTGTGATGTTCATCTTTACAGACCTAGCAGTAGCATGGCATGCTAGAAAGAAGGTGGAGAATTTACAATATGAACAACTGCTTCTCCTGACTCTCTCTTTGTCTAACTAGGAACCAAATCTTGGGAGCAGTTAGGGTAAGAATTGAGAACAGACTATCACTCTTGAATACTCACTAGTTCAGGTTTCTCCTGTTGTTCTTGTATTTATATTTCAGCATTATAAATGTTTTGTTGTTTTATTTTCAACCTGTCACTTTGTATGGAAGGCCTGCTGTTGTCTTTATGGAAATTAGGAAGCTTTTTTGTTGTGCAGATTTGATAGGTACCTTCTAGCTTGCATAAATTCCATTTCTATCTATTTTGGGGGCATCCTGGGATACCAGACAACTGAGTGCCTCAAACCCTAGAATACCAGATGGCTAGGCGCCATGGGAGAAGAAAATAAAATTCCTTTTTTTAAAAAAGAAAAGTTGCAAAGACATCTAGTATGCATTTTTAGCTCATACAGATGTTAATAATTTAATAGTTTACATTTTCATATTTTTGCATTACTGAATTTGATTCCTGTGTAAAATTATTTTATATTAATGCTTTATGTTTGGTCGGATTTACATGGCATGTTGAATGCTGTGCAGTTAAATACCATTAAATAAAAATATGAAAAATTCAGTTTAAGTAACTGACCTTTGGTTTATATCTATTAAAAATTAGATTAACAGATTTTACAAATTAATTTCTTTGGAACACAGAGGCTACCTAAAGACATTGCAGTTGACCCTTACTGTTCCTTTGAAACAATAACACTGAAAAATTGTTTTCAGTTTTTCTTGATGACTTAACATTTTTTTTTTGCTGTGGAAGACTTGAACTCTGCATAAGGCTTCAGAAAATGTTTGCTAGGTATAAAACTTTTATTAGAGCATGTACATTGCATGACAGAATCCAAACTGAAATGGTGACTGAAATTAGATAATTTTTTCTATGCCAATTTGCCTAATATTCTTGTGGTAGGCATACTTTAAGATATGAATTTCCATTACATAACAACAACAACAACAACAAAAAGCTTATGGCAAATTGTGCTGCACTTCCCACAAGAGTTTCACTAAATTATCTTATTAAAAATTCAAAAGTTCCTACTAGGTTTCTAAATTATTGAATCTATGGCCATATCATATTCTGAGAGCTTCACAGAATTTAGTAAATCGGATTATGCCCTTTCTATGTTACTGTTAAATAATTTGGTACTATTAAAATGTAAGTAGTCATAAACAGTGGCTCTCTTTTGCTGAGCATTGCAATCTGAGTGCTTCAAAATATGAGCTTGGTTAGCATTTAGTGCAGTGGGCCACTTGCGGATCCACAAGCCTGTGAAAAAGTAATTGAAAACATTTGTCCTAGAATCCATGACTGAAATATGATTCATCTTTGGATAGCAACAATAAACTATCAGTAGAAATAAATAATTGGTTTTTTTAATAAAAAACAAACAAACTAATTTTCTACTAAACTTAGCACTTATATCACATTTTTTTTCCTTTCAGCCATAACCAGCAGACCACGACATTTAGACATCCTGTGACAGGACAGATTTCTCCAGAAAACATTGAATTTATTTTACAAGAAGAGTAAGTAGTTTTTGATGCATTCTGAGACCTTTAAAAGTAACTTCTTACATACTGTATTATCATAATTACTTGAACATTTCTCATTATGTAGAAGTGATATTACACAGATACGGAGGATGCACTTTAAAACATTCTGGTTTTTCTTCCAGTGTTGATCCCTGTGTGTTTTCCACATGTGCGTATGCATGCGTGCCATGCGTCCGAGTCCAGAGATTTTTAGTAAGCAGTGTCCATTGACCCCCACCCACGCAATTGCCCTCCTGGTGCTCTGGACCAAAGGCCTAAGATGCAGTGCAGGCTGACGCCTCTCTAGTTACTTCCGACTGCCACATGCTGTGAGTCAGAATCTTCTATGTTGGCAGATTTCTCTAGCTTTCTTATTGGCTTGTAAATATATATTGTCAATAGCTTTAATATTTAGCATAGTTAAAGTTTTAATATAGCATAGGTAGGTTAATTTATCCCCTTTCAGGGCGTCCCTCTTTGTGGACTGGGACTATGCCTAGAATCCTGGGGTTCAAGAATTGTTATTTTGCCCTCACTCCTCTCTGTGGGGGACAAAGAGTAATGCTGCCTCTACTGTCTGGGTGAAATATATATCTCGGCACAGTGCAGTATATGCCTCTCATTTCCCCTGTGACGCTCATGAGCTTCAGTTGAGGAAACACCTTATGGAGAAGGCTATGAGACTTCACTCTGATCTAGGCCCTTTTACATCATCCTAAAATGATAAGGAGCACCCCTCCAAGTATGAGTTTTGGACTGTAGCCTGAAGCTTCTAAGTCCAAGGAATCATCATCCAGGGCTTCACACAAGAGTAAGGAGCGATCCTATCCAGGTCTGCGCCTAAAAGAAGAGACCCCTCTTCAACTCTATCTAGGCTGAGGGAGCCTTTGTGCATGGATCATAAGAGTTCAGGAATGCGTAAGACTCCTGGGCAGGATGATATAGCACACAGGATTCATTGACTTTGACTCTTTTTTTCATAAAAGACCAACACCCATCAGCTCCATCTAAGAGTGGTAGGCATGACTCTTTGACAGTACTGGCCTGCCCTTCTAAGGACTGGCTGTCCACCCTCAACATTTTGGGACATATTGGAATCATCTGTCCCAACCACCAGAATGCACCAAACACCAGGACATGCAGACACTTATGTCTCGCAAGAGAATATCTTCCTCCTTTATGCTCAGTCTCCTCTCCTTTTGGGCCTGATTCTCCTGAGAGACATGGACAACATGGGAACCCTTAGGTAGGAATGTTCACCTTCTGGCACCGACGGCCACACTGGTATAATGAGAGCAAGTCTCCTACTGGGATGAGTGAGACACTCCAGCTAATCCATAATCCCCTTGCAGAGAGATGAATCCTGATGGAGTCAAGGAGATCCAGATACCCTCCTCCCAGATATGACTATCTTAGGGACTGTGAGTACCTGATGCCATGGGGTCCCCCTCAACCAGTCGACTCTTTGTACTGGCTATCCTGGGGCCTGTGGGATCCATATGACAGACATCCCAGATCTGTCCTCAAGTCTTACTGCTCCTCTTCCACACAGAATCTATCAGATCGATCAGAGTATGAAGAAGAGAAAATCGATCTAGATCCACAGGCACCAATGAGGATCTAATCTTCTTCACCAAACTAAGTGATCACCATCTGCACTGGACAACCATAGGCAGTACCAAGAGCTCCTGCAAATGATAGCAAATGACCTCCAGATCCCACTGGAAGAAGTAGTCCAAGATACCCATCATCGGGTCCTTGACATCCTGCAGCCAGCAAAATGGCTCTCCCAGTAAATGAGGGCATCATGGAACCAGACAAGGTGGTCTGTCATACCCCACTGTCCTGCGCTCCCACATCTTAAAGAAAGGTGCTATTTTATCCTGGCCAAAGGAGCTGAATTCCTTTTCATTCATCCAGAGCCCAACTTGCTGGAGGTGCAGGTGGTCATAGACGGAGCAAGATTACAACACCCTAAAGCAACCTCATTTGACATGGGCTTGGAGAGGTTGTACCTTTCAGAAAGAAAGGTATTCTCCTCTACAAGCTTGCAGTTCTGTATTTCTTACTGTTGAGGTTTGTTAGTAAAATATGATTTTAATAACTACTCCAGACCGACAGACTTTGAGAAAAAATTTCCTTTAGAGGACAGAGCCTAATTTCAAACCTTTATTGAGGAAGGCAGACTAGTGGAAAAAACCTCCCTACGAGCTTCAGTGAATGCAGTGGACATAGCATTAAGAGGGCTAGCCACTGGTATAGTTATGAGGTGAGTCTTCACTTCGTTCTGCAGGGTTCCTGAGGGAGATGTGGAGCACCATAGAGGAGTTAGCATTCAGCAAGATTCAGTGAGAAAACTGAGTCCCTACAATCGTTCAAAGACTCTAGATCAGCCCTCTGCTGCCTGGGAATTTACACTGCAGCCCTGAAGAGAAAAGACCAGAGGCAGGAGCATATGTCAAGACTGTCCCCTTCACAACCATTCTGCCTCCAGCTGAGCCTCCACTCAAGAGATGGAGAGTTAAAAGACCTCGATTTTCAGTCCTCTTTGCTGCTATGACCTCCACCCATTCCCATTCGTCCACTAAAGTTTACTTTTGGCACCTTCGCTGAGAACCACCTGCCTTATTGATGACAATGACTTCTAGCACACCACCCCCATCTTTGGGGGCCATCTCTCACTTTTCACCCGCACTTGAAACTCAATCAAAACAGACAAGTGGGTTCTAAAAATCATTCACCATGGTTTTTCCATCAAATTCCTCTGTCTCTTCTCTCCCCATCCCCCAGTCTCCCTTCTCCAGGGACCACTCTCAGGAGGAGATTCTTTGCCAGGAGGCATATTTTTTTTTCCCTTCGGCGAAGGGCAATAGAACAAGTACCACTTTAGTATCAAGGGTGACGGTTATATTCTCCATACTACTTACTCCCAAAAAAGATGGCAAGTGGATACCCATTCTGGACCTTTGACAACTCAGCATCTTTATTTGAAAGTCAAAATTCAGGATGTTTACATTAGCATTAAAGAATTCCCTCCCTACAGGAGGAAATATGGTTTGCAGCTCTTGACATAAAGGATGCCTGTTTTCATGTGAATATTCATTTATCCCTTGGAAAATGTCTCTGGTTTCTGGTAGGTCAGGAACACTGGCAGTTCAGAGTCCTTCCCTTTAGACTAGCAATAGTGCAATGGGTATTCACAAAAGTATTTTCAGTGGTGCAGCCTAAATGAGACATCATGTCTACATAGTCTTCTCATATTTGGATGACTGTCTCCTAACAAGTCATTCCAACCACAAAATCAGGTTGACAATTTTGTTCCTGCTCCATCTTCTAGTGGTTCTGGGTGTATGCATAATCAAAGAAAAGTCCTCTTTGACCCCCCACCACCCCAACCCCCCGCCCCAAGAGTGTTAAGCTTTATTTGCATGACAATGGACTCAATTTTAGCAAGAGCTTTCTTCCCAGCAGAAAGATTCCAATTAATGAGCAGATTATTTGCAATCCAAAAACTATAGTCAAAGGATGTCATTCCCTACTAGGCCACAGGACCTCATGTAATTTTGTGACACCATTCACTGGACTTCTTCTATGCTGCCTACAGGCCTGGCTCTGGTCTGTCTACTCATTAGACAAGAACCACTTGAACTCCAGAGTGACTCCAGAACTCCATAGCCTCTGTTACCTGGTGATCAAACCCAGAATGAGTACAAGTTAGAGTCCTCTATATCCCTCCTATCCCTGATGCCACCATCATAACAGATGCATCCCAGAAGGGATGGATGGGGTGCTCACCTGAACAACCACACAATAGAAGAAACTTGGACCCCCATAGAAGGCCAGGCTGCATATCAACCTGCTGTAACTGCCTGACCTTTAGGGCCTTTCTCCTGCTCATACATTCACACAATAGCCAAATAATGTTGGACAATATCACCATGGTCCTTTTTATCTAAACAAGCAGTGTGGAGCAAGATCCCTTTCCCTTGGTCTGGAAACAGTCAGCTATGGAAATGGTGCATCAGAAACAACGTCACACTGCTAGCCACATACTTATCAGGTGTTCAGAATCTCTAGCTGACAACTTTAGCAAGCACTTTTCTGCAGAGCATGAATGGAAGGTATATGACTCTGTCCTGAGCAAGTTACTCACTCAGTGGGGAACACTGCAATAGGGTCTCTTTGCAATCTGAATGAACAGAAAACTTCAACTGTATTGGTCTCAAGCAGCTATGGGCCACGACTCCCAGGGCTATGCTTTTAGATTATCATGGGCAGATCAATTCAGATGTGCCTTTTCTTTCATCCCTCTGATACCACAGTCTTGAGAAAGATCCATTATGACATGAGCAAGGTCGTTCTCATAGCACCCAGCTGATACAGACAGTTCTGGTTCCTGGGTGTTTTGAGAATGTCAACCAATCTTATCAAGATCTGCCCCTTCCCAGAACTTGTAACTCAGGAGAATGGCAAAATCAGATACCCCAAGCCAGACCTACTTCACTTCATAGCCTGTTTTTGGATGGGCATCAGAACAAGAATGATCATCTTCAGAAGCCATTGGATTCATTTTCACTCAGAGCAATTGTCAAGGTATTTTTCCCCCAGTTTGAATTTTAGCGTTCAAAAGTGGGGACCTGCATGGACACTTCTAAGCTTAATTTCTAGCTTAGATCTGATAGCGCCGCCACCAGCCAAAATATAGTGTTTGGCACACTTTGTGTTCCCCCAAAACCTTCCCTGGGGAACCCAAGACCCAAACCTCTTGGGTCTTAAAACCAGGAGAAATAAACCATCCCCCCTCCCAGACTTTCCCTTCCCTGGGCTACCCTGAGAGGCTTCACTGATCCAAACTCCTTGGATCTTAAAACAGAGAGGATTAACCCTCCCCTCCCCTCCTTTCCTCCCACCAATCCCTGGTGAGTTCAGACCCAATCCCCTTGGGTCTTAAACAAGGGGAAAAAAATCAATCAGGTTCTTAAAAAAGAAAGCTTTTAATTAAAGAAAGAAAAAGTAAAAATTATCTCTGTAAAATTAGGATGGAAATGTTTACAGGGTAGTCAGATTTATATAACCTAGAGGGACTCCTCCCCCCTAGCCTGATATTCCAAGTTACAGCAAACAGAGGTAAAACTCCTTCCAGCAAAATACACATTTGCAAGTTAAGAAAACAAACATAAGACTAATCCGCCTTTTCTAGCTAGTACTTGCTATTTTGAACATGAGAGACTGTTTCAGAAAGATTGGAGAAACCTGGGTTGCACGTCTGGTCCCTCTTAGCCCCAAGAGCGAACAGCGAACAAAACAAACAGCACAAACAAAGACTTCCCTCCACCAAGATTTGAAAGTATCTTGTCCCCCGATTGGTCCTCTGGTCAGGTGTCAGCCAGGTTTACTGAGCTTCCTAAACCTTTACAGGTAAAAGAGACATTAACCCTTATCTGTTTATGACAGCAATAAAAAGATTCCATTAGGAAATGCTACCTAGCTAAAATGGAGATGCTTCTCCGCCTGTGCAAGGCACAATGAGTCTTACTCAGGATCTGCAGATATCCCAGGCATTTTAGATTATCTCCTGTCATTGGAGAACTCAGGTGTTTCCATTAGCTCATTGCAGGTCCATCTCTCAGCAGTCAGTGCCTTCCTTCCTCCAGTACATGGAGGTTCTGTTTTTACTAGTCCAATAATGATTAGATTCCTAAAGGGCTTGGTCAGGACCTTCCTTCCAGTGGTCAAGCCTACACCTCAATGGGACCTCAATCTCATCCTGTCAGTATTTACCAGACCACCATTTGAATCTTTGGCCATGTGCTGTATGCCCCACCTTTCCATGAAGGTTGCATTTTTAGTTGCTATTACTTCAGCTAGAAGGATGAGTGAGATGGGAACACTTATGGCTGACCAGGGCCGTCTCTACAGTTTTCGCCGCCCCAAGCAGCGCACCGAATTGCCACCGCGGAGGGCAGGGGCAGTCCGTGTGCCCTTAGGGCGGGCGGCAGGCGCGTTTCCGCAGTGGCGGCAATTCGGCGGCAGCTTCTATGTATAGCTGAAGCCGCCCCGGACAGTTAAACAGAAGCTGCCACGGAATTGCCCTCATCGCGGAAACGTGCCTGCCGCCCAAGGGCACACGGGCTGCCCCCGCCCTCCATGGCGGCAATTCGGCACGCTGCTTGGGGGCAAAACAACATGGACTGCCGCCCCTTGCAGAATGCTGCCCCAAGCACCAGCTTGGAATGCTGGTGCCTGGAGCCGGCCCTGTGGCTGACACACCCGTACATCATTTTTCATAAGAGGAAGGTCTTCCTTTGTCTTAATCCTAAATTCCTCCCTAGCATAATTTCAGAATTCCAAGTCAATCAGCCTGTCCACTTACTGGTTTTCTTCCTAAAACCCCATGCTTCTATTGACAAGAAAATATTTCATTCTCTCAATGTCAGATGGGCCCTGGCATTCTACCTGCAAAGGACCAAACCAATCAGAAAATCACCATTATTTGTCACTGTGGCAGAAAGGTCACAAGGACAAGCAATATCTTCTCTGAAAATCTCTAAATGGATTTCCGGTTGTATTGTTGTTTGCTTCCAATTAGTGTGTGTCCCTCCCCCAGAAGGAGTAAGGACCCACTCCACAAGAGCACAAGCTGTCTCCACAGCATCTCTCCAGGAGATATGAACATATGCAGAACAGCTACCTGGAGCTCTATTCACACATTTACAAAGCTTTATGCACTAGATTAGGTCTCTGCTGCAGATGCAGCTATAGGGATTGCACTTCTTCAGGCTTTACTGAGTGCATCCTCACATCCCCCTCTGGTCTCAGGACTGCTTGTTAGTCACCCACATGTGGAATACACATGGCGACCAGCCTCAAATAAGAAATGGAGGTTATGTACCTGTAGCTAGAAGTTGTTTGAGATGTGTGGTCTCTGCTGTATCCCACTACCCACCTTCTTTCCCCTCTCCTTCCGATCTTTTTTGAGTTGCGATTAAAAAAAGAAACTGTAGAGGCATCGGCCCATGCTGCCTCTTATGCCCTTGGTCTGTAGTATGAGGGCGACAACTGTGGATGTGCAGGCAAACAAACACCGTTTACTAAGAATCTCTGGATTCAAATGCATTGTGTGCGTGTGCCCATGTGTGGAATACAGATAGGGACCACCATCTTAAAAGAACTTACAGTTACAGGTGAATAACCTCCATTTTTTAGAGATAAAAAAAATTAAGTGATAATCCTCCCAAGTTTACTACTGCTGGAATCAGTACTATGCCTCTAGAATTGGAATTAACTTTCTTGAGTGCACTAAATCTAGAAGGTTAAGCAAATGCCAAATATACAGTACCAGCCTTAAAGGAATATGGTATAATAGTAGAGTGAGAGCTACAATAGGTGAAGTTACTAAACACTTTCCATTCTAATCTTCTGTCTTCAGATATTCCTGACTTTTTGGAATATTGGGCTAATATTTTTTCATGCTTGACCTCCACCTGAAAATTAATTCTTAAGGAAAAATTGAGCAAAATTTTTTTTTTATATCAGCAGGACTGAAAAATATGTTTTTCGTTGGAAAAAATTTAGCTGTATAATTTTTAGACAGAGCAACAGGAAAATGGGCTCAAGTTTGAAACTTCATTTTGAAACCCTAATGAGATTTAGAAAACAGACTGAGTCTAAAGCACATCAGTTTGGTACTTTTAAGTTAGTTCATGCTTAATATCAGCGAGTCCTTAAATCAGTTCAAACTGGTTCAAAGCTAGGTCAGTTCTGTCTCCTAGACTGACATGACCTTAACAGTTAGTTCTGAAAAGGAGAGTCATTACCAGATTCCTTCTGCTTAACTTGTGTCTTCCTGTTCTCAAGCAAAATACCTAGCCCCTTTGTTGTTCTCTTAAATTTTGGTTTTTGGAATGTTCTTTGCAGTTTCTGATCTAAGGCCTTATACCAGCTTAAATCAATCTAAAGCCTTGGATTGCCTTCAGATACATTGTTGCAACCTGTTTGATAGTCTTATGACTTTTGCATTATGGTAGCATGGCCAGTGTACCATTGTACTAGGTGTTGTACAAACATATGACATAGCTTGAAATCTAAGTAACAACAATATACAACAATTAGATAAAACAGATGGGGGGAAGCACAAGCACAATGCTGGTCAGGATCCAAAATGGTAGTCACAGCAAGCTAACTGCCTAACCATTGACAAGGTTTTTTGTAAGCATCATGACAGAGAAGTTTTAAGGAGGAATTCAAAGGAGCATATTGAGATAGCATAATGAGGAGGCATGGGAGGGAACATGAAGGTGCTTATGAGAAGACTTTTTTTAAATGAGCAATCAAGATTGGTGTAATTAGCAGACTAGAGGTAGTAGTGACTTCCTATGATTTCTAATAAAGTATAGAGAAGAGTGTAAATGTGACACTTATCACCCCAGTATTCATACCTTTTACACTATTGTAATAATCTGTGTATAAAATATGCCTTGAGCTATCATTTGAAAAATAACTCATTGATCATTAATATACTTATTAAGAGCTATGGATATATGATAGAATTATGACTAAAGTGTGTTTAAATCAGGTATGCCATATTGGTTGGTAAACAGGCCTGCATCACACAAAGGAATGTGTGTTAGCCACATAGGAGTTACTTTCAAAGTACTTTGAAAGACAATGAGAACATATTTACATATTGTGTAAATAGACTAGGGCTGTCAAGCGATTAAAATAAATTGCAATTAATTACACTGTTAAAGAATAATGGAATACCATTTATTTAAATATTTTAGATATTTTCTGCATTTTCAAATATATTGAATACAAAGTGTACTATGTTCAATTTATTTTATTTTTTATTACAAATATTTGCACAGTAAAAAATAAAAGAAATAGTATTTTTCAATTCACCTAATATGAATAATGTAGTGCAATCTCTTCATTATGAAAGTTGAACTTACAAATGTAGAATTATGTACAAAAAAACTGCATTCAAAAATAAAACTGTGTAAAACTTTAGAGCCTATAAGTCCACTCAGTCCTACTTCTTGGTCAGCCAATCGCTCAGACAAACAAGTTTGTTAACATTTGCAGGAGATAATGCTGCTCGCTTCTTGTTTACAGTGTCACCTGAAAATGACAATGGATGTTTGCATGGCACAGTTTTTGCTGGCGTTGCAAGATATTTATGTGCCAGATACGCTAAAGATTCATATGTCCCTTCATGCTTCAACCACCCTTCCAGAGGACATGCGTCCATGCTGATAATGGGTTCTGCTCCATAACGATCCAAAGCAATGCAGACCAATGTGTTTCTTTTCATTATCTGAGTTAGATGCCACCAGCAGAAGGCTGATTTTTCCATCACTGGTACTCCATAGAATTCCTCTCCTTCCCTCCATACAAACTTCCTACCATTTGGGGGCCCCTCTCATCAATTGATTCTTCAACAGGAGGCAAACTCTTTGCTACATCAGAGAGCAACAGAGAGCATCTCCCCCCTTCCCACTCCAGTACCAGGGGAGAGAGTTCTATTCCCCATAATTCCTAATCTCCAGAAAGGGCAGGGTATGGAGACCCATTCTGGATCTTTGGCAGCTCAACATCTGCATCAGAAAGCTGAAGTTCAGGATGCGTATACTGGCATCTATAATCCCTTCCCTTCAGGAGATAGTGTGATACGCAGTTCTCCACATGAAAGACACATATTGTTATGTGGACATGAACACAGGAAGTTCCTGCTGTCTAGGGTTGGCCTGGGTTGGCATTATCAATTCTATGTCCTTCTCTTTGGGCTTGCGACGGTGTTCAACATGTTCGCAAATGTGTTCTTAGTGGTGGTGGTCCAGATCAGGTATGGCAGCACCATTAAACCCCTGGCATCCGGACAACTGACTCCTTTAGGACAGTCTCACCAAGAAGTTTTATTAGTGATACGGTCCCTTCGATGCCTTCTCACCATGTTAGGGGTCTGTATAAACAAAGACAAATCCATTTTTGTCACCCACACAGACAATCCATTTTATAGGGATGTGACTCGATTCTACCTCTGCACAAGCTTTTAGGGTGACCAGATCACCACACTGAAATATCTGGACACATCTTCTTCTAGATTTAAATTAAAATGTTTGTCTGAAATGGAATATCAGCATTTTGATGGAATTTCAACTAAATATCTTTTTGAAACAGTGTGAACTGTTCTGCTCCAAGCATAGCTGGGAAAAAAGATTCCATAGAAGTGACGCTTGCTGTTTAAATACTTGTTTTTCACAGTATTCCCAGTACAATCCCAGGAATAAAACTCTGAAATTACATTTTCTGTGTGGAGTTCATCTCTGAAACTGAGCATTGTGCTATTGAAGTTGAATCTTTTAAAAATATAAACTTTGTCCTAAATATATTTAAGTACTACCTAAGACAAAAGTACAAACGATCTAAAAGTTCTTATTTTACTTCACTTTGAAGATCCTTTTTATATATTTGCATAATAAGTATGGCTAAAGTTCATGAAAACGCTCCTTTTAAATTCATGAATTTAAAATCAGGACTAAAAATTTATATTATGTAAAGCAGCCTAGATCAAAAAAAAGTTGTTTTGTTTTAAAACAGCTTTTATGGTGAAAAGCAGTGCTAAGAGCAAATATTCATAATTGGTAAAATATTTCACTTTATATTGCACTGATTTTCAAAAAGTTATTTTTACATGCATACTAATAAGAAGCAGGTGTTTTAATATTTGCATGTTTGAAACTGAATCTGTTGTAAACTACTGATATTTGTGTGTGAGAGATGTTTTAAAAGTTTCCACTGTGTATGGGCTAGTACAATTGCGTATGAAATCAAGAGGTATGGAATACTTCAATACAAAATACAAGCACTTTTTTGTGTTTTATTTAATCAAGCCTGAGTTTTTTATTGTGTCCTTTCTCTTGTATTCTGTGTAACTGCAGTTGATCAATCCAGTACACTACCCCTTGAGAGAGAGCCTTGTGCTTGTTTCATCCATTGCGTTTGGTTACCATGGCAGCAAAAAATGTTGAATAAAACCTCCACCAAAATATCTGGGATATAGAAATATAAACTTAGGCTATTTATTTTTCTGCCCAAAAGAGTAGAAGGTTTAATTAAATTAAAAGGTAGAAAGATTAATTTGAAGCTGTTTTGATTGAGTAACAGAAGGTTGTTTGTGGCTTTTATATACAGTTTTTTTTTCTGTGGGTTAAATATTTGTATCTCTTTTAGGAAAACTGAATTAGCCATCTCATAGACATTAAACATTCTGGTTGCTGGTGAAAATGCTGCAGTATCGGATTTTGTTGTTTTGTAAAAACAAGTGAGGTTTACCAATAAATTCTTCGTAACCAATTAAATGTGCTCTCCATATAGATAGGAATGCAATCTAGGTATGATGGGGAATGGCATAGTGAGTCAGGAGATATTGTACCAAGCGGTCTGCTTTCACAGGCTTTATATCGATTCACACTGGTCCAGAATGCCAACTGCAGCAAATGGCAGTTTTCCAAAAATGTGTGCCAAGTAAGGTGTAATCATTTGAATTAGCTAACCTTCTCCTGAGTATGTGCCTGTGTGTGTGTTTGTATGATGGGAGAGAAAGAGAACTGAAAAAGTAAGTTGAATAACATGGCACTGTTAGTGCAGCGCAGCTGTTGTTGAATAATAGATATCATTAAACTCCAGTATAGGTGTGTTTGAACTGATAATGTTGAATATGGATTATGGCTTTCTTTACTTATTTGTAAAAGTAACTTTGTTTTTAACTCTGTCAATGTTAATATGCTTGAGTGTTCTAGACAGTAAAATGGGATTGCCTCTACATATATTTCCTTTTTATTTAAAATAGCAACTGGCTAAGGATGTCCTCTTTGTTAGTTGACAATTAAGAGACTTGCATTTGAGTGTTGTGTGCTGAATTGGGTTACGTTCTGGATTGATTTGGTTTTGATGAGCATGTAAATTCATCCTTGAAATGTCAGGTAGAAACTGATTAATCCTTTCTTTTCGGTTGTTCTCATTAGCCCTTATATAGTTGCAGGTAGTTTGGATCAACACACTGGTGGCTCACAAGCCATTATTTTAGCTGGAGAGTCATACATTTGTTTAAATATTAATCAACTGGCTATTTTTCAGAAAAGTTTCCAACAGGGACACAGAAAAATAAGTCTTTATTATTTTAAAGGAATTGCTAAACTGACACAGGTACAGATTAAATATATGCTTTCTCTTTTATTCTCTCATGTTGTATTGGATTGACACCACATCCTGCTATTTTTTAATAACTACCTAGGATGTCTTAAAAGGTTTATGAATCATTGCCATGTAAACATTGGAAATAAAATGTTAATCATTCCAATACTGAGCTTTTCATTTTGTTTCGAGAGAGATTATGTGGTAATATAAACATCAAATGTCTCAGTTTAGCAAGGTGTTACCGTATTGCACAATAAGCCTCTTTATACAATGCAGGAAGTGTAGTTTCCGGTAATTAGATTAAATTGAGTGAAACTATTGACTCTACTCAGATTTATCAAATCAAGCATGTCTATCAAATGTCAGTATTAAAAGAAAGTTTGACAAGTGTGCAGTGGTTTTTTGGTTAGGCAAATATACTTTGAGTTAAATCTTCAGAAGGACCTAGGTGCCTAAGCCTAATGTTTTGGTACCACTGGGATCCTCTGACCCTCCACTCAGCTTCTGCTTAACTTTGTACGCACCTAAATTTCTGCTGTTTAATGTTCTCATGGCATGTAAGTTTCTCACTGGTGTCTAATCCTAGGCATCTGGAAGCCTATCTCCCACCTAAACCCCATCAGGATCCTCAGATGGATCATTGCAGGACCTGATCTGGTAGGCATTCTCCAAAGCACGTCTAAACTCACAAGTAGGAGGTGATGGTAGGGGTGTCTGCCTTAGACTTCTAGCTCAGTGGTTAAAACGCTCACTGTGAATGTGGGGAGACCCCAGTTCAATTCCAAATTTTGTCTGATGTGGAAAAGTGTCTCCCACTTCTCAGGAAAGTAGCCTAACTACAGGGCCATGGGATATATATGGGCTATAGGTAGGGATGTCTCAATCTCTCTTGTTGGAGTTGTTCCAGTGTTGTTAGCCTGTGGTTAATTCCACTCACCTGAGAATTGGGAGACCTAAATTCAAATCATTTCTGAAGATTAGGCAGAGGGGGGGAATTGGACCTGCATCTCCCACATCAATGGTTTGTGCTCTAAGATGAGCTAAAAGTTTATAAGGGAAGAGAAGGCAAAAGAAACCAGATTAGACTTTTTCTTGGGATTTCACAGTACAGTCAGGGAACTGCAGCCTGAAAGCAAACCCGTCAGAAAGGAGAAAGATGCAGAAAGGACCTAAGACAGTTGATGACTGGGGTGCTGGAGCCAAGAGTGGGGATCCTTTGCTGGCCCATAGAGTGGGACTACAGGTACAATTACCCTGTATTGTGACACACAATGCCTAATCTAAAGGTATTGTTACCATGGGAGAATGGTCAAGTTAGATTTTGTATGTGTGTGTGAGAGAGAGAGAGCGCGCGCATGCACAGCTGGCCAACCGTCATGGATGGTGGGTATCATAGGCTAGGGAAGGCTGTGCCTTCCCAAACAGCCAGACATCGTCCCGCTCACACTCCGCCCCCAGGCCTCCTCCTGCTTCCTGCTCTGGCCACTCTTCCCAGAGCCCCTGTGCAGTGGCTCGGGCTGGTGCTGCTGGTGGGTACTGCTCACCCAGTGCTCTGGGGCTGGGTGGGGTGTCTGGCTGGGGCTGCACTGCTTACCCTCTTGGCACTCGAGGACTGAGGCTGCACTGCCTGCCCGCCCGCCCGTGCTCCGGGGCTGAGCTGCACCACCTGCCCACTCAGCACTCTAGGGCTGGAAGGGGCGGGGCTAAGGGCTAGCCTCTCCCACCCAGCAGTCCACGTGCCACTCATGCCAACCATATTTATTCCATGGCTTTCCCAGTGTTTAAAATTCCTAATTTGTGATTTGGGTTAAATCTTGGATTTTTTTTAAAGCCCCAAACTGTCCCCAAATTTTTTTTAAAGCCCCAAATAAAACGAGATTTATTTCTTCAAGGCCCAGCCAATTTCCTGAGAGATGCCGACTCTCTTTGTAAATCTTGTATTTTATTTTTAGTTGCTATCTTGGTGCTCTTAAATCTAGTGCTTTAAATTATTTTGGATGAACATGTGTTGAAATGCAGGAAACTTTTAACATCTTTACTGGAAATAGGCTGGAATATCCTGCTAGGTACAAGGACTAGAAAAATGAGAATGAGCAGTATGGAAAAAGACAAGTTCAAATTAAGCCTAAAAAAAGATTCAGAGGTACGGAAAGGTCAACTAAGGTCTGCAATCTCCAGGTTCTGTAAAAAGTACCTTAGAAGGAGGAGAATAGGGAATCTAATGAGAAGCAGAAAGTAAAGGTTAATGATTCACAAGAGGGTAAGGCAAAATTGTTTGTATATATAGAACATCTCACAACTCCCTGCTAAAACTGGACACTAAAGCTGACAAAATACTGGAAAAAGAGGTATCTGCAAGGCAAGCAGAACAGACTGGGAGATCAAGCTGTCAGGAATACAAGACAGGCAGAGGTTGTAAAGGCTGCATGAAGCTTACAGAGATTATTTTAAGGGCTCTAAAATCCTCTTCTTCCCAAACCTGACCATACTTACAAAGGCTAGAGGGAAGGGCTTGATGTCAGGCATTTGAAATAGAGGGAATCAATGTTGCACTGTTATTTCCTCCAAGCTTAATTTAAATTACATGTTCAGAAATAGTCTCTCTCTTTTGGGACTTCAAATCAACTGAGAAACTGTTGGACAGGTAATCATTCAGGATGGAATAATTGGTGTAATTTAGGAAGAGCTGATGGTGGCTGACCTCTTGGCTTGAATGAACACCTTGTGGCAGACTGCTCTGATGGCAAACTGTTTTCCTCTTATTGTTTGCTGTTTTGTATGAGTGATAATGCTCAAAATGCTTCTGTTCCCTGTTGTACTTAGTATTTGACTGACTATCTCTGGCAACAACGTTTAGGGTGAATAATTTGCCAAAGTTTTTATGTAAATTTTACTGCATGCATTTTAAGGTTAGAGTGGCAGAAATTCATAGATTGTCATTAACTTGTTTGCACTTGTTAATCATTTTTGTTGTAATTGTGGGTGTGTTTACAAAGCAACTAGACACCTCTTGCCACAAGCAAAGGCAGACATATTTGTGCATTTGAAATATCTTACTTTTTTTTACTGAAGGTAAAGCTATGAAAATAGATCCTTTGGCTTCTACACACAGAGTAAACCATTGGACCAAATCGAATAGAAGTAGCTGTGTGTGCTCATCTTGGATTGGTATATGACTGTTGTCCAGAGTAAGAAGTGTAGATTTCTCATGAGGAATAGGTTTGGTGATAAATATCTGTAAGGAGTTCTTCCTCTAGGGTGTTGCCTTTTTGTTTTGTCCTTTAGGGACATGTCCATTGCATTCAATGATACATTATAAATATTAGTCATCTTCTCTCTCTAGGTAATGCAGAGGATCTGGTCCTTAATTTTATTAATCTGATTGTATTATTCTGTGTGGGCATAGGGGTCTGCCCTTGTGAAACAACTTGCAGCATCGGGACCTATGAAAGCATAGCACTTAGACTTTCAGCTTCTTAATGAAATACAGACTGTATGACAATCAAGTCTGAAGTAATGTTTTGCTGAGAAAATTCCACAGGATTTTAATATGCACCCTTTGAGGATAACTTTTAATTTTCCAGACTAAAATAATATATTTATCAAATATTTTATTGATATTTTTCCTTCAACTTATCTGTTACTATCTGCATACTTTCTTTGAGTTCTCTTTCTCTCCAGTTGAATAGAATTAGCTATTCCTCTCCTGCTTTAGCTGCTTCAGCTTGAACATATGACATGCCATGATAAATTGAAAAGAATTATACCTGTTGAGGCGGGTGGCATGGATTTCTTGCTGATCATGGATACATTTTAGTGAACAAGAAGCTGTTTTCTCTTTTTAGATTGTCTTTCTGTGTGTTTGTGTTATACCTTTACAGTGAAATCCTCATCCTCAAGTCAAGTATACCTTTTAGACTAATCTCCAGGTCGTCTAATTTGTAGGACCAATATAATGTAACTATATGTAGCACAGGCATTCACTGAGCTTGACAGCATTGTGAAAGCAAAATATTTCTCATGTTAAAACATTTGAGAACAATGTTAGAAAAATAATCCTTAGCTTTGACATAACACTTTTCACCAGCAAAGCAATCTTTATAATTTGTTAGAAAAATCCCATGTCATTCACTATGTACAGTATCATTTTATGCTTCTAGTATCGTTAGATATTGAAGGACTGGATCATCTTGTTCTGCCATTTTCTAGTCTAGCACAGCAGAGATTATGCTTGACCACTTGCACCAGTAATTCTGTCTTTAGAAAATTAAAATAGAATTTCCTTTTAAGCCATGATGATTTCATGTTTTCTAGTCTTGACCTGATTGTGTCTTTAGTGTGTTTGTCTTTTTTACCGGAAGGAATAGGTTACTTAAATACTTGCTTTGCCTGGAAGTGTATATGTAATATATATGTGGTTAATGGTTAGCTAATGATTATCTATGTATAATTCAGCTCCTTTTTACAGACATTAAAAAAATGTTACAGTGTGTGGAATAGTGTACTGTTACTTTTTTGTTACCAATAAAGAATTATGAACCACTGAATACCATTGGCAATATCTTCTTAGAAAAGACCTAGTACCAAATAATGGGTGTTCTAGTTGATCCTTTAAGTGTGTGTATGTATAAAAAAGCAAAAGCTGATTATTTAAAAATACTTTTTCTTTCTTTTCTAGGCAGAATTCACACATGTCCAAGCAACAAGTAAACCAAAGACCCTCAAGCATGGTCAGTGAAACATCTACTGCAGTAACTACATCCACTGTAGATACAAAACCTGGCTCCAAGGTAAGACAAAAGTCGTATAAGTTGGTCTAGTGGTAAAACCCTGGATCCCTTGAAGTCAAGGGGAATATTGTTACTGAATTCAGTGAAGCCAGGTTTTCACCCTGGAAGTCTAATAATGAGTTTCCTGGGAATGTCGATATCTTCCACCCATGCAAAATTGGGAAAAAACTAGACTGACTAAATAAGCTTTGGACAGCTCAGAAGCCCCCAAGTAGATGACAATTTTAGATGAGTATTTGAAAATTACTGATGATATGAAATGCAGAGTTTGAGAGGTTCGTAAGGAGTGGAAGTATGTGTAAGTAATATTGGTATTCCCACAGGTCATATGATTGTCCAAAGCACTTCAAAATCACCTGCAAAATAGTGGAAATTTTAACTTGGTCTTCCACTTAATTTCCCTTTAGTTACCATCACTTCCTCTTCCTTTATCTTAGGCACTTCTCCACTTTAGCCTCAATTATCATTAGTGCTTGCACCACTACTATATTTGGAACATTTAGATTACAAAAATAATAGAAAAAATCAACAGAATATGGCAAAAATGATCATCTTTCTGAGGGCACAAAATATACCTGTGCTTTACTTTAGTAAACCCAAACTTACTTTAGTTGCATCTCCAAGACTACAGTAAATTAAAAAATAGAAGATGAAGGGGAGGGGGAAATATGACTGTAAGGAAGCAAAAATAATAGAAGAGCTAGCTAAGAAATATAAATGAAGCCTTAAATTTGTCTGTGGCCTTTTCACTTCTCAAACCTTCTTCATTGGGAAAGTGTAAAATCTGTTAAGTATCTAAGTCAGTGATATTCATACCTCAATGGTTCAGGACCAAAATTTGCTATCAGCATTACCCAAAAGAGCCACAATATTGTGAATTCATTGTTTCATTTACACACTAAAGAGCCACTTGTGGCTCACAAGCCGCAGTCTGAGTATCGCTGATCTAAGTCAAAGAAGAAAAGGTTTTGCCAAATTGATTGTAAAGAATGCTTACTGAGTTAACCTCTTTGTTAATATGGCATCAGCTGAAAACTTGAGTTCTGTTGTATTATTTTTCTTGGCTTATTACTGGGGATAAGTAAGTCATTTAATGAAAAACTCAAAAACACTGTTTAGATCCAGAGTGTAATAATGCAGTTACAGGTTACTAGATCAATGCACATGTTCTCATATGGCAGTCATTAGTATTACATTTAAAGCCAAACGTGTTAACAATAAAAGTATACCAATAGATGGATTTTTCATCTTAAAATAGTAAGCTTAAATGTCCACTTGAGGTACATGGTAAATTCTTTCAGTCTCAGTTGCGAATACTTACATGTTTATATTTATTTATTTATTAACTTCCTTATTACGATTTTTTTAAATGCCATTTAATTTTTTAAATTTTGCTTTTGTTGATTATGGTAGAGACAATTATTAACACTGCCAAAATTGACAGACTTAACAGTTTACCTAATGTAAGTAACTTTGGTGTGTAGAACTCTGTTATAAGGTGAGAAGGAGACATTTCTCTCCCCCTTCTCCAGTTTGCCAGTAAATGATGTCCAACATCACCTTACGACATCCTTCAGTCTTTCTCTTTGCCCTATGAGGAATTCTACTACAGTTCTGTCTGCATCCTAGAGATGAGATGAGCGTGCGTGCTCTTGGTAGCCTACCAGCATTTCTCTCAGTGCAGCAGCATGAGCTCTGGAGCAGAGCTGGGCGAATTGGTTGGGTGGAATCTCTTCTGCTTCTTGTGCTTCTCCAATAAGATTTACTGAAGTCCTCTTTACTCTAAGTCCTTTTTACCTCACCTTTGCTTTGCCCCACAGAGATTCTTACTTATCATCGCGATCTTCTCCCTTGTGGAACCTTTTGCTTCCAATAATCTACTTGTCTTCAGGAGGAGGAGGAACAACACGACGTCCAAGGTCTTAACAGAAGCTCATTTCCACTCTTACTCAGAGCTAGACTTAATTATTCCATGCATCCCTAGCAGTTCAATCACTCCTGCTCCTCCGCAGACTCAGAAGTGGACATTTTTGGCTATCTCCCAAACAAACAAAGATTGTCTTCCCCCTTCGCAAGGATCACTTGGGCAGTACTGAACAGCAATGAGAATCTCTGGACAAACGTTAGAGCATTCCAAATTAATGTAAAGATAAGACACTGAGTATCATATTATACTGTCAGAAGAACATAAGAATGGCTATACTGGATCAGAGCAATGGTCCATCTAGCTCAGTATCCTGTCTTCCAATGGTGACCGGTGCCAGGTGCTTCAGAGGGAATGAACAGAACAAGGCAATTATTGAGTGATCCATTCCATGTCATCCAGCCCCAGCTTCTGACAATCAGAGGTTTAGGGACACCCAGAGCATGAGGTTACATCCCTAACCATCTTAGCTAATAGATGTTGATGGACCAGTCCTCCATGAACTTATCTAATTCTTTTTTGATCCCAGTTATATTTTTGGCCTTCACATCCTCTGGCAATTAAATTCTTCAGGTGGACTGTGTGTTGTATGAAGAAGTATTTCCTTATGTTTACAGGGAACATACAACATAACCTGTCAAACATAACTTGCTGTTTACTAATTTCATTGGGTGACCCCTATTTCATGTGTTTTGAAGGGGTTGTCAATAACCTAGTCCCAGATTTGGACCTTAGCGTCCAAAATATGGGGGTTAGCATGAAAACCTCCAAGCTTAGTTACCAGCTTGGATCTGCTACTGCTGCCACCACCCAAAAAATTAAGTGTGTTTTGGGGCACTCTGGTCCCCACAAAAACCTTCCCTGGGGACCCCAAGACCCAAATCCCTTGAGTCTCACAACAAAGGGAAATAAATCTTTTCCCTTCCCCCCTCCAGGTGCTCCTGGAGAGATACACAGAAGCAACCTCCGTGAATCTAAGCAGAGGGAGTCCACCCTCTCTAATTCCAGTCCTGGAAACAAAAGGACTTCCCTCTTCACCCAGAGGGAATGCAAAGTCAGGCTAGTACATCTAACACACACCGGTCTCCCCTGACTTCTTCCTCCCACCAATTCCCTGGTGAGCTGCAGACTCAATTCCCTGGAGTTCCTCACTAAAGAAAAAACTCCAACAGGTCTTAAAAGAAAGCTTTATATAAAAAAAGAATATTGAATAAACAGCCTTATTCAAAAAGAATACAATTCAAAGCACTCCAGCAACTATAGACATGTAAATACAAAAGAACATATAAATCCCTATCTGATCTTTGGTACTTACAACTGGGGAAACAGAAGATTAGAAAGCAGGAAACAGAAATCACTTCTCATCCGAGAGAGCATACAGGCAGAAGACAAGGACAAAGGACTCACACACAAACTTCCCTCCACCCAGAGTTGAAAAAATCCTGTTTCCTGATTGGTCCTCTGGTCAGGTGCTTCAGATACTTATTTCCAGGTGAAAGAGACGTTAACCCTTAGCTATCTGTTTATGACAGGGATAAATAACAATTTCTTCTTCACTTTCTCCACACCATTCATGATATTATAAACCTCTATTATATCCCCCCTTAGTCATCTCTTTTCTATGCTAAACAGTCCCAGTCTTTTTAAATCTCTCCTCACATGGAAGCTGTTCCATACCCCTAATAGTTTTGTTGCCCTTCTGTACTTTTTCCAATTCTAATGTATTTTTTTTTTAAGATGGGGTGTTCAAGGTACAAGGTGTACCATGGATTTATGGCATTATGATATTTTCTGTTTTATCTATCCCTTTTCTAATGGTTCTTAACATTAGTGACTGCCACTGCACATTGAGCAGATGTTTTCAGAAAACTGTTCACAATGACTCCCAAGATCTTTCTTGAGTGGTAACAGCTAATTTAGACCCCACTGCTTTGCATGTATCAGTGGGATTATGTTTTCCAATGTGCATTATTTTGCATTTATCAACACTAAATTTCATCTGCCATTTTGTTGCCCAGTTGCCCAGTTTTTAAGTTGGAAAAGTTGGACACCAACACTGTTATGATTCAGATGAAATTGGAACAGCATTTAGTACTGATATGTTGATGATAATGGGAAGCTTACTATTTCCAATACATGTGTGCCTTTGAAGAGTGCTAGAACTATTTCATTACTGTGTAAAAAATATGAAACGATGCCTCAAGTTATTTGTAGACTGAGTGATGTGACTCTAGTAGAGTATGTTTAGTACTATTGTAATGTGCTTCTTTTCAGGTTTTAAAATCTGGCAATAAAGTTCACAGCTTTGGGAAGAGGGACCAGTCTATCAAGAGGAACCCTAATGTTCCTGTTGTGGTAAGAGGCTGGCTACACAAACAGGTGTGTGAGAGATTATATATTTCTCTCTCAGTATTGCGGAATGTGGAACAGAATATATCAGATAGCTATGAAAACTTTTTAGATAACAGTAAAAGAATTGAAGTGTCTGAATTTCAATTTTGTGGAACACCTGACGCTCCCATTGACTTGAGTAGAGAGTTTGCTTGCTCAGCACCGCTAAAAGTCAGGCACTGAAGCTTTCAATAGAGGTTTGATTTGAACATGGAAAAAATGAGAGAAACGCTATAGTACGGTTTAAATGTGGAAGCCACAACTTTATTTTAAACTGCTGCCTAACTCTGGTAACCACTGCACACTACATGGCAGGGTTATTCCAATGTGGCTCTCAACTGACACTGATGACCCTACTGTTCATAAATCTGAGTATGATTATAAAGGACTGCCCATGGATTCTGACTCGAAGCCAGAGTCCTGACTTCTTCCCATCCTCCACTGTAGAAGTAGGAGGGATAAGATAAAGGGAGCCACAAGCTGAGCGAGACAGAGGCCAGCCCTCTCATCATGTATTACCATACCAGGACTGTTGCCTGAGCAGCCCACTCTAGGTTACAGGGACTTTAGTCAGATCTTTTTTAACTCACCAGTCACACTGGAATCTGCCAGCGTTGCAGCATTTGTAACCTAAATTCTCCAGAACAAGACCTCCTGGATGTCATAGTGAGTGAAAAAAAATCCACACAGCAGTTTGCCAGTTTTGCCATATGAACAAATTCCCTTCCATGCCCTACACTGCTGATCAGCCTAGCCCCCACCATCACTGGAGATCTATCAGTTAGATTAAAAGGCGGCGAAGATGGGAGCCTTTGACGGCTAACCTCTCTAGGTAATAAACTGTATCAACCCATGATCCTCACATTCCACTACCAGCAAAGGGGAGCTAGTATCCTGGCCCCGGTAGCACCCACAATGCCTAGTAGCAGCTGCAGTGGACGAGCCAGGCCCCAATAGTCTGGATCATATAGGCCTTTTCCTTTTGTTCCAGTATGGAACTGACCGTTTTGTTCTTTGTAACTTATAAAATCTTATCTTAAATCAACAATCCACACATGGTTAAGAAGTGTCAATTCATCCTAAAATGTATTGACAATGTTCAAAACCCCTTTCTTTCCTAAAACATTATTTCATACAAAAAAACTGAATTGTAATTGCTTTTCAAATCTCTGTGCTATATCTGATAAAACATACTCTGTTTAAAATCTTGTCAACTGCTTAAGGCCTTGTAGGCTATAGTGTATTCTAAATAGATTTTTTAAGTTACCTTGAAGGTTAGTGACAAAATCTTCTAGGAAGTGTGTCTTAGCCTTTTTGGGTTTTCTGTGAATTTTGTCTCTTGATTTATTTACAGTTTTTTTTGCTTTTCTGTGCTGTTCCTCTAAGTTTTCCCATTTCACTCTGCTTATATGCTGATACTCATCTCTGTCAAGGAGCAATCCTTGGAATGAGTATCACTTCCTGTTACACAATTAATTATCCTAATTACCTGCTAGATCTGTGAGGAAAATATATGGTAGTTACCCATACTGTGCAATCCATGTACCCTTCAGATTTTAGATTACTTAGAGAATAAAAATAATTTTTTTGAAAATTGTCCTGGATAGCATAGGGAAGATTTATCCTGTAACTAGATATTAGCCTTGAGGATTCTATCATTGCATAATGTTTCTTCAAGCACAAGTAAAATATTTATTTTTATATTTATTAATATTGTATTTTGGGACATCTGTGGTAATCTGTTAATTAGTAGAGCACTGTCAGAATTAAATAATAAAACCGACACTATATGAGTTTTTATCTGAACTGAAAGAAATTATATTACATTCGTTGCTTTTGCAGGATAGCTCTGGAATGAGATTATGGAAAAGACGATGGTTTGTGCTGTCTGATTATTGTTTGTTTTATTACAAAGGTGAGTAGACAATGTAGTGGTTTTGAGAGTTTCATGAAACTGAGGCCATTGTGAAAAATGTGCTAATTTGCGCCTCAGAACTCTTTAGAGCTCAAAAAACTGTTAAACTTTTACGCTGCTGTTTAGCCTTGAAACAATTGTTTAACATTAAATTGTGACTCAAACCCTCATTAGAAAGCAACATTACTGTTTGCTTGCTTGCTTGTATTGGTTTGTCACACTTATTGGAATATAAGTTATGAGGATAGTACTTCCCTAACTCACATAGATGTTGAGATTAAGTACATTGTTTGTAAAGTGCTTTGAAATATTTGGAAGGTTTTATAGAAGTGCAAAGTATTATTTATTCATATTTATGACTATTGTTTCTCTATGTAGTGCCAATAGTAATGACTGTTCATTAACTATAGTAATTATTTGGCTAGATGTAAGAATCATTGAGTGAAATTGTTTTAGATTATCAAAATGGTCTATTCTGGCCTTAAAAACAAATCTAAGAATGTTTACTATATATTGATCTGAGAACATTACACACATGAGTGAGTAAAAAGGCAGGAAGGAAGAAGAAACAGGACAATGTGGGTGGCCAGTCCCCATGGATGGGGCCTTACTCGGAATGGATCTAGAGGGGAGTCTAAGTAGAGACCGTGGGCCCTTGTTGCCTCAGTGGATTTTCAAGGAAGGCTGAACAAAGACTGTCTCTCTGCTTTGTCCCTCTTTAATTCATTGTCACTTTGGTGGCCTTCTTTTCCATTTTCCCATGTTTCTGCCCTTTGGTCACTAAAGGGACATCATCAGGAGCTTTGTTCTGGAATTTTATTCTTCTGACTAAAAGATAAGGGGAAAAGTTTGGTTGGCTGGAAGAATTCTGGTAGCATTACTTCATATAATAAGCACTTGTTTTCTCCACTTGTTGGTACTGTTATTGGTATATGTTAGGGTAGCGGTTCTCAACCTTTCCCAACTACTGTACTCCTTTCAGGAGTCTGCAGCTCAAGCCCCACCACCCAGGGCTCAAGCCCGAGCCCACCACCTGGGGCTGAAGCATATAATTTAGTTTTGCGGGGCCCTGGGCAATTTCCTTGTTTGCCACCTCTTAATGCCAGCCCTGCACTTGTGACCCTCCTGGGGGGTTGTGTGCCCCAGGTTGAGAAACACTGATCTAGATGAGTTGATGTATGCTGTGGAAGACCTCTGCGTATCCCCAGGAGTATGTGTACACCTGATTGAGAACCACTGTGTTAGGGAATATGTTTGTTTACACCTGTTGAAGTGCCCTGAATCATTTTGATTTTTCTTTCATTCAATAGACAGCAGAGAAGAAACTGTTTTGGGTAGCATACCATTGCCTAGTTATGTAATATCTCCTGTTGGACCTGAAGATCGCATAAACCGCAAGTATTCCTTTAAGGTACAATTAATAAATCACAGAGCTTATGATTTATGTTCAGCAGTAAATACACTATATATTTAAAAACCATTTAGAGGAAACGGTAACTATCTCCATTTTTAAATAATTGTAAAAATGAATGTTTTGTTTTTTACATCATATCTACTTCACACATACTTACAATGGTCTATATTTCTTTCTTGGATCTAATAGTTTTATCATAGTTCATTTTTCTGCTATGCTATAAGTTTCCCTGTTGCTTTAGTATGTGCCTGTGGTTAATGATCTTCTGTCTGTAAAATATCAGAAAATAAAACTGGCAAACCTTATCAATACTTATAAATAGAGAGAAATACTGACTTTTCCCCCCGTAGAATGTTTTCCTTCACAGTGGATGGGGATGACTTATTTTTTTTGCAATAAAATCACCACTAAGTGTTGATAAGGAGAAGAAATGACAGTGCCATGACTTTAGTTGCTTTGTTATATAATGCATTGTGGCAATTAAACTTCTCATTTATTTTCTCCGCAAAAAATGGATAATTAGTGTGGCCTCTATAATAGTTCCAGAGAATTAATTTCCTCCTTTTATCTCTTAACTCATGATGTAATTTCCTCATCTTAGGGAATAAGAACAGCCACCTTTATCTACTTGAAGTCTTGAAGCTATAGTTGTTTAAGGTTCTACTTAGAACAACATTTTAATTTTGCCTTCCATGTAGTTAAGTACATCTATTATTTTGATAAGGAGTGTTCTTTGTTAAAATTCTATGTTGAATGATTTATGGTTTGCTCTAGCTATTTATTGCTCTTTGAAATTACAACAAAAAAAAATAAATCTATTCTTGGTAATGGAAAAGCCTGCTTCCAGCTCACTACATGTCTGAGCACATGCATTAAGGCAAATTATAGAGGCTTCAATGCAGGTTATATTTTTAAAATATACAGATATTTGGAACAGAACATGACACATTGAATCCATCAAAGTAAATTACAAGTATTAATCATACACAGTTTCATCAAGTGGTATGCAAATGATGTTCTAGAAAGAAACTTTTTTCCATCTGTTTTGCCTTATGAAAATTACAGAAAGATTTAGCTTTTAAATCTACCCACCCAGAGCTTTTTCTTTCTTCTTGATTTGTGGGTTTTAGCAATTCAGATTGCCTGTTGCTGATCTCAGGTTTATTTTCTGTGGAAAATGAAATGAAATTGATTTGTATGTTTAAATGAATGTTTCTTCAAGTAGTGTCCCTATGGGTGTTCCACTTCAGTTGCACATGTGCCTTTGATTGGCGATTTTCAGTAGCAGTGCCTGTTAGAAGCTCATGTGCCCTTTACCAAAGATACATAGAGTTGCAAAGGCAAACCATCCTCAGTTCCTTCTCAACCACCCCACTTGAGACAGCGCATCTAAAATACCCACTTCAGCTTTGCCTCGACTTCTTAGTTTAGCTTATTTAGTTCTTTTGATAATTGTACTACTTTAGTTATAACTTGGGCATTCCTGTTTAATTCCCTGCTGTTCTGAAAGGTTTGCTTTTGGGGGCATTATCAGCTTGTCATGTTGTTGTCCCTGAGATTCAAGCACTGCCTTACTTGCTGGGAAGCTGTCCTGATCAGTAACAGACATTCTATGTATCCATTGTTTGGGAGACACTCACATCCCAGCTAAATTCAGTTCAGTTCAGCTTTTAAAGGCAGATCTCGTAAAAAGTGGGAGATTAAACTTTGGCTCCTTATATTGGCGTGCTCCCTCCTCCGATCTGCCTCAGATACAGGCCCAGATCTCCCCTGCCCCCCAAGACATCAGCCTCAGAGTGAGCATCATGCTCCGTTGACCTTAGTACCTAGGTCTTTGCAGGATAAGAGCACATCAGAGATTCTAAACGCTGCTACATCTAGGAAGTCTGTAACATCATCAAACTTTTCTTTACCACCTCTAGTACCTAAACAGGTGATCCAGACTGCAACATTGATACCTCTACACAGCTAGACATGTACATCTAGACAGATACTACCACCAACACCTTCAGTATCAACATTGTTTACTGTGGAGCCCTGTCTAATCCAGATGCAGATTCATGCACAAGAAGTTCAGATTCTACAAGGACTTGTAGTGTCTGATGAGCCAGAGTCTCCACTATGAATGGATATCTAACAGAAGTCAGTATTGAGATTTGCAGGATCTCTGAGGCCTTACCTTTTTCTGGTACCTTCTGGTTCTATGATACCATTCCATCAAGCAGACAGTGATCTGCTCCTCCTCTATACTCTACTGCGGACGCTTCTTTAGAATCCTTTAGTGATGCGGGACTCACCCCTGCGGCAACTCCTGCTGGTTGACTCTGGGAATTAGCTCATCCAGCCTCCGGAACACTCTCTGCAGGCTGGTGTCCCACTGCTGCTTGGCCCCCATGTCCCTGCCGGTGCCCCTTGTCTTTGGGGTGCTGCCCTCCTGGCAGTATACCCCTCAGTCTCTGGGTCTCCCCTCCCTGGGGAACTCCCACCTGCTATCCCCACCTCGCGTCAGTCATAGGCTACTGCCAGTCACCAACTCGCCTCCGTGCCCTGGGGCAGACTGCAGTGTCAGCCACTCATCATAGGCAAGGTTAAGTCTGGACCTGCTGCCTCTCTCTGCAACCCAATGCCTTTATGGGGCCTTGGACAAGGTCCTGCAGCCTGGGGAGTTGCCATCCTGGAGCTCCCCAGCCCCCCTGCCCTTTTCCTAGCCCTGCCTCACTCTAGCACCCTGAGCTTCCCAGCAGCCAGGCCCTTCTCTCTCTGAAGGCAGAGAGAGACTGCATGTGCTTTTGGCCCATTGCTGTCTTATAAGGGTCAACTGGGCCCTTATTAAGACAGTTTCGGCCTGATTGAGGCATGGCAGCCAGCTGAGGTTGCTTTACCCAATCAGCCCCGCTTTTCCTTCCCTGCCACAGCCCTCTCCCTGGGCTGTTTTAAGCCTTTTAAGGCAGGAGCGGGTGACCATCCCGCTACAATTCCCATATCGCTGTACAGGGATCTCCTACTTACCACCATAGAGACATCTTTCCAGGCACCTTATCTGAGAAAAAGCCCAAAGGGCAAGAGAATCTCGTGCCCCTTCTCCTGTGTATTAGCAGCATTGGATGCGTCCCCCTCTACCTTATGGTCCTCAGTGGCCATATTGGGTCCCATGGGCAACCTTCCATCAGCAATATTGAGGGGTATTAGCTTCTCCTGTGGGGAATATTGTGAAAGGCAATTGCCTGCTCCGTCTCTCCCTCTTAAACAACCACAACTTTGTGAGGAGCTTTTTGAAGAGCAAGAGACTAGAGTGGATAAGGATGTGACACCACAAATTCATATCTCTTCATCTTCTCCAGACGTAGTTGTGATGCCTCCTCCACTCTCTTATGCCAAAGATTTTAAACAGTTTTAGGAGCTGACTAAATAGATAGCTGCCTTGCTTCAGATCCCATTGAACAAGTTCCAAGAGTCACAACATAAGCTCTTGGATATACTCCACCTGGCAACTTCTCACTGAGTAGCTTCGCCAGTAAATGAGATTCTGCTGGATCCATGCAAATGATCTGGTAGACTTGAGCAAGCCGATTAAAAGTACTATGTTCCTCCAAAGACTTCTGAGTTTTTTTTATTTTCACACTCTTCTCCGAATTCTTTGGTTGTGTGAAAGCTGTTAATGAGTATGGTAAACAGCACCACACTGAATCCTATGCCATATAATCACATCAGAAGCATCTTGACCTCTTTGGGCTTAAAAACTACTCTTCCTCGACACTGCAGTTTAGAATAGCAAATTATCAGGCTCTGATGGCAAAGTGTGATCAGACCAATTACAGCAAATTAAACACTTTTATTGATCATCTTCTCCCAGATCATCAGGAACAGTTTCAGGCCATCAAAACTGAGGGTTAGTTCTTAATGAGGACCATACTACAAATCTCCCTGAATGCAGCCAGCAGTGCATCTTGTTCTATCTCTATTACTGTCATCATGCATTAAATATTTTGGCTGCAGCTATCAGCATGTCTTAGGGAGGTCTAAATATCATAGCAGATCTTCCTTTTCACACTGAGACTTTTCAGTGAGTCCAGCAAAGAATCTTGCAGACCTTAAAGGACTCAAGGGTCACTCTCTATAAACTCTATAAATGAAAGACAATGTAGCAGATCACAAAGGGCACAGAGATCCGTCTGGTCCAATTCTCCAGCTTTCATAGACCCTAAGAAAAGACAGATATCAGAAGAAGAGACTACCTGCTACGACCACTACCACCACCCAACCCTTATTATCATCGAAATGTCAATTTAATTATCTGATCGAAGGTCAAGAACCCGTCCTACTGTGGAATATTCAGCAACACCACACTACCCATCTTCCTCCCTTTGGTGATCATCTCTCCCATTTTTGACCTGCGTGGGAGAAAATTATACAAATAACAGATTATAACATTGGGTAACTCCATCCATTTCTCCTCCATCGTGCCATCCCACCCAATTTTCCTTGTCTCTCCTCAGGGATTCTTGTCACAAACATTTACGGAGACAGGATTTCCCTTCTGTACGTAGGAGCCATAGAACCAGTTCCAGTTCACCGCAGAAGAAGGGGATTTTATGCCAAGTATTTTCTGTTTCCATAAAAGAATGGGGCATGGTGACCAAATCCAGTGCACTTTCTAGAAACATTTAGTGTATTTTAGGAAATTTGTAAAAATAAATAAATATAGAGAGCTGAGACCTTGTCTACAGTACAGGTTACTTTGGTGTAACCCCTGAGCGACGTAAGTTACACCGACCTAAGAGCAGGTGTAGACAGCGGTATGTTGGCAGGAGAGCTTCCCCCACCGACATAGCTACCACCTCTCGTGGAGGCAGGAGTTATTAAATCGATGGGAGAACTCTCTCCTATTGACTTAGTGCGTTTCCACCACAAGCTCTACAGCGGCACAGCTGTAGGGGTTTAGTGTAGATATGGGTTTAGTGTAGATGTAGCTTCAGACACCATGTAACAGGAAAAATTACAAAGGAACCTTTGTAAAAGAATCTTCACTCCAACATTTAACAGGTATGACTCAATAAGCCTTTTCCCCTTAGATTCTTTTCCCTAGAAAGAAGCAAATATTGGAAAAAGAGATAAAATGAAGGTCCAAGCTTTTACGTCTTCTGAAGTATTATCATGGAAAAACAAGGAACAATTGCAAAGGGAATATCTTCTTTAGTATAGTTGTGCTAGCTAAAACATACCTTTTTAGTGAAAAATTGCTGCTTGGAAACATTCTCCTTTTTATAATAAAGTTATAAGATTGTAAACCAATGTAAAACTATCACAAAAGGAAAAAAAATAATTAAGATGGGTTTCAAGAGCCAGACATCATCTCCAGTATGCAAGCTCTGGTGTTGATATTGACAACTATATCTGTCAACCCTGTGCTTTTACCTAGGGTAGATCAAATTTGTATCACTCCTCACTAGTTCTGCAGTTTGCCATGGTTATGGTTATGGTTAAATAACAATTTCAGAAGCAATTAAGTTACTTCTGTCAAAATTTCTTCTCAAATGATTCAGAGTATCCCAACTGGGCTTCAGTTAGTTTCTGACAATCAGCATTATATAGTCATAGACTCAGCCATGCAGGAAGAAAGCGAAGAGGGAAGGCATGTGGTTTAATTAGTCACTTAACACATCTGGGAATACCCAGCAATAAATCGTACAGTTCAGGTCATTGTTCTTTCCTTAATTGTTTACAGTTATCTTGGTCCCAGTCCATTGCGGGACAGCACCACTCTCTCCTCAAATGAGGGTAAAGGAGGGCTGAAAAAGAGGAGGCGGATTGTTTTCCTACTGTACTGGATATTAGGAGTCCCAGCTCCTCTTTTTCCAGCTTCCTTAGGGGATGCCATCCCTTAAATCCTCTTCCAATTCCAGTTTATCAGGGAACCATATCCCCTCTGTAATGAGTACCTGCACTGGACACCTGCCACCTGCTGCATTTGCCACATCTTGACCTATCCTCCGTATGTACTTTGCCCTGACTTGTTGTGAGGAAAGCAAAAAAAAAAAAAAGCCAGTCTGGTGGTGAAGCAAAAATTCCTTCCAAGGAACTAGTACAATGTCTGCAGCAGATGATGATAAAGACCAGTCCTATTCTGATCTCATGGGTGAGAAGTTGGATGCTACTGATTGGTGTTTGATGAGAGTTCCTTCCCAAATGTACAGAGTATAAATACTTCCCCCTCCTCTGGTGCACATGGTAGGTCAGTGCTGCCACATTGTCCATCCACTTCCTATCCCCCCACCCCTTGGCTCTGCTAAAGTAAGTCCATCCCCTTTCCTCCTCCCTAGTAACCCAGTTGCAGTGGGAACCTTAAAAGGAGCCCTATCCCTTTTTTCTTGCTGGATGGACAAAGACCCACCACATTAAGTTGTGGTGAGGACATTTGGTTAAAATCACTGTAAGCTATTATACTAAGATGTTCGTAATGATCTCTTCACCAAACTAAGGGGGAAAATATCTCCTGATGTCATGTAGGATTTTATTGCAAAGCCGATGTTATGCTGTTACTGGAGAACTCATAAAATAAATCATGCATACATAAACTGCTGTGTATTATTTGTAAAAGATTATTTATTGGGCTGGAATTGACTCTACTTAAGCTTTTATCTGATGTTTGAATGCAGGTTTAAAGCCAGGACCTGTGACTTTCTTACTTCAGAACAAAGTTTATAGCAGGGGCAAGAATAGATTTCCAAGGATTTCTGTAGTAGTGATAACGTGAGACTGTCTCAAATTCCACACCTACAGCATCACATGTCAGCTTGTAGAATTTCAAGAGCACTTCCTTACCAGAATTCCATCACTCACTAGCCATTACATTTATCTAATCTGTTCAGTACCCTTAAATACACAGAGCATGGGTGAACATTATATGTCATAACTAAATGCTGCTAGAAATAGAAAACACAACAAGATTAATCCCAAAATAAAGAGAGGACTTTTTTCACACTGAAGTCCTGAACAAGTGGAAAATGTATCCTGTCATATTTTAAACGTCAATTAATGTCATTAAAATCTTACTAAAAGCTGGAGAGTTCTCTCTGAGAAAAGATTACTTTTGATTGTTCTTGTGTGTGAAAAGTATTTTCATAGGGAATGTTTTTTAAGTTTATCCAACTATAATAATAAAAAAATAGTTTAGGAATATTTCTCCATTATACTAGATTGAGAAAGTGGGGGAGCCACTTGTACACTTGTAAGCATGTGTACAAACATAAGTTCTGATCCTGCAGAATCACATCCATGATTTGTTGCTTTATGTCCAATATGGTGAAGATGAATAAGATGGAGTAGTAATAAAACTTCAGTGAGAGATCACAAATGACATCAGCCCTACCAAGACACTCTACTTTTACGTTGATACTACCATGTATAACTTCTGTAACAGGGAAGATTCATCTCTTGAAGAAACGAGAGAGATCCCAATTTTTGCCTGTAAAATAGAGGCCATTGCAACACTGTTTCTGTGTATTTTAATGTCCTTTATTAGCGGAAATCAGGATTTACTATGTTGAGCTGCTCTTCATTGCTGAGACTTCGTCAGTTGCTCATAGTATCTCGCTGCTTCCTGAAGTTAGTGTTGACATACTTCACTCTTTATATATAAATCCATTAGCCAGATTTAAGGCACATGTGCAACCAGGGAGCCTTCCCTTTAAGCGTTCTGGTAGCTTATGTACCTTCAATCTGTCTAATGGATTTATTACCATGATGTAAACTGAGGAAATGCCATGCTCTGTATACCTGAAAGGGACTGTTTCGGACTTTAGAATGGAGGAAGAGGAGGGGGAAAAGTGGTCCCAGCTTCTAGATTTCCTGAAGAATTATGTCTAATTCTTCTTCCCTCTCCACATCACATTGGTAATTTTTATAGGGAACTGATTCACTGTCTAGCTGAGGGATGAGATATTTCTTTAATTTTGGCTTATAAGTGTTCCATAAATTTGACACTTTTCAACCTAAGAGTAAGAGGAATTATTCTGCTATATTTTCATGAGTCATTGTGATGCTTGACTTTCAGAGGAATGTGTAAAAAGTTGTTAACTAACTCTGTGTAATTGTGACTTTCTCTTAGTTTAGTACTTCTATCTATTAACTTAATGGTTCTAGACATTTAACATTAGTTCTTACTTACTTACTTTAATCAGTGTAGTTTTATGTTTAAAATGTAGTCCTTGAAAACCTGAATCCTTTTACTATTTTAACTTCAACATTTTTTGTCCTTGTCTTGTCCTTATGGGTATGCTCTTGGGGTTTGCTCTCCATTTCTCCTTCTGTGCCTTATGGGAGAGAGCCTGTCTTTTCCTGTCTGTCCAGAATAAGGCATCTGAATGCATGAATAGGTACCAATATTATTTCCCCCACCCCCCATTGTGTATGTGCATGTGTTATATTTCAGTCTTGTTTAGTATGCTGTAGATATCCTAATAACAATTGTTTAAAATAAAAAATAAGACTCTCAAAACTCTTCTGTGTCTGTTAGCAGTGACAGCCATCAGACACCAGCGTAAGATTGTGGTTTTCTTTCTTGCGTGTTCGGCCTCCTACTAATAGATATCTGGAATACATTTGAATGTTATTCTGACCAATTTTACATTCTCTTAACTCTTTTGAGAGTCATGGTTTGTTGGTAATAGCACAACACCTTTAGTCCTCATTCTCTGAGGCTATGTATGTTATTTCTTCAGTCTTTGAAGGTAGAAACTGCCATATACATATTGCTTGCTGCTTATACAGTTTGTTAGGCAAATAGTGTCCTGCACCCTCTTCCAGTTGCATGGTGAACATGGCTACCCTGAGAGAGAGTGTAATAGAATTCTATGGGAGAAAAGACACATCACATTAATCAGGATATACAGGTGAATGAAGACAGAGTTCAATTTAAGCAGCAGGCTTCAGCTTTATTAACTTAACCCTCAGAAGCATGTCTCATCTCCTGTGACTCTCATGCACCAGGCATTTAAGTGTGTTCAGTCCAAGGCTGCATGGCTCACACTCTACAACCGCATAACTTGGGGTAAACCCTCTTCAGCCTATCCTTAGGACTCAGCTCACTTCTGAATCCTCCCATCCTCCCCACTCCAAGGAGGGCACAAGGATAGCAAAGAGGGACCTCAATCTGCAAAGCCTTCAGCTCTCCCCTCCTCCCATACTCACAAAGTCCACCAGCAAAATTCCAGGTCTCTTACTTCTGGGAGTTGGCCCTTTTGGCCTTTATCCATACTAGACAGTGGCAGCGAATTGCAATGAACGAAACATTCCTACAAATGACTAATATTAATTTCTAAGTCCTACTTCTTTTTAACAAAACTATGCTTCCATTTTACTGTGAGGAAGGTGAAATAACCCAACAGGCCTCTGCCAGACTGCCACAATGGGAAAAATTTGTTCTTGATCCCAAAACAGGTGAGTGGTCAGACTCTGTGCATCCAAAACCACAGCTACTATACTACAATTATAAGGAGGGAGGGTAGGCAGCTGAGGTGCCCCCCAAAACCTCAGTAGAGGTTTCAATTAATGGTGAAGTTAGGGGGATGTGAGAGGCCAGTCAGCTTCCCTCTTTGCACTACCCTCTCTCCCATCCTCCCCTCCCCCTGGCTGGCCAATAGGATGTGGACGGCCTTGGAATCCCAGGCATGTGCTGTCCTCCTCCTTTCTAAGCTGTCCTGTTTAACACACTGCTGGTCCGATCAACCTTCCTGCCTAGTGAGATGGGAGATGGCAGCCAACAGACTTGCACTAGAACAAAATATGTGATAGAGCTGTCTTAAAGGAAATAAGAGGGCTCCCTTGTAGTGGTCATGTAGGTGAGTGAAAGGCCATGTTCAAATGTTTGCAGTCCTTCTGGGGAAAAAGGAAGGGAAGGGAGCAAGTTGTGTACAAAACATGAAGTGCTGAAATAGTGGGGAAACCCCCTTATTCTAGAATAAGTTTGCACATGATTGAAGTGAGAGTCTGATGTTAACACTAACTCAGCAATTTTAGAGTATATAACATCATGTAGCTTCACACAAGATCAAACATATTGTGTTCTGTCAAAACTGTTTGTATTTCTAAAGCCAAGTATGATGGTAGGTTATTTTTCAGTGTAGAATAACAAGTGGGAAAAGACTTTATCAAAACAGAAGTTCAGCTTTAAGAGTTAAATGTGGAATGTAGCTTTTAAAATAAAAGGCATGTTTGTTTTATACATATGTATATGTGAATGAAAATGTCACTCGGTTAAAAAATGCTTTTATGTAGTTAGTGTTTGTGTGTGTTGATACTAGCTGTAGTTTGTCCAAAAACTGTGAACAGTTAAATTACTAAGGTGCTCATAATATTTATTGCATGAGTCTACAAGATGAATGGAGTTTTATAGTCAGTTCCAGTGCTTGGAAATGCAACAAAAAAAGAGGGAGATTCATTGATTCTGTCATTAAATAAATATGACCAAATAAAACCAAAGCTTCTCAAGCCAAAATAGAGGATTTTTGAAGTACTAACTAGTATAGAGAAAACTTGAAAATTGCTGACCTCATTTACGATTCTGTGAATAGCTGTCAGTTGCTGTTAATTCTGTTAACAGTAGCAGATGAGTTCTGATTGTCTACTTTTGAAGTGCATTTATAATGTAACACACAGGAAATATTGTAGCTTGTTTCAGGAAGGAGCATCTGATGAGACTTAGTAATTTAGGTACCATGTCTTAATGGAACTGTGGGTAAGATCTGACTAAACATAACTAGACTAGAATAATGAAAACACACATTTGATATAAAATTATGTACATAAGAACAATAGAAATGTCATAGTGTTGAAGTTTAATACTTAGCTGCTGGCAGTTGGATATATCTAAATATCTCAAATAGTTTTGGTTTTAAGATGGCACATGGAAACTTTTTGTATGCAATAACATTTGAAATACAATACCATGTGCTTTAATCATTCAGTAAATGTTGCTGACTTTATCATCAAGTGTAGTGTTTTTGCAGCTAATTTAGTGCTTTTTAAAGTATATTGTTTAACCTAAAGGTCTTAACATGCAATACAATTTATTCCTAAAATGCCAGTTTAAGAAATATGTATGGTAAGATTTGTATTGTGTTTCTTCTAAACAGATTGCTTCATGATATGGTCTGGGAAAATTGGCTCACTTAAGCAATTCTTGCTAAAAGATCCATTAGTTTGTTTGTTTGTTTTGTATTGTGTTCACAGCAAATAAAATGCATGAAGTAAGGTTGGAGCTTTTCATTTTACTCCTATTATTGGTATGAAAAACAGAACAAAATGCTGCAATGTTTTTTTAATGATATGAAAAAGAGGGAAAGGAACTACACAGCATCAACTGATCTAAAATAAAATTGCAAAGTGACATTAAAACTCAACATTTGTCACACTGCAGTGGTTATAGCCGTGTGAGAGCTTCTATTTTTTGTACAGGAGGATACTGTGAGAACTCTTAACTTTTTTTTAAGGTAACCATTCAAGTTATAATAAATCTTTAGGCTCAGAATAATAGTTTTGTCTAATTTGTCTTTGCTTTTTGCTTTTCCAGGCTGTCCACACAGGGATGAGGGCATACATTTATAATAAGAGTTCTGTTATTGGCTGTCAGGCAGAACATTCAGGAATGCGCACATACTACTTCAGTGCAGATACCTTAGAGGATATGAATGACTGGATCCATGCCATGAATCAAGCTACTCTGATGCAAACACGTTCATCACTGAAGAGGCAAGTTTAATATGTTACTAACTTGCAGCTAAAAACTTGTTTCAAAAATCAAGAGTAGTGAGTTAAAATATATTTTTAGAAGCGAGAGAATACTCTGTTTTCATTTTAACTTTTTTAATCAGTGAATAAGACGTATACAATTCATTCGGATTTTAAAGAAATTTGTGGGGTTTTTTTATAGTGGTCCTACATTAGTATACTTAGATGCTAATGAATCAACAAGCTAAGGAGCACAAAGTAAAGAAAACCCTAGGTTCAAAATTGTTTTGCCAGCATCAGTGGTGCTGGTACACAAAGAAAGTACTAGGGCTTGTCCACATCAAGACTTAGTATGCAGCAAGCCAGGGTCTGAATAAAATTACAGCTCACTAGCCTGTTGTGTATTAAGTCACTCTGTGGACCCTGCTACTGGATTCTAAAAGATCCATAG
Organism: Gopherus flavomarginatus; assembly: GCF_025201925.1. Lineage (NCBI taxonomy): Eukaryota > Metazoa > Chordata > Testudines > Testudinidae > Gopherus > Gopherus flavomarginatus. Next base: position 55,572,549 of record NC_066621.1, read on the forward strand.
AGTGCAGTATGTCACAGCATACTATGCAACTTTCAGAACGCTGTAGCAGGGTCCAGACAATGACTTAGTGCGCAACAGGCTACTGCGCTATAGATTTATTCACACCCTGGCTTGTTGCGCACTAAGTCTCTGTGTGGACAATGAAATGAAGCAAGTTTAAAAAGAAAAAAATAGGACAAAAAAAAACTTTTGGAGAGAAGTGGAATGGGGATACTATTTTCAAATTTCTAAGAGGGGTATTCTAAAGAGTAGAGTGTAAAAACCAAAATATAAGAGAAGGACAATATACTTATCAACTTTAATTTTCCCATGCTTTTCAGTTATGGAATTAAAGTGTATAGATACATCTTGCAAACTAGTATTAGTTAACATCTTGACTTACTATATTTTCTAACGCCGTGTTTTGTAGCATTTTGGGGGAGGGATATGCTCTATGTTACATAACTAGCACATTGGACTCCTGGTCTGTGATTGGAGCGCCTAGGCACTACTTTTTCTAAAGTTCATTTCTGAAGTGCTGAAATTCTGAAGTCCAAGAAAAAGCAATCATTGAGCAGTAAACTTCAAAAGAGGCTGGGATGAGGAGCTAGCAGTTGAAAATGCTCTCAGAGACCAGAAAAATTCTGTTTTGGCTCAGGCAGGACATAAACAGACAAAAAGTAAGAAAGACTCCATTTTTAAGACCATCCCTTATGATGCTTGGTGATGGATCAGAAGAAACTATGAACTCTACAATAGTAATAAATGTTTAAGATTATCTCATACCTTAAACAATACTTATTTTCTTTTTTGTGATGTTAGTAAAATGCCATCTTAAAGGAATTTCCCTCAATGTTCCCATCAAGGATATATAATATTTACCTTCCTTTTATTCTTTTTTTCTGTAATTTTTAAATTAAATACCTCTTTGGAGGGCTCTGACTGATATATGGATATGCAACGTAAAGAGGTTGTTTAGTTATATATGTTTGTTTCAGGTAAAAGATAATAAAGAAAAAACTTATTAACTGTTGAGTTGCTGATATGACACAAAGGGGGAGCCATAGTTAAAGATTAATTGTTCTTACAGCTGGTCGCCAAACGGGGGACAAACCAAGAGGCAAGAGCAGTTTGTCCTTAAGAAACCATTTTAAAGATGGCTTTAAAAAACCACCACAGAAATAAAAAATTGATAGTCAGCAACAGTAATAGTAGTAGCAAATATAGTAATAGCAAAATGCAGTCAGCAACAAAATACTGTTAATGTTGGCTCAGTATATGATGTGTAGGTCTTTGTTACAGCTTATTCAAATGTTAATTGATTTTAGTTAACTTTCACTCCCTTCCTCTGTTTCATGTATACTCATTACTCATTACATAAATTAGTGGGACCTGAGAACACTCAGCATTGATCTATCTCATCCTCGCTGCCAGAGTGCAGCTTTGATGGGTCTGGAGGGAACGGGGACACCTCCTGCCTTCACATTCTTTCCCCTACTCTCCCTGCCATTGGACAGTGTAGCATTGCGGGGCTGGCTGATTGGCTCTTACCTGCTGGGATATATAGAATGGGGTAGTTTCTCTTTCCCTTTACTGCTGGTAGTAGCCAGTTTGAGTTCTTTTGCTTTCTGCTGATGACTCATGAGTTTGACTGTGTACGAGACCTGCCATTACCCACCCATATCTAATGAGCTTGATCTCTTTTGATAGGGGGCTAGGTTGATAGCCATACTTTGTTTGGGGTCTGGAAGGGGTTTTTCCCATATGGCAAAATTGGCAAACTGTTGACTAGGTTTTTTCACCTTCCCTCCAACATCTTGGAGGTCAAGTTTGGGGGCTTTCAATTTCATTGTTGCAACTTTAGCAGGTTCCGGTACAGTTGGTTGGTAAAAAAGGGTTCGACATGAGGTTCCTGTAACACAATGGGATGCTTGTGCATGGTTCCATAGCACAACATTGTTCAGTGAAGGGGTATGTCTCCATGTCTGTTCAGTGTGTGACTCCCTTCATCTTATTTCTCTTACCTCCAGGAGGGGATCTCAGAGGATCCAGCCAGGATCTCAAAGCCTTTTTTAAACATATTATGATGTATATGTCTTATTGTTTCACAGCATGAGGGAAGGTGTGGTACACAATGGCAGGCAGAGGGCAATTTTCAGACTGGGAGAGAGGGACTTGTGTAAAGGACTGTGATGCCTAGATTTGCTTCTCCAGCAAACCCTGACCTGCCTGTCTCCCAGGAACCACAAATCTTGCCTTCTCTTTGGCACATCCTCATTTTCTTGACACCACCTCCTGCCCCGAATGGCCTAGGAAAAGTTCTAGGAGTATAGAATTAGGGTCTTGGATACACACAGAAGTTGCAGTTTTTAAATTGATTTAGCCAAATTGGTGCAACCCTCTGTTGACCACTCTTTAATTTGATTATCTCTATGTAAATCATGTGTAAACAGATTTGCATATCCACATACAGGTTTGCACTACTTCAGCTACATGGATTTAAAAACTGATTTTGTTGAATCACTGCATCTTTTGTGTGGAAACAAATAATCCTAGGTTTAGCTAGTTGACAGAAATTCACATTTGAATTTTTCGAGGAGGGATCTCAAAACCCTACTGAAAGTGGTAATGGAAATGAGTGAAGAGTTACTGACAAGTTTTAAGTTCAGATACAGATGTAAATGCATAGAAATGCAGGTGATAACTATTTTTTTCTGAAAGATATTGGCCCACTTCACTAGTAAGCATCCTACACAATTTCAGAAACATTTGTGCCAGTCTTTTAAGTTTTATTAAGTGTAGAACAAAGGAAGATGTAAGAGACAGGAGATATCCTCTAGCCTGCTGAAGACTTTCCTATCTAACCTGGGGTTGGTGGGTGAGGGGAGGACTAAATCAAACAATAACTGTTTGTCTTTAGATGCTTCCAGTTTTTCCCTGTTCTTACAATTGATTTAGTACTACTTTTCTACATTTTGACTTTGGCAATGTATTCCTTTTCTTACACCTATTCTGAAAAGAGAACTGTTTTTATACTGAGAGCTGATCCTGTTCTTAACCCTTAGGCTCTGAGGATTAAAATTTCACAGTGCAGTTTCCCAGAAGTACTGCACCTAGTGCTTGTTTTTGGCAAAACTCTCAAACAATAAACAACAGATCACCTTCAAATTCCAGAACCCTTGTGTTTTCCAGTTAATTATTGTCAGACGCAGTTTTAACAGTAGCCATACCTATATCCTGTAATGAGATTACTTTTATTTTTCTTTTTTTAGGTATAAATAACAGACCTACCAGTAACTAATCTTTTTGCTCTGGAATCTAGCTCCAAAACTGTGATTTTGGTTTTGGCTGCATGCTGATTCCCATTATGTGCCATATATACTCGTTCATAAGCCGAATAATTTTGGTAAAAAAGTGATGCATCAAAGAGCAGGGGTTGGCTTATAACAGGTCTACACCAAAATTTGATGATTTTAAACTCTATTGAATCATTGAATTGAATATCTAATACATTGTCATTTTGTTTACCTGGAGCAGCTACAGGCATGGAGCACCTCAGCACTCTATGGCTGCAGTTCGCCGTTCCCAGGTAATGGGAGCTGTGGAAAATGGTACACCACTTCCTGCAGCTCCCATTGGCTGGGAAGGGCAAACCGCAGCCAGTGGGAGCTGAGGAGCTCTGTGCCTGTGAATGTTCCAGATAAACAAAACGTTCCGACCCGCCAGCGGCTTACCCTGATGGGCCAGGAGCCAAAGTTTGCCAGCCCTTGAACTATAGAGTTGGCTTATAAAAGGTCATACAGTTTTTGCTATTTTTACCTAACCATCTTGGGAGAGTCAGATTATATTTGAACGGGCTAATGAACGAGTATATACGGTATGTTCTTTGTAAGTTACGGCTAGGAACAATTGAAAGGAAAAATATCAGGGAGGCCCTGCAAATTTTACATACTGATTCCATTTTTTCACCCATATTTAACATTGAATTGTGAAGGAATAAATCAGAGAGTGAAGGTAGAATAACACTTCTGTGAAGGAATTAATATTCAAAAGATGTGTACTTACGTAATTCTCTGTCTGAAAAGCAATTTGGAAAAATAAGAAAAGGACCATCTTTATTTGAACCTGTGATGGGATGACCAGGCCCAGAGGCTCCTTGCTGGAGACCTCAGGGTATAGGCACACACATCCCAGGAAAGGAGCAGTGGAGCTAAGTCCTCTGAGCAGCCTAGAGAGACTGTTCAGGAAGCAGCCAATCAGAGAGGCTGCAGGGAGCAGCTAATCAGTGCCCAGAATGGCCATATAAAAAGGAGCTGCAGTGCCAGTGACAGGCAGTTTCTGGCTGGAGCCAGAGGAAGGTGATTAGTGCTCCTGGCTGGCCAAAGGGAACTGCAGCACCATGGACAGCTCAGTACTGGCAGGGTCCAGGGGCGTGAGAAAGAGCTCCAGGCTGGCTGTGGGCCTGAGCACAGAAGAGCCTTGTGCTGAGGGTGAAGCATCGGTGAAGGCTGGGGCTGTGGGGAAGTGGCCCAAGGAATTGAAGGTAGTTTTGTTAAAGGGACATAGTGGCATGAGAATCCCTGGGCTGGGACCTGGAGTGCTGGGTAGGCCTGAGTCTTCTCCCCACCCCAAAGGTCACCGGGGAAGCGGCCTACGATTGAACAGCGATAAATCCCCGGAAGGAGAACTGAACTGTTAAGCGGCCCAGCTAGCGAGTGTCTGCACAGAGAGTTTTAGCCCAGAGCCCCAGCCCCACGAACCCGAATCAGGTGACTCAGAGCAGCTGCGGCTGTGCTGCTGATCTTTTATCCCTGTGTAACCATACACTATAAATCTAAACAAAAATTGGTGGGGAAAATCCCAAGAAAGTTAGTAGCATGTAAATTATGACCATGCACAAGAAAGAAAATGTGACTGAGTTAGTAGTAACTGCTGAAGATGAAAATGCAGACATTTTATCAGAAAGGTACTCATATCCCTAACTCCAGTTGCTTTAGGTGGTGCTCTTTCAGTTAGCAATGATTATTTAATATTGTTTGTATTAGATGAGGTAGAATCTTTCATCATTCATTCCTGTTTTCAGCTTGCTTAGACTATGGTTGGAGAGCTGTGTATTTATTTAAACTGTCAGTCGCTATTCTTGAAACACGTGGGACTGGTCTTTGGAGGTGAAGACAGCAGTGTGAGGAGAAAGATAGGGACTTCAAGTGGGAAGAAGAGGAGAGGTGGGAGCTTGGGGAAGGGTGGCAGTATTGAGATTTATTTGATAGGAGTAGGAGTTTGTAGGACAGAATTAATTTATTCATAAGTGGGACAGATTTACTTATAGGTGCAAAATTGATTTATTTATAGGGAGTAAAGATGTGCCAATGGAAACTTAACATAGTTTTAGTCCTCAGGCGATTAGACATCAGGGCATTTTTCAGGCTCTCTTCTTCTTCATCCTGTAATGTTGGGGAGAGCTGTACTTTGTGAATAGTGGAGACACCAGCGCCCAGGCTCTGTCCAGACATTTGGAGCTGCTTGCTTGCCAGCCTTCCTTGTTTTGACATGGATACAGGAAAAGTAGGGGTACTTTGTGTGTGAGGGGAGGAATGATTCAGGGTCCCCTCCTCTTTAGGTTGTCTTAACTAAGAAAAATGTGTGCTCTTAACACGAGCTAGCTAACTCGAAAAATTCTAGTGAAGACAAGGCAGTTCGTAGTTTTTGCCCAAGCTGACTGGGTGTAGGCTCTCCCAATGTCTCTTGAACCTGCTAACTTGTGTGAACACTACACACTGCTTTGTCTTCACTAGGATTTTACCTTGAGTTAAAAAAATACACTTTTTTTCCCTAGAGAATACAAAGCCTAGCTCTTTTACCGTCTTGTTTCTTCCCCTGCTTCAGTAGCTATGCCTGGATGATTGCCCTTTAAGCTATTGCAGGACTCTGAAGTGATAATGCTGCCTACATGCTGCCAATTTCCTGTGTTTACCTCTGGACCTTCCGTCCTTCTCTGTTCTTTCCTGTATACCTTCCCTTGCAATTTGAATCATATAATTACACGAGAGGGTGGCTCAATTGAATTGATCTTCCTGGACCTCCGAATACACTTGAACCAAGCCCTGAAAGCTAGCTGCAATGGTGAGGCCCCTCAAAAAAAATTATTTTTTTTTTGAGAATTGTCTCTTTATCCGTTTTTTCCACCCATCTGTATTTTTTTTCAAAAATTTTCAACAAAAAAGGGACAAATTTTATGCAAAAAAATGTGTCCTCATTTTTGACTAGCTCTATAGTGTTTAGAATCTTGTCAGCTAAGGGCTTGTGCAGAACTACAGAATTGCCCAGTTCTTGAATGAAATTTGTTCACACAATGGCACTTCAGCAATGTAGATTCTGTCTGGCCCTTAAAGGAAAGTGAAAATATAGCTTTAGTCTCTTGAAGATGGAAATGTCGCAGTGACACTGGACAGTCTGGTTTAGGACCTCTGTGTCCCAAAATCTTTGAATTGATATAGCATTTAAAAAAACAGTTAGGTTAATATCTGTGCACTGCCAGTTAAAAAATATATCAGCCAAAGTTTGACAGATTTAATAAACAGAGACTCCAAGAAAAGTCTTCACAGCTAGGCTATTTACTTTGAAGCTTTACAGATGCTGATACCAAAAACTGACTATCAGGTCATATGGTTTCGGAGAAGATGAAGTGCTACTTAGAGATCAGTGACATCTTAATAAACTGCCAAAGAGGATTAAATGAGGAAAGTTAAAGATGAAGTGAGCTAGCTGTCAAAAATAACATAAACCAACAATAGTACCTAATACTTCCAATTATCAAATAACCTCAAAAGATATTCTGCTTTGGATTTTGGCAAGATTTAGAAAAAAGGAAAATACCTAAAATAAAGTACTTAAAATAACATGTTTAACAATTTTGTCTGCGATAGTCTTGTTAAAATTTAGCCACCAAACTGAAGAAGGGTTAGAATGATTTCTCTTGCTTCTGACGGGACTTCATCTCTCTCTGGATATTGCTGTATCATCCTTATCAGAAATGGCTTATTCTTGGAGCTTATAAAAATACTTCTAAGAGAATTTTTTCCCCTTTGAAATGGAGAAGCTTGTACCACATGGCAGGTGTTTTCCTCTCTTCTCCTCTCCTCTCCTTGTTTTTCAGTCTACAACTTCTTCCCTCCCAACCCCTGTAACAAACAATTTTACATTTATAGAAGTTGAACACTATGCTGTGCTATCAGTATTTTCAGTTTATTTTTCAATAATGAAGTATAACTGTTTCTAGCAAAGTGAAGCTGAAAATAAGTTTCTCTGGTGTTTCCTTAGTAATGGTTTGTATAAATGGGGGAACAAAGGATTCTCACCCAGTCTTATCTGCAGTCACACACCCCTGGTACATCAGGTTATCACCAGCTGTAGAGGCTATATTTGTGGGCTTACCTTTCTACAATCTTAGGAAATCTACACTGACTTTTCTTTTAAGATTTCACACTAAATTGGTGTTCACATAAGCACATTATTTTGATTGCAGAGAAACAGGAAAAGCGGATCAGCAAGCTGTTCCCCAAGCTAACCATGTGGATTCTCGCAAAGAGCGTGCAAAGGTGGATACTGCTGATATAAAAGAAAGTTATCAAAAAGCAACTGAAATCTTTGAATATGATAGGCATGAAGAGATAAGAAAAGAAAGAGAAGATGAGGAACGTTATGTCTTCAGAAAAGAAATTCTAGAAGCTAAGAGGGGAAAATCTAAGCATCTGTTAACATCAGGGGAAGTTGATCAGTTTCCAGATTTAACAAGTGCATCTCGGCCCCAAGTAGCTCAGCCTCAGCCAACTGAGAAGAATGGGACGTTTCCTAGTTCATTAAACACTAGTGTTGGCCCAGTGGAGCAGAATGGTACCAGTTTCTATAAAAGAAGGTTTGTTCCCAGAGCAAATCCAGATAAACAGATGCAAAGGAAAAACAACATGACTCAAGTGGAGCAGTGGGTAAAAGTCCAAAAAGGAGACACAAAAAGGTTAGTAACAAGCCAGTCTTTAAATAGTTAATTGTGGTGTTCTCAAAATAAAGGAAAACAAATGACAGATAACTTGTTTTATACCGAGCAGAATGCTACCATATTAAGATAGTATGCAGTGACTACTATTAATTTTCTCATCCATCCAGTGCAGAATAACACTTTTAAAATATGTACTTTGAATGTTGGAAAAGTAAGTATGATACTGATGAAAACATTTTCCTTAAATGTGTTCACATTTTTATTGTCAACTGAAAAGAGACATTGGAATATGTTTATATTCTCTTTGAACATATTGGATGTTTTCTTAAAAAATTTGACCTGAATTTATTCAAAATTTAAGAGCCAATATGAAAAGACTAACTCTTAAAGTCCTCTTTTATTCGTGGACAAAATAGATGACAAGTTTTTAACCTGTTTTCCACTTAAAAACAAGAGAGAGAGAAATTTTAAGCTTTTCCCCTTGTTTCTTTCCCCCCACAATACTTGTATATGGGTCATGTTGATATGTAACACATACATGAAATGCAATGTAACTGGATTCTTCAGTATTTTGGATGTACAATATGTCTAACGAAGCAGCACTAAAATGTCGCTGTGGCATGCAAGATGCATCTTGTTCCTTTTTAGTTTGTGAAAATTACATGAAATCCAGGGAGTATAGGCAGATGGAATGCTTAATGTTTGTATTATCTGTAACTTACCAATGTTTTCATCTGTTTATTTTTCTTCAAGGTGTGTGTGCACATATGTATTTCTCTGGTCTCTCTCTTTCTGGAAAGTGATGGTCTGATAAGTAATAGGTGTCTGCTTTTACTGATCCTGTGAGTTATTCCATGTGGAGTCCCAGTAAAGTTAGTTGGGGGCTATACGCTCACACAAGTCATCCCACATGGAGTTAACTTTTTAGGATCAGAGCCTTAGATATTAAAGGAAGCTTATGAAATTGAGATGAAATGGTAATATTGAATGAATAGAAGAAAATCAAATGTGTGACTTGTGGGTGGGGAGGACTCAAATTGTGATTTAAAAAAAAATTAAATACATATTAAAATTGTTCATAATTCTCTGCTGGAGTTCCAGTAAGAGACTTCAGTTAATTAATAATGCAAACTATGTGAAATTCCAGTTTTCTGCTCCTCTCATTTCCTCTTCTGTCCACTCCTCTCCCCTCAAAAGTAACCAAAAAACAAAATAACCCTATCATCAGAGGCCTATATGGTGCCTTAATCTAATATTTTCAATAATTTTTAATTCTTTTATCATTCTGTTTTACTTGCCTATTTATTTGTTTGGGTGGATACAGTTAAAGGTAGGGGAAATTATGTCTTTAGTATTTTTTCCAAACATGCACTGTTGCTAATATATGCTATATAAATACAATGTACTATCTTCTTTTGGTGTTCTATACTAGCCACACAAGCATACAAAAAATTAAAAACATTATAATTATGATTAAAAATTAACACAACAGTTTAAAATCTATCAGTGTTATAGGAAGGCCACCGAAAACATCCCCTTACCCTCCCCCCCTCAAAAAAAATGTGGGTAATGGTCAGACTTGATTAGTACCTAACTAGGAGGCATTAGGAAAATTAAATTTCACTTTTGCCTCTGAGTCAATATTATGCAAATTTCACAGCCTGGTGCTAGGGACATTGCAATTGCAGATGCCATCTTTTGAATGAGACATAAGACAACTGGGTGTATTGTTACCATAACGCTTTCTATGAAACGTTTTCTAGTGAGATGTGATGAAGAGTGTTATAGAAATTTAAGGTAGTAATATTAACTTTGAGAGATGGCCAGTGTAATTCATTTTTTATTTTAATTTGTTGGATTTGACCATGAACATCCCACATCGTTTTATGTTGCTTCCCAGTCCATGGATTATGCTGTCATTCAGTAAATTATAATAATAAGTCTATAGTATATGATTTGCAGAATGCACTATTTTGGGGGCAATAAATCTGATGCCTATTTCTTAAATGTATATACCTATGATTTTAAAAAGTAATATTTATAAACATTAGTTTTTTATTTTAAATTTTAAAAACCTCATAATTGCTGATGCATGAAATACATGTGAAGTTGCTTCCTGGCTCAACTCAACAAACCAAGACCCTAATTCTGCAATGTGATACATGCTAGTGAACTTCATGTTTGTTCACAGAGACCTATTTATATCACTGGTTTCAGAGTAGCAGCTGTGTTAGTTTGTATCCGCAAAAAGAACAGGAATACTTGTGGCACCTTAGAGACTAACAAGTTAAATTTGTTAGTCTCTAAGGTGCCACAAGTATTCCTGTTCTATTTATATCACTGAGACTCTGTGTGGGCTCTAGGAGTCCATCTGCATAATTATTGTAGGCTCAGGATCAACACTTCAATATCTAGAAGGTGGCATAAGACCTTTTTAAAAAGATACTCTTCCTCTCATTTCATATAGTGCCCATAACTGGTTCTGTGCCATTGATACATTTTGGCTCTCAGTAACGCACCCTTGTAAAGTAAGACATCCAAAAAGATTATACAGGTTGAAAATGACTGAGATAGAAAGTTTTAAAAGATATTCCCAGGAGATTAGTGATTTTTCTTTTAAGTAATTCCAAGTGAGGGGCTCCCCCATCCTGTAGTCATTCAGAGGTGATGCTCCAGCCTTCAATCTGAAGACTTCAGTGCACAGGCAGACATGGTGAATACAGAACTTCAGAATAATCTGGTCTTTGGGGGGCGGGGGGTTGGTTTTGTTTTTAATTCTTTTATGAGTCAAACCCAAGCTAAACCTGTTTAGTACTTTCCTATTAAACACACTCATGCTGAGCAATATCCTCCCCTTTCAAATATAGCAAGAAATAATTCCTGTTGCAGAGAACTTTTCCTGTTCCTGGCTCTTTTCGTTAAGAGCCATACTTTTCTTGTTCAAGAGCTTCTATGCGTTTGCACTTACGAGATTTCGCTCCACTGGTATCAAGCTGTAGAACTGCCTTGAACAACTGTCCCTGTTGAGGGGATTTCATAAACATTCTCACACAAGAGTGAGGGTCATCACCCTACTTTATATAAGGGTGTTCACACCCTCACCTGCCTAACATTGTTTGCTTCTGCTTTAGAAAGTGAACAGAATTTGCTTTGTATCCTTACGATTTGACCTTCCTTTAGTCTAGTTTAAAACTTTATTCTAAACTGTTTAGAATAGTATAAGATAACTAAGAGTGAATAGCCCTTCACCTGTACTGGGAGCCTTCAACATCTTATCGAGAATAAATCTGGCCTTGAGCCATGTAAAGGCTTTGTGAGGTGTGCATCTTGTTTGGCAGTCATACCAGAGGTTTCCTGTGCCTTCTATGTCTTAGAGAGACCCACTCGGTAACCCAGTATATGATTTGCTACACCTACCCTCAGGCTCATCTGGCTTCTCAGTGTTATAGCCTGATACCTCAGCAGGCCTGCTGAGGAAACTGAAACCGGTCTGTGTGCCAAGCTCCTCTTACACAGGACCCAAGACACACGTTTACTGCTCCATCATCAGTGCTGCCTTCTACTACTGTCTCAAGACTGGGATCTTCTTGGCCCTGTACTGGCAGGGAATCCTTCATCCAGCACAACCAGAGCATCTATTTTAGGCCTCATTAGCCCTGATGCTGACACAGGAAGTGCCCACCTCAGTGCCTACTCCTCACCTGGCATCATTGCTCAGTATAAACTCCAGACCTGACCTCTGGCACCAACGCGTCTGCCTTGGTACCTCAAGCACAGTCAAATGTGCTTTCAGGAAGGAGAATAGGAAGTACATTTCCCAACAAGAGTCATAAACTGAAGAAAAAGAGGAAGCATCATCTCAGTCCTGTTCTGCAATCTGAGACCCATGGCTGCTTTGAAGACTCGGACAGTGGTGTGGTCACCTCTTCTCAATGCTCCTCCAGAACCAGTCATCTTGACACCAAATAACTTGGACTCCTCACTGTTTCAGATTCTAATAACGCTTTTAATTTCTCTGCATCTGACTGTGTGTGGGGTCCATGGTCAAGGCTATTAACCATCCCACTGAATCCTTTTCAGCAACCTGACTCTGTGCCATCTTTCAGTCCCATTATAGACCTTCCTCAGAGCACCTTTGTAGATGAACTTGCAGGTCCCCTGCTTAGATCTCAGAAAATCAGACCTCATCCCTTATCTCAAATCCAGATATCATAGAAGGATATTATGCAGGTTCCTGTTCAGTTGCTAATGTGGCCCTACATGCAGGACTTTATGAAGGCCTTTTTTGGAAACTGCAAGGCCTACTCTGATGCTGACCTAGGCATCGGCACTGATTCTCCTTCTGGAACAGTGCTTTCACTTGGCACCAGTGCCCTCACTAGGGCCTATTCCTCATCTGGTACTAATGCATCCTGATACCACCACTGCATCCATCTTACCCTAAGGTGGATCTTCCTATATCAGAATAATCGGATGAGATTCCTTCAGAGGATCTGTATGGGTCCATTGTGGAAGACCGTGCAGGTGGCACTTCACCAGACAATCAAATGGAGTTCTCTCTGTTTCCTTTTATGATGAACAGAAACCGTTTAGGAGCTATTTGGGAGAATGGCAGAGACTCTTCACTTACCAGCAGGGGTCATGGCCCTTGAGATATCTGGTTCCTTGTTTGATATATTACAGATGTAGACCAGGGAGAAGCTGTCTCCACCTCCTAGCTCCAGCATTTTCAACACAGCCAAAAATATATGTCTCCCTTTTCATTCCTGCATGTGTCCAAACAAGCAGACAGGATGTATCCTGTGCAGGTGAAGGATATCAGTTCCTGCTACATTTGCCAGCTAGTTCTGTGGCAGTGTCTGCAGCTTGGGAGACAGTGTGAGGCAACAGAGTAAGCGTTATATATTTGGCATAAGTGTCTTCTGATCTGGCTCGCTAGCCCTTTGGATGGCCTATTATAAGGCCATAATGTCCCATTATGTTTATATCTTGTAGGATGCCGTGAGGGACTCCTTACCAAAGGAACAGAAAAAAATGGCTAAGACTTTAGTCACTAAGGGTTGTAGGTTTGCTCCACACTCTGAGAGCAGAGTGTCATTCTGCTTCCAGAGACAAACTTCCTTGTAACACCAAGGAATGCAATCCCAGAGGCATTATTAGCTACTTCCAAAACAGGTTGCTGGCAAACTGCCTCAGTGGTATAGGGGCAGGATTCCTCATCATACGTCTTCACAGTCCTCAACATCAGCCTCCAAGCAGCAATTCTGATGGTGTGGTTGACAGCCGCACACCAATGTGTACCACATCTCCAATTCTTTCTCCCTCCTTTTGGGCCTCATCTCTCTTCTATATCACCTGGTGCATGATTTCTTCCAGTCACAGGTAATATACGCTATCCAATTCTGCACCAGGCCACTTCACCATCCTCCAGCTCCTGCTTCCCTCTTCACCACTGCCATGTACAGACAACAACACAGCCATGTACTACATGTCTAAGCAAGGGTGTCGGGAGGGAGTACATTCCCAACCTTTATCTTTGGGGGCAAGAAAACAGACTGTGGTACATCCAAAACCAGTTCCACTCTAGACTTCACTATAGACTTCACTCTAGACTCTAGTGAACCCTAGACTTCACTCCCACTCACAAGAATCTCCTCTCCTAGACATGAAGAGAGTGCTCTTTTTTTTTAACCTGGAAAAGACCAAACCCTTTAAAAAAATCTAATTGGTTATTTGAAGTATATGGGTGAGATGCCAGTGAGAATCCATTATCTCTTACACACTCACACTGGATTAGGAGGTATATAGAATATTGTTACATCTTGACTAGGAAACCAGTAACATCCTAGTTTAAAACCCCACTCCTTAGAGCCTCCCTCTGCAGCAGCAGCATCACAGCTTAGATATGTTTCCCTCATGAAGATCCTCAAAGCAGCAATTTGCAGTACACTTTCACCAAGCACCTCATTTTGCACTTAGCATCGTGGTCCAGTATCCGGTCTAGAAGAGTGGTGCCATGCTACAGTATGTATTTAGCTAAGTTCTCTTCACCCATGTTCTACTTGATGGAGCACTGCCCACTGGAATTCCATAAATGGAAGTGCAGAGGCCCTCAGAGAAGAAAAAGCGGTTACTTGGTCTTTTAGAGTCATCTCTGTGCATTCACACTAGCCTCCTTCTCCTCTGCCTCGGAGTTCTAAATAACAACAGGACTGTACAGTTTGGGAGTAAAAATTGAGTTGGGGTGGGGAATGCACTTCCTTATATAGACTAGGGTGATGACATTATTCTCACATGAGATTTCTCAAGAGCCTCCCAACTTGAGTCACAATTTTTCAAGGCAGTTCCACAGCCTCTGGGCACCAAATCCCATGAGTGGGAATACACAGAGGCAACTCTTGAAGAACAACAGTTACTGGCAAGTAACCGCTTGCTCTCTTTTTGTTCCTCATATCCATCTTGTATGCTGAGAAAAGATAATCTTTTTCCCTCCATCCCACACTTTCCTTTACATGGTCTTCCATAGGGTCTGGCAGAGTGAATAATGTTGCTGACTGGAGATGTTGAAGCAAATGACCCTCAGATACTAAAAGGACAAAATAATGATGGCTAAGTGCAGAAATTGGATAATAGACATTCTGGTATTTCAGGCTGTGAAAAGACTTCATGAAGTCAAGTAGGTCAAAGTTGGAAGCCAACAGATTTTGCGTGAAAGCTGCTGGCCAAATGTGGAGCTAATTTATGCAATTTAATTTCTGCATGTTGTACTGAACCCAGGAAGTGCCATTTTTTTGTAGCAGGACTATAAATTAATTTCCTTGTAAATTCCTGTGTGCTGCTTAAGATAGCAAGGACCGGTAGCATTATATCATGTAAAAGAATAACTCATAAGGACTAGAACATTCCAAACAAATGTTCATATATCAAAGAATTTAAGAAATGGTTTATCTTTTTTATGTATAATGAAGCAAAATCTACATAACAGTTGCTTGTTCTGTCTAGTGAGATTTCTTTCTCCTCTCTGATTTTTAAAGTAATGTAATTTTTAAAATGAATTAATATATCACATTTGTACAGCAAACTACACCATCTAGTGGTGAACAATGTACCTTTTAACTAATCATAAAAATGACTTACAGTATTTTCTGTTTATAAACACAACTATGACTCAGTTCTTTGCATACTTGACTTGACTGTGGTAGGTCCAGGCTGATCATTGGTCAAAGAATTGTAGCTTTCAAATATTTCTCAAAGTAAAATTACTTGCCAGATTACTGCAATCTTAATATGTGAATAGTGCAAGTTTTTTATATAAAGATACTGGGGCAATAGTAGCTTCATTTTGTACACATTAAGTGAATTTTAATCAGAATCTTTATAATTCCTAAGGTAACATTAATTAGAAGAGATAATTTATGTTTTTTTACTTTAGCCAGTCCTATTGATAAATGTACATTTAAATCTGTATCTCTTCTTATCACAGTCTTGCTTCTGATCAGATTCTAACTCGTCAAGGTCCCAGTCAGTCTTCATCTTTTCCTGAAAATTATCATACCTTGCCAAAGAATACCAGGCAGCCTTCAGGGAGTTCTTCTCCACCAAATCGCAACTTGCCAAGTGACTACAAATATGCCCAGGACCGTGTTAGTCACTTGAAAATGTCCCATGAGGAGAGGAAAGCTAATAAGGATGGTACTGTATGGCAGCTATATGAGTGGCAACAGAGACAGCAGTTTAAACATGGCAGTCCAACTGCTCCAGTTTATGCAGGTTCTCCGGACTTTACTGACCGTGGTAAAGCAAAAAGTTCACTAGATGTTCCACGATCAATTTCTGTTCCTCCATCTCCTTCCGATATTCCTCCACCAGGACCTCCAAAAATCTTTCCGCCAAGGAGACCGCACACTCCTGCAGAAAGGGTTACTGTTAAACCATCTGATGGGAGACAGAGTATAGACATACCTTTTGCTGGATCTCCAAGGAGGATACAAAATCATTCTGTAAAGGTGTGTATAGAGTATAACAGTAATCATACATAGGTTTGCATATTAATCCGTCTAATTAATGTAGGCATTTGCCCTGCAATCCTTACTGTGGTATCAAAGTGACACACAAGTTCTAAAAGTAAACACACTAACACACAATATTTTTTTTCCCCAAATCTACGTCTTCTCAGTTGTCACAGGTTTATTTTTGTTGTGGAAAAAATAAATGGGTAGCTAAGAAAGAAGGAGCCCATTAATTTGAAATGTTCTTATTGTATAGTTTCAATTGAGTACCTTATTAATATTTTAAAATTTTGTAAATATATGTTAATGTATGCAATATTTAGCTATGCATAAGTAGGATATATGTATCTGTTACATAAATATATGTATAGGATGTTCATGCACAATATTAATGGAGAATTTTAATATTAAGTTACAGAACAATTCTTCTATACCTTCTCCAAACACATTTCAGTGGGTTTTCTCACTGTTGTTAAACAGGCTGTTTTTTAATTTTTGATGAAGCAAGTTGTGGATAATTTCTCTTCTTCAAGGTTAACGTGTTTTGCAGAAAAGCTCTTTCAGGTAAGCCACTGTATCTAAACTAGTGCATAGTTATTTTTCGAGTGATTGTTCACAAAGATTCCAGTCTGGGTGCGCGTTGCCCCATGTGTGCAACATTGGATTCTGTTAGCTCCAATGGAGATGGTTGGCTATGCCTGTGCCATAGATGTCCCCTGCCCACCACCCAAGGGCATAAAGACTAGAGCAGGCTGAATTGTTCCTCAGTTTCTTCCTAATGCCCATGTCAGAAAGACAGAACCCTTGTGTGATGTCTGCCGCCTTCTCTGCACACTATGCAAGCATATGTAATAGTCTTCGTACTTAGTAGTTAATACATATAGTTATTACCTGCAGGCTAATATATATATATATAGAGAGAGAGAGAGAGAACCTAGATACATTTCAGTTTAGGCTAGAACCCCTCCCTTTTGTCCCCGTCATACAGGAGTGCTAGCAACACTGCAGGAGCTAGATTTCCTGGGTTCATAACCTGCCTTCATGTGACACTTCAGTGGTGCTTAATGATGGCACTCGTGGTTGCTGTTCTGCTTAGGACATAGACATATCTCCAAGCTATGCTCCATATGTGTCGTCTTCTTGAAGCAAAGTCAGAAAGCTAAAGAAGCCTGCCTGAAGTTGTTTCCCTTGAGAGCTTGAACACCAGGAGGAAAGGCAGAGCTAAACTCATGTTCCTCTGGTTCGTCCCTTTCCATTAGTGCTGTGGGAATTGAGTTTCTGCCTTCCCATTTGCCACTATTCTGGTGTCGACTTCCTCTGACAGGGCAAAAAACACAGGTCACCTTTTCTAGTGCCTAGCGAGTAAAGACGTGGATATCAGACTTCTGACTTGCCTCGGCCTCAGCCCCATAAGGGCCAAAAGCTCTATGCAAGCACCAAGTATGAAATGGGCACCATATGTACCCACTACATCTGTAGACTGTATTTCAATGCCAGCCCTTTGGCACGAACTTGGCACCTGCCATCTCCATACCAGTCAAATCAGAAATGTGTTCCTGAGTACTGGCACCTGCTATCTGGGTATCCAGAGCCTTTATGGTACTGCGTGCTTTAATTGTGGGCCTAGTACTGAACTCGTCTCCTAGCGAGGCTGACAGTGGCAATGTCTAAGATACAGAACCAGTCTCTTCCCTTCAAAAACAGGGTACTCTGGATAGAACTGCCTCCTTTGGAAGCTGTGTGCTTCTTTTCCCCATTCCTATCTAGACAGAGCAGGGAGACCTCTCCCACTCACCTGCCTATATAATATATGGACATATACGTATCATAGAACTGGAAGGGACCCCAAAAGGTCATCAAGTCCAGCCCCCTGCCTTCACTAGCAGGACCAAGTACTGATTTTGCCCCAGATCCCTGAGTGGCCCCCTCAAGGACTGAACTCTCAACCATGGGTTTAGCAGGCCAATGCTCACCCCACTGCCAGCAAGGCCTGTTTGTAAGCTCAACAGTAGCAGCAACAAGCTCAACACTTATGTCCTCAGATGTGATTACTCCTGTGCCAGCCTTGTTCCCTGCATCACTCAAATCCAGTCCAGCCCTGCTTGCTCCTAACTCCAGCTGTGACTCTTGGCTTTATTTCTGGTTCCTGACTCCGGCTCTCATCCTTTACTCTGGTTCCTGACTCCTGCACCAGCTACTAGGCTTGACTGTCTGCACCCTGGTTACGACAGTTTGAGTAGCCTGAAAGTCCCTGGCTTAGCTACTAGGATGGACCCCTCTAAAACCAACATCATCTTCGTGGAGTTAGTGAATGTTTTGCAGAATCTACGGACCCAGATCAGTGCCCTGCAGTGAATGCCACCCTGCAAGCACAAGCTGTGCCACCTGTGACCCAGACCTACTGAGAGCCAAAAATAACATTTCCCAGCAAGTTCAGTGGTGACTGGAGGAAGCTGTGTGGGTTTCTAAATCAGTGCCATCTTCGCCTTCTACTGTACCTGCAGACCTGTCCTACTGACAAGACCAAGGTGGGGCTTATCAGCTTGCTACCTGAGGAGGTGTTGGCCTGGATGTTGGTGATTTTTGGCAACCCGAACCACACAAACATGGCAGTAGTTGCACTCCAGACACTAAAGCAAAGATGCTAGTGGGCAGATAATTATGTTGCTGACTTCTGGTGCAGACACAGAATGGGAAAAGGGTGCTCAGTGCCATCATTTTTGGCATGGTCTCAATGAGGACATTCAGGCTAAGCTGGCTTGGATAGAGCCTCAAGCTGGCCTGAACACTTTTATCAATCTATATATTAAAATTAACAACTGTCTATCTGAGTGCTGCCAAGAAAGGAGGGGGACACTTTGAGCCATGCTGGTTTTGATGGCATGAACCAGTCAATATCCTGCATCCATGCTTCAGCCTGAACCCATATAGGTGGACATGGACTAGACCCTTCTCTCTGAAGGGAAAAAGTCTCTGCAGAGAGAGTAGGGGACGGATGTCTCTGTCTGTATTGCGGACAGTCCTGGCATTTTGTTTGCTCTGCCCAGACCTGCACCTTGATTGGGAAATGCCCCAGTCCCAGTGAGGGGTCTGGGCTGGGTTGGTGGTTCTCCTCTTCATTTTAGCATCCAATGGGGCTCTTTTGGTCAAAAGACTGATGACAACTAGCACCACCGTGCCAAAGTGGGAACAAGGCAAATCCATTATAAAGTCCAGAGATGCAGTGAACTAGGCCTGGGACTGTGGGCTATTGCTGGAGGAGACCAAGTGGCCTCACATTTGGGTTCTTAGTTCAGGAGCATTATTTTCTCATCCCAAAGAATGGCATCCCATTTTTGACCTTTGATGTCTCAACAAATTCATCCACTGTTTCAGGTTCAGGATGGTGAGGTTCTAATGAGGGAATGTGTACATTGGTCAAGACTGGTTCATGGCTCTCAACCCATCAGATTCCCATTTCTACATATCCATTCAGCCAGACCACAGGACATACCTCAGAATCAGGAGCATCTCACTGTTAGGAGAGCCCTGTGCAGATACAAAATTTGTATCTGCATCCGATCCACAATCCACAAACAGTCTGAGGATTTTCAACAAATGTTTGGTAGTCATGAAAACACATCTTAGGAGACAAAATCCAGGTCTGCCCCTACCTTGACAACTGATTGATCTGAAAATCATCACCCCAACAAGTGGTCCAACTCAATACAAATAACCTTAAAGATTCTTGCCACTCTGGGTCTCAAATTCAACACAGAGAGATCCATGCTTACTCCAATTCAAAACATAGACTTTATAGAGGATGATGTCAAATTCCAGGCAATGGTGGATTAACACACAGGCCATGGAGCCGAAGCCCAAGGACCTTGGCCAATTTGGGGGACCCTGGCCAATTTAGGGGCCTCTGAAAAAATGGATGCCCCGAGCCCCTGTAGAAGCCACAGGGCTGAAGGAGCACCAGAAGCACTCTGAAGTGCAGGGGCCATTGGCACTCAAACCATGGCCCTGCCTACTGCTCTGCTTCTTGCCCATAAGACCTTTCCCCATGCTGCCTCTTCCCGTGAGGCCCTATCTCCGCTTGCTCCTCTCTGCCTCTTCTCCTTCCTTCGCTCATCCTTAAGGCAGGTTAAAAGTAGGAGGGCATAGCCCCTTAAGAAGCTCCCCTCTATATAAATGTAATTTGAGTTCAGTGCCATAATTATTCCTACTACTCCGTGGATCCACAATCCAAGTGCTGATATTATGTCAAGAGACAAGGAGGAGCCAGGTCGTCTCTGCTCTGTCAGGAGCCATTCTGGACTCTGGACTTGTGCATTCAGAATCAAATCACAATATACACCTTCCTGGCCTTCAGAACATAATGGCAGATCAACTTAGCAGACAATTCTCAGACAATTGAAAATGATCTATCAACGACTCAATCCTGCAAAGGCTTTCCAGAATTTTTAGATTTCTAGAAATAGACCTGTTTGCCACAAACCACAAGAAGTGTCAGATATTATGTTTCAAATGGAATCCCAGCCCAGACTCCTTGATGGATGCCATTCTCACTCGATGGCACTTGGACTGATGTACACCTTTCTGTCAGTCCTCCTGATAGCGAAGGTTCTGATGAAACTGAGGCAAGATATAGGACTGATAGCCAAAGCATGAGCCAGTGAGTTCTGGTATTTGGATCTGATGAACCTCTCAACACAGCCCCCCCAATCACCTTACCTGTCCCACCCAACATAGTCTGGCAACACAGTGGTCAGAGCCTTTAACTGGAGCCAGCTTTTTTATATCTGACAGCCTGGATGCTAGCTGAGTGATGTTCACTGAAAGAAGCTGTTTAGCTGAAATTCAGAATGTTCTGATCCAAAGCAGGAAAGGCTCAGCTAGACTGACTTTAAAAAGGAAGTGGAAAGGCTTTCTATATAAGCATCTCAGCTGCAGCTGAGCTGTCTCCTTCAGCAAGACCCGTTTCAGCAATATTAAAGTATTTACTAGCCCTGAAACAATCTGCTTTATAAGAGTGCATCTAGAAGCAATATTTGCACATCACTCACCTAAGCAGGGCCATGCTATAGAGTGGCTAGATTTCTTAATGGCTTTACTCTTGTCTTTACTCCAGTTAGGGAGCCCCTCTCCCTCTTAGGACTTCAGTATAGTACAAACATGATTGATGAGTCCCTTTGATCCCTTAGTAACCTGTTCATTGTATCACCTACCAGTGAAGACTGCCTTTTTAGTAGCCATTGCATCAGCTCAAAGGGTAGTAAAAATTCAGGCCCTCATGACTGGGTCCTCCTTATACAGTATTTCATAAGGACAGGGTTACTGTCGGACCTCATCCCAAATTCCTACCCAAAATAATTTCAGAGTTCCATGTGAACCTGTTTATTAATCTCCCAATTTTCTTCCCCAAGTCTCACTCATCCTTGGGAGAAGCTAAATTTCATACACTTGATGTACCAAGGGCATTGGCATTTTACACTGAAGGGCAAAACCATTCAGGAACACACCTAGACTGTTTGTGGCCTTTGCAGAGAGGGTTACGGGTCAGACTATATCCTCTCAGAGATTATACATTTGGAGATCTACTTAGATAAGGACATGTTACAAATTAGCCAGATTAGATACACCTAGCCACATTAGAGCCTATTCCACTAGAGTTCTGGCAGCATCTGCTGCATATTTGTAGAATGTTCTTATTTCCAAAATCTATAGAGCAGCTACTTGGAGCTCTATGCATACCTTGACAAGACACTATTCTTTGACAGTTTGAGGAAACTACAATGCATTGGTCACCTCCCAGAAAACACTATCCTAGCCACCATGGATGTAGAGGCTCTCTACACAAACATCCCACACACAGATGGAATACAAGCTGTCAGGAACACTATCCCTGATGATGCCACAGCACAACTAGCTGCTGAGCTCTGTGCCTTTATACTTACACACAACTATTTCAAATTTGATGACAATATATATCTCCAGATCAGTGGCACTGCTATGAGCATCCGCATGGCCCCACAATATGCCAATATCTTTATGGCCAACCTGGAACAACGCTTCCTCAGCTCTCGTCCACTCATGCCCCTTCTCTGCCTACGCTACATTGATGACATCTTCATGATCTGGACCCATGGGAAGGAGACTCTGGAAAAATTCCACCATGATTTCAACAGCTTCCACCCCACCATCAACCTCAGCCTGGACCAATCTACACGGGAGGTCCACTTTCTTGACACCACGGTGCAAATAAGTGATGGTCACATTAACACCACCCTATATCGAAAACCTGCCGACCGCTATGCCTACCTTCATGCTTCCAGCTTCCATCCCAGACACATCACACGATCCATTGTCTACAGCCAAGCACTGAGGTACAACCGCATCTGCTCTAGCCCCTCAGACAGAGACCAACACCTACAAAATCTCCACCAAGCATTCTCAAAACTACAATACCCGCACGAGGAAATAAGGAAACAGATCAACAGAGCCAGATATGTACCCAGAAGCCTCCTACTGCAAGACAAACCCAAGAAAGAAACCAACAGGACTCCACTGGCCATCACATACAGCCCCCAGCTAAAACCCCTCCAACGCATCATCAAGGATCTACAACCCATCCTGGACAATAATCCCACACTTTCACAGGCCTTGGGTGGCAGGCCAGTCCTTGCCCACAGACAACCTGCCAACCTGAAACATATTCTCACCAGTAACTGCACACCGCACCATAATAACTCTAGCTCAGGAACCAATCCATGCAACAAACCTCGATGCCAACTCTGCCCACATATCTACACCAGCGACACCATCACAGGACCTAACCAGATCAGCCACACCATCACTGGTTCATTCACCTGCACATCCACCAATGTAATATACGCCATCATATGCCAGCAATGCCCCTCTGCTATGTACATCGGCCAAACTGGCCAGTCTCTACGGAAAAGAATAAATGGACACAAATCAGACATTAGGAATGGCAATATACAAAAACCTGTAGGAGAGCACTTCAACCTCCCTGGCCACACTATAGCAGACCTTAAGGTGGCCATCCTGCAGCAAAAAAACTTCAGGACCAGACTTCAAAGAGAAACTGCTGAGCTTCAGTTCATCTGCAAATTTGACACCATCAGCTCAGGATTGAACAAAGACTGTGAATGGCTTGCCAACTACAGAACCAGTTTCTCCTCTCTTGGTTTTCACACCTCAACTGCTAGAACAGGGCCTCATCCTCCCTGATTGAACTGACCTCGTTATCTCTTGCTTGCTTGCTAGCATATATATACCTACCCCTGGATATTTCCACCACATGCATCTGAAGAAGTGGGTATTCACCCACGAAAGCTTATGCTCCAAAACGTCTGTTAGTCTTTAAGGTGCCACAGGATTCTTTGCTGCTTTTACAGATCCAGACTAACACGGCTACCCCTCTGATACTATTCTTTGACAGAGTCTTCTAATTTGATGCCTGCTTTGATAGGGCTGTCCTACTATCATTGTTTAAACAGGGGTCCTCCAAGTACCCATCTCCAAGCAAATGTGCTTGTTAGCTACCAAGAGTGAAATCCATGTGGACAATCACTCAAAGAGAATAGGAGTACTTGTGGCACCTTAGAGACTAACAGATTTATTTCAACATAAGCTTTCGTGGACTACAGCTCAGTTCTTTGGATGCATAGAATGGAACACACCGACAGGAGATATTTATACATACAGAGAACATGAAAAGATGGAAGAGAATAGTTACTTACCTTACAGTAACTGTGGTTCTTCAGGATGTAGTGTCCACATGGACTCCACAACCTGCCTATCTTCCATGCAACCACAGAGTTCTTCTACTCTTGGCTTCTGTACTGGTGAAGGAACTGAAGAACAGTTAGGCCAGCTCTGCCCTTTATGCCCTCAGGTGGGTGGGCATGAGGACATCTAAGTCATTAGTGTGGCTCCAATAGACACTTATGGCTAAAAGTAATTCATGTTGAATGCATGGGGCACATGCACACCAAGAGTGGTATCCATGTAGACAATGCATCTTGAAGAAGCATAGTTACTGTAAAGTAAGTAACTGTTCTTTTCTTGTCAGCTGCATCTTTACAGATGTCATCTTGGGGGGATGGGAGAGATACCTTCTTAACTACACAATGTATATAATGCATATTATTTGCTGAAGTCTCCTCAAGCATGGTCTAAAGTCTGGTACAAAAGATCTGGTATATTACATTGCTGGCAAATTGAATATACTTAGCATATCATAAAAGTAACACCATAGAGGAATGGTAAACCCAGTCTTTGTAAAGCTCACAAATAGGGGTTGCTTGAAGTCTGCAACATTTAGTTCCATAGGGTTGGCAGCAGGCTATCCCTGCAGTTTTCTTGAGAATTCAGATTTTTCCAACCTAAATTGAAATCCTCCCACAAAAACCCAGACCCTTGTATCTCTCCCTCCGATCCACCTTCCTCTCTCCTCCTTCTCCCACCCCCTGCACTTTTATAGTTTTATTGTAGAGGCCTGGTGGCCTGTTTCTCTTTTGGCTCTTTTCTTGAAGAGGAGTCACCCTCCTGATCTTTGAGTGAGAGGAGGTATTTTCCTAACTGATCACTGTCTTCCATAGTCCAAAAGAATTTTCTGGTGAGACCGAATGCAGTCCACCCTGTCCTATGTTAATTAGCTTGTCCCCACTGTCAGCTGATAATTCTTGGAGAGAAAATGAACATAGATTTTCTAACAACTATTCTACAATCACATGCAACAGATTATGGTTAGTCTCTCCACCTCAGCTCAGTGTCAGTGCTGGACTGTAGCATAAATAAGTTTTCTCTCCCAGTGCACTATGAGCAGAGGGGAAGGTAAAGTAGAGCATAGAAGATCCTTTAGCACTAACACTGGAACAAAGTGGGAGCGCATTACTCATCCTTCAGATGTCAAATGTTAAGAGTGGGAAGGGAAGATGACTTGCAAACCCACACCCATTTCAGATTCAGTAACGTGCTAATATTCGGCGAAGATGATTACTTCATGTCATTTTGGGATTTGTTGTTTATGTGTACTCAGCACAGTTCCACTCACAGCTTCACATCTTTTCCACTGGTTCAGCTTATCGTAGATCTTTCATCTTTGTTGTTATATATATGGTTTGGGCTCTAGTTTTGTAATGCCATACTTCACATATATAAATGAGGGACAAAATTACCGGCTGATTAAACAACTCCAGTGAAATATAGCACTGGAAAATGACATGTTCTTAAACTTCCTGTTATAGCTCACCTACCATTGTTTTTCTAATTACATTGGCTGTACTGCTGTTGAAGGTATACCATTGTAAAAGAATGTGCAATATCATTCTTCCCTTACTCCATCAAAATGTTAGAGTTGCTCCCTGACACTGCAGCTCCTTGCTTTTTCATTTGTGTTTTCATTAGGTATTTATAATTGTGTGACAAAAAAACTAATTCTTTTTATGCCATATTAATTTCTACCAAGCTGTGAACCATAAAATTGTTTTCACTTTCTATGCAATTTGTAGAAGAAAATAGTTAGTGCTTATTTAATATTTTTTGATTTATAACATCCCTAATATAGATGTATAAAGATGTACACAAAATAATTAGTATAGAGAGGGTAAGTCAGGAACTGCTCTGTATCCTTTTTTGTGTTACAAGAACAAAGGAACATTCAGTGAAATTGAAATGTGGCAAATTCAGAATTGATAAAAGGTGATTTATTTATCTTACCAAACACCACATTGGTATGTGGCACTCGCTGCTACAAGATGTCACTGAGCCAGGAGTTTAGTGGAATTCAGAAAAGGATTAGACATTTATATGGCTCAAAAAGGACATCCATAGTAATGTAAGGGAAAACTGTGCTTCTTCAGAGCATAAACCAACCACTAACTAACAGGTTTAGGAATACATTTCCTGTATGGACATCTTATTCCATAATTGTTGACCACAACATTTCTTGCATCTTCCGCTGAAGCATCTGGTACTGGCCAATGCGAGAGACATGTACTGAATTAATCCCTGGTCTGATCCAGTATGGCAGTTCCCAAATTCCTACGTTTGTTTATTTATAGGATTTCCTATGATGCTTATTGTAATATCTTCAATCCTCACAGGCATTAATGAAGTTACCCCAACTTAGAGACTACCTAAAGCCAAACAGGAAGTCTGGCAGAGCCATGAATATAAGCCAAATCTCCTGAATCCCAGTCAAGTATCTAAAGCATAAGACCATACTTTTCACTTGCGGTAGTCTTCATTATTTTGATTATGGCTCTTGTTACAGAATTCAGCACACGTTGATAGACGCTCCATGCCTACTATGGGATATATGACCCATACTGTAAGTGCACCCAGTTTGCATGGCAAGTCGGTAAGTTGAAATGTTAGAATTCTTTTCCCCTTCCCCGCCACCAAATTATTGTAAGGTTTTCAAGTCCTGCTATTTTCTTAGTCATATTGTTTTCTCTTGTTGTTTGACAACCAGCTAACTCTTCTTAAACTTGAACTACATAAGCTTAAGCGTTGACCATTAAAGTCAATGGGAATTTTGCTGTTGACTCCAGTGGGGGCAGGAGTAGGCCATGTGTAGAACTTCTTTAGTTTTGTTACTATACTACAGTTTTCTAGTAAACCCTGTTCTTTTATTGCATTTATTTGACCAAATGCAGAATTAATTAAATAGTTGCTTAATCAGGTCAAGTAAATGCTGTCTGGGCACTGAGGTGAAGAATGTAATTACAGTGACGCTCCCTGAAGACTGCTAATTTCCTCTTTACAATGTGTCTAAATACCTGCAGCCTGAAGAGCTAACATTGCTTCTCATTCGATTAAGGAGACATCAGGCTAAGTTGGCTAGTATACGAAATTACACAATCGCCCAATTACTACAGCATTTGCCAACTAATTCCATCTATCAGGTCAGCTGCTGATTGGCTCATCTGTGCTGTATGATAATTTGTGACTCTGCAAATGCTCCATTAGTGACGTGCTTGAGTCTGTGCTTCCTTGCCCATTCTTTGGTATTTTCAATCCTTGAATCATTTGTGTTTTTTCTTTGTTGTTGTACATGCTGTGAATTATAAGTATTTTAAGCTACTGGGTGCTGTTGCTTATGGTTTCAAAGCTTTAGATATCACTTTGCTTTGATATTATTTCTGGAAATGCCGCCTCTTAAAATCTTTTCAGAAAAGAGAATTAAGTATACTTTATTCATTCTGACTGAAGCAAGACAATATCTTTGCACTGCTTTCATAATGGGTGTGGCTCACTTCACCACATGCTGCATTAACTCCAAAGTGAGATATATCAACCAGCTAGAACACTCATAGTACTTGTAATTGCATAATTTCTGCAGGTAAAGTTTAGTTAATAAAAGTCGAATTGTTCTTTTGCATAAATAACACTAGCCATCATAGGTCCATAACAGCCCAGTTGATAGCATTTATGTAAGAAGTTTTAAAATTGAAGATGGGGCAGAAATACAGTTGTTAATCTCTTTATTAAGGTACTAGATTTGTAACATTTTCCAAAGGGGAGCCATCTAGTAATCTGGGCACATTTATGACCATGTCTTTTAAAGCTGTCAGCAATTTTTATTTTGACCAAATTTAGGGAACTTTTCACTATTTTTTCTTTAAAACACTTATTTCTCATTTCCTTCACCTGCCAAACAGCTGCAGTGAACTAATTCATACACTGTAGAGTGTTCAGGCAATCAAGTAAGCTAATTGATCAAACATAACTTTCTCTATTACAAAGTACACCTCTATCTCGATATAACGCTGTCCTTGGGAGCCAAAAAATCTTACTGCGTTATAGGTGAAACCACGTTATATCAGACTTGCTTTGATCCACCGCAGTGCGCAGCCCCACCTGCCCAGAGCACTGCTTTACCGTGTTATATCTGAATTTGTGTTATATCGGGTTGCATTATATCGGGGTAGAGGTGTATATTGAACATACCAGAGCAATCTTAAATTAATCCTTGCAAAGAAATATATGTGTGGTATATGGATTCGCTAGCACAGAGTTTTTTCAGATAAGTATTTTCATTATAGCAAAACATGAAGTCTCAAAACTTGAAACCAGAGTAGTTGTCTTTTCCTCTGTTATGCCAATAAGTCCAGAATTCAAAATAATGAAAATAATTCTAAACAATGTTCTGGATATTTTGCCCAGTTAACAAAGATTGTTTGCAACAGTTATGTCTTGCTTTGTTGTTTGTTGAAAATACTTCTGGTGAAAGAAGAGAAATCATTTTCTCTTGTGACTCTGGTGTGCACATTTTTGGGGGTAACTTAAATAAAGGTAATATTATCTTTGTATAATTATAAGACCATACAGACAGCAGCTACTAACTAGACAGTGTTTCAAAAAGAAAAAAAAGTATTAATTTGAACATGATCAGA
This sequence comes from Gopherus flavomarginatus, assembly GCF_025201925.1. NCBI lineage: Eukaryota > Metazoa > Chordata > Testudines > Testudinidae > Gopherus > Gopherus flavomarginatus. The sequence continues at coordinate 55,600,943 of NC_066621.1, forward strand.
TGAAAAGCCAGAATGGTTCTCTAACTATATGATAATTTTTATTTAATATTATCCATGAAGCAGCTGTTCCATCTCTCTCAAAGTGAGGGATGCATACAGTATTTTAAAATGTTTATGAAGTTTGACCAGAAGTGTTTTGATGACTTGTTATTTAATGAAATATTTTACATTTCAAATCTAAGACCAATCCTAAATAAGGCAAATTTTTCTGTCAAAAAGAATGTAATACAGAATGCTAAGCCATGGCTTAACACCTTTTTCAATAAAGTATCCTGCTCTGAGTATACTAGCCATAAAAATGTTGTTCATGCCTTCGAAAATATTTTAAGCCACAAGTATGTTTTTGTCACCTTGTATGTTATGGAAGGGGGGAAAAATCTGTTCTCCATGATACTTTGCCTATTTCATATTCAGCCATAAACAGCAATGTGACAGTGAGGCCAGTGTGTTTATTTTGTGCCACTTGTGTACCCGCTTTGTCACTTTACTTTTTATTTCTTACTTACATATAGCTTAATACAAGTTTTCCAGTATTTGCAAATTACTTTTAAAGTAGTGGAATACCGTACATTGCATTGTTGTTCATTCTTTTTATATATTTAACTGAAGGCTGATGACACCTACATCCAGCTGAAGAAAGACTTGGAATATCTGGATCTAAAGGTAGGACATATTTATAGGAATCATATTTCCGGTATTGATCATCCCATCAGTCCTCTGTATATCTTCTCCCTACTTGCATTACTCAGAATCTTGTGTATCCAGATTTTAGAATGCTGAATTTTCTTTTGGTGTAACTGGAAAAATCTCTAAAATTGAGAGAGTCTTACTTCACTGACTATAGGCTGAAAATGTAAACTAAGTAAATTTGTTGCAAGTTTATTTTGTTTTAGTTTAATTTGAAAGCAGTGCAAGAATAATTTATTTTATCTTTTGTAAATTTAAAGAAACTAGAGTAAGATCTGATTCAGAATATTAATATCTGTTACAGCATTATGGTAATGCTGTTATGTTTAAGACTGAGTATTCTAAGTTAACAGAATACAGAATTTCAGTGTTTATTCATTCCTATTTTTCCTTTATTTCTATTAGAAGCGGTCTCCTTTTATGATAACAGTAAGAATATTATTATTTCTAAACATATTTATAATGTAGTAGTGTTGTAATAAATTAGTTGAATATATTGCAATCTTCCTCTCACCTCCATGTTATTATATGGGGGTTTTCCTTGCCATACTTGCATTTCTGAAGATCCTAAATAATTCCAAAGATTAGATGGAACTCCTTTCAGAATGAATTAACCTTTTCCCTAAATTATTCTCCATGGTTCACTTAAGAGTAATGCAATATTTTCCTAACCACTTTATGCCATTATTGAGCTATTGAATAGCCAGAAACTTCCTAGAATTAGCCCACTGGACAATAGGGTAGGTTCTAAAAATAAGCCCATATTCCTATAGCTTGCATTCACAACCTTGACAATGTCACTGAGTTTTTCAGTGCTGTTAAATTAGTCTAAATTTGGTGCATTTTGTTTCACTTTTATAGTATATATTTTTGATACACTCACTCCTTTTTATTTAAACAAATTTTCCAAGTTCAGTCTATCAAAATATTACTTTGTGATTATTCTTTAGCAATAGGATCAAATTTATGTGAAATTGTTTAAAGTTCAAGTTTTTCACAGCCAGTGAAATTCTGTGTTAACATCTGTATCAAGCAATAGTGGCATCTAGTGGTGAGTTCAGTTAATTGACATTTCTTCCCAAAGAGAGATCGCAAATTCTTATTTATATCAGGTCGCCAGTATCATGTTGCATGAATCCAAGATGTTAAACAATGTTATTATCCTGAAGCTCAAACTCTGCATCTCAGTTAAAATAGCTATAATCCATGGTAAGCAGATTGAAAACAAAACTAGATTAATAAACGTTAGGTTTTGAAAAATCCATTAAAAGAAAACTAATAATTTTGCTCAGCACAACAGCCTGCTGGCTCTCATAGTGTGAAACTCTTCTCCTCATGCATAAATCATCATTGAAGGGACTGAGCAAGATTTCCCTGCAATTTCATCTCCCAGCTGGAAACCACCTTAGTGCTGGGCACAGGAACTGAGAGTAGAAAGACTCTCTTGTTCTCTCAGCGCCCACAGTTGGTGTTCAAGCAGTGTGGAAGAAGAGAGGGAATCACAGAATTGATTGGAAGAGACCTCAAGAGGTCATCTAGTCCAGTCCCCTGTACTCATGGCAGGACTAAGTATTATCTAGACCATCCCTGACAGGTGTTTGTCTAACTTGCTCTTAAAAATCTCTAATGAATGAGATTTCACAATCTCCCTAGGCAATTTATTCCAGTGCTTAACCACCCTGACAGGAAGTTTTTCCTAGTGTCAAATCTAAACCACTCTTGCTGCTATTTAAGCCCATTGCTTCTTGTCCTATCCTCAGAGGTTAACGAGAACAATTTTTCTCCCTCCTTCTTGTAGCCACCTTTTATGTACTTGAAAACTGTTGTCATGTCCCCTCTCAGTCTTCTCTTCTCCAGACTAAACAAACCCAATGTTTTCAGTCTTCCCTCATAGGTCATGTTTTCTAGACCTTTAATTATTTTTGTTGCTCTTCTCTGGATTTTCTCTCATTTGTCCACATATTTTCTGAAATGTGGTGTCCAGAACTGGACACAGTACTCCAGTTGAGGCCTAATCAACATGGAGTAGAGCAAAAGAATTACTTTCCGTGTCTTGCTAACAACATCCCTGTTAATACATCCCAGAATGATGTTTGCTTTTTTTGCAACAATGTTACTCTGTTGACTCATATTTATCTTGTGATCCACTATGACCCCCAGATCCCCTTCTGCAGTATTCCTTCGTAGGCAGCCATTTCCCATTTTGTATGTGTGCAACTGATTGTTCCTTCCTAAATGGAGTACTTTGCATTTGTCTATTGAATTTCATTCTGTTTACTTCAGACTGTTTCTCCAGTTTGTCCAGATCATTTTGAATTTTAATCCTGGCCTCCAAAGCACTTGCAACCTTCCCCTCATCTTAGTACCATACATAAACTTAATAAGTGTACTCTCTTGCCATTATCTAAATCACTGATGAAGATATTGTACAGAACCAGATCCAGAACTAATCCCTGCAGGACCCCATTTGATATATCCTTCCAGCTTGACTATGAACCGCTGATAACTAATCTCTGAGAACAGTTTTCCAACCAGTTATACAGCCACCTTATAGTAGCTCCATCTAGGTTGTATTTCCCTAGTGTCATGTGAGACAGTATCAAAAACCTTAATAAAGTAAAGATATACCACATCTACCGCTCCCCCTCTCCACAAGGAAGTAGTCATACAGGATTGCAGATATGGAGGGATGAGGTTGCAGGAGCTGGAGGGTAGGGGGAAGCAGACAGGGACAGGAGCTAGGTGGAGAGGGGTTCATGAGCTGAGGGGTAGATAGAAGCAGAAGGGGAGGGAGACAGGAGTTGGGGATGTGAGTAAATTGGAGCAGGGGGCAGGATTCAGATGATGAGAGAGGGGATAGTTGCAGGGGAGAAGAAGGCCAGGGTGGGAGCTGAATAGGTATAAAGTGTGGCAGGAGTCAGGGTGGAGGGGAGAGAGAAGAGGTAGGATATGCAGGGGGCATAGGCAGAAAGGTCTATACGGTATAACCATTAGTTATCACTCACCTCCTGAACCTGAATTTGAACCCTGGGGTCCTGAGTCTCTACATTTCTTTGCTGTTAGCAAATACATATGAAACCCAGTGGCAAAGCATGTTTCTTATCCCTCCTCTAGAGATTGGTCCACATAGAGGATTACAGCCTAGTATTGCTACCAGTTACTCTGCTATCTCAAGTGGTAGAAATCTGTGCTGTGAATCTAAGGATCTAGAACCTGCTGGTGACCCAAATTGGGGAAAGATGTCAATATGGTTATAAATGATTGAATTTCTGCATTTGTAAATCTGTTTGTTTTTTAATTAGAAAATTACTCTAATAAAACAGCCTATTAAAGATTGCAAAGTCAAGCACTCAAAAATTAAGAAATACCAGATTAATGTTGCCTGTGCCACCTTTATTTGCCTTTCTTGTGTGTGCATATTATGATTAAAGCTACAGTTTTGTCACAGCAGTCACAGAAACAATGAATTTGAATACAATCTGTGAAATGCTGATAGGCTTTGCGACCTAGCGCATGGGATCATGACACCACGCAGGTTTAGCATGTCCACCCCTCCAAATCTGAGTGGTGGTGTGACCCCATGTGCTAGCTCACAATGCCAATCGACTTCGGCCATCTGTCTCTATCTGTGGAGGTGTTGTGACCATGTGGGCCAGGTCGCAATGCCAACAGCGGGGGACCTGGGCCTAGCCCCACGGGACAGGAGCCATGAGCATAAGAGGTGAACTTGTTCTCCCACAACCACCCACTGGCTCCCCACTGTCCTGCTTTCCAGACATAATTGTTTTCTCGCGTCTGTGCCATGAAATGTATTAAAAATGTGTGTGACAAAATTGTAGCCCTAATTATGACTTGGTTTTTACTTACATGATCGCATACAGTTTTTTTTCCATAGGATCCATGCCTCATTCAGTGCACAGTAAGGAAGGCGCTCACTGAATGAGCAACTATTTGATATTTTGTTTTATCCTCATTGTTTAATGTGTGGCCCGGTGCTTAGGCCTGATGTACACTAGAAGATTAGCTTGATTTAACTGCATCAGTCAAGGGTGTGAAAAATCCACACCCCTGAGCAGCGTAGTTAAAATAAAGCAAGTCACGACATAGCGCTGGATCAACAGAAAAATTCTTCCATTGACCTAGTTACCACCTCTCAGAGAGGTGAATTATCTGTGCTGACAGGAGAATCCCCCCCGTTGATGTAGGTAATGTCTACACTGAAACACAGAGCACAGCCCAGTGGCGGAGTTATGCTGCTGTAGCATTGAAAGTGCAGACAAGCCCTTATTTACTGAAAACTAGTCAAGTCCTTACACAGTAAGGAAAGACATTTCATGTGTAAGCTTATAATAAAGTATGCTACAGGCAGTGGAGAATTGAGAAATTCTAAAAGGAAGTACAGCTCTCCCCTGATGTAACGCGACCCGATATAACACGAATTCAGATATAACACGGTAAAGCAGAGCTCTAGGGGAGCAGGGCTACGCATTCTGGTGGATCAAAGCAAGTTTGATATAACGCAGTTTCACCTATAATGTGGTAAGATTTTTTTGGCTCCTGAGGACAGCGTTATATCAAGGTAGAGGTGTAGTTTGTTTTCTGCTTAATAATTAAGAGATCAGGTGTAAACAATCTGTCTGTAGAGTGGGTGGGTAAATCTGATCTCATAATACCATAGTAACTTGTTGATTTTTTTTTTAATTCAAACATACATTCCAGATTAGGAAATGCAGAATGTGAATGAGGAAGGCCTAATAAAGTGTAGAAGAGTGTATTCCATTAAGCATTTGCACTAGAGCAATTCAAGAAAATCTGGGATCCTGTATAAAGCCATTCAGTGATTCATTATAGAAATGTTGGGCTGGAAGGGACCTTGACAAGTCATCAAGTCCAGCTCCCTGTATTGTGGCAGAATCAAGTAAACCTAGACCTTCCCTGACAGGTATTTATCCAACTTGTTTTTACAAATCGAATGAGGGGGATTCCGCAATATACCTTGGAAGCTTATTCCAGAGCTTTAACTACCATTATAGTTAGAAAGTTTTTCCTAATATCTAACCTAATCTCCCTTGCTGCTGATTAAGCCCATTACTTTTGTCCTATCTTCAGTGGAGATGGAGAACAGTTGATCACCATCCTCTTTATAAACAGGCCTTAATATATTTGAAGACTGTTATCAGCCCCCCCGCCCCTCCCCCCCGAAACTTCTTTTCCCAAGACTAAACATGCCCAGTTTTGTAACCTTTCCTCATAGATCAGTTTTTTAAACCTTTTATCATTTTGTTGCTTTTGGACTCTACAATTTGTCCAGATATTTCTTAAAGTGTGGTGCCCACATTTGGATATAGTATTCCATCTGAGGCCTCAGCAGTGCCAGTAGAGCGAGACAGTTACCTCTCTTGTCTTAGTTACAATATTCCTGTTAATGCACCCTAGAATGGTGGTAGCCTTTTTTTCAGCTGCATACATTGTTGACTCAAAGTCAATTTGTGATCCACTGTAACTCCTAGATCCTTTTCAGCAATACTGCTACCTAGCCAGTTATTCCTCATTTTGTAGTTGTGCATTTGATTTTTCCTTCTTAAGAATAGTACTTGACAATTGTCCTTGTTGAATTTCATCTTGTTGAATTCAGGCCAATTCTCCTATGTGTCATAATTGTTTTGAATTCTAATCCTGTCCTCCAAAGTGCTTGCAACCCCTCTGAACTTGGTGTTAGCTCCAGATTTTATAAGCATACTCTCCACTCCATTATCCAAGTCATTAATGAAAATATTGAATAGTCTCAGGCCCTGGAATGACTCCTGAAGGACCTCCTAGATATGCCTTCTCTGTTTGACAGGGACCACTGATAACTACTGGTCTTTCAACCAGTTGTGCATCCATCTTATAGCTGTGCACTGACCTAGACCACATTTCCCTAGGTTGCTTATGCAAATGTGTGGGACCTGTCAAAAGCCTTACTAAAATCAAGCTATAACTTTGTAACCTTCTCGGTAGCATCTGCTCCAAACTTATGTCATAGCAACTGGAGTTCAGTTCCTCTGAAGTGAAGAGGAGAGAGAAATAAGGTGAAATGTGTGTGTTCGTAGAGAAAATTAAGGAATAGTGGATAGCAGTTTTTGTTAGAGGAGGAGTGCAGGATCTGTAGTGTGCCATAACCAGAACATTGTTAAAAAATAGATAGCCTGATTCTGAAGGTGCTTATGTTATCACTTCTAAGCAGTCTGCACAAAGCAGATTGTACTATACTGCTAATTTTCTGACACTGGATTATGACGAGAAAATATCACACTATACTTGGTGAGGCCCTTGGAAACTGCAGGTTTGGCAACACTGTAAGGCCCTGAGTTACACTGTGTTTGCAAAAGTAAAATAAAAAAAAATAGTTTCATGGTTGAACTAGCAGCCTTGCCAAATCATAACTAGTGTTATATCAGAGGAGAAGCAGACAGTTATAATTTCCAGGTTGGTTTTTTAAATTTTGGTGATCAGTGTGGAAAAAGAAAGTCCTCTACACATGTCAATATTCTTCATCTCTAAGTCAAGGGGTAACAATCAGGAATGAGGCAGCTACAGTACCTGCTGGTTGCCTTCCCCTGGAGAATAGTTGCAGAAAGAGAGAGGAGATCAACTTTACACAGATATTTTATCTAACTTCTGGAATCTCTATTTCTGTTTTTCATGGATTCTGAGTTGTAATATCTTTTTTTTTTCCCCAGTAACAAACTATTGCTAAACTTTTGTTTGAAACAGATAAAAAATAATGGACCTCTGATCAACATGGTTTACAAAGTGCTAAAGAACTCAGCACAAGGGTTACTGTCCGGTATAAATGTAAGACTGCTTATATCTGAAATGTGACCATCCCATTGCTTTTTTTCAAATGGCAATCAATGTATATACCCTAGCTTCCACAGGTGTATCATGATAAATAGAAGAGCTTCCTGCAAGATGTTTTTTTAGGCTGTATGCAAAATTATGGCTGACCTCTCTGTGCTTGGTTTCGTTTTACCATATGTTGAAAATGAATGGCTATGTTAAGTAGTGACTCCTTTATGTAATTCCTAAAGTGTGAAAGCATGCTAAATCTTATTTTATGTTCTCATTTTCACTGCTTTGAAATTAAGGTAACTTTTGCATTTGTGATTATATAATCCATTTCAAAATATAGCAAATTATTCATAGTATTTTCATTGCAGACTAAGAGAAAAATTCATCTATCCACTAGCTTGTAGATTATTAAAACAGCAAATTTTGTACTTGGACACACTTCTGTTTATGCTTAAATATACCAAATATTTTCCTGCACTTGAAAATGTGACCGAATATTTACTATCAGTAATGCTAAATGACATGCATTAATAAATTTAAAAGGAAAATCATTCCTATTAAAATATTGTACTATTTGGCAATTTATGTTGAAAATACAAAAATAATTAAGACTGGTTTCTTCTAAGGGAGAGTAAACCCTCTGTATTTGATGATCGGAAAATAACAAACGTTTGGCTTTTATTTAATGAAATACACATGATAAATATATGCGTTCTCTATGATAGGCATGAATAATATAAAAATGGTAAATGTACTTATATCTTAAGACTAGAATGATATTTGAAAATCCTACTTGGTGACCAGCTGACTTCATCCAAAATAAAATGTTGAGGGATAGTTGAGTCTCTGTACCACTTTAAATTGTGGGTGGTCCCTAAGGATTATCTTCTTTCCTTCTAGAAGTTGGATTTGGAGCCAGAGATTACTGAAATGAAAGAAGGTGAAACTAGAAAGAAGTATATCCCAAATGTAGTGTATTTAAATATCATTTTTGCTCCTGCCTCAGACTAATATCCCTCTTTGCATTCCCATAACATTCCTCGTGGAGTGAGCATGAAGAGTGAGCCCTTTGTAGATACGCAGGAACTACTGAAACATGTTTTTAGTCAGTTGGGCCTCTATCCTGCGAACGCTTATGCACGTGTTTAACTGTAAGAACATGAATAGTCCTATTGACTCCAGTGAAGACTACTCATACATAAAAGTTTTGTAGGATAGGGGCCTTACTTTTAAACTAAGGACAAATGGGATCAATGTTTCCTTTGATTATAAATCTGACACAATTGCACTAGTCATTTGTCACTGGTGCTGCTCTACCCCAGTCTTCTGACCTATAGAAACCACACAGTGTCCTCCAGGTGTGCTCTCAGTGAAACTTCATTTCAAGGCCCTTTCACCAATATCACTACAGTCCCCCATGCTCCCACCTATTTACAGTGTTTGCCACGCTTTAGGCACTCTCAGGAGGACTTGATGGGAACAGAGGTCTCCCTAGTCTGAGCTCTCTGTGTATTTAACCCCGGCTAGTTCCTCTCTACCCTCTCTCTCTCTCTCCTCTTTTCTTGCACTTCCTTCCTGTGCCTTCTTTAAGCCCTGGTGTGATTGGCCAGTTGAGTTCATTAACCACAATCAGCTTCTCCTGGGGCACTAATTAGCCTATAAGTGATCAGAGTGCAGGCTCACCTACTCACTAGCTGCACTCTATCACATCATTAAACAGCCTATGTTAACTAATTGATAATCCTTTGGAATTAGATATTTGATGTACCACTGTCATGTTTCAGAGATTTGATATGGCAAGCTTTTTGTAATAATTCTAGAGTCGTACATTTTCTTTTCGTGAAGAAAATAGTATTGATCTATTACTTTTATACAAGTTCTACAATTTATCTAAAATTTCTTATATTTCAAAAGATAAGCCCTTTAGCATTTATTTTTAATGTCAGTAAATCAAATAGTGTGTTGTCCAGAGCATATAACAAAACTTTTTCTTTATCACTGAAGCATAATTATACTTCACTTTGCCACCAGTCTAATATACCTTTAAACCTTATTCTTTTTAGGTAACAGGGCGTGATGTACTAAAAGAACGAAGTACAAAACCTGTCAAGATTGCAGAAAGTGATATTGATGTAAGTATCAAACATCAATTCAAAACCCTGTCAAATATAGTTACTTTAGCATTTAGCTGTTTCTGTTACACTATAATTGTTCTCATTCTGATCCAAATGAAAATGAAATTTGTGCTACAAAAGAAGGATTTCTTTCTTTTTTAAAATCTAACTTAAATATATATGGTTTTATTGGTAGGTCAAGCTAAGCGTTTTCTGTGAACAGGACGGGATTCTACAGGACTTGGAAGACAAAATAAGATCCCTTAAGGAAAATAAAGTAATACAATTAAAATTTTTGTGTTAACAATAATAATAAATTAATTATCTTGAACAAACCTTAAAGTTTCTTATCCAGGCTTTTGGGACTCCAAACCAAGCATTAGATTATTGTAATGTACCAATATTGTAATAATTCACTTTGGACAGTTTATGCAACTCTTTTGTTAAAGAATGAAAATGGTATGTTTTGAATATTACAGATGAGTAATGTATTTGGAAAATATATTTTTAAAAAAGTTTTAATAATGCATATTTTAAAACTACAAACATTTATTTTTATGTGACCTCCATTACAAATTGCTGAATGCACATTTTCAGAATAGTTTTGTTTTTCTTTTTAAGTTGACAATGGTACGGGGGTGGGTCAAGGAAAGGGCTCAATCTATATCATTATTTTATCACAATTATAAGATTGAAAAAAAGTCTCACCAGGGAGGCAACCGTGTTATCACAGTTAGCAATGTTTTAAAACTTGTGCTAACAAGAACCATATTTAAATACCATTGTAGGTAGTGTGATTGCACTAGCATTATGCAAAAAGCTATAAAAAAGGAGGGTTCTGGGGGCTTGGGGTCTTCGGCAGGGGGGGTCCTTCCATTCCGGGACCCGCCGCCAAAGTGCCCCGAAGACCCACTGCGGGGGCCACCCGCCTCAGAATTACTGCCAAAGCGGGACCCGCTGCCAAAGTGCAGCTGGGTCTTCGGCAGTGGGGGGCCCCCGCGACACTTCGGCGGCAGGTCCCGGAATGGAAGGACCCCCTGTTGCCGAATTACCGCCGAAGACCTGGCTGTACTTCAGCGGCGGGTTCCGCTTCGGCGGTAATTCGGCGGTGGAGGGTCCTTCTGCCCCGGAGCAGAAGGATCTCCGCCCCTCCTGCGCCAGCGAAGACTGGGAGCAGAAGAAGCTCCGGGGGCCCAGGCCTGCAAGAGTTTTCCGGCATCCCTGGAGCAAGTGAAGGACCCCGCTCCAGAGGCCCCAAAAAACTCATAGGGGCCCCTGTGGGGTCCGGGGCCTGGGGCAAATTGCCCCACTTGCCCCCCCTCTAGAAGCAGATCCTGAGTTATTTCAATGTAGCTAAGCCAATTTACAACAGTTGAGGTTTTAGCTCCAAATGTCTCAACCAAACTTGCAGTAACTTCTTTGACCTGTTTGCTGCTAAGACAGAGGTTCTCAAACGTTTGTATTGGTGACCCCTTTCACATAGCAAGCCTCTGAGTGCCACCCTCCTAATACATTAAAAACACTTCTTTATATATTTAACACCATTATAAAAGCGGGGACTGGGGTGGAGGCTGACAGCTTGTGACCCCCCCCCCAGGAAATAACTTTGCAGCCCCCTGAGGGGTCCCGACCCCCAGTTTGAGAACCCCTGTGCTAAGATCTTCTTGTTCCTCCCCCCAACATTCTTCCTTCCTTCTGTTTATATCCCATATAAAAGTCACATAGTAAACGTTAACAAAAGGACCATTTCTTCCCTTCTCCTCCTTTCATTGTGTGTTTATAAAACTAACACTTTACTAGCTTTGAGCCCTACCTATATACTCTGGGGCTGCTGAAATTAAATGTGCTCATTAAAATGAATGTCTGAATATAGTAGGTAAATTAATTAATTTAGAGGCAGTTTAGAAAAAAAATGCTTTCTACTGTTTGCACAGAAATTAAACATGAAACATTTCACCCCCATTGGTTAATGTTTTTGAAAGGTACAAACACTAAAACGGATTTATAATGGCAATTGTGTTGCAACTTAGTGGTTGCTACTGTGATGGCCCAACGCTTCATACCTTCCAATAATCAGTTTCCTTCTTTATCATCTCAGTAAAAGGAAAATCTGTGATCCTCGTGATTTAGAGGAAAGACTTGAGAGGTAGAGAAGATCTTTCATATTCTCAGTAGTAAATCAGTACAGACCCATACAAATATAAGTCTATTGCTATTTTCGTTTTTTCTTTAGGACCAGCTGGAATCTGTTTTGGAGGTTTTGCATAGACAGATGGAACTGTACAAAGACCAACCACCGCATGCAGAAAAAATTTCTTCCCAGCAGAGACTTTTGCAAGAGGACCTCATTCATATTCGGGCTGAAATATCCAAGGCGTCCACTGTATGTGTTCAGTGCTTCCAAAGAAATGCTAAACTAAGCGCTAGACTAAAATGAATTACTTTTCAGACATAGGGCTAAATCCTACAAACCAATTTAGATAATGTTGTAGAATATGAAAACAAATCATGCAGATCTGTCTTTTTAATGGAAGTGTTAATTGCAAACCTTTGTTCCAGTCTCCACTGGTATCCTGGTATAAACTAGATTAGTGGTTTTCAAACTTTCTGGGGACGTAGCTGAAGAAAATTGTTGATGCCCACAACCCAGAGGAGCTGGGATGAGGGGTTTGGTGTGTGGGAGGGTCTCTGGGCTGGGACAGAGGGTTGGGGTGCAGGAGGGGGTTTATGGCTCTGGGATGGAACTGGGGATGAGAGGTTTGGGGTGTGGGAGGAGGCTCTGGGCTGGGGTAGGGGGTTGGGGTGCAGGAGGGGGTCAGGGCTCTGGGGTGGGATTGGGGATGAGGGGTTTGGGGTGCAGGAAGGGGTTCCAGGTTGGGGGGGGCTCAGGGCAGGGGATTGGGGTGTGGGGTTGGAGCGTGGACTTATGGGTTTTCGTCTGTCCTGGCACCGTGGACAGCGCTGCACCCTGGAAGCAGCCAGCAGCAGGTCTGGCTCCTAGGTGGTGGTGTGCAAGTGGCTTTGCTCCACTCTCACCCTCAGGCACCACACTCCCTTCCTCCCCCCCAGTTCCCATTGGCCAGTTGGTGCTTGGGGCGGAGTCGCTTCTGGGGTGCAGCGCGGTGTTGAAACAGGTAGGCACTAGCCTACCTTACCTGGGCAGCACCACTGGTGGGACTTTTAATGTTCTGGTCGGCGGTGCTAACCAGAGCAACTCAGTGCCACTATTGGGTCACAACCTGAAGTTTGAAAAATGCTGAATTAGATTCCCTGGAACTTTTCTAGGCAGAAAAAGGAGTTGGGTCTTACCGTGGAGTATTAGCCAGTATTTTCTCTCTCTCAGTTACCACAACCTAATAAGAATAAATTTTAATAAAGGCACCACATCAAATTAATGTTATGTTTCATTAATAGGCCACACAAGAAAGGGAATTTTAAACCCACCTAGCACTCTGTACTCAGCCATATAATACCTAACTCCTACAGTACATGAGGACAGTTTTTAGAAAACTGCCTCTAAAATTGTACTCACACGTCTTGTGTGTATAAGTCAGGTAAATTAAAATGTCTACATCATATACTTGCACATATGCAGTGTTTTGTGTCTGCAGACAACGCACTGTTTTATGGGCTGTGTTGAAATTTTACATAGAGGTGCGTAAAATCAAATCATCTTCCACTATTTTGAGTCAGAAAGCAGAATGTACAGCTGCAGATGTTAGCCATAATGTAAATGACTTAAGGATCCTCTGGTGGCTCTGACTCGGGGGTGAATTTGTACCAACATTTTAGAACTCTTTTAAAATAGTATGTTCAGTTTTACACATAACAGAAGTAAAGTGAACAGGGAATTGAAATTAAGTTGTCTTCCTTCAAAAATTCATATCAGTGCCTAGATTCCTTTGAATGCCTGCTTTGTCCTTAAATAACTAATAGAGCACTCTGTGTTTGCAGAGTATCAAAACATTTCTAACTAAAGATTCTGAACTCTGTCCTGCAAGGTGTGGAGCACTCAGGCCACAACCCAGTAAAGCATTTAAGCTCATGCTTCACTTTAAGCTCATATCATTACATTCTGTTCAGAACAGATCATTTTTCTTTTTTCAATGGAACAACCTAATCCTTAAGGTTAAAAACATGCTTATTTTTTAACTGGCTGAAAGATAGAGTGCTGTGTACCTTTTATTGCTTATTGTAGGGTTGCATTGAAACCTTTCTCTTTGCCAACAGGAAATGGAAAATGCTTGGAATGAATATCTGAAATTGGAAAAGGATGTGAACCAGCTGAAGCAAGCCTTACAGGAACAGATGAACAGATCATTCTTTCCTCAGGTGAGTCTGTTTTCAGGTACTAAATTACTGTTGTTGAGATCTCGACTGAACTCGAAAATGATTAACTCCTGGGAGGAAGTCTCTCAAATGCTTGTTCTGTGTGGGGAATACTGGAGGGTTCCCTGCCTACTGCTCCTGCTGGACATATCCAAAGTCAGCAAAATATACTTCAAGATACCTAGCTAGCTTGAATGAAACTTGTATTTAAGAATCTCATATTAGCTTTAATATTAAATACAGAAACAATAATTTGCTTTTGTCCTTTTGTTTTTAAATTAATTTTGATACGGAAAATTTAAACGTGCCATATAAATATATTCCTGAGCAAGGAGACATGCTTGAAAGAAGAGTCTAATAGAGAAGTACTAAACATAGGTTGACATTTGTAACAGGAAAATAATTAGAAATTCTGCAGAAGTTTCTTCTTGGAGAATTAACCATTGGTTGAAACCTGGAGTATGAGATCCTGCTAACAATGATATAGGAGAGTAAAGAGAACTAAACAGAAAAATTCTTTTTCCTAAAATCTCAGCATCTATAATTTAGAAGTGGGAGTGGGGGAGGAGTTAGAAGCATTACCTGGCAAAGGATATGGGGAAATCCACTGGCAGGGCATCAGTACTAATGCAAACCTGAGAACATACATGGATGGGGAAGGACCATTAAAAAGTCACTATTTACTAGCACCATAGTGTGGTATTTAAAATATTGGAAGTCTCTCCAATCATACTGTTCATACAAGGCTATTGTAATGAATGTCCCATGATTCAGGTATTGTATTTACAGCTGCAGATGTTTGAAACTGTTTCTAACAGATCCTTGTTATTCCTGAACTTAGGATAAACATCTAGGAAGATATTCATTTTCTATATGTTTAATTCCTAAATGCTGCTGACTCCTGGTATTCTTAACTCTGAAGTATCCACTAATGCCTGTTTGTATTCTACATTCTTTTGGCTCATAAAGTAGAAAAATGGTGGTAACATAGCAATGAGATGTCTAGCTTTATTTTTAGTGCTGTAAATGTTTTTCATAACGTTGTGTCTGTGCAAATTTGTCAGTATTTTATTAGATGCTGTCATTTTTGACATTAATAACTTTTTAATTTATAAGTCTGTGCAGGACTCCCTAGTTTTCCATTTATTTGATCTGTCTTTGTTGGTTCATCTATCCATTTTTAAGGTCATCAGTCACTGACATGCTATTTTCCTTACTTGTTCTCTGTCATGTTGGGATATTAGTGGATGGTTATTACTACAGATCCCTTGTAAATTGATACAACTGTTTAGAACTTATCAGTGATTGAAAGTGATCTGAATTTTAAACCAATTATTTAATTTTGAATCATGCAGAGAAGTGCTATTTTCATCTGTCATCTTATTTGCAAAACTGAATGTGCAATGCCAGATTTTTTCTACATACCCGTTGTTTGTAATTATTGCTTTTTATCCTTAGAGCAAGGTAGGTTGTTGAGGGTATTTTTACATTCTTCTTTACAAAGCATTATCTTAAACAAAAAAGCAAAAACAACAACAACAATGTGAGTATTCATTCAAATTCCTGGCTATTTATCTGGATATTTCCTACCAAAAGACAACAGCAGTTATATTTTAAAATTTTTATCTGGTTACACTGTACTTCTGACCCATTATCAATTAGTCCGTTTGTTTTGATTGTTATCAACTAAACCTCTTCTATCAAATTATGGGTTTGAGAAGCTTTTTATAGTGTATCATCCGTCTTAAATTCCATTCCCTTGCTTCTAAAGAAATCATCTCTCAACCTTGATGCCTGGGCAGCTTTGAGTGCCAGAATATTATTGAACTGAAGCCAACTGTATAACTTACCATACCAAAGAAACTTAATTAACTTAGAGTTAAAGTTGCCCAAATTCATGTCCTGTCAACTCAAAAAAACCATTAAGGAAATTAATACCGGTCATATCTCGATACAGAATACACTTCACCAAAGGTCAGAATTTCAGTTGTGCATTTGAACATCGTCAGGAACTGGGTTTTTACATTGTAGTTGATTATACATTCTCCCTGTGCCCTCCTTCCATATCCTAACCCTGTTCCCAATAGTTGGAAAGGACAGGGAGAATTCCATCCAAATTGTTTGAGTTGCTAGTAGTTTGACTACGAAGGCAGCATTTTCCCCGAGGGAGCCTCCACTGTCTCATCAGAGGGACCCTTGATCTGATACCTTAGCATGACTCTCGACACGGAAGATTAAGATGCCCTATGGGGTAGGGAGGACATGGATAGAGAGTGGCATTGACATTAACATGGGAAGTGGGTGAAGCAGGCTTTCCTAGTTGCTAGTTCAGTTGTCTAACCTAATTCCCAAGCTGTTTTCCTGATCCCTCCCGTTGCATGTTTTTTTTTCTTTTTTATCTTTTACTAACATGAAGTTCTTCTTTCATTCCTGTCTGTCAGGTCAACAGTGACGATGGGGCAGAGTGAAGTCTTTCCATCACTCTCTATCTTGTGCCACCTCCATGGCTTCATTCATCTTTAACATTTTCATTCTATGTCATTCTTTACCATGTTTATCCAGCTCATCTTTGGTCTTCCTCTATTCTGAGTGTCTTGCAGTTAGGTATGTATCGCCATTTATAGTGTCCTTTCTGGGTCCATTCTTAACATCTGTCCATACCATTGCAATCATCTTTCTGGAACCTTCTGTAACAGCATTATTTCTCCAAAGCTGTTTTCCTGTCTCTTCCTTTTTTATTTTCTGCTGTCTTGAAACTCTCAGTATTCCCGTCCACCAGTTCATATCTACAGTCAAAATCTTTCGTTCATGGCCGTTCTTCATACTTTGGTATTCCGACCTGTACAGCAGTATTAGCATGACAGCGTATGTGAGACAGCTGACTTTTAATAAAAACAAATGTCTTTAGCCTTCTAGATCCTGCAGAGTTTTCCGAATGCAATACTAGCTGGTCTGATTCTTCTTTTTACATCATCTTCACAATTCTCATTCTTCAATACCAGTCCTCCAAGATACACACATTTTTCCACTTATTCTAGTTCTTTATCTCCAAGTTTGGTATTTACCTTTCTCTTGTCTTCTCGTTGCCATAATTTTTGCCTTCTCCATGCTGATCTTTAAGCTGAATTTCCTGCTTTTCCAGTTTACCTTATTGGTTATTCTTTGTAAATCCTCCTTGATCAATTCTGCAACCTCGGTGGTTGTGTTGTCAGTTCCCAAAGCCTTTTTTTTCCCCCCAAACTTTCTATCAAGACATTTAATACAACTTCTAAGAATTCCAGATTCTCCTCTCCTTTGTTTGTGCTGGGAAGCTTCTCCAGGATCATTTCATCTACTGTGTTCTTTGCATTATATAGCTCTTCAAAATGTTCTTTCCATTGTTTATTCTTTGCTTGTTCATCCTCAGTTATTTGTCTGCACTTGTCATTCACCACCACCATCTTCATTTCATATATCCCTTTCAGTTCTCTTATCTTGTGATATAACCAGTGTCCTTCTAATTTTCCCACACATGTGTGGAATGAGTTTTGTTATGGTCTCCAATATGGAGGTGACACATCACCTTCATATTGGTACACATAACAAAATTAATGTGGTGGGGGGGTGTGAATGGTTCGGAATGTGGGAGAGGGCTCAGAGCTGGGGCAGAGGGTTGAGGTGCAGGGGTGTGAGGACTCCTGCTGGGGGTGTGGTCTCTGGGGTGGGGCTGAGGATGAGGGGCTCAGGGCTGGGGATGAGGGTTGGGGTGCAGGCTCTGGGGTGGGGCCAGGGATGAGGGCTCAGGGCTAGGGCAGAGAGTTGGGGTGTGGAGGGGTGAGGGCTCCAGCAGGGGGTATGGGCTGTGGGGTGGGGCTAGGGATGACGAGTTTGGGGTGCAGGAGGGTGCTCCAGGGTTATGCTAGGGAGAGAGCAACTCTGGGACTGGGGCCATGGGATAAGCGCCTCTTCCCCGGCCGCAGCAGGTGTGGGATGGGTCTGGGTTGGGGTCGGGGGAGGGGAGACCAGCCCAGTCACTGGTGCCTCTACCTTAGCAATGATCTTTCATCGTCCACCGAGAACCAATCACAAAGCCTTCTCTCCGGGGCCAGGGCATGTGGGCCAGCACAGAGTACAAGTCCCAGCACACATTACATCCTGGAATGGGAAGGTCAGAACAGCAGGAGGTGCCTGATAGTCCGTGCACCTTCACAGCTCTAAGCCAATTAGAGCACTCTTCACCATGAGCCGTGAGAATACAAACCAAACAGCGCCTGAGTTGGTGTGAGGATTTGGACCAATTAGTGCCTGCCCCAGCCGCAGCAGGTCTGGGATGGGACTAGTTTCCGGGTGCCCCTCCTCTGGCCGCAGCAGGTTGGGGTCAGAGCTGGGTTCAGGATGTCCCGACTGCAGCAGATCCAGGGCTGAGTTGAGGCCGGGGGAGCAGCGCCCCGGTCCCGGCAGGTCCCGGCTGGGCGGGTTCCCTGAGCACCTGCGTGGCACTAAATAGGCTGCTGCACAACCCCACAGCTTACAGGGAATTTAGGATACAACCCCATATCACATTCTCTTATGTATTCTTCTGCTTCTTTACCTTGTTTGCTTATCCAATTGTTTCTGTCTCTCTCCGCTTTCTGTTTTATCTCTCTGGTCAGTTTTTAGACTTGTCCTCATATTTTATTCTCCTTCAGCTTCCTAAGCTTGTCACTTAACAGCAGCACTTCATCTATTATCCACCTTGGTTTCTTCATTTTGGCCTTGTAGCCCAACATTTGTAATCCTACTTTACACTGTTCCATGTCTCTTCAACTCATGTTCCATGTCTTATTTCTTCATTCAGTAGTGACAGAATGTTTTCCTCACGGCTTCTTCGCATTCTTTCCTAGTATCTGGTGTGGCTGAATGCACCCCTCTATTTACACCCTACACACTATTGTAATAATCCTTGTACAAAATATGCCTTGTTGAGGTATCATTTGAAAACTAATAACTAGCTGGTCAATAATATTCTTGTGAAATGTATGTAGCAACATTATATGTAAAATTATGAACATAAGCTGAAGTTATGACTGAAATATGGTTACCAAACAAGTCTGGGTATTGGATAAATTTGTTTCTCAAAGGCAAAGAACAAGGTGATGCTCTAGCCAGCTGTCAAAGCTGTCAAGTGGCCATTTTTTGGCAAAGAAGTGGGGCAGAAACAGATCAATCTATATTTTAGCAGCCAACAGCATGGAACCTCTTT
Source organism: Gopherus flavomarginatus (assembly GCF_025201925.1). Lineage (NCBI taxonomy): Eukaryota > Metazoa > Chordata > Testudines > Testudinidae > Gopherus > Gopherus flavomarginatus. The sequence continues at coordinate 55,620,128 of NC_066621.1, forward strand.
CACCACAAGACTCCATGACTCCAACCTCACAGCAGCCATGAACTATATCTCAGGGTAACCCTCTGCAAAACACATTTCAAAGGGTGACTGGAGTATAAACATGAAGTATAAAAATACCCCCAACGTGTCTCTCCCTATCTATCGCTCTTTCAACTAAGAAGATAAAAGAAGTAGCCATTTGACTTTGGGAAAGATCCTAACCTGAAATTTGGTCAGCCTTGTTGCTGGCAGCACGTGGTAAGAATTTTATCTTGAACTAAGTCAAGTTTAAGTTTTAGTACTAGAAAGTGTTTTTATCTCTGTCACTTGTTACCATTTCTGACTTTAGTACCTTGTACTTGTACTCACTTAAAATCTATTCTATGTAGTTAAAGTCTATGAGACTAAATTAATTTAAGCTCAGAAGGGACCATTGTGATCATCTAGTCTGATCTCCTGTACATCAGAGGCCAGAGAACCTCACACATGTCCTCCTGGAATAGATCCATAAAGTCTAGCTGAGTTGCTAAAGTTCACAACTCATGATTTAAACATTTCAAGTTACAGAGAATCCACTATTTACTCTAGCTTAAATCAGCAAGTGGCCCATGCCACAGGCTGTAGAGGAAGGCAAAAAAATAAATAAAAAAACCCGAGAGTCTCTGCCAGTCTGACCTGGAGAGAAATTCCTTCTGGACCCCAAATATGGCGATCAGCTGGACACTGAGCATGTCAGCAAGACTCACCAGTCAGACCATCTGGGAAAGAATTCTCTATAGTAACTCAGAGTCCTCTCCATCTAGTGCTCCATCTCCAGCCTCTGGGGATTTTTGCTACTAATAGTTGCAGATGGGCCATATGCCACTATAAGCAGTGTCATCGTACCATTCCCTCCATAAATTTATCAGTCTCATTCTTGAAACAGCTTAGGTATTTTGCCCCACTGCTCCCCTTGGAAGGCTGTTCCGTAATTTCACTCCCCTGATGATTATAAACCTTTCTCTGGTTTCAAGCCTACACTTGTTGATGACCAGTTTATTTCCATTTGTTTTTGTGTCAAAAGTGGCACTTAAATACTCTTTTCCCTCCCTGGTCATTATCCCTCTGATGTATTTATAGAGAGCCATCATATCTCCCCTCAGCGTTCTTTTGATTAGGCTAGCAAGCCAAGCTCCTTGAGTTCCTTTCATAAGGTAGGCGTTCCATTCCTCTGATCATCCTAATAGCCCTTCTTTGCACCTGTTTCAGTCTGAATTGATCTTTCCTAAACTTGGGAGTTTGGGGTTGCACATAGTATTCTGTGATGGGATGTTAGATGGAATGGGATCTGAGTTACTACAGAGAATTCTTTCCTGGGTGCTGGCTGGTGAGTCTTGCCTATATGCTCAGGGTTTAACTGATCGCCATATTTGGAGTCAGGAAGGAATTTTCCTCCAGGGCAAATTGGCAAAGGCCCTGGAGGTTTTTCGCCTTCCTCTGCAGCTTGGGGCACGGGTCACTTGCTGGAGGATTCTCTGCAACTTGAGGTCTTCAAACCACAATTTGAGGACTTCAGTAACTCAGACATAGGTTAGAGGTTTGTTATTGAAGTGGATGGGTGAGATCCTGTGGCTTGCATTGTGCAGGAGGTCAGACTAGATGATCATAATGGTCCCTTCTGACCTTAAAGTCTATGAGTCTATTCCAGATGAGGTCTCACAGTGCCTTGTATAGTGACAATAATATTTCCCTATGTCTACTGGAAATACCTTGCCTGATGCATCCTAGGATTGCATTAGCCTTTTTCACAGCCTCATCACATTGGCAGCTTATAGTCAACCTGTGATCAACCAATACACCCAGGTCTTCCTTTTCCTCTCACTTCCAATTGATTCATCACCAGCTTATAGCAAAAATTCTTGTTGACAGTCCCTAAATGCATGACCTTGCACTAGTCTATTTCAGCCCATTTCTTTTACTTCAGTTTTCAAGGTCCTCCAGATCTTCTTGTATGATATTCCAGTCCGATCCTGTTTTCATATTAAAAACTTCCATCACCAATAACAAGTCTTGTCCTAAAACTTTTTATATAGTTTCCTGTAGATTGTTATAAAATGCTTCAATTTCTTCCTTGGGTGCTGCTAAGGTTGCTTCATATACTTGTACTATCATAACTGCAACAGATTTGATTTGTGTATTGTCAATAACCTAGTCCCAGATTTGGACCTTAGCGTCCAAAATATGGGGGTTAGCATGAAAACCTCCAAGCTTAGTTACCAGCTTGGACCTGGTACTGCTGCCACCACCCAAAAAATTAGAGTGTTTTGGGGCACTCTGGTCCCCCCAAAAACCTTCCCTGGGGACCCCAAGACCCAAATCCCTTGAGTCTCACAACAAAGGGAAATAAACCTTTTCCCTTCCCCCGCCCCCCCAGGTGCTCCTGGAGAGATACACAGAAGCAACCTCCGTGAATCTAAGCAGAGGGAGTCCACCCTCTCTAATTCCAGTCCTGGAAACAAAAGCACTTCCCTCTTCACCCAGAGGGAATGCAAAGTCAGGCTAGTAAATCTAACACCCACAGATCTCCCCCTGACTTCTTCCTCCCACCAATTCCCTGGTGAGCTGCAGACCCAATTCCCTGGAGTTCCTCACTAAAGAAAAACTCCAACAGGTTTTAAAAGAAAGCTTTATATAAAAAAGAAAGAAAATACATACAAATGGTCTCTCTGTATTAAGGTGACAAATACAGGGTCAACTGCTTAAAAGAAATATGAATAAACAGCCTTATTCAAAAAGAATACAATTTAAAGCACTCCAGCAACTATAGACATGTAAATACAAAAGAACATATAAATCCCTATCTGATCTTTGGTACTTACAACTGGGAAACAGAAGATTAGAAAGCAGGAAACAGAAATCACTCCTCATAGCTGAGAGAGAGGCAGACAGAAGACCCAAGAACTCAGACACAAACTTCCCTCCACCCAGAGTTGAAAAAATCCTGTTTCCTGATTGGTCCCTTGGTCAGGTGCTTCAGGTTACTTTTTTTTTTTCAGGTGAAAGAGACATTAACCCTTAGCTATCTGTTTATGACAATCTCACCTTCAGAATACAAGATACTGAGTTAAATGAAATGAGAGCCTGGCTTGCCTTTAGTTTTAGCATCAACACAGCTCTGTCCTGGTGTCCATCATCTTCTCTTCCTGATGTCAATATCCTATGTTCATCAAAGTAGACCATGCCAGACTAACCTATCTGGTCTATCTATCTTGGACAAGATAACTAAATTTTGTAGGCAAGGAAGAGTGGTAGATATAATACATCTGGATTTTAGTAAAACATTTGATATGGTCTCCCATGGAAAATTAGTAGTTAAGCTGGAGAAGATGAGGATTAGGACAATAAATTGTAAGGTGTGTAAGGAACTGGCTACAGTGAAGACAGTGAGTTGTACTGAAAGAAGAACTATTGGGCTGGAGGAAGGTTACTAGTGGAGTTCCTCAAGGATTGGTTTTTGGGACCAATCTTATTTAATATTTTCATTAATGATCTTGGCATACAAAGTACAAATGTGCTAATGAAATTTGCGGATGACACAAAATTGGGGGGCATTGTCAGTACAGAGGAAAATTGGAATATTATACAGAAAGAATTGAATTGAGGACTGTAGTAATAGAAATGGGATGAAATTTAATACTTTAGAATGCAAGGTCATGCATTTAGGGATTAACAACAAGAATTTCTACTATAAGCTGGGAGCGCCTTAGTTGGAAATGGCAGACGATAAGAGAGACGTTGGTGTATAAGGCTATGTCTACACTGTCCACCTTACGTTGGTGCAGCTGTGCCGCTGCAGCCACACCAATGTAAGGTGCTCTGTGTAGCTGCTTTTTATTTCTGGGAGAGAGCTCTCCCGGCAAAAAAATAAAACCACCTCCAATGAGAGGCGGTAGCTTCATCGGCAGGAGCCCAGCTCCTGACAACGAAGCATTGTCCACACCAGCACTTTTTGTCGTCAAAACTTTTGTTATTCGGAGGTGGAGTGTGTTTTTTCACACCCCTGAGTGACACAGGTTTTAACAACGAAAGTGCAAGTGTAGACATAGCCTTAGTCGATTGCAGGATAACTACAGGCCACTAATGTAATGTGGCTGAGCAAAAGGCAAGATGTGTCAGGCAAGGGATTTCCAATGGAGATAGGGAAGTATTAATGCCACTGTATAAAGCAGTAGTAAGACCTCATCTGGAATACTATGTATGATTCTGGACACCCATGTTGAAGAAAGATGGACTCAAACTGAAACAGGCACAGAGAAGGGCTACTAGGATGATCAGGACAATGGAGAGCCTGTGGAGACTAAAAAAACTTGGCGTGCTTAGCCTAGCAAAATGAAGGCTGAGAGGGGATATGATAGCTCTATAGAAATACTTCTCGGGGGTAAACAAGAGCTATTTCAGCTAATGGACAATGTTGAGACAAGAACACATGGGTATAAATTGGGCTGGAATAAATTTAGACTGGAAATTATTAGGATTCTGTCCATCAGAGGAGTGAGATTCTGGAACAGATTTCCGATAGGAGTAGTGGGGGCAAACAACCTAATGAGTTTTAAGATGGAGTTTGGTAATTATATGATGGGATTGCCTGTGATTGCAAGGGACTGGACTCTGTGACCCAAGGGATTCCATCCAGTTGTGTGTTCCTAGGTGTGTTTTGAGGGCCAGGGAATTAGCAGGGAGCTTACCTGCAAATGTTGGCATCTCCAACTTGGGACATCTTAGCCTCTACAGCTTAAGTCCCATTCTGATAAGACTAGTAACCTCTGGCAACCACTGAAGTATTCATCAAAGGAAAAAACTGCCTCCATAGGAAAGCTGCTAGCTCTGTTCCTCAGGCACTTTTGGTTACAAGTCTTTCCCAAGGATTGGATGGGAATGGAGATTTATTTAGACTTTAAGATAATCTATCCGATTCTGGGTTTTGTCATATTGGCAGGGCAGTGTTGGAAAGCTTAACTTACACTGTTACACCTGTGCACTTGCTTTGTTTGTGTGTGTGTGTATATAAAAAAATATTCTGGCTGAGATTTTGACAAATGATTTTGGGTGCCCAATTTAAAAATGTTGAAGGGGCCTGACTTTCAGAAAGGGCTGATGTCCAAATTACGGGCCTTTATGTTGTTTCAAATTGAAGCACGCAAAATCAAAAGTGATTCTGAAAATCATTTTCTCTCTGTATGGAGGAATTTAGGCTCCAGAGCAGTTCATCTACCATCTTGCATACTTTTATTTTATTTTTAAAAAGTGGTCCTTATGGAACATTATCAAATGTTAATAAAGGCATAGATTTCAAGTTGCTAGAGGGAACAGTTGATACTGAACACTAGCGTGAAATGTTCATTCATCAGAAGGTTAATAACTCAAGGATTCAGGCAGCCTGTTCAAGCGAAGTCTTTATTTTAGAGTGGTGATTGATGCCATTTTGCCTGAGGGGAGGGACCTGGGCAAGCGGGAATGAACTCAGATGTGGGGTTTTTTGTGAGTTTTAGCTTCTCACTTAAGTGTTTATCCTGTAGTTTTATCGCTCTAAATTATGCTTCTGTGGTGGAAAATTTAAGGAAATGATTTATTTATTCAAGCCAACTTTTCTTGCCTTGCACATAAAGTATATTTACATCTTTTTTGTAAATATTAATCTGTGACTGCTCATACTTTAAAATATATTCAACTATTTAACTTTCTAGACCTACTCTGTTTGCGTCAAGATTTAAGTAATGGAAAAAATCATAGAATTGTAGGACTGAAAGGGACCTTAAAAGGTCATCTAGTCCAGTCCCCTGCACTCAAGGCAGGACTATTATCTAGAAATAATATTGAAAATTCCTTATTCTGTACACTACTTCAGCACTGATGGAGGGTGCATTTTTTGAGTTGGTTCAAAGTTTTTCTGACTGGTTACCTTTTTATGTGTTCACTGTAAATCCATCATTCAATATCCTGCAGTGTGATTCTTCTCAGGAAGTTGAAGTGGAACAAGTATGATTGTCTAGTTTGTGTCTTGATAATCTTTCAGTAAATGTTCCATCTGTCCTGTGAGTCTACTACTAGCAAATAACATTCTCCATTGTTTAAACGTCTGGCTCCTTGGCACTCTACTTTCTGATACATAGCCTGACTGAATATACTTTCCAGGTCCAAGAAAGCAAAGGTGAAGCAATTTATCTCCCTTCACTAGTGCTAGGAGGTTTAGGAGCCAGTAATGAAGTTATCTTTTCTTTCAAGACAATGCTGTGTTATATGGATTAATTAGATGCTATTTTTCGCCCTCATGATGGGTGAGTGTTGTGTTGTCAGGCTGTTTTGAATGGTCCTCAGGCTTAACTTTCTTAGTGACCCTTCTGGTTCACTAAGTGTACAGGAAAAATTGTGAATTTAGTTCCACTTCTTAACGTTTTTGTTCAGTGCTGGAGATGTTAAAGATACTACATCTGGGACATTGCCAGCTTTCTTACAAAGCTGTGAATTGTCCTGTCAGTTTCCCCAACCAAAAACAGACAGAAGAAGAGACAGGAAACGGGAGGAAAACAGATGGTCCTATTATGGTCTAGTGGTGGGTTAGGTTAGCAGTCTACAAAAGTTAAGTTTTCAGAACAAAGTTCAGCAAGGTTTCAGCATGCAACAGGCCATACTAGGGGCGGGGGAGACAAGGAAGCAGATGACTGTAAGAACTGTCCTGCTGTGAAGCTTGAAGCCACACATGTAAAGGAAACGGTGTGAGCGATTGCTTCCAACTCCCCTCATCCCAGCTGTCGTTTGTGACAAAATCTGGTCAGTCAGAGTAGATTGAATAAATCTTCATAATACAAGTGAAATATTTAACAGTGGTGACATTTAAAGTATTATAAATAGTACCCATTCAAATGAATGGGGCAATTCACACCTCAGAGCTGTTTCAGATTCTCTGTAAACCCAGGCCCATTTACATGGTTTGGTTTTTCCTTGTTTTACATTCTGAAGGTTAAAAGCTAGAGACTATCTTTTTATTTTAAATTAAAGCTGGGACTCTAGAGAACAATTCAGACATATGTCTGTGCTCCCCTCGACTCCCCCACACCTCCCCAAACTTGGGGAAACACACTGCATTACTTATGGCTCCACGTATAGGTAGGGTATGTTGTGAACCAACAGCAGCAAGAGGTCTGAATGTTTGCTCTTACTTGCGAGAACTATTTAACCTACTTCCAGACTCCTAGGCATGCATGCAAACTTTGGAAAACTGGATATATTTTGACGTCATATATGGGTATGGCTACACTTGAAATTTCAAAGCGCTGCCGTGTGAGTGTGGTCGGAGCGCCAGCGCTGGGAGAGAGCTCTCCCAGCGCTGCACGTAAACCACATCCCTTCCGAGTGTAGCTTGCAGCACTGGGAGCCACGCTCCCAGCGCTGTGGCATTGATTACACTGAGGCTTTACAGCGCTGTATCTTGCAGCACTCAGGGGGGTGTTTTTTCACACCCCTGAGCGTGAAAGTTGCAGCGCTGTAAAGTGCCAGTGTAGCCAAGCCCTATAGTCAGGGATATGCACCATAGTGATAAGGAAGCCAATCTCTGGCCATGTCTACATCTAAAGTTTTGCAGCGCTGGTTGTTACAGCTGTATTAGTACAGCTGTATAGGGCCAGCGCTGCAGAGTGGCCACACTTACAGCAACCAGCGCTGCAAGTGGTGTTAGATGTGGCCACACTGCAGCGCTGTTGGGCGGCTTCAAGGGGGGTTCCGGGAACGCGAGAGCAAACCGGGAAAGGAGACCAGCTTCGCCGCGGTTTGCTCTCTCGTTCCCGGAGCCACCCAGCAAACCGCAGGGAAGGAGTCCTGCTTGCTCTGGGCTCCGGGAACGAGAGAGCAAACCGGGAAAGGAGACCTGCTTCGCCGCGGTTTGCTCTCTCGTTCCCGGAGCCACCCAGCAAACCGCAGGGAAGGAGACCTGCTTGCTCTGGGCTCTGGGAACGAGAGAGCAAACCGGGAAAGGAGACCCGCTTCGCCGCGGTTTGCTCTCTCGTTCCCGGAGCCCCGAGCAAGCAGGTCTCCTTCCCTGCGGTTTGCTGGGTGGCTCCGGGAACGAGAGAGCAAACCGCGGCGAAGCGGGTCTCCTTTCCCGGTTTGCTCTCTCGTTCCCGGAGCCCAGAGCAAGCAGGACTCCTTCCCTGCGGTTTGCTGGGTGGCTCCGGGAACGAGAGAGCAAACCGCGGCGAAGCGGGTCTCCTTTCCCGGTTTGCTCTCGCGTTCCCGGAGCCACCCAGCAAACCGCAGGGAAGGAGACCTGCTTGCTCTGGGCTCCGGGAACGAGAGAGCAAACCGGGAAAGGAGACCCGCTTCGCCGCGGTTTGCTCTCTCGTTCCCGGAGCCCCGAGCAAGCAGGTCTCCTTCCCTGCGGTTTGCTGGGTGGCTCCGGGAACGAGAGAGCAAACCGCGGCGAAGCGGGTCTCCTTTCCCGGTTTGCTCTCTCGTTCCCGGAGCCCAGAGCAAGCAGGACTCCTTCCCTGCGGTTTGCTGGGTGGCTCCGGGAACGAGAGAGCAAACCGCGGCGAAGCGGGTCTCCTTTCCCGGTTTGCTCTCGCGTTCCCGGAGCCACCCAGCAAACCGCAGGGAAGGAGACCTGCTTGCTCTGGGCTCCGGGAACGAGAGAGCAAACCGGGAAAGGAGACCAGCTTGATTACCAGAGGCTTCCTCCTTCCACGGAGGTCAAGAAAAGCGCTGGTAAGTGTCTACATTGGATTACCAGCGCTGGATCACCAGCGCTGGATCCTCTACACCCGAGACAAAACGGGAGTACGGCCAGCGCTGCAAACAGGGAGTTGCAGCGCTGGTGGTGCCCTGCAGATGTGTACACCTTCAAAGTTGCAGCGCTGTAACTCCCTCACCAGCGCTGCAACTTTCTGATGTAGACAAGCCCTCAGTTTGAACGTATATGTAAAACTACTTAGTTGATCTCTTGTCTGGATGGTACTCTGTTCCCACCAGCATAGTCATGCAAAAAACTCTTATAATTCTGAACTGGCTGAATTAAGATGCTAACATTTGTGTTATGCCCAGTTTTTTCCTATAATCTTTCCAAGCCATGTAGCCTGTGTTCAAGTGTCACTAAAATGTTTGGTTCAAACTAGCTATAATAAATGAAACTGACAAAATCTTGGACTTGAACTGATTTTTAAAATCTTTCCTTTTACTAAACATTAGGAGAAAACACAAATGCAAAAAGATTTATGGAGAATTGAAGATGTCACAGCTGGCCTAAGTGCAAATAAAACAAACTACAAAGTCATAGTAGATTCTATAAAAAATCCAGGTAAGAGAAACTGAATAAAGATGTTAAACTGTATCTAAATTCATCTGAATCTCTTAGGTCTGTGGAATTGGTCTTGAAGTCTTGAGGTCGTTATTTATTAGAGAATCTCCAGTACTTTCTCCTGCTGGTTGTGTTGAGAGTCTCGTTATCGCAGTAACCAGGGCCGGCTTTATGACCCACGGGGCCTGATTGGAATACTCGTCAGTCTGGGGCTTCGGCTGCACTTCGGCAGCGGGGGGTCCGCTCTGGGACTTCCGTGGCACCAAAGGACCCCTCCCCCGCTGAAATGCCACTGAAGACTCCCAGAGTGGACCCCCCCACCGCCAAAATGCTGCTGAAGACCCCCAGAGCGGGGCCCCCTTAGGTGTGGGCACAGGGCCCAATTCCGGGGAATCGGGGGAATCGACGTAAAGCCGGCCCTGCTAGTAACATCCTTTCTCACAGGTATTTTTGTACTTACTGATGGAACCAAGAAATGCCAAGGCATAAGAAAAGAAACAAGGGGATAAGTTAGCCAAACCTGAAAGATTGTTTTAATCCTTATAACTCTCACTCTTACAGTTGCTATCCTGCCCATCACCTGACAGCTCCTCCCACCTGCAGTCTGTCTGCCTTTTCCACTTGGTCCTGCCCCCTCCCCTGCCTGCAATTCACACTGTTTTCCATTGTGGGGAATGGTTGGTGGACAGAACAAACAGCCTTCTGTTGTAGGAAAAAGTGAAGTGAGAAGGTGTATATGGGCTGCATGCTAGTCCGCTTTGTTGGACTTCACAGAAAAGAGCCAGTAGGTTGGGGAAGTGAAAGTCAGTTGGATGCCTTATGTAGATTAAGTTTGTATCATATGCATGAGTATATTTATTAACATTATTTACCATTTACCTGTAAACAGAGTGTGAATTTGTTTTGAGATCATATTAATTTATTTTTAAAATACAACTATAGACACCTATCTATGTCCAGGTGTCTGGATGTTTTATGGCATTGCCATAACATCATAGGTTTTTACATCTTAAAATTATAGTCTATAGTCAGAATAATGAGGGAAAGTTTAAGGTTTTTCAAAAGCCAGCGCATAGATACATACTGCTTATTATTTAGTGTGATGTTCTTGTGGGAAAAGTGTGTGCTCATGATGTAGATATAACACCCATACAACTTTTAACTTATTTACCTGTTTCCACCATAGACAGAAAAACAGTGCCTTCATTTTCTCAGCCTATCGTGCCTTCATTATCAACTTCTCTCACAATTATGGAGAGCAAACATTCTACTCAGCGAACTCCTCCATCCAGTCCTGTTAAGTCCTCTTTAGAGGTTAGACTGTTTCCACAGCCTTATTCTCAGCCTAGAACACAGTCTCAACCACAACAGCTGAAAAAAGTTGAGCATCCTCTTCAGTCACCAGTGAAGCTAAAGTCAAAAATTGTAAGCATTACAACTATGAATTAAGTGTAAATCTATCTACTGCTTTCACCACCATTGTATCTGAGGAGCTAATGCTATATGTGAAAACATTTTATAAATAATCCCTTCCTTATCAATGTGAAGCCCAGGCCACATTACAGAATTTAGCCTGGTAAGGCGAAACGGGCTCAAGGTTCTAAAATTGTCCTGAATCTGTTCACAGTTTGGGATTTGACACTGAGCATATTGCACCTGGCTTTATGTTTTCATTAAACAAGGTTCACGTGTAGTTCTAATTGTGAAAATGGAAGGCATTCATCAGCAAATATTGCACAAAATAGAGGAATTTCCAAGTTGTGTAGAGTTCGATGTATTCAAGCTAGCAGGATCTGATGAAATTCACACTAGGGCACTTAAGCAATGAGCTGAAGCAATCTCGGAACCATTAGCAATTATTTTGAGAATTCATGGAGGAAAGGTGAGGTCCCAGAGGAATGGGGAAAGGCTAACATAATATCTATTTTAAAAAAGGGGGATCAAAGAGGACCAGTCAGCCTAACTTGGATATCTGGCAAGATACTAAAACTAATTATTAAACAATCAGTTTGTAAGCACCCAGAGGATAATTGGGTTATAAATAATAACCAACATGGATTTGTCAAGAATAAATCATCCCAAGGCAACCTAATTTCCTCCTTTGACAGGGTTACTGGCCTAGTGGATTGTGGGAAGCTATAGATATAATATATCTTGATTTTAGTAAGGCTTTTTATACTGTCCTGGATGACATTCTCATAAGCAAACTAGGGAAACGTGATGTAGATGAAATTACTTTAAAGTGAGTGCACAACTGTTGAAAGGCCATACTGAGAGAGTGGTTACCAATGGTTCACTGTCAAACTGGTGGAATGTATCTAGTGGGGTTCAACTGGATTCTTGGGTCCAGTAATATTCTGTGTTTTCATTAATGACTTGAATGATGAAGTGGAGAGTATGCTTATAAAATTTGCAGATGAGACCAAGCTGCAGGGAGTGGTTGCTCATGCTCTGGAGGACAGGATTAGAATTCAAAAGGACCTTTACAAATTGGAGAAATGGTCTGAAATCTACATACTAATCTAAATTCAGTAAAGACAAGTGCAAAATACTTCACTTAAGAGTGAAAAATTAAATGCACAATTACAGAATGGGGGATAACTGGCTAGGCACTAATACTACTGAAAAGGATCGGGGGTTATAATGGATCATAAATTGAATATGAGTCAACAATGTGATGCAGTTACAAAAAAGGCTAATATCATTTTGGGGTGTATTAACAGAAGTATCATATGCAAGATAGGGGAGGTAATTTTGCTACTCTACTCTGCACTGGTGAGGCCTCAGCTGAAGTACTGTGTTCTGGGCACCACACTTGAAGCAAGTTGTGAACCAATTGAAGAGAGCCACAAATATAATAAAAGGTTTAGAAACCTGACCTATGAGGAAAAGTTTAAAAAACTGGCCCCTTTTAGTCTTGAGAAAAAAGAAGATTGAGGGGGGACTTGATAACAGTCTTCAAATATGTTAAGGATTGTTATAAAGAGAATGGTGATCAGTTGTTCCCCAGGTCCATTGAAGGACGGACCAGCAGTAATGGGCTTAATTTACAGCAAGGGAGATTTAGGTTAGATATTAGGAAAAACTTTCTAACTCTAAGGATAGTTAAGCACTGAAGTCAGTTTCAAGGGAGGTTGTAGAATTCCCATAGTTGAAAGTTTTTAAGAACAGGCTAGACCAGTGGTTTTCAAAGCTTGGGTCACAACCTAGTACTGGGTTGCGGAATGCAAGGCACTGGGTCGCCTTGCTCAGCACCCAGGGACCCTAGCGACCAGCCGGTAAAAACTAGTAGTAAAACTAGTAGTCCCTACCCAGAAGTGGCCAGCAGCAGATCCGACTCATAGCCACTGCGCGCTGCCCCCACCCTGAGCACTGGCTCCACTAGCCAATGGGAGCTGGGAGGGCAGAGCCTGTGAGCGAAAGCTGCGCCAAGCTGCTTGGGCACCTCCACCTAGGATTAGGACCTGTTCGCTGCTTCCAAGGCGCAGCGTGGTCTGCGGTGCCGGGACAGGACGGCCTGCCTCCCCTCCCCAGCTGTGCCACTAGGAGCCCCAGCCCTGAGGCCCCCCAAAACCCAGAGCCCTTCCTGCACCCTAACTCCCTCATCCCTGGCCCCATCCCAGAGCCTCCACCTCAAGCCCAGAGCCCTCACTCCCTCCTACACCCCAGCCCCCAGCCCCAGTCCTGAGCCCCCCCCCAAAGCTAGAGTCCCCTCCTGCAACCAGAGCCTGCACCCCCATCCCAAAGCCCTGACCTGCTTCTGCACCCCAACTCCTGCCCCAGCCCAGAGCCCTCTCCCATACCCTGAGCCCCTCATTCCTGGCTCCACCTCCCCGCCCTCACCCCCGCACTCCAACCCTCTGTCCCACACCTGAGCTCCCTCCCACACCTCATACCCCTCATCCCCAGCTCCATTGGGTCACGGGCATCAAAAATTTTCTTCAACTGGGTCCCCAGGAAAAAAGTTTGAAAACCACTGGGCTAGACAAACACCCAGTGGTTGTCTAGCCCAGTGGATGGTCTAAGTTTACTTGATCCTGCCTCATTGCAGGGGGCTGGACTAGATGACCTCTTAAGGTCCCTTCCAGCCCTGTACTTCTGTGACTCTGTAAAGGAACTGAGCGATAGTGCTTGAGGAAGAAGTTGAGTAGATAACATGTAACATCATATGCATTAGTTGGTGGGATGAGGGGACATACTTCACTGTTTTATTATACAGAGCCTTTTTCACTAGTTAAAATAACCTTTTAACGCTCCAAAAATATAGGAGAAGGTATGTTTTAAACTTCATAGCATATTGTTTGCTGAGTCGCAGTTTATTTACCTTTTACCAGGAAGATGAAGCACCACCCAGACCTCCTCTCCCTCAGGTCTACAGTCCTGATGATCACCCACCAGCTGTTCCACCTCTTCCAAGGGAAGCCAGTGTCATCAGGCACACATCAGTGCGAGGCCTGAAACGTCAGTCAGATGAAAGAAAGCGAGATCGAGAACTGGGACAATATGTCAATGGAGATTATAGGGTGAGCAATCACTTAGCCACAGCCTTTAAAATTTATGGACCTTTCTAATTTTTTGTTCTGATACATTTTATAATATGCAGAATGCTTATGGAATGACAGATACATGGAAACCTGGAAACACAAAGACTCTAAGAAAACTATTTTAATTTGTCTGAATCTGTGGTCTCACTTGATCAAATGAATATTTTTCTATGTAGGGAGAACTTCGTTCATACATGAGTGAACCTGAATTAGCTACAATAAGTGGTGACCTCAGCCAAACTTCACTTGGTTTCATAGGTTCTGACAGTGGATACCAAACATTACCTACCAGAGGTAAGCCAGAGAATTGATAAAAGGCCATTTTTAAAAAATACTTGGTGTCTGACATATTACGTATGGTTTGTATGTATTTGTTATAGATTAGGGGTGCTGTTTGAGTCATTATCTTAAAGTTAGCTAAACAATGATATCAAGCAATGTTTTGATAATTTTGCCATAGAAATAATCAGCCTCTACTTAAGATATTTTCACATTTTTTGTTAGAAAGTGGGAATGTACCATAACAGGAAAAAATAGTTTGTCAGAATGGCTTTTAAATTATTGCCTGACCCAAAATATTTCTTATGTTCATAATGGCTTAAATTGTAGTTTTTTTTAAGTGAATCTATTCCGCCAGATTGGCAGCCCTAGAGAATGATACAGCATAAGCAGAGTTAGTACAATTTTCCCTGTGCCATCTCCAATGTGTACCTCAGTCCTGGAACCACCTTAGAGGAAAGAGGGGGAGTAATTTAGTTTTTATCCCCCATTCAGTCCTGGACCCTCTACTTTGATTGTAAGTACCATTTTGGGTCAAGTTTGCTGGTAGTTTGATTACATTAACACTTGTTACAGGACTGAGGCCTCAAACTTCTCATTTTACATCAGCTTCCAAACTGTGTTCAGATGGTACTGAATTATGGTCGCTATGAACCACAGAATGAATTTGACTAGAGACCTAGATGTGAAAGTCCTGTATCCCATTACTGCCTTACTGAAAATTTCGAGAAGTGAACTGTAACAAAAATATATAATAGAAAATGTAAAATGGTTTTTTTGAACCACCCACCCGTTATCTGTCTCCTGAGCATTGTTTTGCTTCTTTATAAAGGATTATCTGGATCAACTTCCAGACTGCACCAGACATCCACCAGTTCATCGTATGCAACATTTCAAAGAGATAGCTCCAAGGTAACTTTAAATAAATATTTTGGTGACAGGTGTGTGGATCTCTGTAAACAATATGCTGAGTGCAGATGTATTTTGCATAACAGGAGCTGATTCTGGTAGCACCCACGAGATGGAAAACTGCTTAAATTTTTTTTACACCTGTCATGTTAAGGCCTCTTACTAGTCACATTGCTAAACTGACTGGGCATCCCTAGAGACAGAAGTAACACCATAAATGAAAAAATTAGGGAGTACAGGCTTGGATGATTTGGTCATGTAAACTGTCATGACAATTCTGTGGGTAAGAGAGTCCAGCAGATCAAGACTGAAGGAAAAAGATAAAGCAGCTGACCCCCAGGAAGAAGTGGTGGGATGTTCTAAAAGAAGACGTGTAAGCATGTGGTGTGATAGAGGATATGGCATTGAATAGAGTACTTTAGAGGGAGAACTCTTGTAGAGCAGACTCCATTTGATAGGATTAATACAAGGAAGAAGAGACAGAGTCAGAACGACTCACTGAAGTTGCTGCAGATTCACAAAGGAAGGCCTTGGACCTAGTTAATGATATGGTGTGTTTATTACCTCAGTAGAAATTGCAGAGTTGAAAATATGCAAAATAGTTTAAAAAGCAATAGGATAAAATCTGCTCATTTACACTGAGAAATAGAGGAAGAGTAAACTTTTTTAGTATACTACTTATAAAGTATTAATTACAACATATGTTTTGTATTCCGTGTGACTTTTAACAGGAGAGACCAAAGAGTGCCTTGGAACGCTTATACTCTGGAGACCACCAAAGATGCAAGATGAGTGCTGAGGAACAACTAGAAAGAATGAAGCGACATCAGAAGGCATTAGTTCGTGAACGCAAGAGAACTCTTAGCCAAGGAGAAAGACAGTCTGTTTCATCTCGGTCTTTCATCCGGCCCGTTTCTGCAGACATAGGCTCAGTATGTTAGACATGCCTTAGAAGGACTTAACTAAAAATATGATCTGTAGTTTTTCTAGGAAGCACTTTCACTTGAGTGCATGATACTTCCACTCTAAATATATCATAGTGTAATACTAGTTTCAAGAGTGTGAATAACAAATGGTCAGTTTTTGATAACAAATAGTTGCAGTCCATGTAGCTGGTTGTGCAGGTAAGTTGGTGAGAGAACAATGTGGCAAGAAGAGACTAGCATATATTCAAATGACTTCAGAGACAGGGATGGTTTTTATTGATTGGAACTGTATTTAGAAAGCATAATGAAGTTTGTACACCTTTCAGATTGCTTATGACAGGATGGGCCTTTTAGAATGTTCTTACATAGTGTGTTTAAAATAAATCATTATAACTAGTTTAAGAGCTATATATAGGAGACCAAGATTTTTTCCATGAGATGTTGACAAAATATAAATAAACTGATAATCAGTTTTAAAATCGAATCCTATTTAATGGAAGTTTATGCAACAGTTAATGTGTTTTAATTATAAATTATTCTTTAAAGCTCAAATGTGGAATATTTTAATGGCACTCAAAAGTTCAGTTGCTGAAGAAAGAGAATTTTTTAGTTTTTGTTACTGAGAATAAATGCTGTACTGAACAGAAGTTTTTTATTATACATTTTGGACACTAACCAAAGCAATTCTAATTGGTGAAGTTATCTGATCATGTTGTGGTGTCAAATAAAGGATGTATTCTAAATGTCACAGCCACTGTAATGCTAGCCTTCCTTTTCTAAAATTTATTTTTCTTTTGGTTCACTAGAGCCTTAGAACAATCACCTTATTTACCTAATTCATTGCACAAGATCTCTTGCTTTTAGAATTGTCACTCATAATACCTAATTCCTTCTTTTGTTTAAAAAAGTTTCTAATTATTTCAAAATAATTTCTAACTAGACTACTCAATTTTTACCAGGCCTAATTGCATTTTAGTAGCTATGTGTCTATTATTAGCACTTCTAAATCCCTTGATATTACTCAATTTTTAATTCCCATTTTTTAAGAATCCTTCAGAAACACTAATTTACAACCTAATTATCCTTGTTTACTTCATCAAATAAATATAGCTACATTTCTTGGAGACGTTCATCCATTCTGGCCTGTATTTTGCAATCTCAAGTTTGCGGAAAGATAATGTATAACATTTGGGAAATGTAAAATTTTGATATCACTGCCATTTTCATGTTTTAGTTAGCAAAACTAAACCTGAACTTTTAATGTACAACTCTAACATATATGCACTCTTCTAATTTAAACATTTCATAACACTCCTTTAATAATTTTAATGAATATTTTATGTACAAATTTGTGTGCCATCTTGTTTCTTGCTATAAGGAATTAAAATGATCTCTTTTAGCTGTTGATATGTTTCATAGAGATCTCTTCCTGTATCTAGAGGGCTCCAACACACAGAAGCATGTTTGATAGCACATTTGCTTGTTTGCAACCTTACAATTATTTAGCGGCCAAGATGGTAAACAGTTAAATGTGTAATTATTTAATTGTTGCACAGTATGTAACATTCTATTTTAAACATACATTGTATGTGTAACTCTAATTTTAATATAACGCACTGATTTTTTTAAAAATTCATCACCTCTCAAGTGTAGAATGACATTTAAAATATTGAACATAGTACATGGATTTATTTGTTATATAAAATGCCTTTTTAATGTCTCAACATCAAAGCCAATAAACATATTGCTACATAATAATGGTTTGATGTTTTTCTTAACAATATAACAATATCTTGAAATTAATATTGTGTGAGTATAAAATATATTATGGCAATCAGGCCTGGTTGAATATGAGTAGAAGATTGCATCTTGAGCACTGTGAGTGTAAGAAAACATATTTTCCCCTTTGAATCCTAAAAAGAGATTTCTTAATTTTTTATGTGCGCTTTAACTGCCTTATCATTAATGTTTTGAATATATATAAAAACTACATATTTTTGAGTGATTATTGAGAGCTTGTGCATGAATAGGTTTAAATCAGATTTTTTTTAATATATATAACCTAGTGGAGTAAAAGTGGCTGTAAGCTTTAATCAAAGCCAGTCAAGAGTTACTGGAGGGAGATTTAAGAAAAGCAGATGTGTGAAACATATAGCAACATATTCTGCTTTCTACATCCTCAAATACTGGAGGAGTGCTTTTCTTTTTCAGAATATAAATACTGATTTGTGGATTGAGGGAGTATGATATTTTCAGTTTTCAGCTTTATGAGATAAAATTCCAGGGCTCCACTAATATGAATTGCCATCATGAGGCATTTGTGGCATTTGATGAGAACATAACTACATCCGTAATATCGTTTAGGCATATAAATTTGTATTAAGTTTTTATATATATATTCCTAACTGAGGAGGGGCATTCTGTCATAATTTCAACTTTGAACCCCCAAAACATACTGCTTAATTCAAATCTGCCATGATTCTATGATAGATAAAAGTTTGCCTTATAAAGGCAATTATTCTTTTAGTAAGCTTTTATTGTGAGATTTTTATAATGATAACCAATAGATTGTAAATTTTGGTTGATCTTATAAGGAGAATAAACAATCTTTTTATTGAAGTTTTATGATTAAGATGGCTTTGAGGATATTGTAAATATTTCCAGGTCCATTGGAATTCAACAGTAACATTATAATTTCAGTTAATGTATGAATCTGTGGAGTATTAGTAGTAATAATTACTGCTCACTTCTGAAGAGAGCTGCGTACGATCTAGTGTAATTTTCAGTCTGTTGTGTAAATGTCCACCCTTCAAAGCCATCCTATTTTATAAGATATGTATATATAATGTTTATTGCTCCGTATTCTATCATTCTCTAAGCTCACTGAAACCAAAACAGTCTGCCTATGGTCCCCTTAATGTGTGTGCATGGAGCACTTACTTCTTATTAATGGGATTTACCCACAGTCATGACAAGATTCCTTATTAGAGCTTAATTCTGATCAACAGTTTTTTACAGCATACAAAAAGTAAAGTAAAATCTTATAGCATAGCTAAAAGTCAAAAGTAATATTAATAAGACTAGCAAACTTTTTTTGCATGACAGTCGTGTTTTTTGTGTGTCAGTTATTTAAGAGCATAATTTCATGGACTCTTTCAGCAACCTAATATTAGAGGCTATGGCCATAAAAATTTCTAGGAGATCTATTTGTTGGTATACACCATTAATTGTTTTGTATCTGTTACCAGTGGAAACGAGAACAAGAATTTGATTTGCAGTTACTTGAGAGAACAATACGTGGAGAAGAGAAAAATGAAAATGACAGGTTAAAAATTCAGCCTGTACCAGTGACAGAGATGGACCTGGAACCTCAAGATTATAACTTAGATATCAGCCGAGAGGTAATGCTAGTGGCATATTGTTCCATACAGTATGTCCAAAATTCTTTGTTCATTCAGGTTTTCTAAGTTTTAGGTAATTCTTCTCCTCCCAAATGCTTGTGTTTCAAGAACACAAAGTTCCAGTTTAACAGATAATTTTATAAACAATGAAGAACTAGTATGGTGGCCTTGTGCTAAAAGTCTCTCACTTTCGGAGAACAGGATCATATGAATGGTTTGGCCTTATTAGATAGAAGATGTTAAAAGTTCACTCTCTGCTGTAGAAAATATCTACAAAAGTTTTAGAAGAGAAAAAGCAAACAAATTATGTATTGCATATGCAGATTTCAGATTAAAGTTGAAAAGGTTAGACACTAAAGGCTAATTTCAAATAGGAAGTAGGGAAAGCAGTAGAAGAAAAAGCTAGCACAAGGAAGCTATCCAGCTGTGACTCATGGTTAATGTGAACTGACACAACACAATACAGCAGATGAGTGAATATCTCTTTATACTGGTGAGAAAAGATAAATCTTGTCTTTACTAAAGGCTATATGAAAAGTATAAATCAGTGATATCGGTGCTGGATTTTGTCAGCGGCTTTCATAACTCAGTAAAGCATTTGTTTGAAATGCTATAGAACCATCTGGTGGCTCAGAGGCAGCATAACATAGTGTTGTGTGAAAAGGGAAATGAAAGAATCTGAAAGTATTTGTAATAGAATGCAGTGTTGTTGTCGCTGTGTCAGTCCTGGGATTTTAGAGAGTCAAAGTGGGTGAGGAAAATGATCGCTTTGTGATAAGAGTTCACCCACAGGTGATGTGGTGTATTTGTCTCTAATCATTTTCCTGTGTGCATTCATTCAAGAGCATAGTGGTTGTCTCGTTTCACCCACATAGTTGCTATTGAGGCATTTAGTGTACAGAATGAGTTGACAAGTCTGTAAAGATCCTTAACAATGGCTTGAATTGCAGTACATTGCCTGTGGAATCAGGAAGTTGTTATACCTTGATACCTTCATATTAGAGTCTTTGCTGATAGAGTTCAGTTGATGATGGATCAGTACTTTAATCTTTGTGTGTATGCAATGAGGAGCACTCCACTCCAGTGGATTTTGGGAGTCGGGGAAGTGATGCCCTATTCTTACAAAGCTGCTCAGCTCTACCCTGGCCCATTGGAATCCTTCACAATACCCAGCTCCCCTTCTTAAGTTGAACAGGAATGGAGAATTACTCCTGTAGACCCTGCAAGGTGCACTACAGTACAGCTCCCCTCATGCAGGTATTTGGAAATTGGCAGGACTGAGAGCATGTCTACACTATAAAATTAAGTCAATCTCACTTACGTTGGCACACAGCCACTGCAGTAATTATATCGGTTGTACGTCTTTACTCTTCGCTCCTTGTGTCAGTGGTGTGTGTCCTCACCAGGAGCACTTGCAGCAATTGAACTGTCAGTGTGGGGCTTTGTGGGATTACTTTTAAAAGCAAGCAACAGTCGATGTAAGCAACCTAGTGTCTAAACTGACACTGTGTCGACCTAACCACATCGACATTGATGCTACACCTCTTGTGGAGGTGGAGTTATTAAGTCAGTGTAGCGAGTGAGTTGTGTTGGTGGGAATAAAATTTTAGTGTAAACACTTACAGAGTTAGGTCGACATAAGCTGCCTTGAGTCGACCTAACTCTGTAGTGTAAACCAGAGCTTAGTGTGAACTAGAATACCAGGGATGGATGGAAAGCTTCAGAGCTGGAGGCTCATTTATGTTGACAGCGGCAGCAGCTGTGCCCTGTTTGGTCAGACCTTTTTTTTATGAATGATATTTCCCTTTAATTAATTATATGCATCTCTGGTCAGTTTTGTGGTAGATAACATAGTCTATGTATCTATGATACAAAGGTTATCATTTTTTTAAAAATGCAGGATCCAGTCTAGAAGTTCGAGGGAGTAGCTAATTCTCCATGCCCGTTAGATTCATAGCCCTTCTGATGAAATTCCTGCTAAAGGTGCCAGTTGTAATAGAGAGTGGGGTTCAGTCCTCCGCTGTAAGCCACCTTTCTGCCTTCCCCTGCCTTCTGGGGCTGGCTCCGGGTACAAGTTAGAGCAGCCCAAAACTGCTCTGGTCCTCTACGGGGCAATTATGCTGGCAAGATTTCTGGAGTGCATTGGGTTCTAGCCTCATCCTCTAGCCCCTGGAGTGTTCTCTGTGCTGAGAGGGATATCATAAGAGGCTAGCATAGAGCCATCTGTGTTGGAGTTTTGCCAATTAAGAATCCCCCATGCCATGGGATTCCCCAGCTATCCCTTTAGGGCAAATCTCTGGTCACTTTGCATAGTAAAGTGGCACAAATTTAGTTCAGCCGAGATGAGGATCTGGATTAAGGGCTTCTTTTCCTTGTGACATCACCAGACCATATCCATGCCACCCTGGCCTCAGGCTCCCCCCTCCACTTTAAGAAAACTTGGTCACACAGTTCTGTCTCTTTGGCCAACTAACCTGCTGCTCACACTAAATAGACTTTTGCTTGATTGTTTTACACTATACACTATCTGGCCAGTCTGCTTGAGTTAGTGCAAAGTGACCAGATGAGCTGATCTAGCCTCAGCAGAGATACTTAGCAGGATATCTGCTGAACTCAGAATTAAGTTGCCTTAAAAAGAAAGGAAGTCTGGTGGAAAAAGGGAAGTCTCAGAAGGCAGACCTCTATGGCTGATTGAGGTTGGAGGAATAGAACTTTGGGGGCTACTCCATAAGAATATGACAAAAGGAAGGTTAGAGTCAGATATTTTGGTTCTAAAGTTATTTGAGTTCTGAATAATATGATTTCTATATTATGTTATTTGGGTTTGTGGTCGCTTCTAGTGTACACTTATACCAATAGCTAGGGGTGCCCACATGGGGAAAAATCAGGTCATTTCTCATAGGCCACTGAATTGGGTTGGATTTTAATGCAGTGATCTAAAGATGAAAGGCTTGGGATCTCTTTACTCAAAACTCTGAATCATACAGTCCTTCAGATAGGTTTTAACTGCAGATCCAAAGAAGAGAAGGAGTTCCACTCTTTTCTTCACCTTTCCTTTACTCTTACATTATTCATTTGTGTTCTTCACAAGCACTTTGTCATGTTTAATTAGTGTTGGCTACCAAAGTGCCCTTGTAAATTTGCTGCTCGCTGGCTGGTTCAATATCTTATGAATGTGTCTCATTCAGCTCTGAATTCTTCAAGCGGGAAATCCATCCAAGTTAAAATTGCTAGATGTATTGCAAGCTGTTTTGCAACTCCCTAATTAGAAGTTTTAATCTACATTATTATATTTGTATAATATGTGTAGTATTTAATCACACAGAGTGTATGTCTGTGTCACATTGCCTCTGTGGCAATTTTTGGGACTCTCGAGGTTTCAAATTATCATTTAAAAAAAAATACAAAACCTCCAAGCATTTCCTCCTTTGCTATTCATAAGGAAAGGTCATGAGTGCCCCAGCTTTGGCCTCCTCTCTCAACTTTATACAGCAACCTTAAGCCAGACAATTCCACTCTGGGCTCTGCTGCCTGACAGAATGAGCTGCAGAAAGAACCTTTATTAACCCTGACTCCTCCCACAATCTCCTCCACCAATCACAGCTCCACCCCAATGACTTACCTCCCAAAAGGAGAGAAAAAGTAAGAAGAGAAAAAATTCTTAAAGTGCATTAGTTCAAGTTCAAAGGGAATGTTTAGAATCAGGGAAATACACAGGGCTGTAAAGACCCGTATCACATTCCAGTCAATGTGCACATGCAATTCCCATTGGGTTAATATGTCTAGTGGAGAATCGCTATACCTTTGAGATTTTGAAGTCCTAGGTATCAGAAGTTACTGTCTCTCTCTTTTTCCATAGTTGTCAAAACCTGAAAAGGTGGCAATTCCAGAACGCTACGTTGACCTGGACCCTGAAGAACCTCTCAGTTCAGAAGAATTAGCTGCAAGACACCGTAATGCAGAAAAGATAAAGAATATTCTTACCAGGTCTAGGTCAGATTATTTTTATAATCTCTCCTTTCTTTTTAATCTCAAACAACTCTATACCACAGACTGTTTCAGATCCAGTGGTGATTATTAAACCAAGGTACAATGTATTATGTAACTTTTATGAAAAATATACAGCTGTAATATACATGATAAATACACTTAATACTCAGAGAGGGATATGTGTATCCAAATAATATAGGAGGAGGGATTATCTATAAAATTCCAAGCATGTCACTATGTGCGTCACTCTGAAGCCTTAAAACATCTGTACAAGAAGTCAGAAGTGATGGAAACAGCTACAAGCATGGCTGAAAGCTGTTTTTGTTCAGAATGTCATCAGAATCATATCTGGGTTTTGTGGTCTGTTACTGTCCAATTTTTAAATTCTCAGCCACTTTGACTTTACAAATTACATTTGTGCGGTGCTCAGCTATGGTAAGGCATGTATCTATATCATGCCAAGAGGTCCTCAAACTGTAGCAACCTGAGGACTCTCATTTTTATTTGAAATTTTTTGGGGACACCCAATCCCCTCTCCCCCCCGTTCAGCCTTTGCCCTGCCCCTTCTCCAAGGCCCCGCCCCCACTCACTCCATCCACCCTCCCTCTATCTCCCTAACTCTCATTTTCACTTTCACTGGGGTAGGGGGTTGGGGTGCAGGAGGGGCTATGAGCTGTGAGAGGGAGTTTGAGTGCAAGAGGGGGTGAAGGGTGTGAGCTCTGGGAGGGAGTTTGGGTCTGGGGTGCAGGCTCTGGGCTAGGGCAGAGGGTTGGGGTGCAGGAGTGGGTTTGGGGGGAGGCTCTGGGAGATAGGAGTTTGGGTACACATCCCTCTGGGAGCTGCTCCTAGGAGGGGGAACCAGGGCCCCTCCACGTGCTGCCCCTGCCTGCAGACACTGCCCCCACAGCTCCCATTGGCCGCAGGGGGCTCAGGGACATATTGGCTGCTTCCGGGAGCAGCGCAGAGCTGGGGCAGGTAGGAAGCCTGCCTTTGCCCTGCTGCACCGCTGGACTTTTAGAGTGCAGGCGGCTCTGGGAGGGAGGTGGAGGAGTTGATCAGCAGACCTGGGGTATCCTCGGGAACCCCAGTTTGAGAAACACTGTCCTAGAGCATTGTGATATCAGAGGTACCTCAACCAATCACTACCCTTATTCTACTGCTAACTTGCATGCTACCGTTTCATTGGTTGTATGAGGGAGATTGCACTGGTGGTAGATTAATTGGCCCGGTTGTTGCACATAAGTCTGTGCAAATAAATGCACAGACTTGCATAAATCTCAAAGCACAACCCCCCAGACACAAATCGACACGACTACCCACATAACACAACCAGCTTACACAATAACCCCATCACAGCAGCATGTACCTCTCACTCACCATCCACACAGCACAACTAGCACACACAAAAGTTCCAAAAACATATTATCATAGAGTATCAGGGTTGGAAGGGACCTCAGGAGGTCATCTAGTCCAACCCCCTGCTCAAAGCAGGACCAATCCCCAGACAGATTTTTGCCCCAGATCCCTAAACACCCCCTTCAAGGATTGAACTCACAACCCTGGGTTTAGCAGATCACTGCTCAAACTGCTGAGCTGTCCTTCCCCCCATCCTTCACTATAGAACACACACTTCATTTGCCATCTGCGCAAATCTCCCAGCTCAATCCCACCTAGACACAAATCAACATAACCACCCACACCGCAACACACCTAGGATACACAAGAGCACACATTCCTCATTCACCACCTACACAAATCCATACAACTCTCTCAGCAGAACACAATCCCCACACAACATAATCCACACACAGAATAACCCTGAACATCACTCTGTAGCCTGGAATATCCTCAGAGTCAGTGTGAAACTGTGAAAACAGCTATAAGCATGGTCAAGACCTATTTTTGTTCAGAGTATCACCAGGTTCAATCAACACTGGGATTTGTAGTCTGTTGTTCAATTCTTAGCCATTTTCATCTTTTATATACATGTGACTTTATCAATTACAGCCGTGTAACAGCATGGGCTGTAGCTACTAGTGTCCTAATAATGGCTTTTACTTGTATGTCTGAGTGTTTAAAAGCATTAGTGAATCCTGACAAAATGTCTTTTAGGTAGATGTGGTAGGTAAACTGAGGCATCGAGAGGTTGTGATTTGCCCAAAGGCAGAAAGTCCATGTCAGAGCTGGGGTTAGAACACCGTTTTCTATCCAGTATACTACCCCTTTTAGACACAGATTTTCAAAGAACTTGCTGACTTACTCATATTGATGCAGTTGAAACTTTCAGCATAAAGCGTTTATCATCAGCTCAAGTGCCTGCCATGTCATTTATAATCTGTTTGAAGAGAGAGCACCTGTAGGTCACTAGGTTGTGCCTCTTTCTCTTAGCGCTAACAAGTATCCTCACTAACTTCAAAGAAAAGCCACTCATTTTTCATATTGCTTTCATGTAAACAAACCTGTTTTCAGCAAAGGGCTTTAAGATGCATTTGACACTGTGCATGAGTTATTGCAGAAGCTATAATGACTACATTATTTGTTTGTGGTATATACTGTAGTCACTACATTGTCAGTGGATCTAAATCACTGTTTTGTAAAGCATTTTACAAAAGTCTGGAGTGCGATATCTGGGGTATGAAACTAAGCTTTGTTCTGTGCTGCACCATGGATTTTCTGTATGTTTGTAAATGTTAATGATGTTTTTTCACTTTCCCATTAGTAAGCACAACCTGCAGCCTGCTGTTGCTCAGGACAAACACAACTCAGTTGATTTAGATTCACAGCTGCAGGAGCAGGAACGCATCATTACCATATCATACGCTTTGGCTTCTGAAGCCTCTCAGCGGAGCAAGGAAGTAGCAGGTAATGCTCCGTTATTTCCAAACTAATGGCAGTGATAAATGTGTTCTTATTCTTATTGCTACCTACTTTTAAGAGTCTATATGGTTATCTGCTGAACTGCACTGTATACAGATGTTGCCACTATGATACAATTCTATTGCCAGTCTTATTTAAAATTCGGAATCAAACAGCAGATACCAAATTCTACAGATACCAAACTAGAGAGGCTTGAGGATTGGCTTTGAAAATTTGGCCTGGTGTAAAAAGAAAAGGAAATATCTCTCTGGTTATGATTATGAAGCTGAAAGCCTGCTATTGTTTTAGGTGGCACTGATACATCTAGCCCATCGTATTTGAGATTTTAATCCCATGACCTCGAAACTGTGACATAGCCATTACTGAGTAGCCTAAATTACAATACTTTGCCTTTTGAAGTGACAGAATAGCTTTCTACACTTATTTAAAACATTACTGTGAATGTAAAAAATGCAGAGAGAAGTTGTTTAAAGGGAAGCAGAGCACTGACATTTGTTTGGGACGTTGATCGATACTATCACTGCTGAACCTTGCCAAAGGACACAGCATTTGAAACTTTCAAGTAACCCATCAGATGCTTGTTAAACATCTTTGTATATTGCTAAAGAAAAGTAAATAAATCAGCTGAGCTGCGGGTAAACAAGAAAAACTCCAGGCCAGAAAAGCTTCTTTTTTTAAAAGAGAAATTAAAGGGGTTCAGTGACTGGGATAACAGAAAATCATCTGCAACTTTAACTATAATCACTATTGTGCCCTTAAAATGCTGAAGAAGATATTGCAAAATTGACTCACTGTATGTTTGTCTCAGGAACAAGTTTAGTGAGCAGACCGACCAGGCAAGGATCCTCTTTGCCTGGTGATGACAGTGGGTTCTTTATAGTGTGTTGAAAATGTGTTTTCTTTGTTGAAAATGGGAACTGCACTCTTGCTTTCATGACATTTGAAATATTTGTTAACTTAGAAAATGTCAACAGAGCTGTATCAAATAGGACAGTGACTATGTTAATAGTTGTTGTTCCAAGTATTTGAATTTTCATTTGCAATTGCCACTGCCAACTCTTCCAATGGAGAATTGGAATAATGGAAATAATTTCAACCCTGATGGGGGAAAAAACATGTTTCTCATCTGAAATAATATGAATGACACTTGCCACCCAAGCACTGAAGACCACTGCATTTAAGATAGATGTTTTCAATAACTGGACATATAATGTTCATCCATAGAAACACACACTGTTTCCTTTTATTGAATGTGGCTGTGTATTCAAAGACCCAGTGGCAGCAAACCTTGAGGGGAGGCTGATTTATTTATTTTTTTTAGGGGGGAAATGATATTTTGGGGGTTATGTGTTTTGACTCTTTGGAGAGATTTTGTATGTAGTTTAAGAGGAAGCTATACGTTACATCGTATTTGCTTCAGGAAAGATGTCTTCATGGCAACTGACTTGAAAGGATAGGATGATTCATTGAGGAGGAAAACAGCACCTGGATGCATGGCAATAAAAGGGCCATTCAATTAAAACAAACAAACAAAACACTAAAAAGTGAATACAAAGACCTAAAGTCTCCATTTCCATGAAAGGGGGATATTGCTCATAGGTTAGAAAGGATGTAGGAACTACGACACATTCTCCCCCCATCTGAGAAGAATGAGGGCTTGTGTGGAAGGGGGGAGACATTGTAAATGCACTAAATCATAAGATCGCTGGAGATCAAATACCTAGTCCACAAAAATAGCTGTCAGATTTTTATTATTACAGTTTAACTTCTTTTATATCAAACTGAAAAAGTAGGGCTTATGTGGGTGCCAAGAAAATTGTTAGAAATTCAGGAAAACAAAATTCCCACGAACATTTATTGTATATATTCCCTAGAACATCTTAAGTGTTGCCTGGAAAACTTATTTCAACTATCGATAGTCTTTCCTTTTTTTCTCCTTCTCTTTTCTCTGTTCTGTTTTCTTTCTTTCTTTCTTTTACCATCTAAGGGCTCAATCCTGTAAGGAGAGCCACATAAGTTGATCCCTGCATCCACATGATGGGGACCAAAATGTTCCTCTTCTATAACAGATTGCTGTGGGTTCACCTTTCAGTAACCCTTAATCCAGAGCTAATGTTAATGAATTCTTAAAAAATAGCAGGAGTTAGTAAAAGTAATTACAATATATTCTTTCAGAATGAAAAAGAATTAGGTGTTTGAGCCTTCAGGAACTGATGATGTCTGATTGGACGTGACCAGTTAAAAAGAGCACCACAGGATTTTTTATGACTTCTTTGCACAGTTGGATATCTGTTCATGTTTGTTCTATTTTCTAGGTCTATATTTAAGGGTGAGGTTTTCAAAGACTCTCAGTGCTGGCCTAATCTTGCTCCAGGGATGTCAATGGTAAAGTCCCCTGGGAACACAGTTAGGCCCATTCTGAGCACTTCTGAAAATGCTACCCTAAATGCCTAGATTTAGTATAAAGACTGCCTTGTGTAATTTTACTGTAAGGTTTGTTTCTGAAATTTTTCCAAGTTATGCTTTTAGTGATCATCTAGCATACTCTAGGATGCTTTAAAATAATAAATGGTAATATAAAATGTGAGCTGCTGATTCCCACACAAGCCACAACCTTCAACAGGAAGGTTCCCGTACTCCTGAAAATGAATCTCTCGTCAATCTGTAAATCAGAGGGTCGAAATCTGAGAGATCAAGTATCAAAAAGCCACTTCTCATATAACCATTTGCACCCTTTCCCCTCCAAAATTGTAAAGGCAGAGCTTAGCATAGAAATCATTTGGGTCTTTAATATTATGCCAATAAATCAGGATTTTATGTCCTCTATTATAACACTATTTCTGTGCATTGTATATAGAAAAAGCCTTATATTTTAGTAATGAGCATACATTATACTCGGAGCATGCCTCAAGCTGAAGCCTTAAAAAGATATTTGACTTCTCACATAATTTATTACTTAAGCTATAAATTATATTTATTTTGTTGTAAACTATTTTTTCACCTTCCTATTTGCTGTACATCTGCTTACTTTCTGCCCATTTATACTAGTGTAACTTCAGTCAAGTTATGAAACTGGACTAACAAATACAGTATCTGTGCTATCCTGGGATTTCAGATTTTGTGTACAGTTTGACTGGTGTAAATCAGTGTTTTTTGCCATGTTGTTCCAGTGAGATTCATATTAATGTGGGTTTTCCTTATTTTGTTTGTGTTTTGTGGAAATAAACCATTTCTGCTTTTAATGTTACTGAACGATACAGAAACAGGTGGATATATTGTTAAATAGTGTTTTCCATGTACCTAAATTAATGTTAACACCCCATTGCATTACTGATCTGGTGCAGTGTTTCCTTATTATGTAGTAGTTAGATAGTTAAGGTGGCTCTGTTGCAATATGTATGTTTAATTATGCTACCTAATTCCTGTGTGTGTGATCCCTTCTAGCTCACCAGTTGACCTACCCATCTAAAGCACTCTCACCTTCTGTACCACAGCCACCTCACTCCCCCTTAAGCAATGGATTTCACTACACATTTGTCTAAACACCTTAAAAGTAAGAACTAACTGCTCTTGGAATGTCTAATTTGTCATTACAGCTTTGCTTTAACTTTGTCAAAAACTAACACTTTTTACTACAATAATGTAAAATTTATCCAAATTAATGCATGCATGCAGTTTTCAGTAATCAGAAGAATCTGTTCTCAGGCAGCAAATATTGCTGCTTACGAACTAATACATAAGCTAGCAAAAGCCTTTAAGATGATTGCTGTTGGTTAAAAATAAGTAAAGGTTATTTTGATCATCTTAGTGTGGCAAAAGAAAAACTAAAATGTCAATGCTATTGGCAAATTTGGGGCCACATTTTCAGCAACAACTTCCACTATTGAAAATGTGTGCATGTGTTTTCACCTGCAAAGTGGCACACACCTTTGTTGAGCACCATACCTGTAAAAACAGGAACCCTTGTAAACAGGCAGTTTGGGGTCTGCATGCAATTTTGTGGGGACAAACAGGTGCATTTTTGCGGAAACCAAAATTAAAGATTAGTTTGAGACAAGCTGGCCTTGTGTAATTAACCTTACAGTAGTTTGTTTGACTGATGCCATGCCTTCAATGTTTTTCCATTAAATTATTAAACTAATGGAATGATGATGTTTTCCCTTCATTTAGTTTAGTTCTAAGCTGCAAGTATCGTGGGCACCATTTTTAAAAAGGACATTTATTGCAACACCATTAAAAATGAACATTTACTGCACATTTCAATGATATTTGCATTATTCCCTATACTTAAAATGGGAAATACTTACCAATAGTTAAACATATCATAATACTGACAGTATCCCAATTTGGCACCCACTGTACCTCCAGAATTTACTATTAATTCATTATTGTCTTTCTGCTTTCAGATGGGCTAGTTTTCTCTCATACTATTGTATAAAAATACATGAAATAAGTTTAGTAGTAAGTGTGACTGAACATCTTTTAAAAGAGTTAGTCTCTGACTACCATGGTTTTCGTTTTGGAGTACTTTTGATATCAGCACTTCTCAGAGTTAAGAAATCTGCATACTTAGATAAGCTCTAGAAAGGCCCAATACTGTGCACACATCAGTTTATGTCAATAGGAGTTCTGTTCAGAATGGCTGCAGTATTAGACCTCAAGATCGTAAAAGGTGACTTCCCTTCAGAAAAGCATATCACAAGTGATAGACCAGGGTTAGGCAACCTATGGCACACGTGCCAAAGCGACACACGAGCTGATTTTCAGTGACACTCACACTGCCTGGGTCCTGGTCACCGGTCTGGGGGCTCTGCATTTTAATTTAATTTTAAATGAAGCTTCTTAAACATTTTTAAAATCTTATTTACTTTACATACATCAATAGTTTAGTTATATATTATAGACATAGAAAGAGACCTTCTAAAAACGTTAAAATGTATGACTGTCACACAAAACCTTAAATTAGAGTGAATAAATGAAGACTCGGCACAGCACTTCTGAAAGGTTGCCGACTTCTGTGATAGACTGACAGCTGTAAAGTTGTTCTGACATCAGTCAGAGCAGCAGGGGAACGTGATGGAAGTGGACTAATGTCTGCCTAGTTCACTTTCTGATGTGGCTGGCCTGATTTCACCACCCTTGCTCAAACTGAATGGCATCTGACTCTTCTAGTAGTCCCATTTAAGTCAAAGCAGATTACACATGAGTGAGGTGTTTTTCCACGAGTAAAGAGTATCAGAATCTGGCCTTGAACTTTTCAAAAGAGTGCAAAAAATAAAGCACTGTCCCCAGATACCAACAGTGAACTTGTATTAGGGAACTACTCCAAAAACTCGCATCCAAAGTTCACTTTAAGGGAGAGCATTAAGGAAAGAATCTAGTAATTTTAGCCATTACATTAGGGGCACAACGATTCTTCTAGATCAGTGGATATCTTCCAGAATTTCAATGGCATCGAGTAATAATTGGTCATACAATTTTAAATGTCTATTAATTATGCATCCTATCTTACTGAGGACTGCAATACAAAATCATGTTTTTCTGAAAATGTGTACTGGTTGGCATCGGCATCCCCTACCATATTTGACTGCATTTTGTTTTATTTCATACCAGCCAAAGCAGTAACTGAACATTGACATAAGATACAACCCAACAACCATCTGATGCCAGAGCATGGAAGAAAGAATGTCTTCATTACACCAGCTTCTCTGAAGATACTCATCAGCTGATCTCATAATTTTTCAAAAACAAATTCAGAGAATAATAGAGGGATTTTCTATGAAAAACAAATAAATTAAAATCATTTTAGTTTGGCATTGTTTTAGTTCAGATTTTTTATATAAATAAATGGCACTTTTAAGATACTCTATAAAATACTGATGTATTTTTAGAAACAGAATATATTTTAGATTTTTTTAATCAAGGGCTGAGTTCATTTTTTTTTAAAAACTGCTTACACAGACTTTACAAAATGTAAATCAAATAATCTTGGAAGCACATCATGGCATTTGGGTAAAGCTAACTCAAGTGAGAAGCTTACTGAGAATTTTCTTCTTTTTTGGCAAAATTGATCACTCTCGTGCCCTTTAAATAAGAAATAGCAAAGGACTCAGCTTGCATTTCTAAATGTTAGTAACCATCATGTTTGCACACAATGAACAAAATTATGGCACTCAGCTGCTAACTCTTGTACATTTTTTAATTCCATGTAGTTAATTTTCAAATATAAGTACCCAGTGTGTTGGCATTGACAATAGCACTGTCTGCATCAGTAACAAGAAGCTACAAAAATATTTTTTTCTTAAATTAAGAGGACTGGGAAGTAAAAGATATTTTAATTCTACTGTGTGAAGTAAGCAATAAAATGTTAATAGAATGTGTGATTTTACTAGTAAAAAATATATATATTTAATTGTTTTAATTAAAAAGCAATATGTGATGTATTGCATTATCCTGGAAACAACAGAAATAATGTACTGTGGCACTTGCTAATTTTGTATGTAAATTTAACTGGTGCTTAATTTCGCCAAAACTTTCAAGTCTGATGTTTTGCTTGGGTATAGGGTGAAGAGTTGGCCACTTACATATGAAGAAAATGAATTTAAATAAATTGCTGTTGCTTCTTTACTTGAAAAAAGTATGTGTACACTTTTAGTGTAAGGCATGCAAATATCGCACAATACTGTGTAATTTTTGGTTGAGTCGAGTGCTAAGAGAAGAATGATTCACAAATACTGTGCTGTGTTTTGCGAGACTTTTAACTTCTGTTTCTTTGCTGCATTCAGATAATGGGTTTAAAAAGAAACTACATGGATTGAGCTTCACATTTGTTTAAAATGCATAAAATAAAAATTCATAATGTATTTTTACGATACTCAGAAGCTATTCTTAAGAAATATATTTAGAAAATGCTGTCTATTTTTCACTAACTCAATACTGCCAGTGTCAGCTTCATAACATTTTGCCAAAATAAAATTTTTATTTTTGCCTTTATAAAAAATGTTTGAAAAGCAATTAAATGAATATTTTGCAAGAAAATGTTATTTTAAATAAAATGTAACAGTTTGGGGAAAATGATGTATGTACAGATTAAAATATTAACATAACACTTCTACTGCTTTTGTCTTGTCAGCTGTCCTGTTGATTGTTTTCAACATTGTTTTTAAAATCCCCGTTAATTACATTTTGTTTTCCCTGGTTCTGACCCAAGCCCATTACTGTCCATGGGAGTTTTTCCATTTATTTATATAGGAATTGAATCAGGCCTCCTGTGTACCAAGTGCTGAACTTAGGACAGCTCTTAAATACATACTTAAGTGCATCTCTGTTCAGGAAAGCACTTAAGTACAGGCTTTCCTGAATTGGAACCTAAATGTTGATCTTTCCTATTTTACAGTTTTCTCAACTGCCAAATTCTTGACACTTGGTATTGTATGAAATTAAAGTAGCTAGAGTAATTTACATGTTCTGTGTGCAAAAAGTGCAACTCCCCATCTCTAATCCTGTAAACATCATGCGGTTGCTTGTGCAATGTATGGACACACATTAACCAATAAAATGTATGGAAACCAACTGGAATTTACGACTTCTGTAATAGCAGGCAAGAGTCAACTTGTACTGTGACAGTGCCTTCAAATGACATGGGTTTGATACAGACTACTGGAGGTTTTTAGTTCTTAACTTTCTTAAACTTGAACTACTTAATACAATGGAGTGAAGGGAACAAACAGTCAATAACTTTTTAAAAAAAGAAAATTGAGATATTTCTGTGGTTCAGTATTGACATTGTGAACTTCACAGAGTTTAAGTGACTATTTGACTTCACATGTGTGAACAGGGAACACAAAGCTGACATGCTTATAAAACCCTTGTCCCATTTGTGGGGATATGCATGGCCTGAAAAGTAAAGGAATCCTCAGCCATAGGGATTTGTGATGTCTCATGGTTCTGTAAAAAAAATGTTGTTGATGCAGAAGGGGGAAGTGTGTGGGCTATGCTGTGGGGAGGGGGTGCAGCCAGTGGGTTCATGAACTACAGTACTTCAACCCACTGACCAAAAATTCCACTTGTCTGTTGTTTTTTGGGTGGGTGTTGGGCAGGTGGAGAGAAGCACAGCTGATTGTCATAGTAGTTGTGCAGGTGCTCTACAGGTTGTGATGAGACTATTCATATTCTCCTCCCCTGCCGTATACATCATTCACACACAACCTGCTTACTTGAGCTTCATATGAGATGAAAGAATTTCACCCTTAACACACATACCATTAATGTTTTGAATAATAAACTGACCTTCTTGAAAACTTTTGGTCTGAGACAAATCAAGCAATTTATATGTCCATAATTAATCCCATATTTTGAAAAAAAATATCCCCAAGTATGACACTTTTTTTCAAAGCCCTTATTTAAATATAGATATGCTAATGAGTTATCTGGTGACCACTCTGTATGGTGGTTTTCTTTTTTCAATTTCATTTTGCATTTATTCACCAAAACAGTCTTATCTATGTACTTATACAGCACCCATCACTAGCATCAAAGCTAGAAAATTATGATGTATTCACAGTGGTATCTTTTAATCAGACAATGTTCAATTTCAAGTCATAAAATAGTTGGAATAAAAAGAAGTTTTTTTTTCATTTTGATTAACTAAAAATATTAGACAAATAGTATCTGTTTTTCTTTTGGAGGAACTAATTTGTAATTAATCTGTATAGTTTTTACACCAAGCAAAAATTCAGTGTTTTTTAATCTAAAAGCTCTTATCGTTCTTCCTTTCACCCATGTGTGTTTTTAGTTTGTTACATTATAGAGTGGTTGCCCTGATGACAGGTTACCAATTCACAACACCCTCAGCCTTGTAATCCTCAGACCTGTCATTAGTCTCCATTTTTTTAAATTGAATGGGTGCTCCTTTTGTTTATTTTCCTTCCCGTTGCTCTAGTTTTGCATTTGTGTGGCAGGCTGGTAGGGAGTTTTGGTGATGACATTGTCCACACTGGGTTAACTACAGCTTTTCGAGAGAATGGAGAGTAATAGTGGTGATAAACACTAAAACTAATTTAATCCAGGACAGCCAGAAACACCCACAAGGAGCAAGCTGTATTGGAGAGATTTTTTTCACCCGTCATATTAGTTTAGTGGACTTTTTTCTAGAAAATCTGGTTTGTGTGCAGAATATTGTTATGTATGGCTTTGCCGCCTACAAGTTCATAAAAATTTACCAACCCTTTAGTGTTTAAAAAAATGACAAAGCCTGAGTAAAGTTGATTTAAATGGCTGAAATCTGCTCAAGGATTGCTGTTTTGAATCTACATACAATATAATGCTTATTGGCATCTTTTAGGTATTGCTTACAGCTTTATTTTCAACTCATGCTATTTACTTAGTTGATTTCTAAGTCTCAAAAATAAAAACAAAACAAAAAACAAACATGAGGTACGTTCTGAGGCTTCACTTCTCTGATTTATGTCTGTCTTTGGGTATTTTAAAGCATTTGCTTGTGTAGTAGATGTGTGGATTGCGTAGTTATAAAAAGAAAGAGACATGCAGAGGAAAGACATGAAAAATTGCTATATTTTTCCACACCTGGTAATCATTCCCATTGGTTAGTTGGCTGTATTCAAAAGGCTAAGATTTTTATTGCTATGCTAGCAAAAGCAACCTTTCTTCATAGTGGAACAGTACAAAGGAAAAGCACAAAATGTACACACATCACAGTGACTGGAATTCTGTTTGAACAACTGTATTGATTGGGTCTGACCCCTTTACACTTTTTTTCTATTATTTGAAAAGGTGCATCTAAGTGTAGCTGAATTGAACCAACTGAGATGAACTTTCCATGAAAACTTCTTGAGATACTGCTTTTAGTTCAAAGCTTTGGAATTTTAAAGGGCATTTTTAATATAAGCCTGTTGAGGTATTCTGTACCACAACCATACTTTGAATGTTAAACTACAGGTAACCCTAAGGAGAAAAACATAACATTGTGAAGCCTACCATAAATTATTGGATATGGCAGAAAACTTTGGACTCTAGGTATGAAACAAATTAAAAATACAAAAATGTACCATGTAGAATCCTAGGAATTAAAAAATGTGTTATACTATTATTCATTTAGAGAACCATGAATGTACATGGTGCTTTACAGACCTATAGAAGGACAAACAACAAACAACAACATTGGACGATAATTTCAGCTAAGGTGTAAAAACACTATTGGTGAGAACATGTTACAAAGAATTCTTGGAAAATGTGAGCTTGAAAGATGGGGGGAGGGGATGGAAGGTCCTTGATGCCCTAAGAATGGAAGTCTTCTTCAAGAGGTTGTGGGTATCAAAGGGGAGGTGTACTGAGTATGGGAGATGGGTGGAGCAGAAAAATAAGAGGATTTGGAGGGAAAAAGCAGAGATCTAGTTGCAAGCTAGTAAAAGGATTCAAGGAGAGGGAAGAAAAATGGCTCTAGTAGTTGGACTTCAGTTAGCCTGGAGAGGGAAAGGAGAGAAAAGAGAGGCCTGGTAGGAGAAAGATAGTGATAAAGTTGAGATGACCAAGGTGTGAAAAGTGTTTTTTATGGGAGTGGGGTATGGAGACAGAGGGAGGGGTAAGGTGGTGATAATGTGGAAATATTGAGGGACTTAGCAAGAACTGGAAGCAGAGAGAAGTCAATGATGTCACCAAAGTGATGAGCTGGGAATTACTGGAAGGTAGTAGGATGTAGGTGGTATCAGGAGAGGAGATGGATTAGCAGGGAAAATAATTTGTTTTGAAAATCTGGAGTTTCACAGGATAGAGGGGTATCAGAGTCAGAAATGTGAGACAGAGGAAAGGAATGCAAGGTGTGGGGATCCAATGAAGAATTTGGAGTTAATTTCACAGAGGGGGTAACTGACGCCATGGTAGCAGATGAGATTATCTTAAAAAGCACAGATGTGATAAAGAGGAAGACTAAGAACCAATCTCTGAGGGACAGAAACAGAAAAAACAAAGAGGAGACACTAATGAAGACACTGAAGGACCAGCCAGCAAGGTAGGAGAACCCAGTAGAGTACAATAGTTGTAGAAAATTAGTGTGTTTCCCATATTAAATGAGTTACAAGCTTAAATGATCCAGGACTCTGGGGAATTTGCAGAGGTGTGTTGAGAATTAGGATAATATATTTTCAAATCTGGACATTACTAATGAGGGGAGAGATTCCACAAAATCACACTTGGATTAATGCAAATATTTTAATATATCTAAACATTGACCTGTCATTACTTATTTGCATTATTAATAAGCCCCAATCAAGGAGATATGTATAGGACCTAGCACCGTTAACTACAAATTACATAAATATACACACACAATAATGCCTATATTTTGCTGTGTGAGCAGGAGTTTGGGATTTTGTTGGGTTTTTTGTTTGTTTTTTTCCCCCTGTCTGTCTCTAGATATAAACTTTGACAGCATAATTTGTCTATCTTTAGAGCTATGGCACAATTTTTTTAAAAACAAAAAGTCTTCCAAACCTTAGTGATAGGTCATATAGGATTAGACCTAATGAAATAAAGAAGTTGAATGTTCTAGTGAAAAGCATTTTTAGTTACCATTAGAGCTTTACTATTATGAAAACTAAATGAAAAGAAAGAATAATGTGGCATGATAATGGAAACTGCTGCCTGGTTCTGAATGAATATTTTGCCTGTATGGATTCCCTTTCTGATTGTTCAACTCTGCTAAATAGACAGATGGGTCAACTGCTTTTGATTTCCTCCCATACTATATATTGTCTACAAGAATCACCTTTTGTCTCCGATTTGTAATTTGTAGATGGATTCCTTGCATTTTGCTCTTTGCCCAGTTAACAGTTTGTATTATGTTAACCTTCCTACATCTTTGTGTTATAAGAATCAAAAAGTCCTGCAAAATTGCTCCAGGAAACTAACCATCAGGTAGGGTGTGCACTGCTTCTTCAGGTCTGAGGTGTCTCTGAAACTCAAAGGGGAAGAGAGCTTCCTACAGTTACAGTTTTACCGGACCAGGTACTAAGCCTGAAGCTATGTAGACAAGCAATATTCGAGGAGTTCAG
The DNA here is from genome assembly GCF_025201925.1 of Gopherus flavomarginatus. NCBI lineage: Eukaryota > Metazoa > Chordata > Testudines > Testudinidae > Gopherus > Gopherus flavomarginatus. The sequence goes on from NC_066621.1 coordinate 55,658,426, forward strand.
TAAAGAGTAAATTGCAAACCAAATGCCTGCTTTATTTGTATTATATGGGATAGCAGTAGGTGCTTCAGCTCTTTAATACACTAAATAAAATCCAGCACATCACTTATGCAATGATTGCTTCTTCAGTTATGTGTATCACTTGAAAATACATGAACTATTGCATTTTAAAGAAAAGTTGTTACTATGTATAGTTATAAGACCCATAACACTAGTTTTGTAACGTTCATGAATAGCAGATCTCAGCCTTGTGCCTATAAGTAACATAATGGTTTGAACCCCACATTTGTGTGAAAACCTAGGATAAATAGGATGAAAAGGAGCTATTCACATTGTGGTCCCCTCTCCATTTCTGCATCGTATTATAGCCCCAAAACATTCTATACTTTATTTAACCTAGTTTGAGTTATTCCTAATGTGGAGAGTTGAAAACCACCTGATTACAAGACACTGTTTTCTGGTGTGACACTATCCTGGGAATGGCTAAAAGGAGTCAGTCTGCTAGTCAAGATTAGTAAATGGGAAAATCTCAAAACATAGGGAAGTTCCATTCAGATCAGCCCTGGAACATTTGACTTCTGATACATAACTTATTTGAGGTCTCTTTTCTGGCATCCACCACCTCTCATTCTTTTCTCTCCTTTTCCAACTATCTCCCACTGAGTGTGGAGATACCTTAAATGCCATCTTCAGAGTTGGATGGATTATATAGCAGGAACTGCTGGCCTTTAACATAGTGTCATATTGTACTTTTAACTCTCCCCTGGGAATAGACGCATCAGGAACAGTGCTCCAGAGGAACACACTCTTTGGGTGATATTTCTCAAAGATTCAGGGAAAAAATGTAATTGGTGTCACTTTTAAAACCCTGATGGCACTCTGTTCTGTCCCTTGACACCATGTCCCTTTCACTTTCCCCAGACAGCTCACAGGAAACTGATGCAAATAACGATGCCATGCTTTGATTATGAGAGAGTGCACTGCCATTTATTCTCTTTGTCTCCTGCAGTTTATAAAGGCAGCTTCAGTGCATAATTTAATCTCTGTTCTGGGGACTGTAGTAAATCCACAGAGATTTCCACCAAGCGTCAGTGCTGACATTGGAACATGTGCGTATCCTCTTTGATCTGAATTCCCCAACCACAGCTGTAGAAGGACTTCTAGCTTTGAAGCTGTCCTAAAAATTGTACTTTCAGGAATAAAGTTGCCAGGCTCCTCTTCAAGAAAATGGGGAATGTAAACTGCAAAGCAGTTGTGTAAAGCCAGAAAGCACCTTATGTATCATACTACTTGGCCCTAGAATTCCTTCACAGCTGAAGAGTGGGAGAAAAATGGATTCCTTTTTATTGGAAGCAGGGGAGTAGAGGGTACTAGTGATGTTGCTTTCTCACAAGGTACTCCCCATCATACAAAGAAGTGAGGGGGGGTCATTCCAATGCTCTGCCTGTTCAGAGGGGTACCCCATCTCCCCAAGACTGTGTGCTAATGCTACCTACATACTGATACTGGTGAGGATTGCAAGTGTGCAGTAAGCAATTATACAGCCTGTATGCTTGTTCATTTGCTTTCTCTTAAAAGACAGACTTTTTTGACTCTATCAAGTTATAGCAGAAGACTGGGATCAAGCTTTCTGTCTCCTGATTTGGGCTTTCAAAATATACTGGCTTTGGTCTACCCTCATCATGAAGGTTGAATTTAAATGTTTGATTAGGCACCTGTGCTTGACACAACTGAGACCTAAATTAGAAGTGCTAGTGATTTATTTAATTCCATCTTCCTGAAGGACATCCGTCTCCATGTTACAATTTAAACTATTTGTATACAACTATTAGTGATGCTGTTCTGTAAAACATAGGACTACCTGCAACCCCCTTTTTAGAGTTGCACCCATCTCCAGCAAAAATGGGAATGCATGTACAGCCATGGGGAGATAACTTGGTTCATGAGGCACTAGTTTGTGCCCATCTTTGAATGTAAATGCAATTCTGATGTAGAGACTATTTCACAATGTACGGCTGACATAGCAGAAACCAACTCTACAGAAAGGTTGTGTCCTTAGATATAAAGTTGATTTATTTACCTTTCACTATTCTACTAATATCTAAAACTAACAGAGCATCTTGCACAACAAAGTGCCTCTGGGTGGTTCTCAGCGGCTCTTTAACAGCACGCAGTGACACTGCACAACAGCCTAGGAGCTTCAAGTGTGCAAGGACCTGAACACACTTTTCTTGATCCAGCAATACCATTAAGCATGTGCTAAGTCTCATGTAAGTCAATGGTGAAGTCTAATACCACTCCTGGGGCCTTTTTACATAGCAATGCAGAGGGGAAAGGATCATTTCAGAATTAAGCAAGCTACATCCTGTAGCATATTGATTTTTCCATTAAAGAAAGACTCTTGTGTGTATTAGAGATCAGTTTAACGTTAACTGTAATATATGATTTACACCAGGCTGGGGACGTATAATGATGTGGGGCTGCAATCAGTATTTTGGGGGCAAATTCTATTATGGTACAAAGGGAGTGGTGCAAATTAGAGTAGCCCTTAGGCTACTATAACCTGGGCTATGACAGAGAATCAGGGAGCACTAACTGGTTGCTTGTTCTCAGCTTCTCCTCCCCCATGTTCCCTGGACTGGGTGGCGGGTCCCAAGGAGATGCCAGTCAAGGTGCTATCCTGATCTTCCTGGAGCTCCCACAGCCTGGCAGGGAAGAATGCAATGAAGGACCTAGAACTACTCGCTTATCTGACATACTGAGATGTTGTTGTACCAGTGGAGGAGCTGCAGGCAGATGTTAGCACCTGAGAGATTACATGGGTGGTGAAGGATAAGCCATAGTTGCTAACAGAAAATCTAGCAAGTGTCTTGCTGTGTTGCAATACTACCTGAGCAGCCATGAAATGAAGATTATGAAAGAAACCTGAGCCTACATCCTGGGAGAGAAGCCACAGTCAGTTAGCATGCAACTAGTCGCAGGATCAGGATCTAAGACTTTTAATCCTGGTTTTGTTAGTGTGTATAAAAACATCCAGACTGGCTAGGTCAGTCAAATTTTTGCTCTTTCTTTAGCTCTCTTAAACCTGTGTTTAAAAGAACTTGACTGTGGACATAAGTGCTGCTAAACTTTCTAGCTGGGAGGAAATTAACATCAGGCCTTCAGGAAGGTTGAATTAGGAGAGATGTACCAGACTGAGTTGATGCTAGAGCTATGGATTGTTGAACACTCCACAACACAGAGGTGCTGCACGGCTGTTGGTTCCATTCAGAGTATGGGTGAAGACCATGACAGCAAGAGACTGTTGACAGTTATGTGCTAGATGGGATTTCTCATTGCAGAAGCTGGTTTTCAGATTTTTTCTCATCTTCTGTAGAAAAGCCAGCCCCTGAGACTAGAAAAGGCAGCTCACTAAAGTCCTATCTGAGAAAACCTGCGAAAATATTAGCAGTAGCACGGCAGCAGTTTTGTTGGTGGATTCTTGTAGATGTATCTTTTTGGGACAATATCCTAATAGTTTTCCCCTTACTGACACAGAAGTGAAACACTTTCAAATTTCACATGTATTTTCCTTACTAGACAAACTGATGGCATTAGCTAATGACAAATCTATTAAAAGCAAAATGGTTCCTACCTATCTTCTCTGTGTAGATATATCCTCAAAGGTGATTTAGCTAAAGCAAACTCAGGCCACTTTGCTGTGAATAAGAGCATCCCCACGGAGCTTAAATGCACTTTGTAGTTAATGCACTCAGTTGTAGTTAATGTCTTAACAATCCTGAAAGTTGCATATAAACAGGCCCTCCTCAATGGTGAAAAAGCATAATACACACATTTCATCAGGCAAGGTTAATATAATGACCTCTTCCCAATTTTTATTTATGCATTAGAGATAGTGGGAGTGGTTGAAAAGATGATCAGTGATTCAACATCTCTGAAAATAGCAGTTGATTAATTCCTGGTGCTTTTATGAATATTGGCAGCTTACAACCACCATTTTAACCACTAAAACTAAACAAGGTAGTTGGTAAATACAGCATGTGTGTATATATATATTATATTAGGTTACTTCCTTACATATTGCAGAAATGTACACAAGTATAAAAAGGATCAGATTAACAACATGAGGGGGGGACAAATTAAATCGTTTGCTGGTCAAGTTCTAGTTCTGTTGGACTTTTAAGGACTTAAATTCAAAAGTTCAGACACTTTTTTGCCCTTTCCCCTGTCAAATATCACTACTCCTTTACTTAATGTGAAATATGGTATGGTTCAATGACATGTTCAAAAACTCAGTTAAAAAGTAAATGCAGATTCTGATTAAAGTCACTTTGTGTGTCAGTGTATAATCACATGTATCTGGTTTAATACTGCTTGTTTTTTCCATAAAGTAACATTTGTTCAAAGTCTTTCAGTATAGCTGAGGCTGAAGTACTAATTTTCAATTATCTTACAATCAATGTACATATTTCAGCTCATACAAATTAGCAAACAGTACGGAAATAATCACTGCCACAGATTATCAGTAAATTAAACACAGCTTTACCAGATACAGAAAAAAGTGGTAAGTTTCAAGAGCCTCAGGTAAGCTTTTTCTTGCAAAGTCTACAGTGCAGACGAAGTTCTGCTCTCCCATAAAGAAATGCATTCAGAACGTATGCAATGTGGCATTCCTTGTGTGAGCCTCAGATTAAATCTGATGACCATTTTTCAAACAGATGCCATTACAGTAGCTGAGAAAATGCATACAATATGGAAGTTTGATCTTCAGTACACCAAAAATTTGCAGAAGATAAATTTGCAGAAGATACAGGCTTTAGTCCTTACTATGTCTTAGAACTTCTGTTTCTTTCTTTGTGCACAGACTAGAGGATTTGGTGCAAGGAAGGTAAGAGGTGGCATGTCTATCACTGGTAATTGTGACTAACTCTCTTCACCTCAGTTTGATCAGCAGCACTCAAGCCGGGAGGGACTGCATAGCACAACTTTGCCTACATATCCCTTTAGGTTGCATCCTCCCTCTTTAAAAAAGGTAACTAATTGAGGCACCTGTCATTTTCCATATCAAAGTATCTTTTCCCTTCACATGAACTCATTTCCTGGTTCGGTTCTTTATCTCCTGCAAATCTCACTTCTGTAGAGAGAAATTATTAAAACTAGCATGTTAATGAGACCAACCTCCCTCCCCAAGCCTTGCTTTTACGCAGTTCTCATGCACACTGCAACTCAAGCAGTTACAGGATCAAAGTCCTTCATTTCAAAAGGGATATCTACACCCAAGAACATCAAGCTAGTTGCAGAACATATCCCTCTTGTCCTGTAGCTATTAAAAACAGGCCTAGAGAAGTAACTAAGAGTACATCTACACAGGGATGAAAAACCTGTGGCATGGCCGTGGCTGGCCCAGGTCAGGTAACCTGAGCTTAGGCTGCAGGGTATCGCTGTGTAGATATTTGCGTTCAGACTGGAGCCCATGCTCTCAGACCCTACTCCCTCACAGGTTACCAGTGCTCAGGCTCCAGCCTGAGCCCTGCAAGCCCAAGCCAGCTCATCTTGGCCACCAAAAGTTTTTTTAAATCCCTGTTTAGATGTACCCTAAAGGCCCTTTTCTGCATTCTGCTATGATGTAGGGCCCCCTACACTGATGGAGGGCCGCAGACAGCAGTAGGACTCTGCCACAGAAACTCACTAAAGAATCAGGACCTAATGAATAAACCTGTTCTCTGGCAATTATGTCAGACTGTACTGCCGGTACTACCAAACAGAACCAAGATTTGAAGCTGCATTACACTGCAGAATACTGATGTCATTGCTACTGTATCATAATACATTAACAAGCAACACCAATGAAACCTTATTTCACAAAAAAAAAAAGACAAAAAGCACACCAATAAAAGAAAGTAGTGTCAGAGGTTTGATAACTACAATGGAAGGAGAGTGGGTTCAGAGACTATTGTAAAAGGAGGCTGGCAATTAAATTTATTTTCATCCAATGCATCTGTTTATACTTAACCCCCCCAAAAATTACACTCATGCCCATAAAAATGTCATCCATGGCATCTGAAAGCAAGCACTATTTTTCTCTTTCATCTAAAAGAAGGGCTTTTTTAAAATCATAATACAAAAATCTGTGCTGTAAGCAGTCCTCCACTTTGCACTAACAAAAAGGCTTACTGTACTTTAAATACAAAGACTTATTAGACCTGAAGTTATGAGCCGCTGGATTTAACAAACATCATTTTATAATTGCTTTTCACATCTTTCTTGCTTTCTGGATCATCACCTTCACTGTCTTTTTCAGCAGATTGCAGTTCTTCTGCAGATTCCTCTTGCTCTGACTCAGAGTCACTTTCAGAGTCCTCTGGACTTTCAGGTTCAGGAGAGTATCTGTTCACATCATCTTGTCCTTCAGCCTCCTCCAGCTAGAATAAAATTCAGATTACAAAAGGAAGCTAAATCATTCCCCCAAGCAACCTCTAATTTTGACATTTAAATACAAATTCAATGAGTTTTCACTAGTTGCTACATTGTTCCTTTTGTGTTAGTGGTTGAAGATAGGACATGAGATTGAACAACAGAGGTACCAGATAAAACCCATCTTAGTCTTTAATATAGAGAGGATTAGTCTGTCAGATACTGGAATGACTGATTGTCAACTTCCTTAACATCTGAATTACACTGGTAAATGATATAAAGGTCTAGGATCCCTTGACATTACTAATGCAGTAACTGGACCCTCTCCATTTTGTTTGCTAACATTTAAACAGCAAAGGAAGTAAGTTTTTAAACAATAATGCTTTATGCCGGGAAGGGTTTTTTAGCAAGAATGTGTGTGCACACAATATGCAGCTACTTTGTGGTTGACCACTAGCCTCATATTACTCAGCATGAAGGAACCAACAAAGAGAACTTGGAAACATTATCAAATGTAATTGAGCATGCAAGGTTTTTACTGCCTCGTTACTTTAGCTTTGGTAGGAGTTCAGAGAGTCATGCCTGATGCAAGAAAATTGCTGCCATACTGTAGCCAACTTTAACGTGAGCCACATTATTTCTATGTGAGGGTCATCAGGGACTCGTGTGCAAGATTGCAATGCTTTGTAAACCTGACACTATTTGGCAAATACAGCACTTAGCGCTATGGAAGAAATACTCAATGCATAATCTGACAATGATGGGCCAATACAGGTATTGCGTCTATTTACACGAAAATGCCTTTCTAGGGAAAAAGTGCATGTGTGTTTGGAATAATAATAGTTCGCTAATGTGGCACAAATTCTTTAACTCAAGTCTAGCAACCTCACTGATATTTCAGCCTCATGCTTAAGTATCTTGTTTCTAGGCTTCATTTAAAGAGGTACAATAGTTTCATAATTTTTTTTTGTCTTCCTTCACTTTTCTGTCTCTCCTCCAGGCAGTGGTGGCCCTATCCTTTCCTCCCTGGAGACTTCCTCATAACTATGTGACTGGAGGAGAGACAGGATCATTTGAAGATTTCATCTGTGTCCAATAGTCATTTCCTACCTCTTCCAGATTTCCTTCTCCCCACCCCTCCTCATGCATTTGGACTACACAACATAATTATAATTGGAGCACACAATCATAGCACCTCAGGCGCTGACTGAATCTCTTGGAGCTAAAGCAGTTTAATCTGGGTCAGTACATGAAGAGGAAACATCCCCCAACCTTTCCCAGGGAATCTCAGGAAATGGGGCTAGCAATTGGGTGGGCACTCCTCTGAGTTAGCACTGAATGGATACCCCTAGCTTGTCTTAAGGCATTGTGCTACTCTCATGTGGGTGCTGGTTTTTGGAAGATATAAAAAGCCTTAACTATTGTAGTCATTAAAGATTCCACAGCAGGTGTGAGTCCCATAATTATTTTGGTGAGTGTTCTATCTATTTAAATTCCCCTTGCAGTCAATTGAATAAAATATTCTTCATTTCCTATGTGAAATTGTTGGGTAGAGCTGCTATATTACATCTCCGAGGAGCTTAATGAGATTTAGCTGTATCTACTGTAGAGTATGAATGTTTTCAGGTGTTCAAGAATTCTCACTAGTACCTCTGTGTCCAAGCCCAGGAAGCTCTTGGCTCCTGCAGATTTGTACTTGGTAAACTTATAGGGGTACTATGGGTTAGAGTACGTTGGACATGTTGTTAAAAATGGCCATGGGATGTTTGTCATTCATTCTCTTTGCCCACTGGAGCAAGCCTGTCTGCATCAATAAGAGTAAGTAAACTACTACCTCACTGAAACCAAGTCCACAGTGTCGTCGATTTCTTCCAGACATAGTGCTGTCCATGCTTTGCTGGAACTGAGACTCTAGGTCTTCATTCATTTTCTTGTCTTCTTCCCCTGCATGTCCAGTGTACTTGGTTATGGTTCAGTCAAATTAACAAAAACATCTGATTACACAAAATTACCAGATCTTTAGGATTTAGCACTGTATGAAAATATTTTAAATACAATTTATTGGGTTGACTCTTTACTGCATAGTGAATACACCATCATCCTTGTAAAGTTATCTTTGCCTGGAACAATCAATTGTTCAACAGGAAAGTAAAATACTCTTATATTGCAATAAAGGTAGAATGATAGATTATCAAGTTCACCACAGGCTCATATTGTACCATGGATAGTACTATAAACAGGGTTTACTAGAATGTAAAATACTACCTTGTAAAATCAACCCCGTGTCTATACTAGAACAGTTCATTTTGAACATTACCCCATCCTGCCACTATTGCCATTTTTCATAGCAAGATGAAAATGTTATATTGGAGCAGGAGCTTCAAGACATTCATTTGTGCAGCAAGCAGTCTCTATACTGGCAAATCAAGGCACTGCAAACCAATAGTTAAAATGAAGTAGCACACACATACACAGCAGTAAGTCAGAAGTTCACTACTGGACGTAACCTGCTACATTTTAGATGAACTACCTCTGCCTTGAGCCATTTCATCTCATACATTTGAATTCTTAACAGCATAAAATGGAAGCTGCTTAGCTTTCTTTTCACTAGCCATGGGAAGCAATTTGAAAATTAGCTCTCATGTCTATTAAATAGCTGCTTTCACATATGCTATCCTGCTGCTTATTTTAATAAGTTATTACAATCTTTTTTCCAATAAGGCATTATGTCTATCCAGGAACAGTCTACATTATAAAATGAAGAACCACCCTTGGCCTCGTTTACTGAGAGAGAGAAGCCAGGGACTTGTAGTTCTACTTCCATCTGCCACTGACTTCCTCCCTTGTAAAATGAGAGATAATTACTTACCCTTGCTGTGAGAATTAGTGTTTGTACAGTACTTTGAAGGTAACTATATATGTTTTTATTATTAAAGGAGGAAAAGACTGCCAACTGTGGGAAAGAGGAGGAGAGGAGATGAAGAAGATTACTTTATATAGGAACAGAAGATGTTGGTTTCTTTGGTCTTTTAGCAAGGAGCAGGCCTCTTGTCAAAACCTAATCACAACTTCCTGCTACTGATCAATAATAGTACTTAACTCTTTCAAATATCCATTTATCTTTGTAAAGTACTTTACAAAGGAAGTAAGTATCATCAGTCACTTGCTCAAGGTCACCCAACAGGCCAGTGAGAGAACCACCTACAGAACTCAAGTTTCTCACATCCCAGTCCAGTGCTTTATCCACTAGACCACATGGCCTAGATCAGCTAAGAAGCTGTTACTACCAAGGTAAATTGTAGAAAAAAATGCAGAGGAGTCTGGCAGTTCTTATTCTGTACAGCTAAGAGAGGTTTTAACAAAGCTCTTATTCCGAACTTGATAAAGTCAGAGATATCCTGGCTTCTGATAATTAATCAGAGTCTGACTATGGGAAAAACAAAGACTTGCAGAGTCATCTACTGACTAGAAATAAGTCACAGTTTTGTACGTCTTATGTCCATGGCAATTCGTCTCAAAGTTTGCAAAAAAAAAGTCTTGCTTTGACTATCAGGACTACATAATCAACAGGGACTCTGAAAAGTCAAGCCCAATTCTGATTTACACACAACATCCTCCATCAGAGGTCATCAGCTGATAGTGTAACTGGTGATGATGCGTGAAGCATAATACAGTGTATCCTATCAGTCTGCAGCTACAGTCACCGTCTGACACAGAATAAGATTTTTACTTCTATGTAAAGAAAAGGAGACAGCATATGTGGGCTCCAGTTTTGCAAAGCATTTAAGCACATGCAGAAGTGCTCTGCTGAATCTGGGCAGGAGGAAGTAGATATGTGCAGCAAAACTAGGCCTTTTTCAGTCACTATACTGACTAGTAAGAGACGATGAGATTATGCCAGTTCCCGGAATCTGACTTGTTTTCTTCAGCTTTAGTCACAACATTGAAAGCCCCCACTGCAACAGCAGTGAAGGTACAAGGACTCACCTCTGCCTCCCTAGATCAATGTTAGTTTACAGATTTCTAATTTGTATCAGCTATTAAACTGACCTGTTCTGAAATGAGAAGTTGATCTGTGGTCTCCGATAACAAGGCGGCCAGTGTGTTCTTTCTAAAAGAAAATGCAATTTATTGTGAACTCTGACAGCTCTACCTACATACTAGAATTCTTGGATAGACGCACCTTACTGCTCACTATCACCAAGCTTTTTTTCAGGGGGGGGGGAGGAGAAAACACGTATTAATGAGCTCTTTCACCAGCCAATGACTATCTGTTGACACAGCTAGCTTCATTTTCACCTTCCACGGATCATATTGGAGGAAACCCCAGGTACCCTCCCAACCCCCAAATCTGTTCCTTTCCTTTTTACTTGCCAGTGTCACTCCAAAGGGGATGATTACAACCCTGCTGAAGTTGCATCAGGATGAGGGAAAAATAGATCACCTGAGCCCAGTATTAAAATGCACAATAAAATTTCAAGTTACAGTCAAGGTTTTGCCAATTACAGTAATAACTCAAACTTTCTTTGATTCCCGTAGAAATTACTTAGCAGCTCAGAGTCCTCCTCTACATAACTATTTTCTGTTTGTGTATTTTTTGCTTTTCCTTCTCATTCCCTTACTGGACAGAAGACCACCTGCTGGACTGAACTGATAGCTCCATAGGGCTGTACGTTTTTTTCCAACGAAACACCCACACAGGATAAGCAAAGATCTGGCCAATGTGCCTTAACCCACAGCCCCGAATGGGAGAGCCCAACCTACAGTTTATGTAAGTCCCTAGGTTAAGACAGGGTCATGCTACTATCGCCAACAGCACTAAATTACTCTGTTAGGGGCAGAGAATAATAACTCCACCAGATTAGGGAAATACAACATTAGAGAAGCAGCAAAGAATCCTGTGGCACCTTATGGACTAACAGATGTTTTGGAGCATGAGCTTTCGTGGGTGAATACCCACTTCCTCAGATTCACCCACGAAAGCTCATGCTCCAAAACATCTGTTAGTCTATAAGGTGCCACAGGATTCTTTGCTGCTTTTACAGATCCAGACTAACACGGCTACCCCTCTGATACTTAACATTAGAGAAAAGTAATTAGTTTAAGGGAAGGCTAATTTTAATTTTTGCCTCCAATTTAACTAAAAGCCACCCCATCTAGTAATTGCCGCCTGTATAAAAGAAAAAAACTGCAACATTAAAGTGTATTTTAGGCACATATGAAAACATTCAGGCTCCAATATTGGTCTCTCGTGATTATTATTGTCTACATTAATCTCATGAAAAACAAAAGACTTACAATACGCAATGTCCACATATGTAAGTGGATTTAGATTTTGTCCTGCATAAGTAATTAAATTCCAAGCCATCTGACTGTGTTTGCTACTGAGTTACTCCAGTCTGGTTGCTGTTATATTTAGCCTTTGTATCCCAATCATCTGAAGCAAACTTTCACTTGTCTGGAGCCAACAACTGGAGGGGGGGGGGACGGAGGGAGCGGGTTTGGTGTGTAAAACATTAGGCTAATGGTTATTCTCATAAGGGTGGGCTAGAAAGTGTTCCTGCCTATTCTGCAGGTGATCTACAGATATAAGTATCTGGAAAAACAATTATTTAGAATCAGTAGTTGTCAGAGGTGAAGTCGGAGCCCTTTTTTACTGCAAAGCAGTGCTACCCAGGCTAACTGTGGAGTAACAGGCCAGTATTCTGATATTACATTTTACAGACACTATGTAATAAGTGGTTTGTGGCCTTGAAATAACTGTAGATTATAACTACAACTGTTAATTGCAGAAATCCTGCCAGAACTTAAAGTTATGTACAAAGGGATGCACAGATTAACGTAAGTATAATGTTTTAAAGAAAACTTCTACCTTCAAGCAAGCACTATCTTATCAATACAGTAACATCTTCACTTTCAAAAAGAACAGAAAACACTATGCAATCACTTTCAGTGTGATCAGTGAATTGTTTTGTCATTTGAAAAATCCTTTCCTAATAGCAACTACCCTTTATTTACACGGAATGCTTGGATTTAAATAATTAACAAAATCTCACCTTTCCTGCTCCCATAAGTCTCAAGAACTTTTGCTTTCTTTCTTCATTACCTAAATCTACTGCCTCCCAGCTGCTCGATCCCTGCTGGAAGATAGAAGGTAATAAATTATTTAAAAAAAAAAAAAAAAAAAAAAAAAAAGATCAGTTTCATCTAAAAGCTTGTTTACAGTAAATAAAATATTTCAAGTTATACATAACTTGAGCATTTCTCCAATGCACTATGATGCAACATTTACGGTCATACAGTTTCAATACATGACTAGGGCCCCCTATGACATGATCATGACCTAACTCGCTCATTTAATAAATATCAACTCTGAGAAGTGTTTTAAGGACACAGTTGTTTGTTTTAATAAATAGGCTCTAATGAAGAGTGAGTAGGGAAGGGAGCAGGAAGGCCTTTTAATAAACTAAACAGACTTAGATGCAGTAGTCTCAAAGGTGGTCAACAGGCACTAGAAAAAGATCTTCTTATAACATCAACAAGCCATTGAATTAATTTTAAAAATGCAAGCATGGATTCTGATTTTTGAAGCCATTTGCAGAAAGCTAACATATCTAGCAAGAATAAACCCATGAAGAACTTGCACAGGAAGGAAGAGAGAAAACTCAAGCAAATGAAAAATAATCGTACAGTTAACTGACAAGCCACTTTTGAACTTGATCAAGATTCACGCCTATCAACTTATCAGACAAAATCTTGAAAATAAACAGAGATTTGGGCCTCTTCAGGAGGCAGAAGAAGCGCGGAGTGGTACCCAGCCCAGACCGGCGGCTCGCAGGCTGGCCTAGTAGTGGCAACAGACCACGTCCATTATAGAGCGAGCACTGGGCATGAATGCAGCCAGCAGCGCTCCCAGCACGGAGGCACATCCCCTCTGAACCGACTGCTCCCCCCTGCCCGGCTGCTCAGGGAAGGCGGGCGGCCTTCACACAGGGCCGAGTCTGTTCAAGCGGGACACACGGCGGCTCAGCCCGGTGAGAAGCTTCAGGTCCCTCCCCGCCACCAGGCAGCGTCAGGGCACCGAGAGCGGGACGGAGCCTGGGCCACTTCACTGACCTACAACAGGCCGATCAGGGCCTGCCCGGCGCGAACCGCCACCCCCGCCCTTACCCCGGGGAAGGGCTTCATCTCCCAGTCCCCTCATCGCCCCAGGCCTCCCACGGCCCGGCCCGGCCCGGCCCGGCCCCCGCGCTATTTACATCGGGGGAGGCCGCTCGCTTCATGCCGTGACGGGGCTGCGTCTCCCTGGCCGAACTCATCTTCCCTCAGGCTGCGGGATCGGCGCCCAGGCCGCGGCCCTCACGTCTTCCTTCGCGGCCTGGCGGGCGGCAACACGACGGCGGCCCCGCTAGCAGGTCAATATCCCGGCAGGCGCCGGGGACGCTGGGAGTTGTAGTTCTTCTTTGGTGACTCGCACTGGTGGAGGGCGGGAGAGACTTCACGGCCCAGAATCCTCTGCGACGGGAGAGGGGCGGTACCGGCCCATGATTGGCCATGGCGCAAAGCGTCCCGGTCCTCGCGGGTGGTGACTGTAGCGCCGGAGTAGCCGGGTCCTGCTCAATTGGAAGACGCCGAGGCTGTGAGAACCGGGTTCGAGTCCCGGGCCCGCCAGCGTAACAAACCTGCCATTTATTCTGTGCTAAACCCTTCGCCTACCCCTCGTGGGGCTGCCTGGCCGCGCCCGCGCTTTTATGGAAACGTGCGTGACGCAGAGTCTGAGGCCGGGTGTCAAAAGGGAACCGAGCTCCCCTCTGTGCCGCCTTCCTTGGCGAACGCGGGGAGCCGCGTCTCTAATAAAAGGCAGGAGCTTCCTCGGGCCCGCGCCGCAGCTGGTGTGACGAGAACCCCCCATTCAGTTTGCTCTGACTCTCCCGCAGGCTGTGTGGAAGCCTAACGTCTCCCAGAGCCTCCCATCTTGAGCCCAAAGCAGAGAGCCCTTTTCACAAAGCTGGCCAGCTTTTCCTAGGCCAGGGCGACCGGACAGCAAGTGTGAAAAATCAGGACAGTGGTGGAGGGTAATAGGCACCTATATGAGACAAAGCCCCAAATATCGGGACTGTCCCTATAAAATTGGGACATCTGGTCACCCTGTCCTAGGCGCAGATGGGCTGACGGCATGGCCACCTCCTGTGTGCTATGGGTTTCCCTTCCTCAAGTAAGATGGGGTGTGAAATAATACTTGGCCATTTTCCTGGCCTTTCCACTGGTAGGTGACAGGGGTCCGAGCCCTCCTGGGCTGGTGGGAGCAGAAGGAAAGAACTGGACAAACTTGAGGGGACATGAGGTTGTGAGCAGCTTCTCCTGAATATGCAGCCAGGGACCAGCTATGTGGTAAAAACAGTCTCATGTTCTGTTAGGCAGGAAATGTGCATGCTAATGTGAATTTCATTTATATTTGTGTGGAGAGGTTTTTTTAATTCAATTTTTATCTGATACTTCAATGGCCTGCCCTAGCAAGTGGTTATATCTGTACAGAGCCTAGTGAAATAGGACCTGAGCCCTGACTGAGGCTCTTGGGTGCAGCTGTAAATGATGCTTATCCACCCAAGAAAAGGCACCACCAGAAAAAAATAAACAATTCACCACCATAGGAGGCTGCAATACTACATTTCTGCCATTATGTGGTGCTGTGGAAGCCTATAAATCTACAGCCCATGCAGGCCCTATCCCATAATTCTAAAAAGGTACCTTTCATGAGGACCTAAGCAAGGATATTTTCTTATGAGACTTAAATTCAGAAGACCTAGCACCTTAGGGAACCATTTACCTAAAGTAAGTGAGTGCATTTGTCACTGGTGTATGTGACTTAGTTTTCTCTCTTTTCTTTCTTTATATTTCACTTGGGGTTCCACAGTTTTGCTAACTATCATACACAGAGAGTAACAGTCATGCTTGGAAGCTGTTTGGGGTGGGGGCTATATTTTTGTTCTGTGTTTATACAGTGCCTTGCACAGTGATGTTCAGCTTCAGAATTAGGGTTCGTATGCCTCATAGTAATAGACATAGTAAATAACAATTCTTGTGGATCTCCCTTACACATACACACACATTTTCTCAGATTGCTGAGAGCTCATACACCAATCATTGTTGCAGGGACTGAGCAGCATTTTCCAACAATTACCCCTCTGAGGTGCACTGTGGTGACATATGAAACAGACTGGCAGTCTGTTTTCTGCCTCCCCGTCCCCCAACTGCTCCCTGCCCTTGGCCCTTTCTGCCTTGCAATCTGTTTCTCACTGAAACCAAGTACCCATCCTTCTCTTCCAGGTTCTCCTACTCACACCCGGTAACCTATCCCTGGGTCCTATTTCCCTATTATAACAACTCCTCAAGGTTCACTCCATTAACTCCCTCAGATTCCGTCCCATCCAGCAACCATATCTTCTGCCCCATCTGGTTCCATCAGTTATTGCTGCATTGTATCTGGAGCCCCAAAGCCTTCTAATTACCACTCCTAAAGAGTACTGGGAATAAGAGCCTGACTTCCCTCACACCTGTTGCTACTGTTCAGAAGCCTTAGGAGGTAAATTAGTGACATATCATTCGTGGAGGTGAAAATACCTTGAGTCGCTAGTACTGGATGGTATTCATCTAAGTAGTTTTCCCCATTTGGTTTCTCTTTTTCCTGGAAGCAGAGGTTCCTCTTTTCTGGGATTGTCTTAATCTAGAGGGACTGTCTTGATAAATTTTAATGAAACTGAAAATTTACCTCAGACTCAGTAGATCTAGACAGGAAAATGCACAGCCATCTCTGTGGCGCCTACCCTTCTACATTAATACTAACAATAATCCTCCTCCACTGTGATTTTTTCATACTACTAGAAAATTGCACCAGTTTAACTAAAGGAAAGATTTTAAACTAATTCAGTTAAACTGATGCAAATGAATGTGTGGACACTTTTATTTCAGTTTTTAAGCCATGTTTATCTTGGTTTAGCTTGATTACACTGCTCTACAGCCAAAATGCTTCTGAAATAAATGTAGTCCAACTTTACTAATTCTGGGTCACTGAGAACGAAAATGATGCTTAAAATTGTTGATTGGCTCTAGTTTTCAAGATATGCTATTGGGTCAGTATATACGACCCTTGACTTGGGAATGGCGGAGGATAAGTGAGTTATAAAGGGAAGGGATCTCAATTTAAACCAGAAATGACTAAAATACATCTTTGACTGGATCTATGAATAAATCTACGACTGGGTTTGGACGGTACTTGCTTTTTAGGCAAAACAATGAATGATGCAATCTGAAGCTGGTATTGCGTCATACATGATATGAATTGCATCATGTTATTCCTGGAAGTCATGGATGATGCAATCATAACGAAGCTTACATCACTCTGCTGAACAAATTGCCCTATATCAGCTCTAGAAATCATACAGTGTCGTGCTCTCTTATTTGTCAGTGTTTGATTTTGCAAAGGGACACATTTCTGTTTAGCCAAAGTGAGCAGAGATGCCTCGTACTTGTGTGAACAGTGCAGATAACTTCTGCTATGTTTGTGGTGAAGTGACTTTTGCAGCACAAAAGCGCAGTATAACCACTACGGTTAAGAAAGCCTATCACCTTTATTTTGGCTGCAAAATTGGAGATCAGGACAAGAGGTGGGGCCCATACATATGCCGCAACACTTGTGCAACAAATCTTCGCCAGTGGTTGAACAGGAAAAGGAAATCTATGCCTTTTACAGTGCCAATGATTTGGAGAGAGCCAACAGATCATACCAGCAATTGTTACTTCTGCATCGTGCCTCCAGTTGGGAAAGGTGTTTCGAAGAAGAAAAAGTGGACTGTGCATTATCCAAACATTCCATCAGCTGTACGCCCAGTACCCCACGGAGAAGGACTGCCGGTTCCTGATGCACCAGAATCATTCTCACTTGAGTCAGATGAGGAAGAGGAAGAGGATGAAACTTCTGGTCCTGAACCATCAATGTCACAGGACCCACATTTTCTCTCATCCTCCTCATCTGAACCACACTTCATAACACAAGGTGAACTGAATGACCTTGTCAGGGATTTGGAACTACCCAAAAGTAAGGCAGAGCTGTTGGGCTCCAGACTACAGCAGTGGAATCTCCTGGCAGGCTATCAGGGCAAATGGAGCCCATCAATGCTTGCAGACTATTGCTGGATAGTGACAAGAGATGCTCCATTTAATGGATACAAGAGACAAGCCAAGAAGCGCCGAGTAGACACTGAATAGGACTAAACTATGTACATAATAGTTTTTTGCCTTTTGTTTCATAATAAACTTTATTTATATTACCCTTTTGCTGATTTTTAAAGTGTTACATAAACAGGACAGGTGAAATATTATCATGTAAAGCAACCATAAACACATGAAAAGACCTAGGTTTACAATTTATGATAAAACTCTACTATCTACACAATATACATAGACATAAAATGTAAAAACTTAAATATCTTAGAAACAGTAGCCAATCAGTTGTTTTAATTGTCATATTTGAATTCAGCACATCAAAATACATAATAAATATCACATTTTATCTCTGAAGCAGACGACTTCTCAAAAATTGTAGACCAGTGTTACTTAAGGAATCTGTTTTTACTAAATCAAAATAAACTCTTAAACTGAAAGCTCACACAGAGTTTGCAGTGGTTTAACTACATTTATGTAAAAACATGTTAAAGTTAAACAAGGACAATTTCTTGGTGGATACAAAGAAGCAAATTTTCAAAAATGCCCAAGTGACTGAGGAGCCTAAATCCCAATTTCCAAAATGACTTAGACCTTTTTAGAAGCCTAAGTCCCACGGACAATCACATTGGAAAATGAGATATAAGCTTCTCAGTCACCTGTGTAAAATTTTCAAAATTGCCTAAGCCTGTGCTTCAGAGTCCACCCTGCTCCCCCAGTTACCTCGCAGAAGTGAATCAGAATCAAAGAAAAGCAGGAGTGGCTGATATATCAGCATTCTGCAGTGTAGACAGAGTAGAAGGTTCAGCAGATCTAGTGTTTTGTAGTACATTGGATAGAACAGCATCCAGGTAGACTTGGACAGAGATACGAGTTGTTTGTAGAAACTTAATTTTCTGAATTTCATGGCTTTCAAATTTTTTGCTTTTTGTTTTATAATACAATGTTAGGATGACATTCTTTTGAATTAACTTGCAATCTTAATGGAGATTTTTTTTTAATTTTGTCTGGGAATGTAAAATCTCTTTTATCCCACAGTAGAATAGTGATACAGTAATAATAAAAACACACTAGCTTTAACTGTCCAAACATTTTGCAGAGTTATAGCTGCACCTTGATTCCTGTAAATGTGAATGGAAGTTCCAGTGCCTTGAAAATGTAGTGGAATTGTATCTTCACTTTTTATATTGAACATTTACAGCAGTCAGTTTGTGTTGGTTAGCCTAAGGACTTGTTTCCTTATTAAAAAAAACTTCTTACCAAAAAGATCTTGTTGTCTCATGTGATTCCAAAAAACAAACAAACCGTAGCTATGATTGTTTATCTCCACAACAATAGCATCATTAAGGAATGAGATTGCAAAATGTTGCAATTTATTGTTTATATTTGTAAGAAAAGTACAAAGAAATGAGAAATATTCTTATATTCTAAAACTAACCCAAAGCGCAGATGAGCTTTCTTTTAAATTGTGGCTTGCTATGATATGCAGTGCAGGTTTTTGTAAAATAGTAAGATCCACGTATTTGTATTGTATTGTTAGTTGTATAGGAACAGTGATATCCTGGTAGTATTTTAATAATGGGCTCTCACAAATGACCTGCAATAAACCCAGTCTAAGGTGTGTGTACGTGCAGGAAGGGTGAGGAAAGGGATTTCTAAATTAAAGAGCCACAAGTCATCAGGACTGGATGGTATTCATCCAAGGCAGGGGTGATCAACCTGTGGCTCCGGAGCCACATGCGGCTCTTCAGACATTAATATGCGGCTCCTTGTACAGGCATCGACTCGGGGGCTGGAGCTACAGGCGCCAACTTTCCAATGTGGCAGGGGATGCTCACTGCTCAAGCCCTGGCTCTGTCACAGGCTCTGCCCCCTCTCCACCCCTTCCTGCCCCCTCCCCTCAGCCTGCAGTGCCTGCGTTCTTCCCCCAGACCCTTCTGCACAGCACAAAACAGCTGGTTGGGAGGTGTGGTGAGGGAGGGCTGTCCGTGGGCTGGAGGCGCTGGGGAGTGGGAAGCTCGGGGGGGGGGGGGGGGGGGCTTCTGATGTATTACTGTGGCTCTTTGGCAATGCACACTGGTAAATTCTGGCTCCTTCTCAGGCTCAGGTTGGCCACCCCTGATCCAAGGCTTCTGGAGTAACATAAGAATTAAATGATTGGTCCTCTAACAAAAATATGGACTTTTTCATTAAAATCAGCTAGGAGTGAAGGATGGCAAATTTTGTACCTCTTTTTGCAGAGGTGTTATAAGTAATTCTGGTATAGGCTTTTACCAGTGAGTCTTACGTCAGCACCAGGAATGCTGGTAAATTATAATTAAAAACAGAATTATGAAACTCCTGTTAGATGCATGTGATAGGGACAAAAGGCCATATCTGTGTAAAGAAAAATTATGCTTCTCCAATCTGTTAGAATTCTTTGAGTGGGTAAACAAAATAGGGGGTAAAAACGGTCTGGATGACATTTGGACTTTCCAAAAGCCTTTCACAAGATTGTTATGAGGCTGTTATGGAAACTGAGTAGTCATGAAATGATGAGTAGAAGTTCAGTCATGGCATGGGGGAAAAACTGTCCATAAGTCAAAAAACAGAGTAAGAATAGATGGTTGGCTTTCAGCAGAGCCAAAGGTTAATGGTGGGGTATTGGAATTGATGTTTAATATATTTACTGATTATCTTGAAAAACAGATGAACAGTGAGATGGCAAAATTATTTGATAACTTTTCCCTCAGACCTCTGTCCGAGTCTTTATATAGTGAGTTCTGCCCTCAGTGTGAGGAGCGTGCCTTCTTTTCTAGTTGGAAAGAGCCCAGTGCATTGTGAGAACTACTGGAAATAAATTACACAGAATAATGACCTCAGTGAGGATTGTCTGTCTCTGCCAAGTTTTGAGTTTCAGACTTCAATTATATTTGTTATAGCTCTAGCCTCTGTTTTGAAAGAAGCATGGCTACAGCTTTGTTTTAGCTGAATTGAAAAATGTCTAAATAGATTTTTCTCAAACTTTGGGCAGATAAAAGCATAGAAAATTTCAGTTCTAAAGGTGAAAGTTTTGGAAAGTTGTAAGTATGTGAAAGCAGGGGGCTATAATGGAAACTCTTCTGCAAGGTCTCCCTAACTTTGAAGACCCTTGTATAGTATCTACAGCTTTTTGGTAGCTGACTATGTAGAAATGGCTTGATGTAGAGGAATGGGATTGGGAATCAGGATCTCCTGAATTATACTCCTGGCTGCACCATTGACTCATTGGCCTTGGGTAAGTTATTTCACCTTTCTGCTTTAGCTGTAACATTGGGATAATATATCTCTTTGCCTCAAGACATTGTTGAGGATTTATTGCACAGCACTGTGCACGTTGAAAGCACTATGGAAGCGCTAAATACAAAGTGTAGTGTAACTGGTCTGGATCAATTGTTAATATGCTAACAGATTAGCCCATATAATTCAGAGCATTTAGGAGCAACCTAAGTGGTTTAGGATTTTTAATTGTAACTAAGAAAATTCTGATCCTCAAAGTAGCTATCCCTCTGGGAAAATTTCTCTATAAGAAAGCTTAGCAGTATAGCCGATCAATATTTTTAATTTGAAACATTTATAGAGTAAAATAGCTATTTTTTTAAAAAGGAAGTTGTAGCAGAAAATCTGTTTCTTTTGAAAATTTTCTGTTTTTTTCTTGAACAATTTTGAAAAACCAAAACTCTTGAAATTTTCAGATTTTTTTTAGCTGAAAATATTCTTTTCTGACCAGCTCAATTTAGCAGTGATCACATCAGGCAACCTATAGATATTACCACAAAGGAGAGTGGAAAATATACAATATATGAGTGGAAATGTGAGGAAGATCATTTTTAATTGAAATCTAACATGCACAGGATATCTGTTCAGTGTCTCAGGCTATATATTTTAGTATTATGATGCCAACCAAAAATTCAGATCTAGTCTCTTTCAGGATTTTTTTTTCCAGAGAAGAAGGAGGGGAAAAGGTAAGAGCAGTCAAAAAGACAGCTATAAAGGGAAAGAGCAGAGAAAGGAGCATCAGTTGAGGAAGGCAGTCATAGCTGTTAACATTTAAAAAGCCTTTTCAAGGACTAAGGAAATAAAAGGTAGAAATGCCCTCCTCTTGAAATGGCTTTTATACTTTTGAACCTGTTATAAAAGCTTTTCTTAGAACACTTCCCCTCTAAAAACAAAATAGTTTTTATCGTAAACAAGACAGGAAGCACATCAATATAAAGAGTGCTGTCTTCATTACCTTTATTTCTGGACTAGCAGAACATCTTTTTTATTTACAGTGCAAAGGAAAGAGGAATTGTTGCCCTAGTTTAAAGCCTGAAGGAAACAAAGACCTGAGAAGTGGTTATATCCTTGAACCTAGTAAGTTGCTGGCTTGCTGAAGCATAGGTACACGTTAGACTTTGTCTTTATTACTAAAAAGATGTTTTTTACATCATGATAGCTAACTCTGGACAGCTAGCTAAATGTAAAATCCTAATGGAGACAAGGCATGGGTAGTTTTTACTTCCATATAGCTAGTGATCAACCCTATGCCTCCTACTTGGATTTACCTCGACTAGATAGATACCTGGAGGTAAAAACTGCAGAGCTTTGTCTCCACTGGGATTTTACATTAAGTTGGATTGAGTGGGACGCTTAATTCATTACTGCCCATGACCTACGAATCTTTTACTTCTGCTCTAAGATTACACTTTTGGTAAAAAAACTTTTTTTGCAGTGACGACATGGGCCTATACTTCCACTTCTCTGGTTTCTATTCCTTCCGTACTGTATGCAGCCAAGAGCAGAAATAAACTTCTGACAAATGCAGTTATTTTAGTGTCAATCTAAGCAATGCCATGGAAGCATCAATATTATCAACATATATTGTATTCATGTAGAGAAGGAACCTCAGTAGTCCTTCTGTTTCATCAACTTGTCAAATTGAGGAAAGTCCATGTGATGTGAGGAACAAAATACATATATAGGCAGCGCTGCTTTTATACCTTACGTGCTCCTAGGCACAGCATCTTCACTGCCCCCCTGCTTCTCCATATGGCCCTGTCTGGAGCCCCCCTCTTGCATCCCCACGTGAGCCTGCCTGGAGCCCTCCTCCCACATCCCCAAGTGGCCTTGTGACCCACCCACCGTAGCAGCCTGTGTGGCGTGCTCTGCCTCCTCCAAGAAGGCTGCTATGACTTTTCACTTGAGGAAAAAAAATGCACCCACCACCTGCCTGCTAGCTGTTTGCTGCTGCCACCCACCAGACTAGTCAGCCTCAGCTAGCTCAGGCTGTTCTGGCACCACAGCAGCCTCAGGTGGGCAAAAGCTGAAACTGCAGCATATTTTCTCCAGAAAAAGAAATTCTGCTTCTCTTGGACAAGAATTCTGTGCACGAGGCAAACGTCACCTAAGGGGAGGGACACAACTTGAGACACGTGGTGTGTGGGACTTCTTGGCAGGGTGTGGGACAGTTTAAATGGCTCCCTCCCTCCTGAGAACTTCTGAGCAGTGCAGTTAGCAGCAGCAGGGCAGCAAAATAGCCCAAAATACCGCAACTCGCAACTGCTACCCCACCCCCAACTGACAGCTAAAAATACCCCAGTTGGGCTAGAAAGTCGCATACTTGACATGTGCCTCCTGTGCCTAATTGGAAATCCGGCCCTGTATATAGGCAGAATCCTGTATTGCTTAGAGGAAAATTGGAAACATAATGGAAATCTGTTTCCATATGTGTTTTCCTAACAACGTGATGGAAGACCACTGCTGAATAATTTGTAAGTGGACTGGACAAAGCACTCCTGTAGGGAAAAATCCTGCACTGGCACATGACCTAAGAAGTTTTTTCCCCCCCTTTTCTGATTCTGGTATTTCTGTGAAATTAAAATCAACAGAAGTGGCAAGTACCTGTCTGAGGCTAAAATTTGCCTATTAGAATTTTTATTCCAGTCCAAAACACTTCGCCTAATAGCCTTGAGCACTGCATTATGATCAGTCCTTACATGACTGCATACTATTTTTTCTACATGAACCCTGCTTCATTCAATGTACATGATGGATGCATCGGGGGGGGGGGCGGTCAGAATTAAGGCTTCACAGGATACCTTATATTCAGTGTCTCCTAAATTTAAAATGCTTGACTTTGCAACCTAAGTAATATTTTTGACTTAGTTTTGTTGTACGTAGTTGAGGAGTCTGAGGGAAATATGTATAGTAGTTGTATCATTGTAAATATTTGTATGCCTCTCAGATTATCTGTTTGATGTTAACCTGCCTGAATGTCAGGAGTTAAATCAAAGGAGTCTGTAAAGGAGAAAAACCACAGGAAACAAAACAATGGCAAAGATAATCTGGCTCCTTGAAGAAACAATGAGGAGACTATCAAATTGAGGAATATCTGCTGTCTGTTTCCATCCAGTCTAAAATGGTTTACTCCTCCTACAAATAACTTTGTTTCAATCATGTCTAGGTGTGTTTGGGAAAAATTTGCTGTGTTTAAGTTCCAAGTTAGAATTTTAGTTTACATTTAGTTTTAATTAAAATTCTTCTTAAGAACGTTAGTTCTTCGAGGGTCTGAAGAAGCTCTTATTTTGTTTTTTGATTTTTTTTATGGAGAAACTCATATTCAGTCTCTTAATTGTTATATTTTTTCTCTTCTGCAGTGAAACACATCTGCTGCTTCAGAACCCATATCCAAAACCTTTAACTTGTGTTAAAGCAACTGGTAGATCCATTTATAGGACTAGTAACAGAGGAAACTACCAGAACCTTAGGATATGGATTAAGGAATTCTGAAAGGCAAAAGACAAAGCCTAAAACCAACTGGTTGCTAGACTTGGAGATGCATAAGACATCATGAAGGCTTGAAGAACTAGAGGAGGAGCTCTAGGATCCACATCTTAAGGAACCAGAACTGTTAAATACGTTAGTATTTTGCCATAATTATCTAATTTTCCCTACTTTCCCCCACGCCTAGGAAGTCTACTTATAAAACAGAACATGAGGCTGATAATCATTGTAGCCAGACGGTATATATTTTTGTGTTTTGTTATTTTTAAAAAAAGATTACTGTATATACTCGTTCATAAGCCGAATATTTTTGGTAAAAAAGTGATGCATCAAAGAACGGAGGTCGGCTTATAAATGGGTCTACATCAAAATTTGATGATTTTAAACTCTATGGAATCATTGAATTGAATATCTAATACATTGTCGTTTTGTTTACCTAGAGCGTCTGCAGGCATGGAGCCCCTCAGCTCCCTGTGGCCGCAGTTCGCCGTTCCCAGCCAGTGGAGCTTTCCCATTGGCTGGGAATGGCGAACAGCAGCCATGGAGCTGAGGGGCTCCATGCCTGCAGACGCTCCAAGTAAACAAAATGTTCCGACCCATCAGCGGCTTACCCTGATGGGCCGGGAGTCAAAGTTTTCCAACCCCTAAAATATAGGATCGGCTTATGAAAGAGTCATACTCAGTGTAGCAGAGACAAAAGCAAATACAGTACAGTACTGTGTTAAAAGTAAACTACTAAAAAATAAAGGGAAAGTTTTAAAAAAAAGATTTGACAAGATAAGGAAACTGTGCTTGTTTCATTTAAATTAAGATGGTTAAAAACAGCATTTTTGTTCTGCATAGTAAAGCTTCAAAGCTTATTAAGTCAATGTTCAGTTGTAAACTTTTTAAAGAACAACCATAACGCTTTGTTCAGAGTTTTATGAACATTTCAGAGTTACGAACAACCTCCATTTCCGAGGTATTCGTAACTCTGAGATTCTACTGTATTGAAATTCACCAACTGAATGTTTGTTTAATGTAACTTTTGCATATAATATATAAAATTGTTCAATTTAAGTATTTGAACACTTCAAAAGTATTTAAAGGAGAACAATCTGGTGGCTCAGTGTATTTTGACAGTAGAGTAAAAACACCTCCTTTGTCTTGCTAGCCAAGACCATGAGAGATTACAGAAGTCTTTGCTGATGCTTCTCTTCTGTTACTCTGGTTGCCTTTTTTTAAGAACACTGGAACTTTTCATAGGCCAATCTGGGAGGATGAATCCACTCATGGTCCCTTGCAGCTTCCTGAAAAGATACTTGAATATGACTGAAAAGATAAGCTGATGGAAGGATGTAATGTTATGAAAATTTGGCATTTTGTGACTTGAGCTTCACTGCAGGTCACTTTTAGTGTATGTCTACACTACAAAATTAGATCAAATTTATAGAAGTCATTCTTTTAGAAATCGTTTTTATACAGTCAATTGTGTGTGTCCCCACACAAAATGCTCTAAGTGCATTAATCGGTGGACTGCATCCACAGTACCGAGGCTGGTGTCGACTTCCGGAGCGCTGTACTGTGGGTAGCTGTGGTAGCATTGCACTGTGGGTAGTGTCAACTTCCGGAGCGTTGCACTGTGGGTATCTATCCCACAGTTCCTGCAGTCTCCGCTGCCCATTGGACTTCTGGGTTGAGATCCCAATGCCTAATGGGATGAAAACAGTGTCGCGGGTTGTTCTCGGTATATGTGATCAGGCCCCCCTCTCCCTCCCTCCCTCCATGAAAGCAATGGCAGACAATCGTTTCGTGCCTTTTTTCCTGGGTTACCTGTGCAGACACCATACCACGGCAAGCATGGAGCCCGCTCAGCTCACTGTCACCGTATGTCTCCTGAGTGCTGGCAGACGTGGGACTGCATTGCTACACAGCAGCAGCTCATTGCCTTTTGGCAGCAGACTGTGCATTACTACTAATAGCCATCATCATCATACTCCTGAGTGCTCTTTTAGCAGACCTCGGTTAAGTCGGTCAGGGGTGCGTGGGCAGACATGGGAGTGACTCAGCCAGGTCATTCCCTTTTTAAGTTTCGTCTCCTGGAGACTCAGTCCTGCCTGCAGTCGTACTGCACTGTCTTCTGGCGAGCACCCAGGAGATGACAATGGCTAGCAGTCGTACTGCACCGTCTGCTGCCAGCCTAAGATGTAAAAGATAGATGGAGTAGATCAAAACAAGAAATGGACCAAATTTGTTTTGTATTCATTTGCTCCCCCCTCCCTCCCTCCCTCCCTCCATAAAATCAACGGCCTGCTAAACCCAGGGTTTTGAGTTCAATCCTTGAGGGGGCCATTCTGTGTGACAGTTGTTTGTGTTTCTCCTTGATGCAAAACCACCCCCTTTGTTGATTTTAATTCCCTGTAAGCCATGTCATCAGTCGCCCCTCCCTCTGTCAGAGCAACAGCAGACAATCGTTTCACGCCTTTTTTTCAGTGCCGACGCCATAGCATTGGGAACATGGAGCCTGCTCAGATCACTGCGGCAATTATGAGCACTGTAAACGCCACACGCATTATCCTGCAGTATATGCAGAACCAGAACCTGTAAAAGCAAAACCAGGCGAGGACATGACGGCAGCGTGGTGACGAGAGTTATGAGGACATGGACATAGACTTATCACAAGGTACGGGCCCCAGCAATGTGCACATCATGGTGTTAATTGGGCAGGTTCATGCTATGGAATGCCAGTTCTGGGCTCAGGAAAGAAGGACAGACTGGTGGGACCACATAGTGTTGGAGGTCTGAGACGATTCCCAGTGGCTGCAAAACTTTCGCATGCGTAAGGGCACTTTCATGGAACTTTTGACTTGCTTTCCCCTGCCCTGAAGCACCAGAATACCAAAATGAGAGCAGCCCTCACAGTTGAGAAGCAAGTGGCAATAGCTCTGTGGAAGCTTGCAATGCAAGACAGCTACTGGTCAGTCAGGCATCAATTTGGACTGGGCAAATCTACTGTGAGGGCTGCTGTGATCCAAGTAGCCAACACAATCAAAGAGCTGCTGCTATCAAGGGTAGTGACTCTGGGAAATGTGCAGGCCATAGTGGATGGCTTTGCTGCAATGGGATTCCCTAACTGTGGTGGGGCAATAGACGGAACCCATATCCTTATCTTGGCACCAGAGCACCAAGCCAGCGAGTACATAAACCGAAAGGGGTACTTTTCAATGCTGCTGCAAGCACTGGTGGATCACAAGGGACGTTTCACCAACATCAACGTGGGATGGCCGGGAAAGGTACATGACGCTCGCCTCTTCAGGAACTCTGATCTGTTTCAAAATCTGGAGGAAGGGACTTTCTTCCCAAACCAGAAAATAACCATTGGGGATTTTGAAATACCTATAGTTATCCTTGGGGACCCAGCCTACCCCTTAATGCCATGGCTCATGAAGCCATACACAGGCAGCCTGGACAGTAGTCAGGAGCTGTTCAACTATAGGCTGAGCAAGTGCAGAATGGTGGTAAAATGTGCATTTGGATGTTTAAAAGCGCGCGCTGGCGCAGTTTACTGACTCGGATAGACCTCAGTGAAACCAATATTCCCATTGTTATTACTGCTTGCTGTGTGCTCCACAATATCTGTGAGAGTAAGGGGAAGACCTTTATGGCGGGGTGGGTGGTTGAGGCAAATCACTTGGCCACTGATCACGCACAGCCAGACACCAGCGCGGTTAGAAGAGTACAGGAGGGCGCAGTGCACATCAGAGAAGCTTTGAAAACAAGTTTCATGACTGGCTAGGCTACGATGTGAAAGTTCTGTTTTTCTCCTTGATGAACCCCCCGCCCTTACTTCCCTGTAAGCTAACCACCTTCCCCTCCCCTCTTCAGTGACCGCTTTCAGAGGCAATAAAGTCATTGTAGCTTCACATTCATGCATTCTTTATTAATTCATCACACAAATAGGGGGATAACTGCCAAGGTAGCCCGGGAGGAGTGGGGGAGGAGAGAAGGACAAGGCCACACTGCACTTTAAAACTTAAAAACTTTAAAACTTATTGAATGCCAGCCTTCTGTTGCATGGGCAATCCTCTGGGGTGGAGTGGCTGGGTGGCGAGATGCTCCCACACCACATTCTTGGGCGTCTGGGTGAGGAGGCTATGGAACTTGGGGAGGGGAGCGGTTGGTTACACAGGGGCTGTAGCAGCGGTCTGTGTTTCTGCTGCCTTTCCTGAACCTCAGCCATATGCTGGAGCATATGAGTTTGAGCCTCCAGCAGCGTGAGCATTGACACCTGTCTTCTGTCAGCAAGCTGATTCCACCTATCTTCTTCAGCCCGCCACTTACTCTCTTCAGCCCGCCACCTCTCCTCGCATTCATATTGTGCTTTCCTGCACTCTGACATTGTCTGCCTCCACACATTCTGTTGTGCTCTTTCAGTGTGGGAGGACAGCATGAGCTCAGAGAACATTTTATCCGGAGTGTGTTTTTTTCGCCTTCTAATCTTCGCTAGCCTCTGGGAAGGAGAAACATATGCAGCTGGTGGAGGAAAAAAAAGGGAGAGTGGTAGTTAAAAAGACACATTTTATAGAACAATGGGTAGACTCTTTCACTGTAAACCTTGCTGTTAACATTACATAGCACATGTGCTTTCGTTACAAGGTCGCATTTTGCCTCTTATTGAGGGCCTGCTGGTTTGGTGTGAGAGATCACTCAACACAGGGCCGGGCAACAGAATTCAGCTTGCAGGCAGCCATGGAAAGCCGCAGTCTTTTGGCTTCTTTAATCTTTATAACATATGGGAATGGTTTCAAACAGCAGTGCCCTCATTTCCCATACCTAGCAGCCGTTGGGTTGGCCATTTAAAATGGGTTGGCAGTTTAAAAGGAGGGGCTGCTGTTTCCGGGTTAATGTGCAGCACAAACCCAATTAACCCTACTATGGAGGACGGAATAAGGCTGCCCTCCCCAGAAACCTTTTGCAAAGGCTTTGGGAGTACATCCAGGAGAGCTTTATGGAGATGTCCCTGGAGGATTTCCGCTCCATCCCCAGACATGTTAACAGACTTTTCCAGTAGCTGTACTGGGAAAATCAATCATTAAATACGCTTGCTTTTAAACCATGTCTAATATTTACAAAGGTACACTCACCAGAGGTCCCTTCTCTGCCTTCAGAGTCTGGGAGCCTGCCTTGGGTGAGTTCGGGGGTTACTGGCTCCAGGTCCAGGGTGCGAAACAGATCCTGGCTGTTGGGGAAACCGGTTTCTCCTCTTGCTTGCTATGAGCTATCTTCAACTTCCTCATCATCATCTTCCTCATCATCATCTTCCCCAAAACCTGCTTCCATGGTGCATCTTACTCCATTGATGGAGTCAAAGCACAGGGTTGGGGTACTGGTGGCTGCACCTCCTAGAATGGCATGCAGCTCATCACAGAAGCAGCATGTTTGGAGCTGTGACCCGCGGCCATTTGCCTCTCTGGCTTTTTGGTAGGCTTGCCTGAGCTCCTTCAGTTTCACGCGGCACTGCTGTGTGTCCCTGTTATAGCCTCTGTCCTTCATGCCCTTGGAGATTTTTTCAAATGTTTTGGCATTTTGTTTACTGGAACGGAGTTCTGATAGCACGGATTCATCTCCCCATACAGCGATCAGATCCCATACCTCCCATTCAGTCCATGCTGGAGCTCTTTTGTGATTCTGGGACTCCATCATGGTCACCTCTGCTGATGAGATCTGCACTCACCTGCAGATTGCCTTGCTGGACAAACAGGAAATGAAATTCAAAAGTTCACAGGCCTTTTCCTGTCTACCTGGCCAGTGCATCTGAGTTGAGAGTGCTGTCCAGAACGGTCACAATGGAGCACTCTGAGACAGCTCCTGGAGGCCAATACCGTTGAATCACATCCACACTACCCCAAATGCGACCCTGCAAGGCCGATTTCAGCGCTAATCCCCTTGTTGGGCGTTGAGTAAAGAAATCGATTTTAAGAGTCCTTTAAGTTGAAAAAAGGGCTTCGTTGTGTGGACGGGTGCAGGGTTAAATCGAGGTACCGCTGCTAAATTTGACCTAAAATCGTAGCGTTGACCAGGCTTTAAGCTAAGAGATATTATACAGAAGACAAGCATTTGTTGATGATGCCTACAATTGTCAGTAGATGACACCCTTTCCTAGCAAAGCATGCAAACTTAATGTAGCATGAGTCATGACTAAGATGATCTTCTTGCAGAACAAATGTCATTTGCTGAATTTCTGGGTATTAGTCTAAACCTACATTTGGTTGTTCAAAAACTGTTCAAAACTGGCATCCCACCCTGTGAGAAGGCATAATGCTACTCTGACAGATGGGGAGAGAACCAATGTATATGCATCAAGGGGTTAGATTTTTCTCCAGTATTGTTGAAATACCGGTACAGACAAAGCTTCTGTATCTGAGGCACACATGTTTCTTGGCAACGACCAAAGTTCCTGCTAAATATTTTGGCACAGTACTCACGGAAGCTTAGTGGATTTTCATGGCTTCCATGAGGTTTCCACACTATGGGAGCCCATATATAATTTCTGCTAACCATGGCCCTATGAATACCAACAGAAGAGAGAATATATTTTGCAAATTGTTCTTTCTTAATAATAGATTAAAAACTCTTAAAATGCAATCATAGCTTTCATGGACTATGACTCTTTTTATTAGTTAATGGTTGGTTTATCCTGGTCTGAGAGCAACAGAAAGTGTGGTTTGGCAATCAACCCAAACTGCCTATGTCACAGTCTAAAACATCATTCCATTTGTTTCTAATATTTTAATACTTTTTATTTAAAATAAATTCTGGATTCCATTCACACTTTAGTACTTCATCAAGAAATTAGGTTGCTGTGTGATCCTATATATGAATTAGTGGACTAATATTAACTCAAGGGCATTCCTTTCTTTTGCTGAAGGTAATTCTGCATGGTTTATTTCAGTTTATTTACTTTTTTTCCTCCAGAATTGCTGTAAAAGTTTTCTATTTCATCCATTACAGCACAGTGTTTTTCACTTTTGAATAACTGCATCAACATGAATCCTTTATAAGGACCTTAAAAACAAACTTTGCCAAGTCCCAGAATACAGAAGCTAATTCACATCCCAATACTCAGCTGCCTCATGAATAAAGGAGAGTCTGTGCCTGACACTTTGAAGCTGTAGCTGTTAAACCATACAGAATATTTACCTCAATAAATCATTATAAGAAACTAAGGTACAATTATACCCACAGAGAAATAGAATTCAAAACACTGATTTATGTGGTTCAGTGCCTGTTCCCTTTTCCATCATGTTTTGAATTTTATGCATGTTTGTCATCTTTGGCTGTTTCCACGTATCTTTAAACTAATGGGTCCTGCTTTTTTAACATTCCTCATTAGGTTTGTTATTTTACTTTGACATACAGACATGATTTGCACAGTGTACAAAGTTTTGCATTTAAAATTATCTCATTTCTTATGATATAAACCAAAAATAGAAAATGAGACTAATTTGTTTAGGCTAATAAAGAGCCCACTCTGCTTAATTTGTGACCATTCAGGGTGAAATTCCATATTAGTTAAGGCTTTTATTTGGCTCCTAGTTGCGGGATCTGGGGAAAGGGTACAACAAACAAGGAACAGGAACACACCACTGTCCCTTTAAGAAAGTGGCCACTATTCTAGAATGTTAAAGAGACAGAAGCAATATAAAATGTCATTTGACTGGTGTTGGAATTCCCTCCTCCCCCTGAATGGGGAAAATAAAGCTAAAAAACAAAATAAAAACCCATGGCCATATGAAAGAATGACGCTGAAACCGATAAATGGCAGCAGGAAGGTAAATACATACGGCAAGAGGAGTCTGAAATCAGCCACAGAATCTATGGGGCCACCCACGCCTTGAAGAGGATGAATGGATATGTGGTGCTGTGCTGCAGGGCAAGAGGGTGGAGAGTGATTTAATAACTAGTAAATGTTCCTTA
Source organism: Gopherus flavomarginatus (assembly GCF_025201925.1). Classification (NCBI taxonomy): domain Eukaryota; kingdom Metazoa; phylum Chordata; order Testudines; family Testudinidae; genus Gopherus; species Gopherus flavomarginatus. The sequence goes on from NC_066621.1 coordinate 55,690,796, forward strand.
ATAAACTTTAAAAAAATAAGAGTTTTAAATAGAAATATATTTAGAGTTTCTCTTCTTCTCTTAACTCTCTGAACTATTTATTTATTTTGACGTGTATTATGATAGCACCTAGAAGCCCCGAACAGGTTTGGTGCCCCTTGGTGTTAGGTGTTTTACAAACACATAATAAGTGTATCCAAAAACTATGCTTTTACCTTTCTGCTAATGCTTAGCCCTATCATTCAAATGGATTTATGGAAGGGAGATGTATCATAGTACACTCACTAATACTGCAGTGGTTTAGGTTGTGGTAGCATTTTGATTATCATCCCTTATTACTGCAGTTGGAGCTGGTTTAAATCCACATTTAAATTACTTTTGAACTGAATTTTAGTATGGAAGCTTTTAGCTCATGGATGAGATTTTTTTCACTAAATACAAATAAATTTAATTACATTTTGAAATAGATACATTTGTAAATTACACTTTTGGTCACTTCATACTTTTTTTTAATCTGAGATTTAGCAAAATCATCAAGTTAATATCTGTACCAAATTTCAAAAGGCCCTCAATCTGACCTCCGACCATGTGCACAAAAAACAGTGCACAGAATTATTTGCTTGCAGTTTTGCATGCACTATAATTCGTGTGAGCAGATCAAATTTGCACTTACCACCTGCATGTGAACGCGTTTACCCATATAAATCCTCTTGTTGCATTTAAATTATTATTTGTATGAGGAAACAATAATACAGAGAATTCCACGTGCAAACAATTGGAAGCCACATTTAGGAACCTGTGGCCTGTTAAGTCCCATTGCTCAGTGTTCTGGGAACCTGTATCACATTACTTTACAATCTGATTAGTATTTAACATGTTTTTATGCCATTGTCTACATATAATGTTTTTTTGTGCTTAGACACCAAGGCAGTAGGGTCCTTAGAAATATGTATGTTAGATAAGATTTAATAATCCATAAATATTGCCAAATAACATTTTATGCCAACTTTTGTCTTCATGTAATGAAAGAATTCCTGTGCTATCACACAAAGGGGCATGGTTTAAAAATGTGGAAGCAGAAACTCATGACGACTTAGCCCCAGAAACATTGACTTAGCCCCAGAAACATTAAATTAGCCCAACATTAAATTATTATATTTCAATACAAGTTTTATTTATACTGTACAGTGGTTTTAGCAAAACATAATTATACTCTATAAAATATTGAAATTTTCATTGTATTTTAAAACAAAATTCAATGAGGCTTTAAAAATGTTTAAAATGTCAAGTGTTTACCCCAAGTCAATGAGCTCAGAGGGCTGGTGTGGGGATTCAGAACCTTTCAGTTTTTCTAGGCGTCAAGTTCTAATACAACCCAGGGCTCAGTTAACCAAAGCTGTTATCTTCTGCCGACAGTTTGGTGGACAGTGAAAAGAATTTGGTCATCTCCGTCCAATTTGAGTTACAGAAAAATTTACTACCAGAAATGGCATTCTTGTTGACAGAAACACCAAGCACTATGTCAAGAAAACACAACTATATTTTCATCCACTGAGGCGGTCCCGTGACGGGTGAGGAAGCTGTTGCTTGTGTGATACTTGTTTTGTGAATAGATGGGAGACTTGAGTCTCCCAGGCTGACAAATCTGGAATCTTTCAACAGCTCTAAAATATTAAGAGTCACACATTAATCTTTTTAAATTAGTCAAATCCTTTTAACATGGAACATATCTAAGCCCAGTTCTACATACAGTTTTTGGTTTTATACTACAACCCAGTATATAGTAAATATTTTGGTTAAGATGTGAGCTTCTACCAAAAGAGTTATACAGGTACCACCCAACCGTGGATGCAGTTATACTGATATAAAGGTGCCATATACCAACATAGCTTGTTCTCCTTCCCTGGCAGAAATAGCTCCACCAGTATAAAGAAGATGTATGTTGATATAACTGCATTTGCTCTTGGGGGTTTGTATTTTGTTTTGTTTTTTTTAATGCTTTAACTGTATTGATGTAATTAAAGTGGTATCACTTTTGCGTGTAGACAAGCCTTAGGCATAGCTTGAACAAAGAAAGAGAAGACAGCTGTTTCATTTATAAGCAAGAAGACTTATGGCTGCAGACTTGCTGTCATACAGTCTGGGAGAGCTTTTTTTTTTTAAGGGTTACCAGTTGGCTTTGGGGACTAAAATTATGCAACTCCCATTTAAATCAACAGACGTTTTGGCTGAGTAAGGAGGACAAGATCAGCACCAATGGAGTTGTATGGATGTCAGTGATTACCAAATTTAGTTCCTTGAACCTATTTGATGGAGCCATAAAACATCATTTGCGGTGGCCAACCTGAATAGGTAGTGATGGTGGAGGAATGCAGTTGTCCTACAGATGATACTGTATTGGTTATATCGAGATTCATTAACAATGAACATTGGATTTTAATACAATCATTGTAGCAATTCATCTTCTTAGCATTCAGCTTTCATTCACTGAAAGTTTAAATTGTTATTTGGATCAAAGCATTTTAATTTGACCATTGATTATTTAGTAGAATCCAATGATTATGGATATTGGTGTATGAATGACTAGAGCATCAGTAATAAACTTCTTGAAGGGTTTCATCTAGAATTCCTGAATTACAAGAGAAATTGTTTAGGATTTTTTTTTAAGGCTCATGGATTACAAATCCTATGTTTATAAGTGAGAAATCAGTGGTCTGACACAGGAAGAAAAAATAACAGGAAAAGCCATAGAAAATGCACCTAGTTTGGTTTTCTTGGGTCCCACTATGGTGAAATCCTGCCCTCAGATCAGTAAGAATCCTTTATCTGACACAAATGAAGGGATAACAGGATCAACATTTTAGAGGATATGTTTGAACAGCAGTGGAACCTTCTGAAAACTCCAGGTTGATTATAAACTGTATACTGGTTATTCCTGGAAGTATATGCGACTGAAGACCTGTTGTCATAAACAGATAGTTAAGGGTTAATGTCTCTTTTACCTGTAAAGGGTTAACAAACAGGGAACCAAAAACACCTGACCAGAGGACCAATCAGGAAACAAGATACTTTCAAATCTCGGTGGAGGGAAGCCTTTGTTTGTGTTTTTTGAGTTTTGCTTTGTTATCTCTGGGTCCTGAAAGGGACTAGACGTGCAACCAGGTTTCTTGCCAATCTCCCTGCTACAGTCTCTCATATATTCAGAATAGGAAGTATTAAGTAGAAAGGCGGTTATAGTCTTTTGATTGTTTTCTGTATTTGCAAATGTGTAGTTTGCTGGAAGTATTTTAAATTGTATTTTGCTGGGGGGAGGGTGGGCTTCTCTCTAGTTTCTATAAGCTGAAAGACCCTGTAATTTTTACCATCTAAATTACAGAGACAACTTTTACTTTTTTTCTTTCTTTTTGTTAAAAGTTTTGCTTTTTAAGACCTGTTTGATTTTTTCCCCTTGTTGAGGCTCAAGGGAATTGAGTCTGTACTTAACAGGGAGGGGAGAAGGGTGGAATCCCTTTGTTTTAGATTCACAGAGCTTGAATCTGACTATCTCTCCAGGATAGCCCAGGGAGGGAAAGCCTGAGAAGGAGAGAGAAGGGGGAGGACAAAACCTGATTTCTCTGTGTTGTGATTCAAGGAGTTTGAATCACGGTAATCTTCCAGGGTAACCCAGGGAGGGGAAACCTGGGAGAGGCAACGGTGAGGGAAAGGGTTTACTTTCCTTGTGTTAAGATACAGAGGGTCTGGGTCTTAGGGGTCCCCGGGCAAGGTTTTGGGGGAACCAGAGTGTACCAGGCACTGGAATTCCTGGTTGGTAGCAGCGTATCAGATCTAAGCAGGTAATTAAGCTTAGAGGAATTCATGCTGGTTCCCCAATTTTTTGGACTCTAAGGTTCAGATTGGGGATAGAATACCATGACAGCTGTCATAGGGTCTGTCTATGCTACATTTTGTACACATGTTAGGTTTATTTCTAAGAAACAGAATTATCTCAGTTTTGGTGTCTTTGATAAGATTCAGTGTGGCTAAACAGCAGTGGAGTTTAGGATGGTCTAGCATAGGCGGTGAGTTATATGGGCCAGTGGTGCCCGTGCTCCACCAATATTTAGAAACGTGGGCCTGGCTCCACCAATGTTTGGGCTTACCGTGCTTTGGGGGGCCTCATACTTCAGGGGAATGCAGGTCCAAGGCAGACTGAGGGGTTAGTGGGGGGCTTGGCACCAGCAGCAGCAAGTGACCTGGCCCCAACCCATCCTGCTCCACTCTGCCCCGCTGGCTCCTGGTGTTGCTCGGGAGGGAGTGGAAGCCAGAAAGAGGTGGGGCGGGGGCTTGGAGAAAGGGGTGGAATGGGGGCAGGGAGAGGGCATATCAGGGGCGGGCTAGGGCCAGGTTGCTTTCTGCTGCCGGCGCCAGGCCCTCCGCTAACCCCCCAGGCTGCCCAGAACCCTGCATCCCCCTGAAGCTCGGGGCCCCCCAAAGCACGGGGCAGTTGCCCCAGTTCGTCGTATGGATGAGGTGGCTCTGCCTGGACCCCGTGTCCCCCTGAAGTGCGGGGCCCCCCAAAGCGCGGGGCATGGGATGGTTGCACCTGTCTGTCCTATGGACAGGACGGCTCTGCTTGGGCCCATTCTGGGCACCACCAAAAATCACTAGACCATGGTAAAGACATAGGCTGCGGAATTAAGATATCAGGGTATTGCTTGCAACTGTGCTACAGACATCGTTTGTGACCTTAGGTTTCCCCCTGTGTAAAATGGGGATAATACTTACAATACCTCACAGGATAAACAAGGCTTATTTAATTATTATTTCTGTGGTGCCCACACACTACAATGATTTTAAATGCATTTGTGATGTTGCTGTAGGGTGTTGGGTTCTGAGCAACATTTGTAAAAGTGAAGAACTATCCCAAAAGGAATGGTCTTGGGAAAATAAGCGATACTGTCTTTCAGCAACCTAAATTTGTTGTGATTGAAAACACTGTTGTTGAGAGCACCTTAAACAATGACGTTTCAGGTGTAGCACCATCTGGACACTTAAAACTATTTGGGCAATCTCATTCTACTGTGAGGAGTGCCATAAAAATGCTGAGCATTTCAGTAGAGTCACTGTTTTGACTTGGGTATTTTGTGAGCTGTCTAATACATCTTTGAAAATTTGGAAAAATTAATATCCGTTGAAAAATCACTGTAATATACAGCAGGGCTTGGATGGTGGGGCGGGAGGGGGAGTAGGGCAAGTTGTCTCACAGAGGCAGGAGGAAGATATGGAAGAGGAGGGCAAGGAACATAGGCCCAGGAAACAAGTCACTTGATTATATGTCACTTGCTCAGGCATTCAAGCTAGTGGTTGTGGGCAGGATGTTTCCTGTTCCTGATGTTTCTAAGAGGCTTATTTTCCCACCTCATGGGTGTCTCCTTCTGAAACACAGTCAAGAACTCCTCTTGATGTCCACTTCTTCCTTCTCCGATTGCTGATTGTGGGCCTGGATTCTATTATCTAGAAACCCTTTGACACAAAACTACTTAGTGATGCACCAGTACTTCCTCAACGCTGCAGAGGGAAGGAGAGGATGAAGGGAAAGTTTAAAAACCTAGTTAGAATGATTATAGCTGTTCCATATTTGCCATATACTGAACTGATACACATGTTGATGGAAGATAAGCTGTAAGTTATCATTAATTAACTTGCCATTGGGTTTTCCTTTTTTGTTTTATGCATGTTTAGAATGCTTGCAATGTTTGCTTGTTTTTTTAATGTGCAGTTTGGGTAAACATTGAATTTAAATTCGTTTTGCAAATTTGAGTAAGGCTTTTTTTCAGTGTGAAATTTTACACACTTGCCATGTTTACTTCAGGAAAACTAGAATCTTCCCATTATTCATATAAAATGATGGGGTCTAAATTAGCTGTTACCACTCAAAAAAGATTCTTGGAGTCACTGTGCATAGTTCTCTGAAAACATCCACTCAGTGTGCAGCGGCAGTCAAAAAAGTGAACAGAATGCTAAGAATTATTAAGAAAGGAATAGATAATAAGACAGAAAATATCAGATTGCCTCTGTATAAATCTGATACCCCCACATCTTGAATACTGCGTGCAAATGTGGTCGCCCCATCTCAAAAAAGATATATTGGAAAAGGTTCGGAAAAGGACAACAAAAATGATTAGGGGTATGGAACAGCTTCCATAAGAGGAGAGATTAATAAGACTGAGGCTCTTCATCTTGGAAAAGAGATGACAAAGCGGGGATATGATGGAGGTTTATAAAATCATGACTGGTATGGAGAAAGTAAATAAGGAAGTATTATTTACTCCTCACTGACACAAGAACTAGGGGTCACCAAATGAAATTAATAGGCAACAATAGGTTTTAGACAAACAAAAGGAAGTAGTATTTCACAGATGGCACAGTCAACCTGTGGAACTCTTTGCCAGAGGATTTTGTGATGGTCAAGACTATAACAGGATTCAAAAAAGAACTAGATAAATTATGGAGGATAGGTCCATCAATGGCTATTAGCCAGGATGGGCAGGGTGGTGTCCCTAGCCTCTGTTTGCCAGAAGCTGGGAATGGGCTCAGGGGATGGATCACTTGATGATTACGCATTCTGTTTGTTCCCTGTGAAGCATCAGGCACTGGCTATTGTCAGAAGACTGGATACTGGGCTAGATGGACCTTTGGTCTGATCCCGTATGGTTGTTCTTATGTTCTACCAGCCTCTAGCATTTTTCACTTGTGAACTTTCTCCATCATGTTCATTTATGAGCTTATGTGAGGCTGTCCAGATAAATATGAGTTTGGACTGCTTAAAGTAATTGTCCTGGCTGAAGCATTTGTGCAATGAAAATGAAAGGGTGGGGGAGAAATACTCTTTTGTGTACTTTAGTAGTAAAACTAGAATAGTGGGTGGCTGAGACATTTCCTTGCAGAATTGATCACAGAAGAATAGACTGGGAGTCAATGTAAAATACAATCTTATCTGAAATTGAAAATTTTTCTGATCTCATCTTCAAGGAGGATAACTTCAGCACGCTGCTTAGTTTTGTGGTGGCCACAGTGCTCCAGGAATAATGTTGAGGTTAGCTGAATAAATTGCTTAGATTTTTTTCATCAGCTTTATTAATGCATATTTTATTTTAATCTGCTGTTGCAACCTAGTAATTCCAGGTCTAAACAGGGGTTCTGTTTTTACAATCACATAAATGGCAGCTTCTGTCTTGGAGGTAGGAATTATGATTAGAGAAACAACAGGAAAGAAAATGTGTTGCATGGAATGACACTTAACGGACATCAGTACAGCTATGTGAGGAAGCCTGCATAGTACCTACCTATACGGTGCCTATATCATGTTAGTGCTGTTAGTTCCTCAGTGTTATAAGCAGCATATTTACTCATAACTGTTTAAATGGTAAGAGTTCTGTGGGGGTATTATTTATATGATTAAATTATACCAGCCTTTAAAAAAACTTGTCTATTTAAACATATGTGTGTGTGGTGGGGGGGGGGGAGAGTGGTTAGTTTATACCCTTTGATTAAGTTACAGATCTATTGCTGCAGAAGCTTTTTAAAATGTATCCAAAATAAGACCTATGACTATGTACATTTCTGTAGGAAAAGTCTGCATGAACATTTCCCCTAGAGATAATGAGCACAGACTGCCTAGGAATAATTTCTCTCTCCTTAAAAATATATATGTATGTGGAGACTTATGTATATGAATGATTAATTATGAATAATTTTCTATGTGAATTATATATGTGACTTTATATATCTATATAATTTAATTCTGTGGAATTTTTTCCTGGGTAGGTAGGTGGGCGACACAAATATTAGCAACATTCTAATGAAAGGGGTTAATTGTAACAGTCAAATCATTCTCACACTTCTATTATTCGTATTTTCACAAGACTTCAGGGGCAATCTTCAAATGCAGCCTGACTCATTCTACCATTGGTGGATGAAGATTTGGCCCTGCAAAGACTCTCCAATCTGCATTTAGCAAAAGAAAGCCGTTAGTCCTCCCCCCATCCCGCCCACCGCCCCCAAAAAAGAGAGCGAGCAAGCGAGAGAAGCTGTGGTCCTGAGCTAGAGAGATGCTGTGTTGGAACTTGGTTGGGGCTCAGCCCCTCTCAGGATCAGATTTTAATGCAGAAACACACAAAAGTCCTAAATATCCTGCATAAAATTCATGTTAAGTTCCCATTTATTTCATTGTGAATTTTGAGTGAGTTGGTACTGCTAACCCAGAGTCTGAAGAAAGGCAAACAAAACTACATATATAACTTTGAATGAAGGGAATTAGGAAGAAGGTCTGGTCTTGTGGATAAAGCACTGCATTTGGACTTGAAAGCAGGGTTCATTTCCTGGCTCTGTCACAGAGTTCCTATGTGACCTTGGCCCAGTTACTTAATCTTTCTGTGTCCCAATTTTATGTTGTAGCCCTTTCTTCTACCTTCTGTGTGTCTTGTCTGTGTAGATCATAAGTTCTTCATGGCGGAGTCTGTCTCTTACTATGTGTTTGTGTTGTGCTTAGCACAATAGGGGCCTGCTGTTGGGTGTGGCCGCTAGGCACTATTATAATACAAATAATAATAGTGAATGAGTTTTTATTGTTTAAGACACATACATGGAATGTTGAACTACTGGGCAATGGAATCAGGGCTAAAATTGCCCTCTAGATTCTTAATCAAGCTGTTATATGTGCAAAGGTTATTTTTTGTCCTAGCTTTGTGTCACCAGTCAGGTACTTGTTGTATTTGGATAGAGAGATAATTCGTTGCACTTTATTTTTATGCAACTATCACTTTTATACTAACATCATATGAGTAATTGGATTTAAAAGATCAGATTTTTTTGTCAATTAAAAACAGGAATTTTGTTTAGAAGATCAATGTAATTGATCGCTGTTTATCACTCCAAGAAAAGAGGAGCTCAGTAACATATTGAAGTAAATTAAAATTTAGTCCACAAAAATTTTAAAGGTGCATATTGCATAACGTTGTTTTTACAATCTAGCTTAATGAAGTCTTTGTGTGCAGTGGTTGGACATTTTGAAACAAGAGAAGTCATTGATTGTAAAATTGTTTATTTGACTCATGGACCAGCTATCAGTTTCTAGTTGATCAACTTCAGGCCTGGAGAGCTACTTGAAACTGTTTGTTAGTAAATGCTACTTTAATAAAGTCCAGAGCCCACTGTAACTGAGTATACCTGTAATTTTAATATACAGTGAGTGGAGGAGGAATGGCGCCACAATCCATTTCCATTACAATGAGTGACTTAACCACACAGGGGAATAGGCAAACTTTGTTTTTAAAAATGGCTTTAATAATGTATGACACTTGAAGACAATATGTAATTGTATATAATTTGTTAACTAAGAATTTGAACTTCTAAAGGAGCAGGAAATATGTCTGCGATGAATTTGAAAGTGATTTCCATAGGTGTACAGTGACAGATGTTTAAGTCTAGTATTTTGCGGTGTGCCTTGAAAATGAATCTGCAGTGGAATATATTTTGAAGTAAGCTTATTACAACTACTCTGCAGGCAGCCCAATTTCTTTTGTAGCATTACTACCACTTGACTTGTACTTCTTGATGAGTCCTTCATGAAGTAGAATTTCGATTTTGGTTTTTCCTCCCAGTACAAGCTTTGGTGTTTGTTGTCTCTGTTGGGGCAGAGTTAAAAAGTATTGGTAGGGATCTGAGTGTGACTTTGACTTGTTGTGGAAGAGAAACCTTCATTTTGAATTTCCTAGGCTTCTAATTTTTGTCTTGACTATTCCCCTAAGGTAACCTACTCTCACAACATTGATATGTACCTGCAACCTTAATTTCACCTCAACTTTGTTATAAGAATTGCTATGTAAAAACAAAACAAACAGTTTCCCATCCCCCGAAGTTCCACTGGAGAAGAGCCTTGTTCCTTTAGAAGTTCACAAAAAGGGCATCCCAATCCACCAGCTTTTCAAATATCAGAGGGTTGGGGGAAATTATACACCCTAGCTCTGCTGCCAGTGAAGTGTCCTGCCAACCACTATCCAGTGGAGAGGGATTCTGATGCTGCAAAGATCCTAAGATCCATGCAAAATGAGTCCACGTCCTAGGAACCAGAGAATGAGGGCTTTCCTTATGCATAATTTGGGATATGCATCGAAATGCAGCTTCCCTCCTATAACTGTCTTATGCCCTTAGAACTGGGGTTTCCAAAGGCCCTCGGTGAAGGCCAGGAACATAACTGATAGGGACTTAGAGGTCTGCAGAACTATGGGGAGAATCATCACTCCCCTCTACTGTTTTCCAGCAGGGGTCCCCTGCACACCTCACCTCATCCTTCTCCCTGAGGAGATGGTCCTGGAAATGAAGACTCCTCCTTTCATCTCCCTGTGAGCCTTAAAAGGGTCTTTAGCACCTTGACAGCCTCCAACTCCAGTGAGCCTTTAGAGGCTCATGGCCCAGCTGCTTTCCCCTCCTAGCCACAGAAGGTTCTTCAGAATTGTCCCAAATCAAGATAATGCCATGGTCCCTATGTGAAGGATGTCAGGCTGATATGAAGTAATTCATCGATATAGTATGTGACCTGTTTATTAGGGCAGTTACTGTATGGGTATATTGGATTTATTGGAATGTTTAATGTATACATATGTTGGTTTAGGTTAATAGCAGGGTGGTTAGGAAACAAGCAAGAAAGCAACACAATGGATCTAGATAAGCAACCTCCCAATAAACATGTTGGGTGGTCATTTAGGAAACAATGCCTGAGCTATTAAGTGCAAAGATGATACTTCCAGGCTGCAGCTAAAGTAACATAGATGTTTTGCCAGGGCTGGGAATGAACAGATGAAAAGGACTATAACAGTTAAAAGCTCTTCCTCTGCCCAGAGTGGTGAGGCAGATGTCAAGGAGCTGTTTGCAGAAAACAGACTAACATAGATTCCTGCTTGGGGGTCTGAAGCAGTTAGGCCTTCCTAAGCATCTGGGGGATGGTGAGCTTTAAGAAGAAAGATGTACTCGTAGCCCCTTTCATTGGTTCTGGAACTAGAGGTGCTGGGGGTGCTGCTGCACCCCCTGGCTTGAAGTGGATTCCATTATACACAGGATTTACAGTTTGGTTCAGTGGCCCTGAGCACCCTCATTATAAAAATTGTTCCAGCACCCCATGACCTTTTATTGTTTTAAAATTCCTTTTCTCTTATGCTTTGGTGTATTCCAACTGTTAAGATTGTACAATACTTTGCCTGAGAAGGCTCTCAGATCACCTGTATTGACCACTGGCTACAGTCTCTTGAAGGGAAGACTTGCAGATGCTGAACCTTGTTGGGCCTGCTGATAAGCACAGTTGAATCACAGGGTGCTGTAACCTGGGACCTGGTCTAAGAGTAGGAGAATTGCAGGATTCCATCCTGACTGAGGTGAAGGCATGGGGCCTAGCCACCTGAAGCTATGCACTGAGAGAGACCAGAAAGGGGTCAAAGGTGCAGCTAGCCCTGTAACCCTGACTCTTTAGCCAGGGTCTCCCCCTCTTCCCCAACTTTCTTTAGAAGGCTTTTCAGAGAACACCACTTCCAGGTTTAATAGGCTCCTAACCTCACCACACACCCAGCACCACCTATAGATTCATCTGCCATTCCTTGTCCTGTGAGCTAAAATAGGATTATGAGGAGCATGGCGACATAAATCTTGCTGGGAGTTCTCCCCTCTTACAAGACCTAAGAAGGTCCATGGAAAGGGGAGGAATGCCCCTCTAAGCTCCACCCCACAATAAAGGTGCCAGAGAGACATCATAGCGAGGGGGCATTCCTTCACATATTGCCTACCTGGATGTATGCAGGAGATCTCAAGAGGGTAGAATCCATTCTCCCCCAGCACTGCCTGGCTACCTCCTGCTGTGCTCGGGCCTGTTCTGTGGCATTCCCCATGAGCTAAACATTAGGAGAATTACTATGGCACATCTGCCCAGGTGATCTATGTTTAACTCTCAGGGAATGCCACAGAATTGGCCAGAGCATAGCAGGAGGGGTACTGGGGAAACCAGTATATTTGTCAACTAGATTTAATCAATTAAACTTTACTTTTGTAATCTCAGCTAGGGCAGTCCTGTAAACTAAGTTTCTTTTGTCTACAAATTGCCAAAATTTACAAGAACTTTTAAATTCTGAAAACTTTTGTTTCCAGAGTCATAATCCAGGAACCATTTGGCTCTGAAGAAAGTGTCCAAACTACCTACATAAAGCCTCATTTTGCTTTTGACCTCTTTGCTGTCTCAACTTCAAGCCCTCACCAATCACTGTAGACTCTGTGACCCCTGATCCCTACTTTTGGCCCCTTTAGTGTTATTCCTTTATACCCATTGGTGCTGCAACCCACTGCTCTCATTCAGCTGCAAATAGTTTCCTCTTTCATGTGCTAAAATATTAGTATTATCCTGTAGCACTCCTTGTCTTGACCTTTGGAAATGTTTTCCCATGTTATGTCATAGATTGTTCTACAGTGTTTTCAAAGGAGGTGCAGAGAGGTGTAGGGTGAGCAAGGGAAGAGTGGAAATTGTCAGCTGAATTGGTGTTGCTAAGAAACATTTCCAATATTTTCAAATAAACAGTATTTTTAGTTGAAATACCTCAACTGAAAGGCTTCAGTTAGAAATGGGATCTCTTTACCGCTAGTCTGCACTCCAGATCAACATTTCCTAAATGATGCCTTTTATCTGTCCCAGTATAAAGGTCAGATTTGTCATCTACATTGCAGAAGCATATAAGTGTATGTATGTACACGTATATGTGTGTGTGTATATATGAATGAGAGGGGGAGGTTAGGAAAACAATAGAGTTCTGAGAAGAGTGTTTTTTTTAAATTGTTCTTTTAAAATTATTTACCATATATACTTGTTCGTAAGCCGAACATTTTTGGTAAAAAAGTGATGCATCAAAGAGTGGGGGTCGGCTTATAAGTGGGTCTACACCAAAACTTGATGATTTTAAACTCTATGGAATCATTGAATTGAATATCTAATACATTGTTGTTTTGTTTACCTGGAGCGTCTGCAAGCATGGAGCCCGTCGGCTCCCTGTAGGTGCAGTTCACCATTCCCAACCAATGGGAGCTGTGGGAAGTGGCTCACTCTTTCCCATTGGCTGGGAACTGTGAACCATGGACACTAGGAGCTGAGGGGCTCCGTGCCTGTGAATGCTCCAGGTAAACAAAACGTCCAGGCCCGCTAGCAGCTTACCCTAATGGGCCAGGAGCCAAAGTTTGCCACCCCCTGAAATATAAGGTATACAGTGCCCCAAAGTGTGCATGTTTCTTTACATATCAAATAAAGAGATGGAGGCAGATCCTCAGCTGGTGTAAATTATCATTGCTCCACTGACTTTGATGGAGGTATGACAATTGACAACAGCTGAGGATCTGCTCCATACTCCCTCTTCTGAAGAGTTTACACACTAATTTTAGAAGTAAGGCAGCGTGAGAGCAACAAACAGTAAAAGACAGGAGGTGAGACTGAACGAGACTTACAGTAGTAACCCAAGTATGAGTTTACTCAGTTATGAAGAATGCACATTTTCATCCCCATAATGAAGAAAATTATAGGACCATCAACTTGATTTTCCTATTTAATAAACCTCAGTTGTTTCATCTGCTTTCCTGATTCTGCCATTCTTGCTCAGGCAAAACTCACTCCTTTAAAATAAATTTAGAGTTTTGCTTGCATAGGGAGTGTAGGATCAAAAGAAAAATTCAAAAAGCCCCAAAGAAAATTTCAGTAAATATGTGAATAACATATAATTGCTGAGCTTTTTACATACAATAAAGCAATGTCAGAAATGTAATTGTTTTGGTAATGTGCTGGGTCCTCCACACAGAACTGCTAACTTTGTCCATTACGTTTATGGAAACCCTCATTACGTTTTTGGAGTGGAGTTTGCAAATAATAACATGAAGCCCTAGTTTGCTATCAATACTGGCACAGCCCAGGTTTTCTTCTGTAATTCCATATTCCAGAATCCTTTGACAGTATTCAAGAATCCCTTATTCTTTATATACCAAAGCACCACATCTGTAGTATGCAATAATTAGCTGGGATATTTTTTAAAAGCTATTTGCCTATGGTCAGAGTAGGTGTTTACACTCAAGTTAAATAAATGTGATAATTCCACATTTTTAAAGTATAAATTAAATAATATAATTTGTACATTCTCACTGAAAATCACAAATTCCACATTCCCCAATATTATATATTCAATAAACCTCTAACATGACAGTTTTCTCTGCAACCGTAAGAAGTACTTATCTTTCTGATCGGAATATAACTGGGGAAAAAGCAATTTTGACTCAAGAATACTTTCTTTTTGTTCATAGTACTGGGCTTTTTAGTTCTAACAACCACTGCCATGCACTGTTTTGCTCTTGAATGTGAACATCTCCTATTTTAACTTATTTTTTAAAGAGGCTGTCCACTTTGGGCATAAATTCCTATTGCATATATGAGATAGCTAATTGAAAGGGCATGTAAAATATGAATATACAGAACTAAAACCTCACAGTCAGACATTTCAGATCATAGCTGAAAACACTTGCAGCTCTATGTTATTAAAATGTCATATTAAAATAACAGCAAAGTAGCAAATGAGACCGGGGCAAAATCCTGCCCCCTTCTGTGGAGCTATGGAGGGTTTTGCTGGGAGCTGAACTGGTGCTATTCTGCTGCTCATGGGACAGGTGCCAGGATTTTGTGAGCCAGACAGGGGTCTACACATCTCTTTTGGCATGCAACCGAGCTCTGTGGGGCCGTGCTGTGTTCCAATGCAGTAGTATTTTGGATTGGAGTGAGCCGGTGAGCTGCAATGGGTTGATTATTTCCCCACATAGTGTTTGGGCACAGTACTAATGCAGGCTGTTGCAGCCTGGACAGATTGGTTTCCTTCCCTTGCCCCCATATCCTGTGCCAATCATACCTATTGGAGGGGGATTTGCCTCATGATATTTTGCAAATAGATACAAAATATTGCTCAATAACTTCTTGCTATTGTATACATAAATAATTCAGTTTGGGAGAATATGGGCCTATATTAAGTAAAATTATTGCTTCCTTGGGCCCCAATCCTGCAAACATTTACACACATGCTCACCTTTACCCATGAGTAGTCCAAGTATGTATGCTTGCAGGACTGGGGCCTTAATTTACTTTGTATATTGTTACACAGAGTTACAGTAGCAGCATAAATTTTATTCTAGGAAAGCTACCCTATGTGTAGGGATGTAGAGTAGTTCAAGAGTCCATTAAGAAAAATAAATCTGGTCAGGTAATATGAACTGAATATTTCCATAATTTACTGGAATACATTCATGCACAACTGGATAAATAAAAGAAACAATGTGGGCATTAACTGAAATTAGAATTTATTCAGTGTCTGAGATAAAAACCAAATTATTCAGGCACTGGTAGCACACAGGTGATAAATGAAGGTCTTTTATGATTATGATTAAATCTTAGGCATTATTTTTAGAAAATAGATATGTAAAACCTTTTTTACAAATGTGTTTAAATATCACTAGTCAATGATTTTTTTTAAATGTTCAATTTACTATATGTCCTCTTGTACTAGAAAACATTTATAATATATATAATACTTGTATAATTCCTTCTAGCTAAAGGTTTCAAAGAGCTTCACAAACCTTGGGCCTGATCCTGCAATCACTTAAGCATGTGAGTAACTTTACACATATAAATAGTCCCATTAATTTAGGCCCTGGTCCTGTAAAAACCTACACATCTGCTTAATGTTTGGCACAGTGAGAAGTCCCCTGAAAGTCAGCGGGACTCCTTAGACTGTGTAAATGTAAGCATGTGCACAAGTCTTTGCAAGATTGGGACCCTAAATGCAAGTCCTTTTTATGCATAAGGATTGCTTGATCATGATGTAAAGAATCTAATTAAGTATCCTGACATCCCTACAAGATCGGTAAAATAGGCTAATCTCCATTTTATGGATAAGACTGAGAACCCAGAAGGTGTAGGTCTGACTTATCAGACATATTTTTGCATGCACCCAATTTAAGTACACAAATCACAATAAATGCGCCTAAGCTGGGGTCAAAAAACATTTGAAAATTTTGGCCAAAGTTACTTGGTCAAAATCACTCTCTCTGTCTGTAGCAGAACCAGGAGTAGAATGCACATCTGCAGACTCTCAACCCTAGGCAAGGCTTTCTCTCAAATTCATGTTAAATAATTTGCCATTTTTCAAAATGACACTGGGTAAATAAAACTGTTGCTGTTTTGTTGTATTTTATGATATTCACTAGATTATCATACGCAGTGAAGGTGTAGATTTGAATGTGGACCTCTTTTGTGTAGACAGCTAGCACCTGGGTTACAGAGACAAACAGTTTCACACCAAAAAGGAAAACTTGGAACCGTAGATTGTTTAATGCACAGATCTTGTGCTGTAGTTGCAGTGTTAAGAAGTCCTTGTTGTTATGAATGTGCATTATGAGTATATTGTACACAGTCCTGGTATGCAAATATGTAGCATTCAGAGAAGTGAAATAATTCTGTGTTATTATTATCTTTGTAAATTACATCTTAAGAGTTTTTTGAGGACTTTGTGATGGCAGTTTTCTATAGTCACACACAGCACAAAGTGTTTCTTTCATTATTAACAATAACTGAGCCAATGAAAATGCTTTTTAAATATACAGCAGGCAAGCAGTTATCCAGCTCTTCCTTCTTACCATCCACAAACCATCTTTTAGCATCTTATAAACCAGCATATAAAATAGCTTTGTAAACATCTGCTTTTCATTGTTAATTGTCAGGGAAAACTAGAGATTTAAATGCGTCTTTTGTAGCACTCCTTAATCCTATCAAGAAGAATAGCTCTAGATATTTCTTCTTTCTATACTGCAGATAGCTACTTCAGTCTCTCTCTTTTTTTAAATAACGTTAATTTTCATTTACTTGAAGATAATTTATTTAAAGACTCAAACAATTTCAGAGGTCTTGGATATAAAAAGCTGTATGACAACTCATTAAATATATCAAAATTCTTATATATTTCCTGATAATCATTAAAATATGTTAGTGAGAAAAATATATTGGATTTCTTATATAAGTGCTGCTCAATATTTTCCTCCATAGCCTCACTATTGAATTGGGTATTTTTATGAAACATGTAATAATAGAAATCCGAGTAAATGTTGTTGCTCCATAACATAGCAAAAGACAGACAAATCAAGAGCTAAATCTTCTTACATTATTATTTTTAAAGAACATTGTCTTTATTTTGGTAAACATTTCTGTTCTAATAATCAAGTCAGTAATGCCAACTGAGTGTGTCTGGCAATGATTTACTTAAGGTAGCATTCATAACACACAGTAGCTGCATTATAGAGGAAAAATAAATCTATTCATATTAAATTTCCTACCTTGAAAAAAATATTGAATTGCAGATCCAGAGCCATAACACAATGTTAAACTTTTTTTCCCCATTATACATACAGAAAGAGTATTCATGGTTTAAAAATTATTGTTTAATACTTCACATTCCCTAAACTGGAATTGATCATACAGTTTTTAAATATGACCAGGTTTGGTTCACTGAGCACTGATAATTTTTCAGTAAGTAAATGTTCTCTCAGCTTTCTTTGAAATAAAATTCTACTCAATTGCATACTGAGTTGTAATTTTAACAATGAGTTGTATCTTGTATTTTTTTAAGCAAGTAATAATTTGAAATGTGCTGTTTCCTATTTATGTTTCTTATTCCTTGCTCTTCAGTCTACTTTTGGAACTTGTTTTATAGAACTGATGTAGACATAGACGTTATCATCACTGCATGGAAAATTAATTTAAATGACATATTGTTGCTGTTTCTATGACAACCATATCATGATGCTGATGCTCTCAAACATTTATAAACTACAATTTCAAGTATGCTAATACCAGTGAACAGGGTTGACATTTATTTACTTAATGCTCAATTTAAAACTATGCTTCCTCTACTTTGTCAAAAGGCAAATTACAAGAGAATATACTTTAGCAGTTTGCAACTGAATTCTTATTTTTATGTAAACATTTTTTGTTTTAACTCTGCTACATATTATAGTCAAAAACATTATTCCATCAAAACAAGGACAAACTATGTACCAGCTTTTAAAAAAACTTTACAATGTAATATCCCAAAACAACTGTCACAATTTACAACATACAACATTGCTCCATTTTGGAGTAAATAAAGCACATTTAATTTTATCTGTGCAGTCATAGGTCCCAGTCCTGCAAATACTTGTGCATGTGAGTAGCTTTGCTTCACTGGGGGAAGGCTCATGTAGGTTAAGTTACTTGTATAAATGTCTGCAGAATCTGGCCCATAATGA
The DNA here is from genome assembly GCF_025201925.1 of Gopherus flavomarginatus. Taxonomy (NCBI): domain Eukaryota; kingdom Metazoa; phylum Chordata; order Testudines; family Testudinidae; genus Gopherus; species Gopherus flavomarginatus. The sequence goes on from NC_066621.1 coordinate 55,709,147, forward strand.
CAGAATAATAAACAAGCCTTTAAAAAGATGTCTACATTAAGTCCTTTATTCTATTATTTAAATGTTAAGAAGTTTACTTTTTCTAAATTGCATGATTTTGCATATTAAATACACATCTTCAGTATGATCATGTAGTTGTATTAATCTGGAGCCTTTTTGGATGTCACTTGAGTAGAAAGGGCTTGACTATGCACTCTGCTATTCAAGCAATATTCACACTGAAGTCAGTGAATGTTTTACTTAAATCTGAAATGTAGTACCAATTTAAGATCACTTGTTTCAAGTTAGTTTATAGCTATCGATTGTAAAGATTTACACAGAAGTTTTGCTGTCATAACACAATTTTATGGATTCTAACTTGCACTGGTAATAAACAAAGTGTGCTTTATATTTCTACAGCATATTACTTGTGCATGTCACTTGCCAATGATTGACACAGATAAGAAATAAAACACTATGAGCCAAATCCTGCAGTGCTTACTCTCAGCAAAAGTCCTAAAGCAGTCAATATGAGGTTGAATTGAGTAAGGACTGCAGGATCAGGCCCTGACTTGGTACTAGCCAATAAGAAAAGTTATCAATCATTGAACGTTAAAATAGATTGAATACTTTCAGCAGTTTCAACCTAATGTTTAGAAAACTATTTACACAATTTAGCCACTTATCAATAGATAGACCCAATTTTATTTGCCTCAAAAAGTTCCAGAAACAGACTGTGGTAAAAAAAATAAAATAAAATAACGTTCTTAGAAGTGAAAAAGGAAAGGAAACAGCCTTGCAATATTCACTTATAAATCTCATACAAAACTCATCTGCTTAGTAAAACTTAATGTCTTGTTTTTGTTCCCCACTGCATGATCTTTTTTGTATATCTAGTCAACTGCTTCAATATTTCTAACCCTCCTAATAAAAAATACCCTTCCTAAGTACACAGAGCCTGAACCATCAGTTCTTAACTCAGGCTAGACTCCCACTTAAATAATTGACAATGACATGGGCCTAACAGGATCAGGCCCATACTGTAGCAAATCCACAAGTGCATCTTGAAATCAATGTAATATGTAAGTGCAAAGTGTTGTTATGAATAGTATGGGATACAGAACCATTGTCCTATACCCGACAATCACTGTTCCTCCTATCATTTGGCATACATATGGGACTTAGTGGCAGTGCCTGTATTTACAATGTGGGCATGCCCTCAGTTCAAAGATAACTGTGTGTATTTGTTCTCTCCTTTGAGCTTCTTTCTCTCTTTATATAAGCAATTGTTCATGCTTTTGTGATTATAGCAGTCTCTTTAAAACATGCTTTGTTCTCTTTTGATGCACGAAACAAACACCAATGGGATGAAGCATAGGTGTATCTTATAGACAGTATATAAGTGCTCTACTACGTGCTTCATATTGCATCCTAATGTGCAACATTAGATTAGGGCATTGCCACTAAGAAATAAGGAATTCTGTGGACTGATAAACACTTGGAATTTTCATAGTGGATCAGAATAGTCCTGTTTAACACAGGCTCTTTAGTAATTGGGGTTTGGGGAAAAATATTCAGTAACGGTCATATTTACACCAGCGATCGACACTTAGCTCACTGGGCTATAATATGAAATATGGGAACAGTGAGTTACTCAGTACCTGCTAAAGGGTTCTTTAATCCTGTCTTCCCTCCCAGCCCTCTCAGTATTGGTGTGTGTTTAAATGAGGTAGTATTTCTTCTTGCCTTTCTTTATTAAATAATATCATTTTAACAAAGTCAACATAAGTACAGAACTATCTTTAAACGTGGGAATAACATATAGTAGAACAGGCCACACAGGTATATGCTGCAGGAGCATGACAAAATATGGTTTAATGATGGTTGTGAGTCTCTAATACATGGCCTTCAAAGTCTACTGGAATAGAAATGTTAAATATTTTCTCTCAAGGTACATTTTTGTATCTGTTAAGGTATTTTACCCATAGTTTCAGAGGGGTATACAAATGGAAGTTACAAATTAGTTTTTACCAAGAAGAAGGGCTCAGACAAATCTAGTAGCTGAACTAGTCAGAGTGGGAGTGTACAACTTCTTTTTAGCTGATATTTTTGCTTCTTCAGAAATCACATTAGTTAGTCCCTCTGTTTCTGTACCTGCTATGTATCAAGAATTCATTGGTACTGTTGATTCTAGTCACTCTAAGTAAATGAAGTTTGAATTCTTTCAGTTAGCTGAGTTTCTTACCACCTTTCTCAAGATTCATTTTCAGGAGACACTATTGCACTAGTTTAGACTGCAATGAAAAGTTTGATGACTGTACATTTGCCAGGGAAGTTACTGTTCTTCCAGTTGAGAGTGACTGCATACCATGAATGCTTTGCTGTGGTTTAGAAAGGACATCAGACCCCAAAAGGAGACCACCAGCTAGGGTAGGTCTCAGCTTCTAAAAGTCACTGTGTATTTTTTTTCTTCATCTCGATGTAAACTTAGTAAAAGCAGGGCTGGCAGTTTACAGGACGCCATAATGTATTTCCATAGCTTCCAGGTAGAACAAGACCTGTTCCATGACGTTGTTTTGTTGTGATAACTTTCTTATGTCTGGCCAGTGAAAATAGGCAAACCCAATGTGGTAATTATTGCCCTCGACCTAAGCCAAGTCTGGACCCTAGGAGCTGTTTATAGGTCACAGCAACGTGTTTCCATAATTCCTCTTTCATTCAAACCATTCAGCAAAGATTATAAACCACACTCAGTCCCGCCTCCAAATCGAGAGACAAACTAAAAGCCAAAACACTCCAGGGAAATCTGGGCAGTGCACTTGCCCTGAGTTTGCCTAGAGTCTGGGGAAACTGGTGGGGCAGTCAGTCAGAGATGCTCTGAGGCACGTGCTCTGAGGATGTGAAGGGAAACTTCCTTGAGTGAGTGGCGCTGTAGAACCCCGCCCCCATCCCCCAGGTTACTTTGTAAAGATGGGTAAAGAGATGTTCTGCCTATCAGGCGCTGGTTTCTGCCATGGAAACCACCGTCGGTGTGGTCCACAGTACAAAAGGTGCAGAAGCGAAGCAGGATTTGGGAGCAGATGGTTGGGAAGCGAAGTCGTGGATGCGTTTCCAGTACTTCTGTCCCCACTTCACCTCCTCAATTTATATAAATCTCTCTGCATGTGTTTTCCCGAGCCCATCACTGGCTGAAAGTGAGGGAAGATCCTGCTTGATTCTCCCCTCATCCCAAATTCATTCGCAGAGCCGTTAGAACTGGGGTTGCCAAAACAAGATTCTTCGATGACTTTCCCGATGCTACTGACAGTGTTTGTTTTGCTTTGCAAAGTGCTAATCCGAAAGCTCCTTGGCAGGCTTTTGCCTTGGCTGCCTTTTTTGCGCTGACCTCAGGGTGGCGTTTTAAGCACATAAACAAAGCCCAGGCAAGCCGAGAGACTGGCAAGTGTGGTCACCTTTATTGGAATAACAGTTCCATTAATGTTTTGGATAAATCAAACCTGCCTATTAAAAACGGTATAAAGTATAAAAGCTGCAAGTCTTACGTATAAATGGACAGCATTTTAATGCCGCCGACCCTGGGCACTTCTGAAAGTTCAGAACGAGGTGCGAGGTCCGTTCATCAATCTTAATCTCACCTGCTTTGACGGGGGAGTAGTTTAAAAAGAACTTGTCAAGCAACAGATCAGGATTTTAAACTCTAACTAGATGTTAGCAGTAACGACAGGAGGGAGAAACATCCCTAAATTGCTGTCCTGTTTACACTGGAACGTGTCTCTGGACCTGAATTGCATGGAGAGAATAAACACAATATAGAGTCATCTTACCTCCGAGACGAAAGGGCAAGTTTAGAGGAGGGTTAGGGGAACAAATGTAGTTATCCTCCATCCCATCCTAGGTCGGTCTGTCGCAGGGCTTTCTTACCAGCACTGCCTTCTTCTGACTAACTTGGATCCGATCTCAAGCGTGTTTTCCCTCCCTCCCTGTCAGACATTCCCTAAACTCAGCCCAGGACAAATCCAGAAGTCAGTCACAGCGTTTTTAGTCAATCGCTGTTGGTGCAAATCCCTTACAGCTCCTTTTAGCCCGAGCTTGGAACAAATTGCCGATCACAATGACTTTTTGTAAGCTTTTATTTGAGCTCTAGACGCAGGTAAGGCTGCCATTCACTGCAAATGATCCATGTTGCATTTGTGGGGCGCAGCAGCAGCCGGTGAAAATGGGAGTGTGATCCGCTGTTCACTAGGGGGGAATGGACCTGGAGGGGATCCACGGCAGCACTTTACTCCATTGCATTGTATTCTCACTGATCACTCTCTCTGCTTTTGTGACCCTCACTCCAAGCATTTTCAAACCCATCCGGAATACGTTCAGATCCTCCCCCTTAGTTTACATTGGAGATGTCAAAGGATTAAGTAAATGCAACTTTATTTGACCGTGGAGTTTACAGACCCTGGGATTCCTCCGTTCTTTGGCCTGATTCTAATTCCATAGCGGTAATTACCCTTCGTTTCTTTAAGTGCAATAGATTTATTGCCTTAGAGACTATGCACAGTTTGATTGAATTATTCATTTTTTTTCTTTGGTGTAGACTGCATCTGGGGACTCTGATGTGACGTGTAGATTTTTTTTTCCAGGAACAAAGGGAATGTGGAAATGAAAGAGAGAGGGAGAAAGAGGCTGGCAGATGTGATGAGATGCGGTGAAGGTGTATCCAGCTTGGCACTCCCACTCCTCTCCTCTCCTCTCATTGCAGCCCTGGGTGACTCTCAGGCTAACACAAACAGCTTTTCTTCCGCAGCCTGCCCTCTGTCACTGTAAGTACAACAGCCTTCTCTTATCAGCATGCAAATTCCAGCCACTCACTACCTTAGCCTAGTGTTTGCACTTTAGATTTACAGAGGAGACCTTTAAAATGAACTTTCCGAGACAGGAAGGGGTTTCATGTCAAACTTGCTTGTATTTTCTTTGTAAAAGTTTATGTGGTTTGCCGGTTTGGGGGGGTTGTTGTTCCTGCGGCTTCTTTGCTTCTCTGTCAGGATGATGCACAGTTTCAAATGAAATTAAAATGTTCCTTTGATCTGCTTCCGCCAAAAGGACAATACATAGTTAGTAAATGACGCCTTAAGAAACTCAGAGTTTTGTTTTCAATTGGGTCCTTGCTAAAATGTAATCCGTTCCCCCCCCCAGTTTTTTTTTAAGAATATCACCAAGGGCTCTGTTATTGGGGAACTCAAATCATCTGATGGGTTTGCCTATAGAGAAACATGTAGTCATTTTGGTACCAGTTTTAACAAAACTTTTCTCCCTGTCGGATAAGTTTTTAACTCCTTTTCCTTTACCTCTTTCTCACGCAAGTTTGAACTCTTTGAATCCTTTTTTTTTTACAACCTATAAAAAGTCGTCCTTGTCGGAGTGTGTCACCAGTGAATTTATAAGCATGCTACTAATTGTCCTGCATTAATAAGAGGGCTTTTATTGCTTGGCAAATGACTTCTAATGTAGAATTGCTTGCCCTTTGTATACAAACTTTAGACTATACCAAAAACTCTATAAGTCTTAGGTTTGCTCATCTTCTCTAGGAGGTGGCACAACAACCCAGATACACGGGTTGCTTTGCATGTTGGACACTGTTTTCCATGCCTGTATTAGATGAGTGGCACAGCACAAAATGCAGTGACAGCTGTGAACAGGTAAGTGCTCCAACGTAGCTGAGTGCCTCTAATTCCTTCACTCTAGAAGCGAGAAAGGAGGCACAGCACGAGATGTTCAGCATCCCTCTTCAACATCTGGCTGCGCTGCTGTGGCTAGCCTTTAGCAGTGAGAGGCAACCAAAGTAATTCAACGAGCGGTAAACTTATATTAATTCTAAAAATAAAGGATATTTTCTCTCTTCCACTGCATATCTAAACATCATATGATCACTTATTCAGCATTCAGAGAGATAAATACACAATTGTTATCCGCAGAGCACACCCTCCCCCATGTTTACATACAATGCACAATGAGACTTTTTTAATGCGGTCCATCTTTTACATCTGTGTATATTTACACCTGTAGCTTAATTTAAAGGAAGCAACAAGCTTTATTGCCCAAGTTACTTATTTGAACGCAACCCATCTGTGCCGTGCATTTCTGCCCCGACTTCATTTCATTCTTTGCACGATAGTTTCGGTGGAGCAGAGATGCTCTTCAGATTAAGGGCTAGCTGGGCTTTGAACCTTCTTAAATTACACTGCCTTTTTAATTGTTTGATGTTCATTAGCACCTAGCACTTGATAGTTTCAGTTGTTCGAAAGAGATGATATAACTGCTAATGTTTAAAAAAGAGGAAAAACTTTCAGCAGCAAATTGATGGGGCAGTAGATACGCATCAGAATCTTTTCTTTGTACATTGAGTAGATCTTTTTTCTTACAAATCTCAATTTCTTGTCCCAATAGGTTACAAATTATGCAAAAAGTCTAGGTGTCTTCATCTGTGAAATATTTCAGTGTATCACTATAAAGTCATTACTGTCAAATCCCGGGCATTATAATTAGTTTTAAACAAATCTCTACAGTACCTAGAAAGAAGAGTCATTTCTTGTTTCTAAATTTGTGCACAAGGCACTAAAGGCAGGTGAATGGTTTGAAGTTGTTGAAACCAGGTGAATGTACAGTCACTTAAGCGTCTTATAAACTGCAGTCCCTCTGCCTGACTGTAGATTTTAGCACTTTTATTTAAATGAAAAGAATACATGAGAATGAGACTTAATGTAGCCAGTCAGCTAATTTGAGGATAAAGTATTATGAGAGTCTCTTGATAAATTAAAAGTTCTGTCTGGAGGTGATCTGCTTACAAAATGATACGTTGATTCCCTTTATTTTGTGGAATTGCCTCAAACATTTTTTTAAATTCTTGTTATTCCTGCAGGTTCTTACTTTAAACTAATTTCTCCAGGACTTGATTAGAAGGGCAATAGCATAACACACTGGAATAGCAAGGAAGAGGATGCAACATGTATGTCTCTTAATAGAGTTTTAAGTTGTAAAACTTGTAAAGAAAAGAAAACAGAACCAGGTCTAATCAATCCTACGTCATCACGCTGATTTTCAGCATGTTCCTGGAGAGCAAGGTTTATTTGCAGTAGATCTGATTGTACTTCTATTTCTAACCTACTCCGTAAATTTGGGTTTGTGTGTGTGAGAGAGCGTGCAAATTCAGCCTTTCTGCTCGTCTTTCTGGCCTCTAGAACCTATGAAGCCATTTAAAATTAAAAAGTTTCTCTGTTACTAACAATTCCAGGCGCCTTCTGGAAAATGGGGAAAGGGTTGCCAAAAATATAAAGAAGGATCAACAACTTTTTTTCTCTCTCTCTCCCTCTTTCCAGGAGGCTGTTCTCCGCACTCCCAGGCTTACAGTAGTTTAGCTAAGGTGTGCATCATATCAACAGGGAGAGACGCTAGTTTTACAATTTGGTTTGCCCACCTGATCCTCGGGCCCCCGACAGTTTGTAAAACCTCTTTCACGTTTGCCTTTTGGAATTTAAAAGGAAACCATTGAGACCTTCTTTCTGATTGTTGCAACACTCCAAGCCACTGGTTGATTTACTCTTGGTCCACTTGGGGTTGTTTCTTCATCCTCCCCAGATTTGCTTTTTCATTAACACTTATAAGTAAGCGCTAGTTCCTAAATCACTGTTCACGTCCTGTCTGTAGCCTCTTTGTAGCTGTACATTTTTTTGCCGCAGATAAAGCTCTCGTCATCACAGGCAAAGCCAAACTTCAATCTGAATCTGTTGTTCTGTATCAGATATTTCCTCCCAGATTGTACCTCTCCTTTTGTTTTAATTATGTGCATCTTCTTTATCTTTCAGTTAAATGCATCACTACATACTTTGCACTCACCCCTTTTCCTTGTGTCTCTTTCCTTCCCTCCCTCAGCCGTGGGTTTGTCTAGCGTATATCTGGATTCCTATCTCTAGTGTAATTTATACATTTCATCTGGTCTTACCCAGATTTAGCTTTGGGAGAGGGCTCCTACCCACTAAAACTGGCAATAAGCGTTTTTGTTTTTTTGCTGCTTTTATTTGTATTTGATGTCTCTTACTCTTGACCAGTCCATCCCTTGCCCTCCAGATGTTTCTCCTTGTCTTCTTGAACACGTGTCCTTTCTGACTTTTGTGTGCGCCCTCCTAAACACATCCTTTAAAGTACTTGGGGGAGAGGGTGTCAGTGTGTAACATGATTCTTTTCTCCTTTAGTTTATTCTCTTCTTACTCAATCCTCCCAGGACTCGCCACATCCCCCTCCTGCTTTTCCGGTCCTCCCCCCCGTAACTTTGTTACCTTTCCTCACCACTCAGAGCAATCAGTGGTCATTAGGCGAGAGAGGTTTAAGGTTTCATTTGTCTAATAGCAATGTGAGTGGTGATAGCTTCTCGGGGATGCGGCTAGCAGCCTGGGGTGATTTCACTTTCTGTTTTGTGCTCACTTTCTCTTCGGTTGTTGCGTTTCCCTCACTCGCTCGCTCCCTCTCACTGTGTTGTCTCATCTTGCCTCTGCTGTCTGGGAGGGGGAGCCCTGCCTCCTCTTGCTTTTCAGATCAATGCCCTGGCCACTCACTTTCTGATGTTGCACGACGGGAAATGCTTTGAATACTTACGACATGGCCGCTCACATTGATTGCCAAGATTGACAGCAGTAACCATCGCCTTCACTTGTTTCAGGAGGAAAAAAATTAATAATAATGAACCTGATTGTAACCAAATCTCCAGACAACCCATCAGCAAACTTCTAACGATCCGGATCCTGCACAGCCATGGCCCGGAGAAACACCAGCAGACTTTAGTGCATTTATTTTTATTTTATTTGCTGAATTACTCCCCGTTTATTTCTCTCCTTTCTACATCCTCTTGCCCTTTTTTTAATGAAAATTACTGAAGCGCATAAAAAAAGGGGGGGCGACTCTCCCAATGCTTTGTGTCACACCGGATTCCGAGGAGGTAACCAGGGGAAAAAAGCCCTATTGTGTTGTATACCTGTTGTTTACTATGGTGTGTAGTGCAGCCTTGCTTGGTGGTGGTGGTGGTGGTGTTTTAATGGGGTTTCGCTGGATTTATGTCGCTTTGCAAGAGAGAATCAGGGTTCCCCTGCACTGTCTTTAATGGGTTGTTAGTTGCAATTGTCTAAAGCAGCAGCGTCCGGAGGTAGATGTGTTGGTTAGTTTTTAACAATCTGAATTAACCCCCCTCCCCGCGCGATTATTTACTTTTATACCACGAGGGTTTTATTTTGTTTTAGGAAAAGTACTTACAGTCTCCTCCGTGTGTGAGGTTTCCAAGACTGTGAAATCTTTCATGGACCTTAAGGACTCCACTTCCTTGAAATCACAACACTTTCTCATCCTCCCTGAGAGTTGAATCTATTTTAAAATGTAGTGACAGATCAGCGTTGTATTTTAAGATCACCCACGGCAGAGAACACATGGTGCTAGGGAGATAGTTTCTTACGTACAGCAACACAAGAGAGAGAAAGAAACCCGAAATAAATCTTTAAGAGCAGAAAGCTGCTGTCATTACTCCGTAGTGGTCGCGTGGGTTTGTCCTCCGTGGATAGACCCAAAGAAACAGAATGGAAGAGGATGCAAGGACTTTTTATAGCGATTTTAAATTCTCCGTTAAGTTTGAGGTGGGTAACTGCATTGAAGTTTGCCACAAATGTGCTATTCGTGGAGTATATTATACAAAGATATTGGACCAGTGGGGTTGGTAATATTGCGCTTGGCCACAGAGGGGCACTATCCCGAGGATTTGCAGTTCCTGTGGTGGCGTCTTATCTCTCCAGGCAGAAGGCTTGGATAAAGTTTATACTGAAAACTTTAAAATTGATATCACACCCTAATTTGTGATACACAAGGAGGGGGAGGGGAGAGACCATCATCAGAGAGCTCTGTTTACACCATGAGAAAGGGAGAGCTGTGCTGCATTGTGGGCTTGCCCACAACATTCAATTTGGGATTTCTTGCTGCCTTAGCTCTCGCCGGAGGTCATGCAAATCGACCTTAAAAGAATGCATAAGCCATAAATTAAAATAAACCCTTAGCCAGGGGCTGATCCATAAGTAGACAATACCTAACCTGGACAAAACGGCTTCCTTTGCGAGCTGAAAAAAAGAATAGCGCCTAAGCTAAATGCAACGTAAGTTTTCAGGAAGTATTTCCCTTATTGTTGGTTTTAATTAATCGCAATGCAACTACATACAGTAGCAGTTTATAGACAATGCTATAAGAATCGGAGTGAGAGGCACGGTATGGTTGTGGAGAGCTTGTGCTTTCTCGAGTTTTCACTCTTTCGGAGCTGTTGGTGTGTTTGATTATGGAGAAGAAGCCTCTTTATGTGATCAGGTTTGATGTTTTATCTTAAATAATGATCTTAGGTTTAGGAAAACTCTGAGTTGGCTACAAATGTATGTAATAGGTACACACACAGTGTATCTGTGTATAATCATCTCGTGAGTGTGGTTTTTTTTTCTTGCGTTTTTGGCAATTGTTCCATTCATGATTCTGAAAAGAATGGTCAGTAAGAACTAATAATTCTTCTACTTCTTGAGTTCTAGTCTTTAAAGTAGGAGGCACTGGGTATGCTGGTGGTTATTCTTGTGTATATGCCTGTATGTGTGCATCCGTGTGTGACACTGTCTGTGTTTGTGTGTGATCACACACGTTATATGATCAGATACATACACATGTACATTAATAATTTAGCTGTCAGTGAATTACTCTTCCGACGAGATCTTGCCAGCCCCGTTTCCTACTTCTGTTTAACAGCATTGAACAGTTAACCCGCTAGGGCTGCATGCTTTTAGAAGAGCAAGGCCTTGAGGTGAATCAGAGACACTGACCATATCGATTTGATTGCTGCCTTTGCTTTCCACAGGACCGTTTCACAGTTTGTTGTTTTTTTTTTTTTAAGGACGGGAAAGAGTGAAAGTGGCAACGTGAAAAGACAATTAGTGTTTTGTCTGTGTGTGTCAGGGGTATTTTACAAGAGAAAGGCAGCGTGTTGGGAGCCTGGGGAGGAGAGATTAGCTCTGTCCTAGGGGTGTTTCCCAAAAACACAGACAGTGAAACTTTCAGAGATAAAGAAGCATGTTTTTCGCCTGTTGTATGCAGATAAGGTATATGTCTGAGTTCATTTAAATAGCCTTCTGCACATTGCCGGCAACTTTTACAATCATTTTTATTTTACATTTATTTTTACATTTTTTAATATTACCATCTTTAAAACTGATCCAAAGGATGCGAGGGAAGAACGCAGTCCTCAGCGCAGGGTTTCAACAGAAAATACACGAATTTCCCCTGCTTCATATTCGTGGAAGGGGGTAATTCTGAAGCCTGTTTTGAGACTTTAACTTGACTTGTTTTATTGACGTGCTTGTGCCCACTCAATTAAGCCATTGTGCCAAAAGTAAATAATGAAAGGGATGAGATGTATGAATGTAGTCTGCCATGATATACAAATACTGAATAGGAAAGACGCCCGCCTTTTTTACTTTTCCACAAGCCCACTGCATATCATGAGCTATTTTCCATGACTTTATTGCAGGTTGCTCCCGGCATGAGATTTCTTGTGTTCAATAGTCACAATGTTATATACACACTGTCTGCACATACTAAATAGCGACCATACCTAGCATTTCATTCTAGTAAAATAAAAGTAATCTATTTATAGTGAGTACATTGAAAAGAAAATAATTAGGTCACTTGGATTATGCTGCAGTTTGAAGTAGCACAACACCTGGCAGGAACTACTTATCATTTTCTTTAAACTCTGTACTATCCATAACTTTGTTTCTTATAATACATTCTTGTGTTAAGTGAGAAAGGCTGTTTGTAAAACAATCCCCTGGCTAGTTCCACTGTTGGGTGAAGTTGATCCTGTAATGGCATTTTGTTTTGAACAGTTGCTGTAGTTGAAGTTCCCTCATAAGGTAAGGTGGCACTGGGTCTGAAAGGAGGTCCAAATGCCACATTTATAATTAGACTGCCAATTCAGCACATTGTATCCATTGCTATACAGGGATATACTGCTGTGTCTGGTCTCTCAATAGCCTATTTTCAGAATTAGCCAATTCAACTGCTTAAACCTCGGAGTCAAATTTAGAATAGGCAATGAGAGAAGGAAAGAAAGAAAACAATAATGCTTTCTCTTTTCCTCGGCTAGCTATTAAAAGCCAAAGAATGTACGGAAACCATGCACTGTACTTGGAATCAATACATCAAACGTAGTTTGGCCAGAGTCTGCACGTTCTTGTTTTTTTTTTTTAAAGTGCACTTGAGGGAGGCGGAGGGGGGTAGGTGACACAAACTACCCCCCACCCTTGCGAATCACTCAGAATGGGATGTTAATCCTGTCAGTGCAGTTTAGAAGGTACTTACCCTAGCAATTGGTTGATTATTTTTTTTGCAGAGGAAGAATCCGTATTAAAATAAGGAGCTGTCAGTGCAACTTGCCCTGGGTTTACAGAGCGAGGGAAGTATTGCTGATTTCAGGTCTAATCAGAGATGCTTGGACAAACCCTGGCAGGTACTTTCCCAAATGTTAAGGTCCTTACATGCTGAAGAAGTAACTTTCCTTGGCATTGTGAGGCAGTTGCCTGCCTTAACTCCATTGCACGCATCCCTCCTGGCAGGGTATGTATAGAGGCCACAAAGATGCTGGGAGGGAGGATGCATCTTTCTGCTCTGTAGGGCTGAGGCTGGCAGTCTTAGACGCAGAGCGAAAGGAGGGTTGGCAAGGTGCATCCCCCGGACCTTACACAAGCAGTGACCTGCTAATTTCTGGGCCACCCACTGAGGCTGCAGCCAGAGACTCCCCGGCCAACTGAGACCAGCAGGTTCTGCAGGAGGCAAGACGCTGGTTGGTTTGGAGAAGTTCACCCCCCCCCCCTGCCCCGCTCTCCATATTCCGGCAATCACGCTGGGGAGCCACCCAGGCGATTGGGGATGGGAACAGACAGGGACCAATGCCCCTGGATAGCAGCTCCGGGTGTTGCGGAAGTCCCTATGAATCTCACGCGGCGATTCAACCCAAGGGATTTGGTGGTTTCCTCAACAGCCCCAAATTTCCCCGCAAAAGGCCGTGAGCCAGCGCGATAGAGGGCTGGGGCAGCGGCTGCTTCAAAAGCAATCAGCAGCTCAGGGAAGTGGCGGCCAGAGCGAGCGAAGAGCAGCTCTGCCAGCAGCGCCCCAGCAGGAGAAGGACACACGCTAGGTCTGAGCTCGTGAGGGCTCCAAGCCCGACGCCTCCCCGGACACCTCGCACTGGGCACTTGCTGCTGGCGTGCCTCGTGCGTCTGTGCCTGGATTTACAGTGCCCCAACCTCCGCTCCTAAAGCTTTTAACTCATTCAGGAATGAACATGAGGGGCCCTTTGCCGAAGCACATTCGCTCCTCCTTTCTCTTACCACTTCTTATCCTTGCAGCTGCACTGAGAATTTCAGAACCGTTTGCGAGACTTTGCTGGAGACTACTCGAGAGCTTGTCTGGTTTCTTTTCTGCTGGCTTGCAGGGTGCAAAACCGGTGTAATGCGTAGGGAGTGAGAGTAGGATAGATATCGCCATGTATGCGCATGCACGTGTGTTGTGTTGCTGATTCTGTGTTGTATTTGTGTAGCTCTTCAGTGCTTCCTTATTACTCCAAAGAATCATTTGAAAATATATACACCTTTATGAAAGCAAGAGGAGAGGAGAAGAGCAGAGTGTACCAGTTAGTCAGGCCAGGCCAGGCCAGCAGTAGCTGACTTGTACAAACCATTAGCCAGTGCCAAACGTTAGTTGCCTTTGTTGTCAGTTTGGTTTTTGTCAATAAATATTGCTCCACTCCCCCTTTGTTAGTTGGGGGGGGGGCGTTTGTAATATGTGGCCAATAGTTGGTCAATTCAGGCCAAACTTTTTCTATTGAATAAAAAAATCACTGGAGGTGTTTTCCAGCAGGTCCTGGCTCCTGTTGAAATGCCTGCATCTCTTTAAAGGCCTTGCAGTACCCTTCAGAGTGATGAAGACCAGGACTTTGAACGTTGATAGCAAAACCAAATGTTTTCTTTTCAGTGGGCACAGAAAGTTTCTTCAGTCATGACCTTATATCTATTAAACACCTTAATCACCTTAGGAGATAACACTTTTTCAGGAAGAATATCCATTAATCTTTTACAGTTGGTTTGATTTTCCCCTAAAAGAGTATGTGGATCAAATGTAAAAGGCTATTGACATTTTTTATTTTTTTCCCTAAAACAAAGAATTATGTAAGAGGAGTAGCAATCTAGCTTTCTCTATAGTATGTATTGTGGGGTGATGTATATTTCTCTCTCATTAAAGTGACTTAAAAGATTACCGGGTGTACTTGGCAAAGGATCCCTTTTAACAATTTACAGTTTAAATGTTATGTAAATAAAGAAGTAGTTTTATTTTTGTGTGCATATATAAACTGTGTCCTTCTCTGTAATTGTACAAGGGTGTATTTTTTAAGGTTTCTGGCAATAATATAAATCAGAAAAACAGAGCTTTGAGTAGCTTGTAAATTATGCCAGAGCCCCAAGATTAAAATACAACCTAATAATATGTACAGTAGTTTGGGTGTATCTTGTTACTGAAGTGGCAACAAAAAAGTCAGACACTAATGTAAAGTTTTTTAATCCTTTAGTAAGTTGATATATTGTCTTTCTCACTGTATTTTTATTTGTTTGAGCGTACATACATTTTTCTCTATATTTTTTTTTCCAGGTAGAATATCATATGTGGTACGTTTGGGGACATGTTTTTGCAGTATAACACATGAAATTCCTTTTACTATATATAACATATATTAGGTTGCTTATATAACAAAAATCTGTAACTATTTATTGATGTATCATTATGGCTCATGACATCACACTAAAATCCAAGACTGTAAAAAGTTGTGATTAATAAGGCTCTATCTGACACAAGTGTGATGTCTGTATGTGTATGTTTGTGTATATATGTAACCATATGCAGAGGAGGGTGATCGTGAAGATGTGTTGACTAGAAAACAGCTGATTTTTACCATGATAAAACTGGATAATGGCATGTTTTCAAAGCATGTCCATGATACCAGTACATTATTCTTTTAATACTTTATTCTATAGCAACAGCAAATATTTGTGACATCACAATGAGAGATTTCATGCCAGTGTTTAGTTTATGATCTTTTAGAAAGTCTTCATTTATTTGGCACTGATGAAACTGCTACACATAACCATGGTATAGTCAAGTATTCAGTGAAGTTTTAAATAATTCTCTTTCAATTAGTACAACAGGAACTTGAAAAATGGATTTTCTCTTAAAGGAACAAGAATCATTACATGCAGGTTTCTTCCCTCCCTTTTAAAAACTTCATATTGGTTTTATGTTTTTTGTTTAGTCTCTACATAAATTAAAAAAAAAAACACTCCTGCCCTCCCTCTTGCCAAGTTTGAAAATGTTGTTTGGAAATGATTAGAGAGTAGAAGTATTTTTATCACATTTCTCTTGGGGTTTGCAAATTTGATTGGGTAATATAAAATGGGGTAAATTACTGAAGTTGGTTAATCAGAGTCATTCATTTATAACACAGAATACATATATATCAATTGATGTTTTTGAAGTCAAGCGAAACATTCCATCAAGTTAATGTGTTTAAGAGTATCATATCAGGCACAGACAGGTACTAGAAATGATAAAAAGCAGATAACCTGCAACAAAATGATTTACAGATGGATCATTATCTACTACAGTGAGGTTACAAAGATCATATTCTTTATAAAAACAGAATGTAGTTTCTATAGAGTTAGCAGAATTATTTAGACAAATCTGAATAGTGAATGTTTTCTGAAGGATTGGTAGAATTTGTCGAAGACAGCATGTATTACATTTCTAACCCTCTTGTAGTCTGCATATTATTTTAATATGTGGAAACATACTGGCATGTGTTTTTAAATACTTTTTATGCTGGTAATCCCTGGAATAAGTTTGCTGATAAAATGCTTTTTTATATTCTGTATAAATTAGATATTTAAACTTCAAAGTTTTCATACTCCGCACAAAGGTTCTTAAGACTAAATTATCTGCTCTTCAGTGAGAATGTAGCACATTTATTTTACCTTCTTTAAGTGATATGGAAAAGCATTTTAGCTCTTGTAGTGCAGTTAGAAAACATGTGTTTTAAAAATAAGCATGGAGAATTTTACATTATCTACACATTTAAAAAATAAACAGTGGGAAGGTGTTTTTTTTAAATTTTTTTAATTTTGTAGGCTTGCTAGGTTTAAGGACCTGCTCAGTGTGGTGGCTGAGGGTGTAAATTATCACAACTGATGCATCTCTTCTATAGATTGGTAGACAGGACCCTAGTTAAAAGTTTGCTATTCACTTCTTCAACAACATATAGAAGTGTGCATGTCCATTATTTCTCCAGTCTACTATGGTAGACTAACATAAGGCAATATGAAACCGTAAAACCTAAGAGTTGCAGTATTGATTTGATTCTTAACTGCAAATCCTTCATATCATTGCTCAAAATATCTAACTTTACACCAATATTAGCCATTCTTTTTATAGTGACACCATGCTTAGTAAAAAACTTCTAAGCACTGAGGTCAGGTGTTGAGATTGAATTCTGGTTTATTTTTTATGAATCAGATAAAGATTTCTGTGCATGAGACCGTATGTGAAGATGAGAGAACAAGAACATTTCCATATCAAAGGCAATATATCTGAGGCTGCATAGTAATTAAAATGCAGTGGTTTGGACTGTGTGCAGTAGCACTTAAGCAGAGTGTTGTTGGGAACTTGTGCAGCGTGCAGGCGGTTGCCACTTGCATACTTCTAGAAATATACTTATAATTTTGTACAAACATTTATGCCAGTCCACACTTTTCTGTGGATAATTTGTATTTCATCCAAACCATTCAAAGTAGAAGATATTTTTTGAGCAACCCCTTCATTATGGCTTTTGTGCATCAACTATTTTTATTCTGCTTGTTTGTATTTCCTCTTACCAGAATGATGGCTTGTTTATATTCCGATTTTTTTTTCTGTTTTTCTAAAACCCCTTCTGTATATCACTCAGATTTTAATGAAAATATCTTCTTAGATTAATTGAATACAGCATGATTTATTACATGCTGCATTTTAGAATAAATTCACTGTATGCATTGGAACAGACTATTTTTAATGATACAATACACATTCAAAAATTCTGACTAAGTCTTACATGATACTAAGAGAATGAGGAAATTAATTCTAAGGCCCTGTCCACGAGGAGAAATTGACCAGCGTAGATATTGGGAGATAAAATATTCTGTAGTAGCTGTTCCAGAATAGCTCCACATGTGGTGACTTTATTCTGGATAATTAGTCTGTTCACAAAACAGAATAATTATAAAAGATTAAAAGTTACTTTTATTCCAGAACAGAATATCTGCAAGGAGAACTATTGTAGAATAGCTATTCTGGAGTAGTTTATTCTATAGTAGCTATGCCATGTAGACAAGGCCTAAGAATACTTTCATCTCAGAATGCATATCAAGTGTCCTCATCACCTAAGCCATCTGTGCTAGGGATTCCTACTATTTGTTACATCTATTTAGTAACCAAAATTATTAATTAGAAGCCATCAGGAAACTTTATATTTAAACATATTTTTGTATCTTGTGAAAGTGTTCTGTTCTGTTAATCTTATTATAAGTCTCTCTTTGGCCATTTCTTTTCCACTTTTAGACTCTGATTGGTTTAGAAGTATGCCACTTGAATATAATGGACCACATGACCAGGGTTTTACAGCATATCATGTATGCCTTTGACATCAGTATTATTGTGGCCGAGCTATTAAACTGAAATCCTGACCATTTGTGGTTAGCAAAGAGCCCAAGGCATTGTTTTGCAAGAGTAGGGTTATTAATCTCAGTGTCATGGCCAAATTCCAGTCTAGATAGGATGTAGTTACCCATCTAAATTTCCCCCTGCAGTTTCATCAACTGGCTGAGTTAATCCTCACTTCCTCTCAAAAATACAGTTGTGTAGTGTCACTGGTGCAGAAAATTTATTGTGTTTTATCCAACTAGTGCTGCAGTCTAACAGTTGGTGACGTTATCACTAGAGCTATATAATCTGTGAAGCATTTTGGGAACCTTCTCAAGGAAAGGTGCTATGTTTATAGCAGGGGTAGGCAACCTACGGCATGGGTGCCGAAGGCAGCACTTGAGCTGATTTTCAGTGGCACTCACACTGCCTGGGTCCTGGCCACTAGTCCGGGGGGCTCTGAATTTTAATTTAATTTTAAATGAAGCTCCTTAAACTTTTTAAAAACCTTATTTACTTTATATACAACAATAGTTTAGTTATATATTATAGACTTAGGGAAAGAGACCTTCTAAAAACATTAAAATGTATTACTGGGATTCAAAACCTTCAATCAGAGTGAATAAATTAAGACTCAGCACACCACTTTTGAAAGGTTGCCGACCCCTGGTTATATATATGCTGTAAGTGGTTTATTATTTTGTTGTTAAGATGGAACAGTTAAAACGATTATATTTATTCAGTTTTTTAGTTCTTGAGCTGGTTTTGGAAGAAAATATTTAGCAAGATAGGGACAGATTCTCAACTGATCCTCAGCATAGCTTTATTGCAGTGGTTCTCAAACTTTTGTACTGGTGATCCCTTTCACACAGCAAGTCTCTGAGTGTGATCCTCCCCTTATAAATTAAAAGCATTTTTAAAATATGTAGCACTATCATAAATGCTGGAAGTGAAGCGGAGTTTGGGAGCATGGAGGCCGACAGCTCACAACCCTCCATGTAATAACCTCGTGATCCCCTGAGGATCCTGCTGCTCTATTGACTTCAGTGGAATGATGCCATTTTACATCAGCTGAAGATAGGAGCTGATCTAGCTCCCACTGGAGTCAATGGAAAGACTTTAAGGGGACTTCAAAAGGACCTGCTCTCACTGAAGTCAATGGCAAAACTTACATTGATTTCAGTGGGTCAGGGTCAGGTCCTTATGTGTGATGCTATCTTTTGCTCTTTGGATGAAATTCACTCCCCACCCTTTTGCCCTGTAAAGACTAAGTAACAGAAAGACTGGAATTTATCTCTTTCAAGCCACCTTTTGGGCTCTTTCTCAAGAGCTGCTCTTCCAGTGGATCAGATGGAGTAGGAGATGCTGCTGCTTCCTCACCCATTATGTGTGGTTTCTGGGCCACTGAATCCATATAATAATAATCCTGGAGACTGGTTGTGCATACTCCCTTCCTCACCCACATCATATGTGGAGTTCAGGCTCCTTGCCTGCAGATCCTTGTATATAGTCCCTCTGCTGAGGGCTTTATGCTGGCCCTCACAATAAGGGTGAATTTCACTTAGTCCTCAGCACAAGTATATGGGTTGTGCACAAGCACAGTTTTCATTTATGTGCAGTGATGTATAGTTCAGGGTATTTTGTTGTGGTTTAAAATAGAGTAGTGCCTGGGATTGAGACTTTTATGTTCAACTCTGATTTACTTAAGTACTTTCTTAAATTTAATACTAAAATATCCAACTGACTTGCCCAAAATTTCAAAAGGCAAATGTCTAAAAAGGCTTTCATGTTACCAGACACCATTTGATATTTTAAATACAATTACCTTTTTGTCTGTAAAATGTAGACTTTTTACTAGTTTTGATGTGTACATTCAGTTCTAGAATGGGATTTTCTGTCCCAGTTGCACACAACTACAATTTGTATCTTTTTTTTGTTTTTTTTTTTTGGTGTGGACAGACATACATTCATTTAACAGGATTGTTAAAACATACTGTGGTTAATGTGTCCACCCTGAAATGTATACCATCAAGGTTCTACTCTTAATATTTTTTCCCTACTAGAGGGTAGGAAAAGAGGCAAAAAGGAAAACACCAAATGAATCTCCCTCCACCACCTTCTTCGCCCACTAAAAAAGCATCAGAGAGAGAGAGATGTGGGGAGAAGGGTATAAGAGACGGGAGAGACCCTGTTGCATCTTTTTTCTGGTTTGATGGTATAAATAGTTACAGTAGACGTAGCTTTAACTATGGAGTCACTTGTGCACTTCCTAATTATGGTGGTGCCTTGTTGCCCTGTGCAGGATCAGGTCTGCATTGAGGGAGGTGCAGTACAGACAGTGAGGTAGACACGGTAACTTGTAACAGGTTTCAGTGGTAGCCATGTTAGTCTGTATCAGGAAAAAACAAACAAAAAAACAAACGAGGAGTCCTTGTGGCACCTTAGAGACTAACAAATTTATTTGAGCATAAGCTTTCATGGGCTCGAACCCACTTCATGGTATCCTGCTGTTAATTGATTTATCTTGTTAGACTGACTTAACACTTGATAAAGCAACCCACATCCTTTCATGTATTATACCTGTATCTTTTGCTTCATACATCTGATGACGTGGGTTCTAGCCCACGAAAGCTTATGCCCAAATAAATTTGTTAGTCTGTAAGGTGCCACAAGGACTCCTTGGTTTTTGTTTTTTTTTTCAGTAACTTGTACTATTTCTCCTTTTGGTTAGTGATTAGAACCTTTTTATTTAAAACAAGTTTGATATGATCAGCCTTTTCATCTTTGCTTGGTGGGATAGAAGATGATTAAAGGGGAGGTGTATATGTGCTAGAAGATGTGGAGGCCATGAGGACTATGTTTGGAGAAGTGTAAGGATATGGAAAAACCTACAGGAAAGAAAAGGAAGATCAAGGAGGAAAGGTCTTGCCAGTTAATATTTTATTTACTGGGGTAAGGTCACTCATAACTTGTTCTTGGTTCTGCTGCGCAATAGTCGAAGAGAGCATTTGTTGTGGTGTCAGTAATGTTGCTTGTGTTTAGATTACTTTTAGAGCATCCCAACATACAAGTCTGCTAGCATGCATACTTGAAAAGGGAGTGTCTCAAATTTAAGATTCTTCTTCCACATTTTTATTCTTAAAACCTCTTTACCCCCTGCTCAGGCCACTTTCCACTAACCTATTCCTCTTCCTTCTTCACTTCTCAAGTGTGAGAGACAGGTGCTGATCACTGCCATGTTTCTTGTGCTGTTTAACACCAGAATACTTTCCTGATCAGTGCTCAACACTGGCCAAGTATGTTGGATAGAGCTTGTGGGTTCTGATGACTGCAATGAGTGAGGGAGTGGAGTAGGCTGGTTGAGTCAAGGTGGGCAGCATTCTCTTGCAGCCAGCAGTATTGGGGCTGGTGAGAACTGGTTAAAAGACAGGGCTGGCTCAGGAGGAGTGGGAAGAGAAACAAAATTGAAAACTTCCTCCAGTAAATCTCTTTCAAGTCTCTGGGCAGCTTTGCTAGGTTGGTGTTGCTTACATCTTCTCTAAAAGTAGTCCTTCCAAAAGCAAAGTAAAAGTAGCAGAACTTTGTTCAAGCTCTGTGTGTTGTAGTGGAAAACAGAGTTAAAGTTTTCTTATTGATTATGTGAGATCTTGAGTCTGATCCAACTTCATACAAAACAAGGTTCTCTTCTGTTCCTTGCTGGGCCCATTTAAACTTTGTAAATGAATACAACAGGTCACAGTGCTAAGAGCTCTGAATGCACTGGAAGGAAGCAAAACAGATTGGAAAGTGTCAGGTGAGCAATCACTCAGGGATTTCGTCAGCTTCAAGGAGGAAGAAAGGAGCTTTCACTGGCCTCAATCAAGTCTTGCTTTTCTGGGCTTGGAGAGCAGACTCCCATTGACTCCTCTATCCTGTGGCTTGTAGAATCACTGGACAGGAAGCAGGCCACAGATTCCCTGACTATCTTGTAGAATTGCTGCCACTGGCAGAGGAGGAGTGAGTTTACTCAATATCATGCCTGGTGGCTTCCTGGTGCATTCAGGCTGTTTCTGGAAAGAGAGAGAGCAGCAGGCAAGTGGCTCTCTTTAGCCCCCACTATTCCTCATCCCCTTGTGCTCTTTGTAAGGTTGGGTGGAGATGTGGCATTGGCATAGCAGAGGCAACTTCTCTCTTTCTCTGCACTGTCCTATCAATATACAGACCACCTTTAGGTGAGAGAGCGTATAATAATAATAAGGGGTTCAGGCACGTAAATATGGTTCTAGTTTCAGCTCTCCAGCAGACTTCTTTGGTGACCTAGCACTAGTCACTTAATCTCTCTGTGTCTCAATTTTCTTATTTGTAAAAAGGGAATAATGCTACTTCCCTATTTGAGCAAGGATGGTGCTAGGTGTTCAGAGATGTCCTGTAGTAAAAAGGAGTCAAAATAAGGAGAAAAGTTGAGTGGGGAAAGAGCAATGTTTCCTCCTCCCCATTGCAAAGGTTGGGTAAGCTGTTCTCTTCCATAGTTCCCTTTCCTCCTTAGTCAGTGAAAGCTCTCCGTCCCTCTTGTTTCAGTCTACTTTATCCACTGGTAATAAACATAGTTGATTCAATTCTTGACCTGTATATTTAGACTGTGACAAAGGTGCTAATTAGTGCTCTTTATTATGGTGGGTTTTTATGCGTGGGGGTGTGTGTCCATGATCAAGTGGTTTGAAAACACCATTTCATATAGGTCAACTGTCCTGTAGTGTTGAGACTGAATAATTGGGCCAAATTAACAACCATTACCTAGAAGCAAAAGTTTCTATATCTTTGGAGTTTATCCAGTCTCTCCATGGAAGAGAGAAATAGGTAGGAGAGAGAAGGTAAATTGCAGTGGCAGCCAAAAGAATAATTTATGAGGATTGGCCATAGTACCCAATTTATGAAGGCTGGCCATAAACTGAATCTGAGGTTCTGTGATCTTCATTGCACAACATGATGAAAAACAGAATTAGAAGGAAATCTTCCTGCAGAGGACAAGGTAAGTGTGATCATTGATGGCAATGTAATGTTCAGGATAAACGATTGTTAAACCCACTCCTGGTAGGCTTTCTGACAAAACACATACAAAATGATGGGGACAAGAAATAACAGTGAGGGACAAAGCCCACCCTAATCTTATGTGGTTTCCACTTTGCCTTGATGAAAGATTTCCTTTCAATTTCAGTATTTCGAAGTGTGGAATGATAAGATAAAGAGGGTGAATGCTTGCTTCCCCCCATGCTGCCTAACTGTGGCTCTCACCTTGACATTTTCTGTCCTCAATATATTGTATCCCTAGTATTAATAGTAAGTGGATGCAAATCAGTATGGCATCTGTTAGACTGTTTTCAACTGACCAGGCTAAACAACAGATATGGAATTTATCTCCATGAGACTGTGACCTCCTCACACAAGTGGTATTCCCACATGTAGGTAATGAAGCACCCCTACTGAGCGTAGCTAAAGTCCAAATCCTCAGTAGAGTTATTACATACAACATATATTAAAGCTGTTCCTTGATTTTTTAATATCATCTTACTGTTGTAGCTGGAACAGCAGCTGCCGCTAGTCTTTGCTGATGTCACACTGTGCTAAATTGGTCCTTCTTGAAAGTGTGTGGGAGAAGAAAAGGGATGAAGAAACAAAGAGAGAGGAAAAGGAGTGGAAAGGACATGAAAGGACAAAGTTAGAGTGGAGAGACAAGGGGAATGCATTTATTTGAATTATATGATCAGTGACACTGTTAGGGCTTTTGGACATACGTGTGAGAATTTCTGAACTCTTTCCACATGATTATTTGTATAGCTTAACTTTAATAAAATATTTAATAATTTATTTTAATACTGTGTGTGGTGTTAATCCAACCAGTAAATCAAAACAGTACACAGTAAGTTAAAGGAGGCCCAGTTTATGCTTGCTATCCTTAAGATTGAGTTCCAGATTCCTTCTCAGTTACATGTAACTTGTTCAGAACAAATTCTTTGAGGGTGAAATTATCCATGTTTGGTCTCATACAAAAGGTAAGCTTTTTTTAGAAAGATTGAGTATCAAATCTGTTCAGTCATTTTTGACACCTATCAATCCATTTTTCTGTGTGTATAAACGTATTGTGTGTGTGAACACATACACACACACAGAGTATAATTAGGGTGAACGTCTTAAATAAAGTTTGGTGTTTTACCGCTCATTTTAGAAATTGATTGATAGTAAGATATGTTAAGTCTTCAAATTCTAAAATATCATTTTAAATTACTAGTCCTCTCAAACTGTTGCACACAAATGTGTGTTTACTCAAACAACTTTGAAGCTTGTATGAAAGACACTATGCAAGATGAAGTTGTGGGGTTTTGAGTCCTTAGCTTATGAATGGTAGGGGAATAGCTTGCAGGTCTTGTAGGCTGGGCAGGTTTGATTTGGCTGGGAGCAATACAGAACTGAAAAGGGAGCTCTCTGGGTTAACAGGCAGAAGATTATTCACTAGGTAGAAGGAACTCCGTTTCTGAGGTAGGGAAGTGTGCACTAAATTGAGAGAAGAGGAGAGAAAAAGGAATGAATATTGGAGGGACAGAGTGGGAGGAAGTCAGAGAAAAAATGTGTCAGAATGATGGTAATGGATGAGATGCATCCAATTATAGAGGCAAGTATACAAATGGTGTTTCATTGATAACTCAGGAGAGGCAAGAACTCTTCTTCTTCTACTTTACCTATCCTCCCTTCCCCCCCCGCAAAAAATCAGTTCAGAGGACAAGACCCTGAATTCATCCATTCCGCCAACCCCTAACCAAACAGGAATATTATACTAGTTGAGACTTGGATTAATGACTGCAAGGCTGTACAGTCGTGGTTGCCAAGGCTGTATGGTCCAAAGACAACCGCCTCCCAGGAAGCTGTGTGACTGCTTTGGGGATGGGATTTTGTGGGCTTCCACAACAGGCTGCTTTTTTTGGCCTGCACAAAGCCATTACCTTCAGCCTTCCAGTGTGTGTATTGATATTGTTGGCTGCATTGAACCCAGTGTGCTGCATCTGTTAAACAACAGAGCTGCCAGTGCGTGTAAATACATGGGAGAGTCTATACTTAGTACAGAATGAGGACTCATCCTGAAATGCACTGAGCTACTGCAACTCCCATGGGAAAAGTTACAGTTCCTCAAGGTGTCTAAGGGTAAGGCCCACAGTTAGTAGGATCATCCTGTTGCTGTGGTATCCTGAGTAGAGCGGAATAACTTTGTACTGTATATGTCAATCTTTCACTGGAGGGAAAAAAAAAGGTTTAACCGGTGTTTCTGACTGTGGTAATTTCTGTTGTGAAAGCTGCTTCATTATCTTAGTTTCAGCCATCTACTGCAGTTGTTTTCAACCTTTGATCCACAGATCCCTGGGAGTCTGCAGACTATCTAAGATTTCCATATCCCCATTCAAAAATTTTTAGGTGTCTGCAAATGAAAAAAGGTTGCAAACCACTGATCTAATGATCGTGGTTTCAATCTGTGGCTGGTTCTTCATATTTGTTAACTGATTTGTTCTGTGTCTCAGTTTCATGCAGTTGTTGAAATGAGGCAGAACAGCCATTAAATTAAATATCCATTTCAGACACTGGCCATGTGATCAGACATAAAGGTGTGTTTTCTTTCTTGACATTTGATTTCTGTGTGTAAATGCACACTTAACTAACCTGCCAACGTCTTGCTAAGCATTGTTTTTTTTATGTTCATATCTGATAAAATCCACACTCCTGCCTCACGCCTAAAAAAGCCTAAAACGTGTGAGAACAAGATTGGCATTTTGTATACACGTTCTTTGTAATGAATAAGGCATTAGGCCCAGACAAATTCATTCAGAAAAGATACATAATTTTACCATTAGTACTCCTTGCCTGATGTCAGAAATTAATTTTGTACTTTTACAAGTCTCATTTTACTTGTCTTCAGTTATCCTGTATGGTGAAAAGCATATTTCCCACAAGTCAGATTCTGGCATTGGTCTTTTTGTAGCCGAATACCAGAAAAGCTGTGTTGGAGAAGGAACTGTGAAGCACTAGAGTACATCCTCTCCAAAATCTATGAATCTCACATACCAGAGCTTCCCCAACGCCTCAGAAGGGACATTATATGATCAAATATATGAGAAATAGATTTTTTTTATTTGTCAGAGTCTTCATATGAAAATAAATTGTAATGACTGAGTAACAGTCAAATGTATTAGCAATAATTCCAGTAAAAGTGGTTTTTACAATTAAACTAAAGAGTACATTTTCAGTGCTGTGTGTCTGCAGTCTGCACAAGTCTCAGAAATTACTTCTAAACTGACAAAGTTTGAAATCGCATGCCACATATTCAGGAAGTTTTCAAGGACAAAAGCAAACTATATAGTGCATGAGCTGGGAAAGGGCATATTTAGCTTCCAGCTCCATCTCTATGAATGCCAATATCCCCCCCTCACCCCCCCGGTAACGTGGTTGGGAAAGCTTGGAATCATGCTGTATTCTAGTGTGTTGAAATGCAGCTGAAGATGCTGCAGAGTGAGACAGAGAGTCTGGTGGAATTTTTGTCTGTTTGTCCTGTGGAAGAGGTAGATTTTGGGAACAGTCTCTGATGCCCTAATACACCTCCCCAACCAACCAAAACCCTAAAATTCAACAGAATGTAGTCTGAACTCTCCAGTGGACATCACACATTTGAAGAACTATCCTTGAAATTCTATTTTTAAATATTGGCTACTATGCTCTGGATGACTTCAGGAATAGACTTTGTCGGCCAGGGAAGAGCAGTAAAGCTGCCAATCATGGTCATGAGATTTATAGGGCTAGGAAAGAGTGCATTTGGAAGCTTCTTTATTTATCATCTAACCGTCAAAACAGAACATTACAATGGATCTGAAGATTGGCTGCTCCACATTCCCCCACTTGTGGTTGTGCAAGAAAGTTATCTGGACTCTCACTTTCTGCATGGCTGCATGTCAGGGCTTTGAAATGAAGATAGGGAATTATTGACTATGGCGAGTGGAACAAATCATTTGCATGAACTCTCTACTGCTGGTTTTTGGTATTTAAAACTTAATCCTGAAAGGTACTGAGCACTCTGACCCTGATCCCGAAAAGGACTTCTGTCCAATGGGGCTACTCATGTGCTTAAAGTTCAGCGCACATTTAAATACCATGCAGGAGTGGGATCTTGCAGGACTATCCCTTTATTGCTTCCAGAGATTTTCTTTTTTTTGGGGGGGGGAAGAGGAGGGAGTCTTATGGATTTCCTCAATGAGATGACTTATTGTTTAATGGTCAGCCTGTCACATGGTCAGGATTAGCAACCTTCTTGGGCTTGTTCTGTCTAGAAGTCTGTGGATATCTTCTGGTGGGTATGGCTCATATGTAATTACTGATGCTCAGTAAATATGTTCTTAATAATCAACTGGTGTTTAATGTGAAATGGCTAAAAAGTTAGATCAAGATGAAGTGCTCTGGGCTGGATTCTAATCTTCAATTTGTTTTGAACCTTGCTATTTCTGTCAAAATGTGCTAATGCGCTAACACAGTCTTCTTAGCATATGCGTAACGTACCTCAGGTGGCACATGACCAGATTTCATCACCAAATTTGGTCTACTTGTTGGATCGTTAGCTTTCCTGGGCTAGGCACTGATGGGGAGCCCACCGTGAACGCTGATCCATGCCCCCCTCTCCCTCTTGTAACACAATAAGAGAGATCAATAATGCTTAAAATAGTAGCCATTTACTTATTATTCCTTTTACTTCCAGTTTTTCTCTGCCTTCTACCAGCTATTTTGTTGTCATTCTAAAACAATATTCTGTGCAACCGTTCTAACTGATGGCAAGCAGCAGGCTTTCTCTCTGTACAGCCACAGCGTTCAGTTCATTATTTTGATAGGGTTGCTCTGTGGTACAAAATCACTACACCTGAATATTTGTTATCCCCTCCAAATGTTCTCTTTTTCAAGGAGAAAACTAATTAGAATTATTTCCTTCCTCTGACCATATCTGTTACATAATGTAATCTTGCTGCTGCTTTTAGTTTTGTTGTATTGAATCACAGAAATTAGAGAAAAGAAATAATCTAATCCCTTCCTCTGGCATTGTAAAATTGTTCAGAAAAATTTCTATAAAGATTATTGGGAACACTCTTGCGATGATGTATGTAATTTGCCCATCATAATCTCTAGATGTCTGATCAATCGATATGAAGCATCACTCACAAATTCCAGGAAAACTCCAACCACCTCTGCCAAAGGCTGAAGTGAATAGGTAAATTTTGGATTTTCTCTTGAAAGTGAATAAACTTTGGCTTTGTCAGACCATGGGGGAAAGAGAATTTCATTGTCTCTGTAAGAACTCCGTGCCTGCAGCCCCACAGAATTCAAATCTAGGGACTGTTAACTAATGTGGTCTAGCTGAGCTCTGATTCTCTCATTATGCCCCATTCCAACAGAAGTATCTAAGGCTTCCTGGGTTTAACAGCATGTAGGTCTTACCAGTGTAGTTACAATGGCAGTGTGATTTAGCATATAGGAAACTGGACTGGAAGTCAGAAAACATAATTTCTAATATTGGCTCTGTCAGAGCTGTTGTGTGATCTTGGACACATCACTTCACTCTCTCCTCTTGCCTTTTGTCTGTTCATTTAGATCCTAAATTCTTAGGGGTAAGGACTGTCTCTCACAGTGTGTTTGCACAATGGGGTTTCAGTTGGGTCCCATAAGCACTGTAATACAAATCAATAATAATAATTGCTGTAAATGTTTCCTTAAATGCGTGTGAGTAGATTTTTTTTATACTGTTTGTGGTGGTGCATGCTGAGGATGCAAGAGTAGAATCTCACTTGTAGTTCAGTGTCTGCAAGGAGCTATATTTAAAGTACTGTATTACAAATTATTTGTTGTCAACTACTGTTGAAGATTCAATGATTCACTGAGAGAGTAGTGAGAAGCACCGATATTTGACATACATTTATCATCTCATGACTACCAAAATTAGGTGGCCTCAAGATTGCCTTTGAGAAATTTGTGTACTGAAAGTGCTCACTATTATGTGTTTACTTTCAAAACCTCTTATAAGCTCTGACACTGACTCCTTTTATCTAAATACTTGGGTTGAATTTACTATTAATGACAAGGGATTTTTTTTATACTTTCACTACTATTCTAGATATTTATTAAGCCTGACAAGTAGTAGGATTAAGCTTTACAAATGAAAGGGTAATATATCCGATGTTTACAAGTAAGACAGAAGCCAGGTTTTATAAAATTTTAAAAAATACTTCTATTGCCGGTATATAAATTAGACCAGTCAGCTTTCCAAAAAGAATAAATCCAGCACTGGAGTTGATTTGTTTGGGAGTTGGTACTCTCATTCATAATAATTTGTTGGGACCAAGAGCAATGTTACATGGGAGACTTAAAAGCATTTTGAAAAGAGATCAAATAATAGAGCTCATTCTTGAAGCTAGAGAAATATAGGGTCTGATCCTATGAGGAGCTGGGTGCCTTCTGCAAAGTGCTGAGAATCCTTCACTCTTATTGAAGTTGGCACCTCGCAAGATACACTCAGCACCGATTGGGATTGAACCCATATAAAATCACAGTGCCTGATCTTGCAGATGCTTACTATCTATTGTGCATTATGCTTCCTCAGTAGTAAGCACAATGCTTGGAAGCGAGCATCACACATGTTAGCAAGCTGGTGAAACATTGATGGGTTTTGACATGCACCAGGACATAATTTGATGCACAAAACAGTAATAATCCATATGATATCCTGAATCTCTTTTGTTTTGTGGTGGAATAACAAGAAGATCACTGCAACCAAAATTGCTAATTCACCAGAAGAATACTCAGAAGTATTAGATGAAACAAGTATCTTTGATTATAAACATATTTAACTATCTGGGAAATTCCACATAAAGATGTTTGTTTTATCATTTGCAGTGCAGAATCCTAACACATCTTAACTTTAAAATGTTTGTATTCATAGAAGTTTGAGAAAACATCTTTGATGGGTTAGTGCCACACTGCTGGGTATTTTAATTTTGTGTGTATGTGTGTTTAAGTTGTGGATAGTGTATTTAAAATGATGGGATTGGATTTGCTAGTGACTCTGGTGCACAGGTCTCCTGTAGCATTGAGGAGGTTCTGCCCTGCTCACTCTTGTCACTTCTGGGGAACAGCAGTGAAACTGTTTATTCCTGACAGCAGACAGCCCCACTGCAGGGCCCTGGTTTCATGTTGCATTAAGTATTAGTGCTGTTCTTTCAGGAGCTATTATGCTGTGACATCAAAGATTTTCTGACAGGGCAGTTGTAGGTTAGCACTGAAGTTGTCTGCTGAAATTTTTAAGAATGGAATTAAATATATATGATCGAATTTAATATGAGATATAGGAAACTGCATATAAAATCCATCTAGTGGTTGAAGAAAGTTGGAGGAATGATTATTTGATCTGACCTATTTGTCCCTTTTTGTCCAAAGCAATGTTTATTGCTTTTAATTTCTACAGAAAATCCAGAAATTTTGCCACATATTAACACTTTTGTGCAGCTGATCCTGTTCTGAAAGATATTTTGAGAAAAGGGTGGAAAAGGACTTTTATGAAATAAAGTGCTTAGCGTAGTCTCTGAAATGTATGGTGTAAATTAAGCTATGAACAATAATTGTAATGACTTATTTCTTGCTGATAGCCTAATTACTTAAAAGGATCAAGATACATATTTTTTTAAAGTGGTGAGGAAGCAATTTAGATGGCTAGTAGAATCATACTAGTGATTTAAAGGTTTACATGGGAGGCAGAACTCACAGAATGAAGATAAACTATAAATATTTGATTTGGAAGTTTATAGTTACTGTTCAACTTAAAGAGAAGATGATAGCAACTTGAAACAAACTGATTGTGTAGCTGCTCTGGACAAGACAAATATGTTCCTGAACATCTGCAGTCTAAAATGTTCCTGTAGATTTTTATGTAGTTAAATCAGCATTGCTACAAAATTATGATTATGTTCTGATGAGGCAAATTTGGCAACAGGAAATATCAAAATTAATGTTGGAAGTGCAAGTCTGAATATTTTTGACTAAGTTGCTAAGACATTTGATCCATACGTATCAGGCATGTGAATCACCTATTAAAATGGAAAAATATGTACAATAAAGAGCTTCCAACAAATAGTATTAGCTTAACTGTGCTGGTTCAGTCATAAATGAGATACCAGCATCCATTTGCTTCTGAGGAATATAATACTGATTTTTGCCTTTTGAGACATACATGAATATAATTAAATAAGGGCTTTAGGTGGTACTGAAAGTAACATTTGACACGTGAACAGATTTCTTGTATTACTCAGTATCAATCAATATGTGTGAAAATAGTTAAAAGACATGTATTTAAAAGAATTGTGCTATATATTTTATACGCACATTGAGACATAAAATGTACCTAAAGAATAGCTTTCTTTCCTCAGACAAAACTTTTTTTTTTGGTACAGCCTAAAATATGGGGCTTGATTCTGCAGCCTTACTCAATTAAGCCCATCTGTTGACTGCAGTGGTGCAGTTTACTTGATTAAAAGCTGCAGGATCAGGCTCCAAGTTTGTAGGATACTATAATGTGCTATTATAATATGCTAATCGACTAAAATTGGTTACCCATGCTATTGCTGTACACTAGCTTTGATCTTACACAAATGTTTTTAGTTTATTCTTTATTTAGATTAAATTGCTTGACTTCTCCTTTGATTTTCCTGTATTGTAGAACACATTTTGCAGCAAATAAAAATCCCGTTTTATGTGAATGAACATTCAGAAATAGCCAGTTTAGGATGAAAACTAAACTCTTTTTGTTCGATGTGTGAAGCCTCTGGAATAGTGGCACTTGTCTCAGGTAATACTTACTGACAGGTGGTAACAGTGGAATAAAAATGTATCTAAGTCACTTTAGCTTTATAATCTCAACTCACAACACTTATATTCAGAAAGAAAAGCATGAGAGTTACTAGGGGGGCGGGAGTGGAGGTGCGTATGTCTCACAGAGGATGGTATTTTTTGTTTTTTAAATACAGATAAATTTCCACAATTGGTCAAACTTAAGAAGAATCACTTGTAGTAATTCTCATCTATGCAAACTTCCATCTGATAGGTGGATTGTCTGTTTTTTAAGACCAATCCATGAATCATTAGTCCTAAAATGTATGAATGTATGAATCATTGTATGAATCATTAGTCCTAAAAGTAATCAGACTTTTAGGAATTATAATGTTTCCATTACAAAGATTACAGCTTCTGAAATTATTAAATGAATATTTTGATG
Organism: Gopherus flavomarginatus; assembly: GCF_025201925.1. Taxonomy (NCBI): domain Eukaryota; kingdom Metazoa; phylum Chordata; order Testudines; family Testudinidae; genus Gopherus; species Gopherus flavomarginatus. The sequence goes on from NC_066621.1 coordinate 55,741,275, forward strand.
CTCCACTGCATATCTACTTAACGGAAAGGATTACTGAAGAGCCTAAACCTGCAAAACTTAGGTGCTTTTCAAATGACTTTAACGAGATGTTATGACAACTTGTTTATTTGAACTTTTTTGTACAACTTTAAGGTCTACTTAACTTTTTGATTGCATTTTATGTGAATAACTGCAAATACATATATGAAAAAATCTAGTTAACTACTGTACCTGTAAAGCATTTGCTGTTGAATAGTTTTAGTAATCACAAAACTGAGATTATAGGTAGGGTTATCCTTCAATAAGATAAAGTTTAAGAAAATAAAAAGGCAATATACTCTGTGTGCAGGGAATTAAAGAGTGTCAGTTAAAGCCATGTTTTGAGGGGAATTCTAAGAAATCTGTTTATACTTTACAGAGCTCATTTGACTATTTTGGTATTCTGCTCAGTGGTATCCTTTCATTTAGCCTGTAATCAGAGAACTTAGGGGCTTTATGTTAAATTCAGGTATATGATGCACACCAGTATGTCTGCAGTGTGTCCATCTTTGGATACATTTGCCTTTTTATGTTCATATTTGCAGCTTAGTTATATTTTTTTTCTTGAGGTTTAGAGTGGTTATTATACTTCAGAACAGGAAACAGTTTAGGAGAACATGTCAAAAGTTCTCTCATTATAGGACAACCTAGAATCCTTTCAATTTCCTGCATAGAATTCCTGGTGTTTGCTGGGTAGCTAATCTTTCAGTTTCTATTTAAATAAATAGCAGTAGAATGAACTTGATAAGTATGCCACTAAATAGACCATATTACCACTTAATTTAGGTCTAGTGCTTAACAATTGGATTTGTTCCTTTTTTTTGTGTGTGTGACAGCATTCACATAAAGGCCAAATGGATACAGAAAAGAAACAAACAATATTGTTATCCTTGTAACACAGCAGCAATTATGATTAGTCCATTACAAGTCTGAAGATGCAAAATTTCAAAATTATGTATGTAGATTTTTGGCAAATGTTCAGTTCTCTGGCAGGAACACAGATTGTTGATACTATTCTATATCTAAAATATGGTTAAATAACATTATTTGTCTGTCTGTGAGCAACAAAATCCAGGAAATTCAAATCTGCAATGGGACAGTCTATCCCTAGTTTACTCTGTTGGGGGAGGAAAATAAGAAGCACCAAAGCATAAGTTAATGACTTAGTGTCAAACTTAAGTTAGAATTTCTTGACTTTTGTCAGTCTTCACAGCATATAAGTATTTTGGGGTAGTCATGTCCCAGTGAGCTACCCAACCAAAAGGCCAAGGGGCAGAAGAATTAGAAAAGCATTATAAACCATTCCCAGACTATGGCTATAGAAATTCTAGCAACAAAGCAGCATCTTCCACCACACTGCCTGTGCAGATTGCTGTGTCATAGTTCCTGGACAAACAGCAACAGTGAAAAGAAGAAGGTGTTGGTGGGAAACAATCTGGTACTGACTGGACACCTAGAATTTCAAATCTGTGAAACATTGTGAAATACACAAATTGGTCCACAGCTTTTGCTATCCAGTTCCAAGTCTCTGACTTGATATTCGAAGCCCCCCATGGCATTGGTCCTAGCTGTCTGCGAGATCTCTGGCTTCTGATGACAAGCATTTTCCTACAGAACAGAGAAACCGTTGACCATTAGGGAGGAGACTCATATTCTGCAGTGATAAGTGTCATATGAGGACCGAGATAGAGAAACGTCTAGTACACACTTTAAATAATCTTCCACTCATCCTTGAGAGATGGGTACTGTAGGCAAATATGATTATTCCCATTTTGCCAATTGGGAAACTGAAGCTGGTAGGTTGAGACTTACTCAAACCCATGGATGTGGTCTGGGTCATAGCCAGGAATAGAACTCAGGAGATGTGACTAGTTTCCAGTACTGTGCTTAAGTTAGATACTCTCTCTCTTACGTAGTATATCATAATGGAGGTAAGGAATGACTTATTCGTTGACATTCTGCATCGTTACTTTAAAAATGCAGTAAGTACGGATACACCTGCAGTTAAAATGTAATTGTACAGAGTGTATATTTTAGGCTTGTTGCTCCATTTTCAGGTGGAGGTCTACATTTTTGCATGGTTTTTGATGTAGCATATGCCTGTTCATAGCATCACAGAAATGTAGGTCTTGAAGGGACCTCAAGAGGTCATCTAGTCTAGACCTCCTGTGCTGAAGAACAAGTATGCCTATACCATTCCTGACAGAAGTTTGTCAAACCTGATCTTAAAAACTTCCAATGATGGGGATTCCAGTAACCTATTCCAGCACTTAGCTATCCTTAGAGTTGAAAATCCCCACCCCTCCCCCCAATATCTGACTCCCTTGCTGCAGATTAAGCTGATTACTTCTTGGCCTACCTTTAGTGGACATGCATTTGATTCATACTCAAGTGAAACTGTGGACTGTGTGTAGTGCATCTGCTATTTATTAATGTTTTACTTCTACTGCTGCTGATTGCTGCTTTGCGTGTCAAGTCATCGCACAAGTCCTCTTGCAGCTGCAGCTTTGTCCTGCCACATAGAATCCCAGATTGCAGCAACATCCTATGGTGAACAGGAATCTCTCTGGAGTTTGGCAATATTATTCTTGGTTAACTAGCCAGGGCTCTCACCAAAGAGGCTCTCACCTCCCCCACGCCTGGCTCTACTTCCAATTGCTTCCACAGCATGAGAGGCTTTGAATGCAGACCCCCTTTTTGGTAATACAATGAAGAAAGAAGTATCAGAAATCATCAGAAACTTATAATTTCCTGGATTTTTCTGCATTTGTTTCATCCTCGTTTCTGTTTTGAGATTCAGCTGTATGTTCTCATCTTGAAAACAACATTAAGTGGAGTTACATGCACACACGCTGAGAGCAGAATATCCCCCCACAGTGTTTACGGCAACACCTCTAGGTGACGGCAGGCAGTAAGCTTTCTTTTTATAGAGCTCCAGATTACAGATCATTAGCTTGATATGGTAGCTCAGTGGTGCAAAGTCATTTGAATATTTATTACCCTGCTTAAGACTTTTTCTTTTCAAGTGGGAAATAAATGTGATAAGACCCCTTTCTGTCCCCTTGCTTGATTTGCCAAAGTAGGAATACACGAAACTGACTCTAAATTGTATTTCTTTGAACCACCACAGTAGAAAGCAGCAACTTGGACGTATTAGGCATAAAAGTGTGTTGAGAGACTGATCAAGTCTGCAAGTCTGTTTAAAAAAATATTGTGAAGTCCAGCTCAAGAAAATGAGCTGAATTTTCAGACTTTGACTTGAATATAAGTGAGCTTTATAGATGTGTACTTGAATAGGGCACTGTTAGTTAAGCAAAGTACAAGTTCAAATGCCCTGAAAACTGAGCTTTGCCAACAGTCCATAGACTTTTAGAAATAGCAACAAACCAAACACTGTGTAAATGAAGGTTTTGGAAAGGAGACTATTACAATATGATTAGCAAGACATGAAAGGCAACAGCAGGCAACAGAGAGACTGAGGTGGGCTCCTCTATTTATTTTAAAGGTAGAATGTTGTTTGTGTGTTTTCATGTAGCTATTTTAAGATGTCTGTGTTTCACTTGCTACAATCACAGATTCCAGCTATGAATAATAGGAATCATTATATGTAGGTGTAAATGGTATATTGACTACATTTTTCAGGCTCTAACACACCTTCCTTGTTGGCAGTGGAAAGCAATGAATGAGACATTTTATTGAAACTGGTGCTTGTGGTTCTAATCAAAGGTCACTGGTTAGCACTTACTTTTCAGTCTCAGATTTGTCTAGATGTTTGATCAGGGGGCTGCAATGAAATTATTATGACAAAGACTTTGTACTAGGCGGTATCTGTCTGCTGAAACTTGAAAGTCTTTGCCACAGTGATGCTGACAGCATGTGAACGCTGAAAGAATGTGCAAGAAATGTTATGTCTTAAAGAAACCTTTACTAAGTATCATCTTCCTTTTGTGTTACGTTTGAAATCATTTCAGTTGCTATTAAGGTACCAGTGAAAAGGTGTTTCATTGATTAAAGGTGGTGTTTTTTTTTTTTTCATAGTGTACTGTATGCTTTAAGACAGTCTTCCCATTACTTACTCTGCTCAGTCCCTGCTGCACACAGCAAGTTCATTAACATGCAGATATGCAGCGATTGAAGTCAGGCTGCCTTTTACATTGGAGTTGTCTTGATATAATGAGCTTCTCTTGAATGTTCAAAAATTGTTGTTACTTTCTAAAAGGGGTTGTTTGTGAATTTCATTAAATTTAATTCCATCTTCAAACAATTTCAGTATTGTTCATTTTACTACAATTAAAATGCTTTCTGATATTAAAAACTAATTTTTTTTCACAGATTCACTTCAGTTTTTAGACAATGTAAGATGGGGGTTTGTTTTTATCACGGAAAGAGAAAAGCTGCTATAACTGAAGGATTCCATATTTTAATTGGTGCCCCATGTGGAAAACTAGAGAGCAAAAGTAGGTTACGGTTAGGTCTTATTGCTTTGCCTCTTGGACAAAGATAGACACCATTCTCCTAGGGATAAAGAGATGAAGTACATTACCATGACAGCTACCCACCACTGCCTCATTTTCTTTATTAAACTAGGCCATGTGGGGGTGAAGGAGAAAAAAAACCCCACTGGTCAGGTAAGCCACTGTCGGGAGTTGGCGGGGATTAGACCCTTTATAGAAAAATGTAGTCTGTAGTTTACAGTATTTCTATTCTGAAAAGCTCAGGAAATCTAAGTAAATACTTGCTACAAGGAGGGAATACTGCCCCAGTCCAGTCCATCAGTTTTACATCTAAGTCTTCCTCCTTGTCCTGCTGTTTATTCTAATGCTGATGGCTCTTTGAGACTCTTCTTAGAAAAGAATATGGCATGGCACCAAGGAACTGGTTCATTTGGTTTGGAGACTGTTTTAAACGGAGGTGATGCCAGATTTCTGAATAGCTATCACTAGAGGGAGAAGAGGCTGCCAGTGACCTTGACCTTTTCAGTTAATGGGGCTTCCATAGCTCATGAGAAGCTTCTACTGCTTCAGTGCTTAAAGATGCTCTAATGGCATCCTGAAGAGCTGTGTTGGCATTATCTATTATAAGAAAGAGTTCAAGAGGTGATTAAAAACTGACCTAGCTCAATAAAAGAAGGGAGCAGGTCAAACAGCAAGGCAGTGGAAACAGGCCTGCATCAGATATTGGGCGTAGGGTTCTTTGTTTTTGATAAACCATGCACTTGTTGTAGCTGAGCTTCCAGGTCCATTGTGGGTGAATGATGCCTATTCACCTAATAATGGAATTGATATTTTTGGTTTGGACTTGCAGAAGATGCTCTTTAATTTCCAAGTTTTCATCAGGAAGGCATAATTACATATGGAGCCATGTCTCCATGACATAACTGTGGTGATCGGGGACCTTGCTTAGCTGTAGTGTAGAAATATAGGGAGAGGTGTTCAATTCTGTTTTGGACAACTCAAGAAGCTCCATTCTGGCTGTGGAAGTTCCTAGTTTGGAAAGGCTCTAGCTGAATTCCTGGTATACCTAGAGGAAAACCTGGTGTGGATGGGATATGGCTGTACTTTCTGTCTGCATAACTGAAAGTAATTTGTACCTACTGTGGAATAAGATTTTATCTTTATACCAGCAAAAAAGAATCTCCAGCCTAACCACCCCATTGTGACAAGTGGGAATTATTAAAATGGTGTAATTCTATAAGAAGTACAAAAGTATTATCTGTATTATCGCTTATCTGGACTACTCAGAAGGAGTACTCACATGCTTAAAGTTTTAAGCTTGTGCATAAGTGTTTGCAGAATTGGGGCCCGAAGCATGTAAAAACTTATTAGGATCATCTCTGCCCATGCAGGATTATTCCCTCTAATAGATTTTTAGTGTCATGTACAGTATAGTTTTAAAAGTCCTGTGTCATGATGGGGGCTTTCATCACTTCCCTTGGGAGAATATTCCGTAGTAGTCTAATAGACTTCCCTGTCATTAATTTTTTTCCTAATATTTAATTTTTCCCTCTCATAATAGGATCACATTATTATTTTTCCTTAAAGCTGCCTAAATTATTCCTTTACTGATAAGTCCTCAATAATAATAATAATAATAATAAATAATAAGAAAAAATACACATAACTCTTAGAAGTTATCTTTAAAAAAAAAGAAATCCACTATAGTTTTGATTTATTTTCTTTGCAAACTAAGACACAAATCCCACAAAGAGGAATCACATTGAATTCCCATCAAAGCTGACTAGAATGACTTTTTTTCAAAGTTACTACATTTGAATGTGCTCTTTGAATACATTTGTTCAGAGTTTCCTCTAGCTATGTAGAAATATCTGATGTCAATTCCATTTTTTAAATCAGGGTGTCTCTTGTATCAAAGGTCCTACTGGAGAAGCTTGCAAATTGAAATTTTCTCCTTACATTATCCTTAGTTTCTCTATTAGTTCTAAACTGCCCACCTAAATTTTAAAGCTTATGTCCTCTGTAGCTGGAAAAACCTTCAAATGTAATTTTTGTTACCTTAGATAATATCTAGTGTCATTGCACTAGATTCTGCTACCTTTGGCCTCATCTTTTCTGGGGGAAAAAAAGGTGTGTTGATGCATTCTGACTGTATTAGCTAATATTAATGTGAGTTAACAGATTAAGATAAACCCTAGGCTCCCCTCTACTTGTGAGAAAATTACGAAGTGCCTTGTCTTCACAAGGATTTATATTAGCTAACATGTCATATATTAGCTAACGTGATATGAACACACTTTTTTCCCTAGTGAAGATATACTCTGAGTAGTCCTACTGATATCAAATCAAACTAAGGTCAGTGAGACTTCCTGGGTGATTAAGGGTTGGAGATGGGGATCCCTAACTAATAGTAATTCAGTTTCAGTGAATACACATGCCAAAAAATGAAGAGCCTGATCCTGAAATCTTATTCTTGTGGGTGGGCCCTTAGCATGTTGTGGATTCTTATGCCCATGTAGAGCCCTACTGAAGTCAAGTGGTACTCCTCTTGGGTTCCAACATCTCCCACACAGCTCCAGTTGCAAGACTGGGGCCTTAATAGATATGTGGCGCATCAATAACTGTTTGGGTATATTTGAATTTTTCTTTTTAGGGATTTCTCCTCCTGCCCCTCCCCAAAATGACTTTTTATATTTTTTTGAGATCATAAATCTTTAGCTTTGGCTTGTGAATTTGAGTTTGGATTGTCATTTAGACAGTCAACATATTGTGTTAAGGAGTTGGTTTTTAAAAAAATGTTAGGTTGAAAATATGACTTTTGGTTTTGGCTGTTTCAATGGTTGCATATGAAACTTTCATTGAAGTAAACTTGTCACTGCAAGCATATGCAGTATCTGCTTGAAAATGACTTTATAGTTTGTTAAAATCAAATGACATTCAGTACGGATACTATGAAGAGAAAAATCAAAATAGACGCCTAATTATAATTACTTTTTTTTCCTGTCATTATATCCGTACGTGCAGAACAACTGATTTGAGATTACAACAGCACACTTTTGGTAGGTACAAAGGCTTTTCCTCCCCCACTTTTGAACATATGAAGGAAGTAATAGAATTCTCATACTTACCTAAGCCTGAAACTTCCTCTGTCAGTAGATACTTTACCTGAATTAATAAAATTTACAAATAACAAATAAATAGAGAAAAACTGGTGATTAATCTGACCCACATGAAATTAAAAAAAAACAAACAAACCATGCCTCAGGTGTTTGTTATTCTAATTGTTTGTAAATGACTGCTGTATTCTCATTAGCATTCAGACTTCCAATTCCCTAGTGTTAATCTTCCTACCCTCAAGGCTTTGTATCATGGTCACCCACCTTGTAACAAGGAAGGACTGGACACAATGTACTTTAGAGGTATGTAAGCATTGCTCCTAAATTGACCAGTATTGAGAAAAGAGTTCAGTGAATTGCCTTCAAAAGTCGTCCCAGACCCTGCTGCCCCAGAATCTCCACAGACCCGCCCCATACAATAGTGCAAACCAATATTTCATAACTATAGTTTTTGTGAGGGTCTCTGTGGTTGAACAGAGAAAAACAGAGTTATCAAATTGGTCCTAATCCTCCATAATAGATTCAGTGCTTGAGCCAGAGACATACTTCCACTTCCTCCAGTCCCTGATTCTGAGTCATTCTCAAATTCTGAGTCCTTTGCAACAAGCACAGAAAAATGAGATAGCACTGAATGATTTCTTAGGCAAAGGAAAACACTTTAAGATAAAAGGTTGGCTCTAGTAAATCCTTCATGGCTTGTTTGGATTAGTAGTCCATACTACCAGTTCCATTTATAGATGGGAAGTCCATGTGCTCTTACTAAAATAGCCATTCTACCTGCCGTTCTCCAAATACACTCAGATGCAGACACACGTGAAAATGCAAAACCACATCAGTCCATAACTGGTTCTGTTTTCAGAATTAAATAATGATGTTGCATATGTCCTGTTAGTCCGCTTCAGTACATTATTGGAGAGATGTTGCCTTCATCCTTAAAAGGAATAGTTTACAGTGCTGAAGAAAATAAAATAGGTTTAATGTCAGACACTGATTTGCTTCAAAGCTGATCCTTCAAAAACCCAATTTGCACTGTGCTAATTCCAACGGCGTGTAAACACCCGTGTAAGTGCACGTGGGAAATCACCGGGGGAGGCATGCAGAAAGCAGTTTGTCTATGGCATGGTTTGATCAACAGGGTTCTCAGGAAAAGCAAAACAAATGCAGCCCAGGCTGGACAGGGACATGGTGCTCTAACGCTGTCAGCAATAACCTGATGAAACTTGCAAACTTGAGTGCCTAAAATTATTTTCCTAAATCCATTTTTAGACCCCCTCAATAGTAATGGCCTCATTTTCAGAGGCGTTACGCACCTACAGCTCTTATTGACTCCAGTGGGATCTGAGGTTGCTCAGCACCTCTCAAAATCAGGTTACTTTTATTTAGTTGTCTATATATAGATTTAGGAGCTAAACTTTAGGCACTCATGTTTGGAAATGTTAGCCAGTCATGTTTAGAAACAGCCACTGTGGTTCTGATTCTAAAATAGCTAGGGTCTATAATTCAGTCTACACTGCAATTTACAACCAAATCTAGGGATCTAGATACACACATGGTTCCACTGCATATGGCTGTATCTCTCTAATAGAACCATGTTGTAGCCACATTCCCAGATTTTAACTGCAGTATAGCTGTGGCCTTGATATGACCATTGAGGAAACTTTGGTTCAGTCAGTTGGTTTATAATCTAAAACCTGTAGAGGAAGCTGAATTGTGAATATTTAAAAACTTTCAAAAGATTTTCCATAAGTGAGCCTGACCTTTGTAAATCATATACATCAAATTATTAGCACTAAGAATTTGCCTCCAACAATTTTAGATTTTACATTAGGCTTTGTCTGCAAAATGTTAGGTACAGACCACGTATTTTTCTGTTTTGGTTTAGGCTCAATCTGCATTACGCTTCATAGAGATATGGGTGATGATTAGCCCTTTCTACCATTTAATCTCTCTGGCTCCTTTGTAATTTGTCAGCAGATACTAATTTATTCTAAAGTTTATAGTGTTAGAGACAATTAGAGGTGTTTCATGTGGTTCCCCCTTCCTCTTTTTGGATATCGAGTCTAGCAAATGCACACAAATATGGGGAGGAGATGGAAGGGAAAAGAGCAATTTGTTGAAATGTAAGAAAAATGTAAACTACAAATTTGGTTAACTAAATTGATTGGCATAATTCCACGCAGCTCTGGAATTTTTTTGCCTAAACATAGAGGGAATAAAACACATTCTGTGTCGTCAAACCCTGCTTTCAAGAAGTTTTTCATGTCAAATATATTTACATGCCACTACTTTTAGTTTAACACTTTATCTAGGTTAAACTAAGGGTTTGGCATGCCCTGTAAACAGGAGAATACCACATAGTATAAGTGTATGTATCAGATATTACCAAAAAGAATTTTCCCTGACTTAAAATGCACAAGAACTTCCTAACCTTGTCTCTTCCAATGTTGAAATGGACTTACCTGTGTGTTTGTGTGTGTGTGTGTGTTAGGGATTTATGATGACAGCCTATCAAGAGGAAGGGGGTGGGTGAGACAAGGGTGTAAATTGCCACAAAGATTCAATTTTACACTTGTCAAATCAGTAGTAGGATTTTCAGTAAAACTTGCTGTGGAAGCACACACAAAAATCCTGTCAGAACCACGCTAGAGGTGGCAATGAAAAGACATTTACAGTCCTAAAAGCGGTGGCAGTGTTGCTGAACCAGGGCATGTAGTGGAGTAAAATCCAGGGCCAGACATGGCTACCAGCATGGCAGTGTGCAAATAGATGGAACATACCTCAGGAGCAGCTTTCCACAGGTAGATGAGAGAGTGATGAGTAGCTATGGTTGTCCGTAAATTTCCTGTGTTTCCCTAGGTATGTTGCTTTCTGATAACAAGTTACTGCTTTCTAGAACTCTCCTGGACTTTGGTTTGTTGTTCTGGACTCAGTGGGAAAAGCACTGGACTTCAGCCACTGATTTTTTTTAAGTACTCTTGTTATATTGGAAAAGAATGTTTTAGGCAAATGTAATTTTGTTTTAGCTTACCTGCAGTTCTTTGTTTGCCAGATGGTATCCAGAAATGTTGATCCTGAGATCAGGCTTCAGGGTGTAAGGAAGGTAGGCGTAGGGCTGAGGTTACCACACTGCAGTAGACGTACCTTAGGGGTACACGAGACATCTCTGGGTGGTATGCGGGAGAAATTGTGAAATGGTGGATTTTTATATATTATTTCATTATTGCATTTTCATAATAGGCCACTAAAAAACTCTGTGGGAATTGGTTATGTAAAATATGTTAGTATATTTATTTCAAGGTGTACCAATGAGAATACAGATACACAGATGTACAAAGCCCTCATCTCCAATCACTGTACAGCACAGGTTCAGTTGCCCAGCAACTGTCCAGTCTAACTGAGCTCAGAACTTAGGGTATTTTTTCCAATTGTGTACATCACACCATAATTATATCTGTACGTATAGATTTACGGAAATATGGACAGATGGCTAAAGGCAGGTGGTGTTAAGAAGAACACACAAAAAAGCATCAGTGATGAGAAGGGTAGGGCAGCTGGTAGATCTGGAAGGGGTATTCAAGAAGTAAAGTTTGGGACCCTTGGTCTAGTGCAGGGGTTGGCAACCTGTCAGAAGTGGTGTGCCAAGTCTTCATTTATTCACTCTAATTTAAGGTTTTGTGTGTCACTAATATGTTTTAATGTTTTTAAAATGGCTCTTTCTAAAGTTTATAATATATAACTAAAGTATTGTTGTATGTAAAGTAAATAAGGTTTTTTAAATGTTTAAGAAGCTTAATTTAAAATTAAATTAAAATGCAGAGCCCCCCAGACCGGTGGCCAGGACCTGGGCAGTGTGAGTGCCACTGAAAATCAGCTTGCGTGCCGCCTTCGGCACCCATGCCATAGGTTGTCTACCCCTGGTCTAGTGGCATCATCTTGTCAGAGAAGACTAGAGAAAAGGCATGAGCCATTTCTCAGTTTATCTTTCATCTCTTGAAATCATTGGACACCATTTAAAAATAAAACTAAAATACAACTTAAACAAAAACTACATTCATCTTTAAAATATTGAAAATTTTATATTCCATATATACATGAGATCTTAACTAAAAATCTGCCCAGATTTAAAACAAGGCCGAAGGAAAAACACAAAATTGGAGTTCTTGTAAATGTTGGCCTTCTTTAACATTAAACTGTATAAGAACTGTATTTTAAGTAGGATGATATATGCAAGGGAATTATATATGACAAAAATAAAATACTGGATTCACTAGAGTAAAAATATCATATGCACATTTGAAGTGGAAACCATAAAACCCTATTGTTCAAGGTAGGGCACAGATATAGCTCACACTTAACAGGGAGCGGTTGAACTGGTTTCTCTTTCAGACTATTATGCAAGGATTTAATATTTTCTGACTGTTTGACACTGTGGCTGAATTATGCCTCTACTTTCGCTTACCATCAGGATTTGACTAGGGTGCCTAACTGCTTCTAGGCCATCATGATTTGCTGTTACACTAATGACAGGAATTACTAAATATCTTTGCCACCTTACTGACCATTTAAAGTACTTAAGATGTCTAAGTGCATGCATGTTTTTAGGAGGTTTGTCTGGATCAACATTTTAAAATACAGTTAAAAAGAAACAGTGTAGAAATTTTCAAGTCAAGCCATTATTTATAGTATTATTTTTATAAGAAGCAACCACAAAAATAATCATGTTACTGGAGCCAGAAGCAGTATTTTGAAATGGTAGGATCTAATGTATGAGGTTATTGCATATGAATGGAGAGATATGCTATTGCAATGATATATTTTTATTACTTGCTTCTGTTTTTATTAAGGATGATGAAAACCTTGTGTCTGGCCCTGTGAACAAAATTAATGTGACCTTTCATGTGACCCACCTGTTGGGCTTTCACAATTGATAATAGTAACCTCATGTTAGGGTGATCTGGAGAATAACAGTGTGCCACCACCATAGAAGATAACATTTGTGTTTCTGTAGTTTGAATTTGTATATATATACAGTTCAGGCATGAAATTAAAGAAAAAAATGTTATCTAACAAAATATTTTGTTAAGAAAAAAATATTATTGAATAGCATGTTCTAGACAAATGCCTGTTTTCAGGGGCTTGCATCTTAGCTGTACATTTGGCCAAAAAGGCTACAGATACTCAAAATTTTTTTAGCTAATTGTATCATTTGTGTTGGGGGTGGGGAGGGGTAAGGGGGATGCAGAAATCCAACTTGCTATTTTTAAAGTTCCCAGAGTTGGAAAGTTTAATAATAATAATAAAAAAAGTTAGGAGGTGTAGATGCATGTTTTGCCATCTCATTTACTTGTAACATAGGAAAAAATAAATACTGGGTATAAAGTCAGTAATATTAATCTCTTTTGAGGGAAAATGTGAAAAAAACAGAATGGTTCTAAATGAGATTATTTGTACATGTATATTTATGTCCTGATTCTCCAAACACTTAGACATGCCAGTAACTTTACAGATGAGTGGTCCCAGTGAGTAGTTCTAGGGTGTACTTGGGTAAATATGCATTTTGTCTCTCACTGGGACTACTCACGTGCTGTGATGGGGCAAGGCCAGATGGCTACAGTAAAGTACTGAGAAACAGGTATGTTAGCCCCAGGCTAAACAAATCCCTAGTACCCTGGTAACCAACAGGGAGAGGAGGTTGGCCGATGGGATTTCCTGCGACTGTAGGGCCTATTTCCGTTCCTCCGTCTGCTCACGCATCCGGGCAGAGTTCCTGTGGGCGGCGTCCACTGGCTCCCTTGACGCCTTCGAGGAGCAGTGGGCGTTGTCCGGGGTTCTCTGCTCGGTGTCCCCATCAGGTTCCCTTCGTTTAGCCCTATGACCTCACTCCCGATCCTGTTTTTTCATTAGTTGTCCCCCGTAATTACTTGGTGTCCCAGACATGTGGGTCCTCCCCTTAGGCTGGGGGGAGGCCCTTTAGAAGTGGGCGGGCTTCGCCCGCCCCCCCCCACTGGATGCCAATAGGACCCTGGTAACCAAATGGCAGTTGCTGCAGGTTAATCAAGGCACCTGGGGCCAATTAAGATCTTTCTAGAAGGCAGTAGAGATAGCTACTTTAATTAGAACACCTGCAGCCAATCAAGGCAGGCTAATCAGGGCACCTGGGTTTAAAAAGGAGTTCACTCCAGTCAGGCAGGGAGGAGCCAGAGGAGAAGGAGCATGTGTGAGGAGCTGGGAGCAAGAAGCTGAGAGTGAGAGAGTGTACTGCTGGAGGATTGAGGAGGACAAGTGTTATCAGACACCAGGAGGAAGGTCCTGTGGTGAGGATAAAGAAGGTGTTTGGAGGAGGCCATGGGGAAGTAGCCCAGGGAGTTGTAACTGTCATGCAGCTGGTAAAGGAGGCACTATAGACAGCTATGATCCACAGGGCCCTGGGCTGGAACCCGGAGTAGAGAGCAGGCCCAGGTTCCCCCCAAACCTCCCAACTCCTGATCAGACACAGGAGGAGCTGACCCAGACTGTGGGTTCCACAAGAGGGGAAGATCACTGAGGTGAACAAATCTGCCAATAAGCGCAGTACCCACTAAGGTAGAGGAGGAAGTTTGTCACAGTGCATAAAGTTATGTGCATAAGTATTTGCAGTATCAGGGCCTTGATTTCAAAGGGACTTTTTGCACGTGTTTTTGGAGTTCATGCACAGCTGCTGGAATTGATCAACAGACCAGAAAGGCTCTTTTCCTTTGGAGCCCTTACGGTTTACTTGGTCAATGGTCTGCAAGCTAAAAAGGATTTACACATTGGGTCAATGATCCATGAAATAAGAGGGATTTCCACAGTGTCTTTCAGTGAGGAGTTACGGTTCAGCCAAACAATATGCATTTTCAAAACAAACATGTGCCAGAATACATGCTTGTCAAAATACAGTGTAACTGCTGTATTGGAGAATAGTGTCTAATAATAGAGTCAGTATCCAAATGATGTATAATGCATGTAACAAAAAGCTTGCAATTTCTGCCTATGGTTTCATTTTTCAAATGTGCCACTATATAAGTTGTACACACCCATACGAAAAACAGATTTACTTTTACCCTAAATAAATCAATAAAAATTCAGACCTAGTCCTTAACCAGTTAACCCAATAGGAATATCGGTAGTATCCCATCCCTGAAATCCAAGTATACTGTCCCCACCTTCCCTCTTCCAAAAAGCTAGGTAAATAGATGGCCCGTACAGCATGCCCTGAAAATCAGCAGATTCTGGCTTTGTTACAAGAAGAGTTGAGTGTGCTTAAATGAAAATGTCCTGCCACCAACCCTATCATGGTTAAACCATGGGACTGTCAGCTTGAGTGCCTCCTGATAGCAGCTGCTAACTTAGTTATAACATGGGGAGAGTGGTGGCCTACTCAGTAGCAAGGGCCTGATCAAAAGCCCCTTTGAAGTCAATGGAAAGATGGCTATTGACTTAAATAGGCTTTGGAACAGGCCCTTAATTACAAGGTATTGAACCAGCCAAATAACAAGCGTCTTATTGCTTAATTGCATACAGTGGTGACCTTAAGCCTACGACCCCTATGCAGATTGCATAGGCCCCTCGGTTTCCAGCAGCCCCATGCCACAATCAGATCCTTTAGCAAAGCAGTGTCTCAGATTCTTCATCCTTTGTATCATCTCTTGCCTTAGGCTTCTGACTTCATAAGATTCAGTTCAGCTCCTCCTCATAGCTTCCTGCGAGCTGGCTTGTATTCTGACAGCTTTTGCTAATAGATATCAGAGCAAAGGCTACTGCAGGAGTGAACTTGGGGTGGGAGGGAGATATATTATTTCGAGGGAAGGGTCTGCAACTGCAAAGTAGGCCACATAGCCTGTTCATAAACCCTGAAAATGCCCCAGGACCAGCAGGAAGCCAGGCCCATCCACGAAGAGGCCTGTGTCTCTGCATGTGATCCGTTTCAGAGTGACTCCATTCAAGTTGTGCTAGCAGGAACTCTTTGGCTTTAAAGGGAGATCTTCACTGCAGAGGAGGCTTTACAGGAAAGGCAGGGAAGCCTGAAGCTGCATTGTCTTGTCTTAGTAATCTCCCCAGGGCCATTAAAGGGGAATGTGAGGTGAGTCCCTCTTGGTCTGCTGTCTCTTCCCCATCCTGCCCAGTCCCTGCCCTCTCATGCTGCATGAATCCCCAGATGTGTGAGAAGGCCTTTTGGGGGGACACTGCCACAGAAAGGTGACTGTTCTCTGTGCAGGATGGCAGAGGGGGAATGATCCTATCAGGGCTGCCCAGAGGATTCAGGGGGCCTGGGGCAAAGCAATTTCAGGGGCCCCTTCCATAAAAATAAATTGCAATACTATATTCTCGTGGGGGCCCCTGTGGGGCTTGGTGCAAATTTCCCCACTTGCTCCCTACCCCCCACACGGGCCCTGGGAAAAATAAACCTTCCGCATCTCGGCACAAACCTAGTTTTGAGAGAACTTCTTTACAAGGTATCACTGGTTCTCAGCATCAGCTGATGCTAAAAGGCACTAAAGCTCATTAAAAGGGTCGGACAAATATTTTTCGTCAAAACTTTTTTTGGATCGAAAATTAGGGGTTTTTAAAAAGCATAAAAAAATCACGGACAACGTCTGCTTTCCCTCAAAATTTGTTGTGGTTTTTTTAATTGAAAAGCTGAAATTAGTCTGCCAAAACCTGAACATGGTTTGGGGTTTCAGAAGTGTGTGGCCAAATATTTGCTGCTTGCTGTGTTTGATTGTTTAAAGAAACAATAAAATTCTGCTTAAAAAAAATCCAAAACTTTTGAACCACCTCAGCTTGTGACCAAATGCCTGAGCCCATCCAGTCAGAGATTTTTCCAGGTTTCTGATACTCTGCTGGCTTCCTTGACTCATATCTATCTCCATAACTTTGGATTCATTTAGGTTAGAACATAAGAACAGCCACACTGGGTCAAACCAAAGGTCCATCCAGCCCAGTATCCTGTCTACCTACAATAGCCAATGCCAAGTGCCACAGGGGGAGTGAACCTAACAGGTAATGATCAAGTGATCGCTCTCCAGCCAGCCATCTCCACCCTCTGACAAACAGAGGCTAGGGACACCATTCCTTACCCATCCTGACTAACAGCCATTAATGGACTTAACCACCATGCATTTATCCATTTCCTAGAGACTGGCTCCATGGGGTCCTTCACAAACTGGAGACAGTTACTGTGGGTTTATCTTTAGTATAGCTTATGTACATACTCCACAAACTGAGTATTTGAGCTTGTTCCAGAATCTGGGATGAGCCTATGTTGTGAAAACTGAAATGCTCAAAATAGCACATGCATGTGAATGGACACAGGATGCTAAAATTAAATTAACCCAGTGGTTCTCAGACTGGGGGTTGGGACCCCTCAGGGGGTCATCAGGTTATTATTGGGGGTCGTGAGTTGTCAGCCTCCACCTCAAACCCCACTTTGCCTCCAACATTTGTAATAGTGTTAAATATATAAAAAAGTGTTTTCAATTTATAAGAGGGGGAGGGGTCACACTCAGATTTGCTATGTGAAAGGGGTCACCAGGACAAAAGTTTAAGAACCACTGAATAAACCCTTCTTAAGCCTCAGGGAATGCAGGGGAGTGGGGTCTCCCTTGGTAGGGTTGGGAAGGAACTAGATGGTGTAGGATATTGCTCTTCTCATGTGATCCCTCCCTCTGTGGCTAATTTTAAATGAACCTACCCTCCCCTGACATGAATCTCCTTATGGCACTGAAATTAAATATAGACTATAATTTGGCATTTGAGAAGTGAAAGGGATGGTAGCCCTAATGGAAAACCCAACAGCTTGGCTCTTCTGAAAGCCTCAAACTGCTGAATGAGCTTTAGGGTAGGGAAGGCTGTGCCTCCCAGACAACCTGGCCCTGCCCCCTATCAGACTCCCACCCACTTCCTGTCCCCCAACTGCCTGCCCCCCTCAGAATCCCTGACCCATCCTGCTCCTTGCACCCTCACCGTCCCCCAGAGATCCCCCACCACTGCCCCGGGACCCCACCCCTGCGCCCTGTCCCCTGACTGCCCTGACTCCTATCCACCCCCCCACTGAGTCCTGACAGACCCCCGGAACGCCCACGATCCAACCCCCCCCATTCCCTGTCCCCTGACTGCCCCTTGCCCAACCTCTGCCCCCTCCCTGTCCCTGGGACTCCCTGCCACTTATCCAACCCCCATAGCCCTGGCCCCTTACCCCTGGCTCCCCCCTCACCTGGAGCCTCAGCGCATCCAGGACTGTCCCTGGACAGCTGCACCCCGCTCAGAGCTGCATGGTCAGGGGGTGGGGCTGTGAGCTCCAGGCTGAGCTGAGGGAGCTCAGGCCCCACTGGAGCTCGCAGCCCCGCCCCCTGACCACGCAGCTCTGAGCGAGGCGGAGCTCAGGAGCCCCGCCAGAGCCACGCTGCTGAGCTGTTGAGGCTCCTGGATGTGCTGAGGCTCCGGGTGAGGGGTGGAGGCGGGGTCGGGCTGGGGCAGGAGCCTCAGCCGTTCTCTTGGAGGCCCCTGCGGAGCCCGGGGCCTGAGGCATATTGCCCCACTTGCCCCCCCTCTGGGCAGCCCTGGATCCTATTCCTTACATAGGACTTCGAGCAACTAAAAATTTACCATGGTTTAGCTTGGACAATGAGTGAGATGACATGGTATTTTCTTTGAACGTGAGGTACTATTAGCACTGGCTGCAGCCAGCCATACTGTAAGTAGGTGATGTGTAAGCTTCCTCTGCTAGCTCTCCTTTTTCCTGGACTGCAACATCTCCTATTTCGCTTGTGGACTTCTCTTAAAGAGAGTGTCTATAGTGACAGATTATGTAGTTGGCTTCACTCCTATGTCCTCAAGCACAAAGACATTAGGAAATTTCAGACCTATTTTTCAGCAGTGGTGTAGCTACAGCTGTCTAGGCTCAATTTTTCCACCACTGGTAACTGCAGAGCTGCTGTGCACTGCTGTTGAGCAAGTATGAAATTTTCCAATATAGACAGACTATGGGAGAACAAATTGAACAACCTTCCTTTCACAGGTTTTTGATGGACAGCTATTTGGCTACGGTTTCCCTTTTGGTCTGTAGATGAGGCCTGAGGTTGGGGTCAGGAAAACCAGGGAAGGGCCCAGATCTGTATGTGCTTTTAACCTCTCTTCCTTGGCTTTTGCCTTTACTTGTCATATCATATTTCTGTTTAGATTGTAACTCTGTGTGGCAGGACCTGTGGCTTAAATTTTCTAATGACTAATCATTTTGGGAGCCTCAATATTTGAGACACTTTTAAGGGGCTTGATTTTCAAATGGTGGATACTCTGCACTTTCTGAGAGTCTGACTTCTATAAGGTGTCTCAAAATGGGTAATCCTTGGTAACTTTTGAAAATTTAGGCCTATGTCTTTTATTTGCCTTTAAGGCAGGGGTAGGCAACCTATGACATGCGTGCTGAAGGAGGCACATGAGCTGATTTTTAGTGGCACTCACACTGCCCGGGTCCTGGCCTGGGTCCGGGGGGAGGCTCTGCATTTTAATTTAATTTTAAATTAAGCTTCTTAAACATTTTAAAAACCTTATTTACTTTACATTAAACAATAGGTTAGTTATATATTATAGACTTATAGAAAGAGACCTTCTAAAAATGTTAAAATTTATTACTGGCACACAAAACCTTAAATTAGAGTGAATGAATGAAGACTGAGCACAGCACTTCTGAAAGGTTGCCGACCCCTGCTTTGAGGCATCCAGTCATAATAAAGATATCAAAAAAGCAAACTGCACATTGGCATTAGTTTAAGCAGATAAGCACTACTTCTTTCCACACAAAAATATACCAGTGTTAGGTGAAAATTTTAATTCAGTGGTTTTCATTTATTGGAAATATTTCTATCAGCCATTCATCTAACATTATTAAGTATTAAGAGGAGGATGTTCTCTCCAGCTCTTTTCCCTGTTGTGTCCTTACTGCAGTAATTATCAAAACCATTTGAAGAGTTTAATTTAAACTTAAATGGTTCCCCATAGAATAAACAGAATATCTCACCTGTGAAGGATGATTACATTTTAAAAATTTATTATAAAGAAAGGACCTTCATAATTCACAGGTCTCCTACTTGTGTTTCTCATGAGGGCGAAACCAGACCTGTTTCAGGTCTGAAAAGAAAATCTTACTACATCTGTATCATTGGGACTGAAGGGTAATTGTTAAAGTTTCATCTTGATCATTCATCTTGGCATCCATTGCTGTTTTTTGCTGTTTTATTTGCTGAGCACTGATGATGGGCTGAGTGTTGTGCAAAACATGAATGAAGACTGTCAAGCTGTCTAGAGTAGCTCACGTGTGTTAGTGCCAACTTCAGGACAGATTGTCAAGGAACAGGACACAAACTCCAAACTAGTGGTATATTCTATAGTGAAGACCCACTAAATTGATGGCAAAGTGCTCTCAGGTCGACCCTGGTACTCCACCTGGAACAAGAGGAGTAAGGTAAGTCGACAGGAGAGTGTCTCGTGTTGACTCAGTGCAGTGTAGACACCGCACTAAGTCAACCTAAGCTATGTTGACTTCAGCTACATTATTCACGTAGCTTAGGGTGACCAGATGTCCCGATTTTATAGGGACAGTCCCAATTTTTGTTTTTTTTCTTATATAGGTTCGTATTACCCCTCTGCCCCCCATTCCGATTTTTCATATTTGCTGTCTGGATACCCTACCGTCGCTGGAGATGCATAACTTAAGTCGCCTTACTGAGGTAGTGTACACATAGCCTTAGTGGATGGTGATAGCTTAAAATTCTATTACATCTTTGTGAGTATTCCCCCATCCCCTCTCATATGTGGCTTGGGCTGTGGCCTGGCTGTTTGAGCTGTGTGATCTTTCTGAGAATTTCACTTAAATGTCTTACCCGGACAAGTCTAATTGAATGCCAATGAAAATGGAGAAGCCAAGCTTGCCCTCTGCTCTTCTGCACCTCCAATGTCTCCCTGGCAGCAAAACCAAAGCAGATCAGCTTTACAAGGGAGGGCATGATTGCAGAAGGGCTGTACAGACGGAATGTGGTGTAGCTCATGAAATTCAGTGCAAAGCCAGAGGATTCACTGATAAAAGCTACTCTTACCTTCCTCACAACCCTCACAGAGCATGTGTAATGACTATGGTGGGTACTGTGGCCTTCAGTCCTTCTCTCCCTCTCAGGAATTATCTAGCACATAAACAGCTATTCAGGCTGGGTGAGGGTTGCAGGATTGGGTCCTTCAATGATAATAGCAATTAGCCAGGCTATGAAGAGGCCTACAATCTCACCTATTAATAATTTCATTAAATGAAGTATTCACATATAGTCTCATATCTATATGTTTTATGCTTTATTTATATGTTTAAAACCACAAATTTCCATTTATTTCTAAATGCTGAAAACCCTTTGTTAGTGGCCTGAAATAGTTTTGTACTTTAACCATATGCTGCCATTGTTATTTCTGAGATTTCTTACACAAACTTAGCTATTTTCTTGTCAGTTTTATTTATTTATTTATTTTTGCTGCCTTTAGAGTAGTATATACAATGGACCACTTGAGTATGTTTCAGTTGCTATTTACTGAATGTTTCTTGGGACACATATTGCTCGACTGACAAGTTCAACCAGCCTAGATAGTAAATTTTTCAGCAGCTCAGAAAATACCAAGGCCAGAATTTTAAGGGGATTGCTAATTTTGTGTGCCTTAATTTTTGGGGCCCAATTTGTAATACTTTAGGCATGATTTTTCAGGCATAAGGTATCTCAAGCTAAGCACCCAGAAAACTTCTGAAAAATTGGCTGCATTAATTTGTGGGGGAATTATTTTTTTTAGTACCTACTGCCATTTGGTGCAATCTGGTATATTCCAAACAGCAAAATAAATTGCTCTTAACATGTATATATGAATCAGTGACAAAACTCATCCCTGTCAGGATTGGTTTAATAACAGAAAGCAGGGGAGAGGGAAGGAAATAAACTTTTTCAAGGGAAGGGAAATTTCTCCTTCCCCATCCTCTATTCAGAACCTGCTTGTACTACTTAAGATCTTCTGGCATACTTATTTTTCTGGCACAGCATAAAGTACTTATTCTACAGCACCATGTGTACTTAGGGTGTTCTGTCTACCATATACTCTGTTACAAGAATTTTATTGTATTATTCTGAGATTCAGCTGCCTAATAATTTTTTTTAACCTAACTTACTAGATCTCTCTTGCATTTGTTCCTCCTTCTTTGCCTTCCTTAACTTTGCCTTTCTTTTTCTTGAAAAACTTGGGTATCTCTTCTTCTTTCATTTTCAATATTCTCTCTCTCCTCCCCACATTCCTTTTCTCTAAGTCGTGCTCTCTCCTTTCACAGGGATTCAATGGCTTTAATGTTCCTCATGTATTCCGATAGTTTGTATGAAACACAGGATCAAAAAACCAAAGCCAAATCTGCAGTCCTTGGTCTAACAAAATTTACACTGGCTTGAAAGGAATTTTTGCCTTCACAAGGAGAATGGGACTTTGCTTCTAGACTTCCTTAGGCTTTCCGTACCTTAGGAAATATTTATACTCGTGTTTTTCATTT
This sequence comes from Gopherus flavomarginatus, assembly GCF_025201925.1. Lineage (NCBI taxonomy): Eukaryota > Metazoa > Chordata > Testudines > Testudinidae > Gopherus > Gopherus flavomarginatus. Next base: position 55,763,444 of record NC_066621.1, read on the forward strand.
GTTGAGCAACTTTTCATTCGGAAATACTGCCTGTGCATTTGGTCAGTTGTGAATGTAGAATGTGGATGTTTGTGGCAAGTCATTATATAATTTATGGGTAGAGAATTGTTAACCACAAAATTACAAAAAATCATCCACCGTCATATGGATGAACTGGCTCAGTTTTATGCTGTCTGTCCATCTAAAGGGCCAATGAAGTTTCTGTTCTGATCCAACAGTCAAATAACTAGAAACATACAGTAAAGTCTACTGATGCTTGAACATGAACACCACAATAATTTGGTGAGACTGATATGGCTTACTGTAACCTGATCATTTCTGGAGCAATTGATTCTATTCTAGTTTAATTTACCATATGATTGACTTGAAGCTCTGAATTATGGGAAAATATCCACACTGAGCTTAGTTAAAAATAGCTTTGTCACTTCAATATAGCTGTTGTACAGACAGAGAATGAGGTAGATGCAGCCTGAAAAATATGAGAGGAGTGGAGAACAAGCATCCCTCTTCAGATTAAATGTGTTTTGCTATTGGCAGACGTCAGTATTTGAAGCTTAGAAAAGGCATTGCGTACTTTCTTGTACTTTGTATAATAATTACCTCTTCGGCAAGAAGAGTACAGAATATAGCTGAATGGAATAGTTTACCACAAGGTAACTGCAAATTTTAGCCATGTGGGCTGTGCCACTCAGGAGCTTCTCTCTCTACCCCCCAAATAGCAGACTGCCCTATTATTTAAAAAACTGAGGATTTTGGACAGTTTAGGAGTGTTAGCATCCATACCTAAGCCTTGTAGGCTTGCAAAGCTTTTCCAATTCACTGATGCTAGTGCCAGCATCCTATGGTTCACATACAGCTCTAATTCTAATTGACTTGGCAGTTATTTCTTAAATGGCCTAATTTTACATATGATTAGCTTTTAATTCTTGGATAACAATACAAACTGCATGAATTATATTACTACAAAAGCACGTTAATGCACAAGCTATGATTCACACTAGCTACTAGAATGGAAGATGGTAGGCATAAGTGCAAATTCTGCTCACCTGTGTGCAACCCCTTTGGCTTCAGTGGGAGATGCTCGCATTGTATCACAGTCTGTTGAGGGAAGAATTTGTCACAAAGTGAATAGTGAACCTGAACATACAGGATGTAACTAAGGACGAAAACAATGTTTCAGTGAAAAGCAGCCTTAAGGATCAAACCTATCCCCATCTGTCTTTTGTATACAGGTATTGATGGACTAATCCATGGCTGTGAAAGGCCCTAGAGACACTTGAACTGGTGCGTTTCTGCTGTGTTGGGGAGGATTTGGAAAACCTGTGCCAGACTTCTGCCCTCCTTTGGTGGTCAGAGTGAAGCAGGCCAATGTTTCTGCTGCTATGCACGTACACTAGCCTTTCCTTGCTCTGATTAGAGTGGGGTGAAGAAGCAGCCATGCCATGGCTTCATGACCAAGAAAGAGAATTCCATACCCAAACCCCCATGCCCTGTGAGATCCCTCCCTTGGTCAAATCTGGGAACTCAGGCTTAGTGGGCAGCAAGAATTTAACTTTTAAAACGTTCTTGATGTAATGGTCTACTATACTAAGTAACTGGTTGTACGGGATTTGTTTCAAAATATGTTGAAAAGAGGCACCAGGTTTACAATAGAAGTAGCACAAATCACATAGTTACATTATCATTGAGATGCTCTGTGATAAGGCGATGTTTGAATGCCTGTTTTTATGGCTATTTGGTTTTTAATTCCTATGGTATTTGGTTCTTTTTCTTTGATTCCTCTCTGGGCTGATGCAACATTGTTGCATCATGATGTTGGATAGCATCCTGAAGACACAAGATCAGGAATGTTGCAGTGCTTATGCAGGGAAACCTTGGCCCAGCGTATCCTGCTAGTGCCTTTCCCCCTTTAAGTTCTAAAACAGGTATAGATTTTATGAAATGTTGGCAAATGGCATCAGAAAATCATGTCTAAGTTTAGACAATGAGCAGAATATGGCTCATGTGAATTTGCCATTTTGCACATCTCTTATAAGATCTCTTAACCATAATGATAAAACTGAGAAAACGTAGAAAATAAGTAAGCCATGTACTTATTTGATCTTCAAATTTTGATATTAGGGAATCTGCTATGAAATTTTTATAAAAGCAATGATGTAAAGTGAAGCTTGTTTTTGCAAGCAACTGCCAATGGCTGAGATGGATTTTTTTTTTTTTTTTTGGAATGACACCCAGAGAGATGCAACACTCATGCAGTCAAATATTTGTTTACTTGCTCATATATTACATTCTGGCTGTCTCAAAGCTTATTTATTAGGATGGTTACACTCTAATTTTGGAATGTAATTTTGCAGGTTGCCATATACATTTGAGATGGTGTATTAATCCATTTTTGTACAGTGGCAATTATTGTCTAAGCACCAGTCTGTGTTAGTGAGTATGACAGGTAACCATAGCCTGTAGTTTCAGCTATTGCAGTGATAGTCTTAGACTCCATTTAGTTGTGGAACTATTTTGCATTTCCACATTAGGGACTCTGTTGATGCTGAGTATAAAATAGTCCTAGTAAGGATTCTTAGGTACATTAAGACTTTTGTCTGCAGTCTTCATTTTATTTATACTTCTGCTAGCAGAGCCAAGTAACTGTTGTTTCATTATATGATGTTTTGTTTTGGACATTTTGTCCAAATTACTACTTTTTGAAAAGTCTTGATTTTAAGTTTCTAACTCCAAGCCTCGTACATAATATGGTACATGGTACAACTGAAAGTGGCCAGTGAAGCAAAATGGCCACATCTTAGGCTTCTGAATCAAAGTGGGAAAAATCCCATGCATTAGATGTTGTTGTTCACATAGTGCTGTTGCCATCAAATGCTAAAGTTCTTTCCAATGGACCAACAGCATAACTGTCTTCTCTCTCATTCACGCTGTTAATGTTCAACTTTTAATCTAAGATAAGAGAATTTGTTTTATTTCTGTCTTTTTTTTTGGAATTTATTTGATCTCTGAGCTGCTGATGCTTTTTCTTTTTTTTTTTTAAGTTCTCCTTGGTTAGGGCTCAGCATATTCCTTTATGTCTACTTTTCTTTTTTCCAGCATCTTCTCCAGTGATTTAATCTCTCTCCCACTATCTCAGATACAGTCTTGTCTGTCACTAATAAGTACACTACATTCATGTACACTAGGGAACTTCATGCCAGCAGAGTCTGCATGGGCCAGTTAGTATGGAACACCCTGATCACATTAGAATTTACACCCTCTAATGCTGACTAATGCATAGAGTAGATAAACCCTTAATGTCAAGATCACCTAATCTGTCCATTTTGGCATTGGCCAAAGTGGTCATCTATAGTTCTAGTAAGCAGAAGTTGTTGAGACTGGGGGGTTCTTGTTTCAGTGGTACAATGTTAAGGGTACTCCTAATAATGTGTCTCCAGGCAGACTTACATCAGCTGGAGACTATAATGCTGTAGCCTTTTGCAGGTTAATGGGCACTTAATGGAAGTCTGTTCTCAATGTCCTCAAAAGCAATGTGAATTTCCAGATTTGAGACCTTCCTCCTGTTTTATTGATCACTATTACTTTTTATTAAAGTCAGCTGAGTTCTGTTTTTTCTTTTTATCTACACTTCACAGGGAATGCTGAGGATAATGCCTTCGTCTCTTAAAGGTTTTGATTTTTAGTCATAAACTTTCCTGAGAGAAATTAATAAAATAAATGAAGGATAGGAGATCTTCAAGAAAGATATTTTATAGTGTGTATTTGTGGTCTAATCTGTGTTCTTACTGTCTCCATCTTTTCTAGTTCTTTTTGATAACTAAGAGCCAAAGTAAGATTGAGTGGGAGATTATGATGCAATGGTCTCATTCTGAATGTTTTGCAACACTTCTGGCTTCTGCACTTGTAATACTTTGACTTCTGGTGAGTTAGTAGCTTGACTTCAGGGCCAGACATCATGAAGCAAACATAGTTTTGAACTTAGGCAGTTCACTTCAGTCCTTGTCATCAGCTTTGACTGAGTCACTATTCTTTGAATCCTCATTTTAAAGAGGAGGAGAAGAATAACCAAATTGGCAATGGGAGTTTTGTGTGTGGACGTGAGGACAACAGCTGACTTGTCAACATTGTATTTGCCAGAATATTCATGTTAGGTTTCTGTTTTACTAGAAGTTGTCTGAGTACAAGCAGGGTTCTGGTGAGCTGAAATCTCCATTTGAGGCTTTGGCAAGATGATGTCGTCTTGGAGCTGCATTGGCAATTTTCTTACTGAAAAAAAAAATGACTCAAGAGTCTACCAAATGCAAGTGCCAAGTAAAAATGTTTTCCATATTTTGGTAATTGTGCAGAGAGAACACCAGATGGTTCCGATGATCAGACTCTTTTGGGTGGGAACATCAAGGATCTAGGAGAGGTAAACTCCAAAGATCTCTAATAATCAAATTCTATAGCTGCATGTTTTTCTATCACAGTAGAATAGGCAAATTCAGAGACAGGGAGGGAAGAATCTGGATTATAGCAACAATGTTAACATATTAAATATTGCTTGTTTTTAAAGATTTATCCAGCTTCTTAGTATGGACCTGAGAGATTAAGAGACTCACTGTAGCCAATACCAGGGGCTCCGAAAATGATTACTCCCAAAACAAGAATTCTATATAATGAACACTCTATGTGTTGGTTTAGTTTAAGCAGTTTGCTTGTTTCCATCATGTTAAATTTCTGTTCACCTTAACAGGATGTTTTTAGCATGCCACTTTGTTGGCGTCCCCTCTCTTGCAGCACCAATATTCCAAAGACTTTTTGGTCTAATTAAAGAAGCACCTCACCAAGGTATTTATTGTTTCCTACAGCTGGTCTGACCTGGGTAAGAGTAATGTTCCCTCACAGAAGAATTGCAGGGACATAGACTGACCAAACTATTAAATGCGGAAGAACAAACAGAAAAATGAAAGTACAATAACAGAAACATACAGCTTGTTTGAATGCTAAAGGGTAATTTACTTCATTGAAATAAAACTCTGTCATTAAAGACAAATTCTTGGTTGATTCTACATGCTTCTCCAATGCTTGCTTCTCCAATGCTAAAATTTGTTTCCAAGAAATTCCAGACAGGCCTAAAGGCTGAATATCAAATGTTTGCCTCTCTCAATCATATATTAGTTTGTAATAGAGCCTTTTGTGACTTTTGTCACCTTCTTTTCCAGAGACGTAGCCCTTGTTCTTCACTTAGGGCTGGTTGTGCAAGTTATGTTCTGTAAAACAAAGATCATACTTTTAATGTTGTCACACCACAGTGAGGAACAAAACCAAAAATACTTTTGGGTCATGTCTTCAGAGCATGTTATTTAGTCTGCCACAGCAGAGGTTTGCTGCAAAGCGTAGCTGTTTTTTCCAGGTATGGGAGTGGGTGTTGAGTAGTGCATCAGACATGATGGATGGAAGAATCTTTTGTTGGCATTGAGCCAATTTATACTTTTGTGTGTATGTAATATGATTTTAAATTTTGTACATGCACTGTCAGTATAGTACAGACTCTGTTCACCTCACTCTGAATGATGTAGTTTCATATTTTTTTTTATTCCTAATACCTTTTACTAGCATTCCTACCTACTTTGCAAAATTTTGTACGTTTTTTATCCAGACTCTGCCTTTCTTGCCCACAGTGATTAGTACCTTATTCATGTTGAGCAGGCTATTGATTTTGAAGAGATTACTTGTGTTAGGGCACTGCTCAATTGGTGAAATTTTCTCTTGTGCAGAGGGCCATGTAAGGACTGAACATTGCTTAAATACGCACTGAGGGCGTCAAAATATGGCTGAGGTGGTGCATAAGCTTTGTGCTGGTCCTCTGCACTGGTGTGAATTTAATCCAAAGTGAATATGGGTCTTTAATTGGTTACTGTTGGCAAAGTGCTTTGAGATTGCTATATATGTGCAATGTGGTGGTGTTAGTTATTGTGATGCAATGAATTATCAGAGTTTTAGACGCTCCATAAGCAGAGTTCTGAAAATAGCTATGGTTCACAATGGGGGGATAGCTCAGTGGTTTGAGCATCGGCCTGCTAAACCCAGGGTTGTGAGTTCAGTCTTTGAGGGGGCCATTTAGGGATTTGGAGCAAAAATCTGGCTGGGGATTGGTCCTGCTTTGAGCAGGGAGTTGGGCTAGATGACCACCTGAGGTCCCTTCCAACCCTGATATCCTATGATTCTTATCACAGTTAGAGGACAATGGGTGAAATCCTAGCCCCATCTAGGTAAATGGGAGTTTTGCTCTTGACTGAAGTGGGGAAAGGATTTTACCCAAAGTTCCAAACAGAGTGTCTTACTACTTTTGAGAGAACGAGAGCCCCAACATCTGATATGTTAATTCAAGGGACCAGATTCAGTCACATGGAAAAGGATGTCTAATGACATTTGTAAAGTGCAAAACCTTTTTATTTAGGCTGTAGGTTGTTTGGAGCAGGGGCAGGGACAGTCTCTCTCACAGTGTTCATACAGTGCCTAGCACAATGGGGCCCTTATGATAGGTGGCATCTTTAGGTGCTATTTTATGAAAGTCAGGCCCAAACAAAGCAAAGGACTTGATTTTACTTGAAAGCAATGATTGTTTATCACTGCAATACCTGAAATTATAATAGCATCCATTAAAGCTTTAACCAGAACTTTGTAGGTTCAGCATTCAGGCAACAGAAAAATAAGCATTGGCAAAAGGGAAAGTTCTATTAATGTATATTGTGCAGCTGAAGAAAGACGGTGATAAAAGGCTTCAAAGTGCTTTCTTTCTTTGATTCTCTAAAGACTTTTTTCCTTCTACACAAATAGTTAACTATCCACTGCATTCCCAAGGGATGTGTGTGTGCCAAAAAGAGGGCAGGGTCACCTGCAAAAAGAAATATTTCTTGCTCAAGGAAGTAAAGTATGCCTGGTTAAAATAAAATAAAGAAGTCAGAAAAATTTACAGAAAAGGAGGGATACATACATTGTACCTGCCTGGGAGAAGTTATAACTTGTACTATAATCATTTATGTGGGATGTTACTGTACTGTTTACTCTGGTATTCATTAAAGTAAAACACCCTCAAATTCCACAGCAATAGCTTCTTCATCTGGCACAACCAAGGAGAGATTCTTCTTTAAGAAGTTTCTTTTTAAAGAAACACAAGTTTTCTATATATGTTGCTTCCCCCCCTGCCCAATTTTTCTTTGGTTTTAATTAAAGCACTTACAGTATCTAATCATAAGAAATTTCATGCTGATGTGTTACTTTGAAACTTTTTTGTTTGCTCTACAGACTTATGCTAAGTTTTTGTGTTGTTTTAAATTGATGTTACGATTACATTTTAAAAATATCATCCTTAAAACTCCCAGTAGTCACCACTCTAGCTGTCAGCTTTGCATCAATGCTTGCCAATTTCATGCGGGGGACAAGTGCTGGTAGCCTGGGGCACACTGATTGCAAGCAGTGCTAGTAAGTGCCTTCAAATGCCTGGAAGATAGTTTTATAAGATCTCATACAGAATCTAAGAAATATCCCCAATTAGTTTTCACCATTTGTTTAAAAACTAGAATCTCTAATTTAAATGTTTGTAGTTTAGGCTTAGTGCTGTAAAGTGCTGAGTTCTTTCAATTCCCAGTAAAGTCAATGAGGGTTGAAGACATTCTACACTTCGCTGGATTGGGCTCTTAGAAAATACTACAAAAATCACGCTTTGAATATGTGGCCAGTCTTCACAGACTCATTCAAAGCATTTCTTCATGGCCACTTGTTGATGAGCTATTTAAATATTTTAACCTGTTGAATCGTGAGTGTCCGTAAGTGGTTTTGGATAGTTTGGGGCTAGGGAGAAGGCCCTTGTTGTGCTTATTTGACAGGTAATATTGTCTTCCAGGAATTCTAACTCTGGCAAGCATGCATCAACTCAGTTTGCAAAAATTTCTTGCACTGGCCAAGGCTGAGAAGATTTAGAAAACCAGAATTCTTAGCTAATGAACACCAGGAAGAAACATGCTTTTGATAGGATTGCACAGGTGAAATTCTACAGAAACAGGGGTTCTGTTTGGATAAAAGTTCCCAAAGTGTGGATCCCATTCTGATTGATATCATTTTCAGGTGCAACTGTCTCCTTCAGTAACTATATTTTATACCCATAAACCACAATTCTCCACTAGCTGAGGAGGAGATGGGGCTGAGAAGTTTCTACTTTTGGAGGGTCTGGCAAACTCATTTGCATGTTTTTCCTCTAGATTATTTTTTTTCCTTCAGCAGATGGATAAGAGCAGAAACTTGGCTTAATGGTTTGTTTTCAGGTTTGACTTCCTGGTGATGGTCACAAGAGCAATGGTCCACAGGGCAGAATGAAGAGCAGTGTCCTTGCTGATATCTGTGTATACCATGTTTTCAGTGTTTTCTGACTCACGATATATGTAGTAGTTTGGATTCCATGTGGATGAGCTGTTGAAATGGAAGGTTTTTATTTAGCTGATTATCACAAGAAAGCTTATGCACGTTTGAAGAATGATTAAAATTTGGACAAACAGGCCGTCTTCTCTAGGTCTGTACTATCAGCCAGGAGAAATTTATTTCATAAACAAGAGTCTAGATGGATAGTTAGAATGTGTAGTCTCTTCCTTTTTTTAAGACTGGAGACTCCAGTTGTATTTGTGTGTCTCATAGCAAAACATAAGTAAAGGGGTGACATGGAGAGGCATTTTGTCCTTCAGGCACTCTCTGAAGTTAGACCCCTAGTGCAGCCACGCACGCTGAGATTTTAAAGGATTTGGATGCTGACTCTCATTAAAATTTATGATAACTGAATTGCTACGATGGCCTTGAAAATCTCAACTTCAGAGAGTTTTGGGCATTGTGCACCAGAGGACCTTCACAATTTCCTGGTATGACATCCAGCATTGGTGAGAGTAAATGGCATTTTTTTTTAACATTCTTTCCGAAACAGATTTTTCAAAAAATAAAAAACATGGACTTGGAGATAGAATGCAACACAGACATGGCTTGCAATCTGCTTGGGTTCATCTGGGCTCAAGGTGTGAGTGAATCTTTAGGTCTTTTATTTTTATTTAAATCCAAACTGCTTCATCTATCTTTAATTTTTGGTTTTACTCCTGGGATCATTCTGTGCCAAAAGATTAAAAATTCTGCAGACAATATTTTAAAATTCTGCAAATTTTATTAGTCAAAAGAACACTACATAATCACGCCAGTTGCAGTTATTTTGGTAACTAATTTCAAAATAATGTCAGCAATGTCTGTAACAATACAGACACAAACAAAAAAATCCACCCAGGAGTAGAGAGCTAAAGAAACCCCTATGACAACCCAGTTCCTGCTTCTCTGCCCCATTTTCCCCCCACCACCCTGTGCCAGCTGGGGGCACCAAACACCCACAACCCCTCCCCCACTCAGAGCCCAGCCACGCCCCCCCCCTTGCCCAGACACTCCCTCCCCCAGAGCCCAGGGATCCAGAGGGAGAAATAGCCTGATGCTCCGCGCAGGCTTGCATGGAGTTTCCTGCATGCTGTCCTCTCTTTCCTTCAGGATATGCTGGAAACTCCAGCTGCCAGAAACCTGCTAGCTCCCTCTCTCTCCTCCCTGCAGTGTCTTCTATGTGTGATCTGGGCTATGCTGGGTTGAGTGGCCCCTAGTGGCAGCTAACAGCATTGCAGCCCATTTCTGTGGATGGAAAGGAAATTTTGAACACACAATGTTAATTTGTGCAAAATTCTGCATTGCGCAGTGACACAGAATTCCCCCAGGAGTCTGGTTTGTGAGGTCTGAAGAGCTGAGACATGGAGATTCTGCACTATTCTGGCCTTAAAAGGGAATTTTTTCAGACCCTCTACGTGGGGCTATGCATATCCCCACTTTGCAGTTGTAATTGTCTGCACTTGCATTTTAAACAGGGTAACATCTTTGCATGCACAAGTGAAAAACCCTTGTGAAAATGTACCATAAACCTCTCCATACTAGGCAAAAACACAGCATATCTTCTGAACTTCAGTTTTTGCATGCAATAAATGGAACCCTCACATTTTATTTTACTGACCACGACTCTATATCATTCTTGAAGCTATGAACTAGCAAGAAAAATCTAGTAGCTGAAACATTTTTTTTAATTTTTATTCTTCCCCCCGTCTTGAGGCCCTTTATATGTTTAGAGGAGATCAGTTACAGTGGACGTTAAGTTATCCAGAAAGTGGTACTGCAATGAATTTTCATGGAATATTTACTTTTAAAGGTAGATTAAGTTAATTTGAAGTAGGTTCAGACAAATCAATATGATTCCAATCTGTTGTATAATTGAGTTTTAATTTTGTCCAGTTCAGATCTCATGAAGCTCATTAAAGACACTTAACTGCATGTTAAATGACAGGTTTGAGTAAAATTTTATACTCTTCACTGTCCGGTTGCCATGTATCTGTGTTTGATAAGAATATGACTGGCTGAAAGAGTACATTCTCTTTTAAAATAAAGTAAGCCATGCCTTTAGCAAACATATTTCAAACATCCTTCTAAATATAAAATAGCAGAAAACCTGACATATGGTTCAAATTGACAAAAAGAGTCAAACAGTCTTTAACAGTATATTGATTTTAATACCATTTATCAAGAAAAATATATTAGACTATTAAACTAACACAATTGATGTATGTGTTGCTGTTTTATATTCCAGTAGCACCCAGAGGCCCCAACTGAAGATCAAGACCTCATTGTGCTCGCACTATACAACCTCAGAGTAAGAGTCAGTTTCTGCCTCAAACAGCTTACAGTCTAAATATACAAAACAGCCTAAGACTATGTGTACACTAGGGGCACAGCTGTGGTGATGGAGGTAGGCCACTGTGGTGTGGCGGTTTCCTACCGCAAAGGAAGGGTTTTTTGGGTCGTTGTAGGAACTCCATTTCCCCTGACGATGTTAGCTAGGTTGATGGAAGTGTTCTTCTGTTGACCTAGCTGTGTCTGCTGGAGGTTTGTTTGGCACAGCTCATAGACTCATAGACTCTAGGACTGGAAGGGACCTCAATAGGTCATCGAGTCCAGTCCCCTGCCCTCATGGCAGGACCAAATACTGTCTAGACCATCCCTGATAGACATTTATCTAACCTACTCTTAAATATCTCCAGAGATGGAGATTCCACAACTTCCCTAGGCAATCTATTCCAGTGTTTAACTACCCTGACAGTTAGGAACTTTTTCCTAATGTCCAACCTAAATCTCCCTTGCTGCAGTTTAAGCCCATTGTTTCTTGTTCTATCATTGGAGGCTAAGGTGAACAAGTTTTCTCCCTCCTCCTGATGACACCCTTTTAGATACCTGAAAACTGCTATGGCAGTCATGGAGTGCTGTGGCTCTGTTGACCTAAGTGTGGGAAGGGAAACAGAGGCACAGAGAGGTGAAGTGACTTGCCTAAGTTCACACAGCATATAAGGGGCAGCACTAGGAGTAGACCCCAGAATGCAAATCTGCAGCTTGTGCAAACTATCGTAGTTCCATTGACTTCAATGGAACTACGCAGTTTTCGACCTCTGAGGATCTGTCCCTGATGCCATATCCTCTGAACAATGCTTCTTCTCTGAAACCAGCAATATCTATGTGACCTGCCCAGGGTAAGATCCAGTCTCATGAGTAGTTGTGTCCCCCTGCCCTCTAAGCTGGGGTGCCGTTTCACTACTTCGCTGCTGTAGCCACCACTCCTTTCGGCTCACCCACTGAGCCTCCAAGTGTTGGTCATTCCCAGCTACTTTGAGTGAGTGCTGCAGCCATTCACTCTTGAATTACACTGGAGGATGATCCCAACGTGCTCCCAGTCCCAGATATCTTGTGCAGCCCAGGGCTTCCCTGGACTATATAGGCTTATATAAAGTTAATCATTTAATTAATAAAAATGATACTCATACTCCTGCTGTCCCAAATAGAGTTTCCCAGACACTTCAGTTCAGACACACTGAATTAGATAAAACAATACAACAAGTTTATTAACTATAAAGAGAGCGATTTTAAGTGAATGCACATAATGAGGCATAAATGTCAGAATTGCTTACAATAAAAATAAAATGCAACTAGTATGCCAGGGGTGAATTCAGGAGTACAGATCATCACAATCTAGAACAACTTTCCAGATACATTTCATACCTCTCTGAATTACAACCTACTAGATCACTGTATTGAAGAATTTGCTCATATTCAAATAATGAATGACATTGCTTCTTGGCAGTTTGGCTGAAATCAAGTGTAATTCAAATAATCCGTCATGTTTTTCAGGGCTTTATCATTTTGCCACATAATCTGGATTTGTGTTATAATTTGACAAAACTCATTCTGGGACTAATTGCCCCTGTGTTCTCTTAAAACATACACACTTTCCCCGTCTAGAAAAATTGATGTGGAATTGTTAATCAAAGAAATACTGTAGAGATTTACTAGTTCTGGATGCTTTTTCTGTTTGCTTAAGCATCTACTTTTTTTTAAAGTGAAATTTCATATGTCCCTAATTTACAGTGTGGATGAAGACCATTTGGAGTTTTTAAAAGTTATTTTAAAAAGACAGATATATTAACATTTTTAAGTTGGTTATTGGGCAGTGCACAGTAACCTTTGATCAAAATTCCTTTTAGTACCTGTATTAGCCTTCTGAGGACTATATGTTATAAAATTGCATAGTAAGCGATCCTTAATTTGGTATCTAGCACTTAGATCCTAAACTGATTGGATGCTTTATAGGTAGGCAGGCAAACAGCAGAGAAACCTTAATGAGTTTTCTACTGAGGACATAACACACGCTTTCAAAACTGCATATGCATTTACATAAGAGACCATACGGAGTTATTATACTCTATATCAATTATATAATATAAGCCAGTGATCTATCAGTGGTCCATACAGCCTTTCCTGACCAGTAGAATTAAATATTTTAAGAACTGTGCACTGGGACTGGCAGAGGATCCTTTTCCTAAGAAGTTGTTTGCAGAATTAAAGTTTTGGAGAACTACTGTCTATCTAAGGTTCCCGTATGAACCCCATTACTGTAGTATCTGAGCACTTCAGTCTTTAATGTATTTATTCTCACTACACTGCTTGCGAGGGAGAGAAGTGCTAGTATCCCTGTTTTACAGATGAGGATCTGAGGTACTAAGTAATTTCCTAAGATCATGCAGGAGGTCTGTGGCAGACTGGGAACTGAGCCCAGGTCTCCAGAGTTACAGGCTAAGGTCCTAATCACTGGACCATCCTACTCCACTATGAGACTGTCTACACTGCAGCCTATGTTTTCATAACTTTCATTGCTCAGGCGTGTGAATAAACAAGCCCCCTGAGCAACATAAGTTTAGCTGGCATAAGTGCTAGTGTGCACAGCGCTGTTGGTGGGAGAGCAGGGCCGGTGCAACCATTTAGGCAAACTAGGCGGCCGCCTAGGGCACCTAGTGGTTGGGGGCGCCTAAAAGCCCCCTCAGGTGAGGAGGTGGAGGTGAGCTGGGTGGGGAGGGGTGCGCAGAGAGGGTTGCCTGCAATAACAAGGGGGGAGGGTTGCACAGGGGAACTGCTCCCTGCCCCAGCTCACCTCCTCTCTGCCTCCTCCGCTGAGCACACAGCCCAGCTCTGTAAGTCTCCTCCAATCACTGCTGCCAGTCTGGGCAGGGAGGAGAATTAGAGCAGCGCCGACATGCTCAGTGGAGGAGGCGGAGCCAAGGTGAGCTGGGGTGGACTACTCAGGCAGGCTTAGTTTCCGCAGGAGGTCTCCCCAGGCCGGGTTAGCTGCTGGGGGAAGGGAAGAGGGGAAGTCTCCCCAGGCAGGGTTAGCTGCCATTGGGAGACGGGGGGGAGAGGGGTTAGCTGTCGCGGTGGGGGGGGTAGCTGCTGCGGCGGGGCTCCCCGGGTGAGGGGCTGAGTTAGCTGCCATGGGGGGGGGTGGGTTTAGCTGGGGGGGGTGCAAGGTGGAAGTTTCACCTAGGGCGCGAAAATTCCTTGCACCGGCCTGTGGGAGAGGTTCTCCTGCCAACATAGCAACTCTGCTTATTGAGGTGATTTTATTATGTCAACAGGAGAGATCTTTCTCGTTGGCACAGAACAGCTACACAAGTGCTCTTACAGCAGCGCAGCTGCATCGGTACAGCTGTGCCGCTATAAGCTCACTAGAGTGGACATGGCCTAAGTGGGTTACAGATTGCATAATGAAACATAAAACCAGCGTCTCTAATGAGTCACTGATTTTTGGTATCTAGCAGAGTTCTGAATTTACGTTACTAGGGTCATTTTGAAGGTGGTGTGCCAGGTTTCCTTTGAGGACAAGAACTGAGAGGTCAGATATGGAGTGATTGTTTTTTGAAAAGTGTTTGCCCATGGGTGATAGGATCTTCTTATTTTTACTATGTGAGTTCATTTGAGGGCGTGGTGATTGTCGAGTTGGGAGGTTATTTGAAGGCCAGAAGAGCGGGTATGGGAGCCCATATGGAGTATCATCAAACTCTTACAACCCATCCTGGAAAAAATCTTTCCTGAACCCTCTCTTCTAGCAGTCAAATAACTCCCTAACCGCACCAAGCTCATAATAAAAATCAAGCTTCCCACAGACCAGGACACACCAACTCAAAGCAGCACCGGACTCTGCCACAACAACAGATGCAAAACCTGTAGCCTTATCTCCACTGCTAGAGCGATGAATCCCGCAATGATTAATCAAGATCCATGCTTCCTATTCCTGCCTGTCAAAACATGTGATATACCTCATCTGATGTATCAAATGCCCCAACAATGATTTTGTAGGTCAAACTAGACAATCACTATGCTCTTAAATGAATTCACGCAGGAAAATGATAAAAAAACAAAAACACTGTCACCCAAACACTTTGTTCACAAAAGCATCACTCCATATCTGACAAAAATTGTGGACTCAGTAGAGACACTGGTTTTATGTCTCATTACAACAGTCTGTAGCCCACTAAGTCTAGGTCTATGCTCAGAAGTTAAGTCAATCCAGCTATGTTGTGTGAGGTGCTGAGGAACATAGTTAAACTGACCTAATCCCCATTTCGGCTGCATTAGATTAATTAATTCTTCTGTCAAGTTAGCAACAGCCTCTTAGGGAGATGGGTTAACAATGCCAATGGGAGAACCCCTCCTGTTGCTGTAGGGAGTGTCTATGCTGATGTACTACATTAGTGCAGCTGCACTGTTGTCACATTTCACGTGTAGACAAGCCCTAATTCTCTGTCCTATAACTCCTTATGTGTAATCTGTTCCACCTTGTACTGAGTTGTGACACTATGATACAATAGGTGGTGTGATCTGACTATTCTTATGATAGATCATTTTGTAACAGTTTCAGTTATCAGGAAGAAAAATCAAGTTGAGGATTCTTTTGGAAGGCTGAACTGATGATATTTAGACAGCAATGAAGTAGGAGGATTTCTAAAGGGAAAGTCATGAAGTAAACAACGCTTTTCCTTAATTGATGGAACTGTACCTTTGATGGCTTGTCTACAGGGGGACCCTCAGGAAAGGTAAGATGAATTAGCTAAAGGTGTGAAGTTTAATGTGCATAAGATAAAGCACGTTAAACCCCAGTGTGGATGTCTTGTTCAGAAATAAAATGACCCTAGTTTGTTTCATGATCCTTGAATTTGAAGGCAAAATTGTTATTGTTTCTCCAGTAGATGCAGGTATATATTTAGAGGGTAAGATCCTGGTTGCATTGATATCATTGGGACTTTTGCCATTGGTTTAAGTGGGACCTTGGATTAAGCTACAGCAAACTAAGACTACTTTACTACTTTAATGTGTATTTACTTATGTGCACTAACTTCACACCTTTAGTTAATTTTGCCCTAACTTTCCTGAATGTCACGGTGTAGACAAACCCTAAGGGTATATCTACACTGCTGCTGGGAGTGAGCCTACACACTCATGCACGTGCAGTAAAAATAGCTGAATGCTGCAGCACCCCTGGAACTCAGGTGAGCCGTCCGAGCTCAGATTCACTGGGTAGGATGAGTCTGAGCTTGGCTGGATAGTTTGAGACTCTGCCAGTGCTGCAACGTGCACACAGCTATGTATACCAAATGTAAGCAGGCTAAGGCCTTCTCTACACTTAAAACGCTACAGCTGCACTGCTGTAGTGCTTCAGTTTAGATGCTAGTTATGCTGATTGGGAGGGGGCAATTCTTCCATTGGCACAGGTAACCCATCTCCCTGAGACACAGCAGCTAGGTTGATGGAAGAATTCTTCCATCGATTTTAATGCTGCCTACATCAGGGGTTAGGTCACTGTGGCTCTCTCTCTCAGGGAGATGGATTTTTCACCCCCTCCCCCCGCCCCCAAGAAACAGAGCTATAGTGATGTAAATTCCTAGTGTAGACCAGGCCTCAGACTAAACTACTTTTCCTGTGGTGGTAGCAGAATATAAGCCAGGTAAAAGATTACAAAGAGAGAAGGTAACAGAATTTCCCTCATGTTATGTGTAGGAAAGCGTCTTATGAATAACAACGTTACTCTGTTTAATGTCACTTCCAGACAGTCTGGGAAGCATTGTCGATACCTTAGGCTATGTCTACACTAGCACTTTTGTTGGTAAATGTTATGTCGCTCAGGGGTGTATAAAAACCGCCCCTCTGAACAGCATAAGTTACATTGACAGAAGCGCCGGTGTGGACAGCACTATGTTGGCGGGAGATGCTCTCCTGCTGACATAGCTACTACTTCTTGTTGAGAGTAGTTTATGCCAACGGGAGAGAGCAGCTACATGGGAGACCTTAATGGTGCAGCTAGCTCTCTAGTGTAAATAAAGCGTAAATAAAGCATCCTTCACTGACTCGTGTGGAAACTCTGCCTTTTACCTCAAATAAGTAAAAATCTAAAGAGACATGGTAGATGTAACAGAACTCCAACTCAGAGGAGCTTAACACAGTCAACTTAGTGCTCCCTTCATTTTTGTTATCGTGATTATGGCCTTGCATATGTCATTACTGTTTTAATTGTGCAATTTTGCACATACAAAGTGTGAAATTATGTGAATCCGGCCCTAAATGTATAACTTCAATGTCTGTATTATACCTTTTTCTCATCTCTTATCTTGCTGTAATTCTGAAAATAGGTTTTTAACAGTTGTTGAATGGTACATAGTTTGGTCCCAGCAGCCCACAATGATAGGCCACATTCTTAAATGACGTAACATGATACCATGCTTTCTTCTAAATAACTGCTTCCATTTTTTACATGCAAGCTTCTTTGGTGCTGACTGATGGTTGTCTGCAGAAAATTCACACTCCCTGTAGAATCTGGTTATCTTAGAATGACCACGGTCCTTTATTATTATTGAAAGCTTTTATTAAATGAATACACTCTCAGCTTTCTGTAGAGAAATGTGGTGAAATCATATGTTAATACAAGCTATTTTCTACTTGGAATTACTTAAGCTATTGAAGAGGAAGAGGGTTCACTTACAAGAAACTAAAAAAAAAAATCCTGTTTTTGTTAGAAGTTTCTTTGTTTGCTGATATTTATAGTGATACTTTAAGTATTGTGGGCTTGATCCGGCAAACTTTTACTCATGAAAATAGTCTTTCTTATGTCCATGGTTTTATTTGCAGGAGTACGGTTTTGCAAATAAAGCCTGACATTTGTAAAGCAAATTTCTCAGAAAGTTTCCTGGAAATTCTTGGTTGTATGTGCATAGCTTTAATTGAAGTCAGTGGAGATGTGCTTATGCCTTTGAGGGTATAATTTGTCCTAGTAGTCTTTGTATATAGAGTCTCTATATACAATCTCAGCCCAACTTAAGCCAGTGGCAAAACTCTCATTGAAAAGAATGGTGCTAGGATTTCATCCTATAAATATATAAATTTATGTATCTACTGGAGAAATAATAAACTTTCCTTCAAACCAGGCCCACTGAATTTTGGTGTTTTCCTTTTTGTTAGTCTGGAATTCTGTACATCCCTCCTGACACCTAGACCCTTAGGATATATCCACACAGCCTGCAGCAGTGAGCCTCCCAACCTGGGTCGAAAGACTTGGGTTTGTGGGGCTTGTGCTAGTGCGCTAAAAAGAGCTGTGTGGACAGCGCTTTTAAGTTGTGGCTCAGGCTCTGAAGGCCACCCGCCTTCCCAGGCTTCAGAGCTCAAGCCCCAGCCCCAGCTGCAACTTCAGAATGCCGTGTGCACAGCTGTTTTTAGAGTGCTAGTGCAAGCCCTGGAAGCCTGAGTCTATTGACCTGCGCCGAGAGGCTTACTGCTGTGGGCTGTGTAATCGTACCCTTATCCTTTTCAAGGACAACTTTTATCTGATTGCCATTTGCCCTTTTGTAATCCCTCATATTTAAAAGATGCCACTTTGGCAGGCTTCTTAGGCTAGGATTACCCAAGGGGGCTAAGAGGAGTTATGTACCCAGTTCCCATTGACTTTCAATGAGAGTTGGGCACCTTAACTCCCTTTTGAAAATCCCAGCTTTAATTTTTTGTTCTTCACATTTTATGATGTTTTAACTGTAGTGTGTTTGAACTGTTTTATTCCGTCTCCCAATATGTTCGCAGTTCACAGGGTGCTCTCAAAATGTGTTGTACTAGCGAGTGTGCTGTGGTTGTGGCAGGTGGATCTAAGCTCTGTACAGTTCTACTGCATTGCATTGTCTGCTTTTTCCTTTCCCTGCATGCTAGCCATGCCCCCCCATTGCATGGTGGCTGCTGCTGGTTGGGGCATTACAATGCCATGATTCTGGAATTGATTGGTATGGTGCAAGGTCCTTTCACTGTGGTGTTTATAATTAAGGGGTGGGACAAAAGAGTCAACAGAAGAACCTTATAATTTATTTGATTGGTTTGGGGAGCAATGGGCTTTAAATATGGAGCACTTTTTGGCAAACGTGCCTGAATCTGAGCGCAGGGTTGTTGTTTTTTTTTGTTTTTTTTGTTTTTTTTAAAAGCTTCACTTCTGTCCCTTGCGGGAAAAAAAAAAGAACAAGCTAATCTTCAGTAAATATGCTAGTAGCTTTCCAAAAAGCTGTCTAAGAATAAGCTCAGACATCAGTTTGTACAGCATTCTGACTACAAACACACATTTCAATTAAGTTACTGATAGGAGTAGTACCATAAAAATCAGTGGGAATGCTTCACTGAAGAGGAACTTTATTCTTGTGTTTATGCAATGACCATTCATTTCAGTCATCACCTGGGCTTGAACCAGAGACCTCTAGAGCTGAAACACAAATATCTTGTCTGGTATGAGGCAGCAGTGGCAGACTTATGTCCTCTATGGATGAGCTACAAAGTGGGGTGCATATTACACATGGAACAGTGGGTTACCTTGTCAAGTCTATACTACTTTATCTAATCAATAAAAATAAATGCATGTTTTCAAAAATATATTCAACATGGGTTTAATATTTGTGATGTTAACTTTCTGACGATGGGGAAAGATTGTTTCCCTTTCACAGCTGCATCTTTAGTTTTTTGATTGGAAAAACCAAGCAGGAAAAGAATAAGGGGCAATGCTTACTGGTAAAGCATTTCAATACAGATACAAAAAGAAAAAGTCTTGAAACCACTTCAGTTAATTAAGTCATGAGATTAGTTTTGTATTTGCAATATTGTTTTTCTTTTGATCTAATAACTATGCATGGTAAAATGAGTCATGATTTTAGTAACTGTCTCTAATTTTCCTTCATTTAAAGTCAAGGTACTTTATGTTTTGAATTTGCACTGTAAATAAGTGTTCCAGGTAGTCTGGAGTGTTTTCACTATTGTTACTTATAGTCTGGTTGTACCGGTAGACTGCTGCTACATTACTGCACATTTAGTTGATTTACTTTGAATGTATTATGTGGGATGCACTATTTTACCCTCACATTTCCTTGGTTAATTTAGTAAGGGAAAAATCATTTTTTTTTATTATTTTGTATGATGTACGAAATATAACAACCTAGCTAAGATGAAACCATTTTGAATAGATTGGGCTGTTTATTTTTTTTTTTTCAGCCTGACTAGCTGCATAATGGTGCAGCCTGCAGCTGATTGCCAGTTTTGAGGTGTTATCTGAACAACAACAGGCTTTAATTTGCTCAGGATCACTGGACACAGTTAGCCCTGTTCTGTCTCTCACTTACTTGCATTGTTATAAACATTAATGTTTTTACATGCATATTTCCAGGCTAAATTTTTTTCTATATTTTTAATTTTAGCTGAACTTTGAGGCTAATTTTCAAGTTTTGTGTGTTTAACCTTCATCCTAATTGCTTGTCCACCATAAAGTGATGGTGCTTTGTTCCTAAACTCTCTCTATGAGGTGGTGTGCATTAAAGTGTATTTATACTCTTTCAGATTAATGAACTGTGACCTTACGAACCACTGTCCTTGTTTAATTGGTGGCTCCAAAGCACACTAATGGCATAAATCAACAGATAATGAGATTCAGACTTGCTTTTAACATATATAATAACACTGCAATGATATGGCAAATGAGATTTGTTGACTCTGTATTGGCATTACAGGAGAGAAGACACAATTAGATGTGTACTTTTGGGGTGGGGGAGGGCTTTACTGGAATGAATAACATGCAGTTCAGGGTGAGTGGATGGGATAAGGAAGATATTCTACATCAAGATAAGTTTGGTATTCTCTCCTTATCTGTAGGCAGTGTGCAATATTGTGCAATGTGCACTTGAGGGTCCAGAAATGTGGTGGGAAGGTGTTACTTACACATTACTGGAGGGTAACAAAACGGATTATTTCATCTTCAATATACTTACATGTTTTTTACACTAAACTTACACCCACTATTTTATGAACTGCAAATTAATCAGATAGTTCCCAAGGAACAAAAAAAGATTTTGACCTAAACTAGTAGCCCAGGCCCATTATTATTTTCAGTTTAATGTTACCCATATCCATCTCCTGCATTTTTGGAAAGAAAACAAGGGCTTTGAAACAAAGTTTCTTTGTTTTCACAAGAACTAAATATGTGCTGTATGTAGACCAAACAATAAAAATAAACTGCCGAACTACCTTCTAATGCATGGGGGTTCTGGAGAGAGGAAACCATGGATATTTAGAGGCATAAAGTGAGTCATTGTGCTAGTTAAAGAATTTTATAAGGCAAGCTCTGTGGGTTTGAGTTGCATCTGTTACCTTTCCAGCCAGAACTGAGGGGTATGGCGGAAAAAGAATGTTGGATTGAATCATGCCTTATACTGAATGCATTGTACCAAGGCTAAGCTTCTAAATGGGATCTAGACCTGAGGTAGAACAAAAACTTTCTTGTTGTATGACTGTTACCTTAAATGTATTCCAATTTAGAATACCAAAAAAAGATATTATATTAAAACAGTTAAGCTACAAAACACTATTACTAACAGATTTTTCTAAAGTAATGTGTGTTCCCATAACCTTTTAAAAAATCTCTTTGTTGTTTTCCCTCTTAAAAAGATAACTATGCCTGTTATTTCTGACAGCTCTTACAAGCCATAATGGACTGGGTTGCTATGGTGTAAGAAGTAGAACAATGAAATAATTGTTTGTCATGGTATTGGCTTCCTGGAAACAAATTCTGTGTAAATTATTCGGTTGAAATGGTGACAACAGCAATTTTGTTTAGTTCATAGTTAGAAAATGCCTCTCTCCTATAATAAAAAAAAAAGTTAAATGTGTCAATTTTGATAGTTTTTCTTTGCTTTAACTTTTTTTTTCTACATTTTTCAGGTCAGTTTCATGAATTCAAAAGCAACTTACCAGTGATTTCTGGGTGCTGGGGCTGATTTTCTTGTGTATTTGTAAGTATTTATTGATTTATTACATTACTTATTTGCATATATGTCTGAAACAATTTTAACATGAAAGTAGGCACAATATTAAAATACCATCCTAGGACCTCACTAATCAGAATGTGTTGTTAAGAGATTTATCGAACTACTTAGAAACATTTTATTTTTTTGAGGGTGGGGATGGGAGGGGAGGAGTCAATGTCCCTCTGGAGTTCTTGTGCAATCCTACATTTCAGTCTCTCAGGGTGGATATAAATACCTGAATTAAGGAGTGAGCACCACTGCCCTCATCTCGGAATGTCTGTTGAATTTCCTAATAGTAATTGAGATGTAACTATATAATGCTTGTCATTTTATAACTTCTGCGAATCTGTGCTGACCCTGTGGCTTACGTCAGCAATGTTTCTTGCTGCAGTGATGGAGCTATGTGCCTGGAAGCAAACTGGGGCCACCAATGCTAGGAAGGTGGAGTTCTTGGACGTAATGCACATAGGTTATTGGGAAAATGCCAGGGCAACCTCTGACTGCTGAACCAGAGTTGTATTCATGTTTAACTTGGAGGAGGCTGACATTTACAATTGCAGAAAAAGGCGCGAGACTGTAGTTATTTAGGCCTTGACGCAGGAAGGCACTTCAGTATGTGTTTACGTTTCAGTGAAGTCAGTGGGATTTAAGACATGCTTAAGTGCTTTTCTGAATTGGGGACCTTAGAGACAAGAAGCTCGGTAGGGAAGAAAAGACATCTACAGAATAAAGGCACAGAAAATTTTCAGTACCATTACTTACTTAGTGTTTGGATGTGGCCAGATGTGATAAGAGTGAACTCATGGGATGGGGGCAAAAATAATACCTGACAAACCCTGTATCTGACTATAAGGTGGTGCTACATAAATGGAGTAAATCAATACAACACAACTTTAAAGCACAAAGTATTGTTTATGGAGCTTCAGCTAAAGTTGTTCACAAAATTATGATGAAATGGGAGAACAGCTGTTTTCCCCCCAAAGAAAGAAACATGATCAAAACTCACAATTTGTGATGGATAACATTCAAGTTACTATCACCTTCTTCCTTCAAAAGAGTGCCTTACCACTCATCCCTTGGCAAGCACTTGTCTTTTAAATTCCTTTCACTTACTAATCTATTGACCTATATTTCTTTTTAGTGAAAATTGTTAATCAAATTTGGAGAAAATATATAATAGTTAAGAAATAAAATAATTCATTTAAGCAAAATTACTAAAATCTTAGAAAAATAGATTTCTGATGTCTGATCGTGGCAGCGTAGAGTCATGGACTGAACATAGGACTGAGATCTAGGAACTCATTATTTTTAATCCTGAATTTACCTAGGACTAACTGCATAGTTCTGGTTAAAAAAAATCACTTAGTCTTTCTGTACCTCAGTTTCGTCCTCTGTAAAATGCAAATAGTAGCTAAATTTATCATCATATCCCTGGTATTTCTCAGTCTAAGTATATGTACTGCAATATATACTATGGTAAAACAAATACTGTGGGACAATAAATGGTGTTTTTTTGTTTAAGTATTGCCTCTTGTACTAATCTAACTCACTGGAAGGATGTGAAAATTCTTTCATTAGTCTATATAGCATCATGAAGTTGTACCGTGACACAAATCTTTGTCATAATCATATTTCAGGCCACTTGTTTGAATCCTGCCCAGGTTGGTAGTGACCAAAAGTTGTTTAAAAATTAACATAAATATGCCTTTAAAATACCATATACATGTAAAACAAGTCAATTAAATAGACACATTAGAAAGAACTCTATAATAAGCAGTATAAATGATTGCCATCTGACACCTATAAGATGGCCTATGCCAAAGGAATTGGTGTTAGTACAATTCCTGGAAGACAGATAACCATGTCTGCCAATGCTGCCCCCATCATTGCTAGCACGCTTGTTGGCAACTTCAGCAGAGAGGTCAAAGATTGAATAAATATATAAACTCAACTACCAGCTAGTCTCTAGAGGTGGTCTCTGTAAATCAGGGCTGAGGCTCATTGATAGGATGTGTGGAGAAGCTAATGCTGTTTCTAAGTGTCCGTGTTCTGTGGCTAGATGGCTTATTTTAGCATTTAGGGTTATCAGTACAGCAGCATTCACAAGGTCTAAATTCACTTAAGCTAAAAATAAAATCTAGAACATAAAACTGACGTGGTACTATCCAGTTCCTTCTCATATACTATAAAAGTACTGAAGTAAATTCCGTATTAGCAGTGGATGAAGCCTTCTTCAGAAAACTGCTCTGTAGCTTCCTGAAATTGCAAAGATTCGGAATATAGCATACAACAGGTCAATTGATGTTGTTAAGTGATGGTAATTTCTATGTTGCCATAAGGATTCATGGTGCTTTACAGACAAAATGAGCCAGGCTGCTGCTTCAAGTAGCTTACTCTCTGAGAAAGACATGATTTTTGCAAATCTTAACTTATGCATGTGGCCCCATTGAAGTTAATCAGAGCAGAATCAGGACCTAACTTAGACATAACACAGCAAGGTATGACACAGAAAAGTTGGAGATGTGAGGGATTGGCATAGAAAGGACAAGAGATGTAAGCGATCATGAGATGTTTTAGTTGCATACATATCTCATTTGTGCATTTAAAAAAAACTAAGATGTAATGTTTAGATATGCTACAGAAGTCTTTCACTCTTATAATATGGATAATATGGATAATTTAGTGGGCCAAAAATTTGTGCGGGTGTAGAAATCACTACTAGAAAGGTTGAGTAACCTCATATATTTTCCACAGAGGTATACTGCAGTGTCTGTTAAATACCTGTTTATATCAGTTCAGAAGCTGTTTCAGCCAGAGGATAAAATAATCTTTTCTTTTTTTTTCAAATGTTTGAAAGTTTTGTCATAAATGTGTTCATACTGTAACATATAATTACTTGGATCACCCAGTTCAGACAGCTTTGTTTTTGTTGTTGTTGTTATAGCTAACCAGTTTCATTCAGGAGAAAACAGGACTGATGACTCATACAAATTGCATAGAAAATGTGACTTCTCTCCTTTTCTATATTTCCGACAGAGTTATTGTCATAACTAAAGGTTACTTTTGTGGTCTTAAAGTGGTTTTATATTTTGAATTATTTTCATAGGTAGACTTGTTCAGTGGTGAATTGCAAGAGTCACTTAAAATTACAAATATTAAAATAGAAAGATATTTTTAATGGCTCTGAGCTTTTGCAAGGTTTTTTGTTTATACTCTAGTAATTATACATACATCCTTTCAACAGCAGGTAGCCTCTAAAATTCTTTTTCTGTATTTACATTTTATTCTAACCTGTGTGTATGACAGAGAGGGGTTTTATGCACATATACAGTTTTAATGAGAACATCAATAAATGAAGAAAAGCCTTTCTTAAATGGACATAAGCAAAGTCCGGGAAACTTCTAATGTATTGCTACAATAACTCTTAAATGAAAGGCCTGTTTTAATAATATGATGAAAATAATACCATATAATTTTTGTTTAAAGTCAGATGGCTTTAAAAAGCATCTAGTAAAAACGTTTAAAAATGAGTTTATTATACATACTGAAACAAACACCTGCTACCTGTGTATTTAAACAATCATGTACAATGTTGTGTCAAATTTTGTTTGTTCAGACCTTTCTTGAATTGCCCACATCTGCTGTCAATAACAGATCAGGTTTTTTGCTTCGAACTCAACAATATATATTTTTGAAGACCTATGTTTTTCAAAATAATGGAATCAGATTCTCGATGCAAATCAGCATGGTTCCCATGAAGTCACTGGATTTACACTAAATGAGGATCTGGCCAAATACATTTCTGTCCTGTGTCTGATGCATTTTGATTTAAAAGATAAAATCTATGAAATTTTGTGAATAGTTTTATGTATTAAGATGCAACAAAGATACAGAAGTAAATTAAGATAAAGCATCTTTGAAGAGGTCTTTATGTAAATGGAGAATTCAAAGGATCTGAGGTTTCCCTGCTTTACAATCTAATTGTAGACAAATGCTCTGCTGGTTTATGATAGATTAGTTTCTGGTGGACACCATCTCTGTCTGCTCTCTAGCTCAACTTTTTAGTGCATTCAAATATTAGAAAGTTCATTGTAAAGATTCTTCTATTTTCATTCTTTGTCACGTACACAATCGATTAGCGTTTTGGCCAAAAAGGTCTCCATCACATTATCCCTTACCTTTCTCAATAGAAATGTTAAAAGAACCAGTTCTTTATAAAGGTAAGTGTTACCTTAACACAGGCTGTCTTGGCTGAATCATCTATGATTATTTTATGGAAGATAAAGAAATCATCTTCTGCTAGAACTGGCTAACTGTTATCATTATTATTTAATGTTGGTGTTGTGGTAGTATCCAAACGCCCTAACAGAAATCTGAGACCCATTGTATTATGTGCTGTGCAAACACGTAAAAAATATGTTGGCTGCCTCGAAAAGCTTACCTTCTTAAATAAACAAGACAGACGACCAGAAAGATGTACACACCATTTAGGTAATATGGCCAACGTCCCTATTTTGCCTTATCTTTTTTTTCCCTTAAAGTTCCCTCCAAAATCTCCATACCTGTCCTGTTTCAATGTTCCTCAACCGTCCATGGACATGGATTCAGGCATCCAATAGGCTTTTAATGGAATTGTAGAAGGCAAGAGGAGTTAGTGATTTATATATTTTGACAGGCAGAGGTTATTTTTGTTAGATGCCATTAACCCATTGTTAATATTTTACCTTCTTTTGCTTAGTGGGTTTTCAGACATACAGTGGGTGGGGAAGACTTTGATTTGGGGCTGTTGCCTAGAAAGTCTTACTCATGTAAGTAAGTTGCCAATTCAATCTTGGAATTACTCGTGTGTAGGGCTCTGCAGGATCAGGTTCCTGATTGTTGTATACCTTCCATGATAGCAGAGGTGGCCAATCTGAGCCTCAGAAGGAGCCAGAATTTACCAATGTACATTGCTAAAGAGCCACAGTAATATGTCAGCAGCTCCCCCACCCCGCTCCCAGCACCTCCCACCCACCGGCAGCCCCGCCAATCAGCGCCTCACCCTGCACCCCCGCACCTCCTGATCAGCTGTCTCATGGCATGCAGGAAGCTCTAGGGTGAGAGCGAAGGCACTGCAGGCTTGAGGGAGGGGTTGGGAAGAAGTGGAGTGGGGGCAGGGCCGGTTGCAGAGCCAGGGCTTGAGCAGTGAGCATCCCCTGGCACATTGGAAAGTTGGCGCCTGTAGCTCCAGCCCCGGAGTTGGTGCCTATGCAAGGAGCTGCATATTAACTTCTGGAGAGCCGCATGTGGCTCCGGAGCCACAGGTTGGTCACCACAGGTTGGCCACCGGAGCTACAGGTTGGCCACGGATGTACAGACTGTACCTTGACAAGAAAAATTGGTGCACAGTATGCAGGTGTTTAGAGCAGCAATATGTGTTATGTTCAATTTGGATTGCTGCTCCTTAAACAATAAGGGGAGAGTACATTTAGACTGCATTTAGAACATTAATTTATAATGCACAACCCCTTTTTCCTTCATTTCCTTTGAAGCAACAAAATGGGTGTCACAATAGAAATTCATATAAAATAATAATTTACATTCATACTAGTCTAAAGGCTATTAAAATGTTTATAAACTACAAATATATGACATTACGGAAATGCAGCTACCACTGGGTTGGAAATTAGTGTCCAACTGGCTCATAGCATATTGTGCAAGAGTAGAAAAAATATATTTAGTCATTAACTTACGTTTTTGGTAAGGGTTAAGCCCTGCTGTTTTGGATACATTTTTGTAGTTAAAATATTTTTAGAAATGCTCCTTTTTAGAACTGCAGTGCTCTGAATGCAAGCAGGGACCCCTCTGCTCTGCCACTGCCGTGTATATGTGCCACATTAGATCAAACTGCTGCCTACAAAAATCTACAAAATCGGTAAGGGAAAAAGGCCAATGCTTATCCAAACAATTCTCCTTTTGCAAGGGCAGAGTACACTGTGCAAGCTGCACAGAGCACATGGGAGACCAAGAACTGTTAGGAAATCCTTGTATGGAACAGCTGGAACAAGAATGTGGAAGAAGAATACTCTACGGCAGTTTGTACCTTGAGACACGTTCAGAGATTCTGCATGTGATTTGCATCTGCAGAGTCAATGTTTGTAGAAAAGAAAGGCTTAATCATCACACAACTGAACCCTTAACGTGTCTGAATAGATAAACTCAAAACCCTAGGAAGGTTGTTAGGGGAGGATTTTCTTCAGGCCTGGCTGTTGTGAGGCAAGTGATATGAAATACTTCTTGCATATACAATACAATGTGGACGAACAACACCAGCTGTCTGTGTGGACACTGACTGAAATCTTACTGAGTCAAATTTATTAAGTGGGTCATGATGGTAAACTGTTCATTGTAAGCTTCTTTCTATTTCCCATACCCTGGATGTATATCAAGGCTAGTTTGATTCATTTATTGATATGAAAGAGAATTGCTTAGGACTAACCATTCCTCATCTTAATCACTGTTATAGGAGATGTTGCAGTAAAAGGTTAACTGCTCCCTGAATGTACTAGATCTACAGTGTATACCTATGCCTCACTCCTTAGAAATCGGGTAATAATCTGTTCAACAGAGATGTCACCAGTTAAGCACAATCTCTAATAAAGATTCTACATTGAAAATCTCTTTTTCTAAAGTTAATTTTAAAAAGTTGATAAAAGTGCAGCATCCCTTTAAAAATGTTATTCTAAAACAAAGATGAGGTAAACCACAAAGGTCAGCTATGAAAATCCATGCAACTGGTTTTGGAATTCATTTCCCGTTACAAGCAACTTGCATTAATAGTGAGAAAGTAAAGAATCTGAAATGAATCATTTTCCCTTTTAATACTGTGTGTTCATATTAAGTGGAGATGTACCGATGTTTGGAGTCTCTATGTTAACATACTTAATACTGCTAAACATTGCTGAATACATAGATTTGGAAATCTATTTAATTGAAAGCAGGTTGCCAATTTCAGTATGAGCACTGATCATATTTCAACATGTGGAATCTTAGGAACATGGAAATCTTCCATACTGGATCAGACTTATGGTTTATCCAGTATGGTATTCCACAGTGGGCTGCAGCCATTACATGATTCGTCAGAGGAAGGTAAAAATGATGCATAATATACTTGGCTTGTTGAATAATGCTGTGCTGTATTGTGGGGAGGATATTCCTTTTGAACCCCTTTTATTTCTGCTATATTTTTTGAGTTAGTGTCCAGAATTGAACACAATATTCAAGGAGAGGATTCACCATCGATTTATAATGGTGTTAAAATATTTTATCTGATTCTTTATCGATTGTAATGTTTGTTTGCTGGTCTAACTGCTTCTTCACATTCTTGGATATTTTAATTCCTTGATCCACTTTTTTCCTGAGTGGTTCCAGTATATTTAAAATCCATCAATGAAAATGAATAGTAAAGTGTTTCCTTCCAAAGTGCATGACCCTGCATTTTTCAATACTAGATTTCATCTGTCATTGTGCTACCCATTCACCTACCATTGTTTAGGTATTGTTGGCAGATGTTGTCATTTTATGGGTGACTTCCTCCTGATCATGACACTGGTTGCAATACCAATAACCTGGTGAACACTTCCCCCACGACTTATTAGCTTTTTTTTTTTTTTAATTCCAAGAAGCAGCTGTTTGTTAGGACTCTTTTTGTTCTGGCTTGCTTAACCATTTTTTATTAATGGCAGAGTATTGACCTTTATTTTCTACTTATCTATTTCCTTTAAAATGTCTTATACTCTGCTAAGGCCTCGTCCCTCCAATCCATGTTATGTCTTAGAAAATGCTCTTGTTATTTCTTCCTCATCTTCTGCATTGAATTTTGACAATGTACATGTATAATTTTTCTGCAAACTCTTTAACTTCTTCAGTTGCTCTCTCATTGTTTTCATTGCTTGTTGGTCTAGATGGCTTGTGGATGTACCATAAGTGCAGCCGGTGGACGCAGGTTGAGAGGGACGTAGCCACCCACATTTTATCATCCTTTTTCTGTGCCCTCGGAATAGCTGTAGGACTTGTGAAATTTCACTCCAGATTTGTTATATGCAGGTGGTCCCCAGGAACACTAGCATAGTCTCTTTGTGACTAATGTGCTCCTAGTTACCTCAGTCTGTGTAAAATTCAACAGCAGGCTGTGCTCACAGTTTGCGATCTGCCCTGTTAAAGGTGTTTTGGCAGAGTTTGCACATTCCAAAGGCTGCCTTATAATGTTGCATACACCCTGTGCCACTGCCCCTACCCCTCTGCCCAGGAACATGCTGGATTGATTCTCTCTCTGTTAGTGCTGATTGTTTATCTCAGCAGGTAAAGAAACTCTTCTGTGTTTCCTAAACAGCCTCCAGCCTGGAACAGCAGGGTGTTTTTGGTTTTAGCGTTACCCGTCCACCTGCCATTAATGGTTTCATTGCCATTGAAAGACCTCTGCACCTGAGATTTCAAACCTTATTGTCCCATGGTCACTGTTGCTTAGGGGAACAGCCATACTCTCCTCTTGTACACAAAACTAAATTTGAGCAGAGTTTATCCTCCTGTGTGCTCCAGAAGGAGCTGCTCCAAAAAGAAGACATTTATAGTATCAATAAGCTGCTTCTCTAAACCATGTACAGATGTGTTATTCAACCAGTTTAATATTGGGGTAGTTAAAATCACCCATTATTATTTTTCTGGCAGATTTTGCCACTTCATTAATATCTTTCAACATACTGAGTTGCTTGGCTGCTCCTTCTTTTACATGGTTTATATCATATCATGCTATCACAGCATATTCTGTAGTTTTGAGTTAATTGCTCAATTAACAGTGGTATTCATGAAGTGCTAGGAAAATTCCACAACTAATGATTTGGACAAATTCAAAATAGGTTGGTATTCCATAGTTTTCAATGTCAAAAATGCCAATATCTGCTGGCATAAGACTGTGAAGGCTTAGAACTCGATAGCTCAGAAACTCGAGTCTAAAAATCATAGTAAAATCATCAGGCATACATATAACCCCCACTAGTCCTATGCAGGGGGCTCTGTGCCAACCTGCTTGTTCCTCAGGATGATCAGGACGGAGAGGTAGGGGCATGGCATGACTCCTCAGTCACTTCATGGGTGGATCTTGTGGAGGTGCAGAAGGAGGCAGGGGGATAGTGCTGATGAACCCCGATTCTTCCACCCTCCTGGCCTCCGGGTCCTGTTTATGGAAGCATTGTGGAGGCTGCTATAATAACCGTTGTATAGATGTTTGCAGGCACTGCAGAAATGGAGGAGTGATGGTGATTGGAGGGCAATTGAAAGGTTTGTAGTGAGCTTTTCTTCTCCCCTTGTGGTCCATGATTGGGTGTAGGTGCAGAACAGATAGTTAACTCTAATGGGCCATTGTTCCCAGCTGTTGTTTGGAGCTGCCAACTAGCTCTCTAGGCAGTGGGCTGATTCTTTGTCTCACCAGCTGCCATGCAGGGATATGAGGGGATGCACTGCCTACCCATTTTGCCATTCCTCAGCACCTTCACTTTCATTTGTGGCACTGGGGGAATGAGGAGGAGTCATGGACCTTGCCTGGGGGTCACACTAATGCAGTGTGGCTGCAGAGTAGCTTCATGGCCACTTCTAAACAGGGAGTGGTTTTCCTCTTGGGATTCAGGTCGTACTTCACAGGTTCAGGGATCAGATGCCAGCAGGGCTTTGGTCAGGCTCTGCACTCTGAAAACAACAGGGGCAAGATTTGGCATCATGGCTTTTGTCTGATTTTTGTACATTACTCATTTCACTAATTTTAAAATCTTTCTGTACTGTGCTGATGATCTGATGCAAGACTATACTGAGTTGTAATGGTTTGCATACAAGAATAAGGCTTCAATCCAGCAAAGCACTTAAACATGTGTAACTTCAAGCATGTGAGTAGTTCCCTTATGACTTCAGTTCCTGAATAGTCCCATTGCCCGTATGTGTGCTTAATTCCTTTCTGGAATAGTATTGATTATGTGTATGTTGCTGCTAATTTGTTCAAATTTAAATTAAATAACTGAAAAACTAGTAGGAGATATAATGATGTTTGGACTTTCTCTTCAGTCCTTCTTGGAGATTCTGTAGATGCCTTAAAGACATTATAATTTACATTTTATGACAAAAATATAGAGAATTGTCTTATTCCTCTTGGCAACTCAGCAAAACTATCATAACATTTTTTCATCAGTATTCTATTTAGTTTTGTAAACTGAACACTACAGTGCTAACAGATCATTTTTTAGATGCTTATTACAGTTCTTTCACATCTTTATAGTACCATAGTAAAGCTGAATTTACTAGCTACGTGGAAAGTAGAGTAAGGCAGCACTAGAATCTACATTAAAGTGATTCAATACTCTTTGGAGAAAAACTTGAGGTCTGATCCAGTATGTGGTTTGGGGGCAGTTGTAAAAGAGTTGCCAATAAACTTGAATGCTAACAACGAAAGCTGCTTATAGCACATTGAAATTTAGGGGTATTTTCTTTTTTCTGTAAACACGTGACTAACGTTCGCCTTAATGGGAGTTACATATACAAATGAAAGGGAGAGTATACCGGAGAGAGTAATTTGATGTTTCAAAATTTAAAGATGGGAGGGATCAATTTGCTTGCAACTCATTTCTACCTGAAAATAAAGGCAAATACCTGATTTCCTTAGGTAACTACCATTCTGTCTATAAATTACTCCTAAACATTCTGCTCCGAAACCATTAATATGTACTTTAAACTGAGCAGGGAGAGCAAAAAATATGGATTTTTTATTAGTGTGTCTCTATAAAAACAAAACACGACACCCCCCACAACCCCCGCCCCCCAAAGCCTAATCAAAGTTCTAGGAGTTTGGGTCCAGTGAGTTTGAGAGGCGGTGACTAGGGGACTGGACTGGGATTCCTGGCTGTGTTGTGTGAACTTGGGCAAGTCGCTTTTCCTTTCTGCACCTGTATTTCCTTTCCCATGCTGTCTGTCTTCTCTGTTTAGACTGCAAGTTCATCAATAATGTTGTGATCCTGGCTGGGGCCTCTAGGTGCTATTGTAATACAAATAAATAGTAATATAATTCTGAAACCATATTAGTCCAGTTGAAAATTCCTTCCTGTGTATAAAGATATAAAGATATTTGGACAATAAAGTAGGTTTTTGTTTTTTGTTTTTGCAAGTAATCATTTGTACAACAGACTTCTTACCACCTATCATTTTTTGCACTGCAAGCTAAATTTCAAATTATAATTGAGGTATGAAAATAATCTCTCCTCTTTGGTTGCTTATGTTTTTGCCATAATCATATTAGGCTCCCATAGCAACATATGAAAACATTAACACAAGTTCCTTTTGTATATGATATGGTTGAACATTTCCCCTGTAGAACTGTGCAGCATGCTGTGTTCACAAAGAAAAGGAATCCAGCTTGATTGCTGCTTACTGTTGTTTCTCTAAAGATATGTTTTGGGGTTAGCTATTTTTATTTGCATTGTTTTCCAGATCAAGTACAGTAAGTTAATTAAGCAATAACCTTAATGGAATCTGAGTTTATGACCCAATAACCACCTACCTCTGACATATAAATGTGAAGATGAACATTAGACTCTCTTTACTGGGGTAGTCTGTAACTTTATTAACAGTGTTGCTTTTATTCCAAATTAAAAATATAACATTAAATGAACAAAAAATCAGATCCTATCCTGGATTACTCGTGTAAATTCCCCAAGCCAAAAAAGAGTGGCAGTGACCTAAAAAATGGAGGTATTATACGATGTTAGTTTTAATTACATTCAGATACCACAGTGATGGGCTGGTATAAGAACTTGAATAGGATAGAATTATTATTACATTTCTGGAAATCAGAAATTAATATACCCTCCCCAAATTTCAGTTAGCCATAATTTAAATGAAGATGATACCTATTAAAGTAGTGGCAGTTGGTATAATCCAAGGATTCTTCCTCTAAAGTAGTATGGAAAAAATGAGGGAGATATTGGATTTTTTTGTCTATACTTCATTCAGTAAGAATAAAACAAAAGTGTGAAGGAAAATGCTTCTTAGCAGTATAATAATATTAACAGTACAGATACTAAATTTTTAAATGTAATATATTAATTTATGTGCTGATAATTTTCACTCTAAGGATCTCAAACATTTCAGAGAGATGTATTACACCACCATTAATCAGAAGTTTTCAGATAATCACATATTGCCATGAGACAGATATTGACCCAAAAATCAGAAAAACATTGCAAATGAGTGATGACCCAAACACCTAATAGATATATAATTCTGTCTCAGGGAGGTCCGAAGGCCACTTTTAAGAAGGTAATTGAGCTGGTTAAATAAGGTAGTTTGCAAAGAAAGTTTGTTTATTTTTCTATGCTAGTCTGTATATCTACCAGAACATCTGGTATGGGATTGCTAGCACAGATGGGGAGGCAGCTTCTGAGCTTAAGACAGACTGCCAGAAGCCTTCCACTTTGCTGTACCCTATCATGTGCCCACAAAGACGCAGGATGATAATTTTCAGCATTTGTGCTGTAGGATGGAGGAATAACCTGGCATTGGAGAAAAAAGGTTTGTTTGTAGCTTATCTATTTGAGAGATCTTTTCTTTGCTTTAGGAAGATACTTCTCCCAGCAAAACCATATTGTGGAATTGCTCCCCTTGTGCAATGTGAATAGCAGATAAAGAGCAACCATATCCTAAAACCAATTGCTGCACAAAATGTTAATGACTTTTTGTAGCAGTCTAAATAACAAGATCTCTTTGTTGCCTTCAAGTCTCAGACAAACCAAAGACTTGACAAACTCTAAGGAGTTAAGGTGAGTCAGACATCCCGGCTCAGAAAAAGGCTTTGCTGCATCATTGCTAGGACAAAAAGTGAAGTGCCTCTCCACCAGCTGAAAAAAAGAAGGGACTCTGAATACTAATGAAGGATTGAGGGTTCAGTAACAGAGAAACAGAGGCTCTATAGATAAGCAAATATTTTCCCAGGACCTCTCAGTCTGATTTGTTTAACTGGAGGAAGTAATATTAATAAGGAAGTATTTAAATGTCTTTAACAGATATTAGATGGTGAAGTGGACTAGACATTATTTTCCTATCCAGACTCCAGTGTGAGAGAGGTCCATTGAAACACAATCTTTGAGAGCATCCACTTAATCTGTGAGTCTAGAAACAAGACTAACTTGGTCGTCCTATTAATCATGAGACCTCCAGGCACAAAAGATTTCCAAGAGGAGTTAGTACAGAGTAGTGAAGATCACAAGGCTTATTATGTTAGGAGACTTCAGTACAAATCTAGACAACATCTCTGGCTCAGCATTACAGAATCTCCTGCCTGATCTGGGCACTCCCTAGACTTACATACGCAGCCCAGATATCCCCTTTGACTGGATCCTTGCTCTGGATGTGAACATAAAGAATACAAGATTCAGTCTCCTATCACTTTGCCCTTCTGCTCTGACCACTCCTTACTACAGATCTCACAGGACAAAAGAGACAACCCTCTCTTAAAAATTCACGTTAGTAGGAGTTGTACAAATACTACCAGCATTCAAGCACATCACATTTGACTCTGATCCTTGCCCTTCCTGGAAGTAAAAGAGAGTAGAGAACATCCCCTTCACGGAGGGAATTCTGCCCCTCTACACCAAAGCATACAATTGTGCATCTGTTATTAAAGAAACTATCACATAATCTTGGGCTCCACACCAATTACTGTCCAGTACCAAACTTCCATTTTCTAAGAGAGCTCATCAAGAAGCTAGCAAAAGGTTTCGTATGGCAGCTGTCAGCTACCAGTATACCGAGCCCTTTAGAACTGGGGTTCAGACACCTGCTGCTCTGGTGGATGACCTCCTTCTGTAGACAAGGGGTCATCCTGCTTGGAACTCTCTGATCACCAAACTCTCCTGGTCAACCATTCCTTAGCTCCCAAGATTCTTGTCTGTGATGCCCCTCAAGGTTCAAGCCTTTTTTCCCCATCATATTGAATATCTACGTGAAGCTGCTGTGGAACAAGGTTAGATATCACAATATGAAATAAATGCCAGCAATACACAGACAATACCCAACTCTACATTTCTCTCCTGGTAGATGTAAATGGCACCATCTCCTAGCTCTCTCAGTGTCTAGCACCTGGATGAAAATAAATGTGCTGAAGCTGAACCTAGGCAAAATAGGTGGTGCTGGTAGCAAGAGGGAAGCACTTTGAAGAAATCCCTTTCTTCATAACATCTCCATTTATTGAGTGCATCTACCACTAACATTGGTTCACAGCCTCAGGGTCTTTTTTGACTTCTTAGTGTTTTTGGATAATCAAATAACCACAAGTCTGAAAAAATTCTTGGTTCTACTTGTAGCTGGCCAGAAAACTGCTCCCCATTGTGCTGGTCACAGTTTTGCTAAGATAATCCATATATTCTTAATCACTCTACTTGTTTACTCATATCTAATGAAGACACACACCCTGAAAAAACTCTGGCTATTACAAAATACAGCAACATCTCCTTAGCAACACAGGTTCTTGTGAACACATCAAATTTGTGCGTAGTTTGCTTTGGTGGCTCCTCATTAAACGTAGAATCCAACTGGAGATCTCTCTCCTAATATTCAGAGCCCTCCATGAAACTGGACTGAGTTGCTTGAGAGAGTGCTTCTCCCTACATGAGGATGACCTTCCAACAGAACAATTAAACTGCTGAACAATTGTGCGTGTAAGCCGCACCTAGAACATAGAATGCACTCCCACAAAAGGTAACGGCCATTGGCCTCACCGCATTCAGAGCTGAATGCAAAACTTGCGTCTTTGGTTTAGCATTTCCACAATAGCTCCTCATGCACGTATAACATAAGTTATTTACACTCATGTAGTTTACACTCAAAATAAACACATTCTTCTACCTGTTCAAGTCTTAGTCCTACTGGGAAGAGAGAGAGAGATTTGTTTTTCGTAATTATTCTTTTGTCTTTTTTATTAATGAGTAGGCCCTCAGATACTATATTGATGATGGTCACATAAATAGCTAGCTAGAGAGAGGCTGGGATAGTTAGCAGTAAGCCTCAGCAGACTACTGAACTCCCACATTAGTATTTTTCAGAGACTCTCATCTCATTTAGATGAACTCATAGAAGAAATTAGTTTCCAAGGGAAAAAGGAAACAATTTTAAACCCTCATCTAAGAGATTTACAGTTCCACCCTATCCTGAATTAATATTGAGAGGTCTGTGTTATAAATCTTTCTTCCTCCTTCTTTGAATTATCTTCATCTTCCTGCCCTCTGGACATGGCAGAGAACTCAAATGCAGATTTTGTGAATTCTTGTTCTGGATTTTAAGTTAGACTCTGAATACTTTAACACAATGGTCAAGAGGATATGAAAATGTGAGGAATTCAAATAAAGGCAGAGAAAGTTAAATCTGGGAAGTAATTTGTGGAAGACTAATTGATTTAAGAGAGAGAAACTCGCAGGAAATCTCATGCTGAAGAGACAACAGATAAAATGCTTTAGATTACAGAAATCTAATATAACCAATATGGATGTATTGATTGTATCCCTAGCAAAGAACACTCTGATCCAAATAGATGGTAATTTCTTTCCAAAACAGCATTTGGATAGAAATTAGATATGTAGAAATTATGTTGGAGAGCAAAGAAATGTAGAAATTATGAGCCAGTTGCATGGCTGTTGACTTCAGTGGCAGTCTGCATCACAGAACTGATAGATAAACAAAAATGTAACAATCATTATCATAGTCTGTGGCTACCTTATTTCATTTTCATTAGATCTATGGTATATAATGCTGTTGCAAGGAGATACTTGTGGTTCAAACCAAGGCACACAAGCTAAGCAACAAGTCGTTGAGTGCCAGGTTACTAGAGCTCAGAGCTGTCAAACTGGCACTAATACATCTGAGATGTAACACAATTCAGAGCCAGGTGTTGGTGATGTCAAACAACATCATAGTATCCTCAGGTCTGGGTAGCCCTACGTGCCATTAGCACGTGTACGTCTCCCCAGCCATTTGCTAACGTGTACATCCTGTGCTCATTCCTGTAATGTTAGCATTTCTTCATGTCAATTCTGAATGCAGGCCAATCCTGCTGGCCAAGAAAGTTAATACTGTAGCATAGTTTACCAAGCTGATTCAAAAGGGCTTCCAGTAGTCACCGTTTTTATTCTTCCTTCAAAGTTTTCTGCATTGCAATCTGCAGGACTCTTCTTCTTTTTTCATGCCAAAATATTTCAGCTCTTTCTGTTTGACTATAGAGCAATATTGGAGACACAAGAGCCAAGAGGTGTTACCTTCAGCCGTGATTTTGAGCAATGGTTATATTCTAGTTTTAACAGTAAGAGGAAGGAATCTTTGTTTTCTTACTCTCTGTGTTTGTGTGTGTGTGTGTGTGTGTGTATAAAACCAGTTTTAAATCAGAGCTTATTCTCAAATTAATTCGGTAGATAAGTTTCTGTTCAGTATTTGCATCTTGGAAGGATCTTGTTCTGGATACAGCTGAGTGGGAGGATCCTTTTTGTAGTCAGCTCTGACTGATAGTTTTGGAACTGTCTCCTTCTCTGGGTCTGGAAATATATCATCTTATGGTAGATGGGTTGCTGGACATGCTCTTTTGGAAGAAGGAAACTGACAAGTTAGCAACATTTTCCATTGGCAATGCTCCAGAACAACAAACAGTCCCCTATAGGTCTTTGTGTATTTGCTTTTTTATGTTAATATTTTGCTCCCTCTGTGATAAAACAAGGTTTCTTAACAGGGTTGCCACATAGCTGCTGGATAGTTAAAGGTGGATGACTATCAAATTTATGATTTAGAAATTTTGCAGAATAGCTACATTATGAAATGTTTCACATACTACTTTGTACTTTTTTATTATCACTTGAATTCATTTCTGTTTTACACCCTCTTATTCTAGATAGTCCTCAACTAAGGTAAATGGTCATCCGTTGACTTCCATGGAGCTATGACAATTTCTACTAGCTGAGGATTTTCTCTTTATGGTTTTATTACTCAACGTCACTTATTTTTAACTCCTTATTCAGTATGAAGAGATGGGGTAAAATGTTCAAAAGTGTCTAATTCCCCTTTTCACAAGTGACTTAGGCACTTTAGAATCCTTTTGAAATTCTTAAACCCTAAATTACTTTTGAAAACGGGAATAGGCTCCTAAGTCATATAGGTGCTTTTGAAAACTTTCTCCAGGATCTTTTTAAGCACATTGTGGGAAGCTTTCTGCTGGAAAAAAAGGAGGATAGAGAGAAGCTACAATGAAATTGGTTGGTTAAATGTTTAGCTGGCTAGCTGTTTTTTTTCATATACTCTGTCTGAAGTGCCTCAATAAAGATTGTATCATTTTTAAAATATCTATCTCTGCAGCAGTTCCATTTCCTTCTCCTCTTACTATTTATAATAAAACTTCCACATAAAGTTCTAAGATTGTAGTGGGTTGATGGTGAGAGGGTTGGCGCTAAATCTCATGGAGGGCAGATGTTCAGCTCCAGAAAACATTTTTTTTCTGTAAACTTATATGTCGGGTTGGAGTGAAGTGAAGTGGGCATAGGAGGAAGGGAATATATTTTTCATCTGTAGACCATCATTAAGTGGCATATGATTGAACCCAGATAGATCCGTAACACCAATATATGAGTGAGTGGAAAAAATGTCTTGATCCCTTCGATTTCTAGCTAAGTCTCAGGCTGCTGCTATCATCCTGTGTTGCTCTCTCTAGGGCTTTGGGGGACAAGTTTCTGAAGAATTTATGTACTGTAAAATAGATAGTCTCCATTACACTATGACCTCAGAAAGAGGATTCTTCCAACAGAAATAACACATGGAAATGATAGAAAAACACACACTCCATGGAAAAAGCATGTCTTGGATGATAGAATTTGGTGTGTTTTAGAGCTGTATTTTGGTAAATCTTGACATCCCCAAACCACTAAAAATGCTAATAATAAACACGTGGCCGAGAGGTGTAACATGTCTTGTCTTTGCTGTCAAATGGAGATCCATTTCTAGTTGCATGTTTGAGCTTGGCTGACTGCTAGCAAAAATGCCACCCCATCAGTAGGCATGTCCCACTTGGTTTAAATTGGACTATTATTATTACTTTATTCACAGTTGCTTTGTTTTTAAAATTGCATTTTGAAACAAGGCACCTTTTATCATAGGAACTTGCACCATCTCATGAGGCAGCTCTGCTGCAATCTGTGCTATATCACTTCAAGACTGCTTTGGAGTAGATTGATATTTTGAGCTTTGATACATAGAAAAGATGAAGCAATGGATTAATGGACTATATTCTAACTCTGCACACTTAGGTATAGTGGCAAGTGAAAATGAATTTAATGGTCACATACTAATGCAAAATTGATGTCAGCTCATATGACAAAGTCAGGGCACAGTTTAGCAAGGTAAGCAACATCTACTGAAGAAAGGCCAAGGAGCAGGAGCCTTGCAGACAACATTGAAAAACATGCTGTTTAGGAACACTTGCGTTCTTACATGAAGGGATCCACTGTTGAAAATGTTCTCTTGCATGTCATAATAAAATATATAAACAGTAATTACAGAAACTGTAGTTTTGCTAACTATCTTTAAGGCAAGTTTTCATATAGCTTATATTGTCCAAATGATTTTACATGAAATGTTCATATTAATCTAAATAAATAAAGTATATTGGGTTGATTTTCTATTGACAAGACAGGCCAATCTCTAAATTACAGAGTATTATGCGTATGCAATTCTACCTTTAAGAAATCAGACAGATGGGACTTGCACTGCTAAGTCACTTTTTTGAAAATTTAACCGTAGGTATCGAAATATGGATTTAGAAGACTAATTTTAGGATACTAGGTCTGCAAATTTGGGCCACCATGAAACTGCATTTTGTTTCTCTCTATCATCCAAAGAGGAAGTAATTACACTAGTTCTGTTATCTGTATAGTAGTAGTGGATAAATATTAATATATTCTTGGTGACCACTGTGTACCATTACTTACACTAATGACAAGTGTACTGAAAAGAAGTAAAAGCGTATTTATTTTGGTTTATCTTTCATTCAACATTTTTACAATTACTTAAAAATAAATTTATTTCAGACGAACAAAAAAAGCCATGTAGTTGACACATTTAAGCTCATTCTTAAATTCGTAAAACGTGGATAAGATTTCATAATAAGTAAAACAAATCTAGTTAAGTAGAAATTAAAAGGAACAGTTACAAGCTGCATGGAAACTGTTAAAAAACCACTATAATAGAGGCTCAAAATAAATGTATATTCCAAATAAAAAAAAGTAAGAGGGCCAAAAGAAAAATGTCGCCATGGCTAAACAGCAGAATAAAACTGGCAGAGGTAAAAAGGCATCCTTTATTGGAAGTCAGATCCTACTGAGGAAAGGAGCACTCAAGGAAGACCAGGCCATTGTGGAGAAGCTAAATTAATTCTTTGCATCAGTCTTCACTGCAGTGGATGTGAGGGAGATGGCCACACTTGAGCCATTCTTTTTAGGTGACAAATCTGAGGAACTGTGCCAGATGCAGGTGTCAATAGTGGTGGTTTTGGAATTAATTGAAAAATTAAACAATAATCATAGAATATCAGGGTTGGAAGGGACTTCAGGAGGTCATCTAGTCCAATCCCCTGCTCATAGCAGGACCAATCCCCAACTAAGCCTGACCTTAAAAACCTCTAAGGAAGGAGATTCCACCACCTGCCTAATAAGTCACCAGGATCAGATGCTATCTACTCAAGAGTTCTGAAGGAACTCAAATATGAAATTGTAGAACTAACAACTGTGATATGTAATCTATTGCTTAAATCAGCATTTGTACCAGATGACGGGGTAACACTGATTTTTTTTTTTTTTTTTAAAGAGAGGCTTCAGAGGCAATCCTGGCAATTACAGACAGGTAAGCCTAACTTCAGTACCTGGAAAATTAGTTGAAACTGTACTAAAGAACAGAATTATGGAATGCATAGATGAACATGATATGTTGGGGGAGAGTCAACATGGGTTTTGTAATGGGCAATCATACCTCATCAATCTATTAGAATTCTTGGAGAGTGTCAGGATGTCAAACATGTGGACAGTTGTTATAGTTAGTATACTCGGACTTTCAGAAAGCCTTTGACAAGGGCTCAAATCCAAGGCTCTTAGGTAAAGTAAGCAGTCATGCGATAAGAAGGAAGGCCTCTCATGAATCAGTAACTTGTTAAAAGATAGGAAATAAAGGGTAGGAATAAGTGATTAGTTTTCACAGTGGAGAGAGGTAAATAGCAGGGTCCTCCAGAGCTTTGTACTGGGACCAGTGCTGTTCAACATATTCACAAATGATCTGGAAAAGGAGGTAGACACTGAAGGTGGCAAAGTTTGCAGATAATACAAAATTACTGAAGATAGTTAAGTCCAAAGATTATTGTGAAGAGCTACAAAGAATCTCACGCAACTGGGTGACTGGGGAACAAAATGGTAGATGAAATTCAATGTTGTGATATATGCAAAGTAATGCACACTGGAAAAAAATGAATCTCAACTATACATACAAAATGATGGGGTCTAAATTAGCTGTTACCACTCAAGAAGAGATCTTGGAGGCATTGTGGATAGTTCGCTGAAAACATCTGCTCAAAGTGCAGTGGCAGTCAAAAAAGTGAACGATATTAGGAAAGGGATAGAGAGAACCACAAATATCATCATGCACTGTATAAATTCCTGGTGTGCCCATCCTTAACTACTGTGTGCAGATCTAGGTCCCCCACTAAAAATTTACGTTGGAGTTTGAAAAGGTATAAAAATGATTAGGGGCGTGGAACAGCTTCCATATGAGGAGAGATTAAAAGTGCTCAGTGTTCAGTTTAGAAAAGAGACAAAGAAGAGGGGCTATGATAGAAGTCTATAAAATCATGAATGGTGTATAGGAAAATGTTATTTACCCCTTCACATACCACAAGAACCAGGAGTCACCCAGTGAAATTAGGCAGCAGGTTTAAAACAAACATAAGGAAGTACTGCTTCACACAGCGCACAGTCAACTGTGGAACTTGTTTGAAGACCAAAAGTATAGCTTAGTTTAAAAAAAAAAAAGAGTGAAATAAGTTCATGGAGGATAGATCCATCACTGGCTATCAGCCAAGATGGTCAGGGATGCAACCCCATGCTCTGGATGTCTCTAAACCTCTGACTGCCAGAAGTTGGGACTGAATGACAGGCTGGATCACTCAATAAATTGTCTTGTTCTGTTTATTCCCTCTGACACATCTATCACTGGCCACTGTTGGAAAAGAGGATACTGGGCTAGATTGACTATTTTGGTCTGATCCAGTATGACCATTCTTACGTTTTTGTGACCTTTTAAAAGATTTTATTGAAATAGGCACACCAAAAGTGAGGATCCAATATATAATATTCTAACTGTACATGGAATATGTACCTCTTTAACCAATTTGAATAAAATTTAAGAT
Source organism: Gopherus flavomarginatus (assembly GCF_025201925.1). NCBI lineage: Eukaryota > Metazoa > Chordata > Testudines > Testudinidae > Gopherus > Gopherus flavomarginatus. The sequence goes on from NC_066621.1 coordinate 55,806,719, forward strand.
GAAATAGCCTTAAAGCCCTGATGCACACAAGCACTTAAGCGTGTGCCGAAGTCCTGGTGAAGTCAGTGGGGGTTAAAACATATGCTTAAGTCCTATGCCTGATTGTTTTCATAGCTTATTGATTTATTCCCCAATCAAGTCATACACTCTGTTATAAGATGTTAACTCACAATACTGTATTCTCATTAATACATTTTCAGAAAGGCCATTATGTCCATGGTATTAATGTGTGAGGTTAATATCCACAATTTGCGAGGTCTGTTACAAAGGGATCTTGTTGATCCTTGTACAAAATTTTTCTTAATTTTTAATTTTAGTAGTCCTTTGATATCTTCAAATTAGAATTTAAATTGAAAGTATGCAACCTTTGCAAGGAAATTGATCTGTATTCAAGTTCTGAAATTATGGATGGAAAGGAATTAGAGATGTATTTGAGAGAGCAGTGTTAATCAGACTCCTCAGTGGAGTTGGCAGGAGTCACTTTGTACCACTGTTTTGCCCAGTAGATCACGAAAGCAGAGTTGTAAATGTTATTGTGCTACAAGTATAGTAGTAAAATCTTTTTATTAATCGTAAGGTTAGTTCAATAGCTTTGCTTTCAACTTCTCTGTACAAAACACTGTTTGTGGAAATGTTGTTCATGGATTTGCTCTTGCCCTGCAAAATCATAAAGCCCAACTTGGCTTTTTGACACTAACTAAACTATCTGGATTAGGTAAAGCTGATCTTAAAAGAGAAAAATTGGATACTTGGCAAACCAAGCTGATATTTAGAGGCACTCTTGGAGCTGATAAGAGTTGTCATAAATTTAAACATTACCTTGCTGTGCACAGAAACCACGCTAATAAATGGCTTTGAATTTTTTATGAGTGACTGAGCACCCTGTTTTGCTAATAAGTCCAAGCTGGGTTTTTTTATTATTTTTTTGGATAAAGGATGCTATAGAGAAGCTATTGATGAGGTGTCATATAATTTTACAAGTTGCAAAACTGCTTTTAACTACTAAACTCTCTCTGATTAAAATAACAATTGAACTTGTAATTTTTCTGAACAGCTGCTGCTACGGGGGGTCATTACCTTGGAGAGCTTTGAAATAATCGTACTCCTAATACATTAGTTATGTAGCCATGTTTTACAGCAATGCACAAAGTTTAAAGCCTATAGTAGAATGTTATTTGAAAGCTGTCAAACCATGTTAAAAAAGACTGAATCGTCAAAGGCCCTTGTGGCCAGGATTCAACATGTAGCCTTGTCTTACTCATTATAAAATGCATGTTTATAAAGTTCCACAGAGCATCCAATTCCCAATTCACTTATATCAGCAAGACTTAACTTGCTCATTAATCTAAATTCTTTTGCAACTTTAATCTACATGTTTAATTAATCATAAAATGAGGCGGTAAGTAATTTCAGCAATGTGTGGCTTGTTATCAGATGCATTTAATCACTCTTCTGTGAGCTCATTTGGAAACACCTGAAGATGTCGAGAGCAGTTTGAATAAGCATAAATTATTCTTTGTCAGTGTACTTCACTCAACTAATAAGACATTAATTTAAAAGGCACTGTTTGTCATTTTTAGATCTTCACCAATATTTTTAGCTTAGCAATATAACTCTAATTGTATATACTGTATGATTCACAACATAGTGCCCAACACTGAAAAGGGTAAGAATTTTATTGAATTCATTCTTATTTACATGTAATTATATAATGTAATCTTAGTTTTAATAAGGATTAACCATAGTTATCAAATGTCTTAAGTATTCAAATGTATTTGGAATAAGCTGCTAATTAATTAAAATGTTAAAAATTATTAGGTGATGCAGAGAATTCTGGGATCTTAATTCTTCTACATAGTGCTTGATAAGTCTGACAATATTTAGAAACTGTATCGTATCATTTTCTCCTGTAGATATAGCTCAAGCATATGTGGAATTAGCTTTTAATGATGAAGAAACAAGTACTACAACAGTAGTCAACTATTTTACGTGAATGGATGTTCTCAGATTCTTACATGAGGTTATGTAGGGCGGAAAAATAACATTCCCATTTTTTCTTGTCACTTAACTGTTATTCAGTCAGTGATGGCATTCTAAAAAATAAGACATGACCTCAGAGCAGATAACTCACAGGAACTGAGTGAGTAATGTATCTCTGGAAGTCAGAAGTATGGGAATAAAAATTGCCTTTTACAGAATGTCATCACCTCTCCTATTTATGCAGTGAGAGGGGATGACATTCTAGCAAATCATTATTTCACTGGAAATACATTTATTTACCTGCCATGGAGCCTCTCAGTTAATCTTGCTTTTGAACACGGAAACCTTTACTGGTTGTCTGGGACATTCCAATATGGATCATAACATGAAAAAGGGGGCGGATATTGAGTTTTGAAACAAAATACACCTCACTTCTCTATATTTTTCTTTATTGTATGTACCACCTATGAATGAGTCCTGGTCTTCTCTGACTAAGCTGTGGTTTAATACAAGAAATATTATTTAAAATGCCTTTCCTTTGCCTGCACCATTTAAACTATAGCTGTAAATTGGGATAGTTGCGTTCCCCCTCCTCCTGTTTTTATTTTCTGATGAGTGTATGTTCCTTTCCACCACAATTTTGTTCTTACTTTATTCAGTCTTCCATTCCAGATGGCAGAGACTGTTTGTTAATTTGTTTGTTTCTAGAGTGCTAAGAGTTTGAGAACAGTAAAGCTTTGGCAGCATCATATAGTACTAACCACCAGCCTGGACAGTTGAACATCATTCTATGAAACCACAAAAAAACTATATACAGATTGCATTTAGTGTCTGACAAAAACACACACAAACAAGGAAATATGAGCTCCTTCTGGGCCTTCCTCCATGTAAATTTTTTTGTTTGTTTTTGTTTTGACTAATGGCCTGCAAAATGTCTTTGCAAAAATCTGCATTTGAGTTTCAGGGACTTACATAGTGTCTGAATTCACTAAACTAAAAAGTGATCAATCTGATTTTTTTAAACTACTCCCAGTTTAGAACTTCTATACCAGTAAATGTTCTCAAGTGTTTCACAATGGAGCCTTTCCAAAAGTCTAATCTAGCTGTCTTTCCCTCTGGCTTTCCTGTATCAGGAGCGATATCGTCAGATATTCTTATTGTGACCAGTCAAAATATGCAGCTCCTATTAGACTCCCTAGAACAGTGGACACCATTAAAATCTTATCATTGCTGTTTGAAAGTACTTAACATTACTGTGGTACCTGTATTATTCCCTAGAAGTATCACAAATACCTCATTACGGTTAATTACGCAATAGATAAATTGTAAAAATTATCATGCTAATCACTTTTGGTATTGAGTCAAAAAGAACATTAAAACCACCTGTTAATATCCAAATTGTAGGTCTTTAATACTAAATACACTCAATTTGCATAATACTTGGTATTGACCCCATATAGAAGGCCCCGAATTTAGATTTTCTAAATCTCAGTTAGGCCTTTAGTTATTCCTTGGAGTCTTTGTGACCTGCTTCAATCCAAATACTTTTATTGACCCTTAAGGACTCCTATTGAACATTTTTTTGTAAGTGGGCTTCATAAAGGTGTTGTGCTTGCAAATATTTTAAAATCTTATTTTTTGTTACTAAATAAGGGGCTACTACAAGTCCTCATAACAGCGTTATCACGTTTGCATTGTACTCCAGTATTATGAACCTAAAGCATTCAAAAATTGAGTCTAGCCCTAAAAAAACCTGGGATTAAAGAAACCTCCCCCAAACCCTCTGCATCTTTTATTTTGCCTTGTAGAGTTTGAGTCTTTAGAATTCCATTTGCAAGCTTTTCTCTACAACCAGTTAGGGTTAGACACTTGCTTTTAAAAAAGTGAAGGCTTAAATTCTGATATGTTCACATAACTCCAAGATTTGGGGCTTTTAGCAGAACACTAAAATTGGAGACACAATAAATTGGTAAAAGTGGACACTACTGGTATTCCATTACAACAGGGCAGACTTTGTCAATAGATAATGCACCTAAACTGATACATGTAAAGAGAAAGTGATAATATTGGGAAGTGGTAATAGCACATACTTCCTCAGCACAAATTATTTATTCCCGTACTCCTGATTCACTGGTGGTGCCAGTTCCCACACTCTAGGGAAAAGGATAAAGATACACATATGCCAAGATGAAGACAATACTTTATAAAATGCTGAGGTTTTATTCATTTCCACCATGTAAACTCATAGCACAGATTGAGATACTGCATGAACAAATTATGCTAAAAATACATCTACATAAAAAATGAAATAACTTGATAGAATAGTGAAAGGGGGGAAAAATAAGTCAGAAAACACAACACAAACACAGAAAATTATACATGAAGAGTGAGGATTGTGCTGGATCACATCTATGACTGACAGGGTTTTGAATCCAAATATAAAACAGATAATATTTACAGGAGCAACGAATATATTTAACAGCTGAGCAACATCCTAGTAACAAACCCAAACAAAAACAAAAGCCCAATCCCTCTAAAAAACAACTACTATCTCCTTTTACCTTCAGTCTGTCAAATAAACTCTACTATGTGAAGTAAAGAATCTTCTTAAAATATTTAGCTTAAGTCCTTGAAGAAACCACTGTCTTGAGATCCCTCAGAGTGCACTTCAGCTCTCAATAATCTTTGAATTTCTAGGTCTCATCGGAAGTGAAAAAAGAGGGGGTTGTCTGCCAAATACAACTCTGTTTTGAAGGAAACAAACAACAAATTCCAAAAAATAAGTTCTTCAGTCAAGGGATGAGAAAACCAGACTTTTCTGCTAATTCACCGTATCTAAGAGAATGTTACCAAATTTCCCGAAATTTCCACTGTGAGATTCTGACTCTGCATTTTTGTTAAAATAGGAGTACTAGCTTGAGTGATTGGAAAAATTTTCTCTGTCGCTGAAAGAACAAGCCACAAAGTGTTGTGTTCTTCTGTTCTTCACAGGAGATGAAGTGTATCATGTATCCAAGATGCTCTCGTGTCATAAGAATAAAAGAGCACTTGTGCTAAGTCATCTCTCACTATAGATAGTTGAGCCTGTGTATAGTGAATACTAGTATGGTGAACTACAAGAGGGAATTCTGAATTATCTGAGGCACAGTGCCAATGTATGTCACACTGAGGTAATTCATTTAATAGATGAAAGAGGTTCCTACTGTACAACAGACTTCGCAGAAATATAGCTTTTGAGCATTATTTTCCACAGGATGCCTCAAGAAAAGTGAGGAAACCCAGATGAGTACCTAGGACACCTTATAATATCATACTCTGGGATGCAATGCAGGCCAGGATGTTGTTACCACTTGCCTTACAACCTGGGTACCTTACAGTGTTTTGCTGCTGTAGCTCCCAGTCTGGGATGCTCATAGCCAGCATGAGCAAGTCCCACCTGCTGTGTCTGTGTGCTAGACTTGTCTGCAGTCCCCCAGCTCCACTCTGGCTTCCCCCAGCCTTGGTTACAGCCAGCAAGATGAGCCTCCACACATGCCCAGTCCCAAATTTCCCTCAAACCATGTTCCCTGGGGTGTCTAGCCCTCACCTGGACCACTTTGAAGGAAAAACAAACCTTATTATTTCTCTAAGAGAGAAAAGCACATTACATCTTATTAACTTAACTGAGGTAAATACATCCTTTCCTTCAAACACAGCACTGAATTGGTTTATAGTAAAATAAAACAAAAATATTAACAATAGAGCATAAGTGATGCCAAGTAAAAGGAATAAAATTGGAAATGATTACAAGAAAATAGAAGGGAAAACACACAACAAAGTTTAAAACTTAATCTAGCAAGGCACAGACTTTGTTCAAGATAGTTTCTCTCACCAATCTTCCTTCTTCCCAGCCATGAGTAACTTTCCCTCAGTCAGGACCTGAAGAAGAGCTCTGTGTAGCTTGAAAGCATGGTTCCTTCACCAACCAAAGTTGGTCCAATAAAAAATATTACCTCACCCACCTTCCCTCTTTAATAACCCACTGCAATTTACCATATGTTGATCAGGAAATCCTAGGACAGATAGTACTATTAAGTAGATAGTAGAGTTTCTGTCTAACTTAGTGGGAGAACAATCTTTCTATTTGTAAAGTGAGAAAAAAATGTGTTTGTATTAAGATTTATAATAAACCTTTAGAGACACCCATTTAATGCTCTGGACACAATTCCATAAAGATCTGTTCTGGAGAGAAAAATGTTGCATCCTCTCTGCCTGGCAGATATTTAAAAAACAAAAGGCTTTTGGACTCAGTCACTACTTGCTGCAGCCTGGATGTACCTCTTGATGCGGAGACCTCATTTGCAATTCACACACTGCTCTTAAGCCATTAGTGTATGAACTCTATGTTATTTTTTTCGTTTTATTTTCTTTCTGTATTCAAATGTAATTTAAAAATTCTCCACAAACGTTGACTAGCTCCAAAATGTTTGTTGTCAAAGTTCTAGAAGATTTAATCTTCAAAGTCTAACAATTCATCAGCATTCTACAGAAAACCATGCAAATTGCTCACTACAGATGGTGCCAATAGGCCAAAAAAAAAAAAGTTTGCTACTGGTTGGTTGCCTGACAAAATTCTCTTGTTGCTAGTCTCTGTTTTGGTCAACAGTTCAGAACCACTTTGTATCAGGTTCATCAGAAAAATGAGTCCAAGTGAAAAGGTGATGACCCAGCAGAAAATAGAAACCTAAGAAACTTGCTAACCAGTTCAGGAGATAGATGATTCCAATTCTCAAGGTGCTTGAAGGAAAATCCTTTAAGAACACATAGTCATATTACAAACAGCCTGGTCCCTGTCACCCTGAATTGCTAGATCATCAGAATGAAAGCACTGTAGTGAGAGCCAGTAAAGGCTAAAATTCAAACATTTTCTTTGATTTAATCCAGAAAGTGAAGCTGATGACATTTTAGATGACCTCCTTTGTTGGACCTACCCCCCTCGAAACCTCCACCACATGAGCGAGGCTGAGCTAATCGGAGAACAGCAGTCAATGCGATGCTTAGTGATCACAGGACAGACTCCCAGTTTCCTTCAGGGACTCTGTCACATGAAAGGAAACCATTAAGATTAATAAGATTTCAAAATATTGCTCTTCTACCCTTAAGTAAAGCATTACTATTTCCATTTCTGCAACCAGTGTGTAAAAGAGGAAGGATGTAGAACCCTGGAAAGATTCCCATCTGTGCTCTGGATAAACGATTCTTCTGTAGTGAAATAAAGATACTAACTACCCTCTTCTATAGTATTTCAAACTTTGCACACGACCCAATACAAGTTTGGACAGGAAACATTGGATCTCACACAGATCAGTTCTGTGTAGTGATCTGGCTTAGCAGGAGGTAAGGTAAAAATTGAATTTTTTTTTTGTACCCTTAATGCTTATTCTCGGTTTCTGAATTGGTCACACTTTATGTTAAGGGTACAGTTTACAAAGAGTTAATAAATGATTAATGGATGGTATAAGCATGTTACAGATATGAGTAGTATTAGATCTGTTTGGAAAATAGGGGAGTTTTCCACAATTTTTTTGACATTTGACTGAAAAATGTTTGGGTTTTGTGTTCTCAGTTTTCAGATGAAAAATCTATTTTTTGTTGTTGAGGAAAACAAACACTTTCTGCAAAAAATGTGTAGTTGAAAATTCAATTTGCTGCTGAAAAGGGGTTTTGAATAAGCATTTAACTAGCCCTCAGGAGCATGCATTGTAGATGGTTATAAACATAGCAGTAGATGGTGTTACAGATGGCTAAAGCAACCTACTGATTTGTTGGATTTTATAACATTCTATAGAGATAGATTAATTGTTTATTAAAACAGTAGAGTCTTAGGTATGCTCGAGAATGGAAGGGGCTGCTTTGAGAATGCCCCTTCCAGCTAGTGCCAGTATTCCTCCACATCTCTGGCTGTTTGGCCAGCTAATGCTAGCTCAAGACTGAGATGTATAGCTCATGCTCACTGCCTCAGAACATGGAACATCAGGCTTCTCTCAGAGACAAGAGATTCAGGGAAGCCATTGCAGAACACACAAAGCTGTTTTTCACATCATGCTTTGGGCTTCCAATTAGAGATGGAGACCATTTAAATCAAGAAAATGTCTACTGGTTTGCTCTGTTGTCCACATAAGTGAGGAGAGAGCTTTTTTGGCTCCTTTATGTAAGCAATTTTTACAGATTTAAAGTTAATTTGATATTTGGGATTTGATTTAGGAATCCAGTGGAAGAGCTGGATGATATGGAATTTTTATTTGCTTAACAATGTGCTATCAAGGATCAATGAAGAGCCTGGGTCCTGTTATCAGACTTTAGATAAACTCTTTTAACACTGTAACTGGATCTCTAGAGCTGATTAGGCTTGAAGTACTGCTGTCAGTCATTCCCTGGGAACAGGCTCAACTATGACATCAGTGGAATACCTAGACTTGCTCGGATGAGTTCAGCTGATGTTATCAGAGCAGGGCATACACTCTCTAGGACTATGAAGGGTTGTGGGTGTTCAGGCTAGTCAAGATTTGCATCAGAGCCTGGAATTTAAACTGTATCAGAGGACTGCATTGGGACTGAGTTATGTTGGGGCCAGCTAGAAGAACTCTTGCTCAAATATGTGCTTAACATTTTTTTTTAATAGGGCCCTGAGGGACAGGCAGATGAAGTATTTAATGATGAATAAATGGCACTACTACCAAACAGATCAGAAACTGGGTTTCTGATTCACATAGGAGGAGGATAGGAGGTAGAGGTTACTATCTAATAGGTATTTTATGTTTAGCAATTTCTTGCTAAAAGAAGTGTGGGATAGGAGGAGGGAAATCAAAACAAGTTAAATGAACTACTAAATAATTTACAATACTAATCAATATTTTCTTGTCCTATTCTTTGTACTTGGACAACAGGAAGCCAGGGAAATTAGCTCTTTACATGGTTTATACAATGTATACATTTAAAAAAAACTGTAGGGCTGGGTTTACAATGGGATAACTCCACTGATTTCAGGCTTCAAATATGTTAATCTACAAAATCAATTTTAATTCATAATCATAAGGCAGCACAAAAATTGTTTGGTTATGGTGTTTTTATTTTATTATTATTGTTTGATTCCTTTGTTGTGTGCTTTAATTATCTCCTTTTCCTGAAAAATTCTTTATTTTAATTTGACAGATATATATATCTATATACACACACAGGTAGGTAGATATCTATATATATTCTGGATAGATGAAGTCCCTGTTATAATTGTAAGCTGTTCTTTTTATTATCGTGAATTGTAAACTTTGCTATGCATAATACTATAAGTTGGACGTAAATCTATTTGTATTTAAAGATATAACATGATGCAAAGGGATGTGGTGAGTAGAAATTCAGGACAATGATACTAGTTTCAGCTAGGATAAGAGAAACCAACTGTATCTTTTTAAATTCCGATTGCCATACTCATTGAAATCAGGTGTTGAGTTTCTAGAGCTTTAACGTGATAAGTGGATAAGTTATTCACAAGGAGAAAATGAATTGTTATTTCAAGGTTAGTGTAACAGACTCAGAACCTAGAATTCTGGGTTCTAGTCCTAGTTTTGCCAATGTATAACATTGGACAAACCATTAAACCTGTCCATGCCAGTTTACCTATCTGTAAAATGTAGATAAAAAATATCTTCTTCATAGGATTGTTTTGAATATTAATTAATGAGTATAAAGTGCTTTGAGATCCTCAGGTGAAAGGTATTCTAGAGGTGCACCTTATTATGTTGCTTTTATTACTTCAATATTAGCATTTTATTTGTGTTACAGTAGTGCTTAGAGGCATCAACTGAAATTGGGGGCCCATTGAACAAGATGCTGTACAAACATGAAGTGAGGGACAGTCCATTCCCTGGTGATCTTACAGTCTTAACTGACAAGACAGACTTAGGCCTGGTCTACATTGCAAGGGGATCGATCTAAGTTATGCAACTTCAGCTATGTGAATAACGTAGCTGAAGTCGACGTACTTAGACCTACTCACCAAGGTGTCTTCACTGCAGTGAGTGACTGCTGCCCCCCATCGACTCCGCCTCTGCTTCTTGTGGCAGTGGAGTACAGGAATCGACAGGGGAATGCTCAGGGATTAATTTATTGCATCTAGACTAGACGTGATAAATTGACCCCTGCTGGATCGATCACTGCCCGCTGGTCTGGCGGGTAGTGTAGATGTACCCCAGGGGTTGGCAGCCTTTCAGAAGTGGTGTGCTGAGTCTTCATTTATTCACTCTAATTTAAGGTTTCGCGTGCCAGTAATAAATTTAAATGTTTTTAGAAGGTCTATTTCTATATGTCTATACTATATAACTGAATTATTGTTGTGTAATAAAGTAAACAAGATTTTTTAAATGTTTAAAAAGCTTCATTTAAAATTAAATTAAAATGCAAAGCCCCCCCGGACCGGTGGGCAGGACCCGGACAGTGAGACTGCCTCTGAAAATCAGCTTGCGTGCTGCCTTTGGCACACGTGCCATAGGTTGCCTACCCCTGACGTACCCTAAAGAGTGGAGGAAAGGAAGTAGAATAATCTCCATTCTGTTGAAAACTGAGGCATAGCGAGATTAACGTGGTGTTTTCAAAAGTGCTCAGCATTGTCTTACATCTATTTCTATTGATCTAAATAGTTAAATGCCACAAGCACGAGCATGTTTGAATATCCTACCCTAAGTTTCATAGATTCATAGAATTTAAGGACAGAAGGGACCACTGTTATCACCAGGTCTGACCACCTGCATAATACAGGTTATAGGATTTTCCTCAAGTAAATCTTGCTTCAAGTCCAATTGCTATGGTTGAACTAGAGCATACCTTATATAAAGACATCCAATATTGATTTAAAAATTTCCAGTGATGGAGAATCCACCACAAGACTTGGTAAGTTGTTTCAGTGCTTAATAATGGATCCAGCGCTTAACAGCTTAAAATTTGTGCCTTATTTCTAGTCTGAATTTGTCTAGCTTCAGAAGTGGTGTGCCGAGTCTTCATTTATTCACTCTAATTTAAGGTTTCGTGTGCCAGTAACACATTTTAACGTTTTTAGAAGGTCTCTTTCTGTAAGTCTATAATATAAAACTAAACTATTGTTGTATGTAAAGTAAATAAGGTTTTTAAAATGTTTAAGAAGCTTAATTTAAAATTTAAAATGCAGAGCCCCCTCCCACCCGGACCCAGTCCGGGACCCAGGCAGTGTGAGTGCCACTGAAAATCAGCTCACGTGCCGCCTTCAGCACGCATGCCATAGGTTGCCTACCCCATTCTATAGTCTGTGATTAAATTACCCCATAACCTGCATTTTGTTAAGCTAAACAGATTGAGACCTGTGAGTATTGCACTATAAGGCAGTGGTGGGTAACTGCAGGGACGTGCTGGTTGCCGTTTCCCACAGCTCCCATTGGCCGGGAACGGCAAACCCTGCCCACTGGGAGCATGCCTCCGGATGCTCAATGTCAGCAAAATATCTCATTGTCCATAATCAGATTACCCTTATGGGCCACATGCAGCCCATGGGCTGCAGGTTGCCCACCACTGCTATAAAGGCCTGTTTTCTAAATCTTCATTCTTGTGGCTCTTCTGTGAGACTGGCCTGAGGTCACACAGGAATTCAGGTGCAGAGATGGGAATTGATCTCCTGAGTCTCAGGAGAGTGTCTTAACCAAAGGCTTCCTTCCTTTCCGTATATCTTGAAAATATTTTTTTCCTAATCACAGGTGTGTCTCATATAGCCACAGTAGCTATTGTACATATCCCTTATTTGCTATGTTAGAATAAACTGGATAAGTTCATCTTTATGTTAGTGTTGGTTATGCTAGCTGTACTTTTAAACTCATTTGTGCTTGCTTTAAAAGATTTTAATTTTTTGTTAAGTTTGTTAAGAGTAGAGACCCATTTATAATTTTGAGGAGCTGTACTGCAAGAGTTGTTTCTTCTTACTGCATCTTCTGTATATTTCCTATCTCTGAACACAGCTAATAATAGTGAGTTTAAATTTGCTTAAGAGGCTGCCATAGAATTATATCTACTGTGATGTGTCTCTTAAGTTGAAAAGTTTTTCACCGAGTAGAGAAAATTGTCAGAGAAACAACTAATTAATCTCTGCTCCTTTACAGCTGTGTAATGTTATGCATAACTAAAAGTCCTGTTAAATTAATTAATGATTTCAATTATGAACTTTTCTCCAAAATGTTATGATTCATATCAGGCTGATAATGCAGTGACCTGGGAGTGTGAAATCTGTGTTATGTAGAGAGTTGCCAGTTAATTGATTCACGAATTATTTAAAGTTTGTTGCACCCATGGGAGTGCTCAGATCCATGACAGCTATTTCTTAAAATGTACAAACTCTCTCTTTTCTTCATATTAGCAATTGCTAATGCCAGTTTCTAGTTAATATGATAGTTTAAGGACTTTTCCAGATTCTTTCAGTGTCACAGTGAATATATATGAAAAACACACTGTATACCTATCAATGAGAAAAAGTTAAACTCTTGTCAAGTAATATATTTTATGACATTTTTTATGCCAATTATTTTTACATTTTTGAAAGTTTCTGTTCATTTTTCCTACGCTTGATTATCATACAATTCAGTTCTGTTTGCTCCACGGGAAGCATCATTTATTCCAAAAGGTAATAGAGTGAGAGTGTCTTAAAAAGCTTCTAATGGTTAAATGAAAGAGATTTCATACAATGCTGTGATAGAGGCAATTCTACTGTATAGATTATCAGTAATTGTGCTAGCCTCCACTCTGGAATTTGAAGTGGTCAAACACTATTTCAGAGGTGTCATACCTCTGTGAGGGCAACAGTTTCAGCCGCAAGTCTTTCTACCCACGACAGCATGCTAGGGATGACTAAGAGTATTCTGTATAATTTCATCATATTTTAATGTTTTAGTCCATAACTTGCACAATACCTAAAAGTTGAAGTGTACACAGAATAAAACAGAAGCAGGTTAATTGTTAATATTTTATAATGCTTGATTAAAATTTTATTAATGTTGTTAAAGTGTGCTTGGGTTAACTTTAGTGTTGTATAACATGACCATTAGTACCAATCCCTTTGTGAGTGTCTGAGGTCAGAGGAAAGGCTACACATGGCTGCCTGGGTTGGAGGAGAGACTTGTAAGTACTAACACTGTGGAGGTTTGGATATCACTCTGAAGACTAGGGGTGACTGAGGTTTTTTGCAGGCTAAAATAGTTATTTTTTTTTCTTTGAGATCAAAATACAGGGGATTGGTTCTAGGCAGCAAATGTAGTGATTTTAGACAGTCTCAGTTAAATACTCTGTCTAGTGCCAACAATATTCATAAATGAAAGAAACAAGATATTCCTCATTTAGTAAGAGAAATGAATGATCTTGTCATCCAGAATTAGTTTATTTAGGTCTGAATGGCCTGGTGTGCAGATTAATAGTACCCTAGCTATTCAGAGATCTAGTTTTCTCCTTTTTCAACCATTTTTGCTAGTTCACTATTTCTTTTTAGTGTATCTTTCCCCTGCCCTTATACAATAAAATAAAATAAAATAAAATCAAACAAACAAAGTATTTAAAAAAAAAACAAATGCATCATCTCTTGTTGAAGTTGCTGCGTTGCTGCAGGGCTTCAAAACTGCTGAAAAGGAAGCAAATTTAAACTAGTATCTGCATTGTAGAAAATATACCATTTCAAATAGTGACTGAGTGACTGCTTCTGTTTTCTAAAATTAAGGAGCCTATAATCTCAGCCCCATTAACAAGTGCTGTCATTCAGATACAGTGTCTGGCTGATTTAAATAAAATGAAATGAAGATAGTTGTTTCTGGTCCCTTGGCTTCACTCATTGCCATAAACATATGCTCTGCGTCCCGCTTCTTTCCATCTTATTTATGACTTTAATTTGTTGTGTGGGCTGCGCTAGAAATTAAATTTAATACAATTCTCCAAGGGACCCTGTCATATAATAACATGGTAATTTCTGTGTATCCTTTTGAAAAATGAGGAAATTAATTCTTCCTGACATGTTCTAATTATTCCAGTGTGAACGGCAAATCCGTTTTTCCCAGCCCCTGAAGTGTTATAGGCAAATGGCTGCTGTTCAAAGCTGAGGTGCTAATGCTGACCAGCAGTGCGTTTAATTTGAAACATGAGCCGACACCTTTCAACACACCTTTGTAATATTGGAGTACTTTACAGAAATTAATTCACTACTTATTTGGCAGCTTAGCCTGGGGGTTATGGTTTTTATTCATCAATACTATAGACATGTTAGCACAATGTTTCCTGTTTTCTCTAGTGCTTTTGTGCCTATGTTGCAGAATATGGATTCAAAGTGTATGATGGGTAGCTGTAATGTACAAAATAAAAAAGGGTGCTCGGATACCTGACCACTACCAGTTGTATGTAGGCATATATTTGCAGTTTGGAGAGAGGTGCTATAAGGTCTTGAATGTTAACTTAATTACAATATATCATTAACAGTTTCAACTGAAATTACAGTGGAGAAATTATTTGGACCAACTTGCTCTAAAAGGGCTTTGCTACCCAGATGCAGATGCTACAGATGCAGGTCTCAGTTCTGAAGATAAATTGACCCTTATATTTGTAGCATATTCAAATGTACTGAAGAAAGAATCAGTACACTGTAATTTTAAAATACTTGGGTACCTTTGGCATGGATAAACTTTGGCAAAGTGGAAGAAGGTGAATTAGTCAGTGTAGGCACTGAAACTAATGATTTCTTTGCACTGGTGACTTTTAGAAAACTGCATTTGGAGAGTTTCAGTGTGTTCATTTTGTGCCGATTGCCAAGTAAACTTCTTCCTGAGTCCCATCTTTGATATATATATATATAGGGGTATTATCTATGTTAAATGCTTTTTTGAAATCCAGATAGGTGAAGATATAAAAGGAACTTGGACTATACCAAGAAACAGGATGTGGCAAAAGCCACCATGCATTGTTAACACGTAAAATATCCACCCATAAGGCCCTCATGTATTTGTAAGTATGTGCTCAGTGGCTTGAAAAAGTGATAAAAACATCATTACTGTCAGTTGTTTTTTTTAAAAATTCAAATAAATATGAATGTAACTTTTTGTGAAGAAGCGTGTGTATTTTTCCAACTTAAAGTAAGTCAATGTATTAGTTACTAGTACTAATCTCTTTACATGAGGAAATACTTAATACAACACAGTTATGTAGCTCTTTTCATCTGCAGGACACTTTATAACGATGATCTAAGTGCTCCCTGCCCTTCTTAGTTGTTGCTATTTCTTAGCCCCACTGTTATACCTGACACTGTATAATTCACAAAAACACAATCCTTGCACCAAGAAGGTTACAGTCTAAGCAAAACAGATGATGACATAAATTCACCAATTGTCCAGGAGACTCTCAAAAGGAGGCAGGTTTGCACAGGTATAAATGACTGCACATGGTGCAAGATGATGGAGAATCATCCTTGAAGTGTTTTAATGATAAATTTGAATGAAGACAGGGAGTTTTTTTGGCTCACAAGAAAGATAATGTTCCAAGAGCGTGAAGAACAGCAGGGACAAAGCTGAATAAAAGACAAAGGTGAGACCAGGAGAAAATCTATAAAGGAGTTGGTAGGAGGGCAGCATGACTGGAGTGAAAGAAGCAAGCAGGATAGTAGGAAGAACCTAGAACTGAGGGGAAACTAAGAAATCAGAGTTAGGAATAGAATTGTGCAGAGGTTTAAAGGCAAGGTCCAGAAGCTTCTGAAGCAGATGTATAAGGCTAAGGGAAACCAGTGAAGGGTTTCAGGTAAGGTAATTTCCACTGTAACATTTTGGATAGATCAGAATGGAGTCAGGGGGAGCAGAATAGGAGGTGGTTGCAATAGTTAATTCAGGAAATGACCAAGACATGAGCCCTGGTTTTAGCAGTAAGGATGGAGAAGAAAGTATAGTTTTCAGAGATATTGCTTAAGAAGTGTTGGAAGAATTTGCTTGACAGCCTGAATATGGGGTGAAGTGGGGAAATAGTTGTTGAATGCGACACTATAGGTGAGCTGCAGTAAGGGAGTTACAGGGATTGTAATTGAGGCTGTGAAGATGGATAAGATCACACCAGGATAAGATCTAGGAGGACAAGATGATAGTATTAAGGATTGAAACCTGAGTGCATGCTGCGAGAGGGAAGTAGCCAGGGGTGGAGAGAGAAGGGGCAGGATCAGAATAAGTACATAACATAAGAATGGCCATACTGAGTCAGACGAATGGTCCATTTACCTCAGTATCTTGCCTTCCAGCAGTGACCATGTACCTTGGGGTTTTTTGCATTAAATCTCGGTACATTGTGAGGAAAATGTTAGATATCTCTTCCACGAAGGGAAATGTGTACTACACTGTTATGTGGACATCTGACATATTCATACAAAAGGTGAGTATTTCATGAGGGCTGCAAGTGAGTTAGACGTTATCATAAAGTTTCTCTGGCCTGGTCTACACTATGTGTTTAAACTGAATTTAGCAGCGTTAAACTGATTTAACCCTGCCCCCGTCCACACAATGAGGCCCTTTATATCGATATAAAGGGCTCTTTAAACCAGTTTCTGTACTCCTCCCCGACGAGAGGAGTAGCGCTGAAATCGGTATTGCCATGTCGGATTAGGGTTAGTGTGGCCGCAAATCGACGGTATTGGCCTCCGGGCGGTATCCCACCGTGCACCATTGTGACCGCGCTGGAAAGCAATCTGAACTCGGATGCACTGGCCAGGTAGACAAGAAAAGCCCCGCGAACTTTTGAATTTCCGGGGAGTCATTCCCATTTTTGTCCATGCGCCTCCGACCGATCTCAGCGAGGCCAGCTGGGAGCACCCATGACAGCAGCAGATGGTTCAGAACGACTGATAACTGTCATCTCATCGCCAATTTACAATGTCATGGCAGACGGTGCAATAGGTAACTGTCTGCTACCTTGCAAAGGCAAATGAATGCTGCTGTGTAGCACTGCAGTACCGTGTCTGTCAGCAGCATCTAGTACACATACAGTGACAGTGACAAAAGGCAAAACAGGCTCCATGGTTGCCATGCTATGGCGTCAGCTGGGGCAATCCAGGGAAAAAGGGTGCGAAATGATTGTCTGCTGTTGCTTTCATGGAGGAAGGATTGAGTGACGACATTTACCCAGAATCATCCCCGACACTGTTTTTGCATTGGGATCCCAACCCAGAATTCCAATGGGCAGGGGAGACTGTGGGAACTATGGGATAGCTAAGGGATAGCTACCCACAGTGCAACACTCTGGAAATCGACGCTAGCCTTGGTACATGGATGCACACCGCTGAATTAATGTGCTTACTGTGGCCGCGTGCACTCGACTTTATACAATCTGTTTTACAAAACTGGTTTATGTAAAATCAGAATAATCCCGTAGTGTAGACATACCCTCTGTTTCTTTGCTTAACATCCCCTGCCTGATTCAAGCAGGCCCCAATTGCAGTATGTATTTTTAATTTTAAGAATGAGGTTTGGAGCTGAGATTTTCACTTGAGGGGCTAGCTGCTCCCAATGGACCGGTGGAATATAAGAAGGAAGTGAGTTCCCAAAAGGCTAGCAAAATCTGTGAAAAATGCCAGTGACAGAATATCCATCATGATGACCTGTGTCTGAAAAGGAGAGTGGAAATGGGGCATAGATTCATCAAGAAAGGAATAGGCATGTGAATCAGGTGTACTTTTGTGCAATCAAGACTGAATACAGCATGTGGCCCAGTGAACTACATTTTCTTATGTACAAGGAGATGATAAAGGCAAGGAAACATATGTGGATGTTGATGGTGATGACTGGGGCAGCACTAACTGGCTGAAGGGACAACGCTTACCAAAGGAGACCCGTTGCCACAATGGTGGTAGCACTTCAAAGGGAGCAGCACCATGCATGAGAAAATGAGTCTGCCCTCTGATGCAGAGAGAACCTTCTTTCACTCCCATGAGGGTGCCGCTTTTCCCCCCACTGGACGGAAAAGGCATTCTCAACATATATTCAGAGGGATTCACAATCTCCTTTTACCTCCTTTTGCTCCTGTGCTGCAGTTTGGCTTTCCTGTTTCTGAGGCCTGTTTGGGTGTGACTGCTGCAGGCACAATGATGGGAGCTATAGCTTGCTCTCTGAGGGGGTCTGATCTCCTTGTGCCTCAGATGCTGTTCTGTACACTTCCTTTTTAAATACCGTGACCAGGACCAGCCAGATTACTCCTCATTCAATTTAGTACCTTCTGTCATCCCTTGCGGGTTTTCCAATACCTTCTAGGCCTGGCCCACGAATGCAGGGGTCTATTTGCAGTGAAATGGAGGTCATGACTGGAGGAATTTTCTATATTCATTTATTTTTGCTTCACCATATTTCCTGAAGATCTGTGGGCCCTTGAATCAGAATTTAAAAATAGAAAGCCATTTGGTATTCTTAGCTGTGAATCCTTCAGCACCCAGGTAGCATTAATCCCTTGGCTGCTCTGGACTCATATCTGTAAGGGTGTCATGGTGTTGCTCAGTCACATGTTTGTCTGCCCTCTGCATTTAGACATAGAACTGGTAGATACAGATTCTCATCTTTGCTTACCCAGCACATGCTATCTCTGAACTGCAGGAAGACCATTTCCTAGATCAGCACATACTGCATGTGGGGCAAATGGGGAATTTCAATTACTTGCTCTTTGTTAGTCATGGGTGTTAAAAGTCTGAGTTTTATGGGAATTGTGCCAATCAGCTTTTGGCTTTGTGATTAGGCTCAGCAAGAATGGAGCAGGGGTAGCTTGTGGAGAGTCCATCACCAAAATTATGAAATTTTATTTTGCTTTAAGTAGAGCTTTTTTAACATTTTCCATTTTATAACAATAGTGGACTACTTTTTGACAGTCTAGCAATAATCACTAGTAATAAAATAAAAAACACTGAATGGGCGTGGAGACTGACCTACCTTCACACTCCTGGAAGTGGCCTTTTTGGGTCAGGATTGAAACAGAATGGTTTGAAGTAATGTGAAGAAGCTTTGCAATGCCTGTTCTGTGGATAAATGGAGGCTTTTCAGATTCTAAGGCTGTCAATCTGACATGAGCAATAAATTCAAGTGACAGGAAGATAATAGAAAAGACAGTAATACTACCACATCTGTGTGAAACAGGGCCGCCCAGAGGATTCAGGGGGCCTGGGGCAAAGCAATTTCAGGGGCCCCTTCCATAAAATAAAGTTGCAATACTAAAGAATACTATATTCTCATGGGGGCCTATCATGTTCAGGAACAGGAATGGGTCTGGAAGCTTGCCTGGTTTGGCTACGTGTAACCATTCCCACTCTCTTGGCCCGCCTCACCTGGTTGGCCAAGTCTTCCCCCAGTAGCATGGGGATAGGATAATTGTCATAGACTGCAAAAGTCCACATTCCTGACCAGCCTTTGTACTGGACAGGCAGTTGAGCTGTAGGCAAGTCTACAGCTTGTGACATGAAGGGGTAAATTGTAACTTTGGCCTTTGGGTTGATGAATTTGGGGTCAACGAAGGATCAGTGGATAGCTGACACTTGTGCCCCCGTGTCTCTCCACGCAGTAACCTTCTTTCCGCCCACTCTCAAATTTTCCCTTCGCTCCAAGGGTATTTGAGAGGCATCCGGGCCTGGGGATCTTTGGTGTGATGGTGGTGTAATGAATTGCACTCGCATGGTGTTCTTGGGACAGTTGGCCTTGATATGTCCCAGTTCATTACACTTAAAGCATCTTCCATCTGATGGGTCACTGGGCCGAGGTGAGTTACTGGAGACTGGTGAGGTGGAAGAGTAGGGCGTCTGTGGCTTGACTTGGGTTGTATGTGGGGTCTTTGGCTGTCCTCGGTTGTAGGGTTTATGGTCTGTGTGCCCCCTGGGGTAATCGTTCCCCTTGACAGTAGCTTTCTTGCTTTCTGTCAGTTCCATCCATTTGGCTCCAATCTCCCCCGCCTCAGCGATATCTTTGGGATTTCCATCTTGTATGTACCGTGTGATGTCTTCAGGAACACCATCCAAGAACTGCTCCATTTGTATGAGGAGGTTCAGTTCTTCCAAGGTTTGAATGTTGTTTCCTGTTATCCAGGCCTCATAGTTTTTTGCAATGTAGTAGGCGTGTTTGGGAAATGACACCTCTGGTTTCCACTTTTGGGTTCTGAAGCGCCGACGGGCATGATCTGGGGTTATCCCCATTCGGTATCTGGCCTTGGTTTGAAAAAGTTTATAGTCATTCATTTGCAGCTTAGGCATTTCAGCTGCCACCTCTGCTAAAGGTCCACTGAGCTGTGACCTCAATTCTACCATGTACTGGTCTTCGGGGATGTTGTACCCAAGACAGGCTCTTTCAAAATTTTCCAAGAAGGCCTCGGTGTCATCACCTGCCTTGTAGGTGGGAAATTTCCTGTGCTGTGGAGCAATAATTGGCGCCGGGTTGTTAGGGTTGGCTGGCACATGCAGCCCAGCTTTTGCCAAGTCCAGTTCATGTTTTCTCTGTTTTTCCTTCTCTTCATTCTCTTTTTGTTGTTTTTCCATTTCTTTTTGTTGTTTTTCCATTTCTCGGTGGTGGGCCGCCTCCTCTTCTTCTTGCTTCCTTCTGTGGGCCAACTCTTCTTCTGCTTGTTTCCTTCGGTAGGCTACCTCTTCTTCTTCTAGTTTTCTTTTGTGTGCTGCCTCTTGGGCTGTCTGTTCTCTTTGGAAGGCTGCCAGTTTCATGCTTTCTTCCTTTTCTTTCATCTCCATCTCTTTTTGTTTTATTTCCAGTTGTCGCCTGTGTTCAGCTTCTTTGATTTGTTCTTCGGCCTCAATTTTTGCCTTAGAAGTCATGATTCCTGTTTTCTTGTGTTGGGGTGCCCTCCGGTGTTTATCTTCTGAACTGCAGGTTCTGTTGCCTCCTGAAGTCTGCCTAGCAACAGTGCTTTTTTCCTTTTCTCTCTCTAGCTAATGTTCAATGAAAGGAAACCAGAAAAACCACTTTATTTGCATGCATATAAGTGCTGGTACTTGCCTCCTAATGGGAGGGCTATTGCATGACAAAAGACCCTCAACAGTTTGGTAATGGCTTCTCGCTTAACATGCAAGCCACAAACTGCCAGAGAGAGCAGAAAAAAAAATTCTCTCTGGTTCCCTTTTAAAACCAACTGTTTCTCTCTGCTAAAAAGCCCTTAGCAGAGAAGAGAAAAATATAATATTCCTACTGGCTTCTGGATTCTGTCTATATCCCACCAGCTGCACACCATATCATAACCTTAGTCCCAGATTTGGACCTTAGCGTCCAAAATATGGGGGTTAGTATGAAAACCTCCAAGCTTAGTTACCAGCTTGGACCTGGTACCTGCTGCCACCACCCAAAAAATTAGAGTGTTTTGGGGCACTCTGGTCCCCCTGAAAAACCTTCCCTGGGGACCCCAAGACCCAAATCCCTTGAGTCTCACAACAAAGGGAAATAATCCTTTTCCCTTCCCCCTTCCAGGTGCTCCTGGAGAGATACACAGACACAAGCTCTGTGAAACTACACAGAGAGACTCCCCCCTCTCTGTTCCCAATCCTGGAAACAAAAAGTACTTTCCTATTCCCCCAGAGGGAATGCAAAATCAGGCTAGCAATCCAACACACAGATCTCCCCTTGATTTCTCCCTCCCACCAATTCCCTGGTGAGTACAGACTCAATTTCCCTGAAGTAAAGAAAAACTTCAACAGGTCTTAAAAGAAAGCTTTATATAAAAAGAAAGAAAAATACATACAAATGTGCTCTCTGTATTAAGATGATACAATACAGGGTTAATTGCTTAAAAGAATATTGAATAAACAGCCTTATTCAAAAAGAATACAAATCAAAGCACTCCAGCACTTATATTCATGCAAATACCAAAGAAAAGAAACCATATAACTTACT
Source organism: Gopherus flavomarginatus (assembly GCF_025201925.1). Lineage (NCBI taxonomy): Eukaryota > Metazoa > Chordata > Testudines > Testudinidae > Gopherus > Gopherus flavomarginatus. The sequence goes on from NC_066621.1 coordinate 55,828,615, forward strand.
ATCTGATCTCTTTGTCCTTACACTTAGAAACAGAAGACTAGAAAGTAGAAACTTCTCCAAAGCTCAGAGAAAGCAGGCAGACAGACAAAGACCTCAGACACACAATTCCCTCCACCCAAAGTTGAAAAAATCCGGTTTCCTGATTGGTCCTCTGGTCAGGTGCTTCAGGTGAAAGAGACATTAACCCTTAGCTATCTGTTTATGACAGGGCCCCTGCAGGACCTGGGGCATATTGCCCCACTTCCCCCCCCCCCCGCCGCCCCCCACACCCCTGGCGGCCCTGGTGTGAAAAATGTTCCTTTTGTTCCATAGAAGAAGGGAGCAATATGGGAAATGGAGGAGGCAAGATATGAGTATTTGTTTTTTTGGGGGGATTGGAAATACCGTAACTTCTCTAGCAGGTGAATGAAGGGGTCTTTGTTACATCTGTGTTCCTAATTATCTTGAGTTTATTGTAGATATTTTTCTGTGACAAACCTTTTCTGTTTTTATCCTAGAGACATCACTGACTGAATAACCAATAAACATTTTTGCTCCTTGATCTATTCAAGCATAACAGTGAGATTATTGAGTGGGAGAAGAGGGGTCACTATCTCAAATATTTTAAGATTATTGACAATTTCTTTTTATTATGACAACAAAAAAGTCAGTGTATCCTGATAGTCTCTTGATGATTTATGCTTTTGCTGATAATATATTAAAATATTATATGTGTATTTATTCCTAAGACCTTACTATTGGAGTGTCAGAAAAAATTAAAAGTGGCATACACCAAGCCCAGGAAGGCCTAACGTCTCATCCCCCATTTGTTTTTTTTCATTCTTAAATCTTATTCCTTCTCCTTTCTTCATTGCTGTCTCTCAGGTACTGTCTGTCTTTCTGATAGATTTGGTTACTAATTTAAAGCTGATCTAATATCATGTCAAGTTTTTATATCTCTGACCATTTCCAGAGAAAAAATTAAATTGTGATTTATATTTAAAATATATACATATTGAAAAAAAATTAATATATGTACCTAATACTTGGAGTCCATTTTTCTTAACTCTTTTTCAATAATTTTTATTTGTTTGTACTCATTTGGTTAAAAAAACAAAAACAAAGAGTATTTCAGTTACACAATGAAAAGAAGTCCAAGTTTTACAGGGTTTTGCAACTATTCAGTATAACAGAGATTTATATGTATTCTGTAGTCACTGACAATCAGATAAAACTAACTGCATTACTTGCTGCTTAACGACCCACTGGACCTCATACAAAAATATGTAATAGTTGTTAAACCTGCTTTGTCGTGATCTTGTCCTGCTAAATTCCTACCTTTTCAAAAAGATCTCTGAACCCCTCCTATTGCCAGGTCTCTGTGTTCTACCAGTATGACACTTTTTAATAAAGTTCCATTACATTCAATGGAACACCATGATATACAGTTCATAACTAGGCCACAGAAGTGCCCTTTCACAGGATGTAGGCTACACTTCTCAAAATACTGTCAAGATTATATTTGGACCTCTCTTGCTCTGTTCCATTTTGGTCATTGACATTGACATGCTTGGATTTCTGTGGAGCTGAATGGCCATTTCATTAGTTGTGAGTGATGATGCTGTTTTATTGGCTATGTTGTGTTAGCAAGGATTTCAGCAATGGATATATGTCATCAGCAACATCTCTGATTAAGAAATATTGGAGAAAATAGCTTTGATGTTAAATTATATCTGAAACAATGGCGGCACCTGCAATACAAAATATAGGACAGTGTATCTGCAGTAGTTCCATTATAGTCTGTATTGTTTAATTTGATCTGAAAAACAGAACAAAAAAGACCAGAATAAGGTAGTAAGGAAAAGCTATATATGGTGTATTGTGATTTTCATTCATGGTATGTCTACACTGTTAAAAAGCCCCCATAGTAACGAGTCTCAGAATCCCAGTCTACAGACTCAAGCTTGTGCTACAGTGCTGAAAAGAGCCATGCAGACATTCCTGCACAGGCTCTGAAACCCAACCTACTCCCTGAGTTTGAGCCCAAGCTCCAGCGTGAGTGGGAACATCTATGTGGCTATTTTTAGGACCCTAGTAGGAGCCCAGATAGGTAGATATGAGCTAGATAGCCACAATTTGTAAATATATATTTTTTTTAATTTTTTTTTGACTTTTTAAATATAGATAGTTAATAATAAAGATCATGATGAAACAGTAAGTTGCCCAAGCACATAAAACTGGAAGATATAGCAGTACAGTATGCACCTACAGTTTAACTATTCAAGTAACAATGGAAACACTGTTAATGAATGAAGTCTAAACCAATCATGTATATAAAGAAATAACAAGATTGACCTGTAGGCAAGATCTGTGAGGACTAAACTTCATAATATTTGTTTAGCAATGGAAGTTTCTTTATTTAAATTGGTAGAAACTCTACTAGAATCTCCCAAATGATTAACCTGGTCAAGAGCAACAATCTAAAACCACATAGGAGGAAAGTAAAACATTATGATTATTTAATTAATGCAGTTTTTGTTACTAAGCAGAGTTTCAAGCTTGTATGACTTTGTCACTGACCCTACCAGTACATTAAAAAAAATTTTTTTTGAACAATCCAAACTAACAGCATGTTAGCAGCTAATTCGAACATTATTTCAGTATCATTCATAAATTACTTTTGAATCCTTTGACTTAAGAAAAAGAAAATCCCACAAATCCTACTTTTGGTCAAAGCATAAGACCATAATTAATTCGGCATGTGCTTCTGAATTAAGAACACTGTGTTCTGAGCTTTCTAAAAAGCTTTTTAAAATGTTGGAGAATACTTTCCTAGAGCCTTTTTAATGGGGTGAAGTCTTAAGATTTGTCACAAATGAAGTGATGTTAATTAAATATTGTTATTCCTTTCTGTCAATCAACTAAGGTTAAGCTTTATTTGTAATTTAGACCAAAAAAAAGTGAAACAGGCAAAAATATATAAAACAGCTGCCAGGAAAACAGAATGGCATAGTAGGACTTGAATTTGTAGAAATTTATGTAGGAGTGCAGGGGTGCATTGCATTGCATTTTCCTCAGGACTAAGGATATTTTTTGAAATTTTTTTGGATTTTTTAGTTAAATATCTTCCGTCTCATGAATGTGTTATTTGGAAGGACAGGTGTATTGGCAGCATGGTCTTTAGCATAAATCACTGGTATGTGGAAGTGATTTGGCAAAGTGTGTGTTTGCATGCTAATTTCAAATATGGTCATGTATGGACTCCTAATTTTATTAAACACAGAAATATCACAAATCATAAGACCATCTGAATATTACTGTTATGATAATGGGAAATGCCTGTTTTCAAGTGAAGATACACTATTATCAGTCCAAAGTATTCAAAAATTGAGCTATAGTGCCCCAAATTATGAGATTTTCTTAAAAATGAGACTTTTAAAAATAATAAATGTGAGCGCCCTTTATTTGCCTGAGGGTATTTGAGCCTTTAGGGGCCCTGTTTTCAAGCTTTTTTCCATAATCATGAGGATTCAAAACTTACTTTTTTTTGAAGGCATAAAGACAAATGGAATCCCATGATTCCAGGAGCTAAAACTGGAATCAGCAAATAACAAGACCCGCTATAAAATCTCCAGAGTTGACAACAATTACAAATATGTGGCAACTGTAATAGTTCACAAAGATATACAAATATATTTTTGTATTACTTCATCCACATAGAGTACTGGATATTGCTCCCTTCTGTGCTAAGACCTTTTAGGACAAGAGAGACCCCAGGAAGCAATGTGAAGTTTACTTTGAAGACTTTCCTCTTGATTGTCCCCTCATGGGGGACAGATGTGTTTGAGTGACACAGCATCAAGGAGCAGGGCCCTCTCAATGTGTAAAAACATATGATGTGGGGAGAATTTTGCTCCCAACCCCCCAAATCCTAGGCCTTCTACACTTTATTATGGCTTTCCCTTCCTTGAGAGTTTGGTGGCTGTTGAATGCCTCCTCCACAGCTGTGGAATTTTATGCTGCTTTTAAAATGCATGGGGTGTTGAGGGGAACATTTCATAGTGTGTGTCTCTTCCCTGGTTCCACCCCTGCAAACTCACAGAGCTTTGCCAGCGGGTATTAGGTATGGAAGGGCTTGCCAGCTAACTTAGGTGAATTAAGATAGACTCTACTGCTTCCTTTCTGTTGGTTTAGGGCATTGGTTCTCATGCACTAGCACAATGGCGTTGTGTTTGGACTTCCAACACCTCAGACAAATGTTTAAATGCCCCCCAAACCCAGTCTTATGATTTTAATAAAAAATAATTTCAGTGAAAACATTTCTATTGGTAATGGCATTGGGGGTGGGGAGTTGTAAACTTTCCAAAATCTAAATTTAGCACCGATTTACTTGTCATTGTCCCCTACCAGTCTCCTCCCCTTTTTTATTTGCAAATAACACAGAGCATGAAGTTGCCTTAAGTGCTATATCTCTAGGACATGTAATAGCCTGGAACAGCAGAAAGCTGCTAAAGCCTAAAACAATTTTGTTAAACAGTGCAAGTTGTCTACTAATTAGTAATTAGATGAATTTATTTGACCTACATCAAGTATTAGTTTTGATATTGACTGCTAAGTAGCATATTATGCCATCTTTGACAAAGTCACTTATACTCAGATCTTCAAATATTTGCATTAATAGAGGATGTAAACCACAATGAGCGGCTAAATTGTGGGTGACTTTTTCATGCTTATTTTGATGATATAGCAGTATCGTAGGATGACATATTGTAGGGAGTGAGGGTAAATATCTGTTGCCAAGGTCTAAACAGCATCTGTATGGAAGTAATTCAGAAGTCAGTTTCACTAAAAGTTTGAGATCTGTGCTGTATAGAGGTAGGCATAGAAGCTGTGTTAATTGCTAGCTTGTTTTCCCTGTGGTTCTGTTTTAATGGAGCACATTTGTTGCAGATGATTGGAAAGTGGGTTGGACAGTGTCTAAACTGGCTATGACTAATTCAAACAGTGATTATACTATAATGTTTAACAGTCCTCTTTGTAAACTCCTTTCATTCACAGTTCCCTTGCCATTGAAATGTGGTTCAAGATAACTGAAAACTATTCTTCTTAATTTAAACTTGGCCTCAGAGAAGAGTAAGAGCATGGGTTGTGGAGTCATCTTTTCCCTGATTCAAATTCAAAACCACACCCCAAACTGGTTTCTTTAGACAGTATTCTAGGACTATCTCCATCATTATTATGGTTTGCTGAGCATATTTAGCTGAGGTAATGGACTCTAAGAAGGACCACTTGAAGGAACTGAAGTGACCTTAACAAATGCTAAAAACTGGCTTTGTTCACACTACAGCACTTTCATCTCTTCATTGGAGTGGAACTGAACACAGTCATTTCAGACTGTCTGGAATATTAATAACCATTTGGCAGATTTTCTGTATCTTCTAACTCAATAAAATTGGACATGTTTAATTTATGTTAAAACGAAATTGCAGATAAATTACCCAGCAATGCTATACAATCTGTCCATTTAATGTGCAGAACAATAACTTTTTTCTTTATACTTATGAGACTTGTATATCAACACATAGTGTATCTGTCCTAATTCTTTTGGAGTTCATACATGTCTTCTTGTCTAACAATGATGTAGTGATTTCTTATAAGTATTTTATTTGGGACTTTTCTGATAAAACATGTACAATTGACATCACATTTACTGGGGACTACAGTGAATGTCACAGTTCAACTCTTGTGGATAGTTCTTAGCAGAGAGAAAAAAAGACATGGTTGAGTGGTTTTTTTTTGTTTTTGTGTTTTACTATTTTTACTGTTTTTCTCACATTGTCACTAAAATACTCTTTTTGTTATCTGAATGGGACATCTGCTGACTAGCCTAGCATTCTTTACCTGATTGTGTGAAAAGTCTTGGTTAAATCTGTTAGGCCTTGGAGGCCCAGTATCCTGCTAAGTGCTATAGAGCCTGAAAGACATCATGTCCTTGGACTAACTTGTCTCTTTTGCTTATGGTTGTCTTGATAGATAAAACTTGTGTAGGTACATGTTACTGGAGTAAGTATAATAGTAATACAATAATTGATACATTAATGAGTAGTTGCATTTTCTTGCTTTGTATTATATGAAAATCAACATGAGATAAAGTACATTCTGTAGAAGAAACAGAAGAGTATAGAAGACTAAATTTAAAAATTAATTTAGAGCTTTTTTGTGACTATATTATTAACCTACTGGACCTAGAATTACTGCTATTTTGATTGAAATGGAAGGAAAATCTACTTTTTTTTTGGTGACATCCTAAAACTGACAAGCATAGAATAATACAAAACCATTTGGAAATTACCAAGAGAATGTTGAAATGTTGCAGGTTTGAGGCAATATTAACATAAACTTAAAAGCCACATTTTTTTTTTTAAAGTTTGCTCTGGAAATTGAAGTACACACCTGTAGTAGCTTTTTGGACTGTTGTATTGCCCCCACCAACAAAAAGGTCTGTTAAAAAGCACATTTAAATTTGATTGGCACTTTGAAGTGTTGATGACTGCTTGCTCTCCTCCACAGAAATAACTCCTTTGAAAAAAGGTCAGTTTCAGCACTGAGATTTTTATAAGAATAGAAAAAATACAAATTTTTACTAATTTTTAGGCTCTCTCGTGGAAATGGTATTCAGCTCCTGTTGTCTCAGGTTGACAGTCTTCACTTGGTTTTCCAGCACTCACTGAAAGAAAATGCGTATTTCAGACTATTATTGAAAAGAAATTACAACTTCTTTTTAAAAATCTCTTTTTGTAATTGTCACATCACAATTTTAGGCAACTTTGATCCTTTGGCTTGGAGGGTTATTTCTATTTTTTGTTGTTGTTGCTTTTGTTTCTAGTTTGCTCTAGTTTTTCACTGAGGGAAGCACACAGTAATGTCAGGAATGTAGCATTTCAACAGCTGAACTATATAACAGAACTGTCAAGAATCTATTGAACAGTTTGCAAAATATTAATACAATACATAATTCTATAAGTCATGGTCTAAAAAAAAGGTGTATTTTCCCCCCGAGTGATGTTAGACTACATCACTTTTTAAAGTTTTGATAAATTTTCCATAATTCTGTTTGTCACAGTTTTTTCTTTGTCGTCTTATCCAGGTTGCTCTGGCACATACTATATTACAGAGGTGGCACTAAAACTCAAAGGGAATGGAAACTCAAGTTTCTTCCCATTTACACTGTCCCTTGTTTTTAAAACAGCACCACTTGTTTTGGCTTCAGAGTAGCTGTATGTTCTAATTCTGGAGGCTGGAGGTATGGTACTGCAATGGTGGTCAACAGTGAATGAGGGAGGAGAGTGTAATGAATTTAAAAAAGCTCAGGATTAAAGGCAGGTGCTTCAGTCTTTTCTCTGTCAAAGCACTTGTCTAAATTGTGCACACAGATGAAAGAATTTTAAAGGGAAAACCGTTCAGATTTTAAATATCAAAAAGATATATTTGGTTTTGATATTGCCTTGAATGGAAATAGACCGATTTCCTTTATCTTTTTAGTTATATTGCCTAAAATTGTGCCTTTTTGGTCATGATTCTTTTCAAAGAAGTAGCAGAGCTAAGCCTTTTAATTTAATTGTAATAAAATGCTGCCCTAAAGAAGAATACAAAATTATTTTTTTTACTGGTTCATATAGAAAAACATAACTGTAATAGTATTTTAACTATAGTTTGTATAGATCTCACACATTTAAACGCTATGCAAATCTTTGATACTCCGGGGCAAACAACTAGGAGACTGTAATATGCAGTGTAGCAAACATAACACCATAAATTTGATGATAATACTTGTGAGTTCATCATAATTTATATAAAGAATCTCCAAGAACAAAATAAAGGAGAGAGAGAGCACATAGTAGTATTAAGGATAGCAATGTGCAAAGAGAAATAAAAAGGTTACCTTGCCCTTATGTACATGACTATGTTAATACTATTATCATGCTGTATTCCACTCCTGCACTGTGATTTATTATGGAAAGTGCAAATATTATGACACTAGGATTCCTTTCAGTTGTGCTCTAATTTTGGTAGTCATGTTATTTTCTCCATATATTTTAGCTGATGAAATAAGAACAGGACCCTTTTAGTGGGCAGCCAGAGACTTAACTGCCCAGATTGTATATGTTGTTCAGCTGTACTGATCGCAACTGTTTAGAGAAACATGGGTGGGAGGCTGTTTTAAAAGAAAATGAAGAAAGTGTTTGTTTAGCTGCATGGCAACACAAATGTTTCAGTAAGTGAGGGCTGACAGTGCATTTCATTACAGCAAGGGGTGCCAGCTTGTACAAATTGTATATTTATTTTTCAATATTCATTGAAGATGCCTAAATTTAACTGTTTAATCTCTGGTATCTATTTATTAATCTAAACCTAATATGAAGCAGGTCCTTGGAAGGGAGCGTGCACCACCAGACTCTGCTATATGAGGATGTTTGGAAGAGGTTGCTGGTAGCTTGCAGAGACTCCTCCTTGAGCACATTCACTGGGCTCCTCTTTTGTTATGCTCCTGTCCAATTGAGACATGCATTGTCTCCCCATGCCTGAGATATCTGTTCTACATACCCGAGACATCCACCTCCATCCTGCACAGGCTTGTGCAAAGGCCTATAACTGCTTCATCATGTATTCCCCCTTGTGTGAGAGAGACTTCTGTCCATGGCTGTCCCTCTGGGATACATCCAGACTTCATAATCTGTATGTCCATGGAGAAGCCTCCTCACTTGACCACTGTCTGCCTTCCTCTCACAGGTTCTGGCAGCTGTAGATGCTGGAACTAGGGATACTGGCTTGAAGTAGTTATAACAACCCAAATACATGGTTTCTACCTTCATCACCTCCAGTATAAAAATTGTTTCAGCCCACTGAAGGCAGGATCTCTCTGACCAAAGTCTCTCTCCTTTACCCCTGTGAAGAGGCAAGGCAAAAAGAGGACTGATGTGGCTTGAATATTTCTCCTCAGCTGCCTGAAAAGGAGAAACTTGAGGTGGCCTCTTTCTAGGGTGAAAGTCTGTCTCATTCAGCCTTATCTTCAGCCTAGGGTTGCCACTTTTCTAATTGCAGGTAACGGAATCCCCAAGGCACTGCCTCTGCTCCACTTCTTCCCTCCAAGGCCCTGCCCCTTCTCTGCCTCTTCCCCCCATTGCTTGTTCCTCTTCCCCCGCCCCCATCACTCAGTGGATTGTCTCAAGGAGCCTGCCTGCAGACAGGAAGTGGCTCCAGCTGAGCAAGGGCTGGCATGGGTTAATGACCTGGCGCCTCCCCCCGCCCCGTGGTAACTGGAATTTTGGTTTGGGTGCCATTTAGGATTGCCAGGTCCCATTTTCGACCAGACCCTATTTCTGTCTCCCATAAAAAGAGAGGCCAAAAATGAATGACCTCATAGGCACAGCTCATATTTCCCTACTGTAGTAGAGGGACTTTAAAGAAAAGATTGAAAAAACAAAAATCCTAAAAAAAGGTGTCTGTATGTATGTAAAAGTATGATGTAAATCATGGTGCACAGCATGGCATAGTAATGAATGTTTTAGCAGCAGCTGTCTGGGGTGATCACATTCCTCACAAATGTCGAAGACACAAATGCGTTATGCAGGACATCCCATATGAGTACCAGTAATGCTTTTACAACCACACTGTATTATCATGTATTCTGTATATACCACATACTGAGTGAAAAATTAAAACTATTTTAGCAATGGTCTTAAATTGTGAGTGGGACATACTACTTTGCATACACATAGACACCTTTACTATAGTTACTATAAGTCTATCTCTACAGGCCTTGGAAAGAGCCATGAAAACATCTAAATATGACTTAAAATAACTTTTTTTATACCAAAAAGTCACAAATTTGAAGTCCAATATTTCAGGTCCTTCCAGGGTTACAAATCCCTGTGTCCTCCCAGGAAGCTGGGACTATCCTCTTTCCAGTAAGTTATAGCTTCCATTTCTACCCTTTTAAGGGCTGTGTGATTTAAAGTCATTTTTTTTGTGTGTAAAAAAAAAAATCTGCCACTGCCCCAGGATTAAATTTTGCCAGTTGTGAGCCTTGGGCAGTTGCAGTTTCAGAGGCGAAGTTCAGCATGTGGATGTGTGGTATATGGAGCTTTAAGAACAGCGGTGAAAGTGTGTGATTAGGGCACCTTTAAGGTCATAAACCTTCTGTATGGCAAGGTTCCAAAAAAAGCCTTGTCAGTTCTGAAGCTATTTGTAGCTGGAGCTTGGTTTCAGGCTGAACCTAGGAATGAAGTGGACAGGATGTAGCTTGTAAACAAGAGTGCACTCAGCGTACTAACTTGATTAATTTGACAATTAAAGTCATTGTAGTAGAATTTAATAGTGCAACTGGTTGATTGGATATAGGGATGTATAATGGAGGGAGAAGGTGAAACATTTCTCTGAAGATTCACTTTTAAAATGGTGGCTGTTTGAAGCTGCTTAGGGCCATGGAATAATAATACCTACCTCTTCCACAGAGCTTTTCTTCAGTAGATCTCAAAATGCTTTATAAAGAAGGTCGCTATTTTACAAATGAAGAAACTGAGGCATAGAGTGGTGAAGTGACCTGCCCCAAGTCACCCAGTAGCAGACCGAGGGACAGAACCTAAATCTCCTGAATTTTAGTCTAGTTCTCTAGACACTAAGCCACAGTGCCTGGGAAAATTGTATTAGTGGAAAGAGAACGAGGTGGTCAACAGTGCCTGGTAAATTAATTTATCATATGGCTCTGCAATTTCACATGGGTATCATCTCCATATGTGTAGGTATAGCTAAATATGTCAAAATGTAGTTGTCTTCAGTTTGGAAGTGTTTAGGTTTCAGGTTGGACTGGAACCAAAATGTAAGTACAAAACCCTACCTGGGCTAATTTCACATGGTTTCCACCAACAACGATAGATCCCTCACCAGCTTTCAAAATTTTTGGCCCAGTTTTACTCTTCTCTTGGTTAATGAAACTGAACTGCATTTTAGCTTGTAAATAAAGTTGAAATTGAGCAAACTTTGCCTAACTACAAGAAACAATGTGAAATTTTCACACAGTTTGTAAATGTTGGTGCACAAACACATGGTAGCAAAATACCAGTATCCATTGGACTGAAGCGCTCATTGGGTAAACATCTATATCTAAGAATATAGTTTTGGTATTGCAAATAACAGTCATTCATCAACTTAATTTCTGGTCTACACAATGAAGGTGGCATGATTAATTCAGTGATAAATTGCAAAAGTCAATATTATATTCCAAAATCGTCTTATGCAAAACAGGGCAGTGGTATTTATAAAAGTCAGTGATGACATGTAGAGATACTGAGTCAAATGCTTCTGTGATTTTTCATCTAACATATATCTATTGTTATCTTAATGATTTGAAAAAGAAATTTTGACAGTTCTAAAAATTTGATGAGTACCATTGCTAAGGGAATTTCAGGAACTTAAGTCAAAAGTACTTTTATCCATTTATATGAGAAACCGTTACAGAACCAAATAAGTAATTTATAAGGGATTTGAGGGCTAAGTATTTAGTACAGTATGTTACAAACCAGATGTGAATGAACTTTTGAAACAAGACAGAGTAGCTGGCATTGCAAAAGGAATGGTTGCATGGTAGTAAGAATATCTATTGGTAACTATGCTAATCTAGTAAGTGGCTTTTAAGAAAATACATGAGTGACCTGATTTCTTGGGCTGAGAAAGAGCTACCCAAAATCAGTCTTTTGAAAATCCAAAAAGTAGCTATGGGGCAACTCTTGCTTCTTCTCTTTGTGACAGATGTGAAAGGCCATGCATCAAATGGTACCAGTGTGGCATGGCTGTGCTGTGCTGGGTGGAACAGGATGCAAGGAGCAGGGATGTTCAGAAAGGATGGGGATGAGGTACGGCAAAGCAGTAGAATTGGCCAGTGAAGCTTTCTGGCTATATTAGGGTCCATAGAACAGCACCACTCCTGATTTATAGCTTGGGAAGATGGAGGCTCATGTGATAGTGACAGTGTAGTAGTAGTTAATGCAGTTAATTAATTTGTGTTGTAACAAATAAAATGGATATTCTTGTCCATTCTGGAACTATCTGGTTAATGGCCATTTCTGTTGAAAAGAGTTGAACTGCTGGGGTGCAAGCAACTGTGGTTTGTTTTGGGTTTTTTGTGTGTGTGTGGGGGTACTTACCAGTGCTCACGCAGCTGTGGACATCTTCTTACAGAAAGGAAGGATGGGTTTGTGGTGGTTTAAATTCAGTTTCTGTGCTGTGGTGTTCAGTGATCACTCAGTGCTTAAGATGCTTGCTAGACCTCTGCTTTATTCTGTGGCCTGTTCCTCTTGGCTGTGCATAACAGCAAGAGCTTCCACATGGCCTATCCAGACTGTCTCTGGAAATCTCAGACATGAAGGCACAGTCTCCAGTACCACACGAGCTTCCTGTGTGACATTGGGCAAATGATTTAATCTCTTTGTGCCTCAGTTCCCCATCTGTGAAATAAGGGATGTTGATAATATTTCCCTACCTTATAGGGGAGTGAGAATAAATTCAATAATGATTGTGAAGTATGCCGATATTGCAGTGATAGATATAGGGGCACTGCTTCCCATTCTGAAACTACTGGATGCTGACACAAATCTTATGGTTGTGGCACAGTGACTGAAGAGAGGCATTCTGAAAAATCTGTGGACACTGTATTTGCATAAAAGCATATTTTAAAAGGAGCCTATTTCTCCCCTTCTCCTGCTTAAATTTTCATGGAAGAAATTCCATTGACGACATGATTTGGCCCTGAATGTACATTTGGTTTCAATTAGTATCCATGGAAGAACAGTTTTAAAAATCCTAAAACTGCAACTATATGTTTAAGAGCTTTTTTCTGTGTTTTCTTCTGAGCTATAAGAATGGTAGCTTTGCAGGGGGAACCTCTTAATCTCCTTGTTCCCTGATGTATCTTTGTGACCTTTTATTACTTTTTTCTAGCATTGTATATCTGTTTTTATACTCCAATTTAATTGATTGGTCCAACGTGCAATATTTAGGGCTAGATAGTGACGGGACCTTCTGTGAGTGGGCAAGGACTGTGTGTTCAAAGGAGCGTAGAAAGAAGGTGAAGCTCTGCCCCTCATTTTTCCTTTGTACTAGTCACCAGAGCTCCATAGGCCAGTGTGACTCTGCACCATACCTACTCAGAGCTGCACTCTAATGGCACAATTGAGCTGTTAATGTACCGGATCCCATTCAGTGCCTTGTCCGGCACCACACCAGCATGATTCCTGATTCTACACAACTGCTTAGCTAGTGTTTCCAATGTGCCATGCTACTAACTGCTGCTGTGCCAGCTTGAACAGCCAGATTGCTATGCTGAAGTCTTAACTTGCTGCTTCTCTGCTATGTACACTAATATAGTACTAATGTAATATACAGATATTCAGTAGAAGCCACAGGACACCAAGTACTGTAGCCACGCAGGAACTGATTGTTCTAATGGTGTGTGGATTAAGATTTTACCTGGATAGCCTTCTATCCAGTAGCTGTTAAATGATGCAGATAATTTATTATCTAAGCAGCTCTGATCTTAAAACACATACTCACACTGTGTGTGGGAGGCTGATGCAAATTTTACCTCATTCACTAAAAAGGCAATGGCATGTACTTCAACATTAAGCAACAAATATACCTTCTGGAGGCCAATCTATCCCAATGTATGTGCATTGTGCTTATAAATACATATATAATAAAAATGCAGACATTACACAGTGTCTTTAAAATGTGCTATATTAGGGCTCGATCCTTCACATGCTGTGTGCAGAATTCCAAATGGAAACAATGAGAATTTCACAAGGGGAGGCCAAATATCATTTTTTCTCAAGTTCTGTTTTTCACTAGGTGTACAGTGACTTACTTACATGTAGCTATGTAAATATTCCTTCAGGGCCAGACTCTGACACTCCTACCCATAGTGGGACTACTGAGACTATTGACTTGAGTAAGGTACTATTCCGAATTAGCATGGGAGGACAGAATCTTACCCCTACTTACTAAAATACAGAAATCCAAACCCTTGACTCACATGGCTTGGGGTTTTAGATATAGCCAGTTTACGGTTTGGAACATAACAGAAGGTTTTGGGGTTCATTTGAACTTCAAAATCCCTGTGTTACACAGCACTGAGAGGTGCAGTACCTCTTAGGGTCTGTATATACACTGCATTTTTAAAACCTGCAGCTGCAAGTCTCAGAGCCCAGGTCTACAGACTCAGGCTCATGGGGCTTGTTCTATGGCCCAAAAACCAATTGTATAGACATTCAGGCTTGGGCTGGGCCTTGGGCTTTGAAGCGTGGAGGGAGGGGGGTATTCAGAGCCTGAGGTAAACATGAAAGGGGGTCAATTTATGAATTAATCTAGTTTTTTAGATTTTAGTTTTAAAATCTGTCACCTTGACAAATTCATAAATTGACCCCCAGCCTGAGCCTCATTGTGCGAGCCCGAGTCAGTAGACCCAGGCTCTGAGACGTGGTTCTGTGGGTTTTAAAACAGTGTGTAGATATACTGCTACTGTCACCTAATCTGGCTTACACGCCAGGCTGATTGAACCTTGGGGATGGTCAGGCCCAGGGTGCTAAAGGGGATGGAATGGAATCTGCTTGCACTTGGCAGCATGGTGATGCAGAACTGCTTGGAGGATGGGAAACTCATGCAAATGAGCTTACATCCAGCCCTGTGCTGCCATAATCAGATCCTCAGGTTCTCTTTCCACTTACTGTCACCTTCAGGGGATGTTGTAATGCCTATGCAGCTCTGCTTGAAGGAGCAGTAGGCCCACAATCCCTGTATTGTGTTGGGGATGGGGAATCACTGGGACACTATTTCCTCTTCCTCTTGATGGCTGTGGAATGTTCTTTGGCCCAGTGGGCTCCATCTAGGTTGCCTGGCTGACAGCACCACTTCAATGTTGTCAGCAAGGGACACTGTTTGGGGCCATGCAGAAGTCACCCTGGCTGCTGTTCTCTTGGAGAGGACCCTTCCTGCCACTACCTGTGAGATGTCAGAGATTTTCCACTTTCCATTATATCATTATAATTGATATATTGGAGGCAGGGGGAGCAGAAGCATGTAAGCAGTGAGATGTGCAAGAACATAAACAGCTGAAAGGGATTTTCCAGCCTGTGACATAATGTGACCAAGAGATCTACATCAACTTCCTGGATGATGAAGCAGAAGAAAGCCAAAAGTAAACAATCTGCAGCTGTAAACAAACTTTTAACATCTTTATCACAAAATCAGACGGCTCTCACTGCCCATTGGCGGACACGGTCCTGCACAGATGGAAAACACATTATGAAAGTGTGTTGAACCATACACCTGCTGAAGACTGTCCAAAGCTCTGTGAGTTGGCAAACCACACAGCTACAGAACCAGGGACAAATATTGATTCTTCATAACTTGAAGTATGAAAGGCTATCTAAAAGTTGCAGAATGCACATGCTGCTGGATGTGATATTATTCTGCCCAAGCTGCTAAAAAATGCCTTGGAACCTGTGAGCATGGGATAGCATCAACTGTTCTTAAATGTATGGGCATCAGGCAAAGTACCAGTAGAATGGAAAGACAACATCATAGTGTCCCTGTATAAGAGCAAAGGATCTCACACTATGCCCTCGTCCAGACTAACCCGCGGCATCGGCGGGTTAAAATCGATTGCTCGGGGATCGATATATCGCGTCTAGTCTGGACGCGGTGTATCGATCCCCGAGCGCGCTTACATCGATTCCGGAACTCCATCAATCCGAACGGAGTTCCGGAATCGACACGGAGAGCCGCGGACATCGATGCAGCGCCGTCCAGACTGGTGAGTACCTCGATTTTAGAAATTCGACTTCAGCTACGTTATTCACGTAGCTGAAGTTGCGTATCTAAAATCGATTTTAATTCCTAGTCTGGACGTGGCCTAAGTGTGACATATACAGGCCAGTTTTATAGTTATAACTCCCTGGAAAGGTCTTCACTCCTTAGCAGACATCATTGTCCACAGCAATCAGGTTTCATTGTTGGGCAGTGGACTATGGATGCTCTCCTTACTATCTGGCTTCTTGCTGAACTGCACCAAGAATCTATGTGCCCACTTCACACAGTATATTTTGACTTCAAAGCTGTCATAAACAGATAGTTAAGGGTTAATGTCTCTTTAACAAACAGGGAACCAAACACCTGACCAGGGGACCAATCAGGAGACAAGATATTTTCAAATCTCGGTGGAGGGAAGCCTTTGTTTGTGTTTTATGGGTTTTGCTTTGTTTTCTCTGGGTCCTGGAAGGGACTAGACGTGCAACCAGGTTTCTTGCCAATCTCCCTGCTACAGTCTCTTATATATTCAGAATAGTGAGTATTTAGTAAGAAAGGCGGTTATAGTCTTTTGATTGTTTGTTTTCTGTATTTGCAAATGTGTAGTTTGCTGGAAGTATTTTGAATTGTATTTTTGCTGGGGGGAGGCTTCTTTCTAGAGTCTATAAGCTGACAGACCCTGTAACTTTTACCATCTAAATTGCGGAGATAACTTACTTTTTTCTTTCTTTTTATTAAAAGTTTTGCTTTTAAGACCTGTTTGATTTTTTCCCCTTGTTGAGGCTCCAGGGAATTGAGTCTGTACTTAACAGGGAACGGGAAGGGAGGGGAGAAGGGTGGAATCCCTTTGTTTTAGATTCACGGAGCTTGAATCTGTCTCTCTCTCCAGGAGCCCAGGGAGGGAACACCTGGAGGCGAAGAGAAGGGAGGGAAAGTCTGGGAGAGGCAACGATGTGTTAAGATCCAGGGGGTCTGGGTCTTGGGGGTCCCCACGGAAGGTTTTGGGGGGACCAGAGTGTATCAGGCACTGAAATTCCTGATTGGTTGCAGCTTATCAGATCTAAGCAGGTAATTAAGCTTAGAGGAATTCATGCTGGTACCCCAACTTTTGGACTCTAAGGTTCATATTGGGGAAAGATACTATGACAAAAGCAGCTTTTGCTTTGGTTCACAGTGAATGGAGTTGGCTTTCCAGATGTTCTACTAAATCTGGTGTGTGAGAGAGTGTATGTTGGTTCATGGCTTTTGCCACATTTCTGTGCAACCTCAGGTATGAGACAGGAATGTATTCTCACTCCAGCACTATTTTCTCAAGCTGTGACCTGGGTGTTAGGACTTACTGCTCCATATGATGGAATCAAAGTTGATCAAGAAGAGTTCATCAAATAGTGATGCTGCCTTGCTTGTGGAGAATTGAGAGAATTTCAAGCTGCTCCTCCAGGGTCTTCAAAACCCCACTCCACTATGGGGCTGAACATCTCATGGCAGATGACCAAGGTCCAGAACCTTGAGGCTGGGCCACCAGAACCCCAGTGCAGATGGGTCAAGTACTGCGGAGGGTGTTGATTTCATCTATCTAGGCTGCAAGCAGAGTTCAAACACTTGCAGGTAACTGGACGTTCTTTGACCAATAGGTCTCCCTGCCTCCCGCATAAATCCACGTCTCACTTGGGGATGCAGAAAATGTCTTTGTGCTGAGACTTCCTGATCTATCAAACCTATGTGCTACTTATATTGCTATATGGGTCAGAAACCTGGATCCTCTTACAGGCAGACTTGAAGGGGCTAGAGACATTCCATATGTGCTGTCAGCACCAAATCCTTATCACAAAGAGGTTTGACTTTGTGAGAAATGTCACAATCTTGTAGAGATCTGGCCTTCTCTCAATTGCTCATGTTCAAAAGTGGTGTTGCATGCTTTTTGACCATGTTGCCAGGATGGACAAGACCACCACAGCACACTGTACATTCAAATTCTCCATTGACATGTGAAGGGGTGCTCCCTGTGAGCCTACCTGGCCCTACCTGTGGGGCCACCCCAAAGATTTGTTGACACACAGGATTATGCCAAATCTGGGAACTTCACTACATGTTGCCTGATGTAATGCTATCAACTGTGGTCACGCTGTCTAGTGCAATGGTCCTCCCCTGTATATCGTACCCTGTTCTGTATGCCAGAACTATAAATTCTATTTCTGGTGAGGAGTTGTTTCCCTGTTTATCACTTTAGAAACACAGTAGAGAGGAACTGAGAATTTATGGATATGTTTGCAGTTGTGGAACCCAGTTGCTGATGTCTCTGTGCAGCAGATGAGGCTTGGATTTGATCCAAGCTCTGCATTCCTTTAAGGTTTTTGTAAATGAAATGAAAATGTCCTTAAGTTTAGATTTGTTTTGTCACTGTATAATTAGTTGTTTTTTCTTTTTTCTGTTTTCTATGTGAGGTGAGAAATATTGCTAATCCCAAACATTCAAAATCATGAATGGGTCCCAATGAATCATTAGATTGGTATAAAGATCATAACATTAAAAATCATGTTCTTTTTTTCTTGTTTCTGAGTCTTTAGGGTACACTTGGGTCACATTTTCAAACTTTTCTCTGCAATTGTGAGAGCTATTAGAAAAAACAATAACCACTGAAATTCTCACTTATTTAAATATTTCCTGGAGCTGGAGCTTTAAGAAAATTTCACAAGACTCACAATAAAATTGTGAGACTTGTCAACACTGGTTGAGTCTTCTGGTATTAAGATGCCTCTCCTTATGCTAAATTGTAAATAAAAGGGCTGATTATACAGTGACAAAATGTACCTGTACTTGGATCTTGGGATCTTTTTGGATGCAGTCTTGACTCCAGGTGAACAAAGCCTATAAACAGGACTCTCTAGACCCTGACTGGAGTTGAAGTTTAGAATATTTATATTGTAAGAATGGCTATATTGATTCAGACCAATGGCCTATCTAACCCAATATCCTGCCTTTTGACAGTGGCTGGTGCCAGATGCTTCAGACAGAGTGAACAGAATAGAGCAATTTATCAAGGGATCCATCCCCTATTGTCCAATCCCAGCTTCTAGCAGTCAGAGGTTTAAGGACACCCAGAACATGGGGTTACATCTTTGACAATCTTGGCTAGTAGTCATTGATGGATCTGTCCTCCACAAACTTCTCTAATTCTTTTTTTGAACCCAGTTATACTTTTGACCTTCACAACATCCCCTCGTAACAAGTTCTACAGGTTGACTGTGCGTTGTGTGAAGAAGTACTTTCTTGTGTTTGTTTTAAACCTGCTGCCTATTAATTTAATTAGGTCACCCCTGCTTCTGCTGTTATAGGTGGGGGTAAATAACACTTTTTCTCCATTCCATTCATGATTTTGTAGCCCCTTGGTCATCTCTTTCCCAAGCTGAACAGTTCCAGTCTTTTTACTCTCTCCTTATATGGAAGCCGTTCCATACCCTTAATCATTTTTGTTGCCCTTCTCAGTACCTTTTCCAATTCTAAAATATGTTTTTTGAAACGTGGATGACTAGAACTGCCTCTTTTACTCTTCTCTTTTAGCCATGGTGGCATTTTTTAGTCCTTTTACTATTTTTTTTTTATCTGGGGTGTATATATAGTTTGACTCTCTATTTTGAAAAGTTTCCATGTAGCTTGTAGCCATTGCCTTGTAACTGTTCCTTTTAATTTCTGTTTAACTAGCCTCCTCATTTTTGTGACATTCTCCTTTTTGAAGCTAAATGCTACTGTGGTAGGTTTCTTTGGTATTCCCTTTCCCCCACCTCCCCCAGTGATGTTGCATTTAATTACATTATGGTCACTGTTACCAAGTGGCTCAGCTATATTCAGCTCTTGGACCAAATCCTGTGTGCCATTTAGGACTAAATCAAGAATTGTGGGTTCTAGGACTTGCTGCTCCAAGAAGCCGTCATTAATGGTATCTAGAAGTTGTATTTCTGCATCCCATCCTGAGGGGCCAAGTTTCCAGTCAATACGGCGATAGTTGTAATCCCCCATTATGGTTCAGTTTTCTGTTTTTTGTAACCTCTCTAATCTCCCTGAGCATTTCACAATCACCATTACCATCCATAGGAGTATATTTCTACTGTTGTACTCTTATTATTCAAGCATTGAGTTTTTAGCCATAGAGATTCTGTTTGATTCATTTAAGATTTTTACTATATTTGATTGTATGCCCTTCTTTCACATAAAGTGCCACTCCTCCACCAGCACGACTTACTCAGTGATTCCTATACATTATGTACCTCAATATTACTGTGTCCCACTGATTATCATAGTTCCACCAAGTTCTTCAATGCTTCTTATATCAATATCCTTATTTAATGCCAGGCATTCAAGTTCACCCATTTTAGCATTTAGACTTCTGTATTTGTATACAAGTACTTATAAAATTTGTCAATATTTAGTTGTTTGCCTTCATGTGATGTAATTGAATGGACCTCTGTTTTGTTTGAGTGTTTCTCTTCAGTTCCTACCTATACTTTATTACCTCCTATCCTCTCCTTTTTACTAGGATATAGAGTATCTTCTTTAATAAATCTTCCCCCAAAAGATGCGTCTGTCCAAACTGTGTGCTTCTCTGTACCTGTTGTTTTTTTCCCCAGCCCATCGTTTAAAAAATCCTCTGACCTGTTTAATTTTACTTACCAGCAGTTTGGTTCTGTTTTGGTTTAGTTGGAGCCCATGCTTCCTGTATAGGCTCTTCCTTTCTCAAAAGATTCTCCAGTTCCTAGTAAACCTAAATCCTTCCTTTAAACGCCATTGACTCATCCATGCATTGAGACCCTGAAGTTCTGCCTGTCTTCCTGGCCCTGCATGTAGAATTGGAAGCATTTCAAAGAATGCTGCCATGGAGATCCTGGACTTTAATCTCTTTCTTAGCAGCCTAAATTTGGCTTTCAGGACCTCTCTGATACCTTTGTCTGTGCCTACATGTACTATGACCATCAGCACTGCACATATATCTATCTAGATGTCTTGAAATGTCCACAGTCTTTGCATGCAGCAGGTAATTCACCATGCAGTTCTCCCAGTGATAAACCCAACTGTCAGTATTTCTAATAATCAAATCCCACATTACCATTACCTGTCTTTTCCTAATAACTGAGGTTCCCTCAGCTGGAGGGGTATCCTCTGTGTGAGAGGATACTATACATCTTCTGGAAGGAGAGTCCCAACTACGGGATCGTTTCCATCTGCTCTGGCTTGATGATCTCCCTCCTTGAGATTTTGCTCCTCCTCAACAGTGTAGAAGCTGACAGACTGCAGGTGGGAGTGCTCTACTTGTCCCAGAAAGTCTTGTCTATGTATATTTCTATCTCCCTTACCTCGTGCAGTTCAGCCACACTGGTCTCAAGAGCCTGCACTTGGTCTCTGCAGGTCATGAGCTGCTAGGGTGACCAGATGTCCTGATTTTATAGGGACAGTCCCGATTTTGGGAGTTTTTTCTTATATAGGCACCTATTACTCTCTACCTTCTGTCCCGATTTTTTACACTTACTATCTGGTCACCTTATGAGCTGATTGCACAGAATGCACCAGACATACCACTTGCCTACAAAGCAAGTAATCATACAAGCTGCATTTAGTGCAATAAAATGGATAGCCCCCACTGTGCTGCTGAACTTCTGCCTGCATTAATTTTACTCTTGCAGGGTTTGGTTTTTTTGTTTGTTCTTTGTGGATTGTGGTTTTGTTTTGTTTTGTTTTTGTTTTTTTGCATGGGTCTTTATTGACCTATGTTTAGAAAATGTTTATTAGGTGTATCTTGCTCGCACACTCCCTCTTCTAATATCTTTGCAAAACTCTCCTGTTTTCTGCTCCTGGTTACTAGCTCTTCTGGTCAGTTACAAGCTGGCTTTTTTAACCCTTGATCTCCTTGAGTCAGCCCTGCCTCCTCATCAAGGGATCCTAAAGGGATTAAGGATCAAAGAATGGTAGGCTAGAGCTTCGTTAAGAAGCTCTCAACCGTGCCTAGTAGGTGGCTAGGCTCAGCACACAGTCCCCCTAAATAGACCACACTAAAACTTCAATCAAGCAGGCACACAACAAGGAAGCAAGCACGACAAACAAACTCTCAGAAAACTCACACAACTGCCTGTTTGCTAGCTCCTGAGTTCAAGAGAAGTTGTCTCTGGAATATCTTCCTTGTACGTGGCTGAGAATTTCCCATTCCTTGCTTTTCCCTGTGCTGTTCCCAGTTTCACTTGGCTTCTGGTGACTTTCCCTGCTTTGCCCTCCCCTTATAATGTCTCGGTGGATATACACTTCTCTCCAGTTTTCATATGGAACACTGTTGTGTTGTCTGTGGAACTCAGATCTTTGGCTGGATGCACATTGTTTCTTTAAGCACATGTGGTGCAGAGCAGACCTGAGGTTGGATAATTCATAAAAGCTGAGTATTAATATTATTACTTGAAAGGATCCTTATTATTTTGCGCAACAGTACGGTCACCTGGCAGCAGGTCATTAGCATTTTAGGCTTCTTTCCTTCACAACAATGCACAACATGCTAATTAGAGGGTTCCGAAGCTAAGCAACCTTTTTTAAAATCAGACATTTTAATTTGCAGTTTTAATGGCTGTGTTATAATAACTGGCATTGGGGAGAAAAAAAAATCTCATTCCAGTAGCAAGGCCCAGTGTAACAGAGGCTGACAAAATTAAAAACCTCATAATGTGACCTTTGCCTGGGATAAAAGGCTGTTTCATAACAATTTTCCTTTTGTTCTTTGTTTAAGCCATTACTCCAAGAGAAGCCTCCGATTAATCTAAGTAAATGCATCATTACAGTCCTAATCCATGTCCTTCTGTCAGTGTCTGTTTTAATTAAATAAGAAACACTAGGAGAAAGAGGGCTGGTTGATCAGGGTAAGATTAAAAAAGGCTTTACTGTTTTGTCTATTTGCATAGCTCCAGATGCCATAATATTGTAGGTTAAAGTAGGAAGACTTGTTGTATAGTTGAACACAGTGCTCCCTGTTACAGTATTAAAATAACCAGATTCGCCAATGAAATCATTCCAATCATCCAATTAATTATATATAGAACATTCACAGGCAAATGACAGCTTTGGTCGAGTAATTTGACACATTATTATGTTTTGGGTAGTATACATAATTGGGTACAAACTGTTTGTACCAAGTGCAATTGTGTTTTTATATTAAATAAAGCATTGAGTAAAACTAGTTATGAATTTATGGTGCCTGTTTGGTTTTTTTAATGGCTATTAAAGGCTTCTGAAATGTTTTTTTCTTTAAAGGAATTTGAAGCATAATTCTTTTAAAGCAGTGAAGAGCCCATTTAATAAATGTTGTAAGATTAATACATCTATCTAGTTAATATTGCTAAAGCAATACATATGTAAGAAACTCTTCCTCAAGGTAGTGTTTCAAGATCCCTGTGGTGAGGGCTTCCTCCCACATCCAGGCCATTATTTGATGTAATAAAAAGAGAAAGTGTGCAACACTGAGATTGTTAATTAAGTTAGCCTAACAAGATGAAGATAAATGAAGCAAGGCATGGATTGAATGAAGCAAGAGGTCTTATTTACAATTTAATACTTCTTTATATTATGCATTTTTTCAATTTACAAAGGAAAAGCCCCTGACTTTAGAGAAAATATGTACTGTGATACTACATGCAAGACACCTTTACAGCATGTAAATCTGTCTGGGTACTGTTAAAAATGTAGTGTGAGTTAACCTTTAACTTCTAACTTTTTCTTTCTTTCTTTTTTTAACATTGGTGACAAAATGTTGATTATAATAAAGTAAGTGAAGATCTGAATATGCTGCCACTGAAATCAATGTCAAAAATACCCATGGGAGCACTTTGGGGGCTAACTTCTGTTTCTTCTTGTTTGAATTAACTTTAGAGTCTCAGTATGCAGTCTTGTATTATCTTATTTCTGATCCATTTATATGTAGAGATTTGCTTAAAAATAGAAAAAAAAATGGTGGGACCTGATTCTGATTTCATTTCTACCAGCATAAATCTAGACTAACCCATGGGCTTATTGTCATTTTATACTGATGGAACTAAGAACAATGTATTTTGCCAAATGTTTTGATGGATTAAAACTAGGGTTTCTGGTTTTATTGTTTTCTCCTCTCAAACTCAGTGTTTATTTTATACAAGTTAAGACATTTTCAAACTGCATACTTGACTTTTATCAGTTAAAAAGCAGAATTAAAACAAAAAAAATACCTAAGATTTTTTAACAAACTTTTCCTCCCAGTTACAATTTTCACTTCAAAGAATGCTCTCTCTTTAAACACAGGAAAAACTGTAAATTGCCAATAGCACTTTTCAGTTGCCTACAACTCTAGATATATTATTTGACTTCCCAATCACAAACTTTGGGACATCACTCAACAGAGGAGTTGAAACAAATTCAGTATAGCTGAAGTTGGTTATTTGCAATAGTTATTTAAAAAAACAAACAAACTTGAGCTACACATGATTTCTGTGTAGATTTATTGGTTTAAACCTAAAACCAGAAACCCTAATTGCTATTTTGTTTAATAAAATATTTTCTTATTTACAGATTAGTTGGATCTGCCCAGTATTTGACCTTTTGTCATTCTTACTGTCTACTAAGGAAATGCCTTCCTTCCTCTTGCAGCAGCTAGACAAGACTGTGCTATCTAGTGTTACTGTAGGCAGCGGTAGCAGGGCTTTACAAATAGTATTATTATGGTCCCTGTGTTTTTATCTCAGGGGTCACAAACAAATCCATGCAACTCCTTCTAAAGATTTCAATAAATAGGACTTTTTATCCAGACAATTGCCTTTTATATTACTTTTAAACAAAACTACTAGTCCATCAAGAGTTTCAAAAGGAAAACAATTCTCAGAGTGCTGGTATGGCAGCACAGACCAATCATTATGGCACCCATTCTCCAGTCCTTTATTTTTCAAGTCTACAACAATAGGTTGTTGATTCAATGGACAAGACCAGAACAATTAAGTTCTCTGTTTAGCAGCAGTGCAGCATTTTAATGCCCTCCTCTAATAATGGTCTCATTATTGTTATTCTAAGACTGGGCCTCAGGAGGAGGAATATTTGCTGGAGGTACGTCATTATTTTGCAAATTTCGATTAGCTCATCATGTTGTCTGTACTGTGAAAATCGTAGCTAATTAGGGCAGCCAGTTAGACTACCAGCTTTTGAGCTTATGAGTTAAAAGGTAGCACACTTGATAGGCCAATGATGTGAAAAAGGTGGTAAAAAGGAGGATTAGAGCTGTTGCCCTAGTAACTCTAACTTCCATCTGTGCTGGAACAATGAACTTGTGTTTCTCCCCCACCTTGGTGTAAAAATTGGTTTTGTTTTGAAAGGCCAGGGCACTTTTTATGACAATCTGGAATTCAGCCTAACTGAGTGTAGTTTTAGTTGTTATGAGAGACCGTTGGGGAATAGGAAAGATGAAAGATCATGGTGAGCTTCAAGGACATGAAAGGTTGTTGTCTCATGTAACAATAGTAGATTGTTTTGTCCTATTATTTCTAGCCAACCACTAAGTCAAGTGATGGAACAAATACCTCCAGTTGAGTCAGGTGAAACAGGAGAGAGTGATAATGTACCTCTTACAGAACAAAGGATAACTATAATTTGTCTTTATTAAACAAAGTTATTTTTATTTGTATTCATCCTCTGAAAAAGCTTGTTTACTGACCTACTATTCCAATGTGTTTGGTACTGCGCTGCCTCTGTAGGCCATCACATCTCTGGGAAGCACTCCAATGTGTTAAAAAATGTTGTTTAAGCTTTCTTCCCATGAAGAGAAACCCCCAGGAGTACCAGTGATGTGATACTTAACAATACATTTAGTTGTTGTAGCTTTCTCACATTATTGGTGTTCTTAAAAGGTTTTCCTTCAAACACACACTGAATAAAATTAACTATAAATATGAAATAAATTTGCTTCAACACTTTACAACATTTTATCATAAATTCTACAGCACATATCATAGAACGTTTATTGCAAACAGTATTAGGTACTGCTGCAGAGAGACCTACAATCCTGTAAAAAAAAATAAATTTGCTACAGGGATCCTAATAAAGGACTGCTTTTGTGCAGAGGGAGATAGTCTCTTTTGTGCTATACCATAACTTTAGGAGGTTCTGCCCCTTTGTCTGTGGGGAAAACAAAAGTACTTCAGTGCTATTTAATAAAACAGCTACTGCGCATTTTTACAGGGAAAGCATTCTGTTAGTGAAAAGGCTGTAATCTCTTGGATTTTGCCCAGTGCTTCCTAAAACCAAAGACAATTGCTTTTTAGACAGAAAAGGGAATGTAGGAGCACTGCTTTTCACGTTCTTATTTCTCTGCTTTTGCAACATGATGCTTCTGTCATCTGAGAAATTATTTTCTTTCTGTCACCACACCCCCTCCACCCTGACCCTGACCAAAGCATATGCTAGGGGGCATCTCGCTTCTCTAAAACAAAGATTAGTGATTTCAGGTTGGGATTTTAAGGTTTTCACCCACCTTTTCATATGGGGCCCCATAACCCCATTAACACAACCATATCTGAGTAATTTTCACTTGCTTCATCATAGAGCTGTGAGATCGATAACAAATTTTGTAATTAGCTATTTATTATCTTTGAAAAACAAACTTCCCTGTAATTACTAGGTTTCTCATCTTAAGCTGTTCTGACCTTATTTAAACTCCTCTTTTTAGCTATTCTGAGCCTTTCTTATCTCCTCTCTGCTCCCAACCACTCTTGCTCTTGCTTTCTGACAACACAGATGGACGGCCTTGCACAAACTGATAATTGTGATAATTTCTCAGCTAACTATTCAGTAATAAAAAATGTTATTTTCCAAGCATAGCAGGCATGTGTCACACTCGCATATACACTGAAGATGAGAGGCCAAGTGGTAAGTTCATGGGAACGTGATGTAGTATGAGCCTTTGGACTTGACAGCATTCGATTTGTTGATAGTGTGGTTTATCCAAATGCAGTTGTCTTTTCAGACTATTAAATTTAAGGGGTTAGAGACCTTTAAAAATCCAAACTTTTATAAAGGATGTTTAGTCTGAAAACATTTTGAATGTTGTATGTATTTAGTTTATCAAATACCTGCCCTCAAATTTCCAAATCAGCTTCTTCTTTTTTACTTTCTAGTAGTTTCACATATGTACCATCATTTTATTTTGTTGTTTTCTCATTAAAATGGACTGGAAAGCAGGTAGACTGTTTAGTGTAGAGTGGGAGCAATGCAAAGGGTTAACCAGCAGAGAATTACAAATGAACTATCTGAAAAGTTGATTATTAATCCAGCAAGAGAGAAAATATCCTGCCAGTTAGCAAGAATTAGTACTTGAAGAGCTGATAATATTGTTCAGCCTGTCGGTGTGGTATGGCAGAGTCAGGTAAGCAAGACATCTTTTCAAAGAGATTAAGGCTTTTCCTTTTTGTTTTTCACCGTAAGACTATCTAATTTTAAAGGGAATCTTTGTGGAATCACTTATACTGCCAGCGTATGAATCTGCATATACTGATCTTCCACATTCCAAAATGAATGAAATAAATTAAAATGGTGCTTTTAACATTGGTAAGAAGAACTATTTCTGTTAACAGATCCATTGTATTTAATGGTGAAATATCTTAGAAATTCATGATTGGATTGTGGTTAACAACCAGAAGTGATTGCAAAATCTAAACAAGCTCTAGTGTGATACATACTAAAGAATCCTGTGTAATTGCCAGGAAAAAGATTATATAATTTCTTTTTAGGTGAGAAAGTTCTGGGTTGTTGGAAGTCCTATGTGATTCTGAATATAATGTTTCTGCTTACAGACTGTATGGCTTTATGCAAATGTATATGTTGCAGACAACTCTTTACCAGTCCTGATGTTTTCTTAGCCCAAGTGTTCATGTAGTATTGATGCATGTATTTGTTTTTTTGTAAATCATTTTGAATTCATTCATGTTAATTTATAAACATTTGTGGGGTTACAAAGTGTGTGCAGGATGGGAGGAGGTGAGCATATGGAAAATGTTTAGATGGAATAATCTCTATGTAATTTCACCTAAGACTGATTTCTCTGTGTTGTAGTGGATATTTTACAATTTCCTATGTCTTTGTTATGTGGACTGTATGCTCTTGAAATTACTTGCTAGACATAGGTGAATGAACTTACCTTTTCAGCATAGTCTGCAGTTTACAGTTTATCTCAAAGGTGCATAAAATGGTTAGAGTAATAATGCTCTTGCAGTTTTGAAATTCAGGGTAAGTCTGTATATTTAATGATATTGCCTCACATCATTAAATGGTGCACTTTTAATTACATAAATGGATTTAACATAAGCTTTAAAATATTTTGGTTTTGTTAATAGAACTGTGTTAAATAACTATATTTTACTATGTTAGTGTCTGTGTTGGTGGAAAAGAATTTACCATCACCAACTGTTTATTTTGTTTCCATAGAATAGGTGGAAGGCTATACCAAAGGGACTGTTTAAATAGGAGAATCAAAATGCAGTTAAAAACACAAACTAATCCAAATCTGAGCGCACACACCATCTGAGGGTTTAGTTATTATACATGCTAATATTTCTTGAGTCGTACAAAGGGGAAGGGAAGAGAGGCTCATCATCAGCACCAGGCTGGATGCTCCTTCTAGTTTGTCTTTGAATTTTAAGAATTGGATTATGATAAGGCCCCAGGCAAGGAAAATTGAAGAGAAGAGCAGAAAGGACAGTTGGGAAAGTGGAAAAGAGAGGCTGAATTTGTTTGGCAAGACACATTGTTTATGACTATGTGTCGTTGGCCTACCCAGGCAAGGAAACAGTTAACAGAAGATGGTCAGATTTTTTTTAAAAGGGGGATTCATCTCATTAGCACCAATTAAGATCCCCAGCTCTTGCTGCTGCTAGTAATGGAAGTCATCAGTCCAACAAATGACTGCAGTCAAAGTACACTGAACAATCTGACTTCGTAAGAGAAACAAACAAAACAATCCCAAGAAGTTATCTTAGTGCTCTTTAAGAGTGTTATTAGGCCACAAAGAGGTCACCATGCCAAAGTTTGAGCACCATGATCTTGTTAAGATATAAAGAGCGTGTTAAGGGCACAGATGAGATCAATTACTATATAGGGATGATATATACATGTAGGAATGATATACCTATAGAAGGGCTGAGAAAACACTGAGAAAAACACTGATGGGAAAAAAGAAGTAGATTCAGAGGAGATAGAACTGAAGTTTTCCAGAAATTAAAGGAGATAGCGAGGGTCAAATCTGATAAGCTCTTTGAACTACTTCTCAAAAGGAGGGACTCTTTCAGGACTGGAAAAGCTAGACTTATAAACAAGGAAATAGCAGGCAAAATAAAAGTTTAGTCAAAATGGTAAGGGAACAAATGTGTGGAATGCCCTCGTTGGGGTAGAAGCTGTAGCTATGTTTATAAAAAACAAAATGAGGTACACACTTATCTGGAAGGAATAAAGCATAGTATTTATGGAATTTTATAGTATATTAACTGATTAGATTAAATGGATTCCAAAGTCTGTTTTCAGGCTCTAATTTCTTATTTTCTTATAGATATGTATTACTGAAGTCTGGTATTGTACTGGCTAAACTGGTAAAGTTGGCAAGCTTGATATCAGTAGTCTATTTAACACCTATTATAAATTTCAGCTTATTGGCTGAAACTTAATAAATCAAACATTAGCTGTATCTTTTAAGAAGCCAGAACTGAAGAGAAAGGGGTGAGAACTTAAAAAACAAAAACAACCCCCCCCCCGAGCTCCAAACCAGATTAAATTAACTGTAGCTCAAATAAAAATAGTATGCTTAAATAAAGGATGTAAAATGGAAACCAGAAACATCAAGCAGAGAACCCAGTTTAATGCTCATTTTAAAGACTTTTATCAAACTTGTAGAGAACACATAGTATAACCACCTGAAGGCATGCTCTAACCAGTGACTTGATTACAGCCCCACAGTTGACGTGATCTTCCCCGTTATGCCAATTTAAGCTTCCTAGTTGTCTATAGAACAACTTTGACAAAAGTCTGGAGCAGACTGATAAGAATGGTTCCCTGACTTAGTGGAGCTAACTTGACTGAAATCGAGCCAGAATTTTGGCAGGAGGATTTTTATGAAAGGTACAATCATTCCATTTCCTTTCTTGGTAAAAGTGAATTTGTAGATTCCTGACTTGTTTCAAAATGGGTTAGTAGCTGAATTTGACAAGTACTGCAGATACTTGCTCAGGGTATTCTGTATAAATCTTGGACCCAGGGCCCAGGTGGACATTATTATAAGATTTGAATGTTGAGTGTCCCACTTTAGTATTTTAGTTGTTGTGACATGGTAAAAACATCCTGACTAAAGCTGTTTGGGTGGGACAGTGAGGTGGCAGAGTGGAACATGGATGTGTATGTTTCTCTCTGCACTCTGTGAATACATAGGAGAGACTAAGCCTGCAGGCGTTATCTACAGAGAGAAATCAAGGAGGTTCTTGAGAATTTGGTTGGATTTCTATTTTTTAAATGGCTGAGGGAAACATTGAGTCTGGTCCTTACGTTCTTTGGAACATACCTTCTCAGTGATGGCATGAGTGGAAGGAGAGAATGTTTCAGTTCACCAAGAAAGCCGTGAGGTGCTGTGGATAGGCTAAAGTATTTTACAAGATTCAGTGTAAGGCTGCATAGTTGAAGAGTTCATATTCTAGTTACAGTGTCCAAGGTCAGTTATTCACACGAGGGGAAACTCTTACTTACACAAGTAGATAAATATCGTGCAGCAGGTGCTCAGCAATGTTTCAAGCCCCTGTATTACCATAAGATCTTGAAGAACTATTTCCACACTTTTATCAAGTCCCTTTAGAACATCAGCAGCTTAGAGAGGTCATGACTGATACTTATTTAAAGAATTTCAATGTTGTGTAACAAGTGAAAGAAGGAGAATACAGTGCATCCCTCTGCAAATGTGGTTTGGCACACCTGTACCTCTTCAGAGTCCAAAAGTGGAGGGTACAGACCAGTACGTGGGGGTGATCTCTCTCTCTCTCTTTTCAGGGTAATATGGGACAATTATGATCGGCTAGTCTCATCTCCTACTGCATCAAGTCTAATAACTTGTGGGCTTTCACTTCAGTAAGAGGTTCTCAGTGTTCAACATTTCTGAAATAAGGCCACTTATTTAGGTGTCTAAATATGGACTTGAGTCTAACTTTAAGTATCCTTTAAGGAAAAAAACTTAGTATGTGTTTCTCAAATGCTGTAGAAAGAAAAGCTTTTAGGATGTTTGACTGGCAGCTAGGACAATCGTTTTTACTGCAATATGGAAAAAGATTTTGTTTTAAATTGTTGCAAAGAGTGAGCCATCATGAAAAACTAAACAGATTAGGTGCTGTCATAGGAAACTATTTTCATTAGTTTTTCTCATCAGGACTATTAGAAGGCTGCATGTGTTCTTCGTTATACCCAGCATATCCTTTAATAAAAGGCATACCTTCTGAAACGTTGCTCTTGTTCCTTGAAGGAACTGTACTTTCAGTGGCTAAGTCATGGAGCAATCAGATATGCATAATTTTTGACAGTCATTATTCAGTTCTGTGGTACTAAAGCATGATGTTGCCTAACATCCACAGAATGGTAAAATTAAGAAAAAATCTCTTCTGTTGTCTGAACAGAATGATCATGCAGTCTATAGCATATGGGTGATGCTGTATTTTTCATAGTTTCTGGAGAAGAATCTGATGGTGCCTACTGTAATCTTTCTTCAAAAGGAACTAGGAATTGGTGTTTGCATAACAATTACATTAATATGGCATCTTCAGACAAAAAAGGTTGACCTTGGGTTAGAAATACTTGCTCTAACCCCACTCATGTAGGCATATAGAAACCCACCAGTAGAGTCCTATAGATGAGTCTTCTATACCAAATAGTTCTGTGAGATAGGAGCACAATGGGTGTTTGAGGGTAGATGAAGAGCTGCCAATGGACCTGTGACAGCATAGAGTCCCCAGCCACACTCCATTAGAGGGAAGGGAAACTGAGGCTGCTGAAGAGCATGGGGTGCAATAGCAGTTTTTGAATGGTTGTGCTAGTTCTTTATGACCTGGGGGTAGGATTGCATTTCTGGCTCCATATTTACCGCTGGGCCACAGACACACACATTTCTGCTGCCTGCCGCTATTGAGTGAAACTCATCTGCTTAAACCTTGGTGAGAAATGCTACAAGCAAGTTATAGCTATTGCCTGTAACCATTATTTCAAAAAGGAGCTTTACCTCGTGACCACACTTAGTTCCAAACATAGAACTATTCCCACTTAGATAAGTCATGTTCTTCTTTCCTACTTACTTAAATATATATGTGTGTGTGTGTGTGTGTGTATATATATATATATAATAATATTTTAAAATGAGGGAGCATCACAATTTTCATGTGAAAAATTTGGGCTAAATATAAGTTGCTCATGGGTAGCTCTATCTTTACTGAATTAGGCTCTTAGCATTTGTAGTGGTAATTGAAATGGCATCTCAATGTTCATGCTGAATCTATCTTATTTATGACTCTTCAACGGCCCATACGTTTTTCTTTGAAAAGTAGTTTTATAGAAAGTTGCTGATTGCTTTTGTTTTTTTCTTCTCCCTTTTCTCATCAGTTATAGTCCACTTAAGGCTATCATCATATTACAGCTACCACAGTTTTGAGGCAGCCTGAAGTAGCTATTGGTGACTCCATAACAGCTGTCTGCTAAGACTGATTACTAATCTACAGTAAAAACAACGAGGAGTCCTTGTGGCACCTTAGAGACGAACACATTTATTTGGGCATAAGCTTTTGTGGGATATAACCCACTTCATCAGATGCATGGAGTGGAAAATACAGTAAGCAAGTATAAATATACAGCACATGAAAAGATGGGAGTTGCCTTACCAAGTGGGGGATCAGTGCTAACCAGGCCAATTCAATTAAGGTGGATGTAGCTCATTCCCAACAGT
This sequence comes from Gopherus flavomarginatus, assembly GCF_025201925.1. NCBI lineage: Eukaryota > Metazoa > Chordata > Testudines > Testudinidae > Gopherus > Gopherus flavomarginatus. The sequence goes on from NC_066621.1 coordinate 55,861,448, forward strand.
TGACAAGAAGGGGTGAATATCTACAGTCTTATTTAATATAAAGGTCAAATAAAACGCTAAAGGAGAGAAACATTGTTTCATTTCATTTTAAGTTCTGCTTAGGAAGGGAGTCCATGTTTTATAAGTAACCAATAATAAGCCTCCTTCATTTGTCAGGATTCAGATCTAGGTATTTAGTATATTCTTGCATAGATTTCCTATATTAAAACAAGTGCTGAGTCTTGGACTTGATGCAGAAGTCAACAAAATCATTCATAATAACAATAATCATTAATAACACTGTTGTATCAATCATAATGAACAATAATAGCAATTCGTGGATTCAGGGAGGATATACTTTTGAGGCCAGATTCTACTCTGTGTTCCACTGAAATAAATCCCTGGACTTCACTGGCGATTACTTTGCTATACACCAGTATAACTCTGAGCAATATGCATCAGTGTTACTGTGAGCAATGTCTGGAACTTACTGGTGCTCTCTAACTCACCAGCAAGGAGGGAATGAGGACGAGTGCCTTTTTAATCAGAAGTGTCAGTGACAATGTCTTTTGTGGAGGTTCGTAAAACTTAATTTTAGCCATTTTAGTAAAAAATAAAAAGATTTTGGAGAACGAATTAGAAAAGAATTTTGGTGCCAGAAAATTATTTCTTGAGCCTTTTCCTGAATGAAGTCCGACTATAATGCCGTTGACCTTTTAAGGATGCAACCAAAATACCTTAGTTGGCAAATTATCACACTTTTTAATGTACTGGCCCCAGGGATGTGTGACTGTTAGAAACAAAACTACCTATGCATTTCCATAGGCATATGAACATACACAGACAGAAGGATATTATACTCTCTTGCATTTTTGTAAGATTTTTATCTGCACTAATTAAACATAACTTCTCCTCCTTACTGTAGTTCTACTTTACCAGTAGTGGTATCCTCATTTAACTCATGCAAATGAAGATTGCACCACCAGCAGTGTAGCAATTGTTTGTTTATTTTTAGATATTTTTTTTTTAAATGTGCCCATATCTCTGGGCATATCATCATAAATTATTAAAACTGTACAAAATGCATTGACTAATGTCAGCCAAATCTAGAGAGACTCAACCCCATAATAAGCTATTGGCAGAAATATTAATATTTATTTTTATTAAAATCATTTATATAACTCTATAAATTTACATGGCATTTTAGATTGAGTATATAGACATAGAGTAGGGCAGGATTCCTGCTCTGGAGAATTTGTAAGTCAAGGTCCTGATCATGCAAAGAGATCTCTGTGGGTACAAAATCTACCCCCACACAATATTTTGCAAGATCAGGATATAGGAGATTTAAGGCATAATCAGGGGCGGCTCTAGGTATTTTGCCACCCCAAGCACGGCAGGCAGACTGCCTTCAGTGGCTTGCCTGCGAGAGGTCCCTGGTCCCAGGGATTTGGCGGCACGCCTGCAGGAGGTCTGCTGAAGCCGCTGGACCAGCGGACCCTCCGCAGGCATGCCGCCGAAGGCAACCTGCCTGCCGCCCTTGCGGTGACCGGCAGAGTGCCCCGCGTGGCTTGCCACCCCAGGCACGTGCTTGGTGTGCTGGTGCCTGGAGCCGCTCCTGGGTATAATTCATCAACACGTTCTCCTGAAAAAGCCTGTGTAGATACATAGATGGGTCCTATTGAAGACAATGGGAGTTTTGCCACTGAGTTACATAGAGCCAAGATTTCACCTATGAACTTTACACTGTGGCTCAAGGTTAATAGACTGGGTTTCTGACAGAACAACTGTGGGAAGGCCTTTTTAGACTAAGGGCCCACTACTCCTCTGAAGTTGCCAATAGGCCTCAGACGTTCAGATCTAAGGACTGAATGACAGTAGATCAGCTGATCAGCAGTAGATCAGTGATGATGCATGTGTATATATATATGTATACATTTATAATATGAGCATACACAGTGACAACCAGGTTCATTTAAAGAAGTATTGGCATATAATGTAATGTATGTAATGCAGCCTGATTATGAATGCCTCAGGTGCCGCTATCATTTATGGCAACTGAAACCGCCACTCCTGGTTAGCAGCAATTTAGTGTTTTCCCTCCACAGGATTTAGTGTCTTCTTTCTATAGGATGTCTGTCTATCTTTCCATCTATTAGGAGTCCATCTGTATATATGTCTATATAGGGGTGTGTGTATACAACTATAATTATGTGTATATATACATATATGTACATCTACTGTACATTTATTTGTATATGCATGTAGATGTCCTGGCTAGATAGCAGATTGATACAAGGCACAAGATTTCAGGACAGTCCTGTTGTATATAACCAAAGACTGTGTCTATGATGTATAATAATAATACCTAGCACTTATGCAGAGCTTTGGATGAGTAGATCTCAAAGCATTCTACAAAGAACATCAATGTCATTATCCCTATTTTACAGACAGAAGAACTGAGGCACAGAGCTGGAAAGTGACTTGCCCAAGGTCACCCAGCAGGGCAGAACTAGAATAGAACCCAACTACCCTGGGCCCCAGTCCGATGCTCTATGCGGTAGGCCATTCTTAACCTTCAAAACTGATTTGTTGTAATATACTAGTCTGTTGTTTCAGTTAATATAATTAGAATTAGTTTATAAAAACATTAGCTAAGCTTTGATTTGAATGCCTACTCTGTCTTTGATTGCTTTAGCAATTTTTACTTCAACTGTAAAATTTAAGAGATGAAATCTGGCAGAGCAGTGGCCAGTTGGCTATTCAAAGGTTGGAATGCCTTACCTTGCACCTATTGTGTTTCTGATTTTATACCAATAAGAAATTGGACATTGTACGCATCTGTTTATTACCTAAAATATACATAATTGCTTTTAGAGATTAGAGCAATTGTACTGATGTTCTTTGTTAAGTTTATTTTTACCAGGTTTTCAAGGCGAAATGCATTGTAAACCATTCCTTTGGCAACATTTATAGCAGTAGCATATATATGATCTCCTTACTAGACAGTAAGAGCTGGTGCCTTTTTAAATTGCCTTTTGGCCTGTCACATGCTTAACCTTGTTTGTTTGGGTTGCATTTTCTTTTTGGACGCCATAATCTTTTAACCTACTTTTCATTCTGAGGACTTTTTGTACAATCATCCAGTGAACAAACCTACCCAATTCACTTATGAGCTCTAAATTGAATTATATTTATGTTAACGAGTATTTCCATTGTCTAGATGCCTATGAATGTTTCCTTGGTAAATAAGAAACCTGAGCTTAGGAGTGATCCTTGTGATATTAATCCTACTTGCCTGTCAAATGTCTTGAATTAGCAGTAAAGTCTGTCACTCAGGATAATAAAGAATGTACATTTTACAGCTTGAACATGTATAGGGACCTGTTCCTTCACACCATTGAGGTCAATGGGAGCTTTGCCATCAGTTTGAATGGGCATAGGATCAAGCCCAAAGCTGTTTCTTTTTGGTCTGTGTTTATAAAAGATTCCTTTTTGCTCAGATATGCTTGTTCACATGTTGTAACTGTCCTGTTTTCTTTATAACAGAAATCCATTAAAATATTGGTCCACAGATCCATAGTCACATATAGTAACACATCTGAACTTCTGTCTGATTTTATCCCCTTGACACATTAGCAAATTTTACACACTTGTTTAAAAGAAAAGTGTTAGTTTGAAAATAATTTATTTTCAAAAAAATGTCATTATCTGTGATGCTAATTATAATATGTCAGATGAGTGTTGACAAATGCAAGGTACATTGTATAAATGTATTTAGGATAGAATAATTTGAACTACTTACATATCCTGCTTGATTCTAAATCAGGGATGGGCAAATTTTTTGGCCCGAGGGAAATTGCCATGAATGCTCACAAAATTTGGGGGGGGCCCTGGGGTGGGGCTGGTGATGAGGAGTTTGGGGTGCTCTGGGCTGGGACCGAGGGGTTCATAGGGTGGGAGGGGGATCAGGGCTGGGACAGGGGTGTGGGAAGGGGTGCAGGTTCCAGCTGGGGGATGCGGGCTCTTGGGTGGGGCTGGGGTTGAGAGGTTTGGGGTGCAGGAGGGTGGTCTGGGCTGGGATCAAGGGGTTTGGAGAGCGGGAGGGGGATCAGGGCTGGGGTTGGGATGTGGGGAGAGGCTCAGAGTGCAGGCTCCGAGTGGTGCTTACCTCAAGCAGCTCCTGGAAGCAGTGGCATGTTCCTTCTCTGGCTCCTATGCGGAGGCGCAGCCAGGCATTCTGCACATTGCCCCATCCACAGGCCCCGCCTCTGCAGCTCCCATTGGAGCACATAGGAGCCAGAGTGAGGCCATGCTGCGGCTTCTGGGAGCCATGTGGTGCAGCCCCTACCCAAGGCCCTGGCTGGAGCAGGGCCGAGCTGCATGGTGTGGCTTGCGGGTTGGCTTAAAATGGCTTGCGGGCCGGATCCAGCCTGTGGACTGTAGTTTGCCCACTCCTGTTCTAAATTCATTTAAAACACTTAGGGATCACTATGGGCATCTCTATAAAATCTGCTCAGCATGCAATTCTGGTTTAAAATTGTGAACAGCATGTTAGGAGCTATAAAGAATGGGATATAAAATAATACTCAAAATCTGATGATGTCATTATACAAATCAGTGGTACTCACTCACCTGAAATAGTGTCTCCAGTTCCCACCAACTCATCTCAAAAAGATATATCATGAATGTAAAGATATATCAGAGACAGGTGATGAATTTGATTAGTTGGCATGAAAATACTTGCATATTAAGAGAAACTAAAAATATTAGGACTCCTCAGTTTAGAGAAAAGCCATAATAGAGGTTTTCAAAATAATGAGTGGTATAGAAAAGACAAATCAGCTATTCCTCTTGATATTTTTTTCATAATATAAGAGCAAAGGGACATTTAATGTAATTGAAAATTAAAACTGATGAGGAAAGGATTGAGACAGTTATATTGGTAATGAAAACATCTATCATTTAGGATTTTTTTTTTTTTTAGATGAGGGGGTATAAACCCTCATGCTTCAGGCCACAAACTAGCCATTAACTGAATGTGGCCAAGAATGCTGTAGTAGCTGTGTTGATCTCAGTACATGAGGCAAAGTGGATGAGGTAATATCTTTTATTAGACCAACTTCTGCTGGTGAAAAGACAAGCTTTTGTAGCTACGCAGAACTATTCTTCAGGTCTGGAAAAGGTAATCAGAGTGTTAGGTAAGTGTTCAGAAGAAATTAAATGATGGGGTCTAAATTAGCTGTTACAACTCAAGAAAGAGATCTTGGATTCATTGTGGATAGTTCTCCGAAAACACCCACTCAGTGTGCAGTGGCAGTCAGAAAAGGTAACAGAATATTGGGAAACATTAAGAAAGGGATAGATAATAAGATAGAAAATATCATATTGCTTCTATATAAATCCATGGTACGCCCACATCTTGAATACTGCAGATGTAGTCCCCCCATCTCAAAAAAGATCTATTGGAATATAAAGGACAGCAAAATAATTAGGGGTATGGAACAACTTCTATATGAGGAGAGATTAATAAGACTGGGACTTTTCAGCTTGGGAAAGAGACAACTAAGGGTGGATATAAAATCATGACTAGTGGGGAGAAAGTAAATAAGGAAGTATTATTTACTCTTTCTCATAACACAAGAACTAGGGCTCACAAAATAAAATTAATAGCTAGGTTTAAAACAAACAAAAACAAGTATTTCTTCACACAACAAAGTCAATCTGTGGAACTCTTTGCCAGAGGATATGGATATTGTGAAGGCCAAGACTATGACAGGGTTCAAAAAGGAACTGAATAAGTTCATAGAGGATAGGTCCATCAATGGCTATTACCCAGGATGGGCAGCAATGCAAAACCATGCTCTGAAGTGTTCCTAGCCTCTGTTTGCCGGAAGATGGGGATGGGTGACAAGGGATGGATCACTTGATGATTACCTGTTTTGTTCATTCCCTCTGAAGCACCTGGCATTGGCCACTGTAGGAAGACAGGATACTGGGCTAGATGGACCACTGCTCTGACCCAATATGGCTGTTCCTATGTTCTAACTTATTTATTCAATTACTGTCCACTTAGGTGTTTGTTACATCTTCCTCTGAAACCTCTGGTACTAGCATCTGCTGGAGACAGGTTACCAAACTAGTAGGATGCTGGTCTAGTCCAGTGAAGCAATTTTCTTGTAAAACAGAAAGCATTTAAAAATGGAATTCACTTTTTGCTATTTCTGCTGTTCATTTTCTTTGTCTTTATCTTAGCTTAGATGGAAATAAGTGAGACATTTTAAAATTGCTTTTAGTTGTTAGTTTCCAGTCTGTTTCATTATATTTCTCATGCACTAGCACAACTGTGTAATGTGTAGCTTGCAGCCAATGCAGATAAATGTTTAAACCCAAACAAATGGTTTTTTCTTTAAATGCAGAATAAAACTGATAACTCTTAACAGTAACATTAGGTTTGGTGTATATACCTTAGGTTGTTATAACATTTACTTGTGTCTAAAATTCTTCCTCAAGTACTCACATGAGTAGTTCCAGGGGCTACTCATGTTGTATATGCTTACAGAGTTGGACAAGGATTACATTATTTAGTCTCTAATTTGTTATAGTACCTATATGTTGGGTAGACTACCCAACACTGTCTTTTATTGTGAAAAATGTCATTCCCTCATGCTAGCTAGTTAAGCTGAATATTTTGGTACATCGAAGTTTTCATATTTATTTTGTACTGTCTTGCATATTCAAAGACTGAGACTTAAACAAGGAAATAAATTGATATTACATTTTTGAGCAGATGGACTTGAAGCTACTAATTAAGAGTTTTAAGTACTCTCTCATCATCGTTCTTGATCTCTGTATTCATCTTTCATTCTTTGTCTCTCCTTATCCCCTTCTTACTACTAAAAACAAGCAATAAAACAGAGGATGTGGCTTAATTTTGGAATTGCAGGTATTATTAATGCTAAATTTTAAAAAGTGAAATCCTGTCTTGCCAGAAACAGTGTTCTCAGTAACACTGCTATTATTACTTATTTTGTACATAAGATAATATACGGCTCTCTGCAAACTGTTTAAGAAAGCATTAGGCGCTCTTAGGAGAGTTTTGTTTGCCTTTAAATTGGTTTGTCATTGGCAAAAAGAAGTGGTCTGTCATAAAGACTGAAGTCTTATTTACTCACAGAACAGGTGAAGTACATGTTGCAACACAGCTAACTTTCCCACCCTTACCCAACGATATGCCTCAACCCTTCTTTGGATGATGGGACAGTTCAGTCTCTGGGTTGATATGGTCATTAGTTTCTTTGCTTTGATTGGTAAAAGCGGTGATAAATTGTCTTCAGTATTAACCTGAGGACATTTTGAACCGGTGAGCTAGAATTCAAAAGGCTTTTGCATTCCAGTCCTGTTCCCTGCCATGCCCTATTCCTTCCCAGTAATTTTTTTTTCAAATCAAACCTCTATATCCTTAATAATTCTGGCAGGAAACCTGTTAGAGGATTATGGACGTGCTGTTGATATTTTTATGGACATTGACACACGCATATAGCGTCAACTGGTGGTTTTTGTCTCTTGGAATTATAGTACCTGTTTAGTGCTATATTTGTGCAGTCTAAGGTCCTGATCCTGTAATCTAATCCATCAGTCCATGAGGACTCTTGCTGAAGTCAGTGGGACTCCACACAGGCACTAAGGTCAACCTATGTGGATCAAATTGCAGGCTTGGGCATATGGTTTCCAGAATTTAAAAATAATGTTAGATGGAGACTTTTTTGCATTAGTTTATCAGATAATATCTTATTTTATAGTGCCAATTCTTTCTTTACACTCTGATAACAGGCACAATATAATTATTCGACCTTTGTTATTCCATTGCTATTGTCTATAGATTCGTGCACGGTCCATAATCTAGGAAATGTACATCTGCTGCATTCCTTCAAAAAAATAAAAGAAAAAAAGGAGTAAAGAAAAGAGGCACAGAGAAGAAAAATCCCCTATACATTTAATGTTAAATTGGAGGGTGATCTAGAGATAGAAGAGGAATCTCTTTTTTGCTTTTCAAATATTTACTTGGCCTTCAGAAGGTATTTGCCTTCTCTGTTTACATTGGATTTATTTTTTAGGCCTACATGCAGTGAGAAAATGATACAGTAACAAATAATGAGCGATAGAGGGAAAATACACTCAGCTTTCACAGTTAGCTTATATTTTCTACTTTAGTTTTTAAAAAAAAATCTTGTCTAGTGTTAAATAGAAACTTCTCATCATTATAAAAGGTTATAAATGCTATAGCATCAGATCAAATGGAGGACAAGAAGATTTACAGGCTGGCAGATTTTAACAAGAATTGGTTAAGTGCCCTTTCCCACTGTGGTCTTTGGGACCATATGTTATCCCTGTGTGAGGAAGAACAATGTAAGGGCTACAAAAGTCAGCGTGTTGCCACTCGTGGAATCTCTTTCTGATGTTACTGACAGACAGGTGAGGCTTGCCTCTGCAAATCCATGCAAATCTTGGTAAACTCAGAGGAGAAGAACATCTGGGTGGAAGCACAGGCCTGCCTCATGGCAGCTTCAGCTGTCTCCTCCACTATGGCCTCATGACTTCCTTGGAACCCATGTTACCCTGTGATCTCTGCTGGTGTTTTCATGGAAACATCTCCTTAGGGGTGGTGTCATCCACTGACTGGAGTAATATTCCAGAAGTGACTTCCAAGTGGGTTTCCAACAGGATATATGCCAAGGCCCAAAACACCCTGTGGCAAACAGTTATTTCTCAGTGTTATCTCCTCTACTACTGAGATTTGGCTCCTGTGGGTGCCACACTTTGCTACCATCCCTATTGTGGAGCTTTTTGTCATAATGGATGAATGTGTCATTTGTTGTGTTCTTTGTAGAATTCTAAGTCATGAGAAAGAAGTCTGTCCCAAACCTGCTCTTTATACAACTCCTGGGAAAAGAAATTCAACAAAATGGTTTGAGAGATTTAGATATTTTGACAAACATGCTTCAGGAATATATAAAAAAGTATTCTCACCACATGTTTGTCATAAAGCTCTTTGTATGTTAGCATATGTGAAATTACAGTCAGTTAATGTGTCAGCTCCCCACAGTGTGCTTTGTAGGATGCTTAATGGGTGTTGCATGATTTATTTGCTAGATTTTGCAGGATTTCTGTAGCATGTCAGGTGCTTCGCTGATTGCTTGTTGAAGTCCAGAGTATGAGTTCCCTCCGTTTGAACAAGTTTGCAACATTTTGTTATTTGTAACTCTAAAGTTGTTTGAAAATTTCAGAATCTTAAAACCAAACAGAGAACTCCCTTTCTAAAGGTCCTCCAAAATTAAAGCAGTTCTTAGCAGGACAACTATTTATCAATAATTGAGACTATTAAAATAGTTATTATAGCAGCTAACTAATAGCTTCATATTGAAATTTGCATGTCTAAATCCTTAACACCCATTCCCCTCTTGCAAGGGGAAGAGAGAGAAGCAAAAGAGAGAGACCTTGGCTCACAAAAACCTCAAGGTTTCCCCCCTGTTGCATAATGTCCATCAACAAAATTCCAGGCCTTTTACTTCTGGGAACTGGCCTTTTTTTTGCTGATGAACTAACATCCCTACTAAGTCCTACTACTAATTATTAAGTGCTACTCCTGTTTAGCCAAGCTTTGCCTCCAGTGGGGAAGCCAAATACCCATCAGGCCTCTGCCAGTTTAGCCCCAGTAGACAGAAAAAAATTCTTCCTTATCCCTGGAGAGTGATCTGCAGCAACTGCAAAAAACACAGCTCTTACCCTAATGGTGGGGGGAAGGTATGGGGGCAAGAAGCTCCCAAGGAGCTGGACTGGAGTTTAAATTAATGAAAGTGCAGAGTGAGGGGCCAGTCAGCTCCCTTCCTTCACAACTGGCCAATGAGTGGATAGAGTCTCTAGAGGAGGTGGGGCCACCGCTGTGTCATGCTTCCCAGCTCCTACCAGTTGAGCTGTGTCACTGGCATTTTCTTCTTTGCTTTACTGATGATTTATTTATTGATGATGGATATTGGAGGTGCTGTGGAGCACTTCTGTTCTTGTGTCCATGGCCCCCTGAGCGACCAGACTTGGGGATTGAGTTGTTTTGTCAAAAACGTACCGAGATTTCAGTTTCCAGAAAGCATCGCATCCCTGAACGTGATTGATAGCTAGAGATTAAAATTCATATATTTCCAAGATAAAAAGCCAATTGAGCAGTCCATAGATCTTTTTGCTGCTCATCAGTGCCACCATATTTTATCAAGTTGGCAGCGGTTTAAATAATATCAGTACACCACTGTACACCACATAGAGAAACTAAGAGCAGTGCAGGCTATGCAAGTTAGTGGATTTAAGGTGTTAAGAAACTACAAGCAGTTTTGAGAATGGGAAGTTATATAAATTGAATAAGATTTAATTGAATTAAGAAATAGAGATTCTGGCTGTATCTACATGTAATAGAGGCACTGATGCCATTCTTTATATATAGTTTAGTTAAATATATATTGTGTGTACTTTGTATATGTCATGTTATATGTTTCTTGAGTGAAGTATATTTTTATAATACCCAGATTTCAGACTTAAACCTGTGAATGCAAGAAAATTTCAGTGAATCTATGCAATAAAAATTGTATAATGTACAGATTCTGGGGGCACCCTTGTGAATTACAAGATTTATCCAACTGCTGGATTGGTAGGAAAAGTTGCTTTGGAAACAAGAGCTACTACAGGGCAGAACTGCCTGAGCTGTGAAGAACTAGCTGTTCAAAGTCCACGTGGAGTTAGAACAGAGCTGAGTATAAAGGTATTTTCAGCATAGGTTAGAGTTTTGGAAGAAGGGGCTAAGAAGGCAGCCATCCAGAAGTTTTGAGGAGAGGAGCTGTTACAAGTGTGTTCAGGGCATATATGTGGGTCTTTGATCCATATTTCATAAGCGATAGAAAAAAATAGGCACATTGTGAATTTCAAGCTATGTTCCATGTCTGGTGTCTGGTGATGTCATACATCATGAGAGCAAAGCTCAAGAATTTTGTGTCCACTCCAGAACTACTTGATGGAATTATAGCTCTATATTCCTCTTTTCTTTGTGCGTATGTGTGTATACATTTATTTATGTATAGTAGGAAAGTGAAACAACCTCTGTAGTTAACATTACATAAGCATTTCCCTTCTAAACCCCTGTTTTTCCATCACTTACAACTTTCTAAAACTTTGGGCTGAAATTTACCAGGCTTATTATCTGACAAAGTGATCTTTATTTGATATTATTTTATTTGGAAATGTTTGAGCATTGAAGGTGATATCCTATAGCAAATACGATTCTGTATGTTTCTTGCATGTGTAATGAAATGCTGATTTTTTTTCTCTCTCTCATGTTTATGCTTGTTGTGTATGCCTCTAGCTATGCCATCCTCTGTTGTGCACCCATCTGTTCTCATGGGCTCTCTGTTCTCTGTATGTTTCAAGGAACATTCCATGCTGCAGCAAGTAGTGTTTGCAGGGCTACTGTCAGTTGGGGAACAGCCAGGAATTTTGCCCAAGTCCCAGAAGGTTCAGGAGGCCTGGGCAGCCCTGTCATGAGGCTTTTTAAAATCAGTGTGATTGAATGGATATAACTGAGGTAAAAATGGTGTGGCCTGATATTGCATATATACATTTCTAACCTATAAAGAAAGAGCCTGCCTCTGAAAGGTTAGAATGTGTGAAATGTTAACCTTGTGATTTCTTGTTCATTCCGCACACTCATGACAACTACAGAAGAAAAGTTCTCAGAATTATTCAGAGAGGGAAATGTGGCACAGATATCATCCATCTTCAATGTTCTGATTGGCTTCAAATATTAAGTGTTCTTATACGTGTCCTATGACATGAACTGAGTAAATGCATGTATGAACAGATTGTCCATGGGGTGCTCAACTGTGTGGTCCCTGCACTGGTGTGCAAGGAGCCATTCCCCTTCCATCCATGTCCCTAATTAAGTGGCTTGACACAGTTGTATTGTGAAGCTCCAGGCATTGCACCTCGATGATGCCACTACTAGCTATTTGAAAGGGGGTGGAGTGAGGGTGGATCTGTGACTCTCTGCTCCATCCTTAAAAGACCTGCAGCGAAAGGGTGTCGGAGCTGCTGCTGCGACATGTGCATCTCAAGAGTTCTAGGGAGAATTATGACTAAATTAGGCACAATTCCTCCTGGGGGTTCCTACTATAGTAAAGTCTCTCTGTATCCCCTTTAGCAGAGGCTGTCTCTTAAAAGTCTTAAAACACATTCAAGAAAATGGGACCAGGATTTCACCTATAATTTGGCCCTAAAGGCTTAGTTTAGCAAAAGATACATATGGCTTCAGCATTCTGGAAATCATTTCCCCTCAAACCACTGTAAATGTTGCCTGTTGTTAAAAAGTGCATGCTTTGTTTAAGCTCTATATCTTTTGGCATCAATACCATCTTATTGTTAATTATTGTTTTTGCTCTTCACCATGCAAAATGGAGGAGGGGACATTTAATCTTCAGTATTTTAGTTCTATCCTTGTTTTCACATTTCTTTACATTATGGATGGTTAAATCAAGGATCAAGGCCTTACTGAAAATACATTCTGTATCTTTTTTTTTTTTTTGCTAGAGAAAAATATACCTTTGAGGTTATAGATGGGAATTATACAAAATTTAATCTATAGAGTAAAAATACGATGGTTTTCTATACATTATCTGAATCTAGAGATATGCCCAATTACTCCGCCGTGCATCATAAAAGAGATGCATACTATGTTCGTCTGTCAGTACCTTAAGTCATCACTCTAAAGGCTTTTTTAAAATTATCTTTTTTACTGAAACCAAGAAACAAAACAAAGACAAAAAAAGCAAAAACGACATCAATTAGATGTCAACATGACATCAAACGGCATAATATATCATAAAAATAAATGTATGATCTGGTGACTCAATGATTTCCGTCCCTATTACATTTACAGAGATGTAAAGAAAAGGCAAACAGCTACACATTTGCATGGAAGAAAATATAGGATATGAACTTGGAGATAGTGATAGTAGTGAGAGACTCTCAGCTGAGATTACCTGGCTACTCAGAACATGTTTAGGAGGAGGTATGGTACCAAAAGGCTGTGTATATGTTTGTTGAATATAGGTTGTTTTAAACAGCGGTGGCTCCAGACACCAGCACTCCAAGCGCATGCTTGGGGCGGCAAGCCACGGGGGGGCACCCTGCTGGTCCCTGCGAGGGCAGCAGTCAGCTTTGGTGGCTTGCCTGTGGGAGGTCCGCTGGTCTCACGGATTTGGTGGCAATTCGGCGGTAGGTAGGCTGAAGCCGTGGGACCGGCGGACCTCCCACAGGCAAGCCGCCGAGTCCGCGGAACTGGGGACCTCCTGCAGGCAAGCTGCTGAAGGCAGCCTGCCTGCCATGCTTGGGGCGGCAAAAAAGCTAGAGCCACCCCTGGTTGTAAACTGAGCACTACGCAGGTTATACGTTTGTATAAAAGTGGTGTTATGGAAAGAAATATTTGATGTGCTGGCAAAGGTTCTAAATGTGTGGCTATCTGGTGCAGGTGCACACGTGCTAGTGAAAAATTTAATTGGAGAAAAAATTTAAAATCTTTGGGAATAAATAGAATTTTCTGTTGAAACTCCTAAAAATAATCAACTCCAAGTCTATTTATGTGTAAGTTGAGAGACTTGTGAAAAAGTGATAAGTACATAGAAAACAATGAGAATCAGTTAAGCCTCTAAAACAGTAATCTGTGATTTCCATTCATTATTATAGTAAAGGGCACTAGAACTTTATAGTAAAGGGGGAGAGGTAAGACTGTGGGGGTGGGAGCTGGAAAAAGAGAACTCAGAAGGATCCCTAAATGAGCACAGTCTCTGTTCTTTGAATTTATTGTTCATTTTCAGTGGAGTGATAACTGCAACAGCTCAGCCTGAACTGCCTGGCTCAACACTTCCTTTTCTAAGGAACTTGGATGTATTTCACAGTTTACATCTGGACGACAAGTCACAAGAAAAAACAAAGAGCTGAGAATATATTGCACGTTCTCTTTGCATTACTTAGGGTCTGAGTCTGCCTCTATATGCACGGGTATAAATCCCATTGTAGTCACCATCTAAAAACAGAATTGGCCTTATAGTTTATTTTCTGATAGTCCGGTTCTTGTCTCCAATTCTTTTATCTGTTGGTGTTCCAGTAATCCTCTGTGGGATTTCTGTTGCTCCCATCTGAAGCTGCATATCTATCCAGGAGCATCAGCAAGCTCTTGCAGTTCAGTCTATTACAAGTTTATATGCAGGCTGAAGTCCCAAAAGAAGGATAAGTAATGTGCAGCTTTGAATGGTTTGGTAGGAAGATCTTTGCTTTCAAGGCATAGAGCAGCATTTGAAGAAGTGATTCCTACCAGCTGCTTTGCCTGGGATGAAGGGTGTGTAGATAGTAAATAAAAAATCTTACCCTTATACCAAAATGTCCGATCTTTTTTCCTACTTGTCACCAAAACGATCCTTTCCTTATCTTAAAATGTTTGGGATGAGAATTGTTTTGTCACTTAAACAGGTTTTAGACTTCATTGCTTGTTCAAGTTGTATTCAATGGCCAAAGTTGAAAACCTCAGGGACAGTCTCTGAGGGACTCCTGCCACACTAGCAGCTGAGTGTGTGCCCACACATAGGGTGTAAAGAGTAATAAATTACCATCTCGTTCCTTCCCAAGAGGCAAGTGACATTCTCTCTGCATTTGCTAGATCAAATTCTGGAACTGGGGAGCCAGCCTGCTGGTTTCTTTGCAGTAATTGAGCCTGGGAATGGTACTTTTCTTAGGGAAAGGAGATAAGTAATGAACTCATTATCCTATTATTAGGATCAACTCTAGTTTCAAAGAGACAATTCAGAAGGTACAATTCATTTGCGTGGCCACATCTCCTCAGAGCTTCTCAACAGCTGCTTAGGTTGTCTTCCTAAATGTGCAGTTGCCTGTTGTGAATGGTTGAGCCTACGTGATAGTTTGAGGAGGATTCTAGTACGAGGCTTGCAGGCA